>NC_090927.1:43583490-44978937 GCF_040938575.1 Ambystoma mexicanum
GGCTTTCCCCAGATCAATTTCACCTATGGCATTCACAAATCTTAATGTCTTTTTAAACAGTTCACTGTGGACATCCCTGTGTCGGGTTCACTCTTTGTCAACAGAATGTTCCTTGAGGCATCAGGATTTTCCACGTTTATATCAGCATCCCTCTGTCGGGTTCACTGTTGCCATTCATACGGTTCTTTCGCTTGCTCACTATGCAGGATTCCTCTCCCTTAGCTTTCCAGTTATGTACCTGTCAAAGACTTTCAGCTGTACAGGGGATTTTGCTAGACCCCTGTATGACCACTTTGACCTCTTCCTCGCAGCTCTCCTAAGGCCTTCTGGTATGGGTAGTTTCAACAAAACGGGGAATCAAACCAAAGTCTCTCAATGAGCACCCACGTGGTGCTGGATCCCTCTGCAGCTGGTTTCCGCTAAGACGTTATTAGTTCTTTGAAACTTCTCTTAACTTGTCTTTTGCCACTTTCATTCAACACAGTTAGGTTTCTTATCGGTTCTCCCCTCGACTCACCAGCTGTGATGAACTGCTTGGCTTTTTTTGAATTTGGAGTCAAGGACGGTACCATGGTAGCACACGTCTCTTTCTGTCCCACTTATCAGCGTTGGCATGCTCCATGTACCGTTGGCATCTGCTGCAACACACGTTGGCTATTGTTTGCGGTCTTATGATTCCTTTCTGGGAGCCTTCGCGGGTCTGGGTCGGAAAGGGAAATTCTTTGGGTGGAAGGGAGGTAGATGTGGAACAATGTACAAAATCCTCAGGGACTTCGTCCTCCTCGCCTTCGTCCCTGGTATAGTTCCGTGTCTCACCTGGGGTATTACCCTGAGCATAAGCCGGGGTCCTCTACCCAGGTGATCCTCACTCACTCGTCCGCTCCCAGGTTTGGGATCTGAAAGCGCCAGCACTTCACTGGCCACCTGAATTAGGGATTGTTGAGGTCTACTTGGGATAATACCCTCAGGTTTCCTACAGTACATTCTCCCAAAATGTAAATGTAACCACAAATTATGGATGCCTTTAATAAATGTTGAAGTAATAAATGCCAGGCTTGTGAAGAATGTCCAGGGCTCATTAGATGTAGACTAATGATAATGTGTTGATGTGGGAAAATGAAATGATATTGAAGGAGGCTGGAAGAGGAGGAGGACTGCAGGAGATTCTAAGGAGTTTGGAAGGAGGTGAAGGGGGGAGGTGATGGGGGAAAGGCTGGAGTAGTTCGATAGGAGGTTGGAAGTGGACAAAGGATGAAGGATGGAAAGGATTGGTAGGATGCTGGAAGAGTAATAAAGATGTCTAGATGGCTAGATGGGTTTGAAAAGAGGATAGAAGGAGTCTATGGAGGAATGCTGGAGGACCTTGGAAGGAGAATAAGGTGAAGAGAGGGAGAAGTTTGGAAGGGATTTGAAGGAGGATAAGAAGGTGTGTTAGAGGAAAAAAGACGACATCTGAGAATTTTCAGAGGGAGACATGAATACCATTAAGGAATATCATTAAGAGGATGATTGGACTAGAAAGGAGAAGGATTGGAGTAAGGATGAGTAAGGCAAGACCATCAATAAGAGAGAAGAAGATTAGAGTCCCTACTCTAGAAGACAACAAAGTCATTTTGTAGAAGTTGGAGGAGTGTAGGTGAAAAGAGAAGAGAAAGTCGGGAGGAAGGAGGAAAGAGAACAGCAGAGAGGAATTTAGGAACAAGACAGTTGCAGAACATTAAGCACAGTCAAGGAGGAAGACAGAGCGAGAGGTGAAATAGTGGCAAACCCATTTGAGGGGGAGATGGCAAGAGAAGCCTAGCTTTTTGAGGTACTCTTCACTCGTGGGTGGTCATAGGTTGCAAAGGCTCCTGATGTCATAGCCAGGCCCGAGAGGTGAATCTTTGTGCCAGATGTGCAGGTGTGTGTCCAGACCCTTTTCAAACCTGATCTTAGAGGGTCCAAGAACTCAAGGGTGAGAAGCAGATGAAAAGAAACCTGACAATAAACTGACAAGAAAGGAGTGTGGTGACACTGGCGAGATCGAGTAAGGACGCTGAAGAGGTGATATCATTTTGTTTATAGACTTTTATACCATGAAGTAGGAAACCTATCTCTCCCTACTTTTAGAAGGTGGCCGGTTTCCCTACCTCAAACTGGAATATTTGGGTGCTTGTCAGGATGCGAGCCAAAATAAACTTAAATACCATTCTCAGCCCACACCAACTACTCTATCCCTGCCACTAAGAAAGTAAACCAATACGCACTCAGTAAAGTTATTCTTTAACTACCAGGCAAATGACTTCCTTCTCCTGGTGAAGTACGTCAGTCTCAGGTTAACTCAACAGTAGTCTTTTGCCTTAGGGCCTGATTTACCAATCAGACTCAGACCAGGAGAATGACTCCCTTCTTGTGGCACATCTGGAAAAGTTCCATCAACTGGGCCTTGGCGATTCTTCTCACACGCTTTGAAAAGCCTCTTTAGTTCCACCCAGGGACTTTCCAACACTAGTGTCAATGCTTTATTTACTCTCCTCCTGGTTATCAATACTTTGCTTGGTAAATTACTTTCAGACAGTTCTTTATCCTTCTGGGTTCTCTCACATATATTATAATTCTCACTGGGATGAGGGAGCTCACTTCGGAGGAATACTTGTCTCTTGGTTCTTTTGGTATCATTGTTGTGACGAGTGAGTTCACTCCAGCGGAATATTTGACTCTTGGTTCTTTGGGTATTACTACTGTGACGAGGGAGTTCACTCCCGAGGAGTACGTGACTGTGGGTTCCTTGGGTATTTCTACTGTGACGAGGAAGTTCACTACCAAGGAATAGTTGACTCTTTGTTCTTTGGATATCACTAGTGTGACGAGGGAGTTCACTCCCGGGGCATACTTGACTCTTAATTCTTTGGGTATCACTAATGTGATGAGGGAGTTCACTCCCAAGGAGTATGTGACTCTGGGTTCCTTGGATATCACTACTGTGATGAGAGCGTTCACTCCTGAGGAATATTTGACTCTCAGTCCTCCCCAGACACTGCCTGTGTTTCACCGCAGTTCCTGTTACCTTGCTTGACTTGGGAACACATGTTCGTTTCTTCCCGGGGTCACGGGCGGTTTGCTCTTTGCTTTTTTCAGGTTGGCCTGCATGGCTATGCAAAGGCCTGTGGCTGACGGTCTTAAAGTCGTTGTTGGTCCACCTCCCAGAGGTGATGCCACCCCCTTGACTTCCCCAGGACTAGAGAGAACCGGCTCCCTGGACAGACACAAGTGATCACAGTTCAAAGGTGTTTATTAAATTGTAAAAATGGGTGAGGTAAACTACTAATCTAAACCTTAATCTAAGATGTGAGCAAGCTACTACCATCAAATAATAATCATAAAGTCCTAGCGGAGTCTAGTCAAATAAAAAGGGCCTATACTAAAAAACCTATTGCCAATCCTTACCACTAAGTTACTAAGTAAGAGTGTGGGATAATGTTAGAAAGAAAAGAAAGAAGTGTTCACAAAATGATCAGTCAGGATACTTTGGCCGGGGTCTCCCTTCCCTATGGTTTTAGCATGGCACCAGGTAAGACTCTTGAGCACAGCAAACTCCTGGGCATCTCTGCAAGTTTACGGTTCTTTTCCACTATATCAGGACCTTTAGTGTCTAAGGGCCTCATTACACGGACGGCGGTAAGGGTTAACGGTCACCGTTAATGGCAACGGTGACCGTTAACCCTTACCGCCGTACTACGGGGTCCCTTAGCGGGTTGGAGTTTTAACGCCTGCTTTTTGCAGGCGTTAAATACCAACCCGCTAAGGGACCTCGGAGCTAATTACGGCACCGCAAAATTGCGGTGCCGTAATTAGCGCCTTCCCCAGACCCATAGAGCCCTATGGGGCAGAAATGGGAATGGGGAAGGGCAATGGCGGAAAGGGGATTTACCGCCCCTCCAACCTTGGAATGGGGCGGTAAATCCCCTTTCCGCCAAGGCGGTGCCGGTATTTTACCGGCATGGTCCAGGGTGCTAATAGCACCCTGGACCACCGCCTTCCGTGTAATGAGGCCCTAAGTCTCTTTCATGCAAAGTCTCTTGTGTCAGAGGGCCTGATGTAACACAAATGACAAAACAAAAGTTCCTTCTGCTAATCTTCACATAGGTGATTTCCCTTCACCCTTGGGTCCCCCTCATCTGGGCTCCAATATCCTATTAGCTCTAGAAAGGCTCTCAGAGCTCTCTTAGTTTTGGATGTTGGTGTATCTAGGACAGCTTTCACTGTTTCATTCTGTACATTTGCATTCCTTACAAAGAAGCCAAGGTATTTCATGGCTGATTGGGCCAGTCTGCATTTTGATGTATTAGCAGTTAGGCCAACCTCTCTGAGGACTTTCATAATAGTATAAAGATGGAAGAGATGGGCCCTCATTACAAGTCAGGCGTTAAGGGTTTAACGGCGCCATCGGCACCGTTAACCCTTAATGCCTGATTCACACTTTAACGCCTGCTTTTTGCAGGTGTTAAAGTCCAAGGCGCTAAGCGACCTTGGTGCTAATTATGGCACCGTAATTTACGGTGCCCTAATTAGCGCCTTCCCCATCCCCATTATGCCCTATGGGGCAAAAATGGGAATGGGGAAGGGCAAATGGTGAATGGGGAATTACCGCCCCACTCACCTTGGAATGGGGCGGTAATTCCGCCATCCGCCATGCCGCACTCCGGCATGGACCATGGTGCTAATAGCACCATGGTCCAGCGCCGGACTTGTAATGAGGGCCATGGTCTAACCAAGTTTTACTGTAAATGACAAACTCTGCTGCAAGATTTTATCCATGAGGTGTTGGAAAGTGGCGGGCGTGCAATGTAAGCCGAAAGGGAGGACTTTGAATTGAAACAGTCTTAGGGGCGTTGAGAAAGCCGTTTTCTCTTTATCTGGCCCATATACTGGGACATGTCAGTACCCTTTCGTTAGGTCTAAGGCGGATAGAAAGGTGGCTGCTTCGAGCTTATCAATCAGGTCATCAAAGCCTGGGTTGGGGTAGGCATCAAAATCAGACATGGCATTTACCTGATGGAAGTCTATACAAAATGTCCAGGAACGGTCAGGTTTAGTGACTAACAGGGTAGGGGACAACCATGGGCTCGAAGAGGGCTCGATGATATTTGCTTCCAGCATTTCATTTACCTCCTCCACTACTATCTGTTTACGGCTTTCGGGAGCCTATATGGCTTCAAATGAAACACTTTTCCCTTAGTTGTTCTTATATTGTGGTAGGTGCCCTTTCTCTTCCTGGTTTTTCTGAAAACACATTGGGAAATGATATAATTACATCTTTTACATCTTCTTGTTGTTGAATAGATAGCTCTAGGGGAATTAATTTGAAGCTGTCTATTTCTTCTGGAACCAAACAGGATAGTTCTTTGGCATGGTTGGCTGACAGATTCCCTTTCCACTCTTTTAAGAGGTGTATGTGACATAGATGGACCCTCTGTTTCCTGTTCGGTTTGGTGACTTTATAAGTACAGGTTCCTGTTTGTTGTAATATTTCGTAGGGCCCATGCCATTTAGAGACACGCTTGTTCTCACAGGTGGTTAAGAGGACCAGTATTTTTTGCCATATGGAAAATGACCTTAAACTCACTTTCCTGTCATAAGTGGATTTTTGCTGGCTCTGGGCTTTTTTCATATGAGTACAGACTAGATCTTGAAAAAGCCTCATATGTTCTTGCATTCTATTGATGGTTTGCGCGATAGGAATGGGTGTCTCTTCTCGTTATTCCCAGGTTTCCCGGAGCATGTCCAGGACATCTCTAGGCTTCCTACCATACAGTAATTCGAAAGGAGAGAATCCTGTAGAGGCCTGAGGGGTTTTCCTTACTGCAAATAGTGCCCAAGGGATCATTCAGTCCCAGTCTTTCCCGTTCTTGTCTACCAATTTCCGCAGGATTCATTTCAGTGTTTTATTGAACCTTTCTACCAAACCATCGGTTTGGAGATGGTACACAGACGTTAGTAAGGTGGTGGAGCAGCTCTTTAACTTCTGTCATGAGCTTGCTCATAAAATTTGACCCTTGATCAGTTAGTATTTCTTTGGGAAAGCTGACCCTGGAGAAACACAGTAAGAGGTGTTTAAGGATTTGTTGTGTGGTATTGTTTCGCATTGGGAATGCTTCGGGTTATCTGGTGGCATAGTCAATAATCACAAGGACATACTTGTTGCCTAATCCTGGATGTTTCTAAAGATCCAATAATGTCCATCCCGATTCTTGAGAAAGGGACTTCTATGATTGGTAAGGGACTCAGAAGGGCATGTAATGGGATGTGCATGCTGGTTGTTTGGCAAATGTCACACGTCTGGACAAAGGTTTTGATATTGTCACGATCCATGCCCCTGACCCTCAGGTATAACAGCCCCCTGGCAGCAGTGGGGCTAAAGCCCTTCACACTGGCCCCGAGGGCCTTAAAACTCCATCAGAAACATACATGGAGTCAGACCTGGCACCTTTGGCGCCAGGCTCATTATCAGGAATAAAGCATTACCAGTTTTGGACCTTAATCCAACACGGAGGCCTATTAAACAGCTCAGTTCTTTAGAACCAAGCCATGCGGTGTAGCGTTTTGGGTATCACCGGGCCTGGAACTACTTGGCCTGGAACTAATTTAACTGGGCTATTTAAACCACACCCAAACAGCAGAACATGCTTTGTGTTATTCTGCAGTCCTGCAGCGTAACGCTCACCGTGCCCAGCTCCTGCTCATCTGCTTCTCCGGCAGCCCGATCCTGAAGCCCTAGATCCGGATTCCATCAATAACCTGGAAGAACAAGAACAGCATTAGCGAGCAAGAACACTTATCTGTGAAGTAACCGGTCTTGAATCCATCCTGCACTTCACTTCCCTCGCCCATCTCCGGAGTTCGCCGCAACCTGCAAAGGTAAAGAAACAAGGACAGCATTAATAACAATTCTCACCTGGGCAAGCAGCGAGTCCTGGCAGCACTTTTCGCTTCTCTTAGCTCGCTCATCTCCGAGTTTCACTGCAACCTGCAAGGGAGAAGGAACAAGGTCAGCATTAACAAAGCACTTACCTGGGCAAGCAGCGCTTCGATCGCTCATCACTCCGGTACATCACTGCAACCTGTACAAAGAGAAGAGAACACAGGTTAGCAATTAACACCAATAAACAGCGCAGCGCTCTGCGCATCAATAACTCACTGTGGTCTTCACCATCGGCGCGGCAACTCAGAGATCGCCACCATCCCTGTGAAAACAAAAAGAGACATTGTTAGGGAACAGCATAGTGGAGCAAGACGCCGAGAAGACAGAGAACACAGAGGGAAAGAAAGACATAGAATAAAGACGGAAAAGACATTATAACTCACCTGGAAGACAGCAAGCAGAGTCGGAGTCACAGCCGGTCTGGAACCGACATAAGGGCACACGGACCAGTGAAGTAACTAGGTCCACGGAACGCCCGCACCAACCACGCGCCCCTGCACAGAGACGCAAGGCGGAGAGTTCAAAGCACAAAAACCTAAGGTGAGCAATAACCCCAAGGGAGGGGATTTGGACCAGAGGGAGGTGGGAGTCCACCCATCACAGAACCAGTATCTTAACTCTCCATTCTCCTGTTATAGGCGCTACCCAAGCAGAGATAACCAAGCAGAGAGGGGTCCGGGATAGCACTTAGACATCCATCCAGTATCGTGTGGCGCCCCCATGGATACCAGGTGAGCGTAACAGATATCGGTGTGGATACCTGGACAATAACACTTCCACTGATATGTGTCTGGGTTTTAGATTGTCTTAAGTGCCCGTCAGTAAGATTGGAATGCGCAATCTCTAGTACAACCTTTCGGTGGGACTTGGGGACTACTACCTGCGTCTTCACTAAGCCTTCTGCAGATGTTTATTTTCTATATAGCAACCCCTGCTTTAAGAAGAAAAAGGGGGTTCTGTTCTCTATACCTTCTCCTTCCAGAATAGCTTGTAAGGAAGGTTCAGCGAGAGCTAGATCATTTCGCTGGGTGAGCGCTAGTTCGGATAGATGGTAGGCTCTTCTCCCTTCCTTTCTTCGATGATAACCGGTTTATCAACTTCCCCAAAGCCTAATGTACCTAATGTACCTCTTTCTGTTTTGTCTGGTTCACTTTCTTTAAACTGAGGAAACAGAGCTCTTTCCAAAATTCCTTGGGCAATTTGCTACCCACGACATACTTCAAATGGGATTTCACCATGATTCTGTAAGGGAACCTTTACATCTCACCGGAAGTCGGGATCAATGACGCCTGCTAAAACATCTATACCGAAATTCCACACTAGGCCAGATTTTGGGGCAAATCTTATGTAACACCCCGGAGGGGGTATCAAAACCAAATTGGTAGGAATCATCTCTCTTTTCTTAGGGGGTATAACAGCCTCCCTTGGCAACTGCAATAGCCTTCATGGCAACTGAGGGGCTAGAAGCACGGTGACTGAGTTTTTAAAAATTGTAGGGTTCCCCAATTAGTTTCAATTGAGTCAGATCCTGCCCATGACACCATATGTAAGGAAGGCATGGTATCAAAATAAGACAGACACAAGGGATCACAGTTCAAGGGTGTTTAGTGAACTGTAAAAATGGGTGAGGTAAACGCCTAAAGAAGTGTTCACATAAGGATAAATCGGGATGCTATGGCAGGGGTCTCCCTTCCCCACGGTTTTAGAATGGGACTAGGCGTGACTCTTGAGCACAGCACACTCCTGGGCTTCTCTGGCACAAGTTTACAGTCCTTTTCCACTATATCAGGACCTTCTGTGTCCAAGTTTCTTTCATGCAAAGTCTCTTGTGTCAGAGGGCCTAATGTAACACAAATGACAATACAAAGGTTCCTTCTGCTATTCTTCACATCAGATGATTTCCCTTTACCCTTAGGTCCCCCTCATCTGGGCTCAGACCTTCCCCACACTTGCCACTGTTAAACAAAGACTTCCGAATGGTGATCACGTCTCGCTGGGTCACTCTGTTATTATTGCCAGTGGGTGCTTCACAAAAATCACAGTTTGTCCCCTCAGCCGGGTGCAAACACCTGTTTCACAATCCTTAATACTTTAACAACGTGTCAAGAACCTTCGATTGTACAAGGGGATTGGCTGGACCCTTGTATGACCACCTCCCCTCGGCCTTCCCAATGGCCTCTTGGTATTTGTAGGTTCCATACCTTTTTTTCATTTAACACAGTCTCTTTGTTCAGGACAGGGGTACCAACCAGAGACCTCCGAATGAGCGCCCCATGGCGCCGGCCCCTTCTATCTCTGGTACCAAGTACATGCACAAAAAGACCTCTGTTCGTCTTCAATGTTCCCACTGCAACCTTAATCTTCACACAGTCCGGCTCCTATCAGGTTCTTCCGACTCACCGGCTGTGCTGAACTCATTGGTGTTTCTTTTGCCACTGGAGTCAAGGATGGTACCACTATGGCAACCTCATTTCTCCACCCTGGCAATCAGTGTGGAAGGGTTCCACGTACCGCTGACATCCATCACACTATTTGCCATCCGCGAATTCAAGACTTATTGTCATGCACTGGCAGTGGAAATGCTGGAGCCGGTGGAGGATGTGTTAGTATGACTGTAAACGGGACCAAAGTTGGAGGTCTAGTCTTCCCCTAAAATGGCCGGCGCCTCTATTTCTATGGACACTTCCTGTTTCTCTGCGTGTTGTATCCGTCTTTTGGTAACTAGCTGTCAGAATTCTCCTTCCAAAACTTGACCTCGTTGTGAAGAAGAATTCTTCCCACTAATGTAACCCTTTGGATGTACTAAATAACATGCAGAAAGATCAATTAATTGAAAGATTGGATACCCCCGAGACGACAGTGGCTGCAAAGGAAAATATGCAAGGTTAGTGCTAAGTGACACCCATACGGATTCAAACAATGATAAAGTCGAGAACCCACTAACCTGTGCAAGGATAGCTGAAAACCCAATAATTCCTGAGATCCAACAAGTGCACAGTAACCGTGTAAATACTCTGTAAGGGAAACACAGGAGCAGTCACTATCAGAAGTATACCAAAAGAATAGGAAAGCAAGGGCAAAGGAGACGTGTCTTACCAGGAGTGACCCTTGATTTTTGTGAAGTCCATAGAATGAAGCAAGGTTCGTGAATAGTAAGACAATCCCAAACAGACTATTCCCACTGGCACGTGTACACCTAGTGAGTCCCACATGCTGCCCCGACGAAATGCGGACGCCTAACACACACATAAAGGAAGTCTCTAGTCCGTGTGTGACATCTAAGGAATTCCGATGATCTTGCAGGGTTGTGGCAGCACCCAAGGTCAAGAAACGAGGCACCCCACACCAATGTGTAGGGTCGTGAAGCTGGCGAGCAAGGTATGAAGCCGTGGAGCTATGCAGAGATGAGGTCACAAGCATTCCGGGTCTTTGGACGCGGTGAGCAAAAAACGTAGCTGTGGAGAAAATCAGAAGTGGAGTCCAATTGTAGTCCGTTTCGTAGCCGTGGCGAGCAAAGAACGTAGCCGTGGAGAAAACAAGAGCGGAGTCCAATTTGCAGTCCGGGTCGTAGCTGTGTCAATCAAAGAACGTAGCCGTGGAGAAAACAGGAGCGGAGTCCAATTTTTTGGTAGTCTGGGTCGTAGGTTAGGCAAACAACAGAAGGTACAAAAAATGAATTGCCAAGAATGCAGTTCGGAGGAGGACAGACACAGCAGAAGCGGAATGGAAACCAAAGCAGATTGAACTGAAAAGGGCAATTCCAAGAAGGCAAGGATGTACAGGAAACAAGGAATCTCGTAACTTCAGAAGCAAAGCCAAAAGTGCTAATCAGAAGCAAAGAGGGGTAGCAAAGGCGGGACTAAGTAGAAGCGGACACATGACCCTGCCATAGACGTACTGAACGTTGGATCCTTCCCCTTAGCAATGCTCTACTGAGCTTCCATGGCAACCTCCAGTTATCAGAGAAGTACGTCCTCCGGATCCCCCTATGCTGCAAGGCACGTCTAATCGTAGACAGTACATTACGGACACTTTGTTTGTAGCCTGATTTATGTGATGGTTTGCTGCTGACAGAACCGTGCCTGTATGTACGCTCGGAACGTCCCAAGTACCTAGCCATGACAATAGCGCTTCGCTTGTACTTCGCTCCTGTTGTACAAGCCCTTGTAGCTCGAATTTCTTTCTACCTTGTTTGCTTTGCCCCTCTGTCTTTCTTCGTGCTTATTCTACTATATTTCAACCTTTTAGGAGATTCTATTGGTTTGGCATTCTTCGTCTATTTGTTTACTTCGGTTTCTCTCTCTCTCATTGTTCCGCGCCTTGCGGTGCTGTCTGTTTGCCTTTCCGCACCTTAGCGGTTATCTTATTCTTCCTTACCTTAATTCCGTTTAGTTGTTTCCTTCGTACTCTCTCCCACTCGTAACTACATTACAAGTCTTCTGAATTTACTCGGCACCTGGTCCAGCTCCAGTTGTCAGTGCACCTTTCCTTACCGCTCCCTCTCGCGGTACTTTCTTCAATCCTTCTTCGGCTCACTCTTTCCTAGCGCTTATCTCTCTGATTTCTTACTACTTCCTTGTTTCGATCTGCCTTTGCTTCTTGACACTTCGGCTAAGGTTTTTTTTACCTATCTTTTCTGTCTTCTATGTCTGTATCACTTTTCTTTAATAGCTACTTCTTAGCTCCTTATTCTACCCTATGTTTTGGATTCCATACTTACCTGGATTTCATTAGGATGGTCCATTGTTCAGTTGAGCTCTTCCAATTGTATTCGTTACGATCAGTTCAAGAGGACTTTTATGGACTTGTTTGTTCGATTACCACTCTCCACAGATTCGTGGGATTCTTGCTGCTCTCAAACATAGTTCAAGATTATGAGGACTAATACTTACAAGTTCTACTGCATGTCAGTCTTAACAACAACAACAGGGTTTTCTCTGCCATCAGGGCTTTTTCCCTGGACTTTTGGGGGCTTGCTCCTCGGGTTTCTCCATGACCTGGGAACCCAAACAGGTCAAGGTGGCCTTCGAAGGAGCTTGCCCTTATTTACATCAAAAAAAGGATAAGAGGCTCAAGGAGACTAAGAAGTCTCGAAGAAAGAAGAATTCCGAAACCTACGAAAGCACCCTGGAAGAGTCAGGTGGGGAGGGGGAAAGGGAAGGATTTTCTAGTCTTGACAGCATACAACGCCCACCAGAATCCATGGCTTCACTGGAACAATACCAGGAATTGGTAAATACCATCCAGGGGCTACGGGTTGCCATCCAGGGGCTACAGGTTGAAGTTCAGTCACTCAAGGCCGAAAGCACCTCGTCAACAAGTGGCACGACACTCGTGGAGACCTCCCTCCTCTACCATTTCCCTTTGGGAAATTTGATGGGAATCCGAAACTCCTCAAAGAATTTTTGGATGCTTGTCAAGTATATTTTTCTTTTCGTCCACGTGCTTATGAGACTGATAGGTCCAAAGTAGGATTTTTGGTAGCCAATCTTGTAGGTAATGCTCTTGCCTGGGCGACACCTTTAGTAACCAATTCTGATCCTTCTTTGACCAACTATGCTCAATTTGTGCTAAATTTCAAGAGCCGGTTTGACCGTCCATAGGTGCAGTATTCCTCTTTTGAAGCCATGGTGGATATCCGACAAGGATCACAAGATGTTCAGTCGTACGTTTCTAAGATTGTCATCCAATTCTGGGTGGCCTGACTCAGCACAGCAGACACTATTTAGAAGGGGATTACATGAAGAAATTAAGAACGAACTTGCCCTTATCTCCCGCCCAGTCTCGTTCCAGGAACTAGTTACAGCTGCCTTACAGATCCAGTTTAGGTTGACTTAAAGAAGACATGAAAGAAGAAGAGGACGCAACTACTCTCCGTTACCCTCCTTGCCTCTTCCTCCAAGGGAAAAGGTATCTCCTGACGAACCTATGCAGATCGGTGCCACAAGGGGCCCTCTAACTTCTGAGGAGAGGAAGAGAAGACGAGAGATGGGTCTTTGTGCCTACTGTGGTTCAGTTAAACATTAGTTACGCACTTGCCCTGAAGTACCACTTCGGCATCAGGGAAATGCTCAACCCCGTTCCTACGCAGGGGAAGTAACGGGGAGGAGCGCTCAGCCCCCTGCAGCAACACCCAGTCATTAGCTGAAGATGAAAACAGTTGTCTCATGGTATTTTCGATATCATTTATGGTTTCTGGAAACCTTAGCCATGCTTGACTGTGACGCAGCAGGAATCTTTGTGGATATTTCTTGAGCAAGAGAGAATAAGATTCCCCTCCAGGAAAAGAAGAAGCCCATACCGGTGGAAGGAGTGGATGGCACACCCTTATCTTCAGGTCCCATCATTTTGGAAACTCATCCTGTCCAAATCGTCTTAGGAGACCATAAGGAAGTTCTGATCTTCGATATCATATGAGCCGCCCACTTCCCAGTCATACTGGGAATCCCTTGGCTGCGGCGTCATAACCCCAAGATTGACTGGAGAGCCAATACTTTGCGCTTTGCTTCCTCCTATTGTAACCAAAGATGCCTGGGAAATTCTAAAACATATGCTCAGCCTGGTGAACAGGTCGACTTCTCTAAGAAGACTGTCTCATCGGTACCAGTCCAGTATCAGGTCTTTTCGGAGGTCTTCGAGGACAGGCTACCGTGCCTCCTGCCACCTCACAGATGGGAAGCCTGCAGTATCGACCTCAAGGAGGACGCACAGATTCTGTTTGGAAGGATGTATCCTCTGTCCATACCTGAAAAAGAAGCCCTCAAGGAACACCTCAATGCCAACCTCCAAAATGGTTTTATTAGAGAATCCAAGTCCCCAGGAGGGACGTCTTTGTTTTTTGTCTCCAAGAAGGGCTCTGCTGAATTAAGACCCTGCATAGACTACTGAGGGCTTAATCAATTTACCATCAGGGATCGATATCCAATGCCTCTGATTAGGGATATCCTGGAAGCTGGCCAAGGATCTAAATTCTTTACTAAATTGGATCTCAGGGGAGCTTATCATCTGCTAAGGATAAAGGAAGGGGTTGAGTGGAAAACAGCCTTCAGGACACCACTAGGGTCGTACGAATACCAAGTGATGCCCTTTGGGCTTGTCAATACCCCAGCGTTCTTTTAGATGCTCGTTGACAAAATATTTGCGTATTTGTTATTTGTGTCGATGGTGGTATATCTCGACGACATCCTCATTTTCTCCCCCTTGCTCTCTGATCACCGCAGACAGGTTAAGGAGGTACTTCACTGACTTCAGAAACACCATCTGTACGCCAAACCAGAAAAATGTCTCTTTAAAGTTTCATATGTTTCCTATCTAGGATTCATACTTACCTCTGAAGGGGTCAAGATGGACCCAGAAAAGGTTAAGGCTATTCTCAATTGGCCTCAACCCACTAACATCAAGGAGGTGCAGAGGTTTTTGGGCCTGACAATTTTTACAGGCGATTCATACCAAATTTTTCAGAGGTGGTTCTACCCATCACTACCTTACTCAAGAAGGGAGTTGTGTTTGCATTTACTTCAGAAGCTGCTTTTCAGCACCTTAAGACTCTGGCCCTCATTCCGAGATTGGTGGTAGTCATGGCGCTATTTGCGCCATGACTGCCACCAATAATAGTACCGTGTCCGGTTTGGTGCAATGGGGACTCACCGGTCTAGTCTGACCTTGGCGGGACCGGTAAGTCCCCATTCAAATGTGTGTGGCGAAACAGAAAGAGAATAAATAGCAGGATAAATTTTATGGGCGCCTCCGACATCTGGCTGTGATATGTGCCTGGGACAATGAGGACAGCATGGTTCGCCAGCAGCTGATCCAAGGTTGCCCGTCCGGTAAACTGAGGAGACAGGTGTTGAGAGAGCCTGATCTGACTTTGGCCCTTATTCTCGAGATGGGACGGTCATATGAATTGGCAGAAGTCAGAGCCTTGAAGATGGACGCAGTGTTTCGCACTCTCAAGGTTGAAGAAGTGTGTGTAGTAGGAATCCAGCAAGGGGCTACACCAATGAAGAAGACATGGTTCCTGTCACGTCCCCGGTCCTGCCCTCCTCCCGTCACTCACCAGGCACCATTCGTTCCCATACCCACCACCCACACCAACGGGGAAGACACGGCAGGCGGGATGTCCGAGGGGGCAGAACCACCTCATTCCGCCCATTTCCGTGCTGGCGCATGCCATGGCGTCTCATACATGCCCGACGGCGCCGGCGTCGGCGGCTCCAGTTTTCGCGCACGGGGGAACCTGATCGCGTCTCGCTCAGACGATCACGTGACTGGTCACGGGATCGCCTGTAGCCGACGCTGGCGTCCACATCGGACGAACACCAATCACTGATGGCGTCCGTCCATCACGTGACGCTCCTGTGCGGTCACGTGCCCTGTCACGTGATCTACCTTTCCTTCAAAAAGAGCTGAGAGGAAACACTCAGTGCTTCACAGCTGTTTCCACCAGAGACCTGTTCGGCACTACCCTCGTTCTTCTTGATACACTTGGATCTCGACCACAGACCGTTACTTGGACTTGTCTTGGATTGCCCTTTTTGTTTCGATGCATCTTCTGGACCCTTGGAACTCTTGACCACCCTTTTTCTGGCCCTGGAATTGCTCTGGATTACCCTTCTGTTTTGGCGATCTTCTACCCACGCTCCTGGCGATCACGTTTTGTCTCCTGAGTCATTTGGGGTTCACCACCTGGACCTTGGATGGACTTGCTATCTGGTCACGCTCTGGCTACCGGTGTGAGTTGGAGGAAGTGCTGTACATCCCAGCCTGCTGTCGGTCTTCCCTCGTTGTCTATTCAGGCTTACTACCTGTCCTGTCATCCCCAGGGTAAGCTTTGCCATTTTTTCCTTGTTTGCTTGCACTGCCATTATTGTTCATAGTATTCCTGATCCTAACCTTTGCCTTACAGCACTCAGGGGCCCTTCCGGTGTCTGATTGACGACGCCACTCGCCACTCATCACCTGTGGCCTCAAAGATTGCTAGGGCAGTATTCTTTACCTGCTCGAGCGGTACTTGGGGACGGAGGTAGTTTATAGCTGCACGACCATCAAGGCGGATCACCAAGATCAGAACAGTTCCCCAGGAAAACAGAGATGAGAAGAGTCACACTCACCATGCCCAAGGTGCAGATATGACCTCCCTCCTAGGACATTGCCCAGCAAAAAGAAGAACATGTGGACGATGTGGAGTGCCAGGACATTTTGCCAGGATGTGCAAAGACCCCACACCAGTCATAGTCCCAGGGCCCTGTTAAACCAAGCACTGGTGCGCAGAGACGGCCGCAAAGCGTGGTACAGATAGCCCAAGAAGTGGATCTAACGGTTCAGGACATCGCCGAAGAGGAAGAAGAAGACGATGAAATATTCTTAATTTCCAGTATAAGTGCAGTACAAGGAAAAAAAGAAGACAACCAAGATGCACAGTCAGTGTGAACGGGGCAGAAACTCCAGTGCTCGTAGACACAGGTGCCCCAGTAATGTGAAGGCACAAGGGCACTATGAGGCGCTACCAGACCCATCAACACTAACAGCAGCCAAAGCAAAAAATATTCACTTTTGGGGGTACATGTCCCATACCTCTAAAAGGGCTTTTCGTCTCCAAAGTTCAGCATGACAGATGTTCCATAAAGGCACTGTTCTTCGTCACAGATATCAGCAAGGATACCTTTTCCAGCTGCAGCGGAAACAGTAGGCATTGTAAGTTTTGCTTATGGAGTGTACAGGGAGGACATCAACACAATGCTCCAAAGTTTCCAGGATATTTTTGAAGGGATTGGGAAGATGACTGGAGAACTGGTAAAACTACACATTGATTGGTATGTCTGCTCAGTAGTAATGAAACATAGACGGATACCTTTCCACTTGTGAGAACAGGTGGACAAAGAACTGGACCAGCTGGCGAAACTAGACATAATTGAAAAGGCGGGTGGCCACACACTGTGATTATCCCCGATCGCGGTGGCGCGAAAACTGAAACAGCTGGGGTCGGAGCGCTTATGCGTGTACATGAGGCTCCCAAACCAGGCGATCAAGCTGGAAAGACACCTGACCCTCATGGTGTATGACGTAGTAGGGGAACATCAAGGGGCCAGAGTGTTCTCCAAATTAGATTTGAGGGCTGGATACCACCAGCTGGCCCTCCACCCCGAATCCAGATATATAACCACCTTCATGACACACAGAGGTCTGTACCAATATAAACAACTCAGCTTCGGGGTGTCGTCTGCGGCCAAGTGTTCCAGAATGTCATCAGTGGGGCACTAGCAGGCCAGGAAGGAGTGATTAATATAAGCAATGACATTCTAGTGTTTGCAGGATCTGAGGTGGAACACATGGTGAGGCTGGAAAAGACGTTGCAGGGTATAAAGCAACTAGGACTCACACTGCACCAAGAAAAATATGAGTTCCTGCACGCCGAATTGAATTTTTTGGATTTGTGTTTCACGAAGGAGGAATATCACCTGACCCCAGGAAGATACAAGACATACAGGATGCAAGACCCCTGCCCTGTGAAACGTGTAAGAAATACATATGTTTCCTCTGGATCGTTACCTACTGCGGGCATTTCATTCTAAATCTAGCAACGATGTCTGAACTCTTGAGGAACCTAAGCAGATAAGACACAGCGAGTAGGTGGACCTGCTGGAACAGGCCTTCAAAAACATCAAGAAGGCACTTACGAAGGATGGGCCATGACGTTTCCCGACCCCTGTCAAGAATCAGAAATCATAGTTGACACCAGCCCTTTTGGCCTGCGAGCAGTTATGACACTGCGTGACTGCGGGAAAAGGGAGGCCAGTGGTATATGCGAGCAAAGCCTTCTTTGACACCGAGCAGCGGTCCTCCCAAATTGAAAGGGAGGCATTAGAGGTAATGTGGGGCTGCCGCCATTTCCGACTATACATACTAGGAATGCTGGTCGCAGTAATAACTGACCACAAGCCACTGTTACCTATTCTGGCCGGGTCATCGTCTGAGCCTCCACCACGCATTAAAAGATGGATGTTGGCGCTAATAGAATACGGGGTGAAGCTGACATACTGCCCAGCATCCCACAATGCAGCGGACTACCTATCAGGGCACCCCAATGAACAAAGTGGGCACCGGGAGGCAGCCGAAGCGGACGAACATGTGAACCTGATAGTAGAGACTGTCAGAACACCAACTTCTACTGCAAGTTCCCGCTTACCAGGCGGACTTTCGAGAGTCAAAATAGCTAGGAACAGCAGCAATCGCTTCCATTCCTTTAAAGGTTTGTTTCAAAGGCATTGGGGGGTTGCCATGGCGACGTTGGCCGCGAGTACGTCTGCAGTCACGTGTTGCTCCGGTTTCCCGGTCACGTGACTCTCGCGTTGTGGCCACGCATATTTAAGTCCGCCCCGTTTGCCGTTTCGGTGCTTCTGATTGTTTTCCTCGGAATTCTACAGTGGCGCTTGTTATTTGGATCTTGTCCTTTCTCGACCTCTTGCCTGTCTATTGGAATTGCTCTTGTCTTGCCCACGGTACTTCTGATCTTGCTCCTTCTCGACCTCTTGCCTGTCCATTGGATTCCTCTTGTCTTGCCCACGGTACTGCTACGAACAGCTGCTACGACCCAGACTTCTTTTTGACTTCGATTCATGTCTCTTGCTTCATTTTGTCTGCTTACCTGGTTTTGAACCGGAACACTTGGATTGTTCTACTTACGTCTCTCAGAAGAAGGATCTCTCACCTTAGGCGTATGCGTGCCGGCGGGAATAGGAAACAAGTGCTGGACTAGAGACTGCCTATAGCACTTTTGGGACCTCGCTGAACTTTCTAGGCGTACTCGTGCCGGCGGGAATAGGTTTGCACCGGACTCAAGAAACCTTCAGCATCTTTGAGACTGTGTTCTTCTCGGACATTCCTTTTGGAGCCGTTTGGATCTTATTCATCACATCTTCCTCGTTGCAGTCCTTCATACGGATATACATGTAAGAATTTTCATTTAGTGTTCATTTTTCTGTTATTGGCTCTTATGCTTTTCTTTTCCTTATGTACGTTCTTGTATCATTACAGAAACTGTTTAGTTCCTTCCTACTGTCGTTTTCCTGTCGGATATGTACTGCATCTTATCCTACTGACGACCAGTGAGCTCCCAGTGTGTCCTGTACAATTGCCACATATCTGGAAGAAACTTGCAGTCACCCGGAGTTCCAGAGTGTCCTGTTCCTTCTTCAAACATCTTTCAACCAATTGAGCGCTCAGACTGTTTTTATGCACAACTGAGTGTTACATTGGTGGGAAGAATATATTACTGCACTACGGGTACAACAGCTCCTCTTCGATCACCAGGCGCTTTATCCTGTTAAGGTTCACTGATCTGACAGAGACGTCCACGCCTATCTTGCTATCGGTACAAGAGATAACGGAAGCCTCCAATCAGGACGAGTGTTTTGGTATCATCCAAGCAGTGATGCAAAATGGGGAGTGGAAAAATATCTGGATGGGCCTAAACAAGAGAATGCAAGGATCCAGGATGGAACTCAAACAATTCTGGAGAGTGCGCCACAAACTATGTTTACGGACTGGGGACTCCTGCTGAGAGGTGACAGGATGTTGTTCCCGATGGCAGTGATCCTGCGAGTCATAGGACTGGTTCACCATGGGCACCAGAGCTCCTACAAGACCAAGGCCAGGCTGAGGCTAAAAGTGTCATTCCTGAACCTGGAAAGCTACGTGGACAAGTTTGTGCAAGCGTGTGTGTGGTACCAGGCTGCGGCGCCATAAACCTTGAACCCCACATAGTCCATGCCGAGGAGTGATCAACCATGGGACACACTACACATTGACTTTGGTTCCACATGGTGGGCCTCCCATTTTTTTTGTGTTCATCGACCAGTGGTCAAGATACCCAAAGGTGGTGGACTCCACCTCATTCGACCACATACTGCCAGCCGTGGAGAAGGTTTTCGCAACCCAGAGAAATATGCTCAGACAATAGCCCGCCATTTCAGGGAGAACGTTTTGCAGATTTTCTACATAGATATCCCCAGTATGGCCAAGGACCAACTGTCATGATCTCTGCTTCCAAAAGGTCAGGGTTTTCCCAACTCCCTTGGAAGCAGATCCATAACCCAGGTTCCGAGTGCCAACCAGTCCCAATTGGGACCTTTTGGACCCAGTCCTGGCGCCATTGGCACCAGGCTCATAAATATGCCCAGTCCCAGCGCTGGAAGCGCCGGGCTCATAATGCTTGGGTGGACTTACCTGCAGCAGACCATGCTGCTTACTTGCCTGCCAGTTGAGCCTCTGATCCTCTTCTGTTTGGAACTACTTTTCCTGTTGGGTGGGGCTGGAGCCACTCCCTAGATTCAGAACACTGGAACTCTTCTGGAAGGCAGGAACTCTTTTTTTACCAGGAACTCTTTTCTTACTTAGGCGTGGCTGTGGAAGGAGACACCTAAGCACTACAGGAGGCTATTTAAACCACACCCGGTGGATGAATCTTGCTTTGCGTTATTCTGCACCCTCTGCAGCAGAACGCTCATCGTGTCTTCTGCATCCGGTCCTGGGCCTAAGGAAAAAGGCTTACCATCCTGAATCCAGTCTTCAGCAACACCTATAAAGACAAGAAAGAACAGGTTAGCATTCCGGCATCTGAAAGGCAAAGGCTTACCTACTCTTCGTGCGCTCCGGAGGTCTTCACACTGCATTCCGGCATCTGAAAGACAAAAGCTTACCAACTCTTTGCACGCTCCGGAGGCCGTCGGCGCTGCATCTCGCATCTGAAAGACAAAACAAGGTGCGTTTAAAGACATTGGGGAACTTTAATACTCACGTGCCATCACTCCTTTCCACATCTAACCCAGTGGGTATCCCGGCACCCTGCAGCCGCTCCGAACTTGTACCTGCAAAATAAAAAGACAGTTAGAGCGCTTTGTGAAGCTGGCAACAAGCGCTTACTTACGTGCTTCCAGGCGCTTCTATTCATCACACGGGCTCCATCTTCAACTCACTTCAGCCCGTCATCCGCCATCGCCGGAACCCTGCAAAACAAGAGACATCATTATTAAAGACTTTAAAGACATTTGAGTTACTCGAAACTTACCGTTCGTGCAGTAAACGACGGACAGCAGTCCTCTGAAGTCAAGAGGCCTGCGCTACCTATCCAGTGAAGAAACTGGCTACAGCACCCTGCCCCGAGGCAGATGGAGAGCTCGGCATTCACTTACCTAAGGTGAGAGCGTTAACCTGTGGGGGTCTACAGGAGAGGAGAAGAGGAAAGAGATAGGGACACCCCAATAACCCCAGTTCATTAACCCCGTATTTTCTATCTGCAGACATCTTACTCTGCACGTCAGGCATACAGGGCACAGAGGTCCAGCCCAAAGAGCCAATCGGGTGCTGCACATCACCTTTGAAGATACGGTAGTCGCCCAGTCAAGACCGGCGCCTCTGCGAGAATCAGGTGAGCGTTACAGAACGCAAAGCCTACCGCAAAACTCTCGCCCAGGCGCTATGGAAACCTCGGATACTGACCACCTAGCCCGGTTACTTGGGGAACTAAGGGCAGAAGTGCATGCAGCTCGTCAGGAAACGAACGCTCTAAGAAGGGAACTAATTATTTCCAAGGAGAGAACAGATGATCTTGCTAGACAATTGCTACAGTCACAAGCCGGACAGACCCCGTTACCCGCATCAGGGGCAAATCTTCCTTCAACATCCTCTATGAATCCAGTGCAGATCAACCTACCTGGGAATGTACCTCTGGCTCCGCCCGAACGATTTTCTGGTGACCCAAAGAGGTTTGCGGTATTTATCAATCAGTGCCGGTTGCACTTCTTATGCCGGCCAGCAGCCTTTCCAACTGATCAAGCTAAAGTAGCTTTTGTACTTTCGTACCTTAGTGGCAATGCGGCAGACTGGCCGATCCCTCTAGTTAATCAAGATGATCCGGTTCTCCATGATTTTCAAGCCTTTCAGCTTAGTATGGAAAAACTGTTCGCAAGACATGCACAGGGGCAGGCCTTGGACAATGAGCTTCTTTCGTTGCGACAGGGTAATCAAGACCTTTTGGCTTATATTGCATCTTTCAATAGACTAATAGTGGAAACTCAATGGCCTGAGGACAAAAGGATTACGCTGTTTTATAGAGGTCTACGTGGAGAGCTCAAAGACGTTTTAGCCCAAGTAGTGAATCCCCCACAAGACTGTTCGGATTATATAGACTTGGTCGTTCAAATAGATCACAGACTGCAGAACAGGAAGGCCGATCGTTCCAAGTTTGATGCTCGAGTATTTTCCAAACCGCCAACTCCTTCCAAAGGAGTAGACTCCGGGGAACCCATGCAAATAGGGGGTCTATAAGGTCCTCTAACACAAAGGGAGCGGGAAAGGAGAAAACAGTTGCAATTATGCCTATATTGCGGAAACTGAGGGCACTTTCTTCGAGACTGTCCGGTGAAACCTGCCAAGAAGGCAGTAGGAGCTGCAGTTACCACAGTTACAAACTCTTAGCAGGGAAACGACCTCGCCCGACAAGAATAGAGGTCCTCTTGCCGAGCGTGAAAACCAGTTCCGTGACCTCGCATTTCGTGATACCTATGGTCCTCATTAGCCCTGATAATCCGGGTCGATTACATGCAATTGAAGCTTACGTCGACAGCGGTGCCATCGGCAATTATGTGGATCATGAAATGGTTTTGAGGATGAATCTAACTCTTTGTCCCAAGGCTGTAAAGGACGTCATTACTATGGTGGATGGTACGGAGATAGCCTCCGGGCCAGTAACGCACACCACTCAAGAGGTGACGCTAGTAAGTCAAGATGGACACCATGAGAAGATCGTGTTCGATGTGATCAAGGCCCCTCAGTTCCAGATTATTCTAGGAATACCTTGGTTAGAGAAACACAATCCTCTGATCGATTGGCGAGCAAGAACGGTCCAGTTTCCAGAATGTGTCTCTACGTGTCACCCTCCACCTGGTGTTGCACTGGCAGCAATTTCTTCAGAGACTCCCCAGTTACCTCCCGAATACCTAGAATACCAAGATGTTTTCCGGAAGGAGCAGGCTAACTCTCTACCTCCTCATAGGTCTTATGACTGCCAGATAGACCTGATACCTGGATCTACTCCTCCTTGTAGTAGAATTTATGCCCTCACCGAGCCTGAGAACCTTCACCTTCGACAATACCTGGATCAATACCTGGCAAATGGGTTTATTCGTCCCTCCAAGTCCCCTGCCTCTTCAGCTTTGTTCTTCGTTCCAAAAAAGGAAGGAGACCTTAGAACTTGTATCGATTATCGCTCCCTGAACCAGATCACCGTTAAGAATAGATATCCGTTACCTTTGATCCCTGAACTCCTGGACCAAGTCAGAAAAGCATGCATATATACAAAGCTGGATCTTAGAGGAGCTTACCACTTGGTACAAGTAAAAGAGGGCGATGAATGGAAGACGGCCTTCCGCACCAAGTATGGGCTATTTGAATATCAGGGATGCCCTTCGGACTTTGCAATGCCCCGGCCGCCTTTCAATATTTTATGAACGATGTCCTCAGAGAGCTCATAGATGTGTGTGTTGTTGTTTACATCGACGACATTCTCGTTTATTCTTCATCGGAAACTGAACATCGGAAACATGTGAAAATGGTCCTCGAAAGATTGCGTCAACACAAACTTTTCGCTAAGTTGGAAAAATGTGTTTTCAACGTGACTGAAGTTGAATTCTTGGGATTCATATTATCACCTGGCGGAGTGCGTATGGATTCAAAGAAGGTCGATGCAGTTCTCAAATGACCATCACCATCCTCCGTAAAAGGTGTGCAAAGCATGTTAGGCTTCGCTAACTTTTACCGCAGGTTTATCCCCGAGTTCTCTCGAATAGTCCAGCCCATCACTGCCTTGTTAAAGAAAAACAAACGTTTTGAATGGTCTACCGAGGCGGAACAAGCTTTCCAGGATTTGAAGACTAAATTTATCTCTGCACCAATCTTAAAACACCCTCGCCCCGAACTCCCCTATATCGTGGAAACTGATGCTTCAAGCCTTGCCATGGGGGCAGTTCTATCACAAAAGGACCCGGTAACCAATCAGTTGCATCCCGTGGCATTTTGGTCCCACAAATTCTCGCCTCCTGAAGTCAATTACACGATTACTGACAAGGAACTTCTGGCTATCAAGTCTGCCTTTAAGGCTTGGCGGCATTATCTGCTGGGGGCCCGACACACCGTTACTGTGATTACGGATCACCGAAACCTGCAATATTTGAAAACCGCAAAAGCCCAATCCTCTAGACAACTCCGTTGGGCATTATTCTTTGCCGAGTTTGACTTCATAATTACCTATCGACCTGGTACCAAGAACGGTAAAGCCGATGCCCTTTCTCGGATGGGAGTGGAAGAACACTTGATCAACCCTAAACCTGTACCAATCATTCCCGAACAAAGAATTCTGGGTGTAATCACCACAGAATCCATAGAGGAAGTTAAGGATAAAGCCAGGCAACTTGTAACTCCAGCAGACATACAGAATTGGCATCTGCAGGGAAAGGACTTTGCAGTAAAGGACAACTTATTGTATTTCCAAGAACGATTATACCTACCCAGCACAGATTTACAGAAAAAAGTAATCTCTTGTTATCACGACTCTTTAATGGAAGGTCATCCCGGTATAGCCAAGACCTCAGAAAAGATCAAGCGCTACTTCTGGTGGCCGTCTTGGAAAAAAGATATCAGAGACTTTATAATGTCCTGTGGAGTATGCGCCCAAAACAAGAGTCAAAAGGAAAGACCAGCAGGCCTCTTACGCCCTATTGACATCCCACCTCGCCCTTGGCATACGCTTTCTATGGACTTCATCACCGATCTACCTCCATGCTCCGGATACAATAAGATTCTAGTAATCGTGGACTTATTCTCCAAGATGGCGCATTTCATTCCGCTCAAAGGCTTGCCAACAGCAGCAACTCTGGCCCGAGAATTTCTCGAAAACATCGTCCGACTGCACGGTTTTCCTTCGGTTCTAATTTCGGATCGAGGTAGTCAATTTATTTCTCATTTTTGGCGAAGTTGCTGTCGGTCGAGACTATCGACCAGTCACCACCCTCAGACCGACGGACAAACCGAGAGGACCAATCAAACTCTGGAACACTATTTACGCTGCATGCTGCAACAAACTGAAAAAACTTGGAAAGCTATCCTTTGGATAGCCGAGTATGCCTACAATAACTCTGTCCATTCGGGAACTGGGAAAACCCCGTTTTTTCTTTTGTACGGCAGTCACCCTCGAACCTCGGAGTTGGATCCCCTCCAAGATCTTGAAACACCAGCAGTAGACTACCTGCATTCTACAATCACCCAAGCCTTTAAGGAAGCTGTTTCTCACCTTCAAAGGGCTAAAGAACAATACAAGAAAGGAGCAGATCAACATCGGAAGGAAGCCCCTCACTATCAAGTAGGGGATCAAGTCTGGTTATCCACCAGATATCTATCTCTAAAAGGGCCACGCACATTCAACCCAAGATACCTTGGTCCCTATTCCATCACTACCATAGTAAACCCAGTAGCGGTCAAGTTGGACTTGCCCCCGCACATGAAGATACATCTGGTCTTCCACGTCTCTCTATTAAAACCCGTGCAACCTCAAACCCGACTAACCAAATCTCCAAAACCTATCCTAGTTGATGGAGAACTCGAGTTTGAAGTCAAAAGCATTCTGGACTCCAAGATCTCCAAATCTAAACTATTCTACCTAATTGACTGGAAAGGCTACGGCCCCCAAGAGAGATCCTGGGAACCTGCTGAAGATGTCCACGCTCCTCGCCTAATCAAAAGATTTCACCGAAAATTTCCTGACAAGCCAAAACCCCCGGAGAAGCCCGGTTTGGGAGGGGCCTTGAGGGGGGGTACTGTCATGATCTCTGCTTCCAAAAGGTCAAGGTTTTCCCAACTCCCTTGGAAGCAGATCCATAACCCAGGTTCCGAGTGCCAACCAGTCCCAATTGGGACCTTTTGGACCCAGTCCTGGCGCCATTGGCACCAGGCTCATAAATATGCCCAGTCCCAGCGCTGGAAGCGCCGGGCTCATAATGCTTGGGTGGACTTACCTGCAGCAGACCATGCTGCTTACTATTTAAACCACACCCGGTGGATGAATCTTGCTTTGCGTTATTCTGCACCCTCTGCAGCAGAACGCTCATCGTGTCTTCTGCATCCGGTCCTGGGCCTAAGGAAAAAGGCTTACCATCCTGAATCCAGTCTTCAGCAACACCTATAAAGACAAGAAAGAACAGGTTAGCATTCCGGCATCTGAAAGGCAAAGGCTTACCTACTCTTCGTGCGCTCCGGAGGTCTTCACACTGCATTCCGGCATCTGAAAGACAAAAGCTTACCAACTCTTCGCACGCTCCGGAGGCCGTCGGCGCTGCATCTCGCATCTGAAAGACAAAACAAAGTGCGTTTAAAGACATTGGGGAACTTTAATACTCACGTGCCATCACTCCTTTCCACATCTAACCCAGTGGGTATCCCGGCACCCTGCAGCCGCTCCGAACTTGTACCTGCAAAATAAAAAGACAGTTAGAGCGCTTTGTGAAGCTGGCAACAAGCGCTTACTTACGTGCTTCCAGGCGCTTCTATTCATCACACGGGCTCCATCTTCAACTCACTTCAGCCCGTCATCCGCCATCGCCGGAACCCTGCAAAACAAGAGACATCATTATTAAAGACTTTAAAGACATTTGAGTTACTCGAAACTTACCGTTCGTGCAGTAAATGACGGACAGCAGTCCTCTGAAGTCAAGAGGCCTGCGCTACCTATCCAGTGAAGAAACTGGCTACAGCACCCTGCCCCGAGGCAGATGGAGAGCTCGGCATTCACTTACCTAAGGTGAGAGCGTTAACCTGTGGGGGTCTACAGGAGAGGAGAAGAGGAAAGAGATAGGGACACCCCAATAACCCCAGTTCATTAACCCCGTATTTTCTATCTGCAGACATCTTACTCTGCACGTCAGGCATACAGGGCACAGAGGTCCAGCCCAAAGAGCCAATCGGGTGCTGCACATCACCTTTGAAGATACGGTAGTTGCCCAGTCAAGACCGGCGCCTCTGCGAGAATCAGGTGAGCGTTACACCAACAGAGAAGTGGTACACTTCATGCATGCGCTTAATAAGGTATTTAGGATTGCCAGGGGCAAGGGCAGTGCCTGAAACGAGCCCTCTATCAGTTCCCACGAGAGTACAGGTTGACACCTCACAGTTCAACGGGAGTGACACCGGGGGAAGCACTGTTTCGAAGGTGCCCTAGGAGCATCATCATCGAGAAGGGGGGAAGGAGTCCCAGGGAAACTGATGATGCAAGCGTGTTCGAAGAAAGAAGGTCAAGAAATTAGCGTGAGAATGTGAGGAGAAACCTGCAACCCAATGACCTGGTGGTAGGAGATGAAGTGCTGGTGAGAAATAGACATACAGAAGGCAAACTGTCCCTCACCTATGAACCCCACCCCATGGAGGTGGTCAAGGTAAAGGGGTCAATGACACTGCTGCGGATGAGCGGGGAACGGTGACCAGGAACACAAGTTTCTTCAGGAGGGTGGGGGAAGCTCCATTGCCTGAGGCGGTAGGTGAGGGCAATGAAGGTCGAGGGTGTCCCCTATCCTCAGTGCGAAGGGAGAAAGATGCTGTAGAGTAAACAACTTTAAGAGGTCCCAGAGAGAGAGTCCCGTGATAGGTACCGCAAGATAATGAGCGGCAGGTCCCGCCCAAGGCATTCGGAGCGTGGCAAGCCGCAGAGTAGCAAGCTGCCACACGCTCTCCCACACAACCTCCTGCTTCTAGACCATAATACATCATGAGCACAGGAATTACCAGCAGAACATTATTACCGACATTAAGAGTTGTTGAGGTTATGTTGACGGAGTATTGTTATGTGTTAATAGTGTTATGTGTAAAGGTAAAATAAAGGCACGTGAACACAACCCTCAAGCCTAGCTTCATCATTGACAGGCCACTACATAATTGGCGACGAGGCATGGGATCGGCCCAGCTGCACCACGATGCAAGGAGCAACGCCACCACCACTGTTCCTGTAAGTCCCAGGCTATTCAGCCATTCCGTGGCTCCAATGGGAGCCTTTATTTCAAATGTATCTGGAAGCAATGGGTGGAACAGGCTATTCAGCAGCGCGCAAGAAGTCCATGCTATTAAACGTGCTGGCCGTGGAAGGACAAAGAACTTTTGCAGGCCTGCACCCAGAGACCCTGACGGGAGAAGGTGATGACGTCTATCAAGAAAAAGGCGAATAGCCAAGAGATTCTCATATAAAGAAAATGTAGTACTACACAGAATCAGACTCTACAGCAGGAAGCAAGAGCCGGCAGAACCCGTGGACGACTACGTAGTCAAGCTAAGAGAACTGGCTGCGTTATGCGCATTTGGAACAACGTCTGAGGAAAGAATATGCGACATGCTCATCGTCCACACAAACAACAGAAAGGTACAAGATAAATGTATTCTTGAAAAAGAAATTGTGTTAGACAAAGCAATCCAGATTGGCAGGGCAGTAGAAGAAACGTCCTGCAGGCGAAAAGAATGGGGAACTGCTGCACAATCACCCGAACTACAGTGGGTGCAATCCAGGGGCAGAAGAGACAACGAGAAGCCTGGGAAGACAAAGCAGTGAAACGCAAACCGTTGAAGTGCCACAGGTGCACCAGCACAAACCACTTAGCCAACAGCAGAGAATGCCTGGCAAGGAGTAAAGAGTGTTCAAAAGTATGGACACTTCGTGTTGGTGTGCACGTGGAGAGCTAAGAAAAATGTGACAGCAAAACAGAGCAAAGAAAGCAGGGATGAGGCCTACTCAGATGATGAAGCATGCGCCACAGTTCTCATGGTGAATAGCGGCACGAGGCGGAGAGAAAAGCCCCACTGTACCATCAAAGTTAATGGTCATGAAGCAAGAGTGATGGCGGACTCGGGTTCCGACCTCACCATACTACCCTTAAGTTGTACAAAAGCATGGTGGGAAGAACAATAGTAGAAGCCTACAAAATGAACGTCAGTCCCACAGTGTATGGAGGTGCCAGCATAAATCTGTTGCAGTATGTCAAACCCACTGTAGAATTCAAGAACAGAGCCATCAAAACAAAAGTGTATCTGGCAGAAAACAGACCACCAGTGTTAGGCTGGGATGACCAAGCCAAACTGCAAATAAGGCTCGACTCCAGCGTGGAGGAAAAAGTCCTGTCCATAAACAAAAATGGCAGCTCAATCAGCAAAGAAGAATTCCCGCTATTATTTTCAGACACGCCCGGCCGCATTAAAAACTATGTGCACAAGATAAAACTTAAACAAGGGGCCATACCAGTCAAACAAAGGGTAAGACCCGTGCCGGCAACGGCGAGAGTTGGGCTGCAAGAAAAGCTCAACAAGATGCTGTCGGAAGGAACCATAGAGACAGTAGAATCATCTGAATGGCTCAGCCCGGTGGTCCTTATAAAGAAACAGCATACAGGCGATTTACGTATTTGCATTGACTTGCGCAGCTTAAATCTGGAGGTGGTGGCGGACAGTTATCCCTTACCGAGTATAAACAAACTGATCTTGCTCAGGAAAGTGGCCAAAATATTCTCAAAATTAGACATGAGGGATGCCTACCACCAAATCACTTTGCATCGAGAATGCAGACCCTCCGGCGTTCATCACACCATTTGGAACATATCAATTTACCAGAATGCCATTCAGGTTGTCCTCGGCGGCTTCTGCATTCCAGCGCATGATGGACTCCCTCCTGAAAAACATTGGAAATGTCTCCTACTTCCAGGATGACATTTTAATATACGCAGAAGACATGGCGACACATGACGCAGCTCTCCGCAAAGTGTTGGCGAAATTACAAGAAGCAGGGGTGCGGCTACGCTACAACATATGTGTACTGCAGGCGGATGAAGTAGAATACCTAGGATATACCATATCCAAGGCAGGCATCAGTCTCAAGAAAGACTTACTGCAAGCCATAGTGAAGGCACCCCCCCAACCAGCAAAGAAGAGCTGAGATAATTCTTGGGTCTATCAGAATACTACGCAAAATTTGTGCCGAACTTCTCAGAGACCACTGCTCCCATGAGAGAGTTACTCAAGAAAGGAGCAGAGTACCACTGGGAAGCAGAACAAACCAAACCATTTGAAGATGTCAAAGAGGGAATAATGCATGCACCCAGCTTGCAACCTTTCAATCCCCAATGGAAGACAATGATTACCACAGATGCCAGCGCATACGGTATAGTAGCGACGCTCACGCAAAATAAAAGGGGGATGAAGAACACATTCTCGCCTTTGCGTCAAAAGCCCTCTCACAATCAGAACAAAAGCTACTCCACCATCGAAAAGGAAATATTAGCATGTGCATGGGCAGTAGATTACTTCCGCACATACGCATGGGGTACACATTTTCGGCTGGTGACCGATCACAAACCCCAAGTGCACTTACTAAGCCTGGGAGGTACCCGCACAGCGACACCGCGACTTGCTCGCATTGCCGACAAGCTGCAGGAATATACATACGAAATACAGCACATTGCGGGATGGAAGAATGCACAAGCAGACTGCATGTCCAGACTCGCGCAGCGCAAAGGTAAAGAAACCAGTTTTCTACAAGACTAATGCATTGTTGCGTCACTCACAGACCTGAGGAGCAGAGAATTGTTTGAAATGAGCGAGAAACACTGGTAGAAGAAGCAGCCAAAGATGAAACCACAACAAAGGCCACCTGGCCCCATCGGTACCTTCGAGGAGGACCTATCCAGCCTCATAACTAATAATAGTAAAGACTCATCACAACTCTTATTACTATGAGATCTTAACTTAGGTTTCAATGACCCCGAAGATAAACCAGCCCAATCTATAGCCACCATGCTAGCTGAACATGGCCTAACCCAAAAAGTCCTCACCCCTATGCACAACAAAGGAAGGACCCTCGACTGGTTTGCCACTTTGAACTGTGATACCACTATCAATAAAATTTCCCCGCAACACTGGACAGTCCACTACTTAATCGACTTCTCCTTAACTCTAGACAAACAGATTACCAAAGATAAAGCCATGGCTCCTCCCCTACCCACCAGAGCTAAAATAAATATATGACACCAGATAACCTCCTGCCACTCCTACTCCCCACCATCAATGCTCTCCCCAACAACTTAGATCCTAAACTCCTTGTGGAAAGCTACAACAATGCTATGAATAAAGCCCTAGATACTATTGCACCTGTGAAGTCACACAAAAGCAAACAACAAGCTCACCTCAATGCCTGGTTCATCCCTCACCTAAAAGAACTAAGAATGCAAAAAAGGAAATTAGAATCTCAATGGCGACACACCCCTTCTGAAGAAAACAAATTGCAACCTAAAAACTTTGCCAACAATTACAAAAAGAAATCCTACCCACTAAAAAAGACCTTTTCAACAAGGGGATTTCTAATGCAAGTTCTAACACCAAGGAACGATTTGCTATCCTAAGGGAATTGGAATCCCCTGTAACCCACCCTGACAATACACCCAAAGACAAACAATGGTGCACCAGCATCCAACATGCCCTAGCTAATAAAAGTACAACACTTCAAACTACAATCTCCAACAAAAAGCCTCTCTACCTCCTTATGAGAGGCCACTCCCCAGCCCCACCACTAACACCCCTAGCCCACATCCTTTCAAATTCGCCAGAATTTCCATCCAGGAAACTGAAAACATTATTACATCCCTTAAGCCTTCCAACTGTAAGGGTGACACCTGCCCGGCCCAACTAATTAAGGATGCAGTAAGGTACCTAGCCCCCTTTATAACCAAACGGATGAATGCCTCCTTCTCTACTAATACTGTACCAAGTAACTTAAAAGAGTCATGGGTTTTACCTCTTCTCAAGAAACATACCTTAGATCCTTCTATCCCCACCAACTATAGGCCCATTACCACAGTACCTTTTCTTCACAAGGTAATAGACAGAGTAGCCTATTTACAAATTCAGCGTTATCTTGAATCTAATCAACTCATAGGTGTCCGCCAATCTGGGTTCAGACCTCCACATGGCACAGAGACAGCCTTAATTGATCTCAAGACCCAAATTGACTAGCTCAACGACAAGGGAAATACTGCCATGCTACTCCTCCTTGACCTGTCAGCGGCCTTTGACCTGGTGGACCACACAGTATTGTGCGAACACTTGGCATCGGCGGCCCACTTTTTTTCAAGTGAGGCTATAGCCTGGGTCCAATCATTTCTGGACAACCGAACTATGAGAGTTTTCTCTACATCGGCATCAGCAGACCCCATCAAAATACCCTGTGGCTTCCCCCAAATATCTTGCGTCTCGCCGACTATGTATAATATATTTACTTAGCCCCTATTTGACAAATTGGACAGACTGGGTGTCACCTACACTAACTATGCAGTTGACATCCAGATCCTCATACCCCTTTCGGGCAATTTTGTCTCAGAGGTAAATTAAATATACCTCATCATTCAGGCATGGATGGCCAATCACGGCCTCTGCCTGAATGATGACAAAACTGAAATCCTGCTCCTCGGCTCTGCTGCTGACCTAAAGAAACTTAGCTCTAACTACTCTGCTTTCAACATTGACAGGAACACAATTACAGTAGCCAAAGTAGTGAAAACATTAGGCTTTCACCTTGACTCCACCCTGACGCTGAAGAAACAGGTTAATTCCCTAGCATGCTCCACCTCCGTTAGGGAGAATTCTCATTCTATGGCTAATTTCCCTTACCTATAGAGTCCTCCAGCAGCTTTGCTGGATTTGTGTTTATTTCTTTTTACCTGCTAAGAGTGAGACTCTTTTTCCCACTCTTAGGCAGTTTTGCTATGTGTGTTCGAGGCTATTTTTGTGTTTAATGCTTATGGGATTTTCTCAACCCCATAAGAACCATCTTTATTCACATGTGTTACACAGCACCCTCAGTGCAGTGACACAGGGGTGTCACAGCGACCCCCAAACATAGACTCCATACCCTGGGACTGACTACTGTCTCCCAGGGCATGTAAAGTCCCCATTGACTTTACTAGTCAAATCCTATGAACTAAACCAGTACAAACCATCTTACTATGGAGGTACTGGAAGGGGTTAATAGTTTTTCCCCTATGTTCATTTTCGAGAGTGTACCCTACAGTACCCCTCTCAAAGGTTTCTGGCTGGTGGCAGTGGTTACTACCATAAATATTCAACCGCAAATATTTTCCTATGGGATTTTCCCATTGTTCGAGGCTACCAGTTTTTCTGACAGCCTCTAACATACCGCCGGTGCATTTTAGTATTAACTTTGCTCCGGTAGGTTTTATTTGCCAGAACTTTAATATAACTTCTTTCTCGTGTCTTTCTCTACAATCCTAACCCAGGTCGGGGATCCTTTGTTAGTCCGTTTGGCGGGCTTCTGCCCAGAAGCCCCCCTTCCGGCGCCACTGAGTCTGGGGTGGGTCCATTGTGTGGGAGGGGGAGTAGGACCCCTGGACAGGGTTGCCTCCGCAACCCATGTTGCACGCTATCCTGATAGGCTGGAGGGTCTCCCGCCAAGATGACCACTCCACTGTGTGAGTGACAGCTAGGCTGTATGAATGGGGCTCTTTTTGCATAAAAGCAGGGTCCTGAGGACTGGAAGAGCAAGACGTTGCCACTGGAACTAAGAAGCCTATGAGGAGAGACGCCAAAGACATCTGCAATGACTGAACCACCGGTGAAGCCCTGCTGCAGCGTCTTACCTCTTTTCTCCACACGACGAGAGAAGATCTTCATCTGCAAGAGCCTTCTTCCCTTGAGCTGGTGGGGCCAACCAGTTTTCCATCGCCTTCCCGGACCTGCCTTGGTCGAATCTCCTGTTCCCTGTACTCGGAGGCCAGATAGCCAGGCACCAGTCCACCCGGACCGCGATTTAAAGGAGCGTACCTTTTATTCGTCGGGCAGCACCGCGGCTGGTTTCATCCCGGGGTAGTGCAGTAACGTGAACCTTCCTCCACAACGAGAGCCTCTCTTCCTCTGCTGGATCAACCGAATTGCGGGAACTCCCAAGAACAACCGCCACCACAGGAGCCACTTCTTTATATTATGGTACATTGCTCCGCCAGGCCGCCGTTTCCTCGCGGTAGTGCTAAAGGTGTTTTAAATCCTTTACCTACCTGTTGGGTTGGCCAACCCTCTCTCCTAACATTGTCTTTCGCTTTCTGCATCCACCTTTTCAACATCGTTAACCAAAGACTTGACTGCAGCGACGAAAACATTTGTGCTCCTGGGCCCTTGCCCTGTACCACTAACTCTGGCACAGGCCTACTGACTCTGTTCATATTTGTTAGATCTGCCTTCTCAAGATTGATTCTCCATTCGAACTGTGTGGTGCACCCCTTTCTTATAACCACTCCTTCTTCCCACTGCATAATCATTGTGAAATGGCATTTTGCTCAGTTTTAATTTTAAGTCTTGCTTACACTGATGCACTGTCTTGCTGAACTGGTTCACAACTGATGGGAAGTGTTGTTAGGGTGTATAAGAAACTATTTCTGAATAGCTTGTGCTCTCCCTCCCTTGTGAGGAATTGTTAGAGGATCCCTTGTGTGTAGTTTTCACTGAGCCGTTTTGCTCAGTTTTCACTCTGGTTCACTTGGTCTACAATTTATATAGGGAGTGTGTATATTTTTCCTTGACTTAATTTAACTTGCTTGATACTTGTGATACATGTACTTTCTTAGAAGTGTATAAAATAAATATATATATACTTTTTAACTACAAAGCTTTGGTCAGTGTTTCCTTGTGCCATAGTACTGTAGGCCTAATGTGTAAACCCTGAATACTGCTCATCTCCCTCTTGAGATTGGTCTGACAGCTCAACCACAGCTACCAACTAAATCTTTGTGGTACAGACTGATACCAAAGGGGATTTATTGCTCTCACCTGTAGTCCTAATCTGGTGTAGTGCTCCCTAAGGGAACTGCACTGGATTCTGCCTAACACCCTCCTATACCTGCAAGCTCATTAGGGCATACCGAGCTTTCCTAACACAAGCAAGCTGCATCATCCTTGCCAGCGCCTTAATGCTTTCCAAACTCAACTATTGTAATGCCCTGTATCTGGGAGCCAACAAACACATCATTGATAAAATGCACATTTTGCAAAATAATGCCCTTAGAACTGCCCTCAACTTACCTACTAGAGAACACATCTCTAATATAAGAAGAGAACAAAAGTGGCTAAAAATTAGCGACAGGACCTCACTTAAAATAGCTTAACTACCCTACAAATGCCTCAATAACACAGCTCCCCTTACCTGGGAGAGAGAATAGTGAGAAGAACATCAACCCGCCCCACCAGAGCTGCCAACTCTTACTGCCTACAGATACTGAGATTCAGGCTAAAAAAAACAGGAGGCAGCAGCTTCCCGGTTAAGGCAGCCCAGTATTGGAACGCTCTGCCGCTTGATGTTAGAACATATCAATCCTATTACAGTTTTAGATGTAATATTCTCAAATGGCTACATTCCAATGACTCCCAAGACTAACCGCGAACCACCTCAGCCTCTGATTTCTGGCCCAACTCTAACCTCTCTGTTTGTACATATGTATATTCTTTCATTTGATTTGTTCTATTACTTATTTGCAATGCTTTTACTTATTCATGTACCCTTGTGCCTTACTCTGTAACTAAGCTTAAAGTATCCATGTACTCTGTTCTCTGTTGCGCCCAGCTATCTTTGGGTCAGGTGTGCCATACAAATTAATAAACAAACAAACAAACAAAGATCACAGAGTGGGTCAGAAAAGGGTGGCCCGATGAGATGTCAATCCCAGAAGGTTTGCGTCCCTACTGGAAAGTGTCAGATGAGATATTTGAGAATGAAGGGATGCTCATGAGAGGCGACCAAGTGATTCCACCCATAGCCATGAGACGAACCATCATATGCAGAGCCCACACCGGCCATCTTGGAAACAACATGACGAGAAGGAGAGTAAGGGAAGCGTATTGGTGGCCAGGCATGGACTTGGAAATAAAGAACCATGACTGAGAGGTGTCACAAGTGTGTAAATAGTGACAAATGACTCAAAGTAAGGCAAGTGCCACTACACCCCACAGAAGTGCCCGATGGAGTGTGGCAAAAATTGGATTGGACTTTATAGGCCTGTTGGAACTCATGGAACATGAAAGCAAGTACGGCATAGTGCTGGTGGACTATTTATCGAAGTGGGTAGAGGTTACATTTGTACCCAACATAACCACAGCCACAGTGATCCAGTTCCTTAAAAACATCTTCCAGAGATAAGGATTACCCAGAGAACTGGCCACCGACAATAGCGTGCAACTCATATCCAGAGAGATGGACAATTGTCTGAAGGAAAACAATATCAGTCAATTTAAAGCAGCTTTGTACCACCCACAAGTTAATGGGTTGGTGGAACGCACCAACAGATTCATCAAGGGAGCATTGCAGTTCCATCTCCTCAGAGGACGCAAGGCGGCCTCTACCCTGGTCCCGCCATGGTTGGTAAGCGTGACAGAGGATGAAAGGGTGGACATGGAAGAATTAGTATGGCAAGTTAAAAAGAGCAAAGAAAACATGAAGAGATATAGCGACGAGAGGAGAAAGCCACAACAAAGCACAGTCCGAGATGGAGATCTCATAAAAATTAAAATGATGCACAGAGATCCAGAGACGGGGTTCAAGTTCAGCAGACCGTTGAAAGTAGTGCAACGGGGGACAAACCATGTATGCACCCAAGATGGCAAGCGGTGGAACCTAGAAAGAGTAGCACTGTACGAAAGGGGGACAGGAGTAGCACACAACCCCGAAACACAAGTACACAGAAGTCAAGAGGCGATACTAGTCAAAGAGAACCCGATCACGGGAGAACAGTCAGGACAAGCAGAGATGAAGGACGCAGGGACACCCTCGCAAGTGGAAACCATCCCAGAAGGAATGCGTTGAGGCAAGAGAGAATCAGCGAAAGGGCTGCAACACCACAACAAGAGAATGCAGAGAACAGCCGACCACAGAGAGAAAGAAGACCAGGAAGGTACACTGACTACGTGATGGGGTAAAACCAACTTTGTCCAACAAAAGGAGATATGTAGAGTAAAGGACCTCAAGAGGTCCCAGAGAGAGAGAGTCTTGTGAGAGGTGCCGCAAGATAACGAGCAGCAGCTCCCGCACAAGGCATTCGGAGAATGGTAAGCCGCAGAGCAGCAAGCTGCCACACGCTCTCCCACACAACCCCCTGCTTCTAGACCATAATACATCCTGAGCACTTGAATTACCAGCAGAACATTATTACCTACGTTAAGAGTTGCTGAGATTATGTTGAAGGAGTATTGTTATGTGTTAACAGTGTTACGTGTGAAGGTACAATAAAGGCACCTGAACTCAACTGTGGCCGCCCTTCCCAGGTTTCCGAGGCGGGCCAAAGCATGTGCCGGGAGCACCCAACACTCGAGCTGTGGCACACCATGGGCCTGAAGTACTCATTCAGGGCTGTGATGGCTGTGCCATAGGACTGGTTCGCGGGCTGTAGGGTCCTGAATAGCCTCTGGACGTCCAGTCCGGCACAGTACAGGAGGGTTGGGCGTTTAGCTCTGTCCTTGATTACCACCGCCTCGAAGTACAGCTCCAGGTTCTCCACACAGGCTGTCCACCTGGGCCCCAAGCTGGCAGGGGCACCCACGACATCGAAGGGGGGCAGTGGCGCCATCTGACCACCCGGCCGGCACACTACCTCATTCTCCTCATCTACTATGTGGTACAGGTGGTACTCACCGCTGATGAGCCTGCGTGCTGAATCGAGTAGAATGTATCTAGGGCGCACAAGCACTCCTTGAGGAGCTGCTACTCTTGATAATGCCTGGGGCCAGGGCAGAAAACCCTGGAGAGGTTGAAGATCACTTGTGCGCTCCGAGCACAGGGCTCGCAGGCCTCCCAAAGGAAAGGCCTTCCTCCGCCTTATTGGTTGACTGTTGTGGAAAGGAAAAAGGACAGATGTTGTTTTCCTCTCCACCTTTCCTTTTGGCCCATTATCCTCGGGCTATCCCTTGAACCCTCTTTGCAGGGCCAGCAGCCTGATGTTCGCTTTCATTCACCGCCGTGGCCCGGTTCAGTCGGCCACGCCCCTTTCCTTTGTCTCTGGGGCTTGCGATGTTGAGGCCACGCCCCCTTCTCGGGCTGCTGCAGAGGCCTCGAAATCCGCTTTCCGTTTCTTTTTTCTCTTTGCCAGGTCTGGGTGTCGATGGGCCCATCCTCCGCTGCGGACCCCTCACCAGGATCCTCTGATGCTGTTCGGTCCGCGCGCGAGGACCAATCAGAGCCCTCTGTGCGCTCACCGGTGCGGGCCCAGGCCCAGCTAAACTCTGCCGCCTTTTCTTTGTTCAGGTGCGGCTCTCTCCATGTGACTGACTGACACACACACACACACACACACACACACACGCACACACGCACACACGCATGCATGCATGCATGCATGCATGCATGCATGCACGCACGCGCGGCCAATGCCGCACCAAGGCTCCTCACACGGCACCTGCCGTCTCAGGCACCAGGCGCAACACAGGCCCTGGACCACCCTCCGCGGCCGACGCCGCCTCTGCCCACATGGCTTCTCGTTCTTGTGCCTTCTCCAGAGAGGCACCTGGCGACCCGTCCACTGCCGTTGTCCGCATTGCCAATGTGGCAGCCCACCCCTGGTCTCTGTGGCGGGCCACAGCATGTGCGGGGAGCACCCGAAACCGACAGTCAAGCTGCAGCACGCAGCTCGCCGGGATCACCCCACTAGGTCCGGATCACCGGACCGATGGATTCCACTGGGGGCACCCAGCACTTGCCGACCTCAGCCGTGGGGGCTCCCCGGCCGGGCCAAACCCACACAGGCCACGATCCCGTAGCAATCCACACCCAGTAAAGGGACACAGGCACAAGTTGCCACTTCCTGGGTCTTGGCTGCACTGACTCGAACGTGCCAGCCGAGGCCCATTTATTAGAGGAGCATCATGGCGGTGTCATGACGCTTCCTCGTACTGCAATGCACGGAACCACTCACGCCCTCAACATTGGGCCACTCGTCACAACAACCCTCAAGCCAAGCGTCATCATTGACAGGCTACTACAGATGCCCTCTCGGTTTGATGACTGTGTTGTTGACTACGTTATGCTAATGGGTGTCAGTTAAATAATAATGCACTTGGATTGTTTTGTGCCATGCCAACTGTTGTTTCACTGATGTCGAATGTTAAAGTGTTCAGTTATGTTTTACCCTTATACAAAAGGAGGTAGCACCATGTGTGTGTGTGTGTGTGTGTCCTCTGTACCAGGGCGGGTGTTTCACGGGCCTGAGGCGGTACACATGCCGATAACACTGACTGCAAGTATGAATTGTGCGCTGTTCGTAGATCTTCTCCTCAAATCAGACAAAAAAATGCATGGTTTACTTACCGGTAATTGTCATTGCTCCTAGTCCTACTCTTCCTCGTCACAGTACTTACCTCATGAGGCCCCTGTCTCCGACACAGGACTTCTTCTATTTCTTTTTATTTCTATAACTCCTCCCCCACACCCACGTCACTTAGTTTCATATTACCAAGCCGTAGGATGGGACCTTCCACGCAGGGAGGGTGAGGAGGGTCCTCGGTACTGTGACGAGGAAGCGTAGGACTAGGAGTAATGAAGATACCGGTAAGTAATCAGAGCATTATCTCCAGGTCCACTCTTCCTCTTCCCAGTACTTACCTCATGAGGTATACCAAAGCAGCAACGGGGAAAAGGTCCCAATGAGAGACAGAGTCAAAACAGTGCAGAAACACAAATCTTTAATAACTCCAAATTGACATCCCCACAGACAAAACTCCAACCCCGAAGGAACCAACCCCTGAGTGGGAGACATTCAACCTATAGTGGTTGATGAAGGTGCTCTGATCAGCCCAAGTGGCAGCCCTACAAATCTCCTGTAGAGAAACCCCCTTGCATTGGCCCATGAGGCTGCCAAACCTCTGGTGGACTGCCCCTGAACGTGCGCAGGCACAGGCAGGCCAGAAGCCACATAGGCCATGGAGACCACAACACAAATCCATCGGCTAATGGACCCTACAGATGCCTTACGCCCAGCCCCTGCCAGGCCAAAAGTAATCAGAAGACTGTCAGAGTGGCGGAAAGGGGCAGTCCTAGCCAAATACTCCAACACCGCCCACCGCACATCAATGTTATGCCAAGCCACTTCCTCTGGCATTTGTGAATTCTGAAAAAAGGCAGGGAGAACCAGATCCTGATGTGTGAAACCAAGAAACAACTTTAGGGAGAAACTTCGGATCACACCTCAGCACCACCGAGTTCGGCAGAACCCTCAGGAAAGGGGAGTGACATAACAGAGCCCCAATCTCCCCAAGCCAACGGGCAGAAGTGATGGCAATAAGAAAGGCAGTCTTCAGCGTTAGATGTTTACATATCAATCTTGGAAATGGGCTCAAAAGGAGGCCCCTGAAGGACCTTATAGACAAGAGGGAGATCCCAAGGTGGAAGCCCCTTATAAGTACAAAACGGGAAGAAGAAAACCCCCGGAGCAACTTTCCCACCAACTAGGGATGTCACAGTATTGATTTTTCGACAGTATGATAACCTTCATGTAAAATGACGGTATACCGTGGTTATCACGGTACAGCACACACGTGTGTTTCACCATTATCATAAGTAATACTTTTGCGAGGAAAAGTCACACATTGTCACCAAGACACACAACGCAAACAAGAGACGCCACCAAGAAGTTGCCTTAGTTCTTCTTAACATACATTTATTTTAGTTAAACTCAGTAAAGAGGTATCCTGGTGGTCCAATTTAACTGTCCATTGTCGCAAACAATTATACAACCTTTATAAAAGTCTAATAGAATGGTTAGAGAAATAGGAAGTCCTGGCCCCTTGCAGACCACAGCACCCTGCAGTTTGCAAGTGCAAGCAAGGCTATCGATGGGGAAGGGGATTGCTAAAGCATCGGGCCTGGCTGCAGTCAATTAACTGATTTTAAATTTCATTTCATGCTTTCATTGAAAAGAAACACGGTGCTTGCCATCAGCACTTCTCCTCCATCTCTGTAATGCGAAAATGCGGATTAATATGATCTGCTTTGTGCAATAAACACCTCGTTTTACACAATTCACACAGCTACAATAAAACATTTTCAGACGCAAATCGCACACGAGTGCGAATTGTGTAAAACAAGGTGTTTATTGCGCAAAGCAGATCATAATAATGCGCATGTTCGCACTCGTGCAATTGATTGCAAGCAGTGTACCCTAATAGGTATAGGCCACACACCAGCGAGCATTCACATACCTGCTTAGATAATCCAGGAGAGCAAAGGGAAATACTGGCGTCAGAGTGGAAATGCTTGAGATAGCCTTTCCACAATACATTAGGGAAATCGCGATGAAGGGGAGAATGTCTGCTGATTCACTTGTAAACTTGCTGTCAGCCAAAGGAGATCATGACAGATAGTTTTTCGAGGTGAAGTTATAACATTTCCAAAGGGGCCAAACACCATTTAAAGTTTCTTTTTAATTGAGTGGCATAGGCATATCTATGCACAAATGGAGCTTTCACTAAAGCGCTCTGTTGGGTGCTTTAGTGAAATTACAAGTGACATTTGGGATGGCTTACTCTTCCAAACAAACGTCTTCTTTTTATTGTGACTAAGGATTGATTCCAGGACCTTGATTGTCAGTGACTGCAGATGCGGTATGAAATACATATTTCACTTTTTCAGACATAAATCGCACACGATTACTGCAACGCAAATTGAGTTTTAAAAAGTGTTATTGTAGTTGTGCGAATAGTGTAAAGAAGTGTTTATCTACTCTGAATAGAAGATATCCACTTGCAATGCCTACAGGCAGGCAGAGTCACCAGGAGGATTAACGGTGCTTGAATGGAGGACTGCTGCATATCCATGATTGGCTTTACAAAAAAAAAAAAATCTCCTTGGAATAGGAGCCTTTTTCTTCATTTCTGTAACCTTTGTTGTACATGTCAAATGACATACCTGCAGGGCTCCAATGCCCGTGTGGCGCACAACTACAATTACTACAGTGCTCTGGTGCACCCGCCGATCAGCTTTCTGTTTTCTGTCGTGAGTCACGACTCACAAGTGACTCGAATCTTCTTTGCTTGCAATCAGTGGGGCTGCAGCGGGCCGTGATGGCTCAGTTTCCCCAGTCCCCACTTATGGGTAGTACTACTGGCTGGCAGTGGGCAGGGCACACTGGTGGGACAGGACTGAGCACTTTAATTAAAATGGGCTCTACGGAGCGCTGCTGCCTACACGTGTAACTGTCTCTCTGGCAGTTTGACTACTCCTCCAACGTGCGCTGGTGCTGTAGGGCATGGCAGCCCGGGCAGACTCTGCCTCCACACCCAGGCTCGGCCTCCGAGATGACAGAATCCAGTGTGGCTGCCCGTGCCCCCTGCAATGCACTCTGCGCATTGTGAACACAGACTGCAGTGCACAGAACACTGTGGGCATGCCGCACATCTATTAAAAAGAAGGCTTCAGTTCAGTCTCAATTCTTATTTAATTACTGTTAATTCATTTGCAAAGGTTTACATAATCAGTAAACCGTTGAAAACGAAGTAACGATAATTAAATAAGAATGGCATTGAGCACGGTATTAATACCGGTATACCGTTTCATGCCTACCACCAACACCTCCCCATCCAAGAGCCCATCAGAGTCCCCCAAAAGGAATTTTATGGAGGCCCACTGAGAGCGAAGCGTGGAAACCGCCAGGCTCTTGTCAAACCCATGCCGTAGGAATTGAAGGATAGAAGGGAGGCCAGAACATAGGGGAGGGATCCCACACCGCCCACACCAGTCCCGGAAATGGCTCCAATGTCTGCCGTAAGCCTTCAGAGTGGAGGGTCTAAGAGCATTCATTATGGACTCTACCACAGGACCAGAGAACCCCTGAGATATCAGCCTAGCCTGCACAATAGCCACACTGCCCATTGTATCTGGCAGACCCCCAACCGCAGATCCCCTAGAAGGGGAGAAGACCACTTCGGAACCAGCCAAGGCTCCTGGGACCGAAGCTCCAACAGAGAGGGGAACCAACTCCGGCGGGGCCAGAACAGAGCCAACAGCAATACAGTCACCCTGGACACTCTGATGCGCTGAACCACCCGAGGCAGAAGAGGAATTGGTGGAAAAGCATAAAGGAGACCTTGAGGCCACTGCACAGAGAGGGCGTCCACCCCCCACGCACCATCTGCCTGAAAACGTGAGCAGAAAAGGGGAACTTTCGCTGAGGCCAAAGATGCAAACAGGTCCAGAACAGGGGTCCCTAACCTGACACAGATCTCTGCAAAGACCTGGGTCGACAGGACCAGTTCCACCGAGGAGGGAAACCGGCGGCTGAGAAGATCTGCTGGAACATTGTCCAGCCCCCTGATATGTGAGGCCACCAGGTACACCAGATGAGATTCCCCCCAAGCACCTATCTGAGCTGCCAGGGCATTCAAGGAGCGGCCGGAACCTCATTGGCGGTTGACATAAGCCAAACCTGTCGTATTGTCCGTCCGGACCAAAACTGCCCGTCCTACCAGCAACCTCCTGAAGTACACCAGAGCCCGGAGAATGGCACACAACTCTCGCCAATTGGATGTTTGATGGCTCTCCTCCGTATCCCACAACCCCTGAGCAGAGAGGACCCCCAACGTAGCCCCCAACCCCTTCCACTGGCATCAGTAGTAAGTCTGGTCAAAGGAGGAATGATCGGGGACGCCCCAGCCTGTAGTTTCAGAACCCCAAACCACCACTGCAGGGAGACCTGCAGCGCTGGGGACACCAGAATCAAAGCCTCGAATGCTTGCGATGTCGGGAGCCAGTGGGAGAGAAGGTAAGACACCCCGGTGCGTAAATGAAGACGGGTCCAGGGAACTAGAAACACGCAAAAAGCCATGTGCCCCTGCAATTTCAGCAATAGGCGAGCTGGGACAAACTGCCTCCTGAGAACCCTGCCCAGAACAGCCAGCAAGCGACGGACCCTCTCCAGGGACAGGAACACCCTCCCCATCCTGGTGCAAACGTGTGCACCAATGAAAACTAGATTCTGAGAAGCCTCCAGTTGAGACTTCTGCCAGTTCACCAGGAAACCCAGTCCTGTAATGCCTGGCAGACCAATCGGAGATGAGACATGACAGTCTGCCGGCAGGACGCTTTGATCAACCAATCGTCCAGTTAGGGAAATATCTGAATGCCCCACAGATGTAAGTGCGCCACCAGGGGAGCCACCAGCTTGGTGACTACTCTGGCGTCTGATCGCAGTCCGAACGGGAGAACTCTGAACTGAAAATGTCGGGATCCCACTGCAAAGCGGAAGACCTTCATGTGCCAGGGATGGAGAGCCACGTGGTAATAAGCATCGTGGAGATCCAGAGATGTCATTCAATCTCCCTTGAATAACATTGGAAGAATTTTCTGTAAAGTCTCCATTTTGAAGTGTTCCTTCTGGATGAAGCAGTTCGGGGCTTTGAGGTCCAGAATTAGATGATACTTGCCCGAAGGTTTGGGGACCAGGAACACCCACGAGTAGAACTCCTGACCCTGAACAGGGAGAGGAATGAGTATGATGGCCGCCTTTAACAATAATTCGGAGAGAGCGGTATCCTTGGCCAAACTCTTGAGCCGAGACCTGGGAACCACAGTCTGAACCATGCAATGCTGGACAGGAGGAGACAGGAAATGCACTTGATAGCCCCTTTGCACTGTGTCCAGAACCCATGAGTCGGAACACCACCTTTCCCATACTGGAAAAAACTGCCAGAGCCGCCCACCCACCTGCAATTCCAAACCGTCAGGACTTAGGTGCCGGCCCAGGACGCGAAGAGCATGGAGGACCCCGACCCGCCCTAGCTCTCCGAAAACAATGTGATGAGGAGCCAGGAAAAGACCTACTGGTCACTGGACCAGCACCAGAGGAAGACTTGTTGGCCCTTGAAGGAGGCTTGCGTCGAAGTTTGTCAGCATGTTTGTCTGCCCTAAAAACTTTGTGCACCTTATTCTCAAGGGAATCTACAAAAAGCCAGGACCCAGAGAAAGGAAGTTTCAGGGCAGCCGCCTTCTGAGACCCACCAGTCTTCCAGTCTCTCAGGTGCAAATGCCTCCGGGCAGAAATACTAGCCCCCATGGCCATGGCTGAACCATGCACCCCATCAAAAGGCAGATCGGCCAAAAGTTCAACCTGTCTCTGCATGTCTGTAGGAAAAGGGGCACAATCAGAGCCTTCATTGACAGCCTTCTTCAACTTCCTGAAACCATTCAGCACTGTTTCAGCCGTGTAGGAACCGTAGATATTTGCTCGACGGGCCAGATGCGCCCCTGCATGAACCTTCTTAAGGCCGGAATTAACTCAGTGGTCCACTGGATCCCGGACGGCCGCCTCCTCGGCCGACATAGAGGAGCGACCCACCAGCCTGGCGAGGATATCGTAGACCTCAACTGGATCAGACAGCAAAGTCTTGCCCTTCAATGGGTAAAGTTTGGACATGAAGCGGGGCATTGCAATCTTCTCCGGGTCATGCCATTCCCAAAGGATTTTATCCTGGATATCGGAAACCAATGGCAAACCCTTCCTAGGGGTATGCCTATACTGGTGAATAGAAGGGTCGGCCCCCTCCACCGGTACCAGGGGCTCCGAAAAACCCATGCAATCCCCAACTTGAGCAAGCACCTCCTCCACTCCCTCTCTGTCTAGATACTTCCCTTCTGCATCTGCCGATGATGCACATGAAGAGGCTGATGACTCAGTGCTAGAAGAAGAGGAGTATGAGGAAGACAGACGCCTGCGCTTGTGTCCATGAGTATGTGTTTCGACTCCCTCTATGATACTTAAGTAGCTTCTTCAACTCCTTTCTGGTCAGGGAAATACGCTTAAGTCTTTGATGTATCTGAGTCAGGGATGACATGGAGCAGGAACCAGGCTGACTCAGGTAAGTGTAAAAGGAAACAGGCTTTATTCTTCTTGGTTACATAGCATAGTCAATGAAAGGTAGGAGAGTAAGTAATAAGCCTCTGCCCTGGTTCCCAGTCTATCTCCAAGTGCCAACCGACACTCTCTGGAACCCCCATGCCTCCAACACTCTCAGCTCCACTTTAACATTCTATGAGGCCCTTTCATACACAAGCACTAGCTACAATCATACCAGGATACCACACAGCCCCCTCCCCAACAAATAAACCACAAGAAACAGAACACCCTCACCATCATGTTAGGACCACAATCAAAACAAACAAAAACACCTCCTACCCCGGCCTGCCACACCGAGGTCCCAGTGCTGCCACCACCGAGCGCATACCTTGCCACATGGACAATAAAAACTAAACTTTCATCATAAACCCTCCTAACCTACCACCTTTTGCTAGAACTGCCACTCCTGGCCTCAAGTCTGCCACACCTGAGCAAAAACCATGTCTCAACGAGACCGACATACCTTCCAAAATATAGTGTAGCCCAACAAGCATACACAATTGGCCTAACAAACATCTTAACATGCAAACAACAACAAAACCAACAGTATCCAAAACAAACACGCCTCAACACCTTATCCCTTCTCCCCTAAAGAAAACATAGAAAGGGATGAAAATTAAAGCAAGAAGACTAACTAGACAAAGACCACAAAAACCACAAAACGCAACCATAGAAAGGAAGAAAAATGGTGCGTAAACCCAAACACGGTAAAAACCATGCAAAATAATAGTAACACAACCGTTACAAAGATGGAATAAACTGTATGCATAGGATGAAAAAAATGCTGGAATTCTTATTAAAGCACAACAAAATATGTCATGCTAAATTCCACATCCCCCACTAAAATGTAATAAACATTGATGTTAAAAAATGTTAACAATTCAAATTTGTCAGTGCGTGGTTAAACTGGTCCTCCACCGACCACAACTACAACCCAAATGAATTTAACCACAGTCAAAAATTCTAACACTGACCTACATACAAACTGTGTGCCACTCCAAAAACCATTAGACATAAAAATCAACTGGCGTGCTAAACAAGCAAACTCACCCTGCACCACCTGGCATTACAGACAACATTCTAGGAGTCTAACTACTCCTAGCAGACACCACCATGTGCGGTCACCTTTAACGCACATACCTACAAAATGGGCCTCCTGCCCAAAACTCCCATGCAAAATGCATATAATGACCCCAAACTACCAAAAAAATGGGCCCCATGCCCTGGTGTCTAAATATCTACCCTACTGAATGGTTAACCTCAACTGGAGCACTACTATAACAAGTGTGTCCAAATTCCCCCCCCCAAAAAAAAAAAAAATTGAGGTTACTACAAAAGGTTTTACAACATACAGGCAAACACACCCGGCCGGCATGTGAAAGCCACTTCACAAAATACATGTAACTCCAACAACTACAACTCCACTACACGTGCTAAACTCCAAGTCCACTACCACGTGCTCCCATCACATGTATACACATACTACTACACACATGCCACCTCATGTGCACACACATACGTCACTCACTTACATGATTTCCACACATTGCGCTCACACACGCAGAACTCAACGCAACTCCAAACACACTGTCCTCTAAACATACATACTCCTCATAAATGCGCATTTTAACACTTCTACATCTCCTAAAACAGGATGTGTTGCACCACCAGCCATGGTGGTGATCAGTCATCATGCTGGAGGCGCAAATCACAATGTGTATTGTGAATCCCCAATGAACTCATAATGTGAATAAACTTCAAAATATAACAACATCCTTGAAAATTGCATAATCTGCAAAACCAATATTGTGGACATTTAAATCTTTCTCTCCTTTGCATAATTGTACTCTTACAAAACATTAAATCATTCACAAAATAAATGATGTGCAGTTCTTGTTTTAAACCGTGCAAATTTTCCTAAAATGCACTTATCACCTGTTTTCATCTACAACACCCGCTGCACATTAACACTCATGCATACCAAAATTGCATTTACGTCTACATTACTTCATTTCACCTCCACAAGCCCGTAGTACGGCATACATTTCTAAAAAAAAAAACCATTATTATTCCCATAACATTCATTACACTGCAGCATTAAATACAAATGTCCACCTGTAAAATAAACACATGTTCCTTTCTCGACATGCTTCGTTTCCCAAATGTTGCAGCAGAAAGTCATCTCTTGCATCCACTGCTCTGGTTAATAATTCAACATAAACAAAGTGCACGGCTAGTCAATATGCCGTCAGCCCCCAAGCACAAGCCACTAAATTAGCTTCACACGGCACTGTGCCCAGCATTAGTCTGTCAAATATGCGGGTTGCTCCAGTCCGTAGGATAACACCAGCTGTCTATGAAACTCCAGGCGTGAACCTTAGAGTAAACAAAGTACCTGCTCTTCGTCCGTAGATGTTGCAGCGTTTCAGATCTTTGAACGTTTTCAACCCGTAAGATAAACCAAACACACTCCATAGCTCCGATGTGCACTTCCGGCTGACGAGATGCACTCGAAATAAAATCTCCATGTTAAAATGTTTTCACCGCCGCAAAATGTCCGTGTAACAGCACCTGTCCGCTGAACTCCTTGAACCATGCGAACACCAGCAACTTTACTCCAGGAGTAATGCAGTAAACCTCTCCGTTCCAGTCTTCCTTCAGCTTCACAGTTCCTCAAAGAGAACGTCATCACGCTCTCCAACGTCGCGAGGACCTTTCCTCTAAAGCGGCCTCCACTCGAAACACGCAAATACATATCTCTGAGCATGGGGAGACAATGGTACAGGGCAACACTTGCGCGTTCCAGCCAACGGCACTGGCTGGAAAGCAGGGGGGGCTTGCATGGGCGCGCGCCACCCACAGCCCCCTGAGACCCACCGAAAATGCCACAAATACAAATATATATATATATATATTTTTTCTCAGTACCTTAAACTGCATTGTAGTCTTAAACGGACTACAGGTCCAAGGAGGCTCTGCACATCAGGAGCTCAACGACGCTCGTATCTTGAGCAAAATGCCAAACTGCTCACAAGTGGCAAACCTTCTTCTGCCACCATCTTCTGTCAAATTGTAGTGCCAAACGCAGATCTCCTGCCCCCTGAATGGGCTTAGGGCTTCTTCCTGCCCCCTGAATGGGCTCAGGGCTTCTTCCATCTCCTGATGCCAAAACAAAATGCAGGTCTCCTGACCCCTGTATGGGCTAGGGCTTCTCCACCAGCTTACCATGGCAGCGCTTTTCACCACTGGTAGCCTGGCATCAGGCTTCTTCATCTGCATCTCTCCTTCACACTCCTACCAACTCCAGGGTTCTTTTAGCATAATCCTTGTCGCCAAATGATGTATCTGAGTCAGGGATGACATGGATCAGGAACCAGGCTGACTCAGGTAAGTGTAAAAGGAAACAGGCTTTATTCTTCTTGGTTACATAGCATAGTCAATGAAAGGTAGGAGAGTAAGTAATAAGCCTCTGCCCTGGTTCCCAGTCTATCTCCAAGTGCCAACCGACACTCTCTGGAACCCCCATGCCTCCAACACTCTCTGCTCCACTTTAACATTCTATGAGGCCCTTTCACACACAAGCACTAGCTACAATCATACCAGGATACCACAGTCTTCTACGATGATGAAGAAGAAGAAGAAGACAGGACCAGATGCCTGCTCTTTGCAGAATGTTTATCCATGTCGAGTATTTCCAAAAACAGTGACCATAGGAAGCCTGCTTCACCCCCAAAGCCCTCTGCACACTGAACCAAGGCTCGACATACAAACAATTGCCAACGTGCCTCTCCCACTTTCAAATAGAGGCCAGAAAGAACAACAACCGATAGGAATAACAACAATTAATTCCTATGGCAACACTGCTTGCAGCACCAGAGGCGGAGCCCACCCACCTCCGGAGCATGTGGATCAAACAAAATAGGAGCCGCCAAGCCGAAATAAAAGAAGTCCTGTGTCAGAGGCAGGGGCCTCATGAGGTAAGTACTGTGGGTAATCAATGCTGGTCTTTGGGCCGGCTCTCAGCGGATCTGAGATCCGGCACCAGATATGGAGCCGGATCTTGGGATCCGGCCAGAGTCAGCCGCCCAAGCCCATGAACAGCGTTGGAATACAACAACAAAAAAAAAAACACGCCCGCGACGGCAGCATTGCCTTTTATTGCGGCTTTGGCACTGTTGTGTAATGCAGAATGTTCACTAGATGTACAAGTGATTCCTTTCAGTTGTACATGTAGCGAGCATTGTGCATTATGTAATAACGAGACCTCCACAGGTAAGTTATTTACGTATTTATTTCTCAAACCCGAACTCCGTACATCATCTCTTCCCTGCTCCTTTCTCTCCCCAAACCAACCGCCACCCCCCGAACATCAACACCTCAACATTCTACTTCTAGAACCTTAGACAAGAGCTCGCGGAAGCACGAGCAACTACTACACATCTCCCCCTGTAAACCTCAATAATGAACATTCATTAATTATGAACATAGGTAAGGCAAAGGTTGGACAGGAAGAATCCTTAATATGCAATAAGAGGTATATATATATCTATATGGAATATTGATAATTAATTACAGTCCAAGCATTAATCATCTGCAAATTCTAAAACAAAATCCTTGTATTTCGCTGGAATATTCTTCATTCGGTTTGGGCGATTATTCACTTTGTTGGAGGATTCCGCAAGGGCAGAGTCTTCACACAGTCCCCTTCCGTGTGGAACTAAACCTGCATTATCTGATGCAATCACTGACAACTCCTCTGCAACCCTTGCATCCACACCAGTCAAACCAAAAGCACCTTTATCAGAATCACACTCAGAATATACATCCTTCCACTTAGCACAATGTGCTCCTTCTAATGGCACGACATCATCACTTTCCGAGGCAGACACCTGCCTACTTCCATGCCCCACCCGAGCATCCTGCCCATGAACAGCCATATCCTTATCCCTCTCTAGGGGAACCACATCCTCAGAGGCACATTCTGGATCAACTCCTATTGTATCACCACCTCCCTCACAACACGGTTCCTTAGTACCCGCCAGCTTTCCCTTAACAAGGACCACCCTCCTCAAACTCCATCTGGTACCATCTTGCAATTTAACGTATCCATGACCTACTTTGGTCACAACACTTGGATTCATAAATTTGGACAAACCCTTGGCTACAAATCTTGGATTTTTCACCACTACAAGATCACCAATTTGTACACGCAGGGGTTTCTTTTTTTTAAGCTGAGATTCCCAAAAACTGGATTGTTTAACACGCACTTTGTCAAGAACTTCCTGCATGTTGATGCAACTTTGTACACCACCCCCAAGAGCGGCCACCCTTAGTTTAGATCCTGGTTTTCTCCCTCTCATTCACTCAAAAGGAGACACTCCAGTAAAGGATGAAGGGGTAACCCTATAGGCTTTTAGAGCTTCAGTCACCACACTGCACCACGGCAGACCATTTGCGATGGCCAACTGAACTGCCCCTTTCACAAACCTGTTCATCCGTTCAACTAATCCATTGGCCTCTGGATTGTACAAAGCCACTTTATGGTGACGAATTCCTAGTTTGGAGAAGAACTCTTGCATGGCGACTGATACAAATTGGGGACCATTATCGGAGACTATTCCAGCCGGAACCCCTTCCCTGTCAAACACTGCTGACAAGAAGTCAATCACCTTCTCAGTGGTGACCGAGGACAAGGCCGTGGCCTCCACCCACCTAGAGGTATAGTCCACTAACACCACAAAATATCTGAAACCTCCACCCAAAGTGTCCATGGGACCCATAATGTCTACTGCCACTTTTGACCACACGTCTTGCGGCACTTCCACAGGCTGTACGGGTTGGGGCGACGTTGTCTTACTTTTATCACTGACTGAACAAGCCATACAATCCTTAACTACCTTCTCAACCTCCTCATCCATCTTGGGCCACCAATACCCTTCTCTCAGCCTTCTTTTCGTCATAGATCTCCCGATATGCCCTTCATGAGCCAACTCCACCAACTTGGCCTTAAGAGATTCAGGTGGTATTAACCTGGTACCCCTGGCAATGCCCCACGGACCTTCAGACAGCTCTGTCCATACTTGTCCGAACGACTTGTCCAATTCATCCTTGCCTGCACCGGTAGTAAGAGCAGCCTTGATGTTGTTCAACACAGGGTCCATCGCACATTCTCTACCCCATTCCTGCTCATTTACTGCCGGAAACACCTTGGCCACCAACACATATTCATCACTCATCACAGCCTGTTTTGAGTTTTCCGCACTTACATCATGCCGGGGAAAACGAGATAGACCATCTGCAACCATATTTTTAGTGCCAGGTAAGTACTCCACCTTAAAATTATACTCACTCATGTCTGCCATCCAGCGCATCACTCTAGACGATGCCTGGAACAAACCCTTAGATGTCAAAACATGCACTAGGGGTTTATGATCGGTGCGTAATGTGTATTCTACTCCCCACAAGAATGTTCTAAAATGTTTGGATGCCCAGACAGCTGCCAAGGCCTCCCTCTCTATGACAGCATATCTACGTTCTGCTTCACTAAGAACCCTAGACGCAAAAGCAATGGGGCCGTACGATCCATCAAAACACTGTTCAAGAACTGCCCCTACCCCATACTCACTAGCATCCACTGTCAAAACCGTCTTCCTAGATGGAGAAAAGGAAGCTAACGATGGAGCCTGGTCCACTTGAGCCTTCAAGCCTTCAAATTCTAGTTGGCATGACCCTGACCACTCAAAACGTACGCCCTTTTTGAGCAACGCTCTCATGGCCACTGTTTTGTCGGAGTACGTGGGAATAAACCTACTATAATATTCAGCCAATCCCAAAAACGACCGTAATTGGTCCTTACTGGTGGGTGGAGATACTTCACATAACGCCTTCACCAACTCAGCCTTGGGATGTATCCCCTTGGCATCCAGCGTGTGTCCTAAATAAGTCACACTCTCCACCCCTATCTTACACTTACTTAATTTGACCGTCAAACCACTCTTCTCCAAAATGCCCAAAACTCGTAGAATCCTTTCATTGTGTTCCTCACGTGACCTGCCCCACACCAAGATATCGTCCTGGAAATATTCCACACCATCCACTCCGCAAAACAACTTTTGCATCACCCGCTGGAAAACAGCGGAGGCGGATGCCAAACCAAATGGCATACGCCGGAAACGGAAAGCTCCAAATGGCGTAATGAACGATGTAAGAGGTCGTGATTCTATGTGCAAATCCACCTGGTGATAGGCAGATGACAAATCTAAGGTGGAGAAACAAGATGCCCCTCCCACAAGTGAAAGCATTTCCTGTATATTCGGTAAGGGATGCCTGTCTATCCAGATACTTGAATTTAAATCTCTTAGATCAACACACATCCTCATACCACCATCGGATTTACGTGCCAATACAACCGGGGCTAACCACTCTGATGACTCTACCTCCTCTATTACACCAGCTTCCATCAGCTTTTTAAGTTCTGTCTGGAGACCTTCACGTGCCATGATGGGTACACGCCTAACTCTGTGCACAACGGGAACAGCATTCCTCTTGAGCACGATCTTGTGTGAGAAACCTCGCAACTTGCCCAGGACGGAGGAGAAAACTGACGGAAATTTCTTTTGGAGATTATCGGCTGTCAACACACTTCCTTCACTCAAACTACCTTCTCTTTCCTTGCTTACGCACAAAACCGGGACAGCTTTGCCAGGTCGAATCTCCATCTCCAGGGCAGCCTGCTCCTCCCACCCAATAACCGGATCACCCTTACAAGCTACATACAGTTTTCCTCTGGTTTTTCGGCCATGAAATTCAATTTCAACCCACTCATATCCCAATACTTTAATTGGAACACGGCCATACGCACAAGGATTAATATCAGACGGGTTAAGACTAGACACCTCCTTATGGAACTTAGATTTATACATCTCAGGAGAAATCATAGTGTATGGAGAACCCGTGTCAACCAACACATTGAGGGGAAATCCATTCACATTAAGAGTAGCCCACGCACTTTTTTTCGACGGTCCCACACTCAACAGTGCACCTTCTTTTGGAAGCACATCCGCCCTAACAGAGGGACTAACATATCCTACAACCGTTACATTACTATCATCTTCTTCGGGGTCCACCATCCGCACCACTTCCTTCTGTGGTATAGCCTTACACATGCGGGCAAAATGTCCTCTTCCCTTGCATTTTCTGCACACAACGGCAGAAGCAGGACATTCCCTAGCACCAGCAACATGACCCCTCCAACCACATTTCTTGCAGAATTCTCTGCTATTTGGCGTGACTCTTTGATCCTTGTCCCTGGCTCGACTTTCTTCATTCTTGCGTGGCTGAACCATGTGTACAATGTCCGCCTTTTCCGTCACTTCTTTGACACTCTTCCTTGACTCCTCCAGGGCACGGGCTATTTCTATTACTTTCTCCAACGGAGGATCCTTCTCTGTCCACAACCTCTCCCTAACTTTTGAGTCACTAGTTCTCATCATGATCTGGTCACGAATGTATTCTTCTGCCATGCCCGTGAACTTACAAGTAGAAATGAGGGTGCGCAGTGCCGTCACATACGAATCAATGTTCTCGCCAGGACCTTGTGCCCTTGAAAAGAAATGATACCTCTCAAGCACAATCTTAGCTCTTTTGCCAAAACGTGTCTCAAGTTTTTTAAGAGCAGTCTCAAATGCCAAAATCACTGCCTGCCCCCCTTCACCATCTCCTTCTCCTGAAGACAAAGCCAAAACATCCTGGCCCGGAAGGTGTCTGAACACCCTCAAACCCTCCGTACCAAGGCAATTGAGTAGGGTCGCTTCCTTATCAGACATCCTGGAACCACCTGACGCTCTGAGGTATACCTTAAAAGTGTCCACCCAAAGCTCCCATGCAATGGGGGGCTCCCCCGGATTGGGGAGAAAGGCTGGGGGAGGACGGGCATTGCTGTGCTGCATGGTCACGGGCACCGACATAGCCAATGACAGGGGTCAATGCTATGAAATTAGTGAAATTCTCTGCGCACTTCCGTGAACAATAAGGTGCTAAAACATACACCTTGTCCCACTAGGCACACTATTAAGATAATACTCCACACCAAACCCTTTTTACAGAAAATAGGTGGTATGGTTTGCAGAATAATGTTACACAGGCAGGCTCTAGTCACTTCCCTCCTCTTGAAAATATGGTATCAAAAATTGCAGTTCCTTTAATGTCTGCACACAAAGAGTTAACCTCCTCTCCTTGCAGTTCAGGTATTGCAGCCACACCCCTTTTAAACAGGAAGCCTTCCGCTCACTTTGTCATATAGTGGGCGGAGTCGAACAGCAGGACCTCGAGTACTTTCAGCGCCTTCCCGCTATGAAGAGCGCCGGGCTGTGCCCCCTCCCAGGGTCCGCCTCTCACCTATACTGCTTCTCAGTCCCTTTGTCCACGGCACGGCTCGACCTCACCCTCCTTCAAGCCGCGCTCGACCTCCTCCGGGAGCGCGGCTCGGCAGGATCTTCTTCGTCGTGACAGCAGCCGCTCAGCCTCAAGCACGGCTGCACTCCGTGCCATGCGCCGCGCTCGACCTCCTCCGGGAGCGCGGCTCGGCCGGCCGCTGAAAGCAAGGTAGCGCTGGCCAGCTGACACGTTTCACGTCGGAGGCCGCGCTCGACCACGTCCGGGAGCGCAGCCCCGAAAACCAGCTGAGGCTCCTGATGATGTACGGCTGGCAAGGCGCGTGGGTCGGGTTTGAAGATCCTCGTCGCCAGTGTAATAACGAGACCTCCACAGGTAAGTTATTTACGTATTTATTTCTCAAACCCGAACTCCGTACATCATCTCTTCCCTGCTCCTTTCTCTCCCCAAACCAACCGCCACCCCCCGAACATCAACACCTCAACATTCTACTTCTAGAACCTTAGACAAGAGCTCGCGGAAGCACGAGCAACTACTACACATTACACACCAGTGCCAAAGCCGGTGGTAAAAGGCAATGATGCCGTCGCGGGCACTTTTCTTTTTTTTTTTTTTGTTAAAGTATTCCAGCATTGCTGGGTGTCCAGTCGAGCCCCGCCCCCTCTAGACCACGCCCCCTCAGGCACCGCCCCGCCCCCGAAAACTCATCCCCCACCCCTTCCCTCGTGTTGTGGGATCCCCCACCACATTTTTTCCATTTCCACCACTGGAACCTGTGCGTATATGTGTGATAGTACATACCTTTCAATATAGTCTGTTCATGTACATTAAACTTAAGAAATTCCAATTGTAAGAATCGTCAGGCTGCACATGTGCGAATGCTCTGAGAGAAATCACGTCCATTCGCCGGTGACATCTGCGCATGCTCTTAAAGCCGCTGCCCATTCGCCGGTGACATCTGCGCATGCTCTTAAAGCCGCTGCCCATTCGCCGGTGACATCTGCGCATGCTCTTAAAGCCACTACCCATTCGTCGGTGACATCTGCGCATGCTCTTAAAGCCGGTGCCCATTCGCCGGTGACATCTGCGCATGCTCTTAAAGCCAGTTACCATTCGCTGCTGACATTTGCGCATGCTCTTACAGCTGTTGCCCATTCGCTGGTGACATCTGCGCATGCTCTGAAAGCCGCTGGCCATTCACCGGAGGCATTTGTGCACGCATTGAGAAAAAACATAACACCATTGACTTGTGACATCTGCGCATGCTCTTAGAACAAGATGAGGCGTGAGGGTTGGCATCTGCGCATGCTCTGGAAAAAAAACACGAATCCATTCGCTGGTGCCATCAATGCTCTGATTACTTACCGGTAATCTTCATTACTCCTAGTCCTACTCTTCCTCGTCACAGTACTTACTTCATGAGGCACCCGCCTCCGACACAGGACCTTCTTCTATTTCTTTAAATCCCTATAACTCCTCCCCCACATCCATGTCACTCAGTTTCATATTACCAAGCCGGAGCATGGGACCTTCCCCGCAGGGAGGGTGAGGAGGGTCGTCAGTACTGTGACGAGGAAGAGTAGGACTAGGAGTAATGAAGATTACCGGTAAGTAATCAGAGCATTACCTCCACGTCCACTCTTCCTCGTCCCAGTACTTACTTCATGAGGTATACCAAAGCATCAACGGGGAAAAGGTCCCAATGAGACAGAGCCAAAAACAGTGCAGCAAAACACACCCACAATAACTCTTAAATCACATCCCCACAGACAAAAACTCCAACCACGAAGGAACCAACCCCCGAGTGGGAGAAACTCAACCCATAGCGATTGATGAAAAATGCCTAGACCAGCCAAGGCGGCAGCCATACAAATCTCTTGCAGAGAAAAACCCTCCTTACATCGGGCCAGGAAGCCGCGAAACCCCTGGTAGACCGCCCCTGATTGTGCGCAGGCACAGGCAGGCCAGAAGCCACATAGGCCCTAGAGATCACAACCCGGAACCACCGGAAAATGGAAACCACAGATGCGTTATGCCCAGCCCCAGCCAGACCACAAGCAATCAGAAGACTATCAGATTGGTGGAAAAAGCAAACCAAGCCAAATACTCTAACACGTCCCGCCGGACATAATGTTAAGCCAAGCCACCTCCTCCGGCGTTCTTGGATCATGAAAGAAGACAGGGAGAACCAGACCCTGAGAGGTGTGAAACCCGAGAGACAATTTAAGGGAGAAACTTCGGACCACACCCCAGCACCACCGAGTCTGGCAGCACCCTCAGGAAAGGAGCGTGACATAAGAGAGCCCCAATCTCCCCAAGCCTACGGGCAGAAGTGAGGGCAATAAGAAAAGCAGATTTCAGTGTAAGATGTTTGATATCAATCTCGGAAATGGGCTCAAAAGGAGGCCCGTGAAGGAACCGTAATACAAGAGGGAGATCCCAAAAGGAAAACCCTTTATCAGCACAAGGAAGGGAAGAAGAAAAACCCTGAATCAACTTCCCCACCAACACCTCCCCATCCAAGTGACCGTCAGAGTCCCTCAAAAGGAATTTCATGGAGGCCCGCTGAGAGCGAAGCCTGGAAAAACTGCCAGGCCCCTGTCAAAACCCCTCCTGGAGGAACCGAAGGATAGCAGAGGCCAGAACGCAGGGGAGGGATCCCAGACTGCCCATACCAGTCTCGGAAATGGCCCCAATGTCTGCCTAACACCTTCAGAGTGGAGGGTCTAATAGCATCCATTTGGACTCAACTACAGGATCTGAGACCCCCTGAGATATCAACCTAGACTGAGCAATAGCCACACCGCCCATTGCATCCGGTGGAATTCTAACCGCAGATCCCCTTGAAGGGGACACGGCCACCTCGGAACCAGTCAAGGTTCCTAGGAACGAAGCTCCAACAGAGAGGGGAGCCAACTCCGGCGGCACCAGAACAGAGCTAACAACAACACAGTCACCCTGGACACTCAGATGCGCCAAACCACCCGGGGCAGAAGGGGAATAGGCGGAAAGGCATAAAGGAAAACCCCAAGGCCACTGTACAGAGAGGGCGTCCATCCCCCAATCCCCTCAACCTGAAACCGAGAGCAGAAGAGGGGAACTTCTGCTGAGGCCGGGGATGCAAACAGGTCTAGAACCAAGGACCCTAATCTGACACAGGTCACCGCAAAGACCTGGGCCAACAGGACCAGTTCTGCAGAGGAGTGAAAACCGGCATCTGAGAAGATCCGCTTGAACATTGTCCACCCTTCTGATACGTGAGGCCAGCAGATACAACAGATGAGATTCCTCCCAGGTGCCTATCAGCGCTGCCAGAGCATTCAAGGAACAGCCGGAACCCCTTTTGCAGTTCACATATGCCAAGGCCGTCGTATTGTCCGATCGGACCAAAAACCGCCGACCGTCCAGCAACTCCTCGAAGTACACCAGAGCTTGCACAATGGCACAACTCTTGCCAATTGGATGATCACCGGCTCTCCCCAGATCTCACAACCCTTGAGCTGAGAGGACCCCCAATGTATACCCTTTCTGCTGGTGTTGGTAGTAGGAGAGGTCACAGGAGGAAGGACCATGCACACCTCAGCCTGTAGACCTGAAACCCCCCGCCACCATAGCAGGGACACTCGCAGCGCTGGGGACACTGAAAACAAAACTACGAAAGCCGAGATGTCGGGAGCCAGTGGGAGAGAGTATAAGACACCAGGAGACGTAACCGAAGACAGGCTCAAGGAACTGGAAAACATGCAAGACGCCACGTGCCCCGTAACTTCAGCAACAGGTGAGTCGAGACATACTGCCTTCTGAGAACCCAGCCCAGAACAGCCAGCAAGCGCCCCCCCTGCACAACATCCAGAGTACGCTCTCCCCAGACGTCCGGACAAGCAGTGCAGGGTCTTGAGACCCATAAGCAGGTGACACATCCTAGAAGGCATAGGGACCAGGAACACCCGCAAGTAGAAAACTTGACCCTGAACAGGGAGAGGAACGCGCAAGACGGTAACCCACAACAACCGTTCGGAGAGAACGGATCCCATGGCCAACTACTTGGACCGTGAGCTGGGTACCAAAGTCCTAACCATGCAAACCTGGACAGGAGGAGACAGGAACGGCAACTGATACCCCCTCCAGAAGGAGCCCATTACCCAGGAAGCCGAACCCCACCGGTCTCATACACCTCCGAGAAGATAGAGACGAGGAGCCAGGGAAAACCGCCAGTTACTGCACTTGCACCAGAGGGAAATCACAGGACGTTGAAACAGGCCTGCGCCACAATATAACAGCATGCTTGTCAGCCCACAAAAAGATTTGACCTATCAAAAGGAAGATACTGGACAGGCCAGAAGTCAAGCAGACTATGGCCCCCTCAGCCGACAGAGGAGCCACCAGGCTGGCGTCAAAAGGGCAGAGTACTGTCACAAAGCGGGGCAAAGCAATCCATCCCGGATAGCCGACATCAAAGGCAACCCCCTACCTGAGGTATGCCTATACTGGAAAACCCACTGAAGTGACATCCCCCTCCACCGGCACCAGGGGCTCTGAGAACCCCTCTAAGCACAGACATGTGCCACCATGTGCCCTATCACTTCCCACAAGTCTGAGAGGAGGCGTGAAAGCAACACGTCAGCACCGGAGGACCTAGGGCCTAAAAGAAGAGACACTGGGAACCCCCTGCATGGCCGTTACTTCCATGATCATTTTCCATAATCCCATGCCGGACAAGGGAAAAGCAAATCAACTCCTTTGACTTTCCCTTGCGCAGTTTAGAGGAAGAGGACAGGACAAGGAGTCTGCGTCCATAGCTAGCACAGACCCAAACACACCACTAACACACCACATGACTGAGAGGTGGCTTGAGCCCTGTATCCAGTAGCTGGTAGCCCCATGCTCTAAATCGTTCCAATGCATCGGTCTAGGAAGGATGAAGGACCGAGTCAGCACCGCTGAGACTCGAACCCGAAGTGTAGACTATACCAGGCCGGTACCCTTCCGGCCGCTTGCAGATGTGTCCAAAATCTGCGCCGTATTCACAGGCAGCACGCAAGGAATGCAGCCAACATCCGGTGCATACTGGGCTGTGTGTGTCTGAGGAGCGGGTGGTATGTGACATGCCTGTGACAGAACAGAGCCCCGCACTTTCAAATACTCTGTCACAGTCACCCCACGACAAGAAGCAGAGAGAGTCCTCACAACAAAAAAGGAAGGCTAGCCCATACTGCCAAGTGCTTGCCATCATTTCCAATAAAGATGTGTACACAGAGCACGAGGTAACGGCCTTTCAAAGGAGTCAAGATGGCCATACCAGCAAGAGAGGGGAAAACATCAAGCACAGTCCTCCCCTCTCCTTACCTTCCCCCAGAGAATGCAGCTGACATCCGGTGCATCCTGGGCCGTGTGTCTCTGAGGAGCGGGTGGTATGTGGCATGCCTGCGACAGAACAGAGCCCCCGCACTTTCAAATACTCTGTCACAGTCACCCCACGACAAGAAGCAGAGAGGCCTCACAACAAAAGGGAAGGCTTAGCCCATACTGCCAAGTGCTTGCCATCATTTCCAATAAAGATGTGCACACAAAGCATGAGGAAAATGGCATGTTGAAGGAGTCAAAATGGCCATACCAGCAAGAGAGGGGAAAACATCTGGCACAGTCCTCCCCTCTCCTTACCTTCCCCCAGATAATGCAGCCAACATCCGGTGCATCCTGTGCTGTGTGTGTCTGAGGAGCGGGTGGTATGTGACATGCCCGCGACAGAACAGAGCCCCCGCACTCCCAAAGACTCTCTGCCACTGTCACCCCACAACAAGAAGCAGAGAGGCCTCACAACAAAAGGGAAGGCTAGCCCACACTGCCAAGTCGAATCAAGATGGCCAAAACAGGAGGAGAGGGGAAAAACACCAAGCCCAGTCCTCCCCTCTCCTTACCTTCCCCCGGGCCGTGCAGGACCCGGGACACAATGCTCACGCTGCGGTCCGGAGCCCAGCAAAGAACCGAGCGAGGCAATCCAGCTCAACTGTGACCCCAAGCCCCGCAGGGGGCCCAGGAGCAGTGCCGCACCTGAGGGAGCCGAGGGCCCCGCCACACAGCCCCCCCCAGGGGGCCAGCAATCGGTGCTCCCTGGTGCCCCGCACCGGGAAGAAAAAGTCCAACCTGCCGGAGGCAGGAAAAATTTAAACTGAGTGACATGGATGTGGGGGAGGAGTTATAGGGATTTAAAGAAATAGAAGAAGGTCCTGTGTCGGAGGCGGGTGCCTCATGAAGTAAGTACTGGGACGAGGAAGAGTGGACGTGGAGGTAATGCGTGTTCTCAGAGACAGTTCTAATCCATTCACTGTTGTTCTCTGCGCATGCTCTCAGAGAGAATACTAATCAATTCACTGATGGCTCTGCGCATGTCCTGAGTGATAATACTAGTCTATTCACTGGTGACATCTGCGCACGTTCTCAGCGAGAATACTATTCCATTCACTGATGGCATCTGTGCATGCCCTGAGTGATAATACTAGTCTATTCACGGGTGACATCTGCGCAAGTTCTCAGAGAGAATACTATTCCATTCACTGATGGCATCTGCGCATGCCCTGAGTGATAATACTAGTCTATTCACGGGTGACATCTGCGCAAGTTCTCAGAGAGAATACTAGTCCATTCACTGATGGCCTCTGCGCAGGCTCTGAGTGACAAATCCTAATCCATTCACTGGTGACATCTGCGCACGCTCTCGGTGACGGAACCGGAACTTGAAGGGCGTGCGCACGCGCCGAGATACCGCCCGGCCGGTACTAGAACGCGGATCATCATAACCGCCAGGCGAGTACCAGCGCGTCGCGACGTAAACAGATAAACGCGGCGTTGCCAGATTGCGCCATTTCCCGCTCAATCGCGGCGCCCAAGAAACGTGTGCGGGTTGGCGCTTGGTGCAGTGGAACTCTAGTTGGTCTTCATTTTAAAGGGCTGAAGGGTTAGAACGTCGAGCCCCGTTTAGATTCAGCGCAGCTCCGGGGAGCAGGTGCCCCCCCCCCCCCAGCCTCCAGTGGGGCGGGGTGGGGCAGGGGAGGCGCTGCAAAACGGCATCACTTAACTGGAAACACATGTGGCCCTTTGCACAGCTGTTGAAGTGGATAAATAAAGCCCCCTCTAAAGATGTGTTTATTCCCACGAGGGGAGGGCAGCTTGACGTGGGAATGAGCACAGGGCACCAGGATGAAGGAAGAGAAGGAGTGCTATGTGCCCCCTGCAGCATGCTGAGGCATGGCTGTGCTCCCAGCTAAGTCCTCGATAGGTCAGTGAATAGTTGGCTTCACTGCACTCTGATGTAACAGTCTCTGGCTTATTGTCTTCACTTATTTACAGGAGCTCCCACGAGGCTCCATCTAGCAGCCATGGATCACGCTCTTTATTGGGGTCCACAGCACCAGGGTGTGTGTGGGTGCTTGATGGAGGCTTCAGGCCTCACCTCAGGAGGAGGCACGACTATTCACGCTCTTTATTGGGGTCCACAGCACCAGGGTGTGTGTGGGTGCTTGATGGATGCTTCAGGCCTCACCTCAGGAGGAGGCACGACTATTCACGCTCTTTATTGGGGTCCACAGCACCAGGGTGTGTGTGGGTGCTTGATGGATGCTTCAGGCCTCACCTCAGGAGGAGGCACGACTATTCACGCTCTTTATTGGGGTCCACAGCACCAGGGTGTGTGTGGGTGCTTGATGGAGGCTTCAGGCCTCACCTCAGGAGGAGGGCTAGGGCACAACTGTAGCCCTTGCTGTCCGCTCCACGTCTAGCGCTTCTATGTTCCTTTGCGCGCTTCACATGCAATCTCGTGGGGCAAGAGACCTCGCGGGATGAGTCCTCGCAGAGGGTGGCAGATGTACTTTATGTCAACAGTCAAATGTTCTTTTAGTTTTATATATACAATCCTAAATAAGTGGTGTTAGATGAATAGGAATCATTTTACACAGAAAATCTAGGTGCAGGTTGGGTTCCAAACTCCATTTTGGCTAGACATGGGTTTCCTTTTCTGGCAACCCTGTAAACGCACTGGTCTAGATAGCGCAGCAAGTTGTGATTTGTGTGCATCCTGTAGATCTCTGACTCCAGCAATCTGCGGCAGACTCAGCCCTGCGTCTTTCCAGATCAGTATACATCAAGTACGATTAAAATGGCCATGTTTGCAAATGGCCATTGGGGGCGAAACTTTCTGTGACTAAATGCTCCTGCCTTAACTTCTTGACGGGCCACTAATGTCTTATTCTTGTGTCTCAGACAAAGAAAGCACTCCTTCCCTCAGTCTCCATCCTTGGGGATACCAATAGCCTTCTACTGTAATCCTGCATATGACCAGAATATCATGGAACAAACTCTCTGTAACAAGCTATATATACTTTTTATAGTGTGGATGATGTGCAATAAATTCTATGCAATTACAATTACATATATTCTATGCAGCCAAATCCTCCTCTCCCTGTCAGGATCCTATGAACATCAACAAAATCTACTCAACCATACAAACCTGGATGGCTGAGAACCATCTTTGTCTAAACTACAATATAACTGAGATCCTTGTGGTGGGGATCTCAAGATATGCTAAAGAAACTCTCCCCCCAATACTCCTCGTTCTTGACCGATGGCATTAAAATCCCGATCTCAGCGTCCATGAAAACCCTGGGAGCCCACTTAGATGCCACCCTCTCTTTCACAAAACAAATCAATTCAATTGCCTCCTCAGCGACATACACAGCCAAACTTCTTAACGCAGCCAGACAATTCCTGATACCGACTAGTTGCCTCACCAGCGCACGTTCAATACTGGAGCAATACCTATTACAATGTCCTCTTTGCAGGCACATCTAAGAAAATATCTGTAAAATGCTGCTAATCCAAAACAATGTGCTTCGCTCTGCACTCAACATCTCCAAAAGGATCATATTTCCGCAGCAAGAAAGAAAGCACACTGGAGGCCAACCAAGGAAAGGATTAACTTCAAAATCCTTACCATTACTAACAAATGCCTCCTGAACACAGCACCCCGAGTATCTGGCCCAGAAAAACGTCAGAACCAACCATACTAGGCCAGTAAGGTCTACCCATATCCACTGTATCACACTGCCGAAGTTCAAACGTATCAGAGGACGAGGTGCTAGTTTCCCAGTAGCAGCGATCTCGCTGGCTCCCCATCACCACCCACCCATGCTAAGAGTAGAAAACTCTCATTGGGCGTTCAGGGAAGCCCTTAAAACTTGGCTTTTCGCCTAGTCTTTGCCTTGACTGACCTCAGACATTGGGAGTGAAGAGACTCGTACTTGCTCCACATTTACCTGCTTTTGGATAGTTGTGAACTGGATAGCCCAGCTCCTTTGATGAGTAGCAATTACCCTTGAGATGGATGGGGATGCAGACCTTACTCATACGTCGAATAATAGAGGCGACTCAGAAAGTTGACAAACAGGAAGACTGTTTTAATATCAATTCTCTAAAACAGGGAGCATAACAAACATCAATGAAATTGCTCGATCTTCAACTCAACGTATTTAATAAAAAGCGGAGACTTAATGCACAAAATTCATCACCGTTGACGTCTGACGTACGTGTCAAACTACAAAAACTAAGAGTAACTGGGATAGGCCATTCATGGATATCTAAATATATGATCCATACTAGTCTAAAAAAGTATAAGATATAATTGGTTACTTAGCATCAGGTGGGGCAACTAAGCCCTCCCTCTAAAAGTGACCACTATGAATGTCACTAAATACTCAACATCCCATTGGTTACATAACTATAGGACCCCTGAATACACAGGTCTTCTACAATTGGTTGGCACTCTACCCTCTACAGTGTTTTTCCAATTATGTTAGCAGCACACAGACTGGCCATGCATGTGCTGATGGGTTCGCCTTATTTTTATTTTTTTTTATTTTTATTTGTATATGGTAAAAAACCTTTACAAATTTGGTACATAATTTATCATATAATAAAAACAATTTGAAAAGAATCACACATTAATCAGTAAGTTTCCTATAAATTACTGTTACACATATAAAACAATAATTTAGAACAATTAATATCCTTTAAAGCTTATATGCATTCTGTTCCCCTTCTCTTTTTACATATCACAATTTAGTTCATTTAATTTAATATCAATATTTGTTAAAATCTGTGTTAGTCTAATAATAAGTTTGGTACTATTGCCATTCATACATTTTTGCCATAGTACTTCACGAGATAGAATTATACCAGAATCCAAAAAATTAGCAAACCTGTCTTGACGTAGGTCTTCAAAAAATGTACAATATATTACTAGATGTTTTAGAGTCTCCAAAACCTTTGAATTATTGCAGAATCGACATGAGCCAGACATGAACTTTACATCACATTTCCCCCATTGATATAACTTTTCATTGGTATGATACAAGTTAAGTTTGAAGCGAAGATATAACCTTCGAGCAACAGAGGATGGAAATTGTGTAATATATTTCGACCTCTCCCCCCACTTTCTTCTATACTGGGCATATTCATAATAAGAACTATAACGCCCTATTCTGTCTGCTTGACAGCACCAATAAAATAAGTGCAATTTTCGTTTACAACTTGGTAGTCCCAATATTAAGTCTTCTTTTAGAATTCCCAGTATTGACATTAGATCATTCATTTTTTCCGCATAAACATTTATTGATCTCACATTCCCTATTTCCAGCAGGTTTTTTAGGTCTACATAAAGAGAATTGCTCGGAGGGTCAAGTATTTTAGCATAATTGTTCAACAATCGCAGGTTTCTTTTGGCAGATAGTGGTAAGAGGCCTAATTCATGTCGAACGATGTCATTCGGTATAGCAAGAGGCAGGCCAAGTACCTTTTTCCATATTGTCCCTTGAACTGTATCCAATATATCATCGACCTCATATAGGCATATGTCAGTTAGGTAAATAATTATTGGTTCAATTTTTAGGAGATAAAACTGTATAATAGGCAAAAGTGAAAATTCACAATATTTTGCCATAATTATACGCATTTGAGATATCAATGGTTTGGTTCTAGTGTGTATTTTTTCCCGCCACCAGGATTTGGAAAAATCATCAGTCAAAGGATAACCCAGATATTTGATCTCAGATGCTATTTCGATATATCTTCCATCAATCGACCAATTATAAGAGCACTGTTTTTTTTTCCCATCACATAATACAATAATCGATGATTTAGAATGATTTACTCTTAAGTTATGAGAGACAGCAAAGTTATTAAACGCATTAATCTTATTTTGTAGACCAAAGGGGGTTTTGTCTAAAATTAAGATATCATCCGCAAAGCCAATATAATTGATTTTAAGACATCCTAGCTTAATCGGGTAGATAATTTCATTAGCCCAACAATCCTCTACATCACATATATATAGGTTAAATAAGACAGCCGCCAGTGTGCAGCCCTGTTTCAACCCAATTTTAGATGGAAAGGTTCAGTAAGAGCACCCTCCTTATTTAATCGTACTCTATAACTGGTATGCGAATGTAGTAAGATAGATGGGTTCGCCTTAACCTTGCTCCCACCACCCAGCATCCCAATCCATCATCACCTCAGTAGTTCACTGGCAATTAGTGTGTTTGAAGTTAGCCTTGGACTTGTTCTTAGCTCTGCGAAAATTAAGGAGTCAGGCACACAGTCTGCCTCACTGCGTAGGTGTGATCATCTTGTTCATCCAACTTAATGCTTCCATGTGACTAGAGACCACAACATTCAAGCTTATTTGTGTATTTAATATTATTTTCCAATAGACCTCTCAAGTCTTACTTGTAATGTTTGTGCCTTCTGGACAGGAGTGTTTGTTCTTTCACACGATTTGTATCCAAAGTCAGTTTGCTCCATTTTGGTAAGACTTTAATTTCTTGGCTCGTTCAGCCTTGCCTTTCTGAAGTTCACTCGTTCAATTTCTGCTTTTTTACTGCGACACACTAAATTGAGGCCTTTTGCAATGTCCAGCCTGCTATAACACGTAATGGAAGACCATTCACAGTTCTGTTATTCCTATATGTATACATTTGTTTGGCGCTTGCTGCAGTCTATTAAACTATAAGCTTTGAGCTAGCTTCACGATTACTTTGCTTCTTGCATTTCTTCTGTGTCTGTACACGTATAAAACAACTTGATATCTCCATCAGTCTTGTGGCATAAGCATCTTCACCTTGATCCCAAGATGTCACTTATCCTTGATACTTTCTTGATGCCTTATAGAATATTCACATTCTCTAGTCACTGCATCTTCTGTGTTCATCATTTCAGCTTCACAAAGCATATACTGGCAATGGTAAAGAACATTACCATTCATCCTTGCCTTGGATTGGCTCTGCTTCTTCAGGTATTTCATTCAAAAGATCATCATATTTTCTTGGATGCGGGTATGGTTTTCTTAATGTAAACCTTGGCTCCCAGATCCTCTTAGGTACTGGACCTTTCAATGGTACTGGACTGAGTCCATACTCTGCTCTTTGTCGATTCAACTGTTCTGTATACGTCTCATTCTTCGGATTCCAATCTATAGATGAAATGGGCGGTTCGGTTCAGGTAGGGGTACTTGGCTCCTTCTCTGCACTCCCCCGTTTGGGCGATTCATCGACCACCTTTGCATCATTCTTTGCATCAAAACATCTTGGCCTGAAAGATAGTTTCTTTGGGGCCCATATCTTTATGACTCCCTTCAGGCATCCTGCTGTTTTCACATGCTCATCTTTATTCCATGTCATGAGTTGACATTGTCCACTTGGACTGCAATAGATCAATTTTCTTCGGATACAGGACTTTGTTCCTTCAGGTGCATGAATGCTAGTTTTCACAAAGTCTCTGATCCCTTCATCTGTCAGATCTTTGGGCTCCCATCCTTTTTCAACATCGATCATGATCTTCATTCCTATTGCTTTCTTTGCTGTCTTCTTACATTGTGAGATTATCATCTTGATCACACAAAATCCAAGCAATATCAACACGATCAGGGCTCAAAGGAACTTGAACATGTCTGCCATCCATTGCGGAACCCAAGAGAAGAGTGCTCGAAACCAGCTGTCATCAATAATGTCTTCATCTATCATCTGAACATGGAGCTTCGTCAACATTGTCAGCATGCTTTTGACGTTCATCAAGGTTCCATTCTCGTCATCGTGGGAGGGTATAAATGTGCAACATGATTATCCGATTTTTGCACAAACACCTCCATCCATTGCTGTAATCATATCAAGAACGTATCTGTTCTGAAGAGTCATCAGTCTTATGGCTCTCATCTCTTCTCTGATTGCGCTGAATCCCTTTATTGTAGTGTTAATTGTCTGCAGCAATTCCCACCTGGTAAGGTAAAGCCACTTAGAGTATTTGCTCAAACCTGGCTACTTGGCATAAAGATCAGTGAAAACACAGATGAGGTCTGGCTAAACAGCCTATGCTCATATGGTATGGCATCAAAAGCTTCTATTGACTTAGCTGAGAATTAATTTTCTCTCTTCATTCTCTTAATCAGTTCCACAGATCGCCTCTTCCTCAGGTGAGCATCTGCTTTCGGGAAATTGTCAATGTGCAAATCACTTTTTGGAATCACTAAAGCTGGAACATGGACTTTCACCATTGTGCATATTCCTCCCCAGTCTGCAGGCAATCTGATGTAAGCTCTGGCTCCACAAGCCCAATAATGATCCATGATTACTGCAGTGCCAATGTTCATTCTTGGTGCATCAAAGATTCTGTTACAGCTCTGATTCTCCCCAACTTTTCTAGTGCCATTATTTCTGAAGCGCAACTTTGAATATTCCAATGGTACTATTTGCAAGGGCCCTTCTCTGTCTTCGACCCATGTCAGTAGCTTGGCAATGCTTTTCCACAGGGGCTTACATTCCACCTGCACATTCCAAACAATCGATTCAGGACGTATCATACACCATCCATGCTCTGCAAATAACCACTCCTTCTTCCCTTCCGTCTGGAGACAACACAGATCCCCATATCTGCATTTGGCATCTGTTCTTCCAATGCTTGATGTTTTCCTCAGTTTTTCCTGGACTGTCAAGCTTCTTGTTGACCTCCCATCTGATTTCAGCTCCTTTTACTCCAGGCTTTTCATATCTGATCACATGATTCTTTGTGTGGGCTCTGTTTCTTGTCTTTGTATCTTGCACATAGTCATCTTCATCTGGATCTGTCCATTAAGTTGCCCATTTGAGGTAGGCATCTCGAACCATAAACTGGCCTCTGGTTTTGCAAAGTGCTATATGTAAAAGACAATGTTCTGGACGTCTATTTCAATAGCTATGAAGATTTTAGATTTTCCCATACTGTATGGCAAGCGTGCACACACAAAGCATTCCTCGTCCAAGGTCCTTCTTCCTACTTCTTTGATATGCTGGTACCAAATGTTATTTTCCAAATTAGCTGTACTGTCCAGATAGTCATTTAGCTCGAAATCATCTTCTTGAGTATTTCTTTTATTTCTGTTTTTCTTCACGTGACCTTCTACAATCATATCATGAAGCATCCCAGCATAACCTCTTTTTTCTGGATCAATAATAGGCACATTTATCAATGGACGGGCTACATCTATCAATGTTCCTTGAACGGGAGGAAATTCAGAATGTCTCACTTGCTCAGTTATCTGTTTAGGCATAAAAAAGCCTTGCAGAAGCTCCGTATATGTCTGCTTTCTGGGAGTTATCTTTGGGTCTGGTATCACGGAATCAGGTATGTCTCCATGCAACATCAGTGTAGGCACTTTATCTGGCAAATCTTTGACTTGCACATCTGGCCAAGCCTGTTTTTTGTGTTCAATCAAGATTTCTATAACCTTCCTTGTATTTGAGTGATTACTAATGGTACTTATCTCAACCTTGCATAACTGGTCGTCTTTCTTTGGAACAGGAATAACTCGGGTACCTAGTAGTTGCCACAATAACTTCTTCCTCTTTCTTAGGAACAGTCACTTGAGTCTTAGCTCCATGTATGTCTAGATAGTAGGATGTGCGAACCGTGAGTGGGAGTAATATAATTATGAATAACATACAACCATAAATGAAGCACAAATAGGTTGTGAAACATCTATTTTGTGGACATAGTAAACCTCTTTCCATATCAGGCATAACTATGTTCCTGTTCATGCCTCCCATCATATCACCTAAGGAAGAAAAAGTATTCTTTTTTAATACATCAGTATTGTACACTTTCTCAAAACAGTTGTTTTGCTTCGGCAATTTCTTCCTTGCTTCACTTGTTTACTTATTAAATGTTAGGAACAATCTCTTGACCTCCTCTCTGGAACCAGTTTTTTATCATGCGACTTAGAAATGTCTTTAGCACGTAGAAAACGGCTCCCAATATTTAAACTCGTTTTACGACGTGCACAAGCTCCCAGTCAATTCCTCAAATCTGCTTAAGTCCACACGTCATGATTAACTTTTTTAAGACACAAAAAGAAAATCCTTTGATCTGTCCCTCGAAGGAAAGTTTCACACCACTGTCTTGTGGGTTCTCTTGGAGTATTCCCTTGCTTGTATTACAATTCCTTCCCAGATCTCATTCAATCTTGCAGTGTTTCTAGAATCCCTTATGAAGGATACGCACATCTGTGCGCCGACCAACGAGGTGTGGATATTCTTCAATTAGACGAAAGAAAACTCTTATGACAAGTCTGCGAATTGCATCAGTTGAGAGGGGCATCTGTGCTACTTCCACTGAACTATGGTAGTTGCAACATCTGTTCAGTAATAACTGCAAGCAGTCTTTTTATGATAGGGCTATTTTTAGGATCTTGCAAAAAATCTGAAACGCTACTAGTTCTCCCCACCAGTGAAGGAAAGACACACAATACGATCTCAAAATAAGCAAGAATGACTTCCCGAACGTTGTCATTGGGTAGCACCATAAATGAATCCAAACAGGAACTCGGTATAAAAGGAATCAGTATACTGCACTCGCTTCCAATTATCAAAGCCTCAATCAAAGTTTGGCATATTTCTCTTCTTATCAAGGCTTAAGCATGCCTCAGTCCAAAGTCTTTAACAAGCTCCTCTTTGGCTTTAAACAAACACCTGAAATAACAGCACAGAGGGGGTAATTACGAGTATGGTGGTAGGGGCTTAACAGCACCGTTAAGGATGGCGGTGTCGTTAAGCCCCTACCGCCATATTCCGAGGTCCCTTAGCGGGTCCCAGCAGGAACGGCTGGTCTGATCAGCCGTTCTTAGCGGGACCCGTTAAGGGACCTTGGAGCAAATAACTGGCCCGCTATTAGCGGGCCCGTTATTGGCTCCTTCCCCATTCCCATTGAGGCCTATATGGGCTCAAATGGGAATGGGGAATGGTTTACTGAATGGGGACTTACCGGGTCCTCCAAGGTTGGTATGACCCGGTAAGTCCCCATTCAGTGAGCCCGGACCCGGGTTATTAGCGCCATGGCTACCTCCAAACTCGTAATGACCCCAGAGTGTCCAAATCAGCTTTTCTTAACTCTTTCAAAAATGGCTTAAAAATAGTATCTGGAACCAAGCCACAGTCCAGCAAAGTTTTTTCTCTATTTATTTGTCAGCTTCTGCATCCTTCTTCCTCGTCATAGATCTAATCTGCACGTGCTTGTACTTGCTTCTCTTGTCTCGCGGTGGGGTACGGAGAGCAGAAGAGTTTCTCTAGTGAAGATTTTGATGTCTCCCAGAAGCACTCCTGCCTTGCACTTTGACAGCAGATGGCGTGATGTCTTCTACAATGAAAGGACCACAAAAGCGAGTTTCATCCCACCTTTTTCTCGTATGGTTACGAACTAGGACCGCATCTCCAGCAAATAATTTTGGAAGGCATAACTTTTCAGATTGATTTGTTGAAGCATCTCCTTCTGTGTTCTGTACTGCCCTGCACCCTTGTCTCTGCAGCTGTCCTGAAATGACAGAAATACTGGAAGTCATACAGTTCAAATATTCTTGTATCTCCATCCCAAATAAGTCTGCGGTCTGATGAGCATCACTTCTAACTCTAGATGGAGGCATTAGGGTTGTTCTCATCCGCCTTCCAGTTACAATTTTGTGAGGGGTGAGATGGTGGTCAGAACCTGGTTGGTTCCTTAAAGCATACAATGCCAGTGGTAGGCAATGCGACCACTCTTTCTTCAGAGTAAGCTTCAACTTGGCTATCCTTTCTTTAAGCAAGCCATTGAGCTTCTCACAGATCCCATTTCCTTGCGGATGATAAGCCGAGGTAAACTTCTGCTTTATACCAAGCAACAAGCTGATCTGCTGGAATGTATGATTAACAAAGTGCGGGCCATTATCTGATCTCATCACTTCGCACACTCCCCATCTGGGAAACACTTCTCGTACTAGAAATTTAGCTGCAGAGGTAGAATCTGGGTGTGTGCAGGGACCTGCTGCAATCCACCTTGAGAAAGGACAGACTACAACAATTATATATCTGTAGCCATTGCATAAGTGAATGATATCGACATAGTTGATATGCAAATGCTGAAAGGGGCCAATGGGTCTTGGAATGACCCCCCCTAGCTGTGCGCAGTGTATGCCCAACAGTAAACTGTTGACAGACTATACAATTTGTCATAAAGAATGCGACATGCTCTAAGAGATTTGGTACAAACCAATCTTCAGCAATAGTTGCAGCAAGATTCTCTCTAGTTATGTGCGCAGGGTAGTGTAGCTGTTCCAGCGCCACCCTTGATAAGACTACAGGCATCACCGGTTTACCAGTGCTGTCTTGTCACCACAATGCTTCAGAGGGGTTTAAAGAACACCCTCCTCTTGTCCACAAGTCCTTCTCATCTTGGGGTGCTTCCCCCTGAATTTCCATTAACTGTGTTCTTGACAAATCACTATTTTTCAGTCACATTCATCAACACAACCATTCTTTCTTTAACCTCGGGTGTTTCAAAGGTCATTATATCTTCTGAACATGCAGCGATTTTCACTTCATGGTCTGCTGCTTGGTTTCCGCGTGAGATAAAGGGCCTCATTACACGGATGGTGGAGAACCGGTTCATGCCGGTAAAATACCGGCACCGCCTTGGTGGAAAGGGGAATTACCGCCCCATTCCAAGGTTGGCGGGGCGGTAATTCCCCCTTCCACCATTGCCCTTCCCCATTCCCATTTTTGGCCCATAGGGCACAATGGGAATGGGGAAGGCGCTAATTACGGTACCGCAAATTGCGGTACCGTAATTAGCTCCCTGGTCCCTTTGCGGGTTGGTTTTTAACGCCTGCAAAAAGCAGGCGTTAAATCCCCCAACCCGCAAAGGGACCTCGTAGTAGGGCGGTAAGGATTTACCGGTACCGGTATTTTACCGGTACCGGTAAATCCTTACCGCCATCCGTGTAATGAGGCCCAAAATCTGCTCTTTTAGTGTGAGCTGCGCATTTAACGACCGCAATGGCTACTGGGAGTTGCAGTGCCATAATAAGCCCATCCAATAAAGCGGCGTTCTGCAATGGCATGCCACCCGCTCAGAGGTAGCCCTTCCTTTTCAAACGTGCCAGCCCTGCGGGCACCGTCGACGTCACATAGGTGGAGTCACTGTACACGGTTACTTCCTGGTCTGCATGATTCTCGAGCGCGTCTATCAGCGCCACTGATTCTGCAGCCTGTGCTGAGTAGTGAGACGGTAGTTGTGCACTTACCAATGTCTGAAACTCTCCATTGGCTGTGTGTTTTACCACAGTGGCACCTGTATATCTCTGCCCATCATTTTGATCGATTCTCGAAGAACCGTCAATGAAAACAATTTCTCCACCTGTCAAGGCATTCTCTTTTATCCTCGGAATCTCATCATAGCACTCTTCATAGTTCAAACAATCATGTGCATGCTCATCCTCTGCCAGTGGTTCAGCTACAAACATGGCAGGATTCACTACTCTACATCAAACTATTTTGATTGCTGGATTCGATATGACAACCCCGTAGGCAGAAGCCCTTTGAGAAGTCAGCGTGCCTTTAGGTTTCTCTGAAATGGCCAAATAGCGCGTGTTCTACAAATAACGTCATAGAGCATCCCATTACTATGCTTGAAGCTTTCTCTATGGCGAACGCGGCGGCAGCCAAAGACTGTTTGCATGGGAAGTGATCCCTCATTACTGGGTCTAGAATCCCACTGTAATATGCAAGGGGCTTGTACCCTAACATAGTTCTCTGTGTGAGGACTGCTGTCATAACAGTGCTATCTGTATGCGAGAACAAGAAAAATTCCTCAGCATAATTAGGAATCCCTAAAACTGCAGCTGTGCAAATTGCTTTTTTCAGCTCTTCAAATGCTTCCTCCATTTCCCCAGTCCACATAATGTTTTCCTGTGTTGCCTGTGCTTTCTTTGAGGCCTGTAATAAGGGCCTTCTATATGAGCTATAGTCAAAAACCCATGCTCTAACATAGTTACACAATACCAAGAATCTCTGCATTTGCTTTATCGTGTGTGGCTTTGTAGTTTTCAAAATGGCCTCAGCTCTTTCAGGTGCGACCTTCTTTCCTTCATGTGAAATCAACTGGCCAATGTACAGTACTTGTTGTTGACAATACTGTAACTTTTCTTTGTCAACTTTATATCCTTTCTCAGCAAGTATTACCACGAGCTGAACAGAATCGCGTCTGCACTCTTCCTCTGAAGTGCTGCAAACTATAATGTCATCCACATATTGCAGGACAACACTTTTCAACCCAATATTGCTCAAGTCCATCTGCAGGACTCTATTGAAAATTGATGGGGACTCACAGTACCCCTGAGGCAAACGAGTGCTTTTCAATTGTGTTTGTCTGAACGTAAATGAGGTCAGATCCTGCAAGTCTTTGTGCAATGGGATTGAGAAAAATGCATTTTTAAGTCAATCACTGTGAAATATCGTGCTCCAACAGGTATATTACATAGAATCGTAGAAGGGGTCGGGACTAGGGGAAACTCAGTTTCTACAATCTGGTTTATCAGCCTTAAATCTTGAATTAGTCTCCAAGACCCCCCTTTAGATTTTTTTATTAGGATAAACGGCAGTGTTACATGGTGACTCAGCCATCACTAAAATGCCCTGATCATCATAGCGGCAAATTGTCTTAAAAATTCCTGCTCAAGGTCAAATTGCTCCTGGTTTCAGTTTAATCTTCACTTCTCTGACCCCCCTTTAACAGGCCTACGTCATAGGGGCCTGTGGTCCACAATGAAGCTGGTACTTTTGCCATGTCTTCATCGAAATATTCAGGATGTTTTTGTGCTATAATTATTTTCTGCGACACCTCTCGTTTGATTACCTTCACCCAATAAGTAATACTCATCTCATATATTGTTTCATCATCAGATGATCACCAAATAGGTCTTCATCAGTGATGTCAGTCAATCTGTAACCTTCTCCAATGGCGATTACTGCACACCATTGTCTTGCTTCGTCATCATTTCCATCAAGCAAAACCATTTCTCCTCGCTCTATGGCTCCTTGTAATTTTAAAGGAAACGCTCTCCCTTCCTCTTCACGCATAGGTATCTTTGGTCTCAACATACATTCATCAGGTATTGGGCATGTCAACAGAACCCATACTCCATAATGAAAAACCTCTGGTTCTAACGGTACTGCTCTCATAGCAATTTGTCCTGTAAAGGCTCGAATAACTTTGCATACGTTTAAACAATGGATTCCTGGTGTTGAGCATATTATACCTTTGTCAGTAAACGAGATCGTCATATTGAGCTTTGACATCAAATCCCGTCCTAATATGTTAACAGGTGTCTGCCTTGAATATAGCAAAGGCACTTTCATATCACATTCTCCTATAGAGACTGGTAATTCTTTTATAAAAGGAACTTTGCTTGTAGCTCCTGAGAATCCCCGAGTGTTCATGGCATCGCCGGACATTAAAAACGTTCCCTCAAGTATACATGAGTGTTTTGCACCTGTGTCTACTAAGAATGAAACATTTTTACCCCTATAGTAACGTCTACCCTTGGTTCCTCGTAAGGATTCGGCATCACGGATAGGACTGAACACATCAAGTCTCCCAGTGTGGATACAGCCTCATTCCTGTACCTGTAAACTAATTCCCTCCCCTGACAGTGACACTCCCTATTCTAGGTGTCGTTATCTGTCTTGTACTTGTGCTCTGCTGAATCTGCATGGGTGTGTGTTGTGATTGGCCTTGGGTTGGAGCCACTGGTACTTGCTGGGTCTGCAAGCCTTGCTGCATTCTCAGCGCTTGCTGCTGCTCCATCATTTCATCCTGAGCAAACCCATCATAATACTGCTGTGAATACGCTGGCGGGTTCAAATTCCCCCTCTTGAAAATTGGTTGTTTTGTACAAACCCTTGACTTCTACACCCACAAGCAAAATGCTCCGTCATCCCACAGGTCCAACATGTAGGTGGCCTCCTAATCTGTCCATCATGCATGTTCTGACCACCATTCTGTATATTTTGAAACCCACCTTGGTTATTTTGAAAGTTTCCCCGATTATTTTGCCAACTTCCTTGCTTATTCTGAAAACCTCTTCCTCGAAATCCGCCCCTTCCTTGTGGAGTAAACCCATTATTATTCTGATCAAACTGCATTTGGTTATTCACCTGCGGCATATTTGTAATGTACTGCGAATTCGATCTATCTACACTCGTCAACATTGACCCTTCAATTGCATATTTAGACAGTTTATTCTGCACTAATTTTGCTTCCTCGCCTTTCCGAACATCATCTTTTTTGCGATTCTTTTCCTGTAAGAGCCTACAATAGTGTGCGATGGTCAGCTAAATCTCTGACCACGGTTTGGGTTCTATACACACCAACTTCTTAAGCTGATTCTGTACAGGATCTGGCAACCCATGGCACAATATATGATAAAACACAGGGATAGATTTCCCCTAAGATTCACGCATTTATAGGCTCCAGTCTTCTTGAAAATTCTGAATGTAAACAAGCGGATCATCTCCGTCTTTCATCTTTTTTCGTCATTATAGCTCCCATATCAGATGTGTCTGGATATAGTACTCGAAGCGCTTTCCAGACTGCTGCCCTGCAATTATTGAATGGCGCTCCGTCATGAGCAGTGTTGACTCTAGACACACCAGCATAACCTGCTCTTGTCCATATATCATCAGCTCTTTCACCAAGTATGGCGATTAAAAGACCTTTAATGTCCCCTATAGCCAACGTGTTCCCACTCGTCTTTTTTTCTAGCTCATGTATCCATTTCCCAGCACCCAAAGTCAAAATGGGAACTTAGCGCCTCAAATTATCCTTGTCCATCTGGAGCCATGGTATATACTGTGGTCTGGCCCCTCCTTTTTCTAACAAGGGAAACTGTGACGCCCCAAACTCATTTTCATTTCTTATCGCCTTTCTATCTGGTGCAGGGATGATGTTACTTCATCGCCTTCTACCTGGTAGCGTTCTCAGTCTACTTACTTAAGGCTGCGACTCCCTCTCATCGTGGAGTTGCCCCTTAGGTGAATCCAATTGTATTAGTACCTCTGATGTCCCGGTTCCGGGTACGTTTAAGTCTGACCATCTAACTTCCTTTTCCATCGAGAGACTTTTTATAGAACTGCACACATTCCTTATCTTTCCCCAAAGGAAGATATTTATTTCTTTGTCTGGCATTTCCTGTGCCCAACACATGCAACTTCTCTCCTCGTCATCCCTATTTAGGATCAGTCTATCTAAAGACAGTCCCTTCAGCCTCGTGTTACATGAGGTTCCCTCTATTTCATATAACTGAGTCCTCTCGAGTCGATCATTGTTTCCCTTCCCCTTTGAACTGGACTGTGCCTTCATGTCATGATATATTTTATCAATTGTTTCACCAATGCTCCTAGAGTCAAACTCGTCTTCCAGATTTACTCTAGATGGGCCTGCTAATCACTGTTCTGGGAAAATTCCTCTATTTCATGCCATGCTACTTCTGGTTCAGGATTTCTTATCTCCTTTTCTAGGCAATCGAGTTCGCATGCTCTCTGCCTTCTTTTTATTTCTATATCATCATCAAATTCTCTTTGTTTCCTTGCTTCCTCTCTGACTCTTTCTTCTTCCTTTTTCTTCACGTCCCTTCTTTCATTTGCCCTACGGATCTCCTCATCTTTTCGTCTTTGCAGTCTCTTATCTCTTAACCTCTGCTTCTATTCTTTTTTGCTCTAACCTCTCCTGTTCCTCGATCGCCCTCTGTTTGTTATCGCGTTTTCTTTGTTCTTCTGCTCTATCCTGTTTTCTCTATATAACTGCTCTAGTCTTTGCCTATCCTTCCTTTTTGCTCCTTCGCTTCGTCTTTCAGTCGCTCCTCTCCTTTCCTTATCTTTATCTTGCCCGTCTTGATCTTCCCGTTGTCTTCATCCTCAATGCCTTTACCATCGAGTTTAAGCAAAATCTGACCACCCATCCATTTGTTCTGTAAAAACGCTATCTCATCAGCCTTGTCTCTTTCTCCCTTCCATCGCTTCATCTCTCTTCCTATATCTAGAGATGTGTTCATACTTGCCTGATCACTTCTCTCCTTATCGCGTCTCTCCTTGTCCTTCAGGACCTTAGAGATTACATCTTTTTCAATATTTTTCTCTGTTCCTTCGTCACTGCTTTGCACAGGTGACTCATACGCTGGGTTACTATACCCTGCCGATGCTTTGAGCTCCCTCAATGGGTATAACCCATTGTCTTTCTTGCTGTCGTCTTTTATTTCGATTAGGGTGTGGGGAGCAGTGGGCTCCTCACCCCCCTCTCTGCATACATTAAGTATCCAGTCTACAGCAGGTGGTTCTTCCTGCTCTATTTGATACATCTTCCAAAGCTCTAAACTACCTAGGGCCTCATTACACGGATGGTGGTAAGGGTTTACCGGTACCGGTATTGTACCGGTACCGGTAAAACCTTACCGCCTTACTACGAGGTCCCTTTGCGGGTTGGGGAATTTAACGCCTGCTTTTTGCAGGCGTTAAAAACCAACCCGCAAAGGGACCAGGGAGCTAATTACGGTACCGCAATTTGCGGTGCCGTAATTAGCACCTTCCCCATTCCCATTATGCCCTATGGGGCAAAAATGGGAATGGGGAAGGGCAATGGGGGAAGGGGGAATTACCGCCCCACCAACCTTGGAATAGGGCGGTAATTCCCCTTTCCACCAAGGCGGTGCCGGTATTTTACCGGCATGGACCAAGGTGCTATTAGCACCTTGGTCCACAGCCATCCGTGTAATGAGGCCCTTTGTCTGCAGTTCCTTTAACCCATTCTGCACTGTATTGTTTCAACTTAGGTGCATGCTTCGGCAATTGCTTGCAGAGGTTCTGTCATGCGCTCACCCCTTTGGAGAACCTGGGACCGATGGAGGATGCAGTGCCTTAGAACGCTCTGTTTCAACATGGCTGCCGCTGGGAGCGCTTAGCCCTCCCACTCCCGACGGCCGCCGCGTTGCAACTGTGTTTGTCTTTCTGCTTTGTTGTGTACGCTCCAGTGAATTTCCCTTTTTGGCATTTTGCTGCCTTTCCTTGCTTATTCCTTCTTGCGTCTCTCTGCTGGCATGGTCTCGCTTTCCTCGTCACACTCTCTCTCTCCTCTCTCCGCTCGCTCTATCTTTTTCCCCTTTTCCTCTGTGTCCGTGCTGGCTCTTTCTCTTTGCCTACGGACCTCCTTACTATTCGTTTCCAGTCCACCCCTTCTTTGATTGAGCTTACTCACTGGATCCCTCTTCCCTCTCTCCCTTTACTGCTCACCTGCGGTCTGTTCAGCCTTCTGCTCGTTCCTCTGGCAGCAGCCCTCCTCTCCTCTGGTATCGCTGCTCTCTGCTACGAGTCTGCTTTTCCTCACCGATTCCCGGACATTGACATCAGTCTCTTTTGCCGAATTACCTTTTCCTCTGGATGTGACTGGCTCGAATCCTGCTTCAGGGTTACCATTTGGCTGCCTACCATCGGACCATCCTCGAGGCTTTATTTTGTGCCGTACAGGCTTTTTTCCCCTTCCTGGCTGCTGCGGGACTGGGGCCATCGGTTGTCTGGCTACTCACAGACCACCTTGGCGTCGTCCCGCGGCAGACCTTACCTCTACAAAAGAAAACTAACACAAAGGGCAAAGGAAGAAAGAAACAGCAGGTGCAGCTCTCCGATACCTCAGGTGAGGATTCAGATATAAGCCCTGTGTCTGAGTATGAGTTTGACAGGTGCACAAGTGGAGTAACATCCTCAATTCTCAACTCGTCTGTTTCTTCCTTCTTGTGACACTCGTTAATTTTAATCATGGATTTAAAAAGACACGTTTCATAAAAATAACATAATATGAGCAAGCACCAATGGTCGCAAGCTCCAATCCCACAATCCACAATTGTTACTTTAATCTTGCTCAAAAACAACCATCAGGTTCAATTCTAATCAATCAAATAACTTTTTTCCACTGATGACAATAATGACAATGACGTCATCGTTCATTAAATTACATAAAACAAACAGACAGACATCACTGGTTACATACATTTCCTCTGTTTCACCTCTCAATACTCATTAGCCCTCTAAAAAAAAGAAATCCTCCGATTGGTGTTTAAGTTACCCCTTTTTAAAACGTCTTTAACCGGTTTCGTGTCCTAGTGTCTCGTAACGGGCGCTGGGTTCAAACTTCTTCTGATACACCCTTTAAGGTGCAGGTCAGGGCAAATCCTCTTAATCGTGGCTTTTTCGCTATTTACATATTACTCGGTCACACTCCGAATACATTTCTCAGTCCCCTTTGTATTATACTTTTACTCTTACGTTATATTTTTATCCCGCCTCCCTCCATTACTCTTTTTTTCATTCATTTCCCACTCCTTTTGTCATCTTGCTCAGCTTTTTACTCACCGATATCATCTTTTCCGCTTCCGAGCCTCTGGATCGTCCGCCTTTTTCAGTTTTCACCACCTTCTTTAACCTTCCGACCGATCGGCTTCGCGTAGACGTGGGAGGGGTTTCTATTTGAAAATAAGGGACCTGTCACACCTTGGCCTTGCAAGACACTTTTTGGTTTTTTACACCAGCCGCTATCTACGGGGAACTTCAGGTTCTTTCAGCCGAATGTCAATGGACGTCCGATATTTCTGAGACTCAAAAGTTTACTCAGACCGATGGCTCTTAAGCCATCCTCTCTCTGCTACCAAGTGAACTGGATAGCCCAGCTCCTTTGATGAGTAGCAATTACCCTTGAGTTGGATGGGGATGCAGGCCTTACTCATACATCGAAGAATAATAGAGCCAACTCAGAAAGTTGACAAACAGGAAGACTGTTTTAATATCAATTCTCTAAAACAGGGAGCATAACGAACATCAACGAAATCGCTCGATCTTCAACTCAACGTATTTCATAAAAAGCTGAGACTGTATGCACAAAATTCGTCACCATTGACGTCTGACCTATGTGGCAAACTACAAAAACCTGAGTAACATGGATAGGCTATTAATGGATATCTAAGTATATGATGCATACTAGTCTAAAACAAAGTATAAGATATAATTGGTTACTTAGCATCAGGTGGGGCAACTAAGCCCTCCCTCTAAAAGTTACCACTATGAACATCACTAAATACTCGGCGTCCCATTGGTTACATAACTAGAGGACCCCTGAATACGCAGTTCTTCTACAATTGGTTGGCACTCTACACTCTACGGTGTTTTTCCAATTACGTTAGCAGCACACAGACTGGCCATGCATGTGCTGATGGGTTCGCCTTAACCTTGCTCCCACCACCCATCATCCTAATACATCATCACTTCAGTAGTTCACTGTCAATTAGTGTGTTTGAAGTTGGCCTTGGACTTGTTCTTAGCTCTGCGAAAATTAAGGAGTCAGGCACACAGTCTGCCTCACTGCGTAGGTGTGATCATCTTGTTCATCCAACTTAATGCTTCCATGTGACTAGAGACCACAACATTCAAGCTTATTTGTGTATTTAATATTATTTTCCAATAGACCTCTGACGTCTTACTTGTTATGTTCGTGCCTTCTGGACAGGAGTGTTTGTTCTTTCACACGATTTGTATCCAAAGTCAGTTTGCTCCAGTTTGATAAGACTTTAATTTCTTGGCTCATTCAGCCTTGCCTCTCTGAAGTTCACTCGTAGTTCAATTTCTGCTTTTTTACTGCGACACACTAAATTGAGGCCTTTTGCAATGTCCAGCCTGCTATAACACGTAATGGAAGACCATCCACAGTTCTGTTATTCCTATATGTATACATTTGTTTGGCGCTTGCCGCAGTCTATTAAACTAGAAGCTTTGAGCTAGCTTCACAATTACTTTGCTTCTTGCATTTCTTCTGTGTCTGTACACGTATAAAACAACTTGATATCTCCATCAGTCTTGTGGCATAAGCATCTTCACCTTGATCCCAAGATGTCACTTATCCTTGATACTTTCTTGATGTCTTATAGAATATTCGCATTCTCTAGTCACTGCATCTTCTGTGTTCATCATTTCAGCTTCACATATCATATACTGGCAATGGTAAAGAACATTAGCATTCATCCTTGCCTTGTATTGGCGCTGCTTCTTCAGGTATTTCATTCAAATGATCATCATATTTTATTGGATGCAGGCATGGTTTTCTTAATGGAAACCTTGGCTCCCAGATCCTCTTAGGTACTGGACCTTTCAATGGTACTGGACTAAGTCCATACTCTGCTCTTTGTCGATTCATCTGTTCTGTGTACGTCTCATACTTCGGCTTCCAATCTATCGATGAAATGGGCGGGTCGGTTGAGGTGGGGTACTTGGCTCCTTCTCTACAGTTGTATGTTATTTCCACCAAGTACATGTACCGTGTAACTGGTTCGCAACACCGCCTTGATGCCTTTGGGCTTAGGTGCTTTACAAATGCAAATAAATAAATAAATAAATAAGTAAATAAAACAAATATGGAATAATATATGCAATAATTTACCCCCTAACCATACTTTATAAGGATAAGTCATCGAGGAGTTTAGTGACCAAATAGTGGCCATGTTCCTTTATTTTATTTTATTTATTGTGCATTTGTAAGGCGCTATACATCAAGAAATTGTGTTTCAAAGCACCCACAGGGTAAAGGGGAGGGAACAGGGGGAAAAAAGACAAATAACACTGATTAACAAAGACAGACGTGGTCCGACTAGGCTTTGTGAGCATTCGAATTGTGCAAGTGCAGAGAGAGAGAAGGGACAGGGAAGGGGGGGGTAAGTGCTGGGGGTACCACAGAGAAGGGAGTACTAGAGAGTCAATTGCAAGCAACAGTAAGTGCCTGGTAGAGCTCACTTGGAGGGCGGTCACTGGCAATCCATAAGGGCAGGCCTGTAGGGTAACACAGGCTAGTGGGTGTCCAAAGGCAAGTTCTGGGGGGAGGGAGGAGGCTGTGAAGATTGGACGGAAGGCCAGGACCCAGAAGGACACATAAGGGTTCAGGCCACCAATCTCAGCGACTGTGGGGTTTAGTATGGGAGGGAAAGGGGGAAGGAGAAGACGTAGAGGAAAGTCTTGAGGAGTTTCTGGAAATTGAGGCGATCCGGCTCAAGACAGAGCGGAAGGTGGGGCTGCTCCAGAGGAGAGAGCCAGCCGAGGAAAGAGATCGGCCACCAGCTGGCTGCTTAGCAAAGCGCTTGACATGAGGAGAGTTTGAGCCGGAAGAACGTAATGATCTGGAGGGAGAGTATTTAGTAAGAGCAAGTTGTAGACCGTGTGGTCCCTCTATCATGCGGCAGCCTTGGAAATTCTGGAACAAGTGGAGAATCCATTGACCTTCCTTGCACGTTGCTATCCAAACGTGCATTAGCGGTCTAATTTATCAGACCAACATGGCCGCCGCCTGAATATACTGGGAAGGAGCCACCGGCCCGGGGCGTTGCAACCCTCATCCTCTCCTGGGTAAGACGCTTCGTTTTGTCTCGCTCTCTGTCCCTGTCTTTTCCCTAGCCCTCCTTGTACTTAGCCTGCTGCTTTGTGTGCGCTCTGCATTCGCCGACCCTTTTGGCTTACACTGCATTGCTTCCTTTGCCGCTCTGCTACTAACGGTTTGTATCCTTGTCGCCCTTGGCTTTAGCTACTGCCTCATTGCCGTCCGCGGCTTTAGTAACTGCCTCATTGCCGCTCCGTGGCTTTTTCGTTGCTTAGCCGTTCTCGGCTTCAAGGGATACTTCCCTTCCATTTTCGCCTTGTGTGCCGTGACACACGTGAAATCAGCTGTTGTGTATTCTGTTGTCTCCACCACTACCCTGTGGGCTCCGCAGTTGTACCATACTTGCCTGGAATTTCTTCACAGCGTATGCCCTTATCCTTTGATCCTTCTGTCTCCCTTACCTCTTCTACTAACTCCTCGGTCTGAACCTTGGGCACCTGCCTTTCCTCCGGAACACTACAGTCAAGGGAATAAGAAGAGGTCACGTCCATCATTCAAGTCCGCCATCCACCAGCATACCACCACGACCAGGGTTTTTATGCCTCTTGGCTTTTCCCTGGGCTGGTGCCCGGCTCCCCAAAGTCCCCCACTACCTGGCAAACAGCAACTAAGGCACAGTATCCTCCGGGGGAGCCCACCCTTATCTCTTCCAGAAGAAGAAAGGAAAGAATGTGGAATCAAGAAGGAAGTAGCTACTGAGGAGGCAGAAGAAGATCCAGAAACCTCAGGGGAACCATAAAACTTGAGACGCCGGCCCCAGACAGCCTTATGGTTGATGCAGAGGGATTTGAATTTGACCCTTCAGCAACCAGGAGCCAGTGGAGAGATTTTAGGGTTGGGGAGATGCGGTCTGTGGGTTTCAGGCCAAGGATAAGTCTCGAAATCCTATTCTGGGTAAGCTGGAGGGGGTGGAGAGAGGAAGAGGGCAGATTAAGGAAAAGCCTATTGCAGTAGTCCAGCCTGAATAGTATCAGAGCTCTAGGTACATTGAGCTTCTGGGGAAAAGTGAGGAAAGGAAAAATACCTCTGAGGAGGTGGAGTTTAAAGTGAGCCTTCTTGGCAAGGTCCAGGATATGGGGAAGGAAGGAGAGAGAGGAGTCCAATATGACTCCAAGGTTTCTGGCTTCGATGAGGGAGAAGGGGGAGAGCCTATAGAGGGCGGCCACAATGAGGGGAAGAAAGAAGGAGCCAGAGTCCCAATAGGAAGGATCTCGGTGTTGCTGGCATTGAGGCAGAGATCATTAGAGGCACGCCAGGACTGGATAGCAGATAGGCAGTCAGGAATGATCGAGGAAGTAAAGAGAGGATCAGACAACAGTCTGAAGAAGAGTTGTGTGTCATCTGCATAATACTGGAAGTGAAGGGAGAAAGTGGAAATAAGGTGAGCAAACGGGGCGAGATAGACGTTAAAGAGCCAGGGTGTAAGATTGGAGCCCTGGGGGGTCACAGAACTTCAAGGTGCCTTGAAATATCCTTTGTATGTATGGTAGGGGGTATTTTGTTTCTATAAGACATAACCACACACTGTCATTCCCTTTTAATACCTTGGGCCTCATTATGAGGTTGGAGGTAGCCATGGCGCTTTTAGCGCCATGGCTGCCTCCAAACTCGTTCCGACTCCGCCCTGGTGAATGGAGCAATCACCGGTCCATTCCAAGGTTGTCGGGACCGGTAATTCCCCATTCACCAGGGCCCTTCCCCATTCCCATTTGCGCCCCCATAGGGCTCAGTGGGAATGGGGAAGGCGCTAATAACGGTACCGCAAATTGCGGTACCGTTATTAGCTCCAGAGTCCCTTTGCGGGTCCCGTTCTTAACTCCTGGAAAAAGCAGGCGTTAAGGGAGGACCGGCAAAGGGAACTCGTAGTAGGGGCGGTAAGGGATTACCGCCACCGGTGCCCTTACCGGTGCCGGTAATCCCATGCCGCCCGCCTCGTAATGAGGCCCCTTGTATAATATATTGTAAGAGCCGACTTCACCTCCTCTCTTCTGACCTCTACCTCTAAACTCCTCCTTCGAGACTTCAACATCCACCTTGACTCCACTGTTCTTGCGTCTTCTCTCTTCCACGATCTCTGTACCTCTCACTTCCTCACTATTCTCCCCTTCAGCCCTATCCACTCTGCCAGACACACCCTTGATGCCTTTATCCTAGCTGATCTCCCGCTCTCCAACGCTCTCACTACCCCGCTCTCCTGGTCTGATCACTCTCTCCTCTCCTCTCATCTGGGACCTCTTGGCCCCCTCACTGAGCCTCCACCAACCCTGCTCGCCTCCTTTGCAGTCATCAGACCGATGAAACGAGTGTCACCTGCTGCATTTGCCTCCCCCTTAATCCCTCCTCCTTCTCTTCCTCTTGATTCTCCCACCTGCTCTGTCCTTGCCAACCTTCCTCTAGTTATCACCAACACTCTTGACATTCAGGCCCCTGTCATGAGGATCCGCCTGAAACCCGCCTCCAAGCTTAACAGTTGGTATGACTCTGATCTAGCCGCTCTGAAAAGCAAGTATAGAGTTGGTGAACAGAAATGGCAGACCTCAGGCTCATCCTCTAACAAACTGAATTGCCACCTACTCCAAAGGAAATATCATCTCTCTGAACACTCTAAGAAGAGGGCCCCCATCCAGGCCCGTATCTCTGGAGTCTCTAACTTCACGGCTGCACTCTTCAAAATCTATAAGGAACTAGCCAATCCATCTGCAGTCTCCACCTCACCTCCTCCTTCTTAGTCCCTTTGTACTGCACTTGCTATTTATTTATTTAATTAATGTGTTTAAGTTTTAAAATAAAACTTTACACATATAAACAAAGGTGGTTGGTCAAAAAGTCGAAAACAAAAGGTCGAATAACAAAAATGTCAAACAAAATGTCGAAAAAAAAGTCGATTAATTTTTCTATTTTTATTTATAGTTATTTTTTGGCTCTCGAAAGTAGAAAGTAAAAGAAAAAAGGTAAAAAAAAGGGGGGCTTGGGGGGAACCCCCCCATTTTGAATAAAAAACTTTATTAAAAAAATGCGACTTTTTTTCGACCTTTTTTTTCAATGTTTTGACTTTCGACCTTTTGTGTGTGTTTCGATGTTTTGACTATGAACCATAAATAAAAGATTTAAACATCCTAATATTGACTACAATTTATACAATTCATAGAATTCATAAATCATACAGTACATATAATCATGACTGTACGCACACATAATTAACCTTACACAATTAATGTTAATGTCCCATCTCAGATATAAAGGTTTATAACTACCAACGCATAAACCGACATTATAGTAAATACAACAGATAGTAAAGAATAAGGAATAAATAGAAAGTCATTAATAATAGTAATATAGTACAATTCAATTGAAGGATCAACGCGACCCAGCCAAATTCAGTGGCCCACGAGCTGCATAGTCTCGATGATAAACACAATCATTCACAGGCTTAAATTTGCATTTCACAAACTTTGCATTTTTAATGGTGGTAAGAGTATTATTTAGCACACAGCAGCATCCATCAACTGGATAGTTAATCCTGTGCGACAGACATGTTCCATTTAATTCAGGACTATGAGTAACTATTCTAGATCTCGTTCGGGTGGGTCTCTACCACCTTCCATGCCCTAAAGAGAGCAATGAGCTTGGTCCTGTTTTGCGAGTTTATACAGGTCTTCCAGAAAGTTGAGCTATTTATTGAATCTTGGTAGTGGACAAATTTGCTAGGGTATTTCAAATAAACCATCTTCAGGTTACCTCACCTAGTAAGAACATGTCTAATCGTCTCATGTTCACAACTCTTACCACATGTCCGGCATGAACGTTCCACTACGGGCAGGGCCGTAGCAGGTCCCACTACGCTCAGCACTGGGAGCCTATACATTTGCATGGGTAAGATGAATCTCCTCAGTTCTTTAGTGCAAGATAAATGGGCATCTTATTATAGGTGTATAATCTGCTTTTGAGAGTTCCCAGGTGCTTGAAGTGTTCACACCAGTCCCACAGATCAAGATGTTTGATTTGGCGATGGTGCAAGTTAGAGCTATCTGTTCCCCCAGTGGGAGTCCACCCTATTTCCTTAAAAAGAGAGGCGATTCCTCTACTGAGGCGCAACTTGATTTCTGATCTCCGTAGCATAGTGCCCATGGTGTTTAGTAGCAGATTAGAAGTGCCGCTCACCAGTTTTAAGTCAGGAACGGCTCTTTTCTTCATCAGCATGGATTTGAGTGAGTGTAGGCCAAGTTCTAGTCTCAGGATTGCCATAGGGATACAATTTGGTAGACTCAATAGCTTTCTCCAGAATTTGGCCTCTATAGGTTGTAACCACTCAAGATCGATTTCCATAAGGCTAACCAACCCATAAATGACTGCCGGAATCAGGCATTGTGTATATAGTTGCCTGATGCGGTTCCACGTGTTAATATCCCTGCAAAAATATTGCCATACAAAAATATCGCCATATTTCTGCGGCGATATTAAGGCATGGAACCTGCGGGGGACACCCCCGCAACCCCTGCATTATTTTTAAAGGAGCGGGGGACACCCCCGCAACCCCTGCTCCCAAGAACCCCAAAATGTATCCCCCCCAAAAATATTGCCCATGGCCGTTCCAGACAACCATATATATGGCGATATTTCTGGTGGGGATAATATGTAGTGATACCCTGATGCCCAGTAAGGAATAGCCTGCCCTTTTCTTGGCAAATTGATTGATGAATGCGGTAAGCTGTGTCGCCTTTCTTCTCTGGTTCTCAATACAGATTTTATAACTCTTTTTGGTTTCAAACTCTATGCCCAAGTATACATTGGAGTATAGAAGTATTTTGAATATACAGTCTACGTCTTGCCACTTGCTTAGATGAGAACAGCATGATTTGGGTTTTATCTTCATTAATGACAAGACCATTTTTCTCTGCATATTCCCACAGGCCACGGACCATACGCTGCACACCATTAAATGTATGGTCTAACAAGACCAGGCCGTCAGCGTATGCCAGGACCCGACAGTGGGTGTCACCGATTTTAGGGAGACAAGCTTTAATCAAAGCTAGGTAGTCCGGAAGATTGGAGGCGAAAAGATTGTAAAGAATAGGCGCAGTTACGCACCCTTTTTTCACTCCCACATTTTGAATCACGGGGGGGGTCATTGTGCCATTATTATCAAGCCTATGTGAGACTGTGTTATTGCTGTGTAATAATTTCAAGAAATATATTAGGCCCGGAAGGCAACCTAGGAGATCCAGTTTGTTCCACAACAATTCTCTCTTAACTGTGTCGAAACGCCGCTTTGAAATCGACAAAGATTGCATATAAGGGAGGTCTATTTGCCATCTGAGCCTGCTCGACTAAGTGGTCCAGTAAGAGAAGATTATGGATCATAGAGTACCCTGCACAAAACCACTCTGGAATTTGTCCAGTTTGTTTTCGTGCTCAACCCAGTGCTGCAGTTTTTTATGCAGAAAGGAAGCAAACAGCTTCCTAGTGGAGTCTAGCATCGATAGTAACCGATAATTATCAGGCTGCCAAGAAGAGGGAATTTTGCCTTCCCTAAGCAATTTGTCAAATAGAATTTTAAGTATGGAGGACCAAAAATAGGAATTATGCCGTAGCACCACATTAGCCAAACCATTTGGGCCCGGGAAGATTTCATGGTCTTAATTTTCCTTTATATGTCCTCGTCGGTAATATTTATTACTGTTCCAAGCAGCATGCATTCACAACTGGCAGGTACAGTTGTCAAAGTACAGATATTGCGTTCCCCCAAATATTTTATCCATTCACAACTCTTAATAGGGTTAATCGTATTATGGTTAGCGTTCCCCTTAGCTTCCCCGAGAATATCCCAAATCCTGGCTGTGTTACCAGAAGTAAGAGTTGTGGCCATATTTTGACAGGACAAATTATTGCAGCTCCAGCGCCACCTTTTCACCCAATTGCAATGGGTATTTTTAAGAGCTTGCCTCTGCTTAAGGAGAGGCTCTATCGGTAAATGCATATTACCTAGCCTACGCAGATCTCGTCTAAGTGTGCGTTTGGCTTTTGAATGGCTTTGTCATAAGGGCTACGTCCCTTGCTACTTTTAAATAGAGGGGATGCCTTACCCCTAGCATATATGCCTGAGAAGGACTGAATCCAATCTTCAATATCATTCTTGGTCATTTCTTGAAAGTTATGAATATCGGGTCTCTCCGAGGGGGCTGTGGCACATTTGGCCTTCATATTGTTATTGTCGGACCATTTTAATCTGTTGCCACTATGGTTTACTTCCATCTCACCCAAATAATTGGTATTTAGTTGTATACGGTCAAGGTCCAGCCTTAATTTATCGCCTCATGATCACTCCAAGTGTTGGTGCTTATGCAGAAGTCCCCCACCCCATAGCCAAAGTTGTATTTGTGAAGACATAGGGCCTCATTACGAGTATGGAGGTAGCCATGCCGCTTTTAGCGGCATGGCTACCCCCATACCGGGTGCCGGGTCCGGGTTCCTGGAATGGGGAATTACTGGGCCATTCCAACCTTGAAGTGCTCCTCCAGCTGTTAAGGATAGAATAGGATCTTCCTTCTCCGGATCCACGTCCATCTCAGTGCCCCCCTCCCTAAATTGTGACTGGAAGTTACGCATCATCTCAATCGTGGTTGCATATTTGCAATGGATCGCAGAGACATTAGGATTCATTCATTTGAGTGGTTCCACAAAAGAGAAATCATCAGATACTAATACCCGCAATTTTGGGATCAAATGGAGGCGCCCCAAGAATGCTGTTCTGGTCAAGCATGTGTTCCTGCTTTTTTGGTTCAAATTTTTAATAGTGCATATCTTGCTAACCAAATTATTATCCTGGCTTGGGTGTTTCGCTGATGGAAGTGCCAGTGGGATGGATTTGGTTTTACCTGCAGGCCGTGGATGGTGCCTGGGAGTAGAGGATATATCGCTATTATCCAGATCAGGCTGTGACAGCAGGGATGCATTATTGTTGTCACTGTCGTCTAGCAGGTCATTGGCACTTTCCACTGTTTTATCAGCAATTACCCAGCTGGTCAAACTGTCCATTCCCTTAGTTCGACGTTTTCTGTTCTGTGCAGCTTTTTTGCATGCCTTCTTAGTTTTCTTTGCAGGAGTTATGATTAGGGGTGGTGAGGCCGCCTTGTCATTGTTGTTTTTGCGGGCTGCCGCTCTTCTAGCTAAGCGACGCTGTTTTCTTGAGAAAAATGTGGTTGAGTTTTCCAATAGGTCATTATTCTCATTCCCAGCCCCCATCTCCTCAATCACACTAGGATCTCCCTCTGCAGTAGCTGTGTCCTCTTTGGAGGGGGTGTTTACCTTCCTGATTTGATATTGTGTTTCATGAATCTTCCCACAAAGTTTCAAAAGGATCTTCATGGCGAATTGCGTGGACATCATGATGGATCGAGTGTTTATGGGAGAGTCTTTTAGAACTGATGCTTTGACCTGAACCGCTCCCTGCGAGTCTAAGACAAGATTGGGCGATGCAGAGAGGCCGGAGGTGGCCGTTGGCTGTGGTGAATTCCCAGCAGATCTTAAGACCTGCGCCTCGACTGGCACAGCCTCAGTCCCTGGTCTAAGCTGTCCTTCGGCTGCCGTAGCCATACTTTGCTGTATGGAGAGGCAAAGATCAAAGAGAGAGTTATTATCGATGTCCTCATAGTTAGAGGTCTCAAGTGGCACCCTCTCCGCTTCAGGTGCCTCAATATTTACTTCCAGCTCAGGTGGCTCTGTGGTCCCGTGGGGACCCGGAAAGAATGGTGGGATAGTCACTAGTTGTAAGTTAGTATTTCTCTTCTCTGTAGTTCTTTTCCCCCCTTCATTGGCCATTACTTGGGGAGACGTGTCCGGTGCTATCTCGCTGCCTTTCCTCAAGTTATAACGGGAGTTCTGTGGTCATAATACAAATGGCATCCCAAGCACTGTGTGACTGAGTAATTTATTTCAGCATTAGTTGTCTATAGGCAACCTAGGGCCGGGCCACGACCAATGATAAGGGTCTCTTTGGTTTACCCCTCAATCCGGCAGTTTAGACAAAGGAAAACCGCAGGGCAACAGTCTATGGAACTATCGTAGTAGAACCACTCGCAGAAGACTCTGGCGGTTTAAGAACAGCAAGGATTATGAGAACACATTCCCAACGCTGTGATAGTTGATCTGGATTAGAATGTTCAAAGCAGGATTAAACACTTTCCCTGGGACTGCTAGATACAGCTCAGCTCGGTGGAAATTTAAAAGTTCTTACATATAAGTTAACATATGTCTAGACCAACGTAGAATTGTAAATGCCTGCTTCCGTATCTTCATGTTCTTCGTCTCCGCGGGGTCAGCTGGATCATGGGAACACAACACAAACCGCGTGTCTGAGGCTATTTCAATCCAGCCCCTCAGACCGCGGCGTGCCGGTAGTGAAGCTAGTAGAAAGACTTCAGTTATCCGATGATAGAAGTAGGCAGCAGAAAGGGCTCTTAGTACTCAATCACCATAGGAACACACAGCGCACAGCGTTTACTACACTGGCTATCCATTTCTGTCCAGATCGTGCCGGTTCTCAGTCGCTAGAAGGGTCCTTGGGAACCATGGAAAACAGGCACCTCTGACACGCTGTAAACCCCCTTCATCCTAATACAACATACCAGAAAACAGGTGATTGACACTGTGCAGAGGCGTCTTAATATCTGTGCCCCCTTTCCTAGTAGCACTTCAGATCCCTGACTCAGGAGCTGCAGGGGTAACAAAGGTGCAGGATTTAGGAACCTGTACTGGGCTTTGATCAATAACTTGTCAACATACCACACACCAACGGGAAGTCATAACATAAGGAGGGAATACCTGATCTTTTGCTGTGTCAGGCTAGAACCTTCCAGGGTGCCAGTTCTGTTCTTCTCACAGAAATGAAGAGTAAAGTCAGGAGAATATCTCCTTGGATGTTTCACTGCAGCACAAAACAAAGTTCAGTATAAAACCCCTAGTCTCGGAAGAAGAAATTACTTGGGAACTTCAAGCTGCTACACCACACGTGTAAAACAATAAACTGTATCCCATATGCCAGAGGGGACACTTGAACCAAACACAGACTTGGGAGTTCCAAGCTGCTAATAAGGACCGGAACTCTAATCCACCCAAATCGCCTCAATATCTAAGAATACTTGTGGACTGGAACCGCAGACCCGTATGTGACATCAAGTAGCTTGCGAGACAACATGCTCTGCTTTTCCGGCGACTATATAATGAAAGACTTGGGGGCGCATCGCAGCGTGCTTCCCAGATCAGAGCTAGAACGTAACTTGAGCTTTGGTACTGGACGCTCAGTGGCCATATTGGGTATCAAGTTACAGTGTTAGGAGTATTGCTACCATTGCGGCCATCTTGGAAGTGGGAATCATACCTTGAAGCACATAGGTACAAGAGTGGAAATCATCCCTGACCTCAGCCAAGTTACCCTTCCACCTAACTAAGCAGATGCACACCTCAATGCACCCTGGTACCGACATGTCAACGTTAGTTGCCATAGGCAACCAGGAAGTTAGGGTGCAGTCCGGGGGCGAACCCTAACAACATGTCCCCTTCTAGGCCCCCCCACTTGGAAACAATCTGGTCCGCCAACTGGGTTTACCAGGATGCAAGCCATGAAACAAGCACAACACACAAGGTGCGATAATATCACACGCTCAAACCAATGATCTCTCCTCTGGTCCGTATCCCTTCCAATGCACCAAGTATTCCACTGAACACCGGACCTGTCGGGCATCTAGAACCTGACTGATTTCATAGACCTCATCAGTGCCAACCGCAGAAGGCTTAGGAGGGGTACGATCCGGATGATTCTGAGACTGGGACACTGGCATGAGCAAAGAGACATGAAAGACGGGATGGATTTTATGTGTGTGGCAAGGTGAGCTGAAAGGAAATTGGGTTGGCTACCCGGGCTATAGGAAAAGGGCCTATATAACATGGTTTGAGTTTATGAACAGAAGAGAGAATGTGTATGTTGCGAGTAGACAACCAGACCTGATCCCCCCCACCTGGTACATGGGACTCTGCTTCCTTTTCCTAGTAGCAAACCATTTAGAAGTAGCCTGCGCCTGTTCAAAATACCTTTTGGCACGAGCCATTCCTTCCTGGAGGTTCCTCATCAGAGCAGTAGCCGAGGGAACTGTAGTGCCCGGATGAATATGCATTGACAAGGAATTTGGATGAAATCCAAAGGAAACATGGAAAGGGGTTTCTTGGATGGAAGTGTATTGCGTCGGTGTAAGCATATTTGGCCAGGGGCAACAAAGAAACCCAATCCCCAGAATATTCACTCATGGAACAACAGAGGTACTGTCCTAGCGTTTGATTCGACCTCTCTGTTTGACCATCGCTCTAGGAGTGATAATCAGAAGAGAAGTGCAAATCGATGCCCAATAGTCTGCTCAATGTCTTCTAGAATTGCGAGATTAACTGCATCCCCCTGTCTGACATAATAAAACTAGGTATCCCATGGAGTCGAAAAACGTGCTGCACAAATGTCTGGGCTAGAAAAGGAGCCATTGGGGCCTTGGGAAGGGCGATTAAGTGTCCCATCTTGGTGAATGAATCGATAACTGTCGAAATCACTGTGCTGCCTTCCATCAAAGGTAAGTCTGTGATAAAGTCCATGTAACATGTGTGCCACAGTCTTTTAGGAATAGGCAATGGATGAAGTAAGCCTACTAGCTTGCCCATGGGGGTTTGTGCAATAGCACATGTTGTACATCCTTGAACATAGTTGGCTATGTCCCGTCTCATGGTTTTCCACCATACGTATCTTTCCAGTTTCTTTTGTGTCTTGTATACGCTGAAATGTCCAGCACCTGGCACATCATGACTCCATTGCAAGGCGTGTAGTTGACTTTCTAGTGTGGGTAACCACAGACATCCAACCTTATTCAGTAACCCATTTGTATCAGTACATTTGGACGAGTCCCTCAGGAAGTTGTCTTTCTCCTAGTGTAGAGAAGCCAGAGTGTTGTGTTCCATGCAGGAAGAGAAGGGTGGAGGGTTGAAACAATCTTGTCAGGTGTGATGAACGGGAGTCCTACTTCTTACTGTACTAGTTCGTTGAACATCCTGGACAAGGCCTCAGCCTTCGTGTTCAGCTGCCCGGGTTTATAGGTCACCGTAAAATCAAAGCGTGCAAAAAAGTTGATCCAGCTTTTCTGCTGCTGATTCATAGCTCTGGCCGTCTCAAGGAATTCCAAGCTTCGACGATCCGTGATGACGTTAATGGGATGTCTTGCTCCTTCTAGCAGATGTCGCCATGTCAGAAAGGACTTCTTGATAGCCAACAGTTTTTTCAAAGATACTGTAGTTTCTCTCGGCCGGAGACCGGGTTCGTGAATGATAAGCAAGGGGATGCATGGGTGAGGTGAGTTGTTCTTTTTGCAGGAGGAGTTCACCTAGGGCATGATCGGATGCATCAGCTTCGACTGTGTACAGTTGACTGGGATCCTGTAAATGTAAAATTGGGGCTGTGGTAAACAGTTTCTTAAGCTGTTGGAATGCCTTCCGAATCTCCGGGGTCCTTTTTTAGAAGGCGCATCAAGGGTAGCAACAAGGAAGACAACTGAGGAATGAAGTGTCAGTGAAAGCTGGCGAAACCCAGGAACCGTTGCAGTTCCTTAATACTCCTGGGTTTAGGCCATTCCAAGAAGCCGTTGATCTTCTGTGGATCCATTTCTATCCCACCTGGGGACAGTATATAGCCTAGGTATGCAATAGGATCCTGGTGAAAGCTGAATTTCAAAAGTTTGGCATACAATTGATGCTTTAAGAGACGACGTAGTACCTCTTGGCATGTACTACATGTTCAGAATAGGTTGCAGAATAAACCAGGATTTTGTCCAGATAGATGACTATGTATACACTGTGAGACTATCTCGGAAAATGTAATCGGGAAAATACTGAAAAGCAGCAGGGGCATTACAGAGGCCAAAGGGCATCACTAGATACTCGTAATGCCCGAAAGGAGTGCGAAAGGCGGTCTTCCACTCTTCCCCAGGGAAGACCTTTACCCGGTTGTAGGCCCCTCGTAGATCTAGTTTTGTGTATAGATGACTATGCCCCGCTTAGTCCAAGAGTGTCTGAATAAGTGGCAGCAAAAGGTGTTTTTTTCAATAGTGATCGCCTTTAACTGGCGATAATCTAGACATGGGCACAGTTCGTCATCATCTTTTGTAGGTATAAAGAATATTGGCGCATAGGCCGGTGATGTGGAGTGCCTAATAAACACTTTCTGTAGGTTCTCTTCTATGTATTTTTTGAGTATCAGATTTTCTTGTTTGGATAATGCATATGTCCATCTGCATGGTATCTGAGCTCCAGGGACTCGTTCAATTCGGCAATCACAAGGCCGGTGCAGTGCTCACTTGTTTGCATTTTTGGTATCAAAATGGGTCCTGGGCTTTGCACCAGTTTAATGGAACGAGAAAGCCTTTTTGACGAGGAGGAGTGGAACTGAAGCATATGGTTTGTCCAGTCGATAAGTGGGTTGGTATGTTGCAACCAGGGTATATCAATAATTATTTGGATGTTGGGGTGGTGATGACATCAAAGGAAAGAGGTTCCTGGTGTGTAGGAGCACAAGTTAGGGTAAGGTGAATCGTTTCATGGGTTATGGGTCCAGAAATTAGCAAAGACCCGTCAACCGTAAACGCTGGTTCAGGAGCAGTTTCTTACACAATGGTATGTGATGTTGCTGGGCAAAGGGTGAATCAATGGCTGAATCAATGAAGTTCCCGGTGACACCGCTATCAAGAAAGACATGGAATGTACCCCACTGCTCGGTCCGGGATTGCGGTGGGGTGCCTGGTTGGGTACCGAGAGGGAGCGGTTACATGGAAGTTGTTTTGGGGAGTCGTCAAAGACTTCCTTCTATTCAATGAGCTGGTTTGTTTCCCTTCATAAAGGGCCCACGTTGGGACACAAACATACTGAATGCCCGCTATCCCTTGAGTAGAAACAAAAATTCATCTTCCTATGTTTTTCCTTTTCTTCGCTACTTAAGGGACCTCTGGTACCCCCAATTTGCATGGGTTCGGAGTCCGTGTGAGGGAGGGTTCTTTCGGATTCGGATCTAGGGAAAGGACGCTGGTATTCAGAACACCTCCTTTCACCACTTCTCTCCCCATCCTCTGATCCATCTGAACAACCAAGGAGATATAGACGGAAATGGTTTCAGGAGTGTTTACAACTTGGCTCGCATCGTCTTTTAATTCATCTCTCAGTCCTTTGTTAAAGAGGGTTCTTTGTTCTTTGTATTTCTTCAGCCCATAACGTTTGGGCTGCCATGTTTCTAAAGCAGGCTGTGTAGGACAAAAGATCCCTCTTCCCCTCCCGGATTTCAATAAAAGTATTCCTAATGACTTGAGGGGCATATTGGCGATCGAACATGGCACGAAAGGCATCATGAAAGGCAGTATAGTTGAACAGGATAGGATCATTGTTGTCTATGAATGGGGTAGCCCATGCAAAGGCTGTTTTTTTCTAAATTCAGTAGCACAAAGGCTATCCTGGCTTGATCAGTGCGACATAAGGCAGGTCTTTTGAGGTAGTGAATCTGGTATTGGGAGCAAAAAGCCTTAAAGTCTCTGGGATCTCCTCCATATTTAGTGGGAATGGGAGGAGTAGGTATGTTAGGACCCAACCCTGGTGCTTGCAATACTGCAGGCGATATAACTGACTTGCCGTCACCCCTAGAGGAAGACGTGCCCGGGGAATGGCAACGCCTCGGGGCCATTCCACATGGGTTTTCCACCCCTGTACTCTTTCCAGAGAACTGTTAATCATCCTTTGCTTGGAGGCCTGTCATGTCTGGAACAGCACTACACTTTCCTTGTCTAGCGGTGTGGACCTCCGCATGTAACTTCTGTAATGCGTTGATCAATTCTTTTCCTATATCTTCCATGGTTCAGAAGGATAAGGAGGGTCTCACAATCTGTCTGGTTCGTGTCGGTTCTCAGTTGCTTGAGGTGTCCCTGGGAACCATGGAAAGAGGGCACTTCTGACACGCTGTAAACCCCCTGCCTACTAATAGAACGTACAGGAAAATTGACACTGTGCAGGGCCGTCTAAATGGCTGCGCCCCCTTTCCTAGTGGCACTCTGGATCCCTGACTCAAGAGCTGCAGGGATGACAAAGGTTCAGGATTTAGGAACCTGTACTGGGCTTGCACAATAACTTGTCAACATACCACACACCACCGGGAAGTCATAACATAAGGAGGGAATACCTGATTTTTTACTGTATCCTGTATGCCAGAGGGGACTGTAAGGAAGGCATGGTAGCAAAGCTAGACAGACACAAGTGATCACAGTTCAAGGGTGTGAGATAAACACCTAATTTAAACTTAAATCTAAGATGGGAGCAAGCTTCGACCATCAATAATAAGAATACTGTCTAAGTGGATTGTAGTCAAATAAAAAGGGCCTGCACTAAGAAAACCTATTGCCAATCCTTACTGCTATGCTACAAAATAGTGTGGGATAGTGTTGACAAGAAAAGAAAGAAGTGTTCACAAAATAAGAAGTCAGTATGTTATGGTCGTGGTCTCCCTTCCCCACGTTTGTAAGCACGGGACAAGGCGGGACCCTTGAGCACAGCACACTCATGGGCTTTCCCAGCACGAGGTTACAGTTCCTTTTATCTTCATCAGGACCTTCTGTGTCCAAATCTCTTTCATGCAAAGTCTCTTGCTTTAGAAGCCTGATATGCCATAAACAAGAAAACAAAAGTTCCTTCTACTAATCTTCATATCGGACGATTACTCTTCACCCTTGGATCCCCCTCGGCCGGGCTCCTATCCTTCTCTCAACGTTAGCCTCCCTCATTCGGGCTCAGACCAACAACTCACTGTGGACATCCCTCATTCGGGTTCACATTTGCCTTTCAATCACACTCTCTTCATTTGTAGTATTCAAAAGTCTCAATGTCTTTTTAAACAACCATCTAGTTTAGTTAGGTCCCCCTCATCCCGGCTCAGACCTTCCTTCACCGGTTTCCTACTTCAAAAGGGCGTTCACATCTCGCTGGGTCACTCTGTTATTTTTCTGGCAAGTACGTATTTAAAATATCACACAGCGTTACCCTCATCCAGACTCAAACGCCAGTTTTACATTTTCCTTAGTCGGGTTTACACTTTCATATTGCTCAAAGAGTACTGCAACGTGCCAAGGACTTTCGATTGTACAAGGGTTTTGGCTTGACCCTTGTATGACCAACACACGCCGGCCTCCCCCAGGGCCTCCTGATACTTGTAGTTTAAACAACAACCAAAGACTTTCGACTGTACAAGGGGTTTGGCTTTACACTCGTATGACCACTTCGGTTTCTCATTTCAACACATTCTCCTTGTTAGGACCACTCCAACTGATAGCTATTTTGCTTACAAAAGACCTTTGTGCTTTAGTCTTCTTTCTTCATACAATGTTGCTCTTTTTAATCTTGAGTCAGATCTATTATCAGCTCTATCTGACTCACCAGCTGTGCCGATCTCTGTTGGCGTCTCCTGCCTTTGGTGTCAAGGATGGTACCACGATGGCAACCGCTGCTCCCCGCCATGGCTATCAGTGTGTGAGGGTCCCATGTACCGCTGACATCCTTCGCACCATTCGCCAGCTGCAATTCCCGGTTTTACGTTTCCCTTCTCTGAGGCTCTGCGGGTCTGGTTTGAAAAGGGCAAGGGCAATTTCCTTCTCATCGTCCTTTCAGGTCTCACCGCCTTTCTCCGTTTGTACTGCTGTCCTGGAATAGCTGCTTTCTCATGCGTTTGACCTTGCTCAGAGTGTCCTCTTGTGCTCTGTATTTTATCCCCATGGGGAAGCAAAAGTGTAGTCAGGTGTATGTAGTTCTTGACAATTGCCTGACCTTGCCTGGCCTCAAAACTGGGATAACCTGGTGGGTTTCATAGGGAATTATAGCCCTCGTATTCCCATGGGATTTATTTGTACCTCGTAGTTAATTAGCCCTCGTCCTAGGGGGGGTTGGTAATCTCGGAAGGGTGAGAATGGTAGGATTTGTGAAATGAATGGGAAAAATCCATAAAATAATAGTTTGGAAATCTGTTGAGGCAATGACCGGGATTATTGTCGTGAAATGAATATGGAGGATTGTGGGAACTGTAGTGTTTTGTCAAAGCAGACTGAGAGTTCGGGAAATAATTATTAGAGAGACAAGGAGAAGAATAACTGGGAGTACTCAAGTAGGCAACAGGAAAATAGTGATCCTGGGAGATGGTGTTTCCCACTGCAACAGGGTTTGGGTTCCTAATAGGTTTACCAGATGCAGAAGGGTTGTTGAATTTTGGTAAGGGAGATTCATTGGGTGAAAGGGAGGTTGATTTGGAAAACCCTATAAAATCCTCAGGGACTAGGTCCTCATCGTCCCCAATATAATACTGTGTTTCACCAGGGGCATTCACCCGCGCAGGGGGAGTCCCCCTGGCTCCCCTACCCAGTTGATCCTCTCTCGCTCGTCCACCCCCAGGGTTGGGATCAGAGAACACCAGCCCTTCCCTGGCCATCTGAATAAGGGATTCCCAGGGTCTAATTGGGAGAATACCCTCAGGTTTCTCACATACCCTTCCCCTATGCCTTGGAGATTTCCTTGTGGAATGCCCAGACTGCTGGTCCAAGCATTCCAAAATATAATCCGGGTTGGTCTCCTCCTCCACTATATAAAGATTGTTACTGCTTAGGCTCCCAACTCTTTCCCGGTTGGTCGGGGCTTGCGTGGTAGATGATTCTAAGAGTTTTCTCCTTTCTCTTTCTTGAACTGCCATCAACTCTTCCTCTATATTTTCAGGGCAGATCTCCATAATATGTCCCCACTCTCCACAAAATAAGCATTGTTCTAAATGAGAGGCTTCTGATTCATCTAGAGATACAGTGGATGTTGACCCACTCCTCGCCTTACTCAGGGGGCTAAAAGAAATTCTGAGGAAAGCATTGTTCTCTAGATTTTGTTCCTCATTGTCAATATAGGGTTCTCCTTGCATCCTCCCATTTGGGTTTCTTACCTCCTCTCTCATTTGCTCGGCCCATATGTTTCCCTTTGAATAGTAAGGATGGGGTTCTGAGATTTTCTTTTCTCTAGAAGGGTTCTCTAGGCCTCCTCCTGATGTTTCATTAGATGATATTTTTTCCCAAGGTCTCATATATTAGGTTCTCTCTGGATATTTGCCAAGGGGTTTCTATATACTAGGATCCCTACCCTGTCCCCCCTGTAGATTTTGATGGGGTTTGTGGAGAAGTTCATGAAAAACGAGGGTTAATTTGTTTTGGAAGAAAACGTGGTTAACATTTCACTTTGCCTTCCTTGCAGAGTAAAATATAGAAGGACCAGCCCAGGGGATATCTTACTCTTTTTTGCAAGGAGATTAAGCCATTGTCCCTTCCCTGTAGTAAATAATCCTGAGGGCAAAACAGATAATAAGTGTTGCCTTCAACATTCCTTCGGACAGGTGAAATGGCTTGAGAGGTCAGGGGAAAAATTGGATTCCTATTCTCTGTTCCATGGGCTTAAAGGGTTGCATCATGTTTTTCATAGACCTCACCCCATTGATGGAAAAAGGGGCTTGATTGGGTTTGTCTCTTGACTCAAAGCTTTCTGAGTACCCTTGGACGGAGTGGTTCATTCGCTCTTTTCCTAATACTGTTGGTAGAACATGGGATCATTCAGACTGTCAGTACTGGGACACTATGTTTCCCTTAGTCTTTGACTATGTTGCCATTTCTTGGTAACTTTATATCTATGTGCCAAGTAATTTACAGTACCGAGCATAGGGGTCATTTTGTTTTATGGCCCTAGTGTGAGAAACCAGAAGGTGTCTCACCCACTAGTCCCTGGAGATCTGTCATCCAGGTGGCCAGGATACAGCCATTGCTTTTGGATCCAGTTCCTGGGGGTGGGCCATTGCAGGAAGATCACCTGGGTGAGGGCTATTCGGGTAGTGGGACACTGGATGATGCGATGCCGTATCCCCTTCCCTATAATACCTTTAGCCCATCCTACCCGGTAGCATATATAGGCACTCAACCCCCCCACCCCCTCCTTTTACAACATAAACACTTTCTCACGGGCAGCCTGCTATAAGGGAAATCAGACTAACACTCGAGCTGTGCACCTGACATGTCTCAATACTATGTTCAGAGGAGGTCAGGCAATTATCAACAATCACTCGCACCTGACTTCCATTACACTTCCCCACACGGATAAAAGGTGGAGCACGAGAGCACACTCTGAGCGAGGCAAAGCACACGAGGAAACAGCAGTTTCGAGACGGCAGCTGAGAATGAGGGGAAAGATGGCAAAACCAAAAGTGATCGCAAGGAGGGAAATTCCCTTGACCTTTTTGACAAGGAACCATTATTTTACAGAGACCTCGTGAATAGAAAGCGCAAGACCAGGAAACCAGGCTAAAGAATCCTGCATTGTGTGTCGGAGACACCGGGCCCTGCTGCGTCGGTAATCAAGGTGGGAACAATCGCCAGCCCTTGTGGTACCGCCCTTGGCTCCAAGAACAAAGGAGCATCAGTGAGGTCAACACAACCCGTGAGTTGGGGAGACCAGTACAAGGTTGATCCTTGTTGAAGCCAAGGTTGCAAGCAACAACATTGTATGGCGAGTGCTGGAATGAATATTGTTAAAACATGTGTGATAAGAGACGCACGTGAATTTAAACTGCTGATGAGTGATTGAACTTTAATGCAAGCTACAATACCTTTGACAAAGTGGTCCGGCACTGCGTGGGTACTCAATCGAAGGTCTCTGTAAGGTATTCAGTTGAAAATTAATAACAGTAGATAAATTTGGTCAGAGCCCGGCGGAGGGAGACCTATTGAAAAAGAACCAATAAATGTGAATCGAAGTGGTCCTGCGACGAGTCAAGCAAAATCCTGCGCACAGTCGAAAGTCTTTGATTTTGATGAAATGGAGAAAGTTTGGAAAAGTACGTGAATTTGGTCCGAGCCCGGCAGAGGGAGACCAATTGAAGGTTTTGTGTTAAACTGGTACTGAGCCCGGAGGAGGTGGTCCCGGGGTGAATCGGAAATCACCCAAGAAATTATACATGAGAATCATAAGGAGAAAGGAACTTTTGAATGTTTGTTTGTCATATCAGGCCCTTTGTAGTAAGAGACTTTGAATGGCAAGGAGACTTTGGCACTGAAGGCCCTGATACTAAGATTTGAACTGCATCCTCGTGCTAGAGAAGCCATAGACTGTGCTAAGCTTGAGTGTGCCACCTTGTCCCGTGTTGAAAACGTGGGGAAGGAAAGCCAACAGCTTGAATATCCTGACATATCATTTCTTGAATACTTTTCTTTTGCATAACATTGTTTCCCACACTATTTGTATTTAGAAGTAAGGATTGGCAATAGGTTTATTAGTATAGGCCCTTTTATTTTGACAAGACACCACTAGGACTGTGTTATTATTATTTGATGGTCGTAGCTTGCTCCCATCTTAAGATTTAGGATTAGATAGGCGTTTTTCAAACCCAATTGAAGTTCAATAAACACCCTTGAACTGTGATCACTTGTGTCTGTTTTACTGTTTGATACCATGCCTTCCTTACACTAGATACACTCTAAGGATTTGTTGGTGATTGGACAAGTTTGCCTAGGATGGACTGGTGGCAGAGGTTTACATTTATAGTATTTTGATTTCTTTTTAAGGAACCATATCACGGATGGTTAAGACTGTGGCCAGTGCCGAAAATGGGTGTTCAGGAAGTCTTTTGTTCTGTCCTTTGGCCATTTTGTCCCTTTGCATTCCCACAGGTCGAGTAGACCCGGGAATTCCTTATTTGGGCATGCAGCCTCCGTGAAAACCGCAACTTTCGCAGGCTCCAGCATGTCACGTGTACTAGTGCCTAGGAAGAGGATTGGGACTGTCTGGTCCCAACCCACACTACTGGTACCAGAATTTCTGGTGTGCCTGAATGACTGGGACCACAGTGGACCGTGATTGGTCCACGTCTGGCGTGAATGTAAGAGAGCAGATCTTCAATTGGTTATCCTAGATTTGAGCACAAAGCCAATCTTGGATAAGAGAAGGGGCTCTGCATCCATTCCAGGTCGATCACCTGAAGTTCGCTCTGAACTACAGAAAGAGCCAAGTATCCTGAAACGGTTCGAAACGTGCTGGAAGGGTTGGCACCCTGAGCCCGCTGTTGTCTCGTCGGACCCCTGTTTTTGCAGCGATCACTGAAGGCCTGCCAGGGCGCTTCAACCCTTTGGAGTAGTGGCAACAACTACTCTCAGCACCTCCTGATTAACCTCCCAAAGGGAACCCAGGGTATCGCCTAGGAGTGCTGCCATCCCGAGTTGACATCTCGTAGTCCTAGCTCCTCTGGGTCGCGATTTAAGAGAGTGCGCCATGCTTCGAGCATTTGCGGTCCCTTTGTCACACTGCTGTGGTGACGGTCGTTGAAGGAGCCTTGCCTGCCTGCCCCCTGTGCCCTGAGACATGCTGCACTGGAACTGTCCTCGTTTCTTCATCGGGGCCGGTGAAATGGCTACTGTCCTGCCACGGATGATCATCACGTCCTGCAGCAGCTGAGAGCCGGAGCGACGTGCAACTGCATGGGTTGAACCTACAAGCGACCTGGCCTGGACTGTTAAAGTTTGGCTCTGACTGTGTCGAGGGTCAGTAAGTACTTGCATCACTTACCAGAGGCCCCCGGCACACCCATTGTTCTTTACGCATAGAATCCCTAAAAAGAAACTCACCTTAGCTGGGCTAGCCTGCCCTCCCTAACTATTCACGAAACTCGAAAGTCACTCTGTCTGCAAAGATAGACCCTCCTCGAATAGTAGGACACTGTTCTTTATCACCTCAAGCCCCTTCCTGAACTGCTACAGTTCCCTGAAGAGGACCCGCTTTCTCTCATTACGCACGAACGTAGGTTTTCAACGCACTACTGTACTTTTGATCACAAGGTTCCCCACTTTGTAGGGCTGGTCTGCTTAAGTTAGGGATCGATTCTGAAGAGCTACCTAATATATTTGTGTTAACCTACCCTTCTGCTAAAGGTTGTGGCTGTGTTTCACCGTTTACTGCATTAGGCAAAACATAACTGTATATATGTTAAATAGTGAAAGGCGTGTGTGGTAACTGTTTGATATTACTGTGATTTATTCATGTTTAATTATTAAGGCCTATAATAAATCTATTTTTATATACACTTGTCTAAGCGTATTCTGTGGCGTTTTACTGTTTGTGCTCATTGTGGGCTTCCGATCACTCTCCCCTCTCCTGAGACTTAGGGCCTCATCACGAGTTTGGCGGTAACCCTTAAATCAGGCGGTAGCGCTATTAACGCTGGATTTAAGGGTCTGCCAAATCAGGGCTTTGGCGGATTTCTCCCCAGCTCTGAGCTGGGGGGAAATCTGCCGAAAATTTGCGCTCCGGTATGAGCGTGAAAATTCTCCATTGTGTCCAATGGGGAATGGAGCATTCCCGAATGGGCTCAGTGCGGAATGGGGATTTCCAATACCGCCAAACCCGTGATCCGGCGCTAATAGCGCCGGGGGGTTTGGCAGCAGGGCAGATAGCGCCAGCGCTATTAGCACTGGCGTTAACGCCCAACTCGTGATGAGGCCCATAGTCTTGACCGCCTGCTAAGCTACCGTGATTGGTCTGGCCTGTCCAGAATGTTCCCCAGTTCCACTAAAATAGGTTCCTCCTATATGTCAGCCCACCAGTTGAGAAATCCATCTTAATAATAAGGATATATCTATGTAGAGTAGACCATAGCGCAGAGGTGTATTCATAAAATACTGGAATGCTGCGGGGGCAGTGTAAAGGCTAAAGGGCATTAACTAGTACTCGTATAATCCGAATGTGGTCCTGAAAGCCATCTTCCACTCACCCCCCTCTTTGATGTGACCCAGGTGATAGCGCACCCTCCCCCTCCAAGGTCCAGTTTGGTGTAAACGCTAGCTTCCTTCTCCTGGTCCAATAATACTGGGATGAGGGGGAGAGGATAAAGGCTCATGATTATCACCTTCTGTACCTTCCTTTCTCCCAGCCTCCTCTGTGCTTGCCTTCGTTTGGGCCTTAGAAGCACGTGGTATCCATGTACCCATCCATTTCTTGGCAGATATTCACTTTTGAGCTTTAGTCCTGGGTCCATGTACCTGCTGTGAACACTGTTCTACTGCTCGCTTTGTTCCCTGTTCTGTCCCTGGTGTTTCTCCTGCTTTCTGCTCTGCCTATCTTCAACCCGCTGCTTTCTGGTCTTTTCACAATATTTCCTATGCTCCCAGATCCTTCACAAACCTGTCCTCTTGCTCCCAACCCATTCCACAATCTTTTCCACTGTCTGTGAAGGGTCGGAAATGTGAGGCGGACAACTTTGTAGAGAGTTTTCAACTTTAGCAATTTTATTAAATAAAAAGGTTGGATAAACGCATCACTATTCTGAGCCTGACGAGGATTTCCCCGCTTAACATGAACTAAAGGAAACACTAACAAAAGGATGTCTGTCCCTCACACTTGTACATGTAATAAAGCAATAAGGAAATACATGGTGTTCACTTCATCAACGATATATAACAGCCACCTGTTGGTCTGCGTTTCATAGCACATAAGCAGCAACTCTTACAGCCATTAAGCCTACAAATATTCCCCTCTTGGCCTGAGCACTGTTTGCAATATTGGTATTGCTGGCTGTGAACACACTCTTGTCTTGGGTGTTGCTTGTAGGCTTTTAGATCTTCAAAAGCTCCCCCACAGGGTTTTTGGGCTCTGCACAATCTCATATGCTTATTTACACAGTCACTTTGCTACGACAGGCATACCTTTTGTTGGTTTCATATAGTTCGGTATTCAAAATTATAGTTACTGTTGCTTTCACTCATACGCAAGTGAAGCAGCCTGCCGTCAACACACAGACAGCGTTGGAGTGCTCCGGTGTCACTTGCAAGCTGTAAACTCACTGGGTAAGTCGTTCGATTATGCTCTGCTTGTTGTTTGCAGGTCTCCTGTGCTTGTGGCTCCTCACGATCAGGCGGACAGCCTTCTCTGGTCCTCCTCCACTCATGCCATTGGGAAATGGAGCTTCTTCTGCTCCGGGGAGGATCAAGTACAACCCAACCACCTGGGCCATCTAAAGAGGGCACACTTCTCTTGCTACCTCTGCGCAAACTCTGCCTGACAAATCTTCTTTGGGCAAGCGTCTCTTCCTTATGCTTCCCACTGTGCGACCACTGCAACAGGGAGAGTTTGAGGCAAACGCTGTGTCAACACCTCAGTACTTGTTTTATGCAAAGGTTAGCGTTGCTGCGCAGTGCACGAGAATAAGAATACAGTGTGCCAGCTGCCTGGTGCTTTTTATCCGTGCAGAGAGCAGTGTTGCTGGTCAGGGTGCGGAGCACAAGAATAACTTGGCTGTAGATTAATGCACAAACTGACGATGAAGGATCCAGGCAGGCAGCGCTTAGACTAAAATATCCAAGGTTGGCGTGTGTGCCCTGAAAAGGGCAGAGCGTTTCTTGTGAGTCCGTCAGTAAGTATACCAACTTATTGTCTTCTCTTTTACTTCCATACAGGGGCACAGACATACAGCGAGCTGCTCTGTGACCAGAAGAGGACAGGAGGCGTGGAGAAGCGAGCCACATGGTAGGGGTGTGTGTGTGTGTGTGTGTGTGTTGAACCGAGATGTCAAGTGCTGACAAATTCCTGGGGGTGACTTATATAGCCCCTCCAGGTGTCATAGCTGCAGCGATCTCCTTGATCCCACAGGATTATGTGGCCTATTGGGAGATGTGGTGTTGTAGTCTCTCCAGCCTCCATTTTCTGACTAACCCTGTCCATGCTTCCTTTCAGCTAATGAGAAGATCTGCCCCACTCATGCACCCCAGCGGTGGTCCAATCAGGGACCACTGGGGTCTTCATGCACACCATACATCCTGGCACCACTAGTCTGGATTGGGACCAGACAGACCCAGCCCAATTCCTGGGTACCCACGCACGTGACCTGCAGGAGCCTGTGAAAGAAGCAGCTTTCACGGGAAACTGCATGCCCAAATAAGGAAGCCCCGGGTCACGAAGACCAGGGGGAAACTACAGGACCACATGGCCAAAGGAACAGACAAAAGACCTTGTGGCACGGCCATGATGGACACTAATCACAGTTGTCAGCCAAATGCGGGAAGCGCGGCATGGCTCTGTAAAAGGTTGTACAAATGGAAAGAAAAGCTTCTGCTGCCACAAAATCCTTAAGGGATGACTAGGGCCAGAAAACACAAGGCCCCAATTGTGCCTTACAGTAATGTACTTTGCGCAATGATAACATTTGACCAAAAATGGCAACAAAGTTGAAAGACTAAAAGAAACAAAGTTTGTCAGTACTGACAGCCTGAAGTTTCCCCCATAACAATGAGTGAAAGACCAGGGGAGTGCAGCTGAAGGCTTTGCTCCACTGGCAAAAGTCAGGTCAGGATACTGTGACAAAAGCAAAATGTTTGAGGGGTCCATAATTGGAGGGAAAGTTATATTCAGAGAAATCTTTCCTAACAATAAGGAAATGACTGGCAAGGTGTTACAATGGTCAACATTTACAAATAGGGGGCTAATCCCCTCCCATTTCTTCTGTGCCGCCCGTCATGCTGCAACAATTGTGGCCCACTTTGGCGAGTGTCCCATTTCGTGTTAGGGGGCCACATAGCAGTAAGATCCCAGGTAGGTTTTCAGGGACTGCTAGGATAAAACTCTTACTACTACAATGTGTGCTCTGTGGTAAGGCTTGTTCACAACTTTCCATATTTATGATAGGATATGATATGATGTGATATGATGTGGCATTTATAACACGCCTGTACACAAGTATTTCTAGGCGCGACAAGACAAGGAGGGGGAAACGAGGGAGGACAAAATAACGATCTTACTAGGCCTTGTGTCATTCAGATCGCTCAAGTGCGGGGAAGAGGGAATGGGAGAAGTGCCAGTGGGGTTGGGAAGGGGGAAGTGCAGCTAACTCACAAGTGCAGCCAGCGGGTGGCTCATAAGTGCAGAGAGAAGTGACTGTAGGGTTGCAGATACAGACCCTTAAGTGCTGGAGAGCCCGGAGGCAGTGCAAGGGCAACTGGATATGGACATAAAGGAGCCTGGGCCTGAGTTCAGAGGGTGACCAGTGCGCGGAGCAGTCAGGTGCATCAGCAGGGGAGAGGAAGAGAGAAAGCGAAAGCGAAGAGGAAGCTCTTGAGTTGCTTCCGGAACCGCAGGTGATTCTGCTAAAGTTTGAGAGAGGCAGGGAGGCTGTTCCAGGGGGAAGCATCAGCTGAGGAGATAGATCTGCCCCCAACTCGCTGCTGTGAGAAGCGTCTGACCGTCAAAGAGTTGGAGGTGGATGAGTGGAGAGATCGAGAAGGTAGATGTTTTGGAAGAGAAAGTTAGAGGTAGAGTAGTCCCAGGCCCCACAAAGCCTTGTGGACAATGCAGAGGGTTTTGAAGTTGATCCTTGCAGCCACAGGGAGCCAGTGAAGAGATTTCAGAGCTGGAGAGATACATTCCCTGCGCTTGAGGCCAAGGATGAGTCTCGCAGTCCTGTTCTGGATAAGTGGTAAAGGTCGAAGAGTAGAGGCAGGAAGATTTAGAAAGAGGCTGCTGCAATAGTCCAGCCTAGAGAGGACCAGAGCTCTGGAGACCGTGAGCTTCTGGGGGACAGTGAGAAAAGGAAGAATACCTCTGAGAAGGTGCATCTGTTAGTTTGACTTCTTAGAGACGTCAGAGATGCGAGGAGAGAAGGAGCGGGTGGAGTTGAAGATGTCACCAAGGTTCTTAGCCTCACATGAAGGATTAGGAAAAGGGCCCAGAGTGGGCAGCCATAGAGAGGGAGGAAAGGAGGGAGCGAGTGTCCCAATTAGGAGGATCTCAGTCTTACTGGCATTAAGGCAGAGAACATTGGTGGCACACCATTCCTGAATTGCGGCCAGACAGTCTGGTATGAGAGAAGAAGCAGAGGTGGCTGAAGGAAGCCTGAAAAAGAGCTGAGTAGCATCCGCATAACATTGAAAGTTGGAGCAGAAAGTAGTGATGCGGTGGGCAAGAGGTGCCAGGTAGTAGTTGAAGAGCCAGGGAGAGAGGTTAGACCCCTGGGGAACACCACAAGTAGAGAGAGAGTTAGAAGAGAGGAAAGGCCCCAGTTGGACCTGAGGCGGTTGGTTGGTGAGAAAGGAGGTCACCCAGCCCAGGGCCTGATCAATAATACCAAAGTTGTCCCGGAGACGATTGAGCAGGATGGCATGGTTGACTGTGTCAAACGATAGATCGAGGAGAATGAGGACAGAAGGGAGATTAGACTCAACATTGGAGAGCCAGTCTTCATGGGTGTTCAGGAGAACAGTTTCCATGCTTCTGGCAGCTCTGAAGCTAGACTGGTGGCCGTGGAGGCAACCAACAGATTCAGTATGTTATGGTATGGTTACTTATATAGCGCACGTTCACCCAGAGGTATCTTGGCGCTGGAGAGAAGCAGGACCGCAGCAAAACAGGAAACGGAACAAGACAGAAGACAGTGGTTCAAAAAAGATGAGTCTTCAAAGCTTTCCGAAAAGCCAGGTGATTAGGGAGGAGTTTAATGGAAAGGGGCAGACTGTATGTAGATTAAGCTGGGAGATGGCCAGCTTTTCAGGAGATGGCCAGCTTTGCCAAGAATTTGCCCAGGAAAGGAGTGATGGAGATCGGGCTATCGTCCGAGGGCTTCTTTAGAAGGGGGTGCACAAGAGAGTGCTTAAAGGGGGAGGGGAAGTTCTAGTGGCAAAGGAGTAATTGCAGAAATCTGCCAAGGCTGGAGCACAGATGTCGATATGGTCCTTGATGGTTCTGGATGAGCAGGGGAGAACCTGCTTTGGTGGGACTTTCATAGATGGGACTTGTCTAGAAATATCATCAGGGGTGAACAGGGGAAAGAAGGAGTTTTAGGGAGAATTCTCAGAAATGTGCTTATTTCCCTTCACCTTAGAGACCCCCAGCAACTTTGCTGGATTTTGAGGACTTGTTTGTTTTCCCCTGGAGAGAGTGTGAGCCTTTCTTCCACTCGCTCAGGTATTTTGATGTGTGTTTTACTATTGTGTTCTTTGGGTATGGAGTTTTAGATAACTCCATAGGCATCATCTATTTATTGTTGTCACACAGCACCTTTAGTGCCGTGGCACAGGGGTGTCCTTTGGACTCCCCAAGGTTTAAATACCTTCTCTGAGACGAACTACTGTTCTCCAGAGAATGTAAAGTTAAATTGACTTTACTAGTCTTTTTAAATTCCTAGACCCAGCACACACCATTTTACAATGGAGTGTTGGAGGGGTTACCTAGTATCCCCTGTGTCTAAACACTCTTGTAGCAGTCAAATGCTACCCTTTTCTATCGAAATGGCTGGTGGCAGTGGTTTCATAACGAACTACCATGATTTTTCCCGACCGTGAACAGCGGTAGCTAAAAATCGGGGGAAGCCATGTTTTTCAATATGGCCCCCAAACTCCTCTGTAAAAACAGACTCCGGTCATCTTTTTTTGCCGTTTCTTTGTGGAAAGGTCCTTCTGGTGTTTAACTCTGCGCGCCAAACCAGGTTTGGTCCCTTTGTTCATGAGCCTTTGGCGGGCTTCAGGACTGAAGTCCGCTCATGGCGTCTGAGTGTCTGGGGTGGGCAGGAAGTAAGGGAGGTGCCTGAAACTCCCTGTGCTTGGTCTCCTAGGAGACCCAAATGCACTCTGGCGTGATTGGCTGGCTGACTGACCGGCAAGGACAGCCACCCTGCTGGCTGAGTGGCAGCTAGGCTGGAATGAATGGGAGAAAACTGTTTAAAAGGCGAGTCTCCAGGACTGGAAGGCAGAGTCGACCACTGGAACGAAAGTACCGAAGACGAGATGGAAGAGGACGGCTGCTGCAACCACCGGACCGTTGGTTTGCCCGGTGAAGCCCTGCTGCAACCTCGAATTGCCAGATCTCCAATCGACAGAAAAGCTCCTTCAAGGATGGTTTCTCCCTTTGAGTTCATGGGACCAATCAACTAAGCAAACTCCTGGATACCATTCTCGGAGCTGGTTAAGGTTAACCAGGGGGAAGGACACCAGTTTGTGTTTGGAAGCCACAGCTACTTGAGCAGAAGTGACACCATTTTGTTTGCTCCGACGACGATCCCGTGCAGTGCAGGAGTCCTCTGGCATCCTCCCTCTTGTCCCCACGACTGAGGCTCAGGAACAGCGAGACCTGCAGTACCTGCCAGGAACCAACGTCTTCAGCTGCATCTTTTTTGCTCTACTTTAAGGTACTGTGTCATACGGTTGAGAGATCCCAACTCTCGCGGTGGAAGTTCGTGAAACTTTCCCAACTTGCAGGCCTAATCAGCTATCCTATCCAAGAACACTAGACTATTGACTTTGGCCTGGCCTATTGAATCGAATTGACCCTCCTGGTACATTGAACCTTTGCATTATCTAAAAGAAGTGTTTTCTAACCCTTTGTACAAACCTATGCTTTTTATTCCTATTTAAAAGTACTGAAGTGCTATTTGGCTCCTTTTTCAGGGGAGCGCAAACTGTCTTTTTAACTTAGAGTTTGATACTGCAGTATATTGGTGTTTAATATTGAGTTTATTTCTACTAATTTAAGTTTTCTAAATGACTGTGTAAATAAATGTTTAAGTATTTTTTACCAAGAAACCTTGAGTGTAAGTGTCTACTTGAACCACTGTGATTGTGATACTTCTGTGTAACTTCTGCTACTGCTCACATTCCCTCTTGAGATAAGCCTGGCTCCTCAGCTCACTACCAAAAGTGTGTGGTACAGACTTATACCAAAGGTTGGTTTTTGCTTACACCTGTATTCCTAATTGTGGGTGGTGTTCCCAGAGGGTACTTCCTGCAATTCTGCCTAACAAGGAGAAAGGAGGAGGAGAGACGGCCTCAGACGGGCCAGGAGTGTTAGAGGAGGAGGTAGAGGAAGAGTGGGTGGACAGGATGTCCTGAGTTCTAGTAGTGAAATGAGAGGCCAAGGCTGTGCAGAGAACCTGGGAGGGAACAGGAGAGGGAGAGACTGCAGCAGGATTGGCCAGCTCCTTGCAGAACTTGAAATGTTCGGCCGAGTTGTTAGATGCCGCAGAGATGCAGGCTTGGATGTAGGCTCTCTTCTTAGAGAGGACAGAGAGTCTGAACTTGTATTTAAATTCTCAATGGAGAAAGTTTAATCAACAACTGTTTCATGGTTTAGTCTTTTGCCTTTTAACACACTTGGCTTATTTCATCTTCCACAAATATACTTCACAGACTAACAATGATTCTTATAGTGATTTGGTTGCCACTGGCAAAGGAGGTTGCAATTCTCTTCCCTCTTGATCCTTCTTATAAGGAGGGCTTTTCTCCTGCAATGTTTAACTTCTTTTCACATGCTGCACAAAAGATATGTCTATCTGTTAGTCAAATGCAATGCAGGTTACAATTCTCTCCTCCTTCATTCTTTTTTACAAGTAGGTCTTCTCTCCTGCAAACTCGGACTTCTTTTTACACAACCTATTGGCTGCTGGCAATGTAGTTCAAAACACTCTCCCATGGGGTATCTTTCTCTGGGATGATTATATTACATTGCCTGGGTGTCACTCTCGGCTTTCGTTTTCCTTGGCAATGCAGGGTATAATGTCCCTTTATTGGAGGGTTATATTCCCTCTGATTCATTATATAATCTCTTTGGCTTGAAAAATGCAGGTTACAATATCCCCTTACGAGGTGTCCCCCTTTGGGAAAGTTATTTATTTATTTATTTTATTGTTCACTTGTTAGGCTCTTATACAGGAAGCAGATACTGTTTCAAAGCAAATACTGTTTCAAGTTGTATTCACTTTGCTCAGTTCTAGCCTGTTTTTGGTTTTGGTAATGCAGGTTACAATATTCTCGTACTCCATATCTCCTAATAGGAGAATTGGCCCCAGTTTGCTTAAATTCAAAGGTTCAGTATTCAAAAGATTTATTGTCACACAGCGGTATACTTCGAAGCGCCGCGGGTCACCTGCATCAGGCCAACTCACCGGGATGCTCTAGTGTTTCCTTCTGACTCGCTGCTTCTGTACACGTCTGGTCTCCTTCATCATTTGACAGCTCAGGTCAGTCTTCTGCTGCTCACGCTGGCTGTCAAAGGACCTTACATGGCTTAATTCACTCGCTGGTGGAAACCTCACATCGGAGCGGGATACAGGATGTAGAGTCTCTCTCTCCAGCGGGGTAGCCGGCCTCAATACTGCTTCCTGCTTGCTGCAAGTCCTCTGCCTTCCACAGGGATTTCAACCTTTTCCACATTCTCTGCACAGCGTCCCGCTGGGAGCATAGCGGCGGCTCCTTTAACTGCATCTTCCTGCGGCTCCTGCTGCTGCCCTTGGCCCACACCTGAAAGGCATTTAAATGTTTCAAGGTCCCACTCAGGTCTGGGTCATTGCAACAACTAGACTGCTAATTACATCTCTGGATCCCTCTTCCTTGTGTCATAACTAAGAGGACTTGGAGTCCATAATGATGTTAGTTGTTTCATCATTATTTATTCCATTCTGTTGGAATGATGTATAGAATGAATGGTTAAGGGACGGTTTCAAAGGAAGTAATGAGTTCCTCTTGGGTCCATGAGCTGAATACAATGCAGAATTAAACTCCTAGAAATATTAGTATTAAGTCCCTGACACATTCTTGGGTTTACACAAAAGGTTTTCATACTTTGCACCTTGAGTATGTTTGGGAGGGCTGGCCTTACTGTGACAACATGCCGTCATATCCTCAGGCATTATAGAAACCTCATCCTCAGAAAAGGATGAATACTGCGTCTCTCCCACGGAGTCACCACATTCCCTTGACAGCCTTCTCCTTCCATGTGAACCTCCCACCTAACACTACCCGCCGTGTTAGGATCATCTGATAATCTGTATTTTGTTGATTTGATGTATTTAGGGCTTGATTTAGGTTGTTTTAGGTTCTTATATGCATGATGTTATTTATGTCAGATTCATTATTATCACTAATAGTATTGTTATTTTATCTAACTGCGTAATTCAAATGCCAAATGGTTATTAATTGTGATGTATGGTATCTTTTATTCAATGTAATGATATAATAGCTGATTTTGAAATTAATTAATTAATTTGATTATTTATTCATGTTTCTAGATATGTGTAAAGTTTATTAATTTAAATTGTAACACATTAAATAAATAAAGTAGTGACTGCCTTTCCCTGGCCACATGGGAGGGGTCTTTACGCTGGGACTCTGTGATGACTCTGCATGATTCATCACAGACACCAGATAAGTGTCAAACTTGATTGAACAGTCTGAAATCGATGCAGAGTCTCCACATATTCTCAGAATTGGGAATTAGGATTATCAGTGAAGACCATTTGCTGTACGATCTCTCAATTACCCAGAGGTCAAGCATCTATTTCAGTTCTTCTTTGATTTGTTTTCTTGTCTCAGGTAGTCTGTTACTCACCGGACGGGAAGTAAACCAATCGGTGGCCGGAAGACACAGGACTGAACTATTGATTGAAGAGCTAGGTCGGGGCCTCCAACCTAGCCTCCTCTCTGTGAGGGCACAAGACCTTTTTAACGATATGACCCTCTGCTGGGTAGGACCAGGCAGATGGACTGATCGCTCAAAAGGGCGGGGAGGACACGCCGCCAAGAACCCAGCTGTAAAGGAAAAACAAGAGGTGAGCAATTGGAACTTTAAGAAGAATCCCTTTCCCTTGATACTTCTTTCTAGTAGTACCTGAGCTATGCCCTCCCCTTGTTTTAAGGCAACCGGAACCACCTATAAGTAAGAAAGGAGAATGTAACCTATACTAACGATAGTGGTCGATTAGCTACGAGGTATGGAATCATAAAAATAGAAAACCCTTACCACTGCTGTGCTGTTGAGTCTGAGTTGTCCCAAAGAGTTCAAAAACGGAGGTGCAAAATAACAAATGGGTAGGTTAGTTAGGGAACTGAACCCGGGCGGAACGAGGGCCGCGCTAGAGTCGGGTGGGTGCACTATCTGCAAGGCGTCCCTGTGCACTACTGAAGAATGTCCAACGGAAGTCTGATTGTGGAGATGATGGTAACAGCAACAATAAGAGGCACAATTGAATTGGAGTATTGCAGGTGATGGGGTTCAGCGGCAAGGTACGATGAGTACAAGAAATACTTGTTTAGCAAGTAGTGAACAAGAAGAGTCTTACCGATGCCGTGATCACAGGTTTCCAAAAAGCGGCAGGCAAAAGCAGTCCGTGAAGGAAGAAACAGGTCTGGTACACGGGTAAGTAGTTTTCCAAAAAGCGGCAGGCAAAAGCAGTCCGTGAAGGAGGAAACAGGTCTGGTACACAGGTAAGTAGTTTTCCAAAAAGCGGCAGGCAAAAGCAGTCCGTGAAGGAGGAAACAGGTCTGGTACACGGGTAAGTAGTTTTCCAAAAAGCGGCAGGCAAAAGCAGTCCGTGAAGGAGGAAACAGGTCTGGTACACGGGTAAGTAAAGTAGGATCGAAGACGGAACTTCTAAACACCGGGATGCAACTTTAATCAGAAGCAGCGTCTTGCCCGGTTCTGAGGTTTAAATCGGGAAGGAGAAAGGCAGAACCGGACGAAACCGAGGTTCTCGCATCATCGCCTCTCTGCTGACAGCGGGAGGCGGAAGGCTGGGAATCGTAGTCCAACTTGCCGCAGGGCGCTGCGGAGTGAGCCGAAGCCACTATTTTCCAGGGCAGTTGCCAGTGGGCGTAGAATGGATTTGCAATGTGACGCATGCCCTTACGAAGGGCAATAATCCTCCTCCGTGCCTGCCAAGGCGTAACAGCATCCACCCCCAAAGGCGGCACCACCCCCCTACGGGCATGAAAGCGGCGAAGCAGGGCCGGAGCATAAATATTAGATAAAGGCTCCCAAGATCTATCCTCGGGGCCAAAACCTTTCCAGTCAACCAGGTAAAAAGGACGACCCCTCCGAAGTCGGAAATCCAGGATATCGGCCACCTCGAACTCATCATTGCCATCCACCCGCACCTGGGGTGGGCGTATCGGCAATCGCATGTTGGCCGGACAAGGCTTCAGCAAGCTGACATGAAACACTGGGTGCTGTTTCCAGGACGAGGGCAATGAAAGACGCACAGCAACTGGATTCAAAACCTTAGTGACAGGAAAGGGTCCCACGAACTTGGGTAAGAGCATCCGTTTTCCAGGCATTCTCAGGTTGCGTGATGACAGCCAAACCTTCATACCTACACGGTAGTCGGGTGCAGGTGCCCGATGCATGTCAGCAAATTTCTTAGCCTTTGCCTGAGCATGCAGCAGGTGTTGACGAACGACCTCATGAATGGACTTGAGGTCCCGAACACACGCATGAGCCGCTGGATTGTCAATGGGAAGATCAGGATCCATGGGCAAGGACCGCGGATGGTGTCCGTAAAGTGCAAAAAAGGGAGATACACCAGAAGCGGCATGCAGAGAATTGTTATAAGCGAAGGCAGAGCTGAACCTGTCATCAATGCCCAGAGATGCCGTCAGAGCCCTCCAGAAACGTGATGTAAACTGCGGTCCGCGATCCGAAACCACAATAGAGGGCAGACCAAAGAAACGAAATACGTTCCTAAGGAACAATGAGGCCAAAGTCGGAGCAGAGGGCAAACCCACACAAGGAACGAAGAGCGCCATTTTTGTGAAATAATCAATTACCACCCAGATGGTATCAAAACCGTCCACCGGTGGCAGGTCCACAATGAAATCCATAGAGACCATGTACCATGGCTTGTGAGGAACCGGGAGTGACTGCAACAAACCCACAGGTTTAGACCGGGAGACCTTACATTGGGCACACACAGAACAGGAGGCCAGATAGTGAACCACGTCTTGTGACATAGACGGCCACCAGGCCCAATGACGAAGCAAGTCCAGAGTCTTCTTTTGGCCTGGATGAGCCGCTATCAAGGAGTCATGGGATAAAGCAAGGGCTTGGAGACGGGCTTTCCCCGGGGGCACAAACAGGCGGCCCTGAATATAGGGAAGTCCTTGTACCACATCAAGGTTTAGGACTACACATTCCTCTTTATGTGTATTCACCCAGTCCGAGATTAAAGAACGGAGCAAAGGTCGTGGAGTACACGCACATACGACCCTAGAAGGCAGCAGAAGAGGGCACTCAGGTTTGCTTTGCTCCGAGTGAGAGGGCAGGCGAGACAAGGCGTCTGCACAAACGTTGAGACGGGCTGGCCTATACGTGATGGTGAAATTGAACTGGGAAAAGAAAAGGTGCCAGCGGGCCTGCCGGGCAGTGAGACACTTCATTGATTTGAATGCCAATAGACTCCGATGGTCAGAGAAGACAGTAACCGGATGACGGGCCCCCAATAGATGATGACGCCATTCAGAGAAAGCGTCCTTGACTGCCAGCAATTCTCTTTCCTTGATAGGATAGTTGCGTTCGTATGGTGTCAGTTTCCTCGAAAAGAACGCAACCGGATGAATCTCACCCGAATCCTGACAGGGTTGCGACAGAATAGCCCCGATGGCCATCCCAGAAGCATCAGCTTCCACAAAAAATGGTAGGAGCAGATCGGGATGTTGCAGCACTGGCGCTGAAGAAAAAGCCGCTTTTAAGGCCTCGAAGGCGGATTGCGCTTCTGGTGTCCATCGGTATGGCTGTTTTGAGCTAGTTAGAACCGTCAAAGGAGCCGAGATGGTAGAAAATGAAAAGATAAAGCGCCAGTAAAAGTTCGAGAACCCCAGGAATGACTGTAGGGCTTTGGTTGTAGTAGGGACAGGCCATTCCAAAACGGCCTTAACCTTGGACTGGCTCATCCGGATACCCCGGTTGGTAAGGTCATAACCTAGAAACTCAACCTCCGACGAATTGAAGATACACTTCTCGGCTTTGACGAAGAGATGGTTCTCTCTCAGCCTTTGTAAGACGAATCTCACATTTTGGGTGTGTTCACTCTTGGATGAGGAGTAAATCAGTATATCGTCTAGATAGACCACAACAAACCGGTCCAGACAATCGTGAAAGACATCATTCATGAAGGCCTGAAAGGTGGCCGGGGCGTTGCACAACCCGAAGGGCATCACTAGGTATTCAAATAACCCATACCGGGTCTTGAAGGCGGTTTTCCACTCGTCCCCTTCTCTTATGCGAACTAGGTTGTAAGCACCCCGCAGATCAAGTTTGGTAAAGATTACCGAGGAACCTAGCTGATCCAAGAGTACAGAGATCAGGGGAAGAGGGTACTGGTTCTTGACTGTGATTGCGTTTAATGCCCTATAATCAATACAAGGGTGAAGGTCACCTTCTTTTTTAGGAACAAAAAACAGTGGAGAAGCTGCCGGTGATCTCGATGGTCTGATGAACCCTGTAGCCAATGCCTTGTCAATGTACTCTTTTAGCACTTTGTCTTCTGGCAGTGTGAGCGAATAAACCCTGCCAGCAGGTATTTTAGCCCCCGGTACCAGGTCGATAGGACAATCATACGGCCTATGTGGGGGCAACTGATCTGCTCCACCTTTATCGAAGACGTCCCGAAAAGAAGCGTATTCCACAGGGATGCTAGGTTCAATGGCATTGGTAATAGCACCTATCAAGGCCATTGAGGCCACCAGGGCTTGACAGGAAGTACCGGAAATGCTACTAGTCTGAAAACAGCTTTCGTTACAGACAGAGGAAGGAAACTGTACCACCTTCCTGGCCCAGTCAATGTCAGGATTGTGATGTTGTAACCACGGAATGCCCAAAATTACACGAAGCTGGGGGGCCTTAATTAGGTCGAATGTGAGTGTTTCGGTATGTCCATCGTCCGTCTGCATACGGACGAGGGACGTGCTTTGAGTAACCAGACCAGAGAAGAGCCGTCTACCGCATGTACGGCTTCAGGTTGTGGTTTAGAAACCACAGGAACGTTATTGCTCATGGCATAATCATAATCCATATAATTCCCAGTAGCACCGGAATCAATTATAGCCTGAGAAGAGAAAGAACAGTCAGTTGTAGTGGTAAATACCACTGGCAGACTAACAGGTACGGTAACTGCCACATTCGAGTCCAAAGATAATACCCCCTGCATAGGGACTCCTGCTATCGCCGGGTTCTGGCGTTTCCCGCCTTCTTAACGGGTCTTCTTGGACAATCCTTGAGGTGGTGCTCAGACGAACCACAGTACATACATAAATTGTTGGATCGACGGTGTTCACGTTGTGCAGGAGACAACGGACCACATACTGCCCCTATCTGCATAGGCTCAGAAGAAGCAGAGGAAGGAGGATTAACAGAATCAAGGGGAAGGGGAACTGGAGTCATATTTTTCCGTTCTCCCTTCCTTTCAGATCTTCTAGCGTCTATTTGTAGTACCAAATCAAGTAACTCCCCAAATGTAGTAGGAATCACCGGCACAGTAGCAAGGATGTCTTTTAACTCCTCAGACAATCCTTTGTAGAATACCGCAGATTTCTTTTCTTCCGGCCAATCCGTCTCGGCTGCCAACTGATTGAACCTAGTGAGGTATGTAAACAAGGAAGACGTACCCTGACGTAAATTTAAGAATTCTAGATCCGTGGCTTGTGACTTGTACCGGGTATCGAATACCCTATTCATGGCTGTAATAAGAGCGTCACAGTCATACAAAACATAGCTATTGGATTCAAGCAAGGGATTAGCCCAAGCTGCCGCCGTCCCTCCGAGGTGCGAAAGGATAAAGGCCGCCTTCGTGGTGGGATTGGGAAAGGCCGAAGGGCGACAAAGAAAATGCAATTTGCATTGGTTGATAAATGTCCGGTACTGCTTTGGGTCACCCTTAAAGCGTTCCGGAGGAGCCAATGGGAATTGGGTGGCCATCAGAACGGGGCCCGAGGTAAACCCAGAGGCGGAGGCTGAATGGGCTCCAGAACCTGAGGCAGTAGCACCGGACGGATCAATTCCCAGTGTCTAGGGTGCAGGAAAGGGCCTCATGTTAATCCGCTGGTGTAAGGCATCTTGTGCGGCAGTCATGTCTGCCCGTAGTTCGGATACCAAATGAACTAGAGTGGTCAACGGATCCGCTTCTTCCATGGCTTCTGATTTTGTTACTCACCGGCCGGGAAGTAAACCAATCGGTGGCCGGAAGACACAGGACTGAACTATTGATTGAAGAGCTAGGTCGGGACCTCCAACCTAGCCTCCTCTCTGTGAGGGCACAAGACCTTTTTAACGATATGACCCTCTGCTGGGTAGGACCAGGCAGATGGACTGATCGCTCAAAAGGGCGGGGAGGACACGCCGCCAAGAACCCAGCTGTAAAGGAAAAACAAGAGGTGAGCAATTGGAACTTTAAGAAGAATCCCTTTCCCTTGATACTTCTTTCTAGTAGTATCTGAGCTATGCCCTCCCCTTGTTTTAAGGCAACCAGAACCACCTATAAGTAAGAAAGGAGATTGTAACCTATACTAACGATAGTTGTCGATTAGCTACGAGGTATGGAATCATAAAAATAGAAAACCCTTACCACTGCTGTGCTGTTGAGTCTGAGTTGTCCCAAAGAGTTCAAAAACGGAGGTGCAAAATAACAAATGGGTAGGTTAGTTAGGGAACTGAACCCGGGCGGAACGAGGGCCGCGCTAGAGTCGGTGGGTGCACTATCTGCAAGGCGTCCCTGTGCACTACTGAAGAATGTCCAACGGAAGTCTGATTGTGGAGATGATGGTAACAGCAACAATAAGAGGCACAATTGAATTGGAGTATTGCAGGTGATGGGGTTCAGCGGCAAGGTACGATGAGTACAAGAAATACTTGTTTAGCAAGTAGTGAACAAGAAGAGTCTTACCGATGCCGTGATCACAGGTTTCCAAAAAGCGGCAGGCAAAAGCAGTCCGTGAAGGAGGAAACAGGTCTGGTACACGGGTAAGTAGTTTTCCAAAAAGCGGCAGGCAAAAGCAGTCCGTGAAGGAGGAAACAGGTCTGGTACACGGGTAAGTAGATCGAAGACGGAACTTCTAAACACCGGGATGCAACTTTAATCAGAAGCAGCGTCTTGCCCGGTTCTGAGGTTTAAATCGGGAAGGAGAAAGGCGGAACCGGACGAAACCGAGGTTCACGCATCATCGCCTCTCTGCTGACAGCAGGAGGCGGAAGGCTGGGAATCGTAGTCCAACTTGCCGCAGGGCGCTGCGGAGTGAGCCGAAGCCACTATTTTCCAGGGCAGTTGCCAGTGGGCGTAGAATGGATTTGCAATGTGACGCATGCAATAATCCTCCTCCGTGCCTGCCGAGGCGTAACATAGTCTCCTGGGTTTTATTGGCATACAGCAGCAGGAGTTGAGGATTTCTGTTTTCTTTCCTGGCCTTCCATTTGTTCATTTGGTTTTACTGTTAGGGCTTTCGATGATTGACTTGCTGTGCCTTGTATATGAGATGGGAGACCACTTCAGAGATGACATATGAGCTATGCCAACTAGACCTTTTTTTTGTTTCTTCTTTCTTTTGGGTGGTCGAGAGCAATGCCATCACTTTGTCCCTCCACTTGAAAAGTATGTAACCTCGCGTCTCTGTTATATTGTCACGACTCGCTCCCTTCGCTCCCACCACTTGGGGGCATGATTTGGGGTTTATTCCCTACTGGACATTTCCTCCGAACCATATGCTACAGTGCTGTGATGAATTGGGAGCGCTAAAACCTTATTTTCCAAGTTACTTCCCTTCTGGATCTATTCCAGGTGTTTGGCAGCCAGCATGCTTCTTTAATCAAATGGCTATGCTTCCCAGAATGCCTGGCTCACTGCTTCATCTCCACCCTTGCTGGACAAGGTTGGGTGGAGGATAGGCAACACCTGTGGCTGCAGGTGCAGCAAGCGGCACACCTGAGGTGTGTGCTCGTTAAGCAGCTTTAAAAGCCTCAGTTTGCCTCAGTCCAGCGCTGGTCATTGATGCAGTGTTCCTTTTTGTGACTGGTCTCTTGCTCCTGGTTCTTAGCTTATTGCCTAGTTCCAGGTTTCTATTCCTTGTTCCTTAAACCTGGATTTTGAATTTATGTGCTTTAATTGATTTCTGCTTTCTAGATTTCCCTTTCTGTATTCCTCTGTTTACAGGCAGCTTTTCTCAGTGCTTTCCCCTTTGGTGCAGCCCAGTTTGTCTGTGTTCTCTTTTTCTTTGATGTTGTCCTTTGTTGCTGTTAAACTTGATGCTTTAGTCTTTCTTCTTTATAGATTTAGCTTCCTGCCTTTTTCCCTTGGATGGGTGGGAGAGGTTTGCCTTTGTAATTTCGTTTTCCCCGCTCCTGCTCCTTTACTTTCTCTTGGTATCAATTCCATGTTTTCCCTTGCACTTCTGCATTTATTTCCCATTGATTATTAGGTGTGGTGTGCGGTTGTAGCTAGCTCTTGTGTGAATGCCTATGTTTTCCTCACTATTCTGTAATCACAATTCCCATTTGCCCCTTGTCTTGAGTCTTATGTATTTAGTTATCCCGCCCATTGCTGTAATAGTCTTTCTGGGTCCCTGTTTGATCAACAGGGTTTGTGGGCTTGCTGACATTCAAGTGGTATTTCTCATCCTCGTGAGTACTGTTTTTAAGTTCTCTTATTCAATACCATCAAGATTGTTAGCTCACAGATCCTGTCGTTGCTTGCCCTCTTCGTGGGCTTAGCGCTGTCAGTATCTGTAATAGTATTGTGGGTAAGGAGCTTGGTGACTTTCCTTGCAGGGATAAGGAGTTTTTAAGTGCTTACCCCACATCCCTTTTCATATATTTGTATTATTGTCACACTCTATTAGCACTCCTAGGTTTTAGTATACATGAGTCTTGGTTCCTGTGTGCACGTTGTTTGATTCAAAGCTATTCACTGTGTGAATTTGTGCACATTTCCCTTTCCATATTCATTGCCTTTGTCCTCACCTTGACATATATGCCTTTTCTTGACACATCCGAGCTTCTTGCAGGTGGGTTTGGGCCACAGTTCGTTTTTTCTCCATAAAATTCTGGCTATTTTGCACCATTGTATGCTCGCTGGTTTGTCAGCTATTCAGTCCTTTCCATTCCTCCCACGTGATATCCGGCACATCAAAGGGATTTCGGCCATTGACCAGCTCGAAAGGAAAGAAACCCATAGAGGATTGCAGTGTCTTTAGCGAAGAGAGCTCAAGGGATCAGGTCGTTGCAGTTTCTCCCATTTTCTGTGAGCAGTTTTCCTCGAATATGGTTCTGGGTTTTGTTAAACCGTTCCACGAGTCAATCAGTCTGGGGATGGTTATATCGTGGTTTGGAGGGTTTTTATATTCCTCAGCGTCTTCATGTCTCCCCTCCATTTTGACATGAAACCGCTCCGTTGTTCAGTTAGAATCAAAGCTGAAAAGCCCACTCAGGTGACGTAAAGTATGAGGACCTTGACAATGGCTTTACTGGTGTTACTTCTCAAGGGGAAGGCTTCAGGATATCAGGTTTCATAGTCCAAAATTCCCAAGAAGGGTCGGTTTCCAGATTTCTAGGGTTCCAAGAGTCGGACTATGTCCATGTCAATCTAGAAAAAGGGGACATCTATGATTGGTACAGGCTGCAACCGAGCTTGGGGCACATCATCTAGGGATTCCATTTTGCAAAGGAGACAGTTGGTGCAGAATTGTTTGACCTCAGTGTACACCACAGGCCTTTAGTATCTCCCAAGGCGAGTATTCTCTCTTTTCTAAACCGCGTTGCCCCACTGTCAGATTAGATTAACAAACTCCAACACTGCCCCGTGGAATTGGTTGGGCACCAACAATTGGTGGTAGTTGTTCCCTTTGCCCATAGAATTTACATTGGCTCAATATACAAGTCCCCTCTTATCAATCAAATGTGGTGTCTTCAAAGTTAGTCTCTCAGCTTCTGATTCTAGGTTCTTCTAAGCTTGTTATCGAAGCAGACCTGTCCTTCTTTGGTATGGTATGGTATGGTAATGTTTATTTATATAGCGCCTATACACAGGCAAGTGTTTCAAAGCGCTCAAGGAGGGAAGGAACATGGGGGAGAAAATGTCGCTCAGAGCCCTTGAATTTCTGAGACGATAACGGTCTGCACAGGCAGATTAAGTGCAATATTATACATTTAACAGTTTAGATACGGCAAATGGGCCTGCACATTAAGGGGGAAGACAAGAGAGAACAGACAGAACGATATTCAGGCAGATCGTCCAAGGGCGGGAGAGCAAGGGAGGAGTAGGGGACCAAGTGCGGCCAGTCAGTAGAGACTGGTGAAGTGCAGAGAGAGAAGCTCTCAAGGTTTTATTACAAGTGCAGTGGGGTATAGGGCCTTGCAGCAAGTGCAGAAGGGCTGGCAAGGGTGCCTGGGATCTGTGATAATCTGAGGTACACCAGGCGGCAGTCAATAAGCTGTGTAGTAGAGTGAGAGAAGGAAGAGCAGAGAGCTAGCTTAGCAGGGTAGGGTGAGAGAGAAGGAAGAGGAGAAGAGGAAGGTCTTGAGGAGTTTCCGGAACTTGAGAATTTCCGGCTCAAGACGGAGGGTGGCAGAGAGGCTGTTCCATAGGGAGGCACCTGCTGAGAAAAGGGATCTCCCTGCAAATCTCTGCTTGGAGAACCGGCTCACCCGCAGAAGGTTGGAGGTAGATGAGCGGAGGGCTCGAGAGGGACAGTATTTAGGAAGGCAACGTTGAAGGTAAGCAGGTCCCAGACCGCAGAAAGCCTTTTGGACAATGCAGAGGGTCTTGAATTTGATTCTTGCAGCCATGGGGAGCCAGTTAATTGATTTCAGCACTAGAGAGAAGTAGTCCCTGGGCTTGAGGCCAAGGATAAGTTTTACAGTTCTGTTCTGAATGAGTTGCAGGGGGCACAGGGTGGAAGCAGGGAGGTTGAGGAAGGGGATGTTGCAGTAGTCCAGCCTGAAGAGCACTAGGGCTGTGGAGACAGTGAGCCGCTGGGGGAAAGTGAGAAAAGGTAGAGTGCTCTAAGGAGGTGTATTTGATAGTTAGACTTTTATGAAATGTCAGAAATGTGAGAGAAGGAGAGAGTGGAGTCAAAAATGACCCCAAGGTTTTTGGCATCACAGGTGGGGGTAGGCGCAGGGCCAAGGGAGGCTGGCCAGAGTGAGAGGGGTATATTGACCCACACTAGATCGTACCCCCTGGCTCTGGGGGATACCCATGTGGGGTATCCCCCAGAGCCAGTCATATTAGTTAGTCTTACTACTCTCATTCTGGGTGGCGGTGGATGACCTCTGTATCCAGCCTACAGGAACCTACGATAACACCATGTGTCATAGATAGCCTAAAGACAACATCAACTATCAGAGATGGTTCAAGGGTTCCTATACACATTTTAGGCAGGGCCCTAAGGGCTGTCCCTTACTCTCTCATCTACAGTAAGGCCAGGCTTCCCTACTTCCCAGGTTAGTATATGGAGCTTATTGAGCCCTACTGTCTAGGTTCTATCTTGTTGTAAATGAGGGACTAAAGGCAAATCCTTATCAGTCTAATCTCTCTCTCCAGAGCTTCCTTCATTAAACCTACTCTGCCATTCAGGTTAATTTTGAGGGGTTGTGAGTTGTATCTTTTCAGACACTCATGCCCCACTCAGACTTCTTCTTGTCGCACCCTGATGTTCCTCTCCCTGGGTTGCTCTGTTACTCTCCCTTCCACCTGCTACACTCCTTCCAACTCCTCCCACCTTCTCTGCTCTCTCACCCAACGTCTTCTTCCTGTGTCCCTCTGAAGTCTCTTCCTCTTTGTCTACAAACTACCTCCACCCTCCAATCGTACTCCCTCCTACTCTCTCTGCCCTCTCCATTGTACGACTACTTGCCCTAGTCTATTCTACTACTTTCTCTTTCCTACACCACTTCTACTCTCCCTTCTCCACACCTCTTCCACTATTCCTTCTCCACACCACTACTGCTCTGACCTCTTCACACCATTGCTATTTACACCTCACCACACCACTACTATCCTCTTTCCTCTTCACAACACTACTACTCCCCACCCTATTACTACTCTCCTCTAGCCACACTGCTACTAGACGACCCCATGTTTTAAACAGTCACTCTTATTGCACTCTGTCCCTGCCACTCACTCTCTACACTTCCTCTACTACTCTCACGTACCCTGCCACTCACTCTCTACACTTCCTCTACTACTCTCATGTACCCTGCATTGCACACACATTCACAAGAGACTACTGCTGCTCTCACCAACCAATACCTCATATTTCCTCTAAAACACCTCCACAATCCAGTCCACGATCCTTCCTCCTGCTGGTCTCTTGTTCTTCCGCCGCCTCTGATCTCACCCGAATAACCCACCCCTTCCTCTTTCCTGTCGCCCTTCTTATCCTCCCCCTCCTTTTCCTATAGAACTTCTGGGTCTAACAAATCTGATCCTAACTTTCCTGCCTGGGAGGTATTACAGTAACAGTAGATAATTCTGAGCACACCTATTGTATAATGTAGGGTAAGCAAACCTTCGGATTATATGGGTATTTGTATAACTCAGGGTGATGGGGAGGTAATACAACTCTGACAGAAGATAAGTATCCTATGGTTAAGTATACTGAACTGCACACCAGTAAGCTGGAAACAGTGCAAATGAAGGCGCTTAACGAGTCTGTGGGTTGTTCACATTGTCAATATTCAGTATAATGTACGTAGTAATCTGAAGATCTTCCTTGGAAAGAAATGTTCAGTATTTGTATAAGGAAATTCTTTTTATGAACAAAATATTGAATGTTTCAATGAGGTGCATTTAGATCCATTATCCTTAAATGCATAGCTCACCGCGTTTCGGAACAGGTAAATCCCATCATCATGAGTGTTTTGTTTCTCAAAATCTATTACATATCAAGTACAAAGAAGGTGTAAGTATACATCAATGTAGTGATTGCTACAAATATACATATCAACAATATTACTGATCCATAAAGGAAGACCTATATGAAATTTTAAATTATTTACCATGGAAATAAATATCTTTCATTCTTGAAAGTATTGGATATTGTAATGGCTACTAACACCCTCCCGCAGACAACCATCCCATCACAGATCAGATATAGGCCCCCCACTCATGGTGTTCTCGGGCTCAGACCTCCAAAGGCTTGTGTACAGATTAGGTGGGCTCACGCATGGCACAGGTGGCACCTACTTAATCAATAACATTGGGAGAGAAGGACTTCCTGACCCCCCCAAGATGGTGGATTAGTGGACCAAAGAGGTTCAGCAGGATCTGTTTGCCAGTAGCTGGGAGTGGCTGGCTATATAATCCATGCCCAGCTGCAAGGCCGTGCTTCGTGTTATTTTGCTGTCAAAGCGGCGTGACGCTTACCGACAAACGGACCTGCAAGAAGACACAAGACACAGCGTTAAGCGAAGAGCAGCTGAAAACAAGGTCGGAAAACACAGTTTTAACTCACCGTTGCAGTAATGCAGCCCCTCCGACAGATCAGTTTTCAGCGTTCGGCTGCCATGATCATCCCTCAGCTTCCCGAACCGGACACGCCCTCAGCTGCTTTGTTCCTCCAGCCCACTCCGCTCCGGATACTCCTAGGAAAATAAGTAAGACACAGTTAGAATCAAGGAAATACTTACCAGCAGAAAGACTTGTCATATCTAATACTATGAGCAAACCGAGTGCAGCAAAGACATTGCAGAGTCAAGTAAGCACTTACCTCACCTCAAACGCACCGATTGCAGGATAGCAAGCAGAAGATATTGTAAACACAAGGAAATATTTACTTGAGCGCGCCGGGTGCAGCAAACAGAAAGGCATTGCTAATTATCTGCAAACAGAATGCAGCACAGCCGAGCTCTCACTCAGAAACACGCATTGGACCGGCATTGTGAAAACAACACTACCCTGGAGTAACTCCATACAGAATCACAAGACAGTAGCAGGAATAAGCATCCTTAAGCCAAAGCAAGCCTGGGCTTAAGACCCAATGAAGAAACTGGTGAAGCACAATTTACCTGCTCAGAAGATTAGCGCCCCTGCAGGAACAGCAGGATGGAGAGCTCATCTTTATAAACTAACAGTTGAGCTGAACCACACAAGGGTCCCAGGTGCCAAGGGAAGTTGGGGAAAGAACCAAGGGAAGCTGGGGAGAGAACCAAGGGGTCACAGGGAGGTAATATTCTTCTCCTTTCTTCATGCTAGGATACCCACACCTGGTAGGTACACCTCCTCAGAGTCAACATATGCACAAGTCATGCCCCCGTCCAGAGGCTCCAGGTGCTCCTGCAGAGACAAGGTAAGCGTAACAGAACGCAAAGCCCAAAAGTCTCAATATCTGCCAGAGTTTCATGGAGACCTAGGACATATGATATGATATGATATGGTATTTATAACGTGCCTATACACAAGTGTTTCAAGGCGCGACGAGGCAGGGGGAGAAAAAAACCAAGGGGAGACATACAACGATCCTACTAGGCCAGGTGTCATTCAGATCGCGCTAGTGCAAGGGAGGAGGGGAAAGGGAGAAGTGCAAGGGGAAAGGGAGAGGGGAAAGTGCAGTACAGGGTAATAGCATACAGGAAAGTAACAAGGGCCAGCTAGTGGCAGTGCGAGTAAGTGCAGATAAGTGCTGGGAAGGAGGGGCTGTAGGGATACAGACACAGTCCCGTAGTGCAGGGGGTGCCAGGGAGGCAGTGCAGGGGAGAGTGGCTGGGCCAAGGACCGAGAAGGTGAGTGACCCAGTTGCAGATTCAGTGCAATTTAGTAACTTTAGCAGGGGAGAGGGGAGAGAAAGCGGAGGCGAAGAGGAAGGTTTTGAGGTGCTTCCAGAACCGGAGATGGTTCTCCTCAAGTTTCAGGGGGGCAGGAAGGCTGTTCCAGAGGGAGGCCCCTGCAGCGGAGAGAGATCTGCCACCAACTCGTTGTTTGGAAAAGCGACTGACCATGAGGGAGTTGGAGGCGGATGAGCGAAGAGCTCGAGAAGGAAGATATTTAGGAAGAGGGAGTTGAAGATATTTTGGCCCAAGGCCCCAGAAGGCCTTGTGGACAATGCAGAGGCTTTTGAACTTGATCCTCTCAGCCACTGGGAGCCAGTGTAGTGATTTCAGTCCTGGAGAGATACGGTCCATGGTCTTGAGGCCAAGGACAAGTCTTGCAGTTCTGTTCTGGATGAGTTGCAGAGGGCGGAGAGTAGAGGCAGTAGGTCTGACATAGACCAAGTATCCCAGTTGCTAGGGAACCTTTGAACTGAAGTACATGCAGCCTGAGCAGAGACCAATGCTCTACGAAGGGAGCTGGTGGTTGTATAGCTACCTTCAACAGACTGGTTGCCGATACCAATTGGCATGAAGAAAAGAGGACAACCCTGTTCTATAGGGGCTTGTGGGGTGACCTAAAGGAAGTTCTGGCTGAGGTGGTCAATCCTCCCCCATTTCCCCCGAGGCTTGCGCTGAGTATATTGACCTAGCAGTACAATTAGACCACCAGTTGCAAGACCGCAAGGTGGATCGAGCACGCTCGGAAGGGGGACATTGCCCTTGGAGTATGCCGAGTACCAAGACGTCTTTCAAAAGGAGCAGGCAAACACTCTATCTCCGCACAGACAGTATGACTGTCAAAACAACCTCATACCGGGCTCTCAGATCCTGTGTAGCCGTATTTACGCATTGACCGAACAGGAGAACTTCATCTGAAAACCTACCTGGACCAGTACCTGGCTAACTGGTTGATCCGACCGTCCGAGTTGCCAGCAGTCTCTCCCCTCTTCTTCGTGCCAAAGAAGGAGGGAGACCTAAGACCTTGTATCGACTATCGTTCATTGAACCAGATAACCGTTAAAAACAGGTATCCTCTCCCACTGCTACCGGTGTCCTAGACCAGGTGAAGGACGCACAGATTTACACCAAGCTGGACCTTAGAGGGGCATACCATATTGTACGTGTTAAGAAAGGTGATGAGTGGAAGACTGCTTTCCGCACTAAGTATGATCTCCACGAGTACCAGGTATGCCCTTTGGGCTTTGCAACGCTCCCGCTGCATTCGAGTATTTCATGAATGACATCTTACGGGAATTGCTGGACGTATGCGCTATAGTGTACATCGACGATATTTTGATTTATACCACCACAGTCCAAGACCATGTAGCCCACGTACGAGCAGTTCTGGAAAAACTTTGGCAGCACCAGCTTTATGCGAAACTAGAGAAGTGCTCCTTTCATGTTTCAGAAGTTGAGTTTTTAGGTTTCCGTCCGACTCCCCAAGGAATAAGAATGGATAATCGGAAGGTAGACGCAATCCTTTACTGGCCTTCACCTACCTCAGTGAAACGGGTCCAGAGTTTCTTAGGGTATGCAAACTTATACTGTCGTTTTATACCCGGATTCTCACAGTTAGTGCACCCGATTACCTCCTTACTGCGGAAGCACAAGAAATTCGACTGGACTCCAGAAGCTGAGGAGGCATTCCAGGCACTGAAGCACAAGTTCACCACAGACGCGGTGTTGCAGCATCCAAAACCAGACTGCCCAAATGTGGTTGAGATGGACGCCTCCAACGGCGCAATGGGAGCAGTACTCTCGCAGACAAATCCAGAGACTGGCCAGCTGCATCTGGTGGCGTTCTGGTCAAAGAAGCTTTCGGCAGCAGAACTGAACTACGTTATCAGTGACAAAGAGCTCCTGGCCATCAAAGCGGCTTTCAAAGAATGGAGGCATTACCTGTTGGGAGTGGGACACACCATCACCGTCATCACAGACCATCGAAATCTGTAGTACCTGCGGTCAGCCAAGGTGCAATAATCACGCCAGCTTTGCTGGGCATTGTTTTTCGCAGAATTTGATTTCATCATCACATACCGATCGGGAGCACGCAACGAGAAAGCTGATGCGTTGTCACACTTAGGAAAGGGAGAGGGCGCCTATTCCACACTCGAACCGGTAGCCATCATTCTGGGAGACAAGGTCCTTGGCCTCCTGATGACCACGGCTTTCCCCCCTCGATGACTTGCAAGCAGGAGGAAGACTCCACATGTCCACAGACAAGTTACTGATTTGGGCCTCAGAGGACACTCATCGTACCATCCAAGATGGCTTACCATATTACCTAGGGCGTTTGTATCTCCCAACAGAGGCTTTGCAAGAGCAGGTTGTAACAAGTTATCACGATGCAGTAATGGAAGGACACCTAGGGGTCGCCAAGACTTTGGTCAAGGTCAGGCGTTACTACTGGTGGCCCACCTGGTGGCCCACCTGGTGTAAGGACGTCACCCAGCATGTATTGTCGTGCAGAATCTGTGCACAGAACAAGGCCCAAAAACAAAAACCAGCAGGGCTCTTGCATATCTTTTGGCAGTCCCACCAATGCCATGGCATACCTTGTCACTAGACTTCATCACAGACTTACCTCCTTGTAATGGATATAACACTGTTCTGGTTGTAGTGGACCTGTTTTCCAAGATGGCTCATTTCATAGCCTTGAAGGGACTTCGGACGGCGTCAACCTTGGCAAGGGTGTTTTTGGAACAAATTGTTAAACTACACAGCTTCCCACCTGTCTTGATTGCTGATAGAGGCAGCCAATTTATCTATAACTTCTGGAGAAAAAGTTGTGAACTAGCAAACATTGATGTACGGGTTTCCACAAGCCACCATCCCCAGACCGATGGCCAAACAGAACGGACCAACCAAACGATGGAACAATACCTTCGATGTCTACTTCATCAAACAGAAAACACCTGGGCAGAGGTGTTATGGATCGCAGAATATGCACATAATAATTCGACCAATACTTCCACTGGGCATAGTACTTTCTATGTACTGTATGGACATCATCCACGCATTTCGTCTGATCCACCTGAAACGCTCAAATTGCCAGCATTGAAGACCCTACATGTGACAATTTCACAGATGCTACAAAAGGACACTGAACTGCTGACCACTGCCAAGAAAACACACAAGAAGTTTGGAGATCGCCATAGAAAGGAAGCTCCTGCCTACCAAGTGAGCAACGCAGTTTGGCTAGCAGCTAAATACTTACCTTTGAAGGGTCCCCGAAAAATCTCATCCGAGGTACCTGGCCCAGTATACTATCGAGGCTGTGATCTACTGCATCGCAATGAGAGTGGCTCGGCCTTCCAACATGCACTTGCTATCCAGTATTTCATGTGTCTCTACTCAAACCCGTACAACCTGGCAGTCGTGTCAAAACACCCCCAGCTCCGGTCTTAATGGAAAGTGAAAGTGAACCCGAATATGAAGTCAAGGACATCCTGGATTCTAAGATAGTCTGAAGAACACTGTATTACCTGGTTGATTGGAAAGGGTACGGGCCACAAGACATGGGAGCCCAGTAGGAACATCCATGCATCCCGGTTAGTTAAAAGGTTTCATCGGAGCAATCCAGCGAAGCCAGGACCTGACAGCCCATCCTTGAGAGGGTCCTTGTGGTGGGGTGGGGGGGAGTACTGTCATGGATACTAACACCATCCCGCAGGCAACCATCCCTTCACAGGTCAGATATAGGCCCCACACTTGTGATGTTCTAAGGCTCAGACCTTTAAAGGCTGGTGTACAGTTTAGGTGGGCTCAGGCATGGTACATACATAGTCAATAACATTGGGAGAGAAGGACTTCCTGACCCCCCCAAGATGGTGGATTAGTGGACCAAAGGGGTTCAGCAGGAGCTGTTTGCCAATAACTGGTAGTGGCAGGCTACATAAGCCACTCCCAGCTTCAAGGCCGTGCTTTGCATTATTCTGCTGTCTAAGCAGTATGACGCTTACCGATGACCGGACCTGCAAAAAGACACAAGACACAGCGTTAAGCAAAGAGCAGCTGAAAACAAGGTTGGAAAACACAGTTTGAACTCACTGTTGCAGTAACAGAGCCTCTCCGATGGATCCATTTTCAGCGCTCGGCTGCCGTGATCATCCCTCCGCTTCACGTGCCGGACACGCCCTCAGCTGCTTCGTTCCTCCAGCCGGCTCCGCTCCGTATACTCCTAGGAAAACAAGTAAGGCATAGTTTGAATCAAGGAAATATGGGCAGAAAGACTTGTCAGATCTAATACTACAAGCGCACCAGCCGCAGAAAAGACATTGCAGAGTCAAGTAAGCACTTTCCTCGAACGCACCTATTGCAGGATAGCAAGCAGAAGATATTGTAAACACAAGGAAATACGTACTCGAGCGTGCCGAGCGCAGTAAACAGAAAGGCATTGCTAATTATCTGAAAACAGAACGCAGCACAGCCGAGCTCTCCCTCAGAAACACGGATTGGACCGGCAGTGTGAAAACAACAATACCCTGGAGTAACTCCATACAGAATCACAAGACAGTAGCAGGAATAAGCATCCTTAAGCAACAGCAGGCCTGGGCTTAAGACCCAGTGAAGAAACTGGTGAAGCACAACTTACCTGCACAGAAGATTAGCGCCCCTGCAGGAACAGCAGAATGGAGAGCTCATCTTTATAAACCAACAGGTGAGCTGAACCCCACAAGGCTCCCAGGTGCCAAGGGAAGTTTGGGAGAGAACCAAGGGAAGCTGGGGAGAGAACCAAGGGGTCACAGGGAGGTAATATTCTTCTCCTTTCTTCATGCTCGGATACCCACACCTGCACCTCCTCAGAGACAACATACGCACGAGTTGTGCCCCCTGCCCAGAGGCTCCAGGCTACCGCAGAGACAAGGTAAGTGTAACAGATATATGGTTTTTACTCTGTTGCCACAAAATATAAAGAAACGTTTCACTTAATATGTAAGAATAGAAGATTGATCAAATAGTCCCAAAAAGTTGGAGGAATAGTACCTTCTAAGGATAGTAGCAGTTCTATTGGACATGTGTTTATAGCGATGCCTTGAATACTGAAGACGTAGCCTACAATGTAAGCAAAAACCTGTGTAAAACTCAAGGTCAACTAAAGGTATCAACAAGAGTAAAAAAGTATTCAAGAGAATAGGGCAAAAATCTAACTTACCACTAAAGATGGTAGGAAAATATCACAAAGAAAATATAGAGTAACTACATGGTAGAGTAGAGTTAGAACGCTATTAGCATTGGAAAATGGTAGAGATTTATGTGTGACATAGTAACGTAACGTAATTGCGCCGTATATTATGAGCGTGACCTGAGGGCGTAAGTACCTGTCGAATTGTAAAGATAAACTCAACTAAATGCATTTGAAGAAAAGAATCTGAGCAAAGCCACAAGTTCTAATGTTCCTCAGGGTAAACCTTATTATATGTAAAACATAGTTACGACTGTATTGAATATCTAAACATATCTCATCCTTGCAGAACATTCACTTTGGAAATTGGTAAACCTACACTTCTTAGATATAGAGATGACCTTGAAACACAATAGAATATTAACAAACCTACAGATGTCAACAACACAGTCCACAATTTCAGTATTGATCCTCAACACCTACAAAATCAATGTACGGTATAGGAGAATCATTTCTGACAATGAAACCTAACAAAGAATGTATTTATTTAATTTTATTTATTGGGTATTTATAATGCGCCTACACACAATGTGTTTCAAGGTGCAACAAGACAAGAGGGGATGACAAAAACAAAAATGGCCCTACTAGGCCTTGTAACATTCGGATATTGTAAGTGCAGTAACAAGAAGTTCAGCGGAGAGAGGAGGGGGGGGAAGTGCCAGGAAGGGGGCAGGTCCTGGTCAGGGCTAAAGGGCCCATGGGTTAAAGTGTGCCAGGGGAGTTTAGGTGGACAGAGCCAGGAGAGGGGCGGGAGAGGGCCACGGCCACGTGAAAGTTCAAGTACAGGGCTGGCATGGTTCAAGGGGTTCAAGCCCAGTCAGGTAAGTTCAGTGGAGGGAATGCCTGGAAGGGCAAGTGTAGGTTTGGGAGGGGAAGAGTAGACCAAGTACAGGAGTAGACTGGACGAGGAGTGCCCGGTGCCCTGTAAGAGTCTGAAGGAACTAGGCAGCCAGTCAAGTGGCAGAAGGGGGGGCATTAGCAGGGGAGGGGGAGAGGGAAGGAGGAAGAGAAAAGGAGGGTCTTGAGAAGCTTCCAGAACTTAAGGAGATCCGGCTCATATCTGAGAGGGGCAAGGAAGGCTATTCCAGAGGGAGGCACCTGCAGAGGAGAGGGATCTACTCCCACCCTCTGCTTGTAGCTAGAAGACCGAAGGGCTTTAGCAGGGAGGTATTTAGGGAGAGAACATTGGATGTAGTGGGGACCCCCGCCCCAGAAAGCCTTGTGGATAATGCAGAGGGTCTTGAAATTGATCCTCGCTGCAATCGGGAGACAGTGGAGAGATTTTAGGGCTGGAGAGATGCGGTCCCTGGGCTTCAGGCCAAGGATAAGTCTTGCCGTCCTATGCTGGATTAGTTGAAGGGGGCAAAAAGAGGAGTTAGGCAGATTGAGGAGGAGGCTGTTGCAGTAATCTAGCCTGGAGAGGACCAGAGTTCTGGACACATTGGGCCTCATTACACGGACGGCGGTAAGGGTTAACGGTCACCGTTAATGGCAACGGTGACCGTTAACCCTTACCGCCGTACTACGAGGTCCCTTTGCGGGTTGGAGGATTTAACGCCTGCTTCTTGCAGGCGTTAAAATCCAACCCGCTAAGGGACCTCGGAGCTAATTACGGCACCGCAAAATTGCGGTGCCGTAATTAGCGCCTTCCCCAGTCACATAGAGCCCTATGGGGCAGAAATGGGAATGGGGAAGGGCAATGGCGGAAAGGGGATTTACCGCCCCTCCAACCTTGGAATGGGGCTGTAAATCCCCTTTCCGCCAAGGCGGTGCCGGTATTTTACCGGCAAGCGCCATGGCTCACCGCCTACCGTGTAATGAGGCCCATTGAGTTTCTGGGGGAAGGTGAGGAAAGGGAGAGTGCCTCTTTGGAGGTGCAGCTGAAAGTGGGCCTTCTTGGCAAGGTATGTGATGTGTGGAGAGAAGGAGAGAGAGTAGTCATGGATGACACCAACGTTTCTTGCCTCACAGGAGGGTGACGAGAGGGGGTTCCAATTGTATCCTGAACAGCCCCCTCCTCACCCGAGTCTTCAGTGCTGCGTAAAGAGGCGTTGTCTGTTGAAGGCGGAGCAGTCCCCTTCTTTCTTGAGGACTTCCTGTCCTTGAAGAGATACAGCCTGTCTCTGGACAAAGCCACTATGCCTGTAGAGCAATAGACCTGGCAATAGACTCCGATTCGAAAAGCGCATGTGAAGGGAAAAAGCCTGGTTGGCACAATAAACGCTTCTCTGTAAAGTTGCAGGCACTGTATATTCGTAATCGGAAGATCCGTAGGTTCCACTGTATAGATGGTGTTTAGTATGGACAGGAAGCGGAGATCCATAGGTTCCAATGTACAGGTGGCAGTGTCTTCAACAAAGGACTGATTCCCAGAAGTGACTGAAGAGTCAGGGAGAGCCAGAGCAGAAATCTATCCCAAGGGAGACAGAAGTACAAGAAGGTCTAAACTTGGAAACAAAGTCTATAGAAAAAATAGCAACAAAATGGAAATGCCACGAGACCAACAGCTTTCAAAACAAATGGAAAGAAAGGGGTTCGCAAACATAGCGATGTCCAGAATGAACAAGGTAAAAAAGAAAGTACAAGCAGGAGCACAGGAGTAGAGAAGGGAAGCTCCTGAGGGGAAGAGGCGCCAGTTAAGAGGAAGGCAGGAAGCGCCAAAACAGAAAGGGGAAAGAGCCAAGAGCACACAGCGTCTCACCCAAAGCTCTGGTATGAACAGGTTTGCAATGCGAGTTGGAGATGTCACGTGCTGCTGATGAAAGCCAGCCCAGCCGGTGGTGAGGAAGACTAGAATGGTGGAAGACGTTGCTAGGAAAACGTAGAGCGGGGATCAATGATGCTGCAGGCACCACTTCCTCCACAGGATCCAAGAAGGGAGAACAGTGACAGTGTGTCCCCTCTTTTACTTGGAGGCACCCGGTTTCCCTGGATGCAACAGATTACATTTTCGCAGCAAGATAGCGGCCAAGATATGGGAAACCGGTTCCCAAGTATTTTCAGTGGATGGGTACCCTTTCCATTGTATCAAATACTGTAATCTTCCTCGATGGAAACGTGAGTCGCAGATTTGAAGCACTTCATATTCATCTGGCTCCTTGTTGAACAGATGTAGCGCCTTCTTTTCTTTTCAGGTGAAAGGGTCCGGCATGTAAGGCTTCAACGGAAAGGAATGGACACCTGGGCGAAGTCCGTTTAAGGAAGGTGGCAATGTCAATCTGAACACTACCGGATTGATCTTTGCCTGGATTTCAAAAGTGTCTATGAACCTAAGAGAAAATTTAGAGGGCCAAACCCATCTGGGCAGAAATCTTGTGGAGAGCCACACTTTGGCTCCCACCTCCCATGCAGGAGTGGGGGTTCTATGCTTGTCCGCTTGTCTCTTGTATCCTTCCCTCTTCTTCTTAAGGTGTTCATAAGCATCCTTGTGAGCATTAGAGATATCCTCTATTAAGCCGTTAATAGGAGAAACGGCAGTCTCAGGAAGACCTAAACCAGGCAGTGATCTGGGATGGAGCCCACATGTGCAGAAAAAATGGTTCATTCCTATTGCAGTATGTATAGCGTTATTGTATGCAAACTCAGCTGTTGGTAAGCGGGCCCCACCAAGTTGTCTTGAGGAGGATTAATGAAACAACGTAAGTATTGTTCCATAGTGCTGTTCAACCTCTCGGTTTGTCCGTTTGTTTGGGGGTGGTAACCCGATGACAGGGCCCTCTCGATTCCAAGTAAGTTGTACAAGGTCTTCCAAAATACAGAAGTAAATTTAGAACCTCCGAGGTGATTGATTCTGGGATTCCATGCAGGCAGAAGATTTCCCAAAAAAACACCATAGCGGTTTCAGAGACTGTGGGCACGCCCAAAAGGGGCACAAAATGTGCCAACTTGCTGAACGTGTGGGCAACCACCATAATGGCTGTACAACCTCTGGAGGGGGGGGGGGATTCACAACAAAGTCAGTAGATGCATGGCTCCAGGGTCTGACAGGAGCAGGGCTCTGTTCCAGGTACCCAAAGGGTTTGATGGTCTGTTTACATTGCGAACATAAGACCAAACATACAATTTAACATCCCGGCACATTGCAGGCCACCAGAATGAACGTCGGACAAGGTCCAAGGTGGCTTTGTATCCTCAATGACCTGCCGCCTTGCCTTCATGACACCAAGACAACACACATTTGCAAAGCGATCCCTCCGGAACCACCAACAGATTCCGATGAAAAAGAAGACCCTCCTTCCTTGAACAATCGCTCGGAAAAGAACTGGAATCCATCAGGGAGTTGGCTTCTTTGACTTCTTGCAAAAAGGATGAAACAAAATTCACATAAACCACACATGCACACTTTAGCACCACTTGCTAGCTCTCACCTGAGGGTGTAATAGGATACTTATGTGTAGTAGCCGGTTCTCCTGTAACTCTTGAACTTCCTACAACGCTTTTCCTCACACCACTGCCACCAGTAATTCATGTACCGTTACTTGTTTCAGTACCAGGGTCGCCTGTAACCACTACGAACCTCAGACTGGGCTTCTGTCATCTTTTTGTCATTGCTCCGCAATCAAGTAAGCCTCCTTGCAACAGCGCCACGATGCCCATGGGCTGTCATGCACTGCTGTTATAGGTGGGTTTTCGACAAGATCAATGTTCACCTCCCCTTCCTCCTCACCTGAATCCTCTGAGGAGACCTTTCGCCGGGTGAGCTTCTTCTTTGATTTCTTCTTTGAGAAGAGAAAGGGTCGTCCTCGGTAAGAAGCCACCCTGATTCCCTGTTAAACAGGGAAGCAGTGGACTCCCTTCCCGCGGAGACCAAATGGAGAGGAAAAAAGCAGCCGCTTAAAGAAACCTCTCAGTAGTGGCAGTGGTAGCAGACTTCCGGGCGGTTCTACTAGTCCAGAACTGGATGTAAGGAGATCCGTAGCGCGCAGTGTAGGTTCCGAAGGTAGTAGCAGAGATGAAAGGTCCTGGGCTTGAGGCTGAAGGGTGGAAGCTATACTGGAGCCGACGCCCGGGCTGGAAACAGGCGTGGATAAGGAGCGGAGTCCAGCAATCAGGCCAGGTAAATGCAGAGCACGAAGGGAGGCAAGCGACAGACTGCCGGAGCGGAAAGGAAGAGAACCAGGAAGGAAGAGCACAGAGCGGGAAGGAAAGGAGAGCGAAACAGCGAGGGGAAAAGCGAGAAAAGGAAAGCGGAAGAGGTAAAGAAAGGACCCGAGTAGCGAGATGCTCGGGTAGCAGAAGAGGGAGCAGGCAGCGAGGCAAGGCAGGCAGAGAAAGCGCGAGGAGAAAAAACACGGGAGCACAGCAACAAAGTGAAAGTGACCAGGTTGCAACGTGCCGAACCCAGAGATGGGCGGGGCTAAATACCGAACCGGTGCTAAGAAGCAAAAAGACTAGACCGGTGGACCAGGAAGTGAGAAACAAACCTGGAACAATCTAATGGCGCCACCAACGTCAAGCGGTCCATAGCCGCCAGCGGCCACCGGGAGACTGCGGCGTGACATGGGCTGCTTTGTGCGCAAAATATAAATTAAAACAATGTAAAGGAACTTGTTCCTTGGGAAAAAGGCTCTGGTGTATACCCCACCGGTTCTCTGGAGGCACTCTGTGATAAACCATCAGCAATAATGTACTCTGGGCCTGGGATGTATGTGATGGCGAAATCAAATTGTGCAAACAAATACAACCATCTTGCTTGTCTAGCATTAACACAATCCATGTGTTGTAGTGCCCACAGGTTCCTGTGGTATGTTCTGATGACAAAAGGTCATGTGGCTCCCTGCAAAAGATGCCTCCATTCCATACAGGCTTGCGTCATAGCCATCAGATCCTTCTCAGTTACAGAGTAGTTCAACTCACTTTGGTTGAAGGTCTTGGAGAGGTAGGCGATGGGATGTTCCTGCCCGGCCCGTCGTGTTCCTGTTTTAACACGGCTCCCAAGGCACCGGCAGAGGCATCTGCCTCCACAAGAGAAAACTATGATTTAAGGATAGGAGCAGAACAAAAAAGTCTCTTGAGATGACAAAAGGCTGTTTCTGCAGACTGATCTCAAATGAAAGGTATGTTCTTCTTAAGGAGTTTGGTAATGGGAAGAACTGTAGCTGAAAAATATGTTATAAATCTTCTGTAGAAGTTTGCCAGACCCAAATAATGCTGGATCTCCATTACAGAAGAAGGCCCACGACCATTGTATGACTGCTGAGATCTTTTGCGGGTCCATAGCGATACCCTCATCCGATAAGATGAGCCCTGGATAGGGTACTGACAATCCCTCAAATAGACACTTCTGCGGCTTCACCAGCAGCTGATTCCTCTGTAATCGATCCAGTACTTCTGAAAGGTGTTGTTGGTGATGTTCTCAGGACCTTTAGGATACCAAGATATTGTCCAGATATACTATAACCGATCTTAGGCCTGAAAACAGACGGTCCATGAACCTCTGAAACACTGCGGGTGCATTGACAAGACCGAAGGGCATGACCTGATACTCATAATGCCCATAAGGGGTCCTGAAAGCTGACTTCTATTCATCGCCTGCGTGGATGTGCAGGAGATGATAGGCTCCTCTTAGGTCGAACTTAGAGAAGACCACTGCTCCTTGTACAGCCTTGATGATATCCCTAATGAGGGGCATGGTGTATCGATCACGTATGGTCACCTTGTTAAGTCCTCTATAGTCAATACAGGGTCATAAATCCTGTGAGTCATTCTTTGGGATGAAGAAAATGAGGCCCCTGTTGGGGACTTGGAAGACCGAATGAGTCCATTCTGAATATTTTCTTCCCAGTACTCTTTTAATGCTTTCTTTTCAGGGACCGTAAGTGAAAACATGCGACCAAAGGGCACCAAAGCATTCTGTTCCAGCTCTATAGCGGAATCCTCAGGCTGATGAAGAGGCAACTTGTTGCGCACAGTATCCAGAAAAACCTCTTTTAACCTGTGGTACTGTAAGGGGATACAGTGAACCCCCGACAATAGGTGTCAGTAGTTCCGAACATCCTGTGGAGGTGATAACTTGTGTAGGGATTTGAAGACTCTTAGTAACGCAATGCTTGGAGTCAAATCGAAGAGTATTCTTCGCCCAATCGATGTGAGGATTGTGAGTTCCCAACCAAGGTATGCCCAGGATCACAGGAAAATGGGCTGCTCGGATGAGATCAAAACAGAGGGTTTCCCTGTGATAGAACAAAAAGAGGCAAATTTGAAGTGACATGTGGGTGATGGGACCCGAACTAAGAGGCTTGTCGTCGACTCCATCCACAGCTTGATTTTCAGCTTGGGCCAGCAAGTGAATGTGTTCTTTCTTAGCTCAAAGTACATCCATGAAATTACCCACTGCTCCACTGTCAATGAGAGCCAGGGTTTTAATGGATCTCCTTGCAACCTGTAGGAATACACGTACCGCCATCAAGCGGGTTTCGGGCTGAACAGCACTGGTGCAAATGGAATACAAAGGACCTTGATGATTACCCCGACCGAAGGTCCATTGTAGGTCGGGGTCAATCGTTTCCCGATCCCCTTTGTGGAACTTCCAGGCATTCCCTCAATAGATGGCTCTCTCGGCCACAATACATACAAAGGCCAAGGTCTCTCTGTCTATTGTTTTATTATTTATTTATTTATTAGGTGCCGAAAGCCCACAGGCATCAGGGTGCCATAATATAAACCCAGAAGGACAACCATCAAGAAAACAGGACACAAGAGCAGCTAGATTGGGCTGGAAGAATTAATTTGAACAAATTAGTTTTTAGAGATTTCCTGGATGTAGCAAGGACGGCTTCAGACCGCAGGGTGATAGGAAGTGAGCTCCAAATGTCTATGTCTATGTCTTTCAGCAGAGGATAATGGTCCCCGGGTGTTAGGTTTCACTGCTGAGTGCTGCCCCACAGAGTATGGAGGAGCAGTTGGAAGTCGGCTTGTAGCTGACAAATTCTTCCCACAAATGTAACCCTCTACTTAGTAAAAAGAACAAGCAAAGGGGTCTATTTGTTGGAAGACGGGACACACACCCAGGAACACACCGTCTGTGGAGACAAAAGAACAGGTTAGTAGCAGGGCTGTAGTACGCCGGTGTATTCCCCAAACCACAGACCAAAATCACACCCAACTCACAACCGGCAGAAAGAAACCCAGGTAACGGGTGGTGGCGTGGACCCAGCCGATATGGTATCCCTGGTTTTCACCTCTTAGAAGGAGCGTTCCTGTAATTACAAGGAACACTAAGTGGTGGCGATATAAATGAGGCGTAGTAAACAATCAGAATTGAAGAATGGTTCTTACCATTCATGTTAGGGGTGTGATACAAATGCAATTAATAAATAAATACAACTCTTTTAACCTGCTACTAGCCGTTACTATCGTAACATGAAGACATGACCTTACAACTGTTCTGTTAGTACTGTATTGCATAACTAACTGACCTGTACAACCAAGTATGATCTGTAACCATGTTCTTAAACCAAGTATGATCTGTAACCATAATCTTAAACCAAGCGCCCAGATACCTGAGGGTTAGGTGCGCAATACAAATGCAATAAATATTTAAATAAATAAATACCAGAAGAGTACCCCATGGACTGGTATGTTCAGTTTTGAATCCAGAAGCACAGGATGCTACCCCCGATGAAGGATGCCTGGAGAGAGTCCTTAGATGATTGTATCCAAATAATCCAGATAGCACCAAGATCTAGCCCGACGGCACGTGGACACCCAAAAACATGCACACATAACAGCAAGCGTCTCTAGTCCGTGTGCAGGGTTCCTGGACGAGTGCAAGAGGAGAAGTTCTGAGTGCGTGAAGATCCGAGAACTGGGAACACGCAGCAGGTGATGCGGAGAGCAGAGTGAAAGCTTAAAGCAAGACTGGTCCCTTATGGGGGGTGGGGGGGGGAGGGGAGGGGAGGGGAGGGGAGAGAGAGAGGAGGGGGAGGGGGAGGGGGAGGGGGAGGGGGAGGGGGAGGGGGAGGGAGAGGGAGAGGGAGAGGGAGAGGGAGAGGGAGAGGGAGAGGGAGAGGGAGAGGGAGAGGGAGAGGGAGAGGGAGAGGGAGAGGGAGAGGGAGAGGGAGAGGGAGAGGGAGAGGGAGAGGGAGAGGGAGAGGGGGAGAGGGAGAGGGAGAGGGAGAGGGAGAGGGAGAGGGGGAGGGGGAGGGGGAGGGGGAGGGAGAGGGGGAGGGGGAGAGGGAAGAAAAAAAAAAAAAAAAACTCAGCAAAGCGAGGAGTCTGTGATAAAGCAGGTTTGGCAATGGCTGACAACAAAGTCCAAAACGGCGAGCAGGAAGGTGGGTACCGGGGCGACAGGGCTTCACCAGAGACATGTGAAACACAGGGTGGATTCTCTAGGCTGACTGTAATTCCAGTTTCGCAGCCAGGGGACTGATGATCTCAGTTAACGGGGAAGGGCCCACAAAACGAGGTAACAGAGAATGACGACCAGGCAACTTCAAGTTCCTAGTGGACAACCAGACTCTCATCCCGACCTGGTAGCCCGGGGCCGGAGAACGATGAGCGTCCACAAATGCCATGGCGCTCTTATGAGCTTCAGGCAGATGTTGCTTCACATACTTGTGTAGGACAGTCAGTTCCTTGACAGTCAAGGGCAGCAGGATTGCTCTGGGAACCAATCAGATCCAAAGGCATAGCTTTTGGATGCTGGCCATAGAGTGCAAAGAAAGGTGAAGAACCCGTGGAGGTGTGGATGAAGTTATTGTACTCAAACTCTGCTGCCACCAATACCGATAGCCAGGTCTCCTGATTCTGAAGGATGAGACAGCGGAGGTATTGCTCGAGGGTGGCATTGAGACTCTCTGTCTGTCTGTCCATCTGTCTGCGGGTGATAGGTGCTTGAATACCTCTCGTCAACCCCTAAGGAAGAAATGAGAAGTGAATTGCATGGCCCTATCAGTGATTATAATGGAAGGGAGGCCAAAGAAATGGAACACGTTTTTCAGGAACATGTCAGCGGGCATAAGGGCAGTGGCAAGACCACCGAATGGGATGACAAGTACCATCTTTGTAAAATAGTCCACTACAACCCATATAGTGTTATACTCTTGTACATTTGGTAGTTCAACAATGAAGTCCATCAACATCATCGTCCAAGGACAATGAGGAACAGGCAGTGGCTGAAGAAGACCCATAGGTTTGGCAGGAGTGGTTTTGCAATGAGCGCATATGGCGCAGGAGGCAATGTACTCTGCGACATCATGCTGCATGAAGGGCCACCAGCACCACCTGCGTAACATGTCCAGACTCTTTCTCCTCCCTGGGTGTGCTAAAAACTGAGTCGTGACACCATTGCAGGGCAGTATGATGGGAACTCACATCCGGCATGAAAATCCGCCCCTGTGTGTAAGGCAAACTGTTAACCACATCTAAACTGTGCTCAGCGAGTACATCAGGATGTCCAGCGACCCATTCCTGAAGGGAAGACCTGAGGGAATTCTGTGGGTACATCCACACACCATTTGATGTGGCAGGAGACGTGTGCTCTCGGGTTTGGTCTCACTGGCAATACCATGCATACGAGAAAGCACGTCTGCCTTGGAATGCAGATGCCCTGGTCTGTAAGTAATCATGAAGTTGTTGAGCACTTGATGGATTTCATAGCTGTGAGGTTACGCTGGTCTGTGTACACCTGTTCCGGATGAGACGCCCCTAACAGGTGATACCTCCACTCCCGAAAAGTGTCATGTACCACCAATAGTTTGCGCGCTATAATAGTGTAGTTGCGTTCATAGGGCGAAAGCTTTCATGAGTAGAAGGCGACCGGATGAAGGACACCCGTGTTGAAGCATTCCTGCGATAGTATAGCACCAATGGTAATGCCCGATACGTCTGCCTCTACGTGGAACGGTAGAGCTGGGTTTGGGTGCTGTAGCACGGGTGCCATCGTAAATGCTGATTTGAGGGCATCAAAGGCTTCCTGTGTCTCGTAGGACCATATGAACAACCGTTTACAACTGATCAGGGCAGTCAGCTGAGCCACTTCCTCTGAGAAAGAGCATATGAAACGCCTATGAAAATTAGCAAAACCAACGAAGGATTGTAATGCCTTCATGGTAACGGGAGTAGGCCAATCGAGGACAGCTCTAACCCTGGCTCTATTCATCTTAACACCTTTACTGGTTAAATCGTAACCGAAAAACTCCACCTCTGTTGCGTGGAATTTTCCAGTTTGGCGTACAGGTGATTCTCCCACAGACGCTGGAGGACAGAAGCCACATGCAAGATGTGTTGTTGGTAAGAAGACGAATACATTAAAATATCGTCCAAGTAAACCACCACATATTGGTCCAACATGTCCCGGAACACATAGTTTATGAAAATTTGAAACGTGGCTGGGCCGTTGCCAAGCCCAAACGGCATGGCACGATATTCAAATAGACCGTACTGAGTGTTGAAGGCCGTTTTGCCACTTGTCACCTTTTCAGATTCTCACTAGGTTATAGGCACGCCACAGATCCAGCTTTGTGAACGAAACAGAGGTGCCTAGCTGGTCCAGAAGGACAGAGATCAAAGGCAACAGGTACTGATTTCGAACGGTAACCGCGTTGAGGGTCCTGTAGTCGATGCAAGCTCTCAGGATCCCCTCCTTCATCGGAATGAAGAACAAAGGCGAGGTGGCAGGGGACCTAGGCGGTCGCATAAAACCTATGCGGAGTGTGTTCTCTATGTAGTCTTTCAGAATTACATTCTCTTTCTGAGTAAGAGAATAGACTCGCCCGCTGGGGAGGTGTGCCCCAGGAACCAGATCGATCAGGCAGTCGTATGGTCTGTATGGGGGCAGCTAATCCGCATTCCCTTTGTCGAACACATCCACATAGGACTTGTATTCTACGGGTAGTGCCGTAGCTGTGACTGAACCCACAACCAGGGCTGCCTCAAGAAGTGGGCGGCAGGGACTTGCATGTTGTGGAGCGGTGAAGTCAAAGCAACGAGTTTCACAACAGTCAGACGTGAAGCAGACCTTGTTTTTCAGCCAATCAATATCGGTGTTATGTCAGGTGAGCCATGGAAGACCGAGTATCACCTTGAATTGGGGTGCTGCAATCAATCATATTGAAGGCTATGGTCTCGGAGTGCTCGCCCTCTGTGGCTAAGCAGAGGTTCGTTGTGCATTCAGTCTCTAAACCTGAACAAAAAAGTAGTTCCATCCACTACATTGACCACCACCGGCCTAGGCTTAGGAATGATGGGAATCCCTGTTTCCCGGGCATACTGTATGTGAACATAGTTGCCCGCAGCACCAGAATCGATGTCTGCCAGAGCGGTCCGGGGTTGGCCCGAGGGAAATGACAGGTTCACCGTGATTGTGAATGGTGACTGTGAATGGTGACAGACCGGCGGTAAGAATGGAGTCCTGAGATGATGAACTCGACAAGCGGACCCCGTCTAATGTCGAGTTTTGGCGTTTCCCGCCTTTATTGCTGGCATGATCGTAGAAAATGCTTGGAAGAACCGCAATAAAGACACAGGTTGTTCTTCCTACGGTTTTCCCTCTCAGCAAGGAAAAAAAAGACCTTGTACTGCCCCTATTTGCATTGGTTCAGCGTCACCACCGCTAAGGGATTAGGGATGCGGAGGAACCGAGACCAATGGTCCTTTCTCGCCCGTTCTTTCGGCCTTCTGGGCATCGATTTGGAGCACCAGGTCCAGAAGCTCAGGAAATGCAGTGGGAACCACCGGGACGGTGGCAAGGGGGGCCTTTAATGAATCAGAAAGACCCTAATAGAAAATAGCTGATTTCTTGTACTTGGGCCATCCCGTTTTGGCTACCAATTGGTTGAATTTAGCCAAGTAGGAAAGCAGCGAGGAGTCCCCCTGGTGTAGACTGAGCAGTTCTAGGTCGGTGGCCTGAGTCTTGTAGCGGGTATCAAAGACACGACCCAGGACGTTGATAAGAGCGTCACAATCGTATAACATGTAACTGTTCTCCTCAAGTAAAGGGTTAGCCCAAGCCGCGGCCGTCCCTCCCAGGTATGACATTACAAATGCAGCCTTTGTGGTAGAATCGGGGAAGGAGGTCGGACAACATAGGAAATTGAGTCGACACTGGTTGATAAAGGTACGGTACTGTTTGGGATCCCCATGGAACCTCTCTGGGGCTGCTAGAGGGAACTGGGCTGACATGAGGACTGGTACTGGGTCTTGCCGGGGTAACGTGAAAGCGGAACTGGAAGCCACCAGAGGGGCGGTAGCCTCTGCTCCTGTGGCTTGTGATGAGACCTGAAGTGCATCGATATGACGATGCGTGGCCTCATGTGTAGCCGTCATGTCTGCACGTAGTTCAGAGGCTAAGCGGACCAGTGTGTCAAGGGCGTCAGCTGTCGCCATGTTAAATGGCTTCTAATTCTGTTAGGTTTCACTGCTGAGTGCTGCCTCACAGAGTGTGGAGGAGCCGTTGGAAGGCGGCTTGTAGCTGACGAATATCTGAGACCTGGGAACAAGCAGCAGGTGATGCGGAGAGCAGATGCAAGGCTTAAAGCAAGACTGGTGCCTTAAGCAAGCCAGAGAGAGACTGATCAGTAAAGCGAGGAGTCCGTGATAAAGCAGGTTTGGCAACGGCTGAGAACAAACGAAGTACAAAACGTGATCCAGAGAATGTCCATGTAGCAGGCGGGGTCGGCAACTGCGCGCAAGTACTGAGGCAGAATGGTCAAGAAACAAGCGGAATCTGAGGACAATGCAGAGGTCTCAGAGGCAAACAACACAAATAGACAGCAACGCAGAAACTCCGAAAACTTCAATTAGAGGCTCTGAAGAGTTCTCGGAGGCGGTCTTTATTCACCAGATGTCACGTGAGTGGGCGTCAGGCGCCTTCTCCTGGCGTGATGACGCATACGGAAAGGCTTCCAGCATCACCATGGCAACTGCCAACAAGCTAGGAATGGCAAAGTTTGTCTACGTGAATAGGATGATGGCAGCATCCCGCAAGCTAGAAAACGGAGTCCCCGGTGTTTGCATGGTTTCGTAAGTACACCAGTGGGTACATAAGGTACATAAGCAACTATGGAAGGCCGGGTGTCCCATTCTGAAATGCTGATTCCTGACACCGGGCCATACCGATCTGCATCAGTTCTTCTTTGGGTGATTCCCTTGAAACAGGGGGTAGCTGACCTTGAAGGGGGAATCACTGGGTCTTTCCTTGTCTCTTCCACTCTGCCCGCCTTTCCTGTCGACAGTAGTCAATTTGGAGAACCAATTACCTCAAGTCTGACAACGTAGAAGGGCGTGCTGTGGGGGCAAGCTAGTCGTTCAGATCTTCGTGTAAGCCCCTTCTGAACACAGAGAATTGTGCTGCTTCAGGCCATCCAGCTTCGGTGGTGACTTGCGTAAAGTTGCTGATGTAGGTTAGTAAGTCGGATGTTCCTTGGCGAAAGTCCAGAAGCAGTTTGCAGACTGTGTAGGTCACCTGCGGCCTCTCAAATGTCTGCTTAAAAAGCGTGAAAAAAGCGTTAGTCAGACAAGACCGGACTAACCACTCTGACTAGTGGGGTCGCCCAAGCCAGTGCATTTCCCACCATGTTGGTAACCATAAAGCCTACTCTCGCTTGATCGGTGTAAAAAGTAGAAGTACGGAATGTGAAGTGTACAATGCAAGCATCAATGAATTCCTTAACCTTCTTTAGCGAACCGTCAAACTTGCCGGAGGCCAACCCCATTTGAGGGAGATCAGGAGAGTGTTCCTCCTGAGCTGAGACCAATTGTCTGAGAACTCCATTCTCAGTCTTTAATCCCCGGACCTCCAGGGACTGTGCCTGTGCAGCAGCGAGTAGCTCCTGGACCTGTTCAGCCGTGGCCATGCTGGTAACGAGTTGTTGACGTTGCAAACTGTCAGCTGTCTCCTGAACAGCCCCTGCCTCACCTGAATCGTCGGTGCTGCGTAAAGAGGCGGCCTGTCTCAGGACGAAGCCACTATGGCTGTAGAGCAATAGTCTAGACAATAGGTTCCAGTCCGAAAAGACTATGTGAAGGGGAAAAAGCCTGGTTGGCACAAAAAACCCTTCTCTGGAAAGTAGCAGGTACTGTATATTCATAAGCGGAAGATCCGTATAGATGGTGTTTAGTATGGACAGGAAGCAGAGATCCGTAGGTTACAATGTATAGATGGCAGTGTCTTCAACAAAGGACTGACTCCCAGAAGTGACTGAAGAGAGTCAGGGAGAGCCAGAGCAGAAATCAGTCCCATGGGAAACAGGAGTACAATAAGGTCTATAGAATAAATAGCAACAAAAAGGAAAAGCCACAAGACCAACAGCTTTCAAAACAAATGGAAAGAAAGGAGTTAGCAAAAATAGCGATGTCCAGGGTCTGGAATGAACAAGGTAAAAAAGACCGTACAAGCAGGAACACGTGAGCAGAGAGGGGGAGCCCCCGAGGGGAAGAGGCGCCAGGTAAGAGGAAGGCTGGAAGGGCCAGAGCAGAAAGGGGAATGAGCAAAGAGCACACAGCAAAGAGCACAGCATCTCACCGAAAGCTCTGGTATGAACAGGGTTGCAATGCGCGGCAGAGCTGTTGCGTGCTGCTGATGAAAGCCGCCGCAGCCACCGGCGAGGAAGACTAGACCGGTGGAAGACGTTGTTAGGGAAAATGTGGAGGTGGGATCAGTAGCACCACAGGCACCACCTCCTCCACAGGCTCCAAGAAGGGGGCATGGTGACAGGGAGCCCATGGAAGGCTGCCAGAGTGTAGGAGAGAAAGAGGGAGCAAGGGTCACAATGAGAAGGATCTCAGTCTTACTGGCATTACAGCAGAGATCGTTAACAGTACACCATGCCTGAATAGCAGACAGACGGTCAGGAATGAGAGAGGAAGAGGAGGAGGGAAGCTCGAAGGAGAGCTGCGTGTCGTCCGCATAACACTGAAAGTGAGGAGAGAAGGCTGAGATCAAATGGGCTAGAGGGGCAAGGTAGATGTTCAACAGTCAAGGGGAGAGGATAGAGCCCAGAGAGACACCACAGGTGGGCAGTGAGATGGAGGAGAGAAAAGGGCCCAATTTAAAACTGGGAAGGTCGGCCAGAGAGGAAGGAGGTCAACCGGTCCAGAGGGTGTGCAGTAATAAAATCATGGCAAAAAATTCATCTGCAAAAAAAGCGCTGTAAAAATGCTGTGGTTTGAACCAGTAAAGGTGTACCCATTATACCATTTAAGGGGAGCAGAGGTTGCGGGGGTGTTCCCCGCTCCTCTTAAGTGGTATAATGGGTCCGGGTGTTGCGGGGGTGTCCCCTGCATCCACTACATAAATTGTGGCTGCAAAACCACATCCTTTTTGTCGTGATTTTAACACATGGAACCGTACAGAGCCAAGTCTGTGATGCCAAGGTTATCACAGGGCCGATTTATAAGGGTGGCATGATTGACCGTATCAAAGCCAGACGAAAGGTCAAGAAGCATGAGAACAGAGGGAGAGTTGGAGCAAGTCTTCACAGATGTTCAGGAGAGCAGTTTCCGTGCCTCTGGCAGCTCTGAAGCCAGACTGGTAGTCGTGGAGACAACCAACACATTCTGTGTGCTGGAAGCTGGGAGATGGCAAGCTTCTACAAGAGTTTGCCCCGGAAGGAGGTGATGGAGATAGGGTGGTAGCTAGCCCAACAGAGAGGATTGACAGAAGGCTTTTTGAGGAGAGGGTGCACAAGGGAATGCTTGAGGAGTAACGGGAAGGATCCAGTGGCAAAGAAGTGATTGCAGAAATCAGCCAAGGCTGGAGCAAGGGAGACAATATTGTCCTTGATAGTTCTAGAGGAGCACCTGTTGGGGTGAGACTTTCATAGAGCGAACTTGTCTAGAAACCTCAGGTGATATGGGAGAGAAAGAGGAGAGTAGAAGTGAAGGAGAGAGGGGGCCAAGTGTGGGCCTGAGAGAGGGAGAGGGAGAAGGGAGTGGTGCAGAGGAGAGTGAGGACAGGATGTCCTGAGTTTTAGTAATGAAGGTGGAGCCCAGTGCAGTGCAGTGGGCCAGAGAAGGCAGAGGAGAAATGAAGACTGCAGTAGGATTGGCGAGTTCCTTGTATATTTGGAAAAAAACAGCCATGTTAGTGTCCCCAGAGATGCGGGCTTGGATATAGCTCCTCTTCTTTGAACAGATGGAAAGTGTGTATGGCCTTTGGTGCAGATGGCAGGCAAGTTTGTCAGTGAATTTGCTTGAAGCCTGCCACTTCCGCTCAGCAGCTCTGCATTTGCATTTCAGAGAGGCCAGGTCAGAGTCATACCAGATGTTGCGCTTGGAGGCAGGCTTCATGCAGATCCTCATGACAGGGGCAAGAATGTTGAGAGTGTTGAAGATGGAGAGTTGAAGGTTAGTAAGGGCTGTGTCAGAGTGGGAGTCAGATGAAGGAGTGGAGGAGTGAAGGTGGCGGCAAAAGCCGCAGCTGACACTCGCTTCATAGGTTGAATGACGGAGACTGGACCAAGGAGAACCAGGCGAGAGGACAGGAGAGCATGATCAGACCATGAGACCGGAGTAGCGAGAGCGTTGGAGATGGGGATGTCAGCAGAGATGAGAGCATCCAAGGTGTGTCCGGCTGAGTTCGTCAGACCGGAGAGAAGAATGTAGAGGGGAAGAGAGTCCAGAGGTCGCAATAGTTTAGTCAAGGTGAATATTGAAGTCTCTGAGGAGAAGCTTGGAGGAGGGGGACAGGGAAAATCAGATCCCCTCTACCCCAGACCGGTTAGGCCTGAGCTTGGAGAGGATCTTGTACCCCTCTGGGAGGTGTGAGGGTGCCCTGAAGCAAGACAGACAGCAGATTCAAAGTTCCAAATAAAATGGTTTATTAAATCAAATATCCTCTCAAAACACTAAGGGGCTCATTACATGTTTGGTGGTATCCTGTGTGAAGGCATCCTGAAGTAAGACACAGACAACAGACAAAGTTCAAACAAAAGATCTTAAATGTCAGGATGGTTGAAGGCCTAACATACCCTATGCTAAGGTGGGATTTCCCTACCTAGAGAAACTAAGGAAAGTCTGATTCAGTAAGTTCCACTTAAAAGTCTATCTGTGTTGAAAACCTTTCCTTGCCCTCACAACTAAAGCTAAACAAGGTGTAGGGATGTCATTAATAGAAGGAAATGGTGATCAACACAAAGTTCTGAGCTTCTTCCAGCTCCTAGCTTCCTTTTCAGCTGCCCTTCCCCAAGTTCAAGAAAGTACCACAAAAGTCTTGAGATTACCCTTCTCAAGTTCAAACAGTTGAACAAATCCTTGGGGTTCCCTTGCCCAAGTTCAAGGCATCACAGTTCAACACAATTCCCTAAATTCAAGACAACACAGTTCGAAACAAAGGGATCTTGAGGGCCAAGTCCTCAAGACAGCATCGCAGTTCATCAAGCCCTGGGGATCCCTTCCCCAAGCCTTTAACGTAGCAACTTAAAGGTTTGGGGAAGCCTTTCAATGTTCAACACAACTCCAGGTCAACTTGACCCTCCTTCTGGATTGCATTAACAGTTCACTTAAAGGGCTCCATCTTGGTTTGTTTCACAATGTCTTTGGCCTTCACAATTGATGGTTCCCTGGTCTAGGCGCAGTTGTCAGACCACACGGTCCACGCATCACAGGTTGTGTAACCAGGATCTCTAGGCTCTTCCGTCCTACACAGGTTCTTCTGTATTTGCCCCTGTGCACAGATTCACATTCACTTAGCTTCTCCTTGTTGGCCTCTAGGCTCTATGTGCAGTTTCACACTTTCACATATTTTATTTTTTAAAGTTATAAAGCGCAGAAGCAGCCCGGGGGCATCGTGGCGCTGTTACAGGAAGGCGACTTAGTTACATGGCGCATACACATACAAAACGGTTACATATGCGGATTGCATACAGTTAAGTAGTTCAATAATTTTGCATGGTCTAGTGTACATAGCTAAAAAGCTGTTGAGTTCAGTTAAATAGCAATGTTTTGTTGGCTTTACAGAAAACTAGGTGGGAGGTTTCTCTGCTCTCATGCTCTGAGATGGGGTAGAAGGGATTATCATTGTGTGGCAGAGATAAATGGGAAGCTGGATCCCCCGGCTCTGGCTCGATTCATAGCTGCTACGCAATGGAACACTCTCCTGGCTTCTTCTGGTTATCCTCTTGGCTATGCCACATTAAGTCACACTTCTCATACCAGTCTTTGGCCTTGCCGCACTGTTTTTATTCGCAAAGTTCACTTTGTGGTGGTCTTAATTATTCCCCCACCTTTCTGTCATTCGTTTTCACACTTGTACTTTTGTTTCATATGTTGCTTTCAAATGTGCACTTTCACATTGCACTCACCGGTCCTCAGCGTTCCTTTCCGGCAGCTGCATCACTCCACTTCCGCTTCTGCTTCGCTGGCTGGCCTGCCGGTTGCTATGAGCCCTGCTCGCACTTCAGGTACTTCTCTGCACATGCCGGCAGCTCCTCTTCCCTTCTGCGGATGCTGGCAGCTCCTTTTCTTCTTTATCCTTGGTCTGCAGCTCCAGCTGCTCTTTCACGACCACATAAGATCCCACACCTATAAAGTTCTTGCGACCCAACTCCCTCTGTGCTCCACAGGTCTTCTGGGTCGTCTGCCGGCATCCTGGCTTCCTTTTAGGACCCACCACAGCTGCCTCCTCACAAAAAGATCTTCCTGCTGGCCTCTCCCACACAGACCTCCCTGTTGGTCGTCTCTCCAATGATCTTTTCCTCTCCTCTTATACACCTGCAACTACTTGACAGGTTGCAGGTGTGAGCACTCAATTAGACTTGCCTGACTGTAGTTTGAGGGACATACCTGGCCTTCACAGTATTCTGCAGGCATCTTCCTCGTCCCAGTACTAGAGTGGTGAAATTAGTCACTAATGTTCACTACTCCTAGTCGCCTCTTCCTCGTCCCCGTTCTGTCATAGGTGAAGTGTGGGAAAATGAGGGGAGATGTTTTACAATAGCCAGTAAAGGCTGGGGGAGGGTTAGGTTGATTTTTAGAAGGAAAAGGGGATAACATGTCTCACCTGTGGGTACCTCACTCCAAATCTCCAAAGACCCTCCACCCATGTGATCCTCCCTCGCTTGTCTACCCTCAGGGTCAGGATCCAAAAGCAATGGCCTTTCTCTAGCCCCCTAAGAGGATCCAGGGGGACTAGGAGGGCGAATACTCTTAGGTTTCTCAGATACCATTCCCCAATGCGGGTAGGACCAGGGTGCTTCACAGGGAAACCAGGAGAGGAAGTCTACATTACCTTGCTCTCTGCCCTTCCGGTGTTCTACTGTGAAGCAGTAAGACTGAAGGTCCAGGAACCACTGCATTACCCAATAGTTGGATTCTTTCCTCTGACTGGTCTGTTATTAGGCAAAACCTACAACCTAGTAGGTAATATTTTAGATGAATTATGGCCCACTTTAAAGCCAGTGCCTGTAACTGAATGACTGAGTAGTTTTTCTCCCTGGCGAATAGCTTTCTGCTGATAATCAAAATTAGATGTTCCAAACCCCCATGGTTTGTGTGACAGAACTGTTCCTAACCCCATTAAGGAAGCATCAGTCTGGAGAATGAATTCTTTGGAAAATCAGGAACTTTCAAAATGGGGCTCTGACATAGGGCTTGTTTCAAGGTCGTATAACAGATCTCATCATACTCTTCCCATCTGATCTTTTGGGGCCCAACATTTTTCAATTTGTCAATCTGGATGTTTTGCTTGAAAAATGTGGACTAAACATGTGGTAGTGCCAGATTAGTCCCAAAAAGGCCCTTAGGTCTTTCTTAGTTTTCGAAGTAGGGGTATTGAGTACAGTTCTCACCTTCTCTTGCTATGCTTGGACAGTACCATTACCTCCAAAGAACCCCAAATACTTAACCGCAGTTTGGGCCAGCTTGCATTTTCTGTGATTAGCGGACAGTGGTACAAATGATCTTCCCGTGTCCTGCTATGTATCATGATGTCATCTCTATAGGCTCTGCAAAATTCTGAGTATGACTGTAAGATTGTATCCATTAATCTCTGAAATGTTGCAGGAGCAACATGCAGACCAAAAGGCAGGACATTAAAATGAAACAACCCTATGGGAGTGGCAAAGGCAGTTTTCTCTTTATAAGGTCCATGCAAAGGAACTTGCCAATACCCTTTCATTAGATCTATCTTCGAAAGGTAGACAGCATTCCCCAGCCAGTCTATCAAGTTGTCGATACGGGCCATTGGGTAAGCATCAAAGGCGGAGATGGCGTTCACCTTTCTAAAGTCTATACAGAACCTCCACCTTCCATTAGGTTTTGCCACTAACACGATATGGGAGGACCAATGACTATTAGAAGGTTCAATGATGTTGAAGGGGGCGTGGCTACGGAGCCATGCGATAGGAAGTGAGCCTGAGGTGCTCCTGCCGATCCTACATGATCCTGTTTAAAAGTAATGTATTGATCTGGCCACGTTGAGTACTTTTTGGAACCACAGCTGCGTAAGGATGCGCGGAACAGTATGGGCAACTACTGCCTTCATGTAGTATGATGTGACAACACAGTGCCCCAGAAAGGTGGAACAGCGCAGGCCAGTGCTGAGCCCTGAGCAGTCCGGATGTCGAGAGGAGCACGAGGAAGCCCACCACGCAAGAAAAAGATTAACCAAATACCGTGCAGCTGCAGAGAACAATATTCATGGATACAGTACTGCACCAGCACATATCGGGACACAAACCCCACTGCTAAACGGCTAGTGTGGGCAACTTCACACGGTGTCGGTGCCTGCATGGACTAGTGGTAGTGCCTACGGAACACCGTGAAGTGAAGCTCACAGGAGTTGCGCGCATCACGAGAACGGGACGGTGTCCCAATTGGGCAACAGGGATAAGGGATTCACAGGGTATACCACGAGACAGTACAGGACCTGTCCTTGCCACGACATGCATGGAAGCAACAAACATTGAGAGCGGTAATCCAAACCTTCGTAGCAAGGACCCTACACAACAGAGTGCGCCCAGGTCAAAGGCATTTTCCCGCTCGTAGCCCACCCACAAAAGGGAGATGGTGTCCAAATTGCCCAAAGCCAAGGGAAAACAATCCACCATCGAGGAGTTTGCCAAATCACTGCAGGCGATGGAGGAGGCCAGTGGGAAAGAACTAAGCACTAGAGAAAGTGAGAAAATGGCGCTCAACAACCAACAAATATTGGACGCCTTAGCGGAACTGAAAGTATCGATGAGAAGTAGGATGCCATTTCGGACCTAAGGACTGTGTTGAAATCTAAAATTGATGCGAGTATCGATGTGAATTTACTGCGGCAAGATGTACGTGCACTGGGTGAGCGCAGGGGGACCCTGGAAAAGGAAGTGAAGGCCAATACAAGCTCATGTAAGGCCAACACGATGGACGTCCACGTGTTGCAGCAATTGATGCGCAACCACGAAAATAGAGCTGAAGAAGCGGAAGGGCGGGCTTGCAGAAACAAAGAGCGCATTGTGGGGCTTCCGGAGGGGGAGGAGGGATCGGACCCGACAAACTACATCAAAAACATGTTGCTGCAGGAAATAATGGGCGGAACACTAAGCCAATGGTTCACAGTGAAAAGAGCGCACAGAGCCCTGTCAAGAAAACCACCACTGGGAGCCCCACTGCGGCCGATTATTGCAAAGATCCTGAACTATAAAGACAGGGAGAAGGTCCTGGAACACTTCCGTAAAGGAGGAACAATAAGCAGAGCAGCAGCAACTGTCACCGCGTACCCGGACTATACTCTCATGGTACAGAGGCAACAGCTGAATTATGTGGCTGTGAAAAGGAGGATGCGCGAAGCAGGATATAGATACATGCTGCTATACCCGGCAAAAATGAAGGTGCTCCAAAAGAACAAAGCTCTATTCTTTGACTCACCAGAGGATGTGAAGACATGGCTGGATTCAAGGAATTGCCTGACGGAAGCGGCAGACCAGAAGGAGAGTGAGAAAGAGATGTTAACCGGAGCCTTGTAAGCGCTGCACGGAGACATCAGATGACTATACAAAGTGACAAGTATGTCAGATATGTCGAAATTGGGACTAGATTATAGTGGATTGCACACAGGAGTGTTGCTTCAGAGTATGGAGCCTACACTACGACATGCTGTCAGCGTATAGCAGGAAGTAATACCGGGAGACACACTACCAATCCCCCCAGAGGTAGTTTTGTTGGGATACTTTTAGGAAGGTATCCCCCTGCTGAGTACCGAGTATCGTTTATGCCGAGAGAAGGGCTAGAAGCGGGGTAGCCTGAGATCCAGGGATGGAGCTGGGCAACAGGTTGGGGAAGTTGGAAGGGGGGAGGGAGGACAGAGGAGGGCAACTGTTGGGGTTGGGGAATTTTGTTGGGTGTGGGGGGGAGGGAGGGGAAGTTGGGGACAGGGAATGAGCTTACACCCACGCGCTACTGCGCATGGTGCAGAAGACGAGGGAGGACCGAGGCGGGACTGGGTATGGATGAGAGATGGGAGACCTTAAGATAGCAACCTGGAATGTCAGGGGGCTCAATAGTTACTTGAAAAGGAATAAGATCATTATGTACCTAAGAAGGTAAAGAGGATAAATATCGCCATATTCCAAGAAACTCACCTCACAAAAGAAAAACAGGATGTGATAAGGAAGAAATAGAAGGGGATTACCATAGGGGCAACGTATTCCGCATACGCCCAAGCGATGATTACTTGGATAGCCCCACATGTTCCTTTTCAGTTATTGCAGTCCACCGTGGAATCAGATGGGAGGTATGGGGATTGATAGAAAATAGAGAGTTGTGTATCATTAACACATATGCCCCGAACCAAGATACTGTGGCCTATTTCAAGACCTTATATAGCAAAGTTAGCCCGTACAGTTATATGGGGAGGAGACTTTAATTGCACGCTGGACCCCAGGGTGGACAGATCAGACTGGAAGCTTGATAGACCTACCCCTGCAGCCAAAACCTTGAGGACCCTGTTGGGAGACTTTCATCTGGAGGATGTATGGAGACTGAACCACCCACATGAAAGACATTATTCCCATTACTCGGCCCCACAAAACTTGGATACACGGCTAGACTACATGTTTGCCACTCCGGAGCTGACGGGGTAGCTAGTGCGGTCGGAATACAAAGCGATGGTCCTCTCAGAGCACTCGCCACTGATCGTAACATGGCAATACTCGCCTCCAAGAGCTAGGATCTCAATGTGGCGGCTTAGGACCGAAGCATTGAAAGACACATTGTTCAGGGAGGACCTGAGGAAGGAAATTGTACAATACTTCAGAAATAACACTGGAAGCGTAGAATCAGCGGGCACTCTATGGGAGGCATTTAAGGTGGTGGTGAGGGGAGCAGCTATATCCAAATCCAAAGGGTTGCAAGGAGGCATAACCCAGGAGTTGCAAAAGACAGAGGTGAAATTAGAGGCAATTATGCGGAGAGGAGATAGTGTCTTGAGGATGCCGAAACCATAAGCCAATTGCAGCAAGAGTGTGGAGGGTACTGGGAGAGATTATGCAACTAAAGTTACAAGAAATACATAGAGAGGTAGCACGCTGGCGGGGACAAGCCGAGGAGGTTTCTAGCATGGCTATATAAAAACGAGAAACCCAGACCAACGATTGGAGCAATAAAGGGGGAGAATGGACAAATGCTTGACACCCAAGAGGGCGTGAACAGGAGGTTCCTTGAGTTCTATCAACAATTATATGGAGACGTTGAAGGGGGAGAGAACCTAGAGGCCCCAATCACATCGGAGGAACTAGAAGCAGTAATTAAGTTATTTGCTCGGGAACGGACGGACTCCCCAGTGAGTTCTACAAAATGTATAAGATGGAAGTGCTCCTCCCGCTATTGGCAATGTTGAATGAAGCGTTAGAAATAGGGATACTGCTGGAATCCCTGAGAGAGGTAACTATTATCCCGCTTCTCAAACCTAACAAGCCGAGCACAGACTGCGGGTCGTATAGACCGCTATCCATGCTCAACCAGGACAGCAAGATACTCACGGCTTTGTTGGCAAATAGACTGAGACAGGTTATAAACAAACTTATACATCCTGACCAGACCGGATATGTTCCGCACAGAAGCATATCCGACAATCTCAGAAGGCTCCACCGTGTCATAGAGCAAACAGAAGGGGGCTCGCAAGAAGTTGCAATTGTCTCGTTAGATGCGGTGAAGTCCTTTGATTCTTTCAAATGGCCTTAGCTGATGGCAGCCCTAAAAGAATATGGAATAGGGCCTGTGTACCTGAAGTGGGTGAAACTACTGTACAGTATACCACTAGCCAGAGTCAAGACAGGAACAATCATTTCAGAGAGGTGGCAACTCAGCAGGGGGACCAGACAGGGCTGCCCTTGGTCCCGATGCTGTTAATCCTCGCACTAGAACCCCTAGCGATATAGCTGAGGCAACAATACGAGGAGGTGGGAATCTACACGAAAGGAGGGCCACATCTAATATCAATGTATGCAGACGATATGTTGTTATACTTGAGGTATCCGGAGGAAAATCTGCTATACATCTTAGAAGTAATGGAGCGATTTGCGTTGCTCTCTTGCATTACAGTAAACCCTAAGAAGTTGTGTATATTCCCTTTGGGGAGATATAAAGGGATTACGCAAGAAAATGTACTAGTATTACAAATACCATGGCAGACTACAACCTTTAGATACCTGGGGATTTATATCTATCACATGGTGGAGGCTGAATATAAACATAACACAGAGAAGGCTGTGGCAAACATCGAGAATAGCATGAGATCCTGGGCTAAGCTCCCTCTGGCCATAGTAGGGAGGGTGGCACTGTTGAAAATGGTAGTATTGCCGAGGTTGTTACATTTTTTGGGAATATACCATACATGATACCCAAGTGATTCTTTGTTAAACTTCAGAGCATATTGTCGGGGGGAAATTCTCCCGGGGTCGGCTGAGCCGTCCACGGACCTCCGGGCAGGGAGGCCCCAACTCCTCCCGTGTATCCCAGAAAATTGAGTATGAGACACACGCAAGAAGCAATGTGGTTCTGCTGTTTATTAAACAAAACGGCAGGGATGGGTCAAGGATCGTACGCGTCCGTCCTGACACTCTCTCCTCATCGTGGGCTCGCAGGCCCTTTTTACCTTAATCTGACGCGCTACTTGCGTCACATGGGAAAAGTTAGCAGAAAAACCTATTGCCACTCTGGATTGGCTCCTCGAGTGGTAGGGTTAGTGTAGCATACGTATAGAGAGCATTATTAGTGGTTAAGGGTTAGTCAGGTGGTATACTTGGGTTGTCCCTTCAAATTGATACATGAAAATTGTTACATGGAGACCCCTGAGGATTGGTCAATGTTAGTGGCGTCAGTGATAAGAGCCCCATGTTCTGATTGGTCCACACACGAGCCCCCCAGTCTGGGACCATCGCTGTTCCCAGCTCGCGGTGCACCTGTCATTTGCAACAATGTTTCACTATGGGTACGTGCAGACAATGTAAGATTTATTCATACGCTGGAAGGCCGACTACTCCCACCGCTGCAGATGTCCATTGAGTCGCTTAATTGTATCTGCCTGAGTCTTGAAGCGGGGAATCCAGGCGCCTCCCTCCTCCCGTGCCTGGCACCCTGTCAGGTTCGGCTTGGTCACGTGAGGTGGGACCGTGGTTGAGGCAGAATTCTGCACAATTAATATTGCATTTTCCACTGTGTGCCTGGCTTAATTGCAGGTGTGACCTTGGCGTCGGCTTGTGGCATGTGAGTTAGCAACATTGTGTCCTTGGCTGTCTGCTTTCGCCAGGCTCGTTCTGCGGGGTCAGCAACTGTACTCTTGCTCATTCAATGTTCATGGAAACTCTTGCTTGAGGCCTACTTGGGCCTGGTGCATAGGTGGAGCCGTTTGATACACAGGCGCTTTGGGTTATGGTATCATATTGCTCTATCCCCAGTATCGTGTCTTCATTATACTTTTCATTATTGCGCATGGGTTTAGGAGAAGCGTGAGCAAGCCTTTTAGATGAGTTCATTGTGCGTCTTGCGTTTCTGCATTTTGAGAAGCCTATGTGAAAAATAATAAAGGTGCGCGTCTGTGGGTGTGTCTGTCACCTACGTCATAGCACTGAGTATGTTCTTCGTGTGGATTGGTGTGGGAGTGTCCAGTGTGTGTGTTGCACGGGTATGCTGACCGTTGGCTAGGTCGTCATGGCATCTCTAACGATGTGTTGAGTTAGTGCTGGATGGTTCAGTCGAGTCCCTCCATGCCGCAGGCGTCGGCAAGGGTAGGGCAGGCTGGTCGGCACGCGGGCGGGCACACAGGAGGGCACATCCGTATGTTCCTGTACCAGGGTATTTGGTCGTCTGGTAGATGGGCAAACTCCTCTCGTGGCGGGTGCCTGGGCCGTGATCCTCTAGGCCAGGGGTGAGAGGGGATTGGTGGGAGCCTTTTCTTCCATTCTCCCACTTCAGTCCCCCCTCTGGTCGACTTGTCGACCACAAACATATCCTTTTCATTATCTCCTCTCACTCTCCATATCTTAGTTACTCCTCCCAAATGTCCATAGTGGTTAACATGGTCTTCAAATGACCAATACATATATACGCAGGTTCCTCCAGGTGTGCAGTATACCCACTTCCCTATGTAGCTCCTTGGGTTTCTTGGGTTTTCGAGCTTCACAGATGGTGGGTCCAGATGGTTGGTGATGATCTGGTTGCGCAACTTCTCTCTCTTTTATTATTATGCCCGTGTGTTGGCCGTCATCTGCTGGCATTAAGGGGTGCATACCAACCATTTCTATCATCTCGTCTGTGGTGCGTGCCTTTCGGGCCTTCCAAAATCTTATTATGATCAATGCAGCTCCAGCCAAGATAATGCATCCAACTATAATCTTCAGTCCATCTGACAGCCAAGATGGCATCCACGACCATAATATCGAAAACCAGCTGTCGTCCTTTTTCACACCTTTACTTTCATCCATCATTTTGGAGTGCATCTGGGCCAATTGTGAAACTGCTTCTGTCAGTGTACCATTGTCAGCATCGTTGGCAGGAATAAATGTGCAGCATGATTGTCCTATCTTTGCGCAAACTCCTCATTCCATTGCTGTGAGGAGGTCCAGTACATATCTGTTCTGTAGTGCTACCATCCTTACTGCTCGTAGTTCTTCTTTTATTGCGTTGAATCCATTTACTGTAGAATTAATTGTCATCATTAGTTCCCACCTAGTTATCTGGAGCCATTTTGCGTTTGCGTAAGCCTGTAGTCCCGGATGTATTATTGAAGAGAAGAACATTGCTGCTCTGCTGAATAGTCTGTGTTCTGGCGGGATTGAAGTGAGTGCTGTTTCCGACCGTCCCCATAGGTAATTTCCTGTCAGAGGTTCTCCTTGTCTTTTCTTTCTATTCAGGACAGTGTTGTTGCCGCTGTTCTGATTCTCTGGCTCCTTCTGAGAGTGTACAGATCTCTTCTTCCTCTTGTTTCCTTCATCCATTTTGGGAAAGTTTGCCACATTCACATGTTTCTGGGGCACCACTAGTGATGGTACATTGACGTGTACCATTGTGCATATGCCATTCCACAGAGGGGGCAGTGTGTGGTATGCCTTATCTCCGCAGGCCCAGTAATGGTCCATTACCACTGCTGTTCCTGCTCCCCCCTCAGGTAACTCCGTCGCACTTGCACAGTTGGTGTTGTATCCCACGTCCACTTCTCCTTTATGTTGGTAGCATACCTTGGGCGCAGTCAGCGGCAGTATTGTTATTGGGTCTTCATCCTTCTCTATCCACGTTAGCATGGGAACGTACTTGACCCAAGTCAGCAAACATCCAATACTTTTAGTATCCTCTCTCGTTACCATGTTGCTGCCAACCACTCCTATGTCCCATTTGTCACCCACGTACACCTTCCCTGTTATTATTATCAGTGGTCTTTCCCAACATCCTTGTTTACCAGGAACTTCAGTGGCGTACCAATCACAGGGTAGGTAGTGTAATGTTACTTTCTTTGTTTCTCCTTTTTCAGGGCCGCTTGTTATGTATCTGAATGCTTCAGCGTGCAAACTGGCCTTGTAGTAACTCAAATAAACCTTGAGGAAGTTGTTTTCGTACGGGTATGTGTCTCGTGTTTTCCATACCAGGTGCACCGTGTTCCCTTGAAATCTCCCTTTCGTTTGGAACAGTGCCAGGTATATTATACATCGTGCTGTTTTTTCATCAATTTCCGTGGCAACGAAAGTTCGGGAAGCGCTCATGGCGTATGGGATCAATGAGCAGACATAGCAGCTGTCTTTTGTTGTCTGCTTACCTATTTGAGTCATGTGCTGGTACCACATGTTGTTCGAGACATGTGCTGAATCTTGTATGTAGTTGTCAATACATTTATGGTCTGAGTATGTGTTGCGTTTAACTCTATTTCCCTTGTGTGGGATTTTGCTAGTACCACCTGACGTAACACCTGTTGCAGCCGGGGGTGGGGGTATGTTAGGTTTGGGTACAGCCAAAATATTTAAAGCACAGCTGTTCTGCCATACAGAGGCAGCCAAGAACCCGGTGATCATCAAAATCCCTATCATTTTTATTACAGAGGCTAATCTCACCAGCATTTTGCTCTTACCTTGCTGCAGTCCGGCAGCTAATTCTTGCGACGTTAAAGTTGCCCGCCTGAAAATTCTCAATATGCTTGTTATTAGTGTTAGTTGTTGTTTTCATGCTCTCCCTGTCAAGTAGTCGTTCAGTGCCCAGGCGAAGAGCTGTTCCCACGCCAATCTAAGTGATCTATCTCTTAGGACAGGCAAGTATGGGTGGAGATGGGGCATTGACTGTTCTATGGCCAAGAGAATTGCTGTGTAGTAGACACGTACCCTATTCCTTTTTAGGTACTTTGGCCTTTTTATGTGATAGACAAATTGGTGTGATAATTCTTCAGGGTAGTTATCGTCTGAGGGTAGCATCTACTCCTGGGCAGTGAACCTTGTTGGTTATTTATATTCTTAGCAGTACAATAAGACACGATACCTGCATGTGCGAGAGAAAAAAGAGAACATTCAAGTGTTTACATGTGTATATGTGCAAAATAATGTCCTTCAGTTGGGTTATTGCTGCAGTGGGAGGGACGTCGATAGGCAGGGGGTTTATGACTCAACTGGCGGAAGTCTCTTTATTCTTTGATCGTGTGACCATGGGGTGGGCGGTGTGGGAATTACCCTTTTCTATGCCAGTAGTTGTCTCTGGGGAATCTGGGGGTTGGTAGGGTAGGGAGACACTTGGGCCGTTAGCTGTGGTAGAAGTCTCTTCCTCCGTCGGTGACGCTGTTGCTGTTCTTCCAATGGCCCTGTCGGTGACGCTAGGGTGGGTCTGGAGTTTGCAGATCTTTACGTCGTGTAGGTGATTCCAGGCACGTTTGTCCTGTAGCTTTACTGCTCTCGTTGATACTTCCTCTACCAGGTGGGGGCCAGTAAAACGTGGGCTGTTCCACTTTCTGTTGAAATTGCGGAGTAGTACGTGGTCACCTTTAGCAATTTTGCACAGTTTTTCTTTTTCTCGTTCTCTGTCCGCGTCTTCTTGTTGATCACTCTTAGACCCGCCCCGCGTGTGCTCGAGCTGTTGAGACACAAACACTACACTAGTAATCAAAGAAGACACATATTGGTACATTTCATCACCAAGAACAGCTGCAGTGCTTTCATAGTCAGTGAATGCTCTTGATGTTGGCGTCAGAGGAAGGCGCATTTGACGTCCGGTCACCACCTCGTGAGGGGTGAGGTGGTGGTCGGAGCCTGGTCTATTCCTCAACTCAAATAGGGCTAGTGGAAGGCAATACAACCAACTCTTCTTTGTTGTTTGCTTTATTTTTGCAATTGCCTCCTTTAGTAGGCCATTCAGGCGTTCGCATACACCGTTGGCCTGTGGGTGATATGCACATGCAAATTTATGCTTGATGTTCAGTAAAGATGTGATGTGCTGAAACATTTCATTGGCGAAATGTGGGCCATTGTCTGACCGCAGTACCTCGCACACTCCCCACCTGGGGAAGACCTCCCTCACTAGAAACTTAGCTGCTCTGAATGCATCTGGGTGTGAGCAGGGTCCTGCTTCAATCTACCTGGAGAATGGGCATACTACTACAATCATATACCTATTTCCTTGGCATACGTTGATCATATCAACGTAGTCAATATGGATGTGTAGGAAGGGTCCCTCTGGCCGGGGTATAGTACCTTTTATCACCTTCAGTGTGTGACCAGCCGTGAACTGTTGACATGTGAGATAATTGCTGATGAAATTTGTCACATGGGAATTTAACTCGGGGCAGAACCAGTCTTCCCTAATTCGTGCTGCAATGACCTCCTTGCCTGTGTGGGCTGGGTGGTGTAATTGGCTCAGGGCGGTGTTCAATAGTGCCAATGGCATTACCATCTTTCTAGTGTTACCCTGGCGCCATAGTGTGTCAGTTGGTGACATTGTACATCCTCTTTTTACCCATATTTCCTTTTCTGCCATTGATGCAGCCGCTTGTAGTTCCATTATCTGTGTGGCTGGGAGATGGGTGTACCCTTCTCTTATCAACATCTCTTTAGCTATCCCCCTCCCTCTCCCTCACTCTGGGGGGTTCCATATCTCACCAAAATATGCAGCATACTTTGCATGTGCGTCTGCTGCTGCATTTCCTTTTGAGACGTGATCTTCTCCATTAGTGTGTGCGGTGCATTTGACCAATGCTAACTCTTGGGGGTCATTTATTACTTCAATTAGTTCAGCCAACAAGAGAGCATGCTGCACTGGAGTGCCGTCAGCTCTCCTAAACCCTCTTCTCCTCCATTTGGACAACCCTGAGTGGACAGTAGATGTGACATATGCACTGTCAGAATATATGGTCACTCGTTTGTCAAAGCTTTCCTTCAACGCCAAGATCAGTGCAACTAATTCAGCTGCTTGAGCAGAGTAATGCTGTGGTAATTGTACACATTTCATCGCCACACACACTGGTACCTGCGTCATTTTTACCACAGCTGCCCCAGTTCTCCTTTTCCCATCACTTTGGTCAATTGTTGATGACCCATCAATGAACAAGAGCTCACCTCCATCTAGTGCGTTCTCTTCAACCTTTCTAGTACATGAGTACATTTCAGTAGTCTGCGTACAATCGTGTACATAGTCTCCTTCCTCAATTACTTCTGCTATGAACCTTGCAGGGTTAACCGTGCTGCATCTAACAATGGATAGTGCTGGTCTAGATAAGATGATCTCATAACCTGACGCCCTCTGCGTGGTTAGTGTGGACTTAGGCTTGTTCAATATTGCAAATAGTGCATGTTCCACAAATAGTGTGGTTGGGCACCCCATGGTTATTGCTGATGCTTTCTCTACCGCAAAGGCAGCTGCGGCAAGACCTTGTTCACAGGGGAAATGTCCTAACATCACAGGATCCAGGTGGCCGCTGTAAAACGCTACTGGTTTGTAGCCCATGCTTGTTTTTTGAGCCAGCACTGCTTTCATTACTGCTGAGTCGCAATGTGAAAATATGAAGAATTGTCGTTCATAATCTGGGGTGGCCAGTACCGGGGCAGTTGATATTGCATCTTTCAGTTCATCAAAAGCCTCTTTCATTTCCATTGTCCACCCCAACTTTTTCTCCCCTTTGTTAGCTTCTTTTAAACCCTCAAGTAGGGGTCCTATGTACGAGCTGTAGTCGAATACCCATGCTCTACAGTAGTTGCACAGTCCCAGGAACTGCTGTAGTTCCCTCACTGTTTGTGGCAGTGGCGTTTTTGAAATGGCTTGTGCTCTTTGTGGTGCAATCTTTCTTCCGTATTGGGATATGAGCTGACCAATGTATAGTACCTGTTCCTGACAGTACTGTAATTTTTCCTTGTCTACCTTGTAACCCTTTTCAGCCAATATTGTCAGCATCTTCAATGAGTCTTCTCTGCATCTCCTTTCACTGGTGCTGCAAATTATTATGCCATCAACATACTGCAACACTGTGCTTTCCACTTCAATGTTACCCAAATCCATCTGTATTACTCTGTTGAATATTGAGGGTGACTCGCAGTACCCTTGTGGCAGTCTGGTGTGTTTCCACTTTGTGTTTCTGTAAGTGAAGCTTGTCTGGTCCTGTGAGTCTGGGTGTAGGGGTATTGAGAAAAAGGCATTTTTGAGATCTATCACTGTGAATCGTGATGCCTCTGCTGGAATGCTGCACAATATTGTGGCCGGGTTTGCTGCTATAGGGTATTCTGCTTCCACTATGTTGTTCAAAGGCCTGAGGTCCTGTATGAAGCGCCAAGACCCCCCTTTAGCCTTGCGCACTGGGCATACAGCTGTGTTGCATGGTGATTCTGATGGGACCAATATGCCATTGTTTATAAGGGCCGTTATTGTTTCATACATGCCCTCATCTGCCTCTTTTGATACTGGGTACTTTTTCACTCTGGGGACTATTGCACCCCTTTTCAATTTTATCCTCACTCCCCCAATGCTTTTAATGCACCCCACGTCATAGGGACTGGTAGTCCATAATGATGTGGGTGCTTTTGCCATATCCTCCTCAAAGAAGGGAACTGGGGTGGACGTGGGTGCCTCAAGTGCCATTGCAATTTTCTGTGCCACTTGTTTGTACGTCACTCTTAGCCATATTTCTACACTCATCATAAACACCATTTCACCTTCTCCCTTTTCTTCCGAGAAGAGCTCCTCATCTGACACCTGTGTGAGTCTACATCCCTCTGCTAGTGCTATCACCGCCCTCCATGCTCTTCCTTCTCTGTCTTGGGCATGTACTGCAATGTAATCAGCAGTTGCTATTATGCTCTCTATGTTCACTGAAATCACCTTTCCTTCTGGTTCATTTGCTGGCGTTTCAGGTCTAAACAAATAGGCTGCTGGCCTCCTCCAAATCTTTCCTTCTATCCCTGGCATCCATGCAAATGCCATGTCTGTCCCGTACTGGAACAGTTCACCATCCACTGGCTCAGCCCTAACCACTGTCTGTCCACAGTATGCTTGCATAATTTGTCGTGCAGTAAGAATGTTAATTCCTGGGGTGGAGCAAATGATGCCGTCCTCCATAAAGGAGATCGTCATATTCAACCTGCTCATTATGTCTCTCCCCAGTATATTTACTGGTGAGGCCCTCGAATACAAAAGTGGGACTGACATGTCATAACCCCCTATTGATAAGGGAATGTTATCAGTAAAGGGAACCAACCCCCTAGCCCCAGAGAATCCTTGGGTGTTCATGGCTTCACCTGACATCTTAAACTTCCCTTCCCTTATGCACGACCGGGTCGCCCCAGTGTCAACAAGGAATGATAATTTTTTGTCACCTATCGTTACCTCTATGCGTGGTTCCTCCGCACTATTAGGTGTTACCGACAGGATGGGACACACCAAGGCCGTCTGTGGGCTGTCCTATTGGGGATATAATGATTGACCACTTCCTGTGTAAGGGTTGTGTCCCAAGACCGTCACCCTACCCAGTTGTGTTTGCTGTTGTTGTATATTGGTAGAGGATATGTTATTGTCTTGGATTTGTGCATGTTACTGTATTTGCTGTGTGTGGTGTTGTTGTGCTATTGTTACCTGTTGTTGTGGTAGTGAATATGCCTGTGACTGGGGTTGTGTTACTAGTTGTTGCTGTCCATTTCCCTGCTGTAATGTCTGCTGTTGCTGGATGCCCTGCTGTTCCTGTGTGTGTCCTTGTTGACCCTGTTCACCCCATGATGGTGTTCCTGGCCTCAACCTGCATGTGCGTGACATTTGCCCTAGTAATTCACAAATCCAACACACCGGTGGTTCCCTGTTCTGCCATGGGAAGTTTCCTGTGTTGTCCTGGTATACTGGTTGCCCGGTGGGGTAGTAATTTCTAAGTCTTCCCACCTGCTGTTGTGTGTTATATCCGTATCCCCTCCCTCTCATTATTCCTCCCCTTCCCGTGCTGTAATTATAGTACCCAGCTCCTGGCATTGAGTATCCTCCTCCCATGTTAGTCGTGTATGGTTGGAGTGGCGGCTGCTGATGTGTTATAGTCTGTGATGATTGTATTTGGGAGGGATCTTGTGCAGCCACTACTTGTGTGGGGCTTTGACTCATTGTTGTAGGTGTGGTTATTAGTGCACCTTCCATCGTATATTTAGTATGTTTTTTCTGTACTAATTTAGCCTCTTCCGTTTTTCTATCCTCTTCCTTTTGTTTCATCTTTTCTTGCCACGTTCTACAATGATGCACTATTGTCAATTGTATTTCTGGCCATGCTTTTGCTTCCATCCCCACTACTTTCTTCAGTTGTTTCTGAACTGCTTCTGGGAGCCCTTGTACTAGTATATGGTAAAATATTGCTGGTGTCTTGTCCCATTGTTCTCTAGTTTCCATGCGCCACTTCTCTTGAATTTCCTGGATATAATCAACAGGATCTTCGTTCTCACGCATCTTGCGCGAGGTAATTGCTCCTATGTCTGATGTGTCTGGATACTGTACCCTCAGTGCCTGCCATAATGCATGTCTGCAGTTTGCGAATTGTGCCCCATTGTGTGATGTGTTTGTTATTGTGACCCCGGGGAAGCCCGCTCTCTTCCAGATCTCATCCGCTGCATCCCCTAATATTGATATTAGAAGGCCCTTTACATCCCCCACTGCCAATTTCTGTCCTGCGGTGTGTTTTTCCATTTCATATATCCATTTACCTGCACCTCCACTTAATGATGGGAGTCTGCATTTTATATTTTCCTTGTCTGCATGCTTCCAGGGGACGTATTGTGGTCTAACCCCTCCCCTCTCCAGAAGTGGCATTAGGTTGTGTCCTTGTTGGCCCTTAGGATCCCACACAATCGAATCCGTACATCCCTCCTCTTCTTCTCTGTCTTCTATGTCGTCAATGGGGTCCATATTGCACGTAACTTTTTCACCTCCCTCTCTTCCCTTTCTTTTATCTTGTCCTTTATTTAATGTGGGCGTGTGTACTCGTTCTCCCTGCCTGCGTCCAGGGAGGTCTCTGAGCCTACCCGCATAGGGTGTCAGTTCGTGTGGGAAGGGCGCGAGTTTAGATGGGCATGTTGCACGTAATGAGTGTGAGGTAGTGGAGCATGTAGGACGGGGTGGTGATGGTGTGGCTGCACGTGTCTGTCTTTCCGCTATTCCTTGCTCTTCCCCCTCACTTCCCTCCAGTTCGTCCTTTCTCCTGCAGATCCATGGTGATTCTTCGTTTGTCCGGGTGATGTATAATTTATCTAAGCTTTCCCTTCCACTCTCTCTCCCTTCCTTCTCTATCCCTTCTCCTTCCTCACTGCAAAAATCCTCCATTGATTCCAACCCCCAGTCTGTCTTTTACCCCCTAATCGTTACTGTTTGTAAGTCTATTAGGTCTATTCCTCCATTGCCTTCTTTGCCAATTGCTCCCCTTTGTTCTGATGTTGTTGCTACTTCTGTGTCTCTGTATATGTATTTCCTTACTTCACTCCCCCTCTCCTTCCTTCTCTCTCCCCTTCATTTTTCTCGTCTATTTCTCTACCAATTTCTTCTCTTTTCTTTCTCAATTCCTCCATTGCTTTAATACTCATCTTTTCCATTATTCTTTCTTCTTCTTTCTTTCTTTCCCATTTCGCTCTTTCCTGCTCTAATATGCCCTCTATCATCCTTCTTTCTTCGTATTTCTTTGTCGTTTCTGATAGTAATCTCCTTCTCCATATTTCCATTTCCTTTTCGTCCTCTTCTTCTTCCCTTTTTTTGTCACGCAGTGTTGCTCTTGATACCCTTTCTGCTGCTGCCTTCACCCTTTCTGCTTCTCTCTTTTTCTCCTCATTTCGTTCCCTTATTTTGTCCAGCTCATCCTTGCTTTCTTTCTTTTTCCGTGCTCTCTCTCTCGAGCTGCTTGATCAGTGTATTCTGCTCATCCCTTAATTCTGCTAATCGTTCTCCCAAAATCTCTTCCTTATGTCATAACAGCTTTTCCCCCTTTCTTTTCCCCTCTTCCCCTTTCCCGTCGCTCCTCAAGGTGTCATCCTCTTCCATTCTCCTCACTATTCCCTCCTCTTCTTCTTTTAATGACCCTCGTAATTTTAATAATGCCTGTGCAGCTACCCACTCATCCTGTCATATCCCTGCAAACCGTTCCTCGCCAATCCCCCCTTCCCCTGCGGGCATTTTCGAGCAGGCTGATCCCGTCATGCTATTCTGCTCCCTTCCTGTGTGGCTACCTGTGGCTGAATATGGTGGCGGGCTGTATGCCGGGTTCGAGTACCCCTCAGCCGCCCTTAATTGAACCATGTCCCGTAGTTCTGTTAAAGGATATAACCCCCCTTCCTCCTTTTTCACCACCTTCGCTAGGTTTATATCGTCGTTCTGTTCCTTTTTTATTTCCTTTTCACTTATGTTGTTACTCTTTTCTCCCTCTTCTCCATTCCCCGTGTTCTGTGTGTCTTCACTCTCTTTTTCCCCATTCTCTCCTTCCTCCTTGATCTTCTCTCCCTCCGTTGTTCCACTCATAACAAACATTCCGTTTGGTCCTGGTCGGGACCCTTGGAACATCCTCCATATGTTAAACACCTCCACGTGGTGCGTCAACTTCTTCCCCTTGTATGTGTTATGCAGATAGGTTAATAGTGAATGTTGGGTATATAGATCGAAACTACCATTAGGTGGCCATGGTGTCGTCATTTTGTTGTCCGTCCCCTGTGTCCATTCAATGCTATACTTGATCAGTTTCTCCCTATGGAGTGACAATGTTTTACATATGTGTTGTAGCGGGGTAGTGAGGGTGTTCCCCCACCCTCCCGATCCTGCCCCGTATGACATAGTAGCTCTTCACTTGTTATCCTTCCCCTATTTGGTAGCCGTTATTTTACTGACAGTTTATAATATACAGCCTCTTACCTGGCCCCGTAAGTTTGGGGACTTGCGACAATCCGACAAGGGAAATTAGTATAATATAGCATTTACATTTGTATATTCTTTTCTTTCTTTTCCACCCTTACGGCCCCCGTGGCCGAGGCGCACGTAGCCCCCTGCGGCTGCGTGCCCCTTGCGGTGTTCTTATACAGCCGCCCCACTTCCACTTGCTCCTCCTCCCTCCTTTACACTTGCCGTGGCCGGCGTTCTCCGTGCGCAGCCACGCCCCCCTTTCCGCTTTCCCCCCCGGTCAGTTCACTACCTTTTACCTCCGTTTCCACTCCCTTATCACAACTCTCTCCCCCCCTACTCTTAAAAATAAAGATGCCTTGTGCTCGAGATATCCTATGGAAGCCCTACTGGTGACGTCACCGATCTCTCCAAACTATTGGTAAGTTCTTCATATGTCTTTAAAGTTCAAAAATATACTTGCAATCTACCCCCGTTAACCCCACAGCTGTCTTCCTGTCACGCCTGGAACAAGGTAATCAACAATATAATCGGACTGCGCACGCTGCGTTGCCTCGCGTGTGATACGCCCCCCGACAGGAGGGCTTAACCAGCCAATTATCTTCCGTACTGGGCAACCAGCTGGCTACCGCCTACAGGGAAACGTCATCTATCTATCGAGTTTCCTGCTCGATCAATAGGGATCCTCATCTACTCATTGATCAATAATCACCAAATCGTAGGAAACCGCGCACGCACACACACCCTTACACGTGGTAGCGACCTAGGCCAATCAGTGTCTATGAACGGCCGCACGTGGTGTTTTCGTGCTCCGTCCCTTTTTTCTCCCGTAATGTAGCGGACTGCTCTCGAACTTGTCCGGCTACCATTCATTTCATTGCCAACACTAATTTGTCAAACCTTCGCCGCGCACCTGTGCAACACCTCCCGCCTCCCTCATTCAATTCCTCCCCCCTCCCTCACAATTTCACATTGCTTGTTGTGCGTGGTATACTCACCAAGTGCTCTTGATGCGGGGCCGCTCGACTGCGTGCACCCCTCCAAGCGGCTCGCCACCTCCCCTCGTCTGGACCACGTCTGGACACTCGCCAACCGCGGGCGGGATACTTCTCAACTGGCTCCCAAAGGCCAATATCCGGATTGCGCTGTCCGGTCTTCTCGCAGTTCCGCGATGGTCCTGTAGTCCTCAAAAGGGGGCAGCGGCAGAGGGGGCCGCGCCGCCGGGCCTCCTCGCAACGGGAGCACTCGGAAAAATAAAAATAAAAGCAGACCTTAAACAGATCTCAGCAGTGCCTCCAACTTGCCGGGGGGAAATTCTCCCGGGGTCGGCTGAGTCGTCCACGGACCTCCGGGCAGGGAGGCCCCAACCCCTCCCGTGTATCCCAGAAAATTGAGTATGAGACACACGCAAGAAGCAAGGTGGTTCTGCTGTTTATTAAACAAAACGGCAGGGATGGGTCAAGGATCGTACGCGTCCGTCCTGACACTCTCTCCTCATCGTGGGCTCGCAGGCCCTTTTTACCTTAATCTGACGCGCTACTTGCGTCACATGGGAAAAGTTAGCAGAAAAACCTATCGCCACTCTGGATTGGCTCCTCGAGTGGTAGGGTTAGTATTGCATACGTATAGAGAGCATTATTAGTGGTTAAGGGTTAGTCAGGTGGTATACTTGGGTTGTCCCTTCAAATTGATACATGAAAATTGTTACATGGAGACCCCTGAGGATTGGTCAATGTTAGTGGCGTCAGTGATAAGAGCCCCATGTTCTGATTGGTCAACACACGAGCCCCACAGTCTGGGACCATCGCTGTTCCCAGCTTGCGGTGCACCTGTCATTTGCAACAATGTTTCACTATGGGTACGTGCAGACAATGTGAGATTTATTCATACGCTGGAAGGCCGACTACTCCCACCGCTGCAGATGTCCATTGAGTCGCTTAATTGTATCTGCCTGAGTCTTGAAGCGGGGAATCCAGGCGCCTCCCTCCTCCCGTGCCTGGCACCCTGTCAGGTTCGGCTTGGTCACGTGAGGTGGGACCGTGGTTGAGGCAGAATTCTGCACAATTAATATTGCATTTTCCACTGTGTGCCTGGCTTAATTGCAGGTGTGACCTTGGCGTCGGCTTGTGGCATGCGAGTTAGCAACATTGTGTCCTTGGCGGTGTGCTTTCGCCGGGCTCATTCTGCGGGGTCAGCAACTGTACTCTTGCTCATTCAATGTTCATGGAAACTCTTGCTTGAGGCCTACTTGGGCCTGGTGCATAGGTGGAGCCGTTTGATACACAGGCGCTTTGGGTTATGGTATCATATTGCTTTATCCCCAGTATCGTGTCTTCATTATACTTTTCATTATTGCGCATGGGTTTAGGAGAAGCGAGAGCAGGCTGTTTAGATGAGTTCATTGTGCGTCTTGCGTTTCTGCATTTTGAGAAGCCTATGTGAAAAATAATAAAGGTGCGCGACTGTGGGTGTGTCTGTCACCTACGTCATAGCACTGAGTATGTTCTTCGTGTGGATTGGTGTGGGAGTGTCCAGTGTGTGTGTTGCACGGATATGCTGACCGTTGGCTAGGTCGTCATGGCATCTCTAACGATGTGTTGAGTTAGTGCTGGATGGTTCAGTCGAGTCCCTCCATGCCGCAGGCGTCGGCAAGGGTAGGACAGGCTGGTGTGCACGCGGGTGGGCACACGGGAGGGCACATCCGTATGTTCCTGTACCAGGGTATTTGGTCGTCTGGTAGATGGGCAAACTCCTCTCGTGGCGGGTGCCTGGGCCGTGATCCTCTAGGCCAGGGGTGAGAGGGGATTGGTGGGAGCCTTTTCTTCCATTTTCCCACTTCAATATATAGAGGGTTCATATGGCACAATACCAGGAATAGAATTGGCCTGTGGAAACTGCAGAACATGTATGATAAAGGGAGCATAAAATTGCTCAACTTTGAGGTCTATTATCTGGCCAGCCAATTACAATATGTGGCTAAGTGGTTAACGGAAGACTCAACATTGTAGTCCAGATTGTTGAGGCTGAATGTGTTCCGTTCTTTTTGAAAGAATGGAAATGGCTGCCAAAATCAGAGCTAAAAGGGTGCATGAGGATGTTGGAACTGGGATGGAAGATGTGACGTAAGGCTTGCCAGGTCATGGTGAACCCGACCCCCGTGTTCTCCGCAAGTGCTGCTAGTGGCATTGACAAGAGTGGATGAACAACTGAGGAAGACGATTCATATGCATTGGGAACCGGTGGGCATTGCAATGCTGGGAGATGTATGGCAAGATGGGAAGGTAATGGAATTTAACGTACTGGTAGAAGAAACGGGTCTACACTTAGGGCAGTATATTACTTAGATTGGTACTGCGGGTGAAAGAGACATGGTCTGAAATAGTGCTGGAAGACCAACCCGAAACGGCCAAAGAAACAATTTGATATCTCAGGGATTGGGGGGGGCACGAGGTCTCTCGAATCTATGAACTGCTGATGTCCAGGGTGGGAAAGGAAGTGACCCAGCTGAGACGGGACTGGGAAGAGGAAGCCGGGGAACCCATGAATGATGGGTTGTGGGAGAGGGTCCAGTGATACCATAAAAAGGTGTTTAGGAATGCGAGGCTGCAACAGATCCAGCTATATGTCACCCAGAGAGCATACATGACCCCCCAGAGGATTGCTCGATTCAAGAGCGCAGAAATACAAACATGTCCCAAATGCGGAGAGGTGAACGCAGGGATGATACATATATTCTGTGCATGCCCAGAAATTGGAAAATTCTGGGGAGAAGTAGCCCACTGCTTAACCGAGAAGGGGATCACGCTAGATGTGGAATCTGTGTGGGCATGCATGGTCGGGGTTTTTTCCATACCGCGCAAACTGAAACACGTGAGTAAACTCAAGGACTTGGCCTACATACTTGCCAAGCGCAGAATTGCCATGGGTCGGAAAGCAAACAGGCCAAAGGTAGAGGTCTGGTGGCACGATCTCCAGAAATGGGCAGAAGCGGAAACGGCGATATGGAATGAAGCAGCCAATAGGGGGGGGGTGAGGAAGCGGGATCTCTGATGGCCTGGAGACACTTAGTGGCCACATTGTCTGGGTCCACCAGGCCTGCCTGAGTGAACATGATTCCTCTGAGAATACAGAGGGGGAGATACCCCTAGAGGAAACAACGGCGGAGGGCGAAGTGAAGTAGGCTCGAGTTAAGGGGGAGGGTAATGGGAAGGCAGTGGACATTTCACTATACTGTATATGATGCTTGAAGTTATATGACATGCACAGTTGGGTTTGTTTTTGTGGATTGGTTGTTGAAAAAGTTAATAAAATGCTTTTGTTTTTTAAAAAAAAGGTTCGACGATGTTAGCCTCTAGCATGTTTTTAACTTCCTGAATGATGGTATCTTTTCTAACCTTGGGTAACCGATAAGGTTTCAAGTGTACCTCTTTTCCTCCAGGAGTGTGCGGATGTGATGAGAAATATCCTTCACTCTTCCAGGCTCCACTCGAAACACATCAGTAAATCGTTTTATAAGGTCATACAGGTCTTGCTTTTGATTGTTACTGAAGTCCGGTGAAATGAAGACGTTGTTTTCTGTGTCTCCTGGTAGAAGACAGGATATTATTATAGGCTGGTACTCCGAAGGATTTTCCTTCCATTCCTTCAATAAGTTTAAATGGTCGACTTGGGTTTTAAGACGGCGGACTGGTTGTGTGGTCTTATAATTACAGGGACCCAGTTGTTCCAGTACCTGATATGGTACATGCCATCTGGATGCCAGTTTATTTTCAGAAGTAGGTAATAGAACCAGCACCCTTTGACCTATGGAAAAGGACCTTAAAGAAACCTTTTTATCATAGGAGGTCTGCTGTTGTTCCTGTGCTTTAACCATGTGGGTCTGAACTAAAGATCTAACAGGCGTCATGTGCTCTTTCAACCAATTTGCAGTTTTGGAGATTGGAATTGGGGCCTCCTCTCCCTCTTCACATGTTTCTCTTAATATATCCAAGACCTCCCGGGGTTCTCATACATAAAGGAGTTCAAATAGGGAAAATCATGTTGAGGCCTGAGGGGTTTTTCAGACTGCGAACAAAGCCCATGGTATTATTTGATATCAGCTCTTACCATCCTGTTCAACTAACTTCCGGAGTATGGTTTTGAGGGTTTTATCAAATCTTTCCACAAGGCAATCTGTCTGAGGATAATACACAAATGTTCTTAGTGTAGAGATATCGAACAGTTGTTTAACATCCCCATAAACCTGCTCATGAAAGTAGAGCCCTGGTCAGTCAATACCACGTTTGGAAAACCTACTCGAGAGAAGAAAGGGAGCAGGTGTTTCAGGATTTGTTGTGTTGTGTTGGCTCTCAGGGGGAAGGCTTCAGGATATCGCGTAGTGTAATCTACAGTAACCAGAATGTATTTATTCCCCAGCTTGGAAGTTTCCAGACGGCCTACAGTGCCATACCAATCCGGGAAAATGGGACCTTAATTATGGGTAATGGATTTAAGGGAAATGGTGGTGGTATGTGATTGCTAGTTTTCTTGCAGATCTCGCAAGCCTGAATGAACATTTTAATGTCAGCGTGGATTCCGGGGCAGTAAAACCTGTTTGTTATATGGGTGTGAGTTTTGGCCTGTCCCAGATTGCTACCCATCAGATGTGAATGGGCTATCTCTAGGACCAACTGTTTTTGCCAGGCCCTCTCAAGTGGTATCTCCTCTATAAAGAAGCCCATGTTTCCAAAAGAAAAATGGTCCCCTTTTATCAGGACCCTCTGGCTCTGATAGTACTTGCAGACATGGTTCAGCTAACCAGGGGTAATTTCTCTGGGCGAAAGCTAAGTCTAGAAGTGTCTCAGGCTCTTCCTCTTTAGCTTTTCTGGGTTCAGGGTTGGGAAGGCCATTGGGTGTTTCATTGGCCTCGCCAAAGCCTCTAGTTCCTCTATCTGGTCTTTCCTTCCCGGATTCTTGCTTAAGCCTAGGGAACACTGCTTTCTCAACCACCCCATGAGCAATTTTATCCCCTTGATAAATTTGGAACGGGTCCTTCCCGTGATTTTGTAACAATACCTTAACATCAACTCTAAAGTCTGGGTCGATTACTCCCGCTAATACATCAATTCCAAACCTCCATGCCAGCCCTGATTTGGGTGCTAGTCTGATGTATGTGTCAGGGGGTGAAATTAGTCCCAAATCAGTGGGTATCAGTCTTCTTTTGCCTGGAGGAATAGTCTCATCCCTACTACTACAGATGTCAAATCCAATACAGCCCTTCGTAGCTACTGAGGGTCTGATGCTCTGTCACTTATCTTTTAAAATCTTAGGGTCCCTCAACTTTTATCAGTTGCGCCGCATCCCACTTCTACTAACACCATTCGTAAGGGCATCATGAAGCAAGACACACACAATAGATTCAAAGTTCAAAATGAAATGGTTTATTAATTCAAATGTCAGGATGGTTGAAGGCCTAACGTGCCCTATGCAGAGGTGGGAATTTCCTACCTGAACGAAACTAAGGAAAGTCAGAGTCAGTAAGTGCCACTTGAGTCCGTCTGTGTCCAAAACCTGTCCTTGCCCTCACAACTAAAGCTAAACAATGAGCAGGGATATCAATAATAAAAGAAATGGTGATCAACACAAAGTTCTGAGCTTCTTCCAGCTCCCAGCTTCCTTTTCAGCTCCCCTTCCCCAAGTTCAAGAAAGTTCCACAATAGTCTTGAGATTACCCCTCTGACGTTCCAACAGTTCCACAAATCCTTCGGGTTCCCTTCCCCAAGTTCAAGGCAACACAGTTCCACACAATTCTCTGCATTTCCTTCCCCAGGTTCACAACACCACAGTTGCAAAGAAAGGGGTCTTGAGGGCTCTATCCTCAAGACAGCATCGCAGTTCATCAAGGCCTGGGATTCCCTTCCCCAAGACTTTAACGTAGCAATTTATACTTGGTTTCAATCCTTTCAATGTTCAACACAACTCCAGGTCAACTTGACTCTCCTTCTGGATTGCATTAAAGTTCACTTAAAGGGCTCCTACTTGGTTTGTTTCACAATGGGCCTCATTCCGAGTAGGGCGGTAAGGGTTAACGGTCACCGGTAACGAGACCGGTGCCGTTAAACCCTTACCGCCCTACTACGAGTTCCCTTTGCGGGTCCTTCCTTAACGCCTGCTTTTAGCAGGCTTTAAGGACGGGACCCGCAAAGGGACTTTAGTGCTAATAACAGTACCGTAATTTACATCACCGTTATTAGCACCTTCCCATTGAGCCCTATGGGGGCACAAATGGGAATGGGGAAGGGCCCTGGTGAATGGGGAATTACCGGTCCCTCTAACCTTGGAATGGACCGGTAATTACTCCATTCACCAGGGCTGAGTCGGAACGATTTTGGAGGCAGCCATGCCGCAAATAGCGGCGTGGTTACCTCCAAAGTCGGAATAGGGCCAATGTCTTTGATTTTCACAATTGAAGGTTCCCTGATCTAGGTGCAGCTGTCAGACCACACGGTCCGCCCATCAGAGGTCACGCAACCAGGAACCCTAGGCTCTTCAGCCCACACAGGCTCTTCTGTATTTGCCCCTGTGCACAGATTCACATTCGCTTAGCTTCTCACATTCACTTACCTTCTCACATTCACTTACCTTCTCACATTCACTTACCTTCTCACATTCACTTACCTTCTCACATTCACTTACCTTCTCACATTCACTTACCTTCTCCTTGTCTGCCTCTTGGCTTTATGTGCAGTTTCATACTCTCCTAGCTTCTTCTGGTTAGCCTCTTGGCTTTGCCACAATGTGCCACACTTCCTATGTCAGTCTTTGGCCTTGCTGCACTGTATTTATTCACAAAGTTCACTTTGTGGTGGATTTAATTATTTCCACACCTTTCTGTCGTGCTCTTTCACACTTGCGCTTTTATTTTGCATGTTGCTTTCAAACGTGCACGTCCACATTTAACTTTCATCAGCTCGTAGGTTTGCACAAAGTTCACATTCAGTTCTGTATTCAATATGTGTGATTTAAATTTGTTGCTTAATTCTTATTCAGCTGTTGGCTTCAGGTTTATTTGAATCTGTATGTGTCATTTCATTCTGCTTTCTATTCCATTCATACAGCATTTCTCAGTTATACGTAGCCTCTACGAGCGCCCCAGCTTTGAGCGTCATTCCCCTGCACTCACTGGTCCTCTGCGTTCGTTTTTGGCAGCAGCGTTGCGCCACTTCAGCTTTGCTGGCTGGCTTGCCGGTATGCACACACCAGCAGCTCTGCTTCCCTTCTGCAGATGCTGGCAGCTCCTTTTCTTCATTCTTATTGCCCCCGAGCTCCAGCTGCTCTCTCCGAACCATGAAGGCTACCACACCTGTAGAATTCTTGTGGCCCAACCCGCTCTGGACTCCACAGGTCTTCTGGGTCATCTGCCGGCATCCTACCTTCCTTTTAGGACCCACCACTGCTGCCACCTCACAGAAAGGGCTCCCTGCTGGGCTCTCCCACACAGGCCTTCCCGTTGGTCCTCTCTGCAACGCCTTTTTCCTCTCCTCTTTTTTTTTTTAAACTTTTATTTTTGCTGGCAGTGGTAGTTGACATACACACACAACAGATCGGTAGTATGGTCTTCAAGCATGACAAGGTACATTGCACTGGGATGTTCACAAACAGCAGCATACATTTTCAGACAAAGATCGGCTAAAAGACATATTAGGGAGCACAATATACAGAAACGGGGTCTAGGGTGAGCTGTCCGCCAAAGAGGTAGCGTCAAGGGCGTTAAGATAGCTGTTGAAGGCAGTCCAAATGTTTTTGGGCCGGGACCGGCCTGGAAGGGTAGTGATGTAGTCCTCCTCGCAATTACGGGCCCAGGTCACCAAATTTAGCCATTTCTGGAAGGTAGGGGGGGCCGAACAGTTCCAGTTTTGAAGGATACATTTTTTAGCAATTGCACAACATACGTTTAGCAGCCTGGCCTCTCCTCTGGCGCCCTCATCAACCCACAGTCCAAACAACACCCCCATCGGATCAGGCTCGAGCACCGCATCGCAGAAACCAGACATGGTTTTAATAATCTCATCCCAGAATGGGGCCAGGTTAGAACAGTCCCAGAACATGTGGAGATGACCGGCATCTTCCGCCCCGCAACGGGGGCAAAGTCGCGTGTCGGAGTGGGCGAATTTGGAAAGTCTGCGTGGGGTATAGTATAGCCTATTCAGCAATTTGTACTGTATAGTGCGATGTCGAAAATTAAGGGAGACCCTACTGGTGTGGGAGCACATTTTACCCCACAATTGTTCTGAAATGACAACCCCCAGTTCAGAGGCCCAGTCCTCTCTCGCCTTGGAGGGCGGTGTTGCTGAAGCAGTGAGCAGGTGTTTGTACAGTGATGAGACCACTCCCCGCGCCCCCCCGGAGTTGGCAATATAGGAGATGGCAGGGTGGTCTGGGGGTTCGCTGGGAAAAACGGGCCAAGCCGCCCGGAACGCTGCACGGAGTCGGTAATACTGTAGTAGCTCAAGTGGCGAGCCCGAGTGGCCTGGCTTCCACGTCTGTGGCGTTATGAATACCCCATCCGGGTAGAAGTCAGTAAGGGCCAGATAACCCAGGTCCCGCCAGTGCCGTGCCAGGGCTGAGTCATTCGTGGGTTCCAAACCGGGGACCCGCCATGCGGGGAGCCATTTGTAGTAAGGGTGAGCTTCGGGGCCTGCAGCGAATATCCGCCTCCAGGCCAATAAGGTGGTCTGGACAGGGTCTATGGGAGAGTCAGGCTCATATCTCCGATGCAGGAGTAGGGACATAATGTTAGCACCGGAGGCAGCAAGGATTTCAAGCTTGACATGCGGGCGAGAAGGAGGGCCAGGATACCAGTACGTGGCAAACTGTGCCTGCGCCGCGGTCCAATAACTCATCAAGTCAGGGGCCGCGAACCCGCCTCTGTCATAGGGAAGGGTCATAGCGCCCCACTTTTTCCGCACGGCGCCAGAATGCCACAAGAACTGGGCACACAGCTTGTGTAGATCAGTGAAGTACCTACTTCCAGGCCAGATGGGAACATTAGTAAACGTGTACAGGAACTTAGGGAGCAGTATCATCTTGACCAGTGACAGCCGCCCGGCTAGTGATAAGGGAAGAGAGCGCCAGCGCTCTAGTTTGGCTTCGGCTAGTGCAGCCATTGTCACATAGTTGTCAGCCAGAAGAGCCTCCCTAGTCAAGGACACATGAACCCCCAGATATTTGATCCCGTTGGGAGACCACCTGAGTGGGTATTCAGTGGCCGGCTGAAGTGTGGAGTGCGTGAGGGGGAAAAGTTCGGACTTGGTGTAATTAATCGTGAAGCCTGAGAATGTCCCGATGCGGGTGATGTCCCGGAGGAGAGGGTCAAGGTGGAGATCAGGGTCCCTGACGAACAGCAGGACATCGTCCGCGTATAGGGAGACGACCTCGGGGGTGCCCTGGAGACGTATCCCCCCGCGCATGTTACGTTCCCTGATGAAGTCCGCCATAGGCTCAATGGCAAGAGCGAACAGAATTGGGGAGAATGGGCAACCCTGGCGGGTACCCCGAAAGAGAGGAAACAGAGTAGAAGTTTGAGAGTTAACGCGGACTCTGGCAACCGGGGAGGTGTATAATAATCTGATGTAGGAGATCATCCCAGGACCCATGCCCATGGCCTCCAGGACCAACCACATGTATTTCCAGGAAACCATGTCAAACGCCTTCTGGGCATCCAAGGTTACCGCCACCGCACTCACGTTCTGGTCAATGCGGGCCATCACGTTGAGAAGCCGTCGAATATTGTGTGATGTGGACCTGCCAGGGACAAAACCGGATTGGTCCTCATGAACCATATAAGGCATGACCGGGAGAAAGCGATTGGCAATCACCTTGGCGAAGATCTTCGTATCCAGGTTCATAAGTGAGAGGGGGCGATATGAACCACATTCATCAGGCGGCTTGCCAGGCTTAAGGAGAACCGTGATGACAGCCTCACGTAGGGATGGGGGAAGAGAGCCCAGGCGCAGGGATTCATTCCAGACCTCAAGCAATTCAGGGCCCAGTATGGCCACATGCTCCTGAAAGAATTCGGCCGTAAGCCCGTCGGGGCCCGGTGCTTTCCCCTTCGGGAGGCTGGAAATGGCCTCTACAATTTCATTCAGGGTAAAGGGGGAGTCCAACTGTTCCCTTGTAGCATGGGAGACGATAGTGGTGGGGATCTGGGCGAGAAGCTCGCGCATCTGAAATTCGCTATGTTCGGGAGGTTGCGAGTACAGTTCGGAGTAAAAGTCTGTAAAGATCTCCAAAATGTGCTGGTCAGACCACTGGATCAACCCATTGCCACCCTTGATGCAGGTAATTTGGGCTGGGCCCCATTCCCCCCTGGCCAAAGCGGCCAGAGTTTTGCCAGGTCTGTCCCCCTCACCGTATTTCCGCGCCGCCTGAGGTCGGCTAAAGTACTGCACCTCCCTGATGGCCTGCTCGTTGAAAAACTTGAGTTCCTCACTTATCTGGGAAAGGATGACAGGGTCAACAGAGGCAGGGTGGGCCCGCTCAAGATCTCGCAGTTTGGCTTCAGAGCGCGACAGGGAGGCCTTTATGGACTTGAGAACCCCGGACTCCCTAGAAATGGCTGCCCCCCGGATGAAAACCTTGAAGGCGTCCCAACGGACCCCCCGGGTGGTGTCCTGTGGTAAGTTGAATTCAAAGTAGGACCGGATATCTGACAGAATGTCTGCTTTGAAGACAATGTCCTGCAGGGCGGCTGATTTAAAGCGCCAAGTATTCATGGTGGGAGCTAGAATACCCATATTGATAGTCAGTATGACCGGTGAATGATCAGACAGAGTACGTGCCAGTATACGAATCTCTGAAACCCCACCCATCAGTTGGCCCGACAGTAGGATCAGATCAATTCTAGAAGAGCTATCATGTACCGATGAATAATATGTGTATTCCCGCGTTAGCGGATGAAGAGCTCTCCAACTGTCCAGGATGTCAAGTGACTTGCAGTGTGCCAAAAGCCTGCGCGCTGCACTCGCTAAGGGTCTGGGGGCGGAGCCAGTCCTGTCCACGGCAGGGTTTAAAATAAAGTTCATATCACCACCCCAAATGATCTGTACACCCACGTATCCCAGGAGTATGGACACTACCTGGTCAATAAATTCGGGGGAGTCTACATTGGGGCCATAGGTATTCACGAGTAGATAATCTCTGTTGGCGATGGCGCAGTGCAGGATAATGTATCTCCCCCCCGGGTCAATATAGCTCCTGTGAAGAGCGAATTTAAGAGACTTGTGGATTAGTGTCAGCACTCCACGGGCCCTTGTAGAATAAGTCGTGAAGTACCTGAGGGGTCCCCAGGTGGGCGCAATGCTTCTGGCCAACGGGCCAGTGGAGTGTGTTTCCTGCAGGAGTAACACCTTGCAGTGGTGCCTATTGGCGTAAGCCACGATCCTGCGACCCTTAGTGTAGTTACTGAGGCCGCGAACATTCCATGTCATTATCGTCACAGCCATACTAGTACCCCAATCATTAAAATCCCTAGACTGGGAAACCAAGGATAGTGAACCAATGTCAGAGGACGCCGGGTCCCCCGTCCCCCAGCACCGGACCCCAGTACTCCGGTCACCAGTTCCCCCAATGTCAGAGTGACCATGACTGAAGCGGACACGTACATCTCGACAGACTTAGTGAACATCCCACCACAGTTGTTGAAATACAGAAACAGGATGATGCATAATTAGACAATCGCGATCCGATGCGTGGCCAGCTGCCAGCCCACCACTGCCATTTTCGAAAACATGTCCCCAATCCCCACCCCAGCCACATCCCACCCTCACTGCCCACCCCCAACTTGCAGTGTGAATCCCCCACCCTCCCCCGCAGGTGTCTCCAGCTAGCCCGACACTCCCAAAAGCATGGAGGTCGGGGGGCGAAATCCAACAGGGATGACACCCTTCCCGTGCCCAACAGGGGCACCAAAGCAGCGACAACCAACAAACCAAGAACATTGCAAATGCAGCGAGGTGTGCTGTAGCCGTGTGGGCGGCTTTGTGGACAGATATGTAGGACAGCAACGCCGTCAGTAGCAGGTTCTGCGGTAACCGGATCAAAAGACAGGCCTCCGTAGCCAGCCGAGCACCTCGCCCGGTTAGGCGCTTAGGGGGCCTGAAACCATAGGACTGTTGTGAGTCGTTTCAATGATCACGTTCCGATTGAAGGATAACCTGGACAAAAAAGAGATAGCCGATCAGTGTGTGGCATCGGCTCAGACAACATCAGCCGGAGCTCCCGCCGGGTTGGGAAGCGGCAGGTGCGCCTCGATGAATTTCACCGCTTCCTCTGGTACAGTGAAGAAGTACAGTTTCCCATTATGTGTGATTTTGAGACGAGCTGGAAACAGGATAGCATAGGGGACATTCCGTTCTCTGAGTAGTTTCTTGACTCCAATGAAGTGGCGCCTCTCTTGCTGGACCGCTACAGAGAAGTCCGGAAAGATTCTCACTGTGTGTGACTCGAAGCGCAGATCTCCCTTCTCTCGGGCCAGGCGGAGGATAAGATCTCTGTCTCTATAGTTGAGAATCCTGGCTATGATGGGTCTGGGGATGTCACCCGGCCTGGGTCTGGGAGACAGAGCCCGATGGGCGCGCTCAACAGTGAAGTATGGGGACATGGCAGGGTCGCCCAGGAGGGTCTTCAACAACGATTCGACCGCGTCTTCCATGCGGCCCTTTAAGGCATTTTCAGGGACTCCAATAATACGCAGATTGTTCCTGCGGGAGCGCGACTCGAGGTCATCACACTTTGCTTTCACATTCCGCATATCTCGAGCCAGTGACGCCACAGTATCCTGTAGCGCATGTATAGCATCCTCGTTAGTTGATATACGGTTTTCAGCGTCCGTGATTCTGGTCCCCGCCTGATCCACCCGTGTCTTTAAAGAGGCAACATTGGCATTGATGTCGTCAAGTTTCTCGTGAAAGGAAGCAAAGTTTTTTGCCATAGCTTCCATGATCGTGGTCAGGTCAGGGGCCGCAGGAGAAGGACAAACGTTGATCTCCAGCTCCTCAGAAATAGGTAAGTCCTGGTCAGCCTCCCCCCTCGGGACAGCTTTAGCGAATCTATCCATGGCACCCCCCTTGGAGGACCCCTTGATCTTGCTAGGCATCGTGGGTTGGTGCAGGTAGTGGTCCCAATAACAGAGAAAAGAGTGCGGAGCCTATGCCTGGGGGGAGAACCGCGGTCGCAGAGGCTTCCCGGGGTAAAGGAGATCAGGGCTCAGCGGTGGCTGATTAGGGTGTGTTGGTGTTGGGCAGCTCCCAAGGTCCACACCTTGGAGAAGCCCGGGCCGCAGAGGCAGCCGACCCGGGAAACGGATCCAAGGGGGGGGCGCCGCAAGGAACCCCCCCGCCACACCGCCGGCACCACAAGCAAGTCACTAGCGGGGACGTGGTGAGCAATGTCCACTTCGAGTCAGCAGGCAGCGGTGTAATGATGGGTCCTCCAACGGGCCGCAGTCCGCCCAGGACGGGGGGGAGGGGCCGGGCCAGCGCCGCGGCTCCAACTATGGCGGCGAACACAACCGCAGCGGGGATGTAGGGCCCTCAGGCAGCCGCCTCTTACCTTCCGGGGGCGCACCCCCCGATCCTCCAGCAAGGGACCGCAGCGGAGATCCGCCCACAGCTCCGGCCGCGAGCTCTCAGTCGGGCCGCTCCCCGGGGGGGCCAGGCACAGGACGCCTGGAAGCCGCCGGGGCTCCGATCGGGCCGCAGTCCGCCCGATCGAGCGCCCGGGAGAGGTGCCAGGCCCTGGGAAGGGGGAGGGCCTCGGGCCGACGCCGCGTACACCGCGGGGGAGAGGGCCGGAGTCTGGCCGCCCGATCCAAGACCCCGCACTGGATCACCCGGGGTCGTAGAGGAGCCGGAATTTCACCAGGCAGAGGCGCTGAAGCGCTGGGCAAAAGTAGTGAGAAGATGAGCGTACAACGCACAGTGTAGCCGCAGATGTAGAAGGATATCGCCCAGTCCCACACGGAGCTCAAGAGCTAGGCAGCCATCTTGGGCTGCTCCACAGCGCCACCCTTTTTCCTCTCCTCTTATACACCTGCAACCACTTGGCAGCTTGCAGGTGTCAGCTCTCAATTGGACTTGCCCGACTGTAGTTAGAGAGACATGCCTGACATGCCTGACCTTCACAGTATTCTGCAGGCATCCTCCTTGTCCCAGTACTAGAGTGCTGAAATGAGTTGCTAGTGTTCACTACTCCTATTCACCTCTTCCTCATCCCAGTACTGTCATAGGTAAAGTGTTAGAAAAGGAGGGGAGTTACTTTACAATAGTCCATAACAGCCAGGGGAGGGCTAGGTTAGTTTTCAGAATTAAAAGGGGGATACCATGTCTCTCCTGTGGGTACCCCACTCCCAATCCCCAAGGACCCAACTCCCTCGCTTCTCTACCCCCAAGGTTAGGATCCAAAAGTGATGGCCTTTCCCTGGCCACTTGAGAAGAGGATCCAGGGGGAGTAGGTGTGTGGATACCCTCAGGTTTCATCACAGAGGAGAGTGTCAAAACCTGTGCCAGAGCTGGCCATGAACCACGTCTCAGTGAGAGCGAGGACGTCATAGGTTGAGATCTACAAGGAGGTGGCAGATGTTGCCACTTTTGAAGGTCTTCCGAGGAGGGGTACAGGAATGAGGTACACTAGTCGGTGGTGGCAGAGGGGTGGCAGAAGGAGGAGTGGCACGAGAAGGGCATAGGGTGATGAGAGACAGAAGATGCCTATCAAGATGGAGGAGGTTGGGCATTGTCAGATCGCTCCACTCCAGAGTATCTTCTGGCGTAATAGAGTAAGCCGGCTGACGAGGTGCGGTATTTCTGGTTATGAAATTGTATTAAATAAAGTAAAAAACATTTCTCCCTCCTTCGAGGGGGGCTGTCATGATGCCTACCCCCGGGGACCCAGACCAAGTCCAGCAACCCCGGAAGCAGGCATCAAGTTATTCCAAGCAAGCCCAACAACCCCTGCTAGGGGCTATTTGGGTGCAGTCCTGGCGTCTATGGCGCCAGGCTCATATGGAAAGTCAGTCCTGGCGCCATAGGCGCCAGGCTCATAGATTAAAACTTACCTGATGCAGACCATGCTGCAAGAGCACCAAGCCAAAAGAGGCTTGGAAGGGACTACTTTACCTAGGGACTATTCTTTTACTCGGGTGGGGCTGGGGAGGAATACTTACCTGAGACTACTTTGGAGGCTATTTAAACCACGCCCGAAGAGCAGCACACGCTTCGCCTTATTCTGCATCCAGCAGCGTAACTCTCACCGTGCCTGCAAGTCTGCATCCAGTCTTCTGCCACGCCCGCCTCGAGTCTGGAGCTCCTAAAAAAGGGAGAAAGAAGGAGAAAAGGTTAGAACAAGAGCAATATCTTTGATCCTTACCTGAATTCCCGATCCATCGCGCCTTCGAGCTGGAAGAAAGAAGTTGTTTTAAGCGCGTCGCCTCGCCTGCTGCAGCGCTGCGCTGAACTCACCGGCCTTCGCAGCATCTTCACATTCCACCGCATCCTTCTGCATGTTCCCGCCGCACTCCGGCACCTAAGGGGAAGACAAGAACATCAAGGTGAGCCAAGGGAATACACAGAGGCAATATTAGTTACCCCCCATAGACTTACCTGATTTTACCACCGGGGGAATATTCCTCTTCACGGGTCGGCGCAGCTTCCACTGCATCGTCGCCGAACCCGGCCCCTAAGGGGAAACAAAAGGACAGCAAGGTGAAACAAAGGGACAAACAAGGGGAAACCTCCTCACCACAATAGATTTACCTGATTTTACCGCCGGAGGCATTATTCCCCGAGACTTCATACTTTCTCTCAGCACCTGAATAAAGGAGAAAGCAACAGGTTACATATTGACATTATTTTATCGAACTGTGTTGGATAATACAAATCCTTACCTGAATATTACCGGTTGCCACGAGGAACTCTTCAGTAGGGTCAAGCTGCAACCTGCAAGGAATCGGACAGAGTGAAAGTCAGACATTTTAACTCTTACAAACTACATACTTACAGCATCTTGCCGGGAATCTAAAAGTCAATATTGTTCTGGAACTCACCAATTCCTTCGAGCCAGTGAAGCAACTGGTTATCTACGTGCCCCTGCGCTCAATGCAGGATGGAGAGCTCATCTTTCCAAACCATCAGGTGAGACTTTAAGAGGGGACATCAAAGGTGATCAGTGGGGAGAACAGTGGGAGTGGGGGGGGGGGTTAACGCTCAACTCCATGGGTGGTTAATTCCCTTTCTCCATTTGCAGAAGAATATTCCTATGGGCCAAGCAAACAAAGCTAGGTGGGCCAGTCCAGTCTGTCATCTCGGCACTACGCGTCACATTGATGGAGACCGCAGCTGTCCAGTTCAGATCGACGCCCCTGTGGGAGCCAGGTGAGCGTAACAGAACGCGAAGCCTACCCACAAATTCCCACCCGGATGTTATGGATACGTCAGAAACTGACCAATTGGCCCAATTACTAGGGGAACTGAGGGCTGAAGTGCATTCAGCCCATCAAGAAACCAATGTTCTTAGGCGAGAACTGATTTTGTCAAAGGAGCAAACTGATGACCTTGCTAGGCAACTACTGCAAAGCCAGGCTGGACAAACACCCCTACCAGGTCCCGGGGAAATACATCTCCTGTGTCATCGAGTAACCCTGTGCAAATAAACCTACCAGGAAATATTCCATTAGCTCCGCCCAAACGCTTTGCCGGAGATCCCAAAAGGTTTGCCGTGTTTATGAACCAATGCTGCTTGCACTTTTTATGCAGACCTGGAGCCTTCCCAAACGATCAAGCCAAGGTAGCCTTTGTATTGTCATATCTCACCGGCAGTGCAGCTGATTGGTCAATTCCACTAGTTACTCAGGATGACCCAATTCTTCGGGATTTTCAGGGCTTTCAAATGAGCATGGGAAGACTATTTGCCTGGCACTCCCAAGGACAGGCCCTAGATAACAAACTTTTGTCCCTACGACAGGGTAACCAGGACCTTCTTTCCTACATCGCGACCTTTAATAGGTTGATAGTGGAAACTGGATGGCCTGAGGTAAAACGAATCACGTTATTTCATCGAGGGCTTCGAGGAGAACTCAAGGATGTCTTGGCTCAAGTCGTGAACCCACCTCAAGACTGCGCTGAATATATAGACTTAGTGGTCCAGTTAGATCACAGACTTCAGAACAGAAAGGCTGATCGAGCCAAGTTTGAGAATCGGGTGTTGGTCAAAACCCACGCTAACCCCAAAGGAGCAGATGCTTGAGAACCCATGCAAATCAGAGGGGTTAAAGGACCCTTAACCCAGAAGGAAAGAGAAAGGACACGGCTAATGCAATTGTCTCTATATTGTGGAACTTCTGGGCATTTTCTACGGGATTGCCCTGTAAAACCACCCAAGAAGGTGGTAGGAGCTGCTGATAAAAGCCATATGGAGTCAGACTCGGGAAACGGCCACGCCCGACAAGCGTAGAGGTCTGCTTGCTGAGCTTGAAGAAGGATACTCAGACCTTGCATTTCATCATACCAATGGTCCTCGTAGATCCAAGGCAGCCATCGCGTATGCACGCAGTAAGGGCATACATTGATAGCGGGGCCATAGGAAACTATGTGGATTACGAATTGGCTTCCAGGATGAATCTACCTCTCTGGCGAAAAACCACCTCAGATGTCATCACCACAGTCGATGGAACTGAAATTGCCTCTGGGCCTGTAACTCATTCCACCGCAGAGATGACACTATTGGGTCAGGATGGGCATCGAGAGACTATTGTGTTTGATCTAATCAAAGCCCCACAGTTCCAAATAATACTGGGGATACCTTGGTTGGAAAGACATAATCCTTGTATTGATTGGCGAGAGAAGAGAATAACCTTCCCGGATTGTGCACAAACCTGTTACCCAAAGAAAAATCTGAACGCAGGCCTGGCCACAGTAACCACAGCAGTCGTGCAACTACCTCCAGAATACCAAGAATTCCAGGATGTCTTCCAAAAAGAACAGGCAAACACCTTACCACCTCACAGATCGTATGATTGTCAAATCGATCTCATACCCGGTGCACAACCCCCTTGTAGCAGGATCTACGCCCTTACAGAACCTGAGAACCTTCACCTACGACAATACTTAGACCAGTACCTTGCTAATGGCTTCATTCGCCCATCCAAGTCCCCTGCATCTTCAGCTTTGTTCTTCGTGCCCAAAAAGGAAGGTGACCTCAGAACGTACATAGACTACCGCGCATTGAACCAGATAACTGTTAAGTACCAATACCCATTGCCTCTGATCCCTGAACTACTAGACCAAGTGAAGGACGCTTGCATATACACTAAGTTAGATCTCTGGGGGGCATACCATCTGGTACGTGTAAAAGAGGGCGACAAATGGAAGACTGCTTTTCGCACTAAGTATGGGTTATTCGAATACCAGGTGATGCCTTTCGGGTTGTGCAATGCACCTGCGGCCTTCCAATACTTCATGAACGATGTCCTTCTTGAACTCATTGACGTTTGTGTTTTCGTATTTATCAATGATATTCTAGTATACTCCTCTTTGGAATCTGACAATGTGAAGCAAGGTCCGAGCAGCCCTTGAGAAATTGCGCCAGCACAAACTATATGCAAAACTGGAAAAATGCGTTTTTCATGCCACAGAAGTTGAATTCCTTGGGTTTATCCTGACCCCAAAAGGAGTCAGGACGCAAGGAGGTGGACGCAATCCTTAAGTGGCCATCACCAAGTTCAGTTAAAGGAGTACAAAGCATGCTCGGCTTTGCCAATTTCTACCGCAGATTCATCCCGGATTTTTCACATGTTGTACATCCCATCACAGCACTCTTGCAAAAAAATAAACACTTTATGTGGACTGAAGAAGCTGAAAATGCCTTCCAAGAGCTGAAAGCGAAATTCACGTTTGCACCTGTATTAAAGCACCCGCGCCCTGAACTTCCATACATAGTGGAAACTGATGCATCCAGTCTAGCCATGGGAGCTGTCCTGTCTCAAAAGGACCCTGAAACTGGCCAGCTTCACCCAGTAGCATTTTGGTCCAGAAAGTTCTCGGCACCCAAATTAAACTATGCGGTTACCGACAAGGAGTTATTAGCCATTAAATCCACCTTCAAGGCTTGGCGGCACTATCTTCTCGGTGCCAGGCATACCATTACTGAGATCACCGGAACTTACAGTATTTAAAGACAGCCAAGGGGTAATCGTCACGCCAACTCCGATGGGCATTGTTCTTTGCAGAGTTCGATTTCGTGATAACGTATCGACCAAGTTGTAAGAATGGTAAAGCAGACGCCTTATCCCGAATAGGGATGGGAGAGGCAGAAGTGAACCCAGAACCAGTACCTATAATTTCCGAACAAAGGATTCTTGGCATGACTACTCTACAGACACTAGAGGACATTCAGGTAAAGATCCAGCAACTCTTTGATCCTACAGCCCTGCAGGACTGGGTAAAGAAAGGCCCGGACTACTCTGTCACCAATGACCTGCCTTATTACCAAGGGCGGCAATTTCTGCCACACAAGGAACTACAAGAGCTACTCATTTCCCGTTATCATGATACCCTAATGGAGGGGCACCCAGGTATTGCAAAAACTGAAGCTAGAATTAAGAGACAATTCTGGTGGCCCACCTGGCGAAAGGATATTAAATCATTTGTGATGTCTTATGGCATTTGCGCCCAAAACAAAAGTCAAAAGAAAAAACCAGATGGACTCTTACAACCTTTAGACATTCCGCCTACACCATGCCACACCTTATCGTTAGACTTTATTACTGATCTACCCCCATGCAATGGATTTAACACCATACTAGTTATTGTGGATCTTTTTTCCAAGATGGCCCACTTTATTCCTTTAAAGGGATTACCTTCAGCTTCAATCTTGGCCAAGGAGTTCCTCGAAAACATTGTTTGCATACACGGATTTCCATCCGTATTGGTCTCTGACGGGGGCAGTCAATTCATTTCACATTTTTGGAAAAAATGTTGTCAATTGGCGCAAATCGATGTAAGGTTATCGACCAGTCACCACCACCAAACCGATGGTCAAACGGAGAGGACCAACCAGACTCTCAAACAATACCTGCGTTGTATGTTACATCAGACTGAGAGTAATTGGAAAGACATTCTTTGGATCGCCGAATATGCATACAATAATTCAGTACATTCTGGAACTATGCCTTATATGGGCACCATCCTCGAACCTCAGACCTTGACTCACCCCAACACTTAGAAATGCCCGCAGTGGACCATCTGCACGCTACGATTACACAAGCCTTTAAGGAAGCAACTGCACATTTAAAACAGGCGAAAGAAAAATACAAGAAAGATGCTGATCGGCATAGAAGTGATACTCCACAATACCAGATAGGGGACCAAGTATGGTTAGCCACAAAACATATACCTCTAAAGGGAACACGGACCTTTAACCCCAGATATTTGGGAATTTACTCTATTAAGGCCATTATCAACCCGGTGGCTGTCAAGTTGGGCTTACCTGCCAATATGCGAATTCACCCCGTCTTTCATGTGTCACTTTTTTTTTTTGGAAAATCAAATTTTTATTAGGTTTCGCACATGTGTTACAACAATGCAGAACATATTTAAACATAAATAAACAGGAAACCAGTTATAACCCATCGCCCCCACCCCTTCCCATCCCCCCACCCCCCACCAGTTCAAGTTCTCAGTAATTGCATATTTGACGGGTTCCGAAAAGAGCGTAGCAATGTCTACATGGTGTGCACTTAGCACGCCGAAGTCGTGGGCCGAGCTTTGAAGGACTCGAAGTTGGACCAGTGAACGATGGCCCGAGGCCCCCAGGGGGGGTGTTCTCCGGGTCCGGTGCTTAAGATTATACTGAGCGGCCGTATTTTTCAAAGAAGGGGTGCCATATTTCCTCGATGTTGGATCTAGATTCGTCAAGTAAATGCGTGAGGAATTCCATGTCGTAAATGGCCCGTACCTTGGTTAACCATGCTTTTTCCCCGGGCATTCCGGGGTTCTTCCATTTTTGTGCCAGGCAGCACCTGGCCGCCACCAGCATAACCTGCAGCATGTGGTCATGGGTATTTTCATGATCGTCCCCAATGTCAATTCCGAAAAAGAGAAGCCAGGGGCAGGAAGGCCGCTCCACCCCATCTATCCCCTTAATCCATGACAATACCTCCTCCCAGTACCTTTGGACCACCGGGCACCTCCACCACATGTGAATATAATCCCCCCTTTCGGTCCTACACTTCCAGCAATGTGGGTCGTACCCTGGCCTCATTCTAGCAATCCTCTGCGGGGGGTAGTGCCAGCGATGCAACACCTTGAGGGCCTGGTGGCGATACTGGAGTGAGGCCGTGGAGCGATTGGCCCGCCTACACATCTCCCCACACCTCTCGTCGTCGATCTCCTCACCCAGGTCCTTTCCCCATTGTGTGCGTGCAGGTGGAGGGTCTCGTGGGACAGAAAAGAGGAAGAGCTTGTAGAGGCGGGATATTATTCCCTTGGAGCCCCTCGCCGAAAGGAGGAGTTTTTCAAAGTCTGTGAGGTCTCTCCTAAGGGTGTCCCCCCAGGATGGTTCAGTTAGGACTCCCTTAAGCTGGAGATAGCGAAAGGGGGACAAGGTGCCTATCCCCAGGGCCTCTTCCAGATCTTTCAGGGGTAAGAAAGAGCCCCCCACCCACAGGTGACCAGTCCTGCTAAGGCCTGCCTCGAACCACGTCTGGTACGCCGCTGGCTCTGCTATCTTGGCTAGGAAGGGGGGGGCAAATGCAGCTCAATGGGGAGGACCAGGTTGTGAGCCAGCGGTAGTAACCCCCTCCCTCCCTCTATAGGGACCACAGCACTTTTAGAACTGGGTGATACAAGACACTTCTAGGGATCGTCTTCCTCGGGACCCAGAGCCATTCCTCTATGGTGATGGGCGCGAGTGGCCCGTTGTCCATGGCTACCCATTGTTTTTTCGTACCCAGGGCAAAGTGGTCGACCAGGACCCTCAGTTGGGAGGCCCTATGGTATGTTTCAAGGTCAGGGTATCCCACCCCTCCATCCTCTTTCGGTCTGGTCAGCACCTCGTAGGAGATTCTGTCGTAACTTGACTCGTTGTGAAGAATATATGGGCCTCTGTCCCCAAGTTCCACACGGGGAGAAGAAAAATTCACTCCCCGTGCGAGCCTTGAGGCCACAGGTGGTTGTTATACGCCTCTGAGGACCCCAGAGCTGTGGAATGAATTAGGTATTAGTACAAACAAACACAGTACTGTCAAAAATGTAACTGTTATTGAAATAGGTCTTACCCAAGAGTTATATTCTAACTGCCAGTAACTCTGAGGCTGTGGTGCATGGAAGCGTCGGTAATCCTTCAAAGCCAAGACACCAGAAATTCAGCGCTGACTACCACCTGAGGATTCTTGGAAGTATTCTGAAAACTGTGGTAACGTAGCAGTTTGAGGAACTCTGGAGAGCGTAGAATACTTGACAAAGCAGATAAGGGTAATCCAATCAATCCGTGAAACGTGAGCTAAAGTCAAAAGGTCCGTAAATCCAAGCAGAAACCAAACGCCAAATCCAAGGAACAAGAAAACCCAGTCCGTAATCCGTAAGCTTGAGATCTGTAACCAAATGAATCCAACGTGAATCGAAAACGCCAAACAGTGTCGCGAAACAGCTGTGAAGCGATGAGTGATCCAAGTGCGTCGCTTTTATACCTGCTGACTCCTGGTCACGTGAGCGGAGCTCAGGGCACGTGACCGAATGTTCGGCCTAGAACCAGGAAGTAGTTGTCGTCGATTACTCTTGCTCCAGCCCTCTCGCAATCTCCATGGCAGTTGCCAGCGGAAACGAGGGAACAAATAGTATCGCCCTCTGACAGAGCCTGGAAGTTGGTGACGCTTCCCTCGCACCACAGGTAGCGTGTTTATGTGAAGGGCTGACTGTGACTTGGAGATTCTCGCTGTGTTATGTGTCAGAGAATCACTGCGGGTATGAGTGTTCTGTAAGGCAGTGTGCCTGGTGTGCCTGACCTTCCTACTGCGCATGACAGAGCCCCCCCCAATGGCCCACGACCACGTGGGCATGTGGGATGGTCCAGGTGGAACCGAGAAACCAGCCGCAGGGCATGGACATCTGCCTCAGGGATCCAACATCGCTCCTCCGGGCAAAAACCCACCAAGTCCACAAGATACTGGAGACCACCCCTAACCACACGGGACCCCAGAATGTTCGACACCTCATACTCCTCGGAACGACCCACAGAAACGGGTCCCGGGGCAGAGTGAAGACGGGTAGGAGCAGGGCAAGGTTTTAACAAGGAGGTATGAAACACAGGATGGATGCGCCAGGAAGAGGGAACAGAGAGGCGATAAGGCACCGGATTGATCACAGCGGAAATCCTACAGGGACCCACAAAACAGGGAAGTAGTTTGCGACACCCTGGCAATCGGAGGTGACGTGAAGAGAGCCAAACCCTGTCCCCCACAGAATAGGAAGGTGCCACAGCTCTCTGCCTATCAGCCGCAGACTTCGTCGACGCCTGAGCATCGTGAAGATGAGTGAGTGTCTGGGCATGAATAGCCGATGGGTCACGGGCACAAGCAACCGCAGCGGGATTGACAGAAAGTGTGAAATCAGGAACAGGCAAGGTACGGGGATGTTGACCATACAGAACATAAAAGGGAGAAGAACCAGTGGAGGTGTGCAAGGAGTTATTGTAAGCAAATTCAGCAGGGTGTAGGACATTTAACCATGATTGTTGGTGCTGTAGTATGAGACTGCGTAAATACTGTTCCATGGCCTGGTTCACCCTCTCAGTCTGGCCATCCGTTTCTGGATGATAGGCGGATGAGAAACGGGAATCAATGCCCAGGAGACCTGTGAGCACCCGCCAGAACCGAGACGTAAATTGCGGCCCTCTGTCCGAGATGATAACCGTGGGTAGCCCAAAAAGACAGAAGACAGATTTAAAGAATAGGTTGGCCAGGGTTGGGGCGGACGGTATGCCAGAACAGGGAATAAATCGAGCAAGTTTAGAAAAAGAATCCACCACCACCCAAACTGTGTCGAAGCCCTTGGTTCGGGGTAAATCCGTCACAAAATCCATCGACACTGTGTGCCAGGGTCGAGGGGGTACAGGCAAAGGATGTAAAAGGCCCACTGGACGCCCCCGACGATGCTTGCACTGGGCACATATTGCACATGTGTTCACATAGCCCTCAACATCGTGTTTCATGGATGGCCACCAACACCAGCATTTGAGGAGATCGAACATCCTCTTTTGTCCAGGATGTCCATTGATAGCACTGTCATGGGACCACTCCAAAGCAAAGTTGCGGGTCTCCGTTGTTGGTAACCATAATTTGTTGTGGATGAAAGGTAAACCATCATGAAACACTGGATTCCACTCTGAGACTTGTTCAGGATGTAATGAAACCCATGTTCGAATCGATTTCAGTAGTGGTGCAGGAGGTGTACATAGACAAATGACATGTTGGTCTAATAGAGTTTCCGGAAAAACAGGTAGGGAGACTCCGCCAGGGGAACGTGATAGTGCATCTGCCTTTCCATGCGACAGGCCTGATCTGTGTTTGATCTGGAAGTCGAAAGCCGCAAAGAATAAATGCCATTGCACCTGCCGGCTATTGGTACACTTGAGTGAGGCTAAGTCTTGGATATTATGGTGATCTGTGAATACCGTGATAGGAAATCTGGCCCCTAACAGATGATGTCGCCAAACCTGAAAGGCATCTTTTATTGCTAATAATTCTTTTTCCATGACGGTGTAATGGCTTTCGGTAGGGGAACATTTTCGGGAATGAAAGGCCACTGGATGTAATTGACCTGAATAAGGGCAATGCCGGGATAACACTGCGCCAAGGGCAAATGAGGATGCGTCCGCTTCCACTATGAAAGGGAGTTCTGGATCGGGATGTTTCAGAACGGGGGCAGTGGTAAACGCTGTCTTTAATGCATCAAAATCTGTCTGATGTTCTTCTAGCCATAAAAAAGGCACTTTGGGACTGGTTAGTGCAGTCAGGGGTGTTACAATGGAGGAAAAATCTTGAATAAAACGCCTGTAATAATTTGAGAAACCCAGAAAGGATTGTAATGCCTTAGGATTACTGGGCTTCAGCCAATCCAACACAGCACGAACTTTAGAATGATTCATGGATAGACCCCCGGGCGTAATATGGAATCCCAAGAACTCCACACTGTCAGTATGAAACGGACACTTCTCAGGTTTAGCAAAAAGTGAATTTTGGCGAAGACGGGACAGAACCTTGCGACGAGTGTCACATGTTCCTTTAGGTTTTGTGAAAAAATGAGAATATCATCTAAATATACAGCTACACATACATCCAGCAAGTCATGGAATATCTCGTTCATGAACCGTTGAAATCTGGCGGGGGCGTTACAGAGCCCAAAGGGCATAACCACATACTCGAACAGCCCATACTGAGTACAAAAAGCAGTCTTCTATTCGTCTCCGGGGTGAATCCTAAGCAAGTTATATGCTCCACGGAGATAGAGTTTTGTAAAGACAGTGGCGTGACTTAATCTATCCAACAATGGAGTGATCAAAGGGATAGGATACCATTTTTTATGGTGATGGAATTCAGGCAGCGGTAATCCACGCAAGGACGTAAATCGCCCTCCTTTTTGGGAACAAAAAAAATAGGGCTGGCCGCTGGTGAGGTAGAAGGTCGGATGTGACCAATTTCTAGGGCCTTTTGGATGTAATCCTTGAGAGCTTGTTCCTCCGAGGGAGATAATGAATAAATGCGCCCTGAAGGAATGATGAATCAGGAATTATGTCAATAGGACAATCATAAGGGCGATGTGGAGGAAGAATTTCAGAAGAACCCTTATCAAAAACTTCTTGAAAATCTTGATATTCAGAAGGAATGCCTGTTACAACCGCCCCCACCAAGTGTGGCTCTGATAATGAAGAAGAAGTGTCATCGTTCAACGTGAGTTGTGCTATGGCCCCCAAAGCACGTGGAGGTGAATCAATGCCTTCGGGTGTGATGATGCAAAAATTTTGACATATTTCCAACTCAAAATGAACATGCCCAGACTTCCAGTCAATCAGGGGATTATGTTGTTTTAACCACGGAATACCCAATATCAACCCGAACTGTGGTGTCGAACAAAAGAAATCACTTCCTGATGGGTGTTCTGTATATTCATGGTGATTGGGGCAGTTTGTTGTCTGCTCGGACCGGAAATCAATGCCGTGCCATCAACTGCCTGTACAGGTTCTGGGTGTTGCTTGGTAACCAGGGGTAGATTCAATGACTTAGCCAATATTATATCAACATAATTGCCTGTGGCACCTGAATCAATAACAATAGAAACTGTGTGAGTGACCTCTGGAGTGGGTTTCAAAGTAGCCTGTACCACCACTGGCCTCACCCTGCCAAAAGCAGGTATCATTTCCGAGGGAGTGGATGAACTGCTCGATCCGGACCTCGAATCTAGGGTCGAGCAGTCCGAAAAACCGAATTTTTAGTCTTGGGATGCCGAGGACAGGTCTTTACAAAATTAACGTTTAAGCCACAATAATAACAGGCGTTGTCCGTTCTACGGCGTTCTCGCTCGACTTGGGAAATCGGACTGCGGATTCCGCCTATCTGCATGGGTTCGCTACCGGTATCTGTGGAAGAGGAGGTCTGAACTGTACTAGGAAACCATGCTTCATTTTTACGTTCAGAACGCTGTGCGTCTATCTGTAGGGCAAGGTCAACTAGTTCTATATGTTGTGTGGGCAGAGAGGGTATGACAGCCATAGCGTCCTTCATGGAATTACTGAGTCCTCTGTAAAACACCACTGCTTTCTTTGCTTCAGGCCAAGAGGTCTCAGCGGCCAATTGATTGAATCGTGCAATATATTCTATGAGTGAACCCTTTCCTTGGGATAATTCCAATAACTCAAGATCCCGGGACTGAGCCTTGTGTCATGTGTCAAATACCTGAGACAGTTCTGTGACTAGTAAATCAAAATCGTACAGAACAGAACTATTGTTTTCCAATAACGGGTTTGCCCAGGCGGCAGCTGTACCAGCTAGATGAGATAATGTAAATGCTGCCTTTGTGTTGGAATCAGGGAAAGCCTGAGTTCTACATAGAAAATGCAATTTGCATTGGTTTATGAATGTACAAAACTTTCGGGAATCCCCATGAAATCTTTCTGGAGCAGCCAAAGGAAAGGGTGTGGGCACCAATACGGGAACTTGAGGTGCTACAGTGGGAACAATAGGTGGCGCTACTGCTGGTGGGGCCGCCGCCAAATCGCCAAACTCTGGATCAGCGGGTAAGGGATTGTGAGTACTTTGGATGAGGTCTAACCGCTGATGTATGGTGGTATTGGCAGCTGTAATATCTGCCCTTAACACTGTGATTGCCTGTACCAATGCAGCCACGGGGTCGTCGGCTGCGGCCTCCATTTTCAACACAACCCGCGGCTTCACAGTCTGTCGTAACTTGACTCGTTGTGAAGAATATATGGGCCTCTGTCCCCAAGTTCCACACGGAGAGAAGAAAAATTCACTCCACGTGCGAGCCTTGAGGCCACAGGTGGTTGTTGTTGTTTCGCAGGAACAGACGCCTCCGAGGACCCCAGAGCTGTGGAATTAATAAAGTATTAGTACAAACAAACACAGTACTGTCAACAATGTAACTGTTATTGAAATAGGTCTTACCCAAGGGTTATATTCTAACTGCCAGTAACTCTGAGGCTGTGGTGCAGGGAAGCGTCGGTAATCCTTCAAAGCCAAGACGCCAGAAACTCAGCGCTGACTACCACCTGAGGATTCTTGGAAGTATTCTGAAAACTGAGGTAATTTAGCAGTTCGAGGAACTCTGGAGAGCGTAGAATACTTGACAAAGAAGATAAGGGTAATCCAATCAATCCGTGAAACGTGAGCTAAAGTCAAAAGGTCCGTAAATCCAAGCAGAAACCAAACGCCAAATCCAAGGAACAAGAAAACCCAGTCCGTAATCCGTAAGCTTGAGATCTGTAACCAAATGAATCCAACGTGAATCGAAAACGCCAAACAGTGTCGCGAAACAGCTGTGAATCGACGAGTGATCCAAGTGCGTCGCTTTTATACCTGCCGACTCCTGGTCACGTGAGCGGAGCTCAGGGCACGTGACCGAGTGTTCGGCCTGGAACCAGGAAGTAGTTATCGTCGATTACTCTTGCTCCAGCCCTCTCGCAATCTCCATGGCAGTTGCCAGCGGAAACGAGGGAACAAATAGTATCGCCCTCTGACAGAGTCTGGAAGTTGGTGACGCTTCCCTCGCACCACAGGTATCGTGTTTATGTGAAGGGCTGACTGTGATTTGGAGATTCTCGCTGTGTTATGTGTCAGAGAATCACAGCGGGTATGAGTGTTCTGTAAGGCGGTGTTCCTGGTGTGTCTGACCTTCCTACTGCGCATGACAGATTCTGTTTCTTGCCTGACCAGAGAAAGTTGAGGAGGACTCGCTTTGTTTCTTTGAAAAATGTTTTGGAGATCAGCACCGGGAGCATTTGAAAGAGAAATAAAAACTTGGGAAGGATTACCATTTTTATGAGGTTGAGACGTGCCATCCAGGAGAGCCCCGACCTTGACCATCGTTCTATGTCTTTCCGGATTTCTGACCAGAGGGGGGGGGGGAATTGGCCGGGTAAAAGCCCTCGGGATCACTGGTGACCTAGACTCCGAGGTACCGGAATCCGTCGTCTCTCAGCCTAAAGGGGAGCCTGTTAACAAAAGCCATCTCTGAGTCTGGTAAATTACCCCCTACGAACACCACTGATTTCCCCAGATTAACTTTGTACCCCGATAGGTCCCCATAGCACGAGAGGCCATGCAGCATTCGGATCGAGATTGCCCATGGTTCCATCACGAGTGCGTAGATTAGTGGGGACAAAGGGCATCCCTGCCGTATACCACGCTCGTGGGGGAATGTCCTCGACTCGGTCCCATTTGCCACCACTCTAGCGGAGGGGGAGGAGTAGAGCGCGGAGATCCAACCCAGCCACCTCGGGTCCATACCCAGGGTCGTGAATACCTCCCCCATAAAGGCCCAGCTGACCCTGTCGAAGGCCTTCTCCGCATCAAGGGCCAGTAGGAGCGCGCCTTCGTCGCGGACCCCTCTCGAGGCAAGCACATGGAGCGTCTTCCGCATATTATCGGAACCCTGCCTGTTCAAGACAAATCCCGCTTGGTCGGGGTGTACCAGGCGCGGAAGGCAGCCCTCGAGTCTGGTGACCAGGATTCTGACAAAGATCTTAGCGTCCAGGTTGAGGAGTGAGATGGGTCTATAAGACCCGCATTCCATCTGGTCCTTGCCGGGTTTGGGTATAACAGCGATGAGGGCCTGCAAAAATGTTGGTGGGATGGACTCCCGATTCCTGATCTGGTTAAACAATTTGCCAGGGGCTTCAGCAGGACGGGTTGGGTCTGCTTGTAAAAATCAGCTGTATAGCCGTCTTCTCCCGGTGCCTTTCCCGCCTTTAGTCTTTTGATGGCGCCCTCCACCTCCTCCTCCGATATCTCTCTCTCCAGGACCTCTAGCTCCATGTCGGACAGCCTAGGCAGAGGGTGTTCTCACAGGTAGGCACGGATGTCCTCCAGTGATTCGCCTGCCTTTTTGGAATAGAGTTTGCTGTAATAGTCAGCAAAACACTCCACTATTTCCTCACGGCCCCCATGAATCCTGCCCACTCCATCCCTGAGACGAGTGACTCCTCTCTCAACCCTGCAGCCCTGAGCCCTCTGCGCCAGTAGGGTCCCCGCCTTATCTCCCCGTTCGTACTACCTCTGCTTGGTGTATCTCATTTTTTTGATAACTTCCCCTATGAGGACCTTATGGAGTTCCTGTCTTTTACCCTGCATCTCCTCCAAGAGAGCCCCTCGATCAACCCCCGGGAGGCCCAGTCTGGCTCGCAGAGCGCCCAGCTCTGCACAGAGTTTACCCTCGATTAGGCCCCTCTCCCGTTTACGTCTCGAGCCCTCCGCTATGAGAAGGCACCTGAAAGTGGCTTTCGCGGCATCCCACACCATGGATATATCCGTCTCACCGGTGTCGTTAGTCTCAAAGTAGGCCAACATTTCCTGTCTCATGAAATCTCGAAATACCGGGTCCCTGAGAAGTGTATCATTACAACGCCATCGAGAAGATCTTGGGGAGATGGGCAGTGACCAATTTGCTATGAGCAGTTCGTGGTCCGACCAAGTTATGGCTTCCACCTTTGGCTATTGTGCCACCCCGTTCCCTTCTTCCGAGATTAACAAAAGGTCAATTCTGGTGTAGGTGCAATGAGGGGGTGAAAAAAAAGGTGTACCCACCCTTGCTCGGGTTTGCTTTTTGCCAAACGTCCACCCAATAATGCTCTCTCAGGAGGGCCTGCAGGGCCAGATTGTCCTTGGAAATGCCCCTGGGTGTCCCCCCTCTCGCGGACCACCAGTCAAGCCTCGGGCCCATTATAAGGTTGAAGTCACCCCCCCAGTATCATGGCTCCCTCTGCCCACTCATCCATGACATGAAAGACCTGGGTGAGGAAGTGTATTTGTTTTGAGTTGGGCGCGTATAGAGTGGCCAGGGTAACGCGCTCTCCCTCACAGGTTACCTTAATGCCCAGGAAACGACCACCAAAACCCCTCTTGGTTTCTATATCTGTAAAACGGAACGCCCTGCTCAGGAGGATTCCCACCCCTTCCTTCCTAGAACTTCTATGTGAGGCCCAGTAATTGCACCCAATGTCTTTCCCCTTGATCTTCGATTCCCTGCCTTGCCTGTAATGCGTCTCCTGTAGGAAGAGAACCGTTAGGTGTTGCTTATGGAACATATTACTCGTGAGAGATCTCTTATTCTGGCAGTTAAGGCCCTTGACATTCAACGTGCCTATCTTTGCTTCAATTATTGTCAGTTTTTGTTACGCGCACTGATATCTCCTCTAAGTGACTGCTACTCAGAGCCCGTTGCAAAGAAAGTGTCCATAGTTTGAGCTGGTTTCCCCTTTCCCCTCGAGCCCCACAAGGGGCACCCCTCCTCCCCCCGTACCCCCCTTACCCATTTTTTGGGGCGTTGCCGCCGGGTCCCCGGGTGGGGATGTGACTGGCAACGAACCACCAGGGTCGCTTCCCTGGCCCCGGGAAAACATTTTCTTAGGTGTAGCGCTTTCCAACATGCCTCTCTTCGTTAAGTACCGGCCCTTTCTGATCCGCAGTGGTGAACTGGCTGTAGTGTCTCCCGAGCCAGGCACCCCCCGGCCTTAGTACCTGATTGTGTCCCTTCGCCCCTGACGGGGCGTGTCACGGCATGACGCCTGGAGAGACACCGACAGTTGTCCGTGTGGAGTCGCCGTGTAACTTCCTATGAAACCATTCAACAGCCTCTAAATGGGCAACACTTCAACTCTGACCAAAGTCAATTGAACAGAGAACTCCCCACTGGTCGTGGGAAAAACACACTATGACCGGCGGGCTCCATGAATCGTCGCATGCTCCCGTGGGGTGTGGATCGGGCCTTCTGCGCAGAAAGGTGAGCCTTGGTTGTGGCTTGTGTGCTCATATAGGGTCTCCTCGGTCTGTGGGTGGATGTTTGGTTTTTCAAAATTTACGTGAGCCTTTGACCTTTAGCTTCCCCTGGGAGAGGTCTGGGCCTCGAGGGGCACGAGGGCAGTCTCTGTTGGTTTCGTTCTGATTTTCTGATGGTCCAGCGAGGTCACCTGTGAGATCCTCGGTGGCCCTTCGGATTTCCGCCTCCGTGACTAGTTGGTACCTCTGGCCCTGCCATTCAAATGCTAGGTGGAATGGGTGGCCCCAGCGATAGCGTGTCCCCTTTTCTTGTAGCCTCCTGGTGATAGTTCTGCATTTTATTCGCATCTGGAGAGTGAGGGACGAGAGATCCTGGTAAATCGTCACCCTGGAGCTACCATGTTGAATATCCCGTATGGTTCTCGCCCTCTCCAACACCCTAACCTTGTCCTTGTAGTAGTGAAATCTTGCAAGCACTGAGCGTGGGCCTCTACCCCCCCCCCGCCAGCCCGATGGACCCTGTCAAGCAGGAGAGTCTCCCCAGAGTCCAACCCCAGGACAATTCTGATGATGTCTTGGATTTTGCTTTCAAGTCCAACCGGGGTCTCTCCCTCCGTCTCCTCAAGGCCAGAAATTCTCAAGTTGTTTCTCCTCTCCCGGTTCTCCATGTCGTCGACCTTGAGCCGGAGGTGCTCCTCGCGGCGTTGCAGTTCCTGAAATCTAGTTTCCATTTGCGCCTCGAGGATGTCCGTCGATACCTGGTTGCACTCGACCCTTTCTACCCGATCCTCCAGCGTTGAAACCTTGGCCGTGAGGTCTGCCAATTTGGCCCCCATGTCTCTCCTCATACCCCTAATCTCTTCTAGGATCGTTTGGATGTTGCTCTGTATGGCATCCATGTCCGGGGGTTGCGAGGCTGCAGTGCCGGTCTCCATGTCGTGGGACCCAGGCGTGTATTGGTATTGCGCAAGGGTCTCCCTCCAGTTCATGGGGTATCGATCGCACCAAGCTATAGGGTTCTCCTGAGGTGTCTTCCGGGTGGCGGGTGGTGGAGTGGCCCGGCGCGCTCCCGCGACGGCCTGAGCCTTCTCCAGTGGTCGGGTGGGCGCTTCTGCCACTAGTCCAGAGCCCCGTGGGGGCCGTGGGGAGGTAGGCCGTTGGGGCGGTGGTCAGGTGTGGAAACGTAGGCCGTTGAGATGGTTCCGAGGCGCACCACCGCGTTGGCCCGGACACAGACGAATCACTGGTGGTGAGAGCGGTGGGGGGAGCACAGGCCCCCCTGGAGCCCTGGACCGGGGCAGGTATAGCGGTGGTTCCTCTGTATCTCCTATGATGGGGGCAGGTCACTGTCCAGTAATGGATGAGCCGGTCGCCGGCAGCTGTTAGAGCTTCTCTGAAGGACCGTCCGGCGTTGGGCCCTGTGTGCTGATCGCGCAGGCCGTTCCTCCTGTCTGGTGGGGTCGGATGACCCGCCGCATCCAGCATGGGGGCTCCTCTGGGATGTCTGGAGAGGCGGGGGCCGTCAGCCGTGTGGCGTAAGCCGCTGATGGGGATCTCTGCAGGGCCCGCCCGAGCCGTCGACAGCACCTCAGGCCTCGGTGCACGAGTCAGAGCGGGTGGGGAAATCGACTCCTCCCACCACTACGCGGCCAAGCGATGCGCGGCTCCCGCCCGGGGCCTTCCCTCAGGCGCAGGGGGTCACCGTTCACGGGTCGCTATCTGGGGAACAAGGGCATCTCCGAAGTCCGGACAAGCTTCTGGGTAGTCCACAGCGGTTCCCCTCCTCAACGAATGCTGGTAGATGAGGTTAAAAAGCACTTAAGGCATGTTTATCTGTGGGTTTCCCGGGGCCATACGGGGAGGATGAGATTCAGGCGGGCATCTTGCCCGCGCCCCCTGGTGGCCTCCCATGTGTCACGTTTGAAGCCAGTGCAACCAGGGACAAGATTAACCAAGCCACCAGACCCCATTCTTGTAGACGGGGAACCCGAATTTGAAGTTAAAAACATCCTGGACTCCAAGCTGATAAAGTCAAAACTTTTTTATAATCGACTGGAAAGGTTACGGACCACAGGAAAGGTCATGGGAACCTAGTGACCACGTTCATGCACCCCGATTGGTGAAGAAATTCCACCGAAATTTACCAGACAAACCGAAACCACAGGGAAGAACGACTTTAGGAGGGGCCTTTGGGGGGAGTGCTGTCATGATGCCTACCCCCGGGGACCCAGACCAAGTCCAGCAACCCCGGAAGCAGGGATCAAGTTATTCCAAGCAAGCCCAACAACCCCTGCTAGGGGCTATTTGGGTGCAGTCCTGGCGTCTATGGCGCCAGGCTCATATGGAAAGTCAGTACTGGCGCAATAGGCACCAGGCTCATAGATTAAAACCTACCTGATGCAGACCATGCTGCAAACTTACCTGATGCAGACCATGCTGCAAGAGCTCCAAGCCAAAAGAGGCTTGGAAGGGACTACTTTACCAAGGGACTATTTTTTTACTCAGGTGGGGCTGGGGAGGAATACTTACCTGGGACTACTTTGGAGGCTATTTAAACCACGGCCGAAGAGCAGCACACGCTTCACGTTATTCTGCATCCAGCAGCGTAATGCTCACCGTGCCTGCAAGTCTGCATCCAGTCTTCTGCCACGCCCGCCTCGTGTCTGGAGCTCCTAGAAAAAGGGAGAAAGAATGAGAAAAGGTTAGAACAAGAGCAATACCTTTGATCCTTTCCTGAATTCCTGATCCATCGCGCCTTCGAGCTGGAAGAAAGAAGTTATTTTATGCGCGTCGCCTCGCCTGCTGCAGCGCCGCGCTGAACTCACCGGCCTTCGCAGCATCTTCACGTTTCACCGCATCCTCCTGCATGTTCCCGTCGCACTCCGGCACCTAAGGGGAAGACGAGAACAGCAAGGTGAGCCAAGGGAATACACAGAGGCAATATTAGTTACCCCCCATAGACTTATCTGATTTTACCACCTGGAGTACTATTCCTCTTCACGGGTCGGCGCAGCTTCCACTGCATCCTCGCCGAACCCCGGCCCCTAAGGGGAAACAAAAGGACAGCAAGGTGAAACAAAGGGACAAACAAGGGGAAACCGCCTCACCACAATAGACTTACCTGATTTTACCGCCGGAGGCATCATTCTCCGAGACTTCATACTTTCTCTCAGCGCCTGATTAAAGGAGAAAGCAACAGATTACATATTGACATTATTTTATCGAACTGTGTTGGATAATACAAATCCTTACCTGAATATTACCGGTTGCCACGAGGAACTCTTCGCTAGGGTCAAGCTGCAACCTGCAAGGAACCAGACAGAGTGAAAGTCAGACATTTTAACTCTTACGAACTACATACTTACGGCGTCTTGCCGGGAATCTCAGAGTCAATATTGTTCTGGAACTCACCAATTCCTTCGAGCCAGTGAAGCAACCGGTTATATACGCGCCCCTGCGCTCAATGCAGGATGGAGAGCTCATCTTTCCAAACCATCAGGTGAGACTGTAAGAGGGGACATTGTAAAGACTGGTAGGGGGTGTCTGTACTTCTGCTCTCTATATGGTAGAGGAGAGGCACAGAGGACCCCAGCCAAGATTCTCTATAAGGTAGCAATGGACGAGCAATCAAGGCCTAGCTTCTCAGGAGGTGATGCAGGCTGGTTCTTAAGTACAGTGTAGTCCCTGAACCCCCACAAAGGAATGTCCATACAATGTATTACTGAAAACACAGTCTTTATATAATTAATATTCAAAGGTATGTACACGATCACAATAACGCGCTTTGTACTCGGAAGTCAATAATGATAAATATATACAATTCTAAAGTGGTACCACCAATGTTATCAAATCTCATTGAAGTGCATCAACTGTATGGTTAAAATGTCACACAGATTAATAACGAGGAAACCAGCAATAGAGATAGGAAGGAATGCAAGATGGTTGAAACAGTAGGCAGAATACTGACCCCTACCACGAGGCACAGTTCTGTGTGGAGATCCCCCCACCTGGGCAACCTGTAAATAAAGATATATAGCACAAGCCCATTCCATATGTTCAATAGTCTCACTTCTTCCTATTAAGGTTTCACCCCCCCAATGTACCTGGTGGAGTAGAGTTCTCCGACGATGCGTCGACCGATCCTTCTTGAGTGACTCCCTTTCAGGCAGGAGTCACGGATCGTCGAGAGGTGTCGAGGAACTCGGCGTTCGGTGTCGGGGAATCGACGGCCCTTCTTGAGTGGCCTCCCTTTAAGGCGGGAGTCACGGGTCATCGAACGTCCGACGGTGAACAGGGCGAACTACGGCAGGGAAGTGGCAGCTTCGTTCCTAGCGGTGCTCGTCGACGACAGAGCGTTGGCGTCCTGCAAGGAAGAGGCGTGCGGAGCACCCCGGTGACGATAGTTCTGGACCGCAAAGAGATGATGAAGAATTGTGGCCCAGCAAGGGCGTCGAGTCGTCGGCGTCTCTGTGGTCTTTAGGTGGTGGGAAACCCACCGGTGGATACTCCTCGGCGCGTCGACAGTCGGGCCTTCTCCAGCGGGAGACAAGCGGATGACGATGCAGGCGAAAACGTCCGATGGTCAATGGAAGTTCTTAGGCAAACGGGAGCACGGCGGCTCCGGTCGGCGACGGCGGTCGTCGACAGTGGCGGACAACAGTCCGAGTGCTTCTCCTTGGAGGTCCGCAGCAGTCCCCGTATCGGGTCGGCAGCCTGTCGAAGGTCTGTCTACCAGGGAGCGTTGGCAAAGATCAGCTGTGCACGATGGTCCCTCGTAGCTCGGGAAGAGGTCGCCTTACCAGGTCCTCTCTGGGTCAGTCGTTGGAGGCACAGCAGCTTTCAGATTGTGAAGAAGAGCCACAGCACTTCCTCTCGTCCAGCAGGGCTTCAAGGTCAAGCGTCAGTTACTCCAGTTACTCGTCGTAGTGGACTTCAGCTTCTGAACACGATTCCTAGCAGTGAGAGGTCCCCAGATATACTGATGATCTCCCATTCATTCCGCTGGGTCACACTCAAGCATCCAATCATGACTACGGGCATTCATGCAGGCAGGCAGCCAATCAGGCACACGAGGTATTCAGGCCCTTCACTTCTCTCCAGACACTCACAACAAGTTATGTGTATTGGGACAAGTACCGAGCCATTCAACACTCCAAGCTGCATTAATACCGGTTTCGGGCAGGGCTGTCTCAGTCATTGTGTCAACCACCAGATACTAGACATCCACAACACAGAATGCATATTCGTCACACACTCTATTCACCCAGGTCCCACCCACAGGAGGTACCCACAACATACATCACCGGGAAGGCTCCAGCCAGTCTGGCCGGGCCTTCACAATAACACCATATATGGCACTTCCACCCAACAGCCAGTCAGGGGGAAGGGACAGAGTCAGGGCTTCACAGGACTTTGGGAAAACAACAAGGTTATGGGTAATAGAAAGCAAGAGGCCACCGGGGCCATCTTGTTTTCCATCAGGAATCAACCGATCCCAATGGCAGGGCCGGGGTATCCCAAAATGGAGGATACTCCGCGCACCTGTCGAATTCAGCATGGAGCTGCCACCAGGCCATACCCTGCTCTGCGGGCCACCCACAGGTGCCCAAAAACATACACTAGGGGCACAGGGTTGTACCCCCACCCATGGGTGTCATAAGGGTATCCCACGGGTCCGTTCACCAAACCAAAAGAAAGAGAGCTGCACCGCCAGGAGTCCCACATGAACTCCTGCGCGGAAAACACGACAGAACACACGATAAAAAGCACAAGGATACGGAGGCCCTGTCCCTCCGATGCATTTCCAGCATCACAGACATCAAAGGTGATCAGTGGGGAGAACAGTGGGAGTGGGGGGGGGGGGTTAACGCTCAACTCCACAGGTGGTTAATTCCCTTTCTCCATTTGCAGAAGAATATTCCTACGGTCCAAGCAAACGAAGCTAGTTGGGCCAGTCCAGTCCGTCATCTCGGCACTACACGTCACATTGGTGGAGACCGTAGCTGTCCAGTTCAGATCGACGCCCCTGTGGGAGCCAGGTGAGCATAACAGGGGCAGGGGTTCCCCGACCACAACTTAGAATGACTCGGGTGCTCATCAGGATGTAAGTAAAATAAAATGTATATACCGTCCTTTGTACGAACCAAGTACTCTATCCCTGCCACTAAGAAAAGTAAACCAAAAGGCATTAAATAAAGTTCTTATTTGGCCAACAGGAGAATGACCTTCTTCTCCTGGTGAAGTAACTCAGTCTCATGCTGACTCAACAGCACCAAAAGTACAAATGCCAAAGGACACGTACGGACTCTCCTCGCATTCACATTATTTTATGAGCTGTTCAACTTCAATACCTTCTTATAAAAATGAATTCAGAGTGGATTGGTTTTGACATGTTCTTATTTTATTCTTATTTTCTTTTTTCTTTTGTGATCATCATCATATATAAAGACAGTGTACAAAAAATGACAGTCATTAATTGACACAAACAATAAAACTGAGTGGCATACCCAGCTGAACAATTGCTCTCATGCTGTACCCCTAACGGAGTTGCTCGAAACTTGACAATGGTATGAGTAAAGTTCATCTAATGTATCTTTTTCCGTTTAACTCGTTGAAAGTATTCAAAAAGTACTCTAAGGTAAGTAGTTTAATATCGGAACAAAAGCTGGGCCCGAAAGTAAATAAGAGAGCTCTAAAGCCAATGCATTTTGTAGTTTTCAAACTCCTTCATCAGCGCCAAGCCCTCTATTAAACAAACAAATATATACAGGTATCACAATACGTATGTGAAAAATAATGTAACAACCAGCATGAAAAATACACAGATCATAAAATAAAGATGACATATACATACCAAGAGGGGTTTTCAAAAATGGCGTTAAAAAGGGAAGAGAGAAGAAAGAGAAAAGAAAACATGTGTTGTAGCCTTCAGATAATTATACATGCATAGTCTGGTTTAGGCATGAAACATATGCTCTTGTGGACAGTTCCCTTCTAAGTTTGTCATGATGTTCAGAAGAACGAAAAGCAAATCATCTTTGCAGGAAGCATGGAAAGCTCTCTGTTCAGTAACCTGAAGGCAAAAAGTGCAAGTTGCTAGAAGTATAAACGCTCACTTTCATAGTTAACTGCTCAGTGGAGTGAAAGGGTATTTGCTTACTGACTTCATGCTCGCTTTTAGACAGTGCATTCACTGTAACTGTACTATCTCCCACTCACGGCTCGAACGCAGGTCTCTATAAATCAAAAGGTAAAGGGCATTGTGTCGGTGTTTTAAGCCTGAGTATTCTGCAATCTAATGCAGGAATGCGTGGGCCCTGCGCTTACCTTTCAAGGGAAAACCTTTGCTGAGTCACATAGCGCTACGGGAGCATGGAGAGCACGCATGCAGCGCTATGTCAGCTGTTTGTGTACCGTTGCCATGGCGTCTGGACAGACGCCTGGAGACGGCACACCCTGGGGTGTGAAAGACATGGTTCTCACAATGTTGCCATCATGTGAATGTGGGATTACGGATTTAGAAGCAGGCACACGTATGTGTTTAAGAAAAGAAAGCATTTCCCAGAAAGGCGAGAGGTAGAGATCAGAACGTTCATTCGCCATGATCCTTCTATATGACATCTGATTACCACTGTGCAGTCCCAGATAGACTCACACATTTGTTAAGGGGTAACTGCAGAGGGGTGGGAGATTCCCAAAAGTTCAGGAGCTGAACATTGGGAGCATACGAGTTCACCATAGTAGAGATGATAACAGGCGGAGCCCATACATATTAATGTCATACTAATTAGTAGAATGGACATGTGATAGGCAGAGGTGGCATACGGGTGTTGCAAAGAAGCAAGATGCTGGAATTTGCCAACGTGCACTGTGGGCATGTTATTATGAATCTAGATTCTGTGCGAGGTGCTTCTCAGTGGTGCACATCGATGCTAATACAGGGATGTGAAACGATTCATAACCCACAATTCCATACATTGGGTGAGGACTATAGATGTCATTAGTAGACTTATGCCACATGTTGCAGACCAAATCCTCACGCCCAGTTGCTGTTGTTTGTCGTAATCGGCAAAAATGTAACAATTGGTAGGTGTTTAAAGATAATGCATGTGTGATTTGACTTTACTAAGATAGCCCAAATGGTATGTATTAAGCAGATAATAATGTTCTCCATCAATGGTTATTGATTGGGGTTGCCTGGCAAATGTTCCCTGGTAAACCGTTTTTCTAAGAGCAACGTACAATTCCAGGTAAAAGAATGGTGCACTAGTGCTGTCTCCATAAATGCTAGGGAAGGCTGTACTCTGATTAGTAAACCCTAGATATAACAGAGAAAGTTGATTTCTTCATTAATGCTGTGTGGGCTCAAAGTACCAAGGTGATCAATCCAGAATGTTTCTCTTCTGTCCAGTTTCAAATTGATGGCTTCGTGTGGATTGGTCATCTTAACCACCTCCAAGATTTGGAATCTGATCTGAGATAGGTTATGCCTCTTCTCTAACCAATGTCTAGCAACTGCCGAGTTCATATAGACATTGCATACGCATGATCTATGTTCATTCCACCTTACCACTCAGTTTTTTTGTTTGTGGCATATATTGAGTCCAGGTGTCTCTGGACTTGGCACAGGCTGCTCCTTTACATCTTTACAATTATAATTTTGAACTTATATTAATCTACTTTGGAACTAAGGGCCTCATTACACGGATGGCGGAGAACCATGGCGCTATTAGCGCCATGGTTCATGCCGGTAAAATACCGGCGCCGCCTTGCCGGAAAGGGGAATTACCGCCCCATTCCAAGGTTGGCGGGGCGGTAATTCCCCCTTCCACCATTGCCCTTCCCCATTCCCATTTTTGCCCCATAGGGCATAATTACGGTACCGTAATTAGCTCCCCAGGTCCCTTTGCGGGTTGGTTTTTAATGCCTGCAAAAAACAGGCGTTAAATTCCCCAACCCGCAAAGGGACCTCGTAGTAAGGCGGTAAGGATTTACCGATAAAATACCGGTACCGGTAAATCCTTACCACCATCCGTGTAATGAGGCCCTCAGTGGTGCCCACCTTTTTTCTTTTGCATTTTTTAATCATTAATTGACAATCATTAAAACCTTAATGAGAAAATACAATGAAATCTAAGCTTAAACAATTCTATCATCTTGACACAACACACCATACTTTGATCTCATATACCGACTCATCCATATCAATCACATTCATACTCATTCAAAAACCAGTCATACTTGTGCAAAACGCAATAGTAATCGTTTGTTTAAGAAACCAAAAGGTCTAACCATTAGATCTTCTATGCAAAATATTTGTCATCCAAAAATGCATCAATTGTTTAATATAGTACTGGGATATATTATGATTGTTCTAATATATTCAATTGCCACACACATGTATGTAAGCCTAAAATGGAACTTGAGCTGTTATCGTGTCGACTCGAGTTTCGGGCGTGGTGTTTGATGTGATTTTCCTACCAACGCCCTCATCAGGACATATAGAGAAATCTTCATTTTGGATCACCTTGGTGTATGTTGAATCGATTTGGCCAAAAGTTTGTCTGTTTTATCTAAACAGTTTGCTTAGCGATGTTCAATGTAAGGCGGAGAGTGGACTGTCTCTATTTGTCAACACAACTGGGTCCAACGCTGCACTGTAGTAAGCATGATACCTCTCTGCTGTTTAATGGCTCCACGGGATCCCTCTTATGATTAAACATGGCTAATGAGAAATGAGAAACCGCAGGATTTCAAGAGGTTGAAACTCAGTCCGTGAAACTGTGTACATGCAGGTCTCCATGCAGCCCAGTCTCTGCCACTCTCTCCCCCTACTGTCAGCTGCCCTGGTTTCAAAATTCCAAGCATGATTGAATTGTTTCTTAAGACTAGACTGATGTGTGGGCTTACCGGTCTTCGTGATCTTCATCTCTCGCTCTTGTCTCAGTGGCTGATATATTGTTCTTTGTGCCATGTTGCTCTGGTACATGGTTGAGGGAGGAATGGAGGGAACATCCCTAAAAGGGAAGGGGGGTAGCGCCTTCTCCTAATGATGTTGTGCCATCCCCCCCGAGGGTGCATGGTCACCTACCAGTTCACTGAGGGAGAAGACACTATGAGAAACTGTTTCAAGGCTGACCCAGACGGCAGAAGAGGAAGCCGGGGTGGAGAGGGCTCGCTGTCCGAGAGCGCAAGGCAGCAGGATCCATATACAGACACAGCGAAGGTGCTGCAGCGCCTAATTGGTTTCCCACCGAGCCAGTAAACCGAAGCAGAGAAGCACTCGGTAAGCCCAGTCATGCCAAAGGGTTACTGAGTTGCTTGGGAGTGTACGCCGCTTCATAGAAGCGACACGCGAGCAAAGTGAAATATGTCAAAAAGCTAACATGCCTGTAAGTTATGCCACAAAGGGGTTATTGAACCCGGACCCTAAAAGAGAAAGCAAAGTAATTGTGAAATAAAGACAAGTAAAAGTGAATGCACTGGGATTAGGGGCAAAGCCCATTGCGTGAAAGAGAGATGTATTAATGAAACAAACATTGTTAAACAAGGAACAATACGCCAACAGTGGGCAAATATCGTTTCATGGATAAAAGGGAAACTCATTGTGTGAAAGTCCTGGCAGGAGAGTACACCAGGTGAAGATCGGAATTTGAAAGACTGCAAAGAATTCCTGGGAAGAAAGTACACCAGGCAAAATCAAGAGTGTGTAGTAAGTTACAGGAGGAGAAGTATCTCAAGGAAGACCCATACCCTTGAGATTGGGATAAGAGGGAAGACAGTGAAAGGAGAATTCATAGGAAGTCACATACCCTTAGGTTTCTAAATTATTTGAAATGTGAAGAGCAACCTGGGAAAGGAATTATTTTTCCCAGAGAACTGTGAATGTGCCAAGAGGAGGGAGATATGTTTTTTGGGTTATAAAGAACTTGGTTATTCTTTGTTTGACCTTTTCATATTGGTAAACGAAACCAGGGAAATTGAGCCATTCCCAGGTACTGTGAATATTAACCACTTGGAACTTTTTCATTGGATTTACATCTTTGTGTTGAAGTTGAAACATTTATGCACCTTGAGATCCAAAGACACTACTGGGCCTCATTACGAGTTTGTGAATGGTGCCGGTGCATCCTACCTCCCCCTTCCCATTGACCCCTATAGGGGTCAATGGGAATGGGGAGTAATGATTACCAGCAGTTACCGGGTCCGCCGGGGTCGAAATACCCTGGTAATTGGCCATTGCCGGGTGCTGGTAATCTCATGACTTTGGCGGCAGCCGTGCCGGTTTTACCGGCATGGCTACTGCCACACTCTTAATGAGGTCCACTATCCCTTTGCACTTTAGAGTTAGTTTTTATAGTGTGAGAGCCAGAATAGGATTTCGGACACAGGGCATTTTCTTTTTACTTTTGGACATCTTGACAAAGGACCGACCCCTTCGTTTCTGCTTGAGGTAGGGAAGATTAGGGATAGCGAGGCATTTTCCAACCCCTAGTTATTTTGAATAAAAGTCTATAACCAAAACCATAAGTCCTCTGTGTCTGCGTCTCATTGCTGGCTCCTCGCACTGATGATGGAGAAGGAGCCAGAGCATGGTAAAGACTTTTATTGTGGTCTGAAAGTAAGGAAAAGGAAGACCTATCCCACCCTATTTCTAAGAGGGCTTTCCCAGCCTCAACCAAAGTACTATGGAATCTGTCAGGATGTCCCAAAGTAAAGAATCCACCGTCCTGTGCCAAAAAACAATTGCCTTCCCTTACACTATGAATGAAACTAAATAACTTGGGGGGGGGGGGGGCGTGGGGGCTTCAATCGGTCCAAACTGAGACTTTGTTTTTAGGGAATGCCTCCCTTCGCCAGGTTACAGTCTCGTTCTGAAGCAACATAAAGTTCCAGGTTCCCAATATCAATTGAATGTCATAGAGTTTTCACTATGGTATCCTTGGGATGTAACTTTCTTTAGTCTTCCTGACCAGGGGGTGACTCCCTCCCCTCTGGCCCATGTTTCCGATGTTCGGGGATCTCTCCCTGCCCCTAAACTTTCTCAGGTTTTTGGTAGCTCAGGTCTCTTAGGGGGGAATGTCTCACTCCCCCTAGCCTTGCTCAGAATTCTCATATAGCACAATGTTTGATGGGGGAATGTCTCCCTTACCCTCTGCCTTCCTCAGGCTTTTTAGATAACACAGTAATTGCTAGGGACATGTCTCCCTTCCCCTGACCTTTCTCAGGCTTCCCAGTTAACACAATGCTTGATAAGGGAATGTCTCCCTTTCTCAGGCTTCTGAAATAACACAGTTATTGGGGGAATGTCTGCCTTGCTCTGGCCTTTCTCAAGCTTCTAAGTTAACACTATGCTTCATAGGGGAATGCCTCCCTTCCCCTGGCCTGTCGTAGCCTTCCCAGATAAAACAATGCTTGATGGGGAATGTTTCCCATCCCCTAGCCTTTCTCAGGCTTCTCAGTTAATTCAGTGCTTGATGGGGGAATGTCTCTCTTCCCCATGCCTTTCACAGGCTTCCCAGATAACACAATGTTTGATGGGGGAATGACTCCCTTCACCTGGCATTGCTCAGGCTTCTCGGACAGTTCAATATTGGTGGGGGGAATGTCTCCCTTCCCGTGGCCTTTCTCATGCTTCTAGGGAGTTTGTCAAGTCAGGGGAATTACTTCTTCCCCTGGTCTTTCTCAGCTTTTATTTGGCACAGTCAACCTGGTTCACTACTCTGCCTGGTACTGTGACTATGAAGAATGATCATGATCTTTCTTCCTCTTATGGGTGCGGGTCCCAGACTTGGTTCACTCTCCTGCCAATTACTATCATGCCACCCAAGGTATGACAATGTCTCTCCCCTTTGGTCAGAGTCCTAGACCCTGGATTCTCAGCTTTTCTCTCCCCTTTGGGCTTTCCACCACCTTCTTGGGCCCCAGCGCATTCCCAGCAATGAGCGTACCTTTTCCTGTGGTCCGCACATGTCCTGGGTCTTCCTTGGCACTTGCGAGCAGCGGTGGGCTTCCCTGATCTCATGGTCTTCCTTCAGGCTGTGGCAACTCGGCAGCTTCAAGTTTCCTTTGAGTAGCATGTTCTCCCTTCTCTCAATACCCAGGTTTTAGGAACACCTGGAGCTTCTCTCGCTGGGGTTGTTGAGAGGTTCTCTCACTCTGGACCGGCTCCGGGCTTTCCTGCTTCTTTCTTGGTGTTCCGGTCTGCTGTGCTCCTTCCTGGACCGTGCTGGCTCTCGCAGCTCCTACAGGGAGGATCAGCCCACTTGTGCAGTCCTTTTCCCCTCTTTATATCCACAAAGTGTTTGTATTGGCTTGAAAGTGTACCTTGTTCAGTGGGGTGTTCCTCATTCCTCTGCAGTTTTTCTTCATCAAAGTATTGAAATGATTACTCTTTATTGGGTTAGGGGCATTCTATGCACTCAAATGGGTAATCCCTAACCTTCCTCGTCTCAGTATGTCTCACAAGGATGGGATTTTCTAATCTGTAAAAACATGGAAGTGTTGGGAACTGCATCGGTTTGTGTAGGACAGGAGAATGAGGAAGGTAGGGGTCAAGTAAATAGAAACTGCGGTCTCCTATACTAGTCGTCACTGGTCCTATAGGCGGTTTCCCTCCCCATGAGAACCTCCCGCTGAGTACCACCCTCAGGGGGACTATCGGGTAGCAGCCTCACCTGCCTGAGGCTCCTCCCTGGCAGCAGTGACAATACCCTGGGATTTGTCACACTGGGTTAATGTGTTTCAATGTGTTTGTGACAGTGTAAAGTATAGGTGAAAGGGTGTATCTGTATTCATGTGACATATGGTATGGTATTGTTTATTTGTAAAGTGCCTATACACAGGCAAGTGTTTCAAAGCGCTCAAGGAGGGTGGGAACACAGGGAAAAAACAACAGTCACTCAGAGCCCTTGAATTTCTGAAGCCTTGGCGGTTTGCACAGGCAGATTAAGTGGATATGGTACATTTAACAGTTAAGATACAACAAATAGGCCTGACTGCGATTCTGCGGTTTTTTCAAGTGCACATTAATGGGTAAGACAAAGGACAGAAAGCTCTACAGGCAGAGCTGTAGAGCAAGTGCAGGCAGGATGAGGGAGGGGCAGGGGACCAAATGCACCCAGAGAGTAGATACTGGGGAAGTGCGGAGAGAGAAGCTCACAGGATTTATTGCAAGTGCAGTGAGTGGGTGGGGTGCAGGGCCTGAGGCAAGTTCAGAAGGACTGGCAGGGGTGCCTGGGACCTGTGAGACTCTGGGGTACACTAGGCGGCCAGTCAGTGTGCGATTCGTATAACCAATGTCCTTCCAGAACCAGGGCTCTGGAGACAGTGAGCTGCTGGGGGGAAGTGAGAAAAGGTGTAGAGTGCCTCTGAGGAGGTGTAGTTGATAGATAGACTTTTTTTGAGATGTCAGAAATGTGTGAGGAGAAGGAGAGAGTGGAATCGAAGATGATCCCAAGGTTTTTGGCCTCACAGGTGGGGGTGGGTGCAGGGCCAAGGGAGGCAGGCCAGAGTGAGAGGGGGAAAGCGGGAGCAGGGGTCTCAATGCAAACAATCTCAATTTTACTGGCACAGAGGTCGTTTGCAGTACACCAATCCTGAATAGCTGACAGACAGTCAGGTATGAGTGAGGAGGAGGAGGCAGCCGATGGTAGCCTGAAAGATAGTTGCGTGTCATCTGCGTAACACTGGATTTAGAGGTCAAAGTGGCAATCACACGTGCCAGGGTGGCCATGTAGACATTGAAAAACCAGTCGGGTAGGTTAGAACCCTGGGGAACGCCACAGGTTGAGAGGGTGATAGTTGAGAGAAAGGCACCAAGTTCGACCTGGGATGGGTGGTTGGAGAGAAGAGAGGTTGACCTGGCCAGAGCCGACCTGTGATTCCCAGGGTGTCATGAAGCCGTGAGATCAGGCTGTTGTGGTTAACCGTGTCAAAGGTGGAGGAGAGATCAAGGCAAATGAGGACAGAGGGAGTGTTAGTGTCAAGATTTGAGAGCAGGTCTTCACAAGAGCAGTTTCCGTGCCTCTGGATGCTCTAAAGCCGGACTGATTGTCATGGAAACAACTGATTGCTTCCTGTAAGTTGAAGAGCAGGAGAAGGAGCAAGTGGTGGTGTGACCATGAAGCATTCGTCGTGGACCGATGGTCCTTGCAATGAAGCCGAAACCACTACGTGGGTGGAACCACCTAACAACCAGGTAACTTGGATAGTGAAATGTCATCCTTTACGAAACTGCAAAGTATGAGAGCCCAAAGGAAGACGAGAAGTCAGTCAAGTGAAGAGAGGAATCCAGCAAGAACAAAAATAATCCCCAGTGTTGTTATTCCTGAGGTTGACAGGTAACATGGAAAATGGGAGACCTGGGAAGGAAGTGAAGGATCGTTATCAGAACATTCATATTCCTCTTAGTCACGATAAAGAGACAACATCAGTGAAATTTAGAGAAGCGAATGAGAATCATTACAAGGTTGTACCTATACGTCTAAATCAAGATAGAGATGATAATCGAGAAAGCAAGAGAAGCGAATGAGAATCATTACAAGGTTGTACCTATACGTCTAAATCAAGATAGAGATGATAATCGAGAAAGCAAGAGAAGTGAATGAGAATCATTACAAGGTTGTACCTATACGTCTAAATCAAGATAGCGATGATAATAGAGAAAGCAAGAGAAGTGAATGAGATGTATTAGTGTGAGTGTTCCTACTCGTCTCAGTCACGATAAAGAGACGATATCAGGGAAAGCAAGAGAAACAAATGAGAATCATTACAAAAGTATTCATACTCTTCTCAGTCAGGATAAAGAGATGATAAACAGGAAAGTAAAAGAAGTGTACGTGAAGCTAAATAGGAACATTCATACCCATCTGAGTGAAGGCAAAGACACTATGATAGTGAATCCAAGCGAAGGGAAGGACATTGGTTATACGAATCGCACACTCATTACAATCTCGGTAAAGAAAGCCTCAACAAGGAAAAGAGTACAGCATTAAGAGACAAACTGGAGAACAGTGATAAGACCACTCATAAGAAAATAGATATTAGTCTGGAATCAAGGAAGCACCATTGGGGGAAGAAACCAAAGCTCAAGGAACCATTGCGAGAACTGTACAAACTGATCAAAGAAATCACAAGAGACTATTTAAAAATCTGCTATTAAACAAAAGCTTGCAAGTAGCAGAATACAGGAGAAGGGAGTTGTTCTCCTATCGTTAACGGTTTTGTTAGTGGGAGGGTCAGTTAGGGTTAGTTTGGATGGTGGGAAGATTCTTTTAAGACATTTACTGATGTCGGACGATTGCCTTAGCTAGGTTGTTAGGTAGAGAATACCCCATAGTAGGGACAGATAGGCATTTTCTTTACTTTAATAAAAACCATGTTAAAAATGTCTTAAAATAGTCTGCGTCCTTCTTCTGACCCGTCACAAGGCCCATGCATGGGGGTCATCCAGGCACATCTACAACATTGCTAAAATCAAGACAAAAGCCTCAGCCCATTTACACATAATCTGAGCAGTATGGGCTCCTTTAGGGCAGGCTAGATTCTGACAGACTTGTTGTTTTTGTATTATTTATTTTACATGTTGGAGCTTTGGCCCATGGGGTAACAGCCCAGCCAGCCTGGAGACCATTGCCCCTTTGCCCCTCTTGCCAGTCCACCTCTTGGTGTGAGGGGCAAGATAGCTTATGGCCGTTGTATATTAATTGCTGAATTCATTTGGGACAGTCCAAATCCCTCCTGCAACAGAAAACCCTCCTTCCTTGTCATTTTGCTTTATATGCTTATTTTTATATTTATTCATTTATTTTATTCAAAGGTCACACTAGTAGCTAAACCCCACCCCTTTCTACCATGCAGAACCTCCATGCTGCAACAATGGCAACCTGCTTTGGCAAGTGTCAAAGTTCATGTTAGGAGACACTGTTGCACTGAAATCCCAAGTAAGTTTTGAGAGTTTGTTAGGTTTTGCAAAGGAATGCTCCATGGTTGCAGCCGTTGCACAGCATAGATATATAGACAATTATTTATTGAGCGCAGACATATTACGGAACAATCCAGTTTCCAGGCGCCTCAACACTTTGCTGCATGTTTTTGACATTTGGCGTGCGCTAATTATCCACAGCTGTTCCCGTTACTGTGCACAGCGTCTCCAACCGCTGAACGGAGAACTCGGGTGACTGAAATGTTCGGTCTAGAGGCTCTGATGGGGTTACACTGTTGCAGGCTGTCTGCCCAGGGCCAGGGAAGCAAGGGTGCAAATGTCTCAGAAAGACAGGACTCTGTGATCATAAAGAAATAAAGATGGTTATCTAGTCTCATACTAAATAAGACCGGGCCTGAAAGCGAGCAGATCTTATTTTGAAGAGCCCACAGTGTTGTGAGTTGAAAGGCATGAGTGGAGTTGGTTGAAGGGAGGATGGTGGTTCATAGGATCCTTTGCTTAACATGAAGTTTTTGCAGTAAATGTACCTGGCAGGTCCCGTTGATTGGCGTGCAGTGCCTGGCATATTGGTGGTGGCGATCAGAGAAGGTCACTTAAGTACTGGGAGGCGTTAGTGGGTTGTTTGGGGTTATTGGTGTAGACTGTGTATGTCGTCTTTCCTAACTCCTTCAGCCGTAGCACCATAAGAATATGTTAGCTTGTTACTACTTATCTAAAACCTTCTGTCTACACAGTGGTCAAATTGCCTGCCAACCCTCTGCAAAAGGCAAGTATTCTTTCTTAAAATATTAGCCTTCAAAACTTAAACAATTGCCACTTTAGCAGACTTTTGAGGGATCCTCTCTTACTCAGAAATTGAGTTTGGAGCAGATTTCTCTGCAATTGTAAAAATCATGACATTTAACAAATCTAGCTAATCATGTAATTAAATAGACATGACACCCAGTGTATGCTCTATCTCTAGATTTCTCACCAGCATTTTAATTGCATAAATGTGGCATGGACCCTGCAAGTCTTAACCTGATCGTTGTACTCAATGAACAAACACCACTACAGGTGTGTCTAGATACTAAGCGGGCAGGGTTTATGGACCGAATGAGCAGAGGCCTAAAGTGCATGCATTCGTCTTTTTAAATTAGATGTGGCTGACATCCAAATTATTTAAAGAAGGCTTGAATTTCCCAACACAAAGGTAGGCTAAGAACATCTTCACTGGTTGGTACATGGGTTGGTATATGCAAATGATGTTCTTTTTTACACTGCCAATACGCTTGTAAAGGTTGCTTAATTCTCTGTACAATAATGACCCAGAGAGCAACATCAATCGAAACCCAAATCATGAATTTTACTTAAAAGTACAAAACACTCCTTGTAATTAGCATTTTAATGATGAAAAGGTAGAAGTAGTAACCAAGTTGAAATACTTGTGTGTAACCTGTAATTAAAACAATGTTTTTGTTGATGACCACATTAACATAATATGAAACACCTCCCAGATTATGGAAGCTCTCTGGATGTTTACTTTAATACCTGGTGGTTATTCACTTCAGCCTTATTAAATACATGGAGGGCAAACTTTGGAGAAGATCCGCTGGCTTGGGGACAGTCACCTGAATGAAATATCTTTATTCATGGTTGAGGATTAATTCATGGACTGCCCCAGCTAGAACAAGATTCCTCGTTTTTGGAGTTAAGCCATTAGGGAAACCACCAGTGGATTTCTGAAATTCCTGATAGAAGAGGTCTGCGTGAACTAGTTAGACAAGTCCTCGTCGTTCCCCGGAATGTTCCGAACATTGATCTGTAGAGTATGTAATGATAAAGGAAACGTGGGGTCCATGAGGCATCTGTACCTTGAATGCAGGGCTCTGGACAGATATTGGAAATGCTGAGGAGATTTGTAGAGAAATAGAAGGATCAAAAAAATGGAATATTCGGACTAAGTGCCTCATTGCAAGTTTTGCGGTGCTGGAAGAAAATTGCGGTAATTCCGTTAAACTACAGACTTGCCGGTGGGGTGGCCTGGGTTACCTCTAGCCAAAAGCCAGAGGTAGCTCAGGCACCTCACCAGCAATAAACAGCTGGTAATACCGTCAATCCCCGCATGGAGTCCTATCAGACTCCATGGAATGGGGATTAGCATGCCCTTACTGGCACCTGTAATTTGCTGGTATTTCTGGCAGGCCAGGTGCCGGTAACGGTATTACCATTTGGTTGTATCCTGGCATATTTATCGCCAGGATACCACCAGACATGTAATGAGCCCCTTAGTGTTTGGAGAGGAGAATGCCTTAATTTTGGCTGTGCTATGACTTTGGTTTAAAATTTGAAAACGTAAAGATTATAGATTTTTTGTTTTTGTAAACCAATATAATGGTAATACAAATTAAACAGCCAATACACGTCATATGTATTTAGAAAGATAATGTGTCCATTTTCTTCTGCAGGGTTCTGAAGCATTCACCGAAAAAGCAAGAGGATAGTTAAATACACTGCCCCAAAATATCAGCTACAAGGAAAGGTTTACCTGGAACAAAAGTGAAGCTGATGGTAATCTCTGGGAATGCAGCGGTTTCTAGAAGCTCAGTCTGGTCAAGAAATGGTGGAGGAAGCTACACACTGTAAAAGGATTTCTGTCATCACTTGCATTCCATAATCAATCACAGGGGGTCACGTGATCAGGAAGAAAGCGAGAACGATTTGTTAAAACTTAGAAAAGCACACGGGTGACCATAAGCCCCAAAGATAGTCCCAATTACAGTAAAGCCTTAATTCAAAAGCCATAGTTCATTATTTACTAAAGAATCCAAACAGTAAAGAAACCTATAAATGTGCAGTATTTGAATTAAAAATGCTACTTACCAAATTTGGATACAATAGCCCAGACTAGAACATTGTATGGTTGCAGATTGTGAGAAGAACATCAGATAATATGAGACATATAATATGAGAGAAGACCAGATGGGGGACCGTTATCGAATACACAAACTGGATTGATAAAGAAGGGTTTGCAGCTTTATTTAAACTGTGCATAGAGTTTAAGAAATTTGGCCTATCCTTCGGACAATGCATTTATAAAGAAGGCCACTCTGAGAGATGTCTACTGAGCATGATATACACACATTATGACAATGGAATGAGGTTACGTCTTCTATGGAATTCTCGCTCTAGAAAATCCAACTCTGAGAAATGAAACCCCAAGAAAAAATGTATCACTGCTCATAAAAGTTTCAATTGGAAAGCCCAACTTAGTCAACATGCGTCAGTCAGAATAGCTACCTACTTCAACATGAGAAAAATCACACATAGGAGAAATAAACTCATCAGTACACCGAATGTCAGAAAAGTTTTACTCCTATAAGGTCTTTAATTCTACATGTGAGAATCCACACAGGAGAAAGCCTTTATCAATGCTCTCAATATCAGAAATACTTCAGTCAGAAAAGCAACCTGACCAACCATAACAGAATCCACACAGGCGAACAACCTTATAGTTGCACTGAATGTCAGAAAAGCTTCAAGCCTAGATGTTCTTTAATTCTACATGCGGAAGTACTCTCACAGGTGAAAAACCTCCTCATTGCACTGAATGTAAGGAAAGCTTCACACATACAATGTCTTCAATTCTAGATATGAGAACCCACATAGGAAAAAAACTTTACCCGTGCACTGAATGTCAGAGAATCTTCAGTCGGAAAAGCGAACTAACTAAACATGAGAGAACCCACACAGGTGAAAAACCTTATCAATGCACTGAATGCAAGAAATGCTTCAGCTATAAAAGCAACCTGACTCATCATGAGAGGATCCACACAGGCGAAAAACCTTATCATTGCACTGAATGTCAGAAAAGCTTCAATCGGAAAACACATCTTGCTCGACATGAAAAAATCCACACAGGTGAAAAACCTTATCAGTGCACAGAATGTCAGAAAAGATTCCACTGGAAAATTAACCTTACTCAACATGAAAAAACTCATACAGGAGAAAAACCTTATAATTGCACAGAATGTCAGAAAAGCTTCAGTCAAAAAAGGAATCTAATTCAACATGTAAGGACACACACAGGAGAAAAACCGTATGAATGCACAGAATGTCAGAAAAGCTTCAATCAGAAAACCCATCTTACTCAACATGAAAAGACCCACACAGGAGAAACCCCTTTTTGGTGCTCTGAATGTCAGAAAAAATTCTATTGGAAAAGAAGTCTAATTGAACATGAGAGGATCCACACAGGTGAAAAACCTTATCATTGCACGGAATGTCAAAAAAGCTTTAGTCGTAAAACACATCTTATTCGACATGAAAAAACCCACACAGGTGAAAAGCCTTATCAGTGCACAAAATGTCAGAAATGCTTCAGTCAGAAAAGCAACCTGACTAACCATGAGAGAATCCATACAGGTGAAAAGCCTAATCACTGCACAGAATGTAAGAAAAGCTTCATGCATAGATATTCTTTAATTCTACATGTGAGAACCCACACAGGTGAAAAACCTTATCAATGCACTGAATGTCAGAAAAGCTTCAACCATAGATATTCTTTAATTCTACATGCGAGAACCCACACAGGTGAAAAACCTTATCAATGCACTGAATGTCAGAAAAGCTTCAGTCGGGTAGGCGAACTAACTAAACATGAGAGAATCCACACAGGTGAAAAACCTTATCAATGCTCTGAATGCAAGAAATGCTTCAGCCACAGAAGAAACCTGACTTATCATAAGAGGATCCACACAGGCGAAAAACCTTATCAATGCACTGAATGTGAGAAAAGCTTCATTCGGAAAACACATCTTAATCGACATGAAAAAACCCACACGGGTGAAAAGCCTTTTCAGTGCGCTGAATGTCAGAAAAAATTCCAATGGAAAACTAACCTTACTCAACATGAAAGAACTCATACAGGAGAAAAACCTTATAAGTGCACAAAATGTCAGAAAAGCTTCAGTCAGAAAAGCGACCTAACTAAACATGAGCGAGTCCACACAAAAAGCCTAATCAGTGCACTAAATGTCAGAAAAGCTTCAGTCGGGAAAGCTACCTACTTCGACATGAGAGTAATCACACAAATGAGAAACAGGCTCATCTATGCACTGAATGTCAGAAAAGCTTCACTCATACAAAACATCTTCAGTTCTATATGTAGGAATCCACACAGGAGAAAGCCTTTATCAGTGGACTCATTGTCAGAAAAGCTTCAATCAGAAAATGACCATGAACATGAGAAATTCCACACAGGTGAAAAACCTTACAAGTGCACTGAATGTCAGAAAAGCTTCAATCATGAACGCTCTTTAATTCTACATGTGAGAACACATGCAGGTGAAAAACCTTAGTGCACTGAATGGCAGAAAAGCCTCAGTCAGAAAAGCTAACTAACTTTGAGAAAGTCCACACAGGTGAAAATCCTTATCAGTGCACTGAATGTCAGAGAAGCTTCAATCATGAACACTCTTTAAATCTACATGTGAGAACCTACACAGGTAAAAAACCTTATCAGTGCACTGAATGGCAAGATAGCTTCAGTCAGAAAAGTGAACTAACTAAACATGAGAGAGACCACACAGGTGGAAAATCCATATCGGTGCATTGAATGCCAGAAACGCTTCAGGCAGAAAAGCCACCTAACTACCTGTGAGAGAATCCACACCACGCAGGTGAAAAGGCTCATCAGTGCACTGAATGTCGAGAAAGCTTCAATCGTAAATGCCTTTTAATTCTATATGGGAGAACCAACAGAGATGAAGGGCTTTACCAGTACACTGATGTTCATTAAAACTTCAGTCAGAAAACAGACCTAAACCAACATGAACAATCTATGCAGGGGAAGAACCTTATCAGAGCACTGAACGTCAGACAAAAGAAATCGGTCATAGATGATATTTCATTCTTCATGAAAGAAACCACACAGAAGAATGCCTTTTGGCAGTACACTACATTTCCCAAAAGAATCAGTCAGAAATCAAGCCTAAGCATGAGAAGAGCCACTCAGGAGAAACCCCTCATCAATTCACTGAATGTCAGAGAAGAACCAGTCAGAAATGCAGCCTAAGCATGAGAGGAGCCGCTCAGGAGAAAACCCCTTATCAATTCACTGAATGTCAGAGAAGTCAGAAATGCAGTCTAAGCATGGGAGGATCCACTCAGGAGAAACCTCTTATCAATTCACTGAATGTCAGAGAAGCACCAGTCAGAAATGCAGCCTAAGCATGAGAGGAGCCGCTCAGGAGAAAACCCCTTATCAATTCACTGAATGTCAGAGAAGTCAGAAATGCAGTCTAAGCATGGGAGGATCCACTCAGGAGAAACCTCTTATCAATTCACTGAATGTCAGAGAAGCACCAGTCAGAAATGCAGCCTAAGCATGAGAGGAGCCGCTCAGGAGAAAACGCCTTATCAATTCACTGAATGTCAGAGAAGTCAGAAATGCAGTCTAAGCATGGGAGGATCCACTCAGGAGAAACCTCTTATCAATTCACTGAATGTCAGAGAAGCACCAGTCAGAAATGAAGCCTAAGCATGAGAGGAGCCTCTCAGGAGGAAACCCTTATCAATTCACTGAATTTCAGAGAAGCACCAGTCAGAAATGAAGCCTAAGCATGAGAGGAGCCACTCAGGAGAAAACCTGGATCAATTCACTGAACATCAGAAAAGCACCAGTCAGAAATGCAGCCTAAGCATGAGAGGAGCCACTCTGGAGAAAACCCCTTATCAATTCACTGAACGTCAGAAAAGCGTCAATTAGAAATGCAGCCTAAGCATGAAAGGAGCTACTTAGGAGAAACCCCTTTTCAATTCACTGAATGTTAGAGAAGTCAGAAATGCAGCCTAAGCATGAGAGGATCCACTCAGGAGAAACCCCTTATCAATTCACTGAATGTCAGAGAAGCACCAGTCAGAAATGAAGCCTAAGCATGAGAGGAGCCACTCGGGAGAAACCCCTTATCAATTCACTGAATGTCAGAGAAGCACCAGTCAGAAATGAAGCCTAAGCATGAGAGGAGCCACTCGGGAAAAACCCCTTATCAATTCACTGAATGTCAGAGAAGCACCAGTCAGAAATGAAGCCTAAGCATGAGAGGATCCACTCAGGAGAAACCCCTTATCAATTCACTGAATGTCAGAGAAGCACCAGTCAGAAATGAAGCCTAAGCATGAGAGGAGCCACTCAGGAGAAAACCTGATCAAGTCACTGAACATCAGAAAAGCACCAGTCAGAAATGCAGCCTATATATATACTGAAGGGTAAATCCCCTACTCTGTGGGGGACTGGGGAAAACAATCAGCAAAAACCAACAAAATATGTCCCCACAGGTTATAGACTGGTGATACGGTATATGTATTACCTATACACACCTCATTTTCTCTGACCAAAAAGGAAAGACAAAAAATGGAAATGTTTGCGCAAAACTATTTCACAACAGGAACACTGCTATCTGGGTATGCTACTCCTTAACTCCAGTCAGTGTCCTAATATTCTCTCTTTGTACACACTAATATCACAAAAATGTATTAATGCAATTGAAAAAAAATCATTTACTTTGAGTGTCACTTGACTAGATCTGAAATCTCACCATATACATCAAGAATGTTTCTCATTATTTAATAAAGAACATACGACAATCTTTTACACGAGCCTCAGTGACATTTCACAAACTGTTAGACACTATTTTCTTAGATCGGGCTCACAACATATGACAATAAGATCAACAGTATCTGAATAAATCATACATCATACATGACAATAACAATCAAGAATAAATGCATCAATAGTAAAAAAAGGAACTGAAAATTTAGAAAAGACAAACAGTTAAAAATAAAAGAAGAAATGTTCTTATCAGTAAAGACGCTGAGTGTCACAGGAATTAAATTCTTCTCCTATTTCAGTTGTGGAAGTCCACAAATCTATATTTCAAGAGTGCCAAGGAAGGAAAATGTCCAATTATTGTTCCTTGTAGGGTTTGAAAACAAGTGGCTAGTGTCAGTTTGATTCATATATTCGCACTTGCCAATCACTTCTTAGAATACTGCTCATGTCAAAGAATGCAGCCTAAGCATGAGAGGAGCCACTCGGGAGAAAACCCTTATCAATTCACTGAACGTCAGATAAGCACCAGTAAGAAATGAAGCCTAAGCGTGAGAGGTGCCACTCAGGAGAAAACCCCTGAATGTCAGAAAGGTTTGTTACAAACACAGTCCAATTCTACATGTGAGAACCTACACCGGATAAAGTCCTGTTTGTGTAATAAACATCATAAATGCTGCAATCAGTCATTCAGTCTAATTGAAGGGCCTGCATCCTTTAGCTCTCTGGATGTTTTGGAGTACAAGTCCAGTCAGTCCTAGCAAGCATAGCCAATGGCGAGAGATCATTGTAAACTATCCAGAACATCTGTAAAGCCAGAGGATGCCAACCCCTGGTCTAACTTAAAATGAAACCACCCAGATGGGAGAATTAATGTGTGCCTTCCACGCCCAAGAGACCCCACAAGGAAGCAAGCCCTGAATATCAGAAGCGCTACAACTAAAGAAAGGTTGAGTAACTTTACATGAGAGAGCGCATGTGGAATCTTCATGAGAAGAGTGCATGAGATGAGAGCTTATAAAATATCAGGAAATGCTCACAAACCAGAATCAGAATGCAGAAAGAAGGTTGGGCACTCTGATCTTGCCAAAGTAAACTTACTACAACACAGCTGCAGCGTGCAGTTCATCAGCAGGACCATCACACGGTAATGATCATGATCAATAACTGATATCCTAGCTGTGATCTTAGAGGAAAGTGTCCCATTGAAAGCTTATGAATAAAGGCTGCATCCTCAATCCAAAATGGATAGTCCTGAGATTTGAACCAGGAACTGTGAAAAAGGCCTAAAAGACATTTATAAAGTGGTTTAATGAAGTGCATTTGGACCCATCAAATCTCTTGGAGAAAACATGTTGCTGCAGTGCATAAATAGATGAAGCGGCCTCACGCTTGCAGGAAACAAGTTCAGCGACAACTCTCTTAAAATGACCACCAAGGTTTGATTGATTAATTGGCAGTGTTTGCTCAAAACGTAGTGTGAGAGCAACATGACTTTTTTCAGTGAGCAAACAAAAGCCAGACTTCAATTTCTCAAGACTGATTTTAAGTTAAATGTTTGTGATAACAGCAAATGATATCCTATTTGAATGTGTAAGGTGTAAAGTTTCCAGAGTCCGAACTCAAGTTATTGTTTAATAGGACTTTCCATCTGATATGATATTTCAAAGGAACACGTTTTGTGTCCAAGAAAATGTGCAATTGACATGCAATTAAAAATATTCCTCCCCAGCTATTTTAAAAATGCATCTCGATATGAACTTAACGCAATCTAATTTGGGCATGCAATCTATTACATACTTCCATTGGTTAACTCTACACAGTTCCATGTCCATGTGCATTTATCGCCTGTTTAGCTTCATGTAATGATAAAACTGTATGGCAACTAGACACTGTGGTGGGCGTTACCGATGCTGTAAGGGACGCACTTATAAAATCGAGTTTGGTTGATGGCTCAAGTCTGCTCGTCCAGTGAATGGCACTCCACAGAGATTCCAGGTTTCTCATTTCTGTACTTTTTGGCATTTGAGGTAACTTGCCATCCTTTGTACTCAGTACATGTTTTTGTTGTAATTAGGAACACTTTGCTTTGTATAAAATATATTTATATATCAAGAATACAATAAATAAGGGGATGGCTTCTGCAGAGCAGGTGTTTCCTTCCCCACCCGTAATGACCCCTTATTTGGATGCCTTGTGCAATAATTTTTTCACACCAGTGTCTTTGCACACATTTAGAAAAGATTTGTATCCTACCTCTGCTTTAGGGCTTTTGATGACCGTGCAGCCCTTTATAGGCAAAGTTGTTGAGAAGATGGCTGCCTCAACTACTTGGCCTGATTTGTGACCACTTATCATGTTTCTGCCTTCTCGGGACTGTGTCAGCTTCCTCTAGATGAGAGAGAATTGCTATTCCAGTCCTTAGGTAGTAACTGGGCCTCATTCAGAGGTGGCAGTAACCCTGCCGGTGCTACCGGCGGGTTGCCACCAGACTCAGAATAATTTACCAGCGCCTGTCTACCCGGTTGTTGGGCAGAATCCTGTGCAGTTCCCTTAGGGAGGACTACAGACAATTAAGACTACAGGTATGAGCAATACATCCCCTTTGGTATCAGTCTGTACCACAAAGATTTAGTTGGTAGCTGTGGCTGAGCAGTCAGACTTATCTCAAGAGGGAGATGAGCAGTGTTCAGGTTTACACAATAGGACTACAATACTAGGGTACAAGGAAACACTGACCAAAGCTTTGTATTAAAAAGAATATATATATTTATTTTACACACTTCTAGTTCAACACATTAATCACAGTTATTAAAGTAAGTTAAAATCAGTCAAGAAAAGTATCCACAACTCCCTAGTTAAATTGTAGACAGGTTTGAGCCAGAGTGAAAACTGAGCAAAACGGCACAGTGAAAACCAAACACAAATGGCACTCTAGCAATTTCTCACAAGGGAGGGAAAGCATCAATTATACAGGAATTCCTTCTTACACACCCTAGCAACACTTCCTATAAGTGTGTGAACAAGTTTTGGCAAGGCAGTACTTTAGCATGTATAAATCTTGAATGAAAACCGAGCAAAATGGCACTTCACAAGTTTTAAAAGTGGGAAGAAGAAGGTGGTTATAAGAAGTAGGTGCACCAACACAGTTCTAGTTGAGGAGCAATCTAGAGAAGGCAGTTCTAACAAATTTAGCCAGTGTCAATAGGCATGTGCCAGAGTCAGTGGTACAGGGCAAAGGGCCCAGGAGCAAAATGTTCTTGTAGCTGCAGTCAAGTCTTTGGTTAACGATTCGAAAAAGGTGAATGCAGAAGGTGAAGAAAGACAATGTTAGAGAATAGGGGCGGCCAACCCAACAGGTAGGTAAAGGACTAACACGTGAAAAGGGCGGCCTGGCGGAACAATGTACCTTGGAATGTAGAAGAGGCTCCTGCGGTGGCAGTTGTTCCTGGCAGTTCCTGCAGTTCGGGAGATCCAGCAGAGGAAGAGAGGCTCTCGTTGTGGCGGAAGGTTCGAGTTACTGCACTGCCCAGGGATGAAACCAGCCGTGGTGCTGCCCAACGAATAAAAGATACGCTCCTTTAAATCGCGGTCCGGGTGGACGGGTGCCTGGCTATCTAGTCTCTGAGTGCAGGGCACTGGGGATTCAACTAAGGCAGGTCCAGGAAGGCGATTGGCAAACTGGTTAGCCCCACCAGCTCAAGGGAAGAAGGCTCTTTCAGATGAAGATCTTCTCTCGTCGTGTGAAGAAAAGTGGTGAGACGCTGCAGCAGGGTTTCATTGGTGATTCAGTCGTTGCTGATGTCTTCTCTCCTCTTCGGCTTCTTAGTTCCAGTGGCGACGTCTTGCTCTTCCAGTCCTCAGGACCCTGCTTTTATGCAAAAAGATCCCCATTCATACAGCCTAGCTGTCACTCACACAGTGGAGTGGTCATCTTGGCGGGAGACCCTCCAGCCTATCAGGGAAGAGTGCGACATGGTTTGCTGCGGCAACCCTGGCCAGGGGTCCTACTCCCCCTCCCACACAGTGGACCCACCCCAGACTCAGTGGCGCTGAAAGGAGGGCTTCTTGGCAGAAGCCCACCAAAAGGACGAACAAAGGATCCCCGACCTGGGTTAGGAGTTTAGAGAAAGACACAAGAAAGAATGTATATCAACGTTCTGGCAAATAAAACCCACTGGAGTAAAGTTAATATAAAAATAAACCAGCGGTATGTTAGAGGCTGTCAGTAAATGTGGTAGCCTCGAACAATGGGAAAATCCCATAGGGAAATATTTGCGGTCGAATATTTTTGGTAGTAACCACTGCCACCAGCCAGAAACTTTTGAGAGAGGGACTATACGGTACCCTCTCGAAAATGAACATAAGGGAAAAACTATTAACCCTTGCCAGTACCTCCATAGTAAGATGGGTTGTACTGGTTATGTTCTTAAAGATTGACTAGTAAAGTAAATGGGGACTTTACATGCCCTGGGAGACAGTAGTCAGTCCCAAGGTATGGAGTCTATGTTTGGGGGTCGCTACGACACCCCTGTGTCAGTGCACGGAGGGTGCTGTGTAACACCTGTGGATAAAAATGGTTCCTATGGGGGTGAGAAAAACCCCATAGACATTAAACACAAAAATAGCCTAGAACACACATAGCAATTATGCCTAAGAGTGGGAAAAAGGGTCTCACTCTTAGCAGGAGAAAAAAACAAACCCTTCAAATGCAGCAAAGCTGCTGGGGGACTCTATAAGTAAGGGAAATTAGCCATAGAATGAGAATTCTCCCTAACACCAATGCCACCGGGAGATTACAGTCCTGGTGACCAGAAAGCTAGGTGCCAGTAAATTGTAAGTCATTCCCGTGGAGTCCGAAATACAGGAGCACCGGCACTGTTTTTAACGGTGCCGGTGCTCCTCTGAAGAGCTTGCCTACCATGGCCGCTGCGCCCGGCAGGGTCAAACCTGTCAGGCACAGCTGCTCCGGCAGGCAGACTCGTAGTTTGCCGGTCCGGAAGCAAGGGTGCCGGTGAGCTTACCAGCACCCTTGTTTCTGGACCGGCAAACTTGTAATGAAGCCCACTGTAAGTGATTTAAACCCGGCACTTCACCTAAGTCAGTGCCTAGCGATTGATGGACAACTGAAACCCTTAATTAATTATTTGTTTCTAGAAGTTCTTTTATTCTGAAAGATGTACCACTTATATCACGCCCCTCTCTTTTAACCCCCCCGGTCACACTGAACCAGGAAGCAGGCTGGTTTGCAAAGTTAAAATATTTATTTATGTATTGCACAATATATATCACACTATTTTAATGGGTATACAATGATCACCAATGGGGTGATGTCACACTACACAATCTCTTTATTTATAAGGAGTAATAAGGAAAAATAATGCAGCACAGAAAATACTTTTGTGTGTGTTCAATCAAATGGCAATGTGATTTTTATTTCCCCCTGCACACCCGTCAATCCCCCAATATGCAATATGAAGTAAGAGTAGGAGGAAAAAAAAGGTTTCAGGAATGCAGAATTCAAGCAAATATATCAATCCCAATTTCCTCCCCCAGCAAACACAAGAGAGAAACAGGAATTGATTGCCAAACTTGTCAAAATGGTTTTAAAGTTGGCTTTCAATGAATAGGTAAAACACTAAATCTGTTTTAATTCACTGAAATTGTTGAAATTCTCATGGGAGCCACTGTGTATGGTTGTAGACAAACACTAGCAATGATTTGAGAGTAATAAGCAATGGGAAAACTTAATTTTGGGGTTGGTTGCAATGAAAAGCTATTTTACACGTTATAGATTTTGGCCAAATGAAAAATTCACGGCAAACTTTTACGCGCGCGTTAATCGCGATCGAGGGGAAACTAGGAGTTGAGATGCGGTTTTGGGTTCCTTAGAAAGCTTAGGATGTTAGCTACTAGCATTAAATTTGAAGAAGTTATGGACGTTTTCGTGGAGGTCGTTTTTTTAGATGGAGGCAAAATTTTAAAACAAGGATGCGCTTTTAAAATACAAACAAGGTTTCTTTACACTAGGGATGGACTATGAAGAAACAAACTACACGACAGCACAGCCACCAGACCAGGACGTCTCCGATCAGGTTTTTGCCCGCCGAGACGCTTGCCTTCTTCAGATGAAATATATCAGCGCAAAGATGATTTTAACAATATTATTACAGAAGGACTATAGGAAAAGAGAGAGAGTTCAGATAAGGCAAAAAGGATTTCTAACAATACAGTTCTGGATAAAAGATGGATTTGATTTGGATCGGGATGACTATGGACAGTACATAGGCTAGTGACAATCCTATACTATGGATACTCACTACCAATGTGTTGAATGGAACCATCAGGGATCTGGTTCTGGTCAGGGATTTCTGGGACAGTCTGCTGGGCACACCGGACTTGTCTGGTTCACCGATCAGCAAAGCGCTCTGGACACCGCACAGCAGGACTATACAGCAAGGGGCTCTGGTCTACACTGCACAGCACGACTGGACTGGATCTGCAATGGCTCTCTGGTCTGCACAGCACGGCACCAGACGGGGTTTAATCTGCCCTTCTGGTTATGAAGATAATTCTTTGGCAGGCAAGCAGTTACAGCACAGCCTGGCTGCTTCTTTGGTTTCCCCTTTAAGTTGAGGGATGGGTTCTGGAAGTTAGGCCCAGCTGAAAGTGAATCAGCTATGCTCTGAGCCTTTCTGCTTGCAAAGTTTCAGGAGTCTGGAACAAGGAGTATGGATGGATCTCCTTCAGAGTGCTTCGCCAAATTCGGATGGTGGGTGGATCAGTGTGTATTCTGAGTCCTGAACTGTCTCTATTTATGTGTTTGATAAAGGGGTGGGGAAGCTGAATGATCCTAGGCGCACCCCTTAGGTAATCTATTGGCTAGAGTCTGCTCTCTCCCTTGATTGGAGGAGAAAACAGCGGGTCATCATGATGATGCGGTTTATGGGGCAAAACATCCTCCCCTTTGCCTTTTGCACATAAAATCTCTTTGTAATATAATACATCCTTACATGTGTACAATCTTTATACCAATAACATACATAGATCACCTATTTTGTGGGGCAAACCCTCTTCCAAGCCTCATTGCTGTGAGATCTTGGGTCTGGATTTGGCAAAATGTCCCACTTTTTGTCCGGGACACTATCTCATTTGTCCAAAATTTTGTACATCTGTGCGCATGATATCTGGGCATAATTGTATGAAGTTTCATGCTTCTGACATGAATACAATTGCTACAAAACCAGAATTTTCACTGTGCCTTCCCAGAACATCGCACAGAGTTCTGGCTCCTTTTAAAATGTGCACAAAAAAATCACATTAACAATGCTGTTAATTCTATAATTTTTACAAATTCGCACAGTCCTTTATCAGTTTTTTTCAAAAATATGTTTTCTATGCTTTGTGAATCAACAAAAGTGTCTGTCCCCGTCTCCATCTCCATCATGCAGCTCAAGAGCAATCTCCGCCCTCTACCTCCTGGCAGGTCACTTTGACACTTTACAATCTGCATATCCTTTCAGCCAAGGAAGGTTAATTGTCTCTTCCAGGAGCAGCCCAAAATCTCCTCCCCTGATTTAATCAACATAAAGTTGTAAGTTCCTAACCTTGGTGGGAAGCAGAAGAGATGCCTTTTGTTGGGGGAAAATGGGGGGAACTGGTTTGGTGACTCTGAGTTCAGCTAAATTCACTGTCAATTTATAACATTTTTCTTAATTTGAAATAAAACTTGCCATTTTTAATCAAGCAGCTAGATCTCTGATTCCAGTCTCTAAATCATGGAGATTAAATAGTTACAACCTATATTACTTTTGATAATAGGTTACTTAATTCCAAACATTTGATTTCAATTGCACAAGTTTAAGCTTCTGATGCAAATACTGGCAGCTGTCATACAGGCGGCCGCTGGTACTGCGCCCATATTTTGACAGATTTTCACAGGCAAGCACACTTTTTACTGTGGATATTTTGATGATAGATTCCACTTTTCCTGACATTGTGTGTTCATATTGATTCCTTAAATGAAGTGGCGGGTAACACCCAGCAAGGATATTGGATGTTTTGTGGTGTTTTGGACCAGCCTTATGTATTTTCAGCAACAAAGAAAAAGGGGATTTAAGAGCACTTTCTGGGTTTCTTTCAATAAAGCACTGCCTTTCATGCAGTGTTCATTTTTACTGGGCGGGGCAGCCCAGTAACATGTTTCAGCAGTGAGGTCTCCTTTCCACTACTGACAACAGGCAAAGTAGATTTGGCAGCCATCTTTTCGTGTTTCACAGAGCGCAATTTCCATGGGTTTTGGCACGCATGGGGCTTTTGCAGCCATTTTGATGATTCATGCACCATGAGCACACAGGGATGTCGCAGGGCAGAGCCTAGTGGGTTAAAACATCCCACACCACTGTCCTGCTAGCCTCATCCTTTTTTAGCTTTCCTCTACATTTGATGCAGTCATCCCTGCCACTCTGCTTGACAGCCTGGAAAACGTCTTCAGCAATAAACACAGGGCCCTCGGGTGAATCAATCTGTGTCAAGTTTGGCCCTTTGCTGTCACACTCTGCTAGCTCGAACTGTGAGGTCTTCTAAGGCTCCATCATCTTCCACTGGTTCATTGAAACTTGCCTTTCTCCACTGGTGTATCACATCACCCCTTTCTATTACACCTTTCCGACTTAAGTGGATTGCATGCAAATTGCCTTCAGTTAGGGGGCAACTCTTCTCAAGCCTCCCAATCTGATGGTGTCCTGCCTCTCTCGAGCCTAGTTTTGGATGTTTGATAACAATCAGTGTCTCAATGCTGTCAAGATGGACATCATTAACTTGGGTTCTACCATCCCTCAGTCCTTACCATTTCAATGACCTTTCACTGGGGGCTCCCACCTACTCTGGTTCCCTTGCTCTGGTGCGTCGGGGATACCTTTGATAGCTGGCTCTACTTCACCCCTATGGTCCTAGAGCCAGCCAAGAAATCTCACTTTTAGTTCGATATTTTGAATCGCATTCACACTTTTCTTAATTTTCCTCACACGGTGGAAGTGACCGGGGCTCTGGTCCTTTTGAGGTTGAACTATTGTAATAGCTTCTAACTGGCACTTTCCAAGTCAATAATCCACTACCTGCAGGACACACAAAATTGTGCAGTTAGACTTATCCTTGCAGCCAAACCGGCTGACTACATCACACAGCTATGAAATCCTAGCACTGGATCCCGCTCGCAGCCTGGATCTTCTTTAAAGGTCTCTGTGTTATCCAATGGACCTACTGGGGAATGGGGCCTGCTTCCCTACAGCGTAACCTTACAAAGTATAGCCTGATCAGACAATTGCCACTTTCACTCCAGAACGGGACGTTATACCCTACTCTTCAGGGAATTCTTTAAAGCTTAGTTTCCACTGCTGAAATGCCCTGCTCCTCCCCTATCGTTCGGTTCAGTTTCCACCCAGACTGTGCTCCTCTAGTCGTCTAGCCTAGTTCTATGTCCTTTGGTGTGGGACGGTGTCCGGTCAATGGGTTGAATACATTGTTTAGAAATACAATAGTTTTGAAACAAAAGGACCAGAAATAAAAAAGTAAAATGCCTTTTTTTAAATGTATATATATATTTTTTTTCTTTCGTATAGGAAAAAAAGGTTTTTACACTAAAAATTGGGTTTTGGGGGGGTCCGACCCCCCCATCCCAAAAAAAGAAAAACGTACATCCGACTTTTTTATTTTCGATCCTTTTGCCTCGAAACTATTGCATTCGAAACAATTGCTTTCAACCCTTTCACCTACAACCGTGTGGGACGTGCAACTGCTCAATGGCGTGGGAGTGTGCTATGCTGCTGCGCCTGTACATGAGGAGGGGTCATTGTTACCAATTGTGGTATGCCATCTGAATTGTTTTGTATTCCAGAAACCTCACAGTGTGTATGGCTTACCTCCACTTGGAGTTTTATGGGGGTCTCCAAGTAACCCTTCAGTAAGACACTGACCCAAACATGTATTGGTTTTCTTAGTAGCCTTTCTTGCTTGTGTTTAACTCAACCATGAACAAGAAACAAGGTGGAGTAAGAAAAGAGTTTATGCCCAGTGTGGGGGGTTTGGTTTTTGAGTTTTGAGCACATCCGTTTTTTTAATTCCATTTATCTGACTTGTGTGTAAATAAATCAAGGGAACCAAACATCCCAAGTGCTGAATTTTATTTTGTGTGTCCCTTGTGGGGCTCCTGAGTGTACCAATGATGATGGGACTGTCTCCTTCACTTCTTGTAATGGTTTTAACGTGGCGTTCTGCTGTGTGGCCTTCCATTGATATGTGTGGGCTCCTGCATGTACCCTCCTTGCTCTTACCCGCTGCCCTCTACCTTGACACTTATCTGACATGTATGTTCCAAGCCTTTGAAAGTCAACAGCTCCCCTTCTCCCTTTCCAACTTTTGATGCCAAGAAGGGGCTGTGTTTCAGTGATTAACCACAAATAAATAAATACATGATCTGCTTAGTTGTGTAAACAGGTGCCTGTTTAATGTTGTGGTGACAAAAGAATATATGACCCAGACTGATGTATACAGCCACATTTCTTACATGTTTCAAAATGTGTTGGGCATTTTAAAAAAACAGGTGACCAATCAAAGTAAGAGATTAAGATGCACCCCTACCCTACCCTACCCCTACCCTGGGTAATGCTTTTTTTTAAAGTTTTTTAGTTTTTTGTTGCATGTCTACTGAAGAAGTATTACATGTCCATGTTTTTTTTCTTCAACTGCAATTTGTAACTCCATTTCTAAAGTGGAACAATTAACAACTCTTAAGCAGCAGAAGGTGCCATAATTTGGCAGAGCAGTAAAGCGCCTGGTATCGGCACATACCTGGTACTTTTCCACTATCTCCAAACCTGTAACCAGACCCTACATCATTGCTTTAATAAAATGCACAGTATTCAATTAGGAGCATTTGTTCAATTTCATCTGGGACTTGCATAACTGCCAATACAAGCAAGCATATAACAGTAAATAAATCCAGACCATGGGTCAATTTCCCATTTCATTAGTCGTCATTCTCATGGCCGCAGGAACACTTTTCACTAGGACACAGATCACTGGAATATCACTGCTATCAGCAGATAGTCTATCTGGCGCGCGCCCATGCAAAGTGGCCTTGGAAGTGGCCTGTTGTGTCTGTTTGGTCTGGAGGGGCTGTGGGGCGGCGTTATCATGCTAGTGTGTATTGGCAAGCTAGCCTTGAGTTGAGACTGAGGGCCACATTTTAGTATTTATAGCAGTTTTTTCTTTGGAATCGTTATTGTTAGAGTCCCACTGCAGGTGTAAACAATGAGCCATGAGCCCTAACAAATCTGCAAGAAAAGCTGTTAAAAAATCAGTCAAAACCAAATCCCACTTAGCTGCGGTGTTAGTGCCCTATATGGCAACTAGAACGAGTGTTGCTCGTGCAATGGCTGTTTCTGCATCCGACTTATCCAACTCTGAGGTAGAGCTGTTGGATTGCGCACAGCTCTGCTCCTCGATGGAGCAAAGATTGCCTATCAGCCCAAGGGCTGTTTTCAATGATATTCAGCTTTCGGAAAGTTCCCAATCCTTGCTTGCTGAGGAAGGCTATACTGATGTTGTGCGTCAGGAAGTTGAATTCGTTAGCAATAGCAACAACCTGAATGAGAGCCTCCTTTATGCAGACCCTCCACCGATTTTTAACACAGGGGAAATCTCTTTGCTGGCTGTGTCGCAGCATCTAGAAGAAGATGTTAATTGCGACATTGTAATAGATTCAAAGCCAAATAGTGTTAACACGGTTATGGCCCCTGAGAAATGCAGTAAAGAGTTACAAATGTTGGTGTTATCGGAACTAAAAACACATACTAGATTGCTTAAAGGCATGGTCTAGTAAAACATTTTATTGTCCCTACGGGTCGGCCATGTTTTTTTAAGCCTAAGTGGCTCGATTTTAGAAAACTTTCCTATGGACTTTACCCGAGTTTTCGTCCATTAAACGCACGCGAAAACAGGCACCAGGGAGCCGCCATTTTGTGATAATCCTATCACTTGCCGCATCGCCCTGGCTGACCTGTTTCTGAGGCACTAAATCAAATCCCCCGCCCCTGAGCCTGTCATCAGCAGACTCGTACCGCCCATTTCCCAATGCCAAAGCACGTCTCGTGTCAACAATCGCTGCACCTCAGCTAATGACATGTCGCCATGGAAATGGCAGGATGCCTCTTTCCTCAATAAGTATAAACAGACCGTTTCCCAACACACAGCAGCAGATTTTCGATTCCATTCCTCTCTCTGTGTTACTTTGAGTATTCTGTGGCTCGTTTATGTGCTCTGGTCAGCTACCTTCGCCGCTTGTAGCCCATGTGAACACCTGTACCATCTCTGTAAATTATTTTACTTTGTTTACCACACAATGGCTACAATAATGCCCTACATGTACGAGCCCGAGTATACCAAGGAGGAACTACTGGAAAGGGAAGCACGCGAAAACAATGGGGATTCGGACGGCTGTCAGGAGGACGATTCAACAGATGAAGAGCCTGGGCCTAGTCGCATGGACGGCATCTCCACCTGGTGCACATGCAATCGATGCAAGCTAATGCAAACTGAGGATGAGAACTGCTGCTGCCGAGAAAACTCTGGATGCCTGGCCTACATTTCGGAAGGCGAGCCACGACCGCAATGCAATACCGAGCTGCCAGACTTCAGGGCAGCCTGCCTCACACGGGCCGTGTTGAGAATAATGATGGTGTTTATGCACGAACTTCGCGCAACTGTTGGTCCTCGTAATCCGAGTAACGAGTAAGTATACTCTGCTTGTCATGCCACTCCTATTTCATGTTCTTCTACTATATCCAAAATTATATATTCATATCATAGTAACGCATCAAAATCGTTCAATAGTGTGCATTGTCTAGATAGCATTTGTCCGTGCAGAATGCCATTAGTTACAAGAATTGTCATTGACAACAAACGTTTATTAAACTTATCTTAGTCATTTAAAAACAGTTTGTTTCATTCCTTTTCACAGGTGGTACAGGCTGGTGGCCTATCGTTCCTTTACATGGTGGCTCCACGGGAGGCTTGGACACCGCGTTCGAAGATTGATACCCGCCTGTGCCGTTCGTGCCATAAGAGAAACGTTCCCGAGTGACAGCGGTCAGTACAGGGGATTTTCTCTCGCTGTGCTGCAACCTGACCTGTATAATCTTTAAAGTATTGTATTTTTGTGTCATGAAAATAAGATACAAAATAAAACACCACATATATTTTAACACCGGTTGTTTCCATTTTTTAAATGAATCAAGTGTGTCTCCATTCAAGGATGGGCGTCAGACATCTGTGCTCCGAATGGGTGAAGGTCTGGTCGCTGTGAAGCAGGGTGGTCACTATCTATCTAAGCTAACATAAAATCTTCTCGATAATGCATGCACTAAATAACACTTGTTCAAAGTCTTTCAGTAGGTTATGTCTCTATAAAAGTCACAATATATCTATACTAACAATTACCATTGGATTATACAGGCCTTAGGTTAAGGGTCTTGACCACTATAATACACCGGTTGAAGTGTGGGTCTGTGCTCACAAGAATCTCCGATATGTGGCATTTGTTATTGATAAGCAACAATATACTATCAAACGCAGTTCGCACCCGTGGATGAGCGCTGGCATGTGGGGCTGTCTGGGGCGCGAACGGCCAAGGTGCCAAACAACATGTACACTTCAAAAGGTATCCCACGCCAAGGGGCCATCGCTCACATGGCCTCCTCAGACCCCGTGTCTCCAGCCAGGCCTCCCCTTGAAGCAGGCCGCCCCCCTGCAATCCACTTTAGTGTGTCTCCATTCAGCAGTCTTCCTGTGCCTTATCTGCGCACCCCAGGCCCATCGATCCCACCCCCTCTATAAAAGGCGGTTCGCACCCGGGGATGAGCGCTGGCATGGGGGGCTGTCACGGGCGCAAACGGCCAAGGTGCCAAACAGCATGTACACTTCAAAAGGTATCCCACGCCCAGGGGCCATCGCTCACTTGGCCTCCTCAGACCCTGTGTCTCCAGCCAGGCCTCCCCTTGAAGCAGGCCGCCCCCCCTAAGACCACGACATACATATGTCATTCATTCACAAACATACCCCTGTTTCTAATACTTTATAAACCACTTGATTTGTCTCATGAGAACATCTTTGTGCTTTGCAAGTCAACTCCTGAACGTGCTACCTGGCAATCACTGAGATCTACGCTAATCTGCTCGTCGTCGTGCTATCCGTGAACTTCTGTGACCGCTTAGAGCAAACCCATCAGTGTGCTACCTGTGGCCACCCACCTATTCTCCTGCAACATACTGCTCTGCTTGCTGAATCCAACTGTTTGTTGGTCAAGGTAAGGCCATGTATCCTAGTCATATTTCGCAGATTTTTAAATTTCTATCTATTTGCGAGTAGAGTACACAATAGTGCTATGTTCATTGGTCTCATTGCTATTGACTTGAGTTTCCATTGCTATGCTATCAATAGATCTATTTATTTTCATCTTTGTCTATTGTCATCGAATTGCATCCTTCGGGGGTCCAGTCTATAATGTAAGCATGTTTCCTTCTCGTGCAAGACAGAACATCCAAGGGACGAGTCACATGTTCAGATTTTAGTCACATCATTTATACATTTCTGCAACTTATGCAAATACTAAGCTGCACATAATGAACTGGTATAGTTCCTGCGACCAAAACAAACCTTGCATTGATCATTGTATGATTCATTTACTTTTGTATCAAATCTTTATTCATGAAGATTGTATAATAATGTCGATATTTACTTTTCAGATTTATCAACAATGCCTGCCTGTTCGATTAGCGGTTGCCCTTCGAAGACCCATGTGAAATCTGAAGGCACTACAATGCATGTATTCCCGAAAACTGTTGATCGAATAAGAGAATGGGTCAGACATTGTGGATATCCACTGGATGAGCTGGAAAGTAGAGTCCAACAAGTCTTACAGGACAAGAGGGGTGATCGATACCACATCTGCAGCCGCACTTTTCCTTGGACATGTACACAACATCTTGGGTAACAAAGAAGAATAAACAGCGAACGACACGGAAATTGCTCGAAAACGCTATTCCCACTCTATTCGTCCACATTCCGCCACCGGTGAGTCAAGTGTCCGGATTTAGCTTTAGGCCTTGCGGTAGTGTGTAGGTAGCCGAATGGATTAATTGATATTGTAGGTGTTCTATCCCTTGTAATAATTTCGATATTGATATGAGTGTATAGCTTTTTGAATAATGACATTTATCAATATATTCTTTTTCGATTTCATAACCCACAAACGAAATGTATATATATGGGAACAGGGAACTGTGCTGTATTGAGCATTTTTCAAGTATTCTGTCGCCTTACATGGCTATTTTTAATATTGGCATTTCATTATCAATCATTAATTTGCCTTTACAACTTCTTGACTATCACTTGAATCTGAAGCAAGAACATTCTACATCCTTGACGTGGTCGCAGTTATCAACCACTTCTAGCGCTTATCAGGTAATCTTACTAGGCTAATCCGCTACAGACTTGTTTTATGCATGTCAAGTAATAGTTTTATTCTATCGTGTAATTATTTTAACGAATGTTTGGTTAGTGCTTTCCAATTGGTATACACCTTAGTTATCGTCCACTGGTGTTTGTTTTCAGTTATAATTAGAGTTATCCATACTAATGCAAGTACTGTCTTTCAGGGAGATGCTGAAGCGTCCGCCACATCTACAACATTTCTAGATGTTCTTCACCAGCAGGAGGTATGGATACTGACAGCTCCATCGAGCGTCATCATCAGAGCTGGAATTCTTGTCGTTTGATTGTTCTACACAATGTTTCATTCGTGGTTAGCCGTTGATATGTACCTGTGCTGTGCTGTCGACCCCAGGTGTGTGTTATGTTTTCAGTATTGTAATCCTCACTAATGCAAGTACTATGTTTCAGGCAGTTGATGGAGCGTCAACCCCTGCACTTGATGCGGAGCCTGACATTCAAGTAATTCCAGGGAAGTGGAAGCGGGACCATGCGTATACGAATCGGCACAACAGCTTTCGGAAGTGCGCACTACATTTACAACATCCATAGATATTCTTCAGCAGCACGAGGTATGGATACTGACAGCTCCATCATGCGTGATCATATTACGTGATTCCATTTGCTATACTTTCTTCCCTATTAACGCAAGTACTGTGTTTCAGGGAGACGACGGAGCTTCCACTACAATCACAACATCCCATTTAGATGACGCAGATGTAAATAAATCGGAGAAATAACTCGATGAAATGTGATCACATTTACATTTTCCTTGATTCTTTTAGACAATGCATCATTTGTGGTTATCTCTTCATATGTACCTGTGCGTTCGACCCCAAGTGTGTGTTATGTTTCCAATATTGAAAACCATACTAATGCAAGTACTGTGTTTCAGGAAGATGCTGATGCCTCCTCTCCAATACAACCATTCATGGCAGTCCATGCAGAGCCAGAGGTATGGATACTGACAGTTCCATCGAAATAGATCATCACAGGTCTAATACTTGTCGTTTGATTGTTGCACACAATGTTTAAATCGTGTTTGGCTATTGAGATGTACCTGTGTGTTCGTCCTCACGTGTGTTTTATGCTAACAATATTTTGATACATAGTAATGAAAGTACTATGTTTCAGGGAGACGATGGAGCCTCATTCCGTGCTGTCTATGCGGATACAGAAAATATAGTCGTTGCAGCGCAAGAGGAAGGGAGGACATGCGGAAACGAATTGGAGCTACAGCGTGCAGATGTTGAAGGTCGAGTCAAAAAAGTTGCAAAGAAAAAAAACCAAAAAAGGTTATTTACAAAAAGTTCATAACTTTAAACAAAATGTTTGTGCTGGGGACCATTTTATGTTTTTTCCAGTCAATTGGACTACACTTTATCTTGTGTTTAAACTGAACATCCCTTTTTCAATCTCTCCTCTAGTTACCTGTGGGTGTCAGAACTATACATACACAGACAGTGAAGCGAATGAGAGATGTTGCTTGCCAGACCATGTACACTATGGAGGAACTATTAATTGAGGTGAGGTGCGTTCAGGCTCGAGATGCTCATGTCCAATGGCCAGAACATGAATTAACTGTGTATGGAGAATACAGCAAAGTTGCATTGGACCATTGCTACAGTGCGACAGCACCACCACAAGAAGATGATATTGAATGTATTGAAGATAGCTCTGAAGTAGTTGCAGATCAATTCACACACTCTACACCCGCCAAAAAATTGCCACCCAAAAACATGTCGACATTGTTGTGTTCTCCCATCAATGTTGAAGTAGCAGATGTCGAAATGACAGAGAATGAACCAGCCGCAGCATCCATAGACGCATCAGAACTTGATAGCAGTGATATTACTTTCCAATGTGTTGAAATCTCTGCAACGTCACAGGCCGAAAAACAACGTTGACGCAGGATGACAGTCTAATGAAAGAGAGCAAATACATTGTATCCGACAGTTGTTTGATGGATATTATAAGTATGCTGAAATGTGGGCATTCAGTTAGAGGGAAAGAATGTGGGAAGCCATTGATTAATGTGACTCGTCAAATAAAAGGCAGTAACGTCAAAATAAATGCCGCCTGTCGATTAAATCATAGGTTCTCATGATCTGCACAAACGATGCTGGGGAAAATGCCAGCAGGCAATCTACTGTGTGCAGCTGCATCACTTTTTAGTGGTTCCAGTTTTAGAAAGTTAGAGGCTTTCTTTCAGTTTGTGGGACTCCATTTCATTTCTAAATCGCTGTACTACATATACCAACGTGATTATCTGTTTCCGGCCATTAGTGATGCTTGGAAAATTGAACAATTGTCTCTAGCAAGTACATTCGAAGGGAAATGTTTCAGGCTAGCCGGCGATGGACAGTGCGACAGCCCTGGATTTTCTGCCAAGTACTGCACCTACCACTTTCAGGACATGGATAGTAAGAAAATTGTGAGTTTGGTGGTTGTGCAGGTAACACAATGTACATCCTCAGTGGCCATGGAGCAACTAGGATTTATAAAATCAGTGGAATATCTACAATCAAGGGGAATGCACATCGACCTCATAGCCACGGACAGACACGTTTCAATTGCCAAGACAATGAGAGAGCAGTTCCCGCTTATTAATCATCAATTTGACGTATGGCATCTTGCTAAATCAATCAATAAGAAAATCTCGGCTGCAGGAAAAAAAAAGGCTTTGAAAGTATTTTGCAGTGGTCCCAGTCTATCACCAACCATCTTTGGTGGAGCTCAAAAACTTGTGAAGGGTCAGTGGAAAAACTACTTGAAAAATGGCGGTCACTGATGCACCACTGTACCAACGTTCACCGCTGGTCAGAAAACCTACATTTCCACCAATGTGAACATGACCCTTTGTCCCCAGAGGAGGCAAGGAAGAAGAAGTGGTTAATTCCATCTTCACTGACACACAAAGCCATTGAGAAGATTGTTTTCGACAAAACTCTATCAAGAGATTTGAGAGGACTGACAGAATTCTGTCACACAGGAGATTTGGAGGTGTTCCACAATATGTGCCTAAAGTACAGGCCAAAGCGCTTGCATTTTAGCTTTCGGGGCATGAAACATCGCACTCTACTAGCGGTCTTGGCACATAACAGCAATGTCGGACGTGAACAATCTAGGACTAGGGGTAAAGTAAGGATACCTCGCTACACTAAGGTGTTTTCAAAACGAAGTAAGCAATGGGTGATCAAACCAGTCTATGATGAAATGCAGTTAGACTTTGTGAAAGGCCTTATTGGTGCTGTGTTAGAGAAGCACAGATATGGGATTTTGGACGTTTCTGTGCAGAGCAGTGATCCATTGCCACCGAACATTGCAACTGTGCCATGTCCACCCGATGCACAGCTGGTTGTGAAGTACAAATCCCAGTTTAAATAATTGCAATACGATTGTCTTTTTGTAAATAAAGGTTATTGTACAGTGTACCTGTAACCCTAAACCCTACCTTCACCATCATGGGTGGCGAACAAGCTGGGTGTCATCTTTGAATTCTCTCTATTCACCTCATATATGTGTATGTATATATTTTTCTCATGTCTCATCTCATGTAAATGTAAATGCTGCGCACTGTTAACGGAGGGGAGGCTTGCGTATTGCAAATAATAAAACAAACAATAAATCTCACTTTTAACTCAACTCCTGTGGTACTTTATACTTTCCCTGACCTTCCGCCAAAAATTAAATGTCTCCATAGTTATGATTTTTTGGGGCTGCAAAGCTCGCAAACAATGGGGACAAAATTGGGGGCCTTAGAACGCGCCAAGCAGGCCGTGGCATTTGGGAGAGAAGCCAGTTCGCATTTGCACATTGTGGCGCACTACATAGAGGGATTCTAAACTTCAAGTTCTCACAGATGCCTTTACTATGGGATGTTGCAAATAAAGAATTCGAAGGACAGCGGCTTTGATTTTCAGCTCGCGCCCAGAAGAGGCCCACAAGTTGCACTGGAAGTATAAGGGTCTATTGTTTTTTGACCTTGAGACAGGGACCATGCTGAAAGAACTTCATTTGAAGGGGGTGCGCAATAACGTAAGAGACGATAAGGCAGAAAATTCAGAAACTAGACCGAGTTTCATTTTAGTTCAGTATACGAAAAATCGTTGTCAAGAGCACGGTCGGATTTACAGACTGCATTACGCAGAGACACAATGGAAATTTCAAATATAATGTGAGTAAATCTTTAGACGCTTTTATACCGGAATGAAGAATTAATTAATGGATGCATGAATAAATGAATGAATGAAGAGCTAGGAAAAGCAAGGAAAACGTGTTCGTAATGGGCACATGGGCATGCAGGTCCACAGGTTTCACCGATCTCGGTCCTTGGCCCAGCCACTTTTCCCTGCACTGCCTACCTGCACTACGGGACTGTCTCTGTATCCTTCAGCCCCTTCTCCCGGCATTTACCTTGCACTTGCCACCGGCTGGCCCTATTATTTATCTTGTATTCTACTAACCATGTACAGCACTTTTACCCACCCTCCCCCCTTCCCCTTGCGCGATCTGAAAGACACCTGGCCTAGTAGGATCGTTGTCTGTCTGCCCTTGTTCCCCCCCTGCCTCGTTGCGCCTTGAAACACTTGTGTATAGGCGCGTTACAAATACCATATCATATATCATATCATTCCACACGCATGTAGACAAACTGTTGTTTCTCATTGTGTGTTGGCCTCGATTTATTTCGTTACTTTTCGCATTGATTTTAGAGCCGAACATACTCCATTGAACTATCCTTGCAAGCAAATAGTTTCTGATCGGCCGTAATAAATAAAATAATTGTTTTGTTTTCATAACAGGTATTTGATCCCGTTCTGCTACTGTCATCGGTTTGAAACACCGGCAGATGGTTTTTTCAACAGACACCTGCAGCTTCGTGTGAACAACTGGAGCACACTGACAATTTTATGGGACGATCGCCAAGGGCCCACATGCCCTTACGCTGTACTAGTGGCTAGAAGCAACATATCAACCTTTACGATGGACTAGTGCCTAGTTGATGGAACAGCCTTGCGGTTCACCGTGCTTCCAAAGTGCTTCTTTTAACGAAAACCAACACCCTGTGTACCATAAAGGAACAGCGCGTGACTCAATATAAACTTATACGGATTTGCGGATACAGATAAAAGAAAATAAATGGCTTTCGGAGTTCATATGGCAATTGCTGAATATTCTCCAAACATTTAATGTCAAATAAATGTACTTTACCAAATGTACCGTGTTGCTGTTTGATTTTAAAGTACAGTTTCATATTCCGAATTGTGGCGCGCTGTGTTGGAGATGGTCTGTGTTGATTTCCGGGTTCTGTGTGGAGTCGCGTAGAAGACGACTGGGCGCGTTTGCCTACGCAGCACAGTAACGTCACGGAGAGTGGCGGGGAATATGAAGGTTTTGATAATGTCAGGGTCAGGGGCGGGGGATTTGATTTAGTGTCGCAGAAGCAGGTCAGCCAGGGCGATGCGGCAAGTGATAGGATTATCACAAAATGGTGGCGCCCTACTGCCTGTTTTCGTGTGCGTTTAATGGACGAAAACTCGGGTAAGGTCAATAGGAAAGTTTTCTAAAATCGAGCCACTTAGGCTTAAAAAAACATGGCCGACCCGTAGCTTTACCTGAGATGCTTATTGAAATATTCACAAAATGTGGGGAAAAGTCAAATCATGTTAATAATTATCCAGATGTAAGTGGATTAACAAAGACAAAAGAGTTGCCTATGGATGCGAATATGGTAATGGCTGCCCAGGGTATAGTGCTTGATAAGGCCGCGACTAACAATGTTGTTACAGATTTGAGTGACCCTAGAGTCGGTGTCGAGAAAATAGATGGTGAAACTTTGATCAGTGATGAAGAGAATGGTGTATTTGTTGAAAAAATCTCAAAAAAAGGTGAAAAAAATGAGGAAAAAACAGGCCAAACAAGCGAAGGCCAGTCTCACCACATCTCGCAAATTCATGAGAACGTTGGATATACGTGAGGCCTGGTTAGACAAGCAAGACAGTGTTAGATCTGTCAAGGTTGTTGCTAATGATAAAGAAACAGAACCAGCCTGAACTGAACTCCCAGTAAAGATGGCAGACCCACGTAGTCCTGCAAATTCAGAATACACAGAAGGCACCTCTATGCTGTCAGAGGTGCTTAAAAATAAAGCAACTTCTGACAGAATAGATAGTAACCTTCGTGCCCTAGAAAGGGGGGTCCAAGACATTTTTGACATCTTTAAGAATCCGGACGCTCTGTCTAGACCCAACACCCCCACTGCCTTGGAATGTGCACCCCCCTCTTGTTCTGTGTCTACTGCTGTACAAAATAAAGAACTTAATTTAGCTCACATAACAGATAACAAGAGCAGCAGGGGCAACATGTGTGGAAATACTGCTGAGGAACCGCAGCGGAGTAAGTTGTCCGGTCCTAAAGTGAAGGGCACACCTATTGCGCCTCCTCACACAAAGATTGCTGAAATTATACACCCAATAATGGATAAAACCGAGTCTCAGGCCATCAGCACGGTTGAACATTCACAATTGTCCAAGGAATTAGTTAGCAGCATTATTGAAGATATCCTGAAATATAAATTAAATGAAGCAAAAAAACTCTTACCATGCCTTGCAGGCTTTTCTATAGGGAAAAATGATAGTGTGACTGTTCCAAGTAAAGTAAGCACAAATAGTGGGCAGCTAGATGCTGTTTCCACTAATGAGCCACACTATAAGGGCTTTACAGCAGGTAGTGGGTTGAATCAAGGAAGACAGGAGTATAACATACCTCCTGATTACAACTCCTTGGTTAGTGGTAATAAGAGGATTGAGACTCAGAACCTGAGATGACCAGCATACCTAAATGAAGCAAGCTTGGTGCTTTATTATGTTTTTGATGAAGGTGGTCCATGCTCCCTAAATAGGCGTTATATATTAAGCTTATTTAATGATATTGATGAACTGAGATTGATAACCTCCGCAGACATTCAGCTTGTTGATTTTATTCACAACGAAAGATATGATTATGTCAGACTCATAATAAACTCCCCACTGGTTAGAGCCCTAATACTAAAGGAGACTGGTGCTCTTCAGAAAAGAGGATTTGACGTGATGGAGTTCCAGGAACCAATCTTCACTAGTGCAGTCCCCGGTATTAGCCAAGGACACTTGAAGTATTCCACTAGCCAAGGTGTAAAATCTCAAGAGTCACAGGCCACTGTTGGAAAGGAAGGAGATATGATGTCAATGGCAGAAGCCAAATTCCACCTTTCTGACATGCAAGAATGGAGATGGTTAGCATTATCGTTAAAGGAGTCCATAGACAAGTTAAAATCCAAGAAGGATCCGCTTTAGCACGGAATCACCATTTACCCTTGCATCCTGGAATACGAGGGGAGGCTTGCATTTGATTGCTAACATAAAAATTGTTAAAATGTTGGAAAATTATGACTTTGTGCTATTGCAAGAGACCTGGGCAACTGGTAAATTATTGTGGGATGGCTATGGTATAATCAACATGAATGCAATTAAGGGTCCCCATGGCCGTCCTAGTGGCGGTCTTGCTTTGGCCTATCGGTCAGAAACTAATATCACGAGGTTACTGAACAACAGGTCCTGGATTGTGCAATTGTTGGTACCTTTATCTTGTCAACAAATAGGGGTAACATTGATATAATTCTGTTGAATATTTACTGCAATGTTGCTAATCACACAAATGCACAGCTTCTAAATATTTTCGTTGTGTTAAACCAAATAATATGTGACTGGCTAGACATAAATTTGGGTGGTGCTCTGTTGCTCTCGGGAGATATGAATGCAGATTGCAATCTGGAATATGGCGTTGCATCCTGGATTCTTGCATCTACAGATCTTGAGTCGGCGGGGGCCTCTAATAAAGTATATAGAGGGAGCTTGTGGGTGGAATTCATGTTTAGCTGGGGCATGCAGTCATTGTATAACATTACTCCATCTTGGCAAGCACAGGGTCTTGGCTCCATTTTGGATTATATTTTTGTGAGCGATCACTTTCAGGAAACTTTATGCTCCCTGAAGGTGACTAGCCTAGTTGAAAGTTATCACGCAATGATCTCAACAAATCTACTGTGGTTGAAAGCCAATAAAGATGTGGTGGTAAAAAATATGGGGAATGTTACAGTGAATGTTGCAGGCACTAAGGTAAAATGGACCCCAGACAACATAATTAAGCTAAATACTCTGATGTTGCATGACTACTCAACTTTCCCGCTAGAGTGAAAATGTCAACTTACTCAGGCGATTGCTTTAAGATCTATGTTGCTCAAATGTTGGGTAAAGCCAATATTATTAAACAAAATCTGCAAATACCCAACAAAAAATGCTTGCACACCTTTGACATTGAAGTAAATAATAAAAAGCCTCTGCTAAGAAAAGAACTGCGTACCATAAAAAAGCAAAATCTAAATCAAACAGATTTGAATTATAAAACAAAGCAGCTTAAACAGAAATATAAAAATTGGCTGTTGTCTTATACAGCAATTATGGCCCAAAAGGATGGAGAAGCTATGATCAATGCCTTAGAATATGGGAATACTAGGAACATATGGTCAATTATCAACGGCACTGAAGTAACACAGTTACAGTTGACAATGAATCCCATAGCTGGTACCATTTGGGTTGACTACTTCGAGAAGTTATATCAACATCCTGATGTTCATCTCTCAACTCCATACATTAGTAAACAATTGTGGTCAGTGAACATTTCGATCAAAAATATTTCCAGCCACATAAATAAGGTTAAGGCTACAACTACTCCTGGTCCTAACAATCTCTCATATATCACAATGAAATATAACGTAGCAATGTGGACAGGTCTATTGAATTGTATGTTTAGTTCCATTCTGTTTGAGAGGAAAATCCCTAAGTCCTGGAAGCTGTCACATGTAATTCTGATATTTAAGAAGGGTAATCGACTAAGTCCCCTAAATTACCGACCAATTATGCTGACAGATGTTGAATCGAAGATATTTGCGGCAATTGTACTAGATGATTTGAACAAATGGATAAAAGTCAACAACATATTAGACATTAGACAAATAGGTTTCAGACAGTCCATGGGTACAGATATGGGTGGGTCAGTTGTAGCGAATTTACAAAGTATGGCCAGAATGAAAGACAAGCAACCCCTATATTTAGCCTCCTCTGGAGGACTCTGTATGACCATGGCATCGAAAAAAGCTTACTAGATCTGATAATAGCTTTATAATCGGATACTGCGCTGAGGGTGCGACTTAATACCAGTGATTTATTGTCTGGCCAAATTATGACCCATAACGGCTTAAAACAGGGTTGTAGATTGGCAGCTACGCTGTTTAACCTTTATGTATCCAAAGCTGGAACTTTTTTGGACCCTAGTGGCTTAGCCTCTTCAAAACTAGGTAAGATAAGAATAAAATGGATCGCTTATGCGGATGATTTTTTCTTATTTGATGGGACTAAGGTTGGCTTACAAAGAACGATTGTAGCATTTGAAGATTTTATACGGGATAGGAAATTGCTGATAACCCCTAATAAAACAGTAATATTTTACACAGGAGTGAAAACTATAAAACAAGATTCCTTTTCGGTTGTCTGTGGTGGTATTAAGTTAAAAAATAAATCTGTGTTGAAATATTTGGGGTACACTTATACATCTACCCAAACATTAGGTTTTATAAAAAAAGAATCTTAGTATAAAAGCTTCTGCTATTGCTAACCAGATGACAATTGTGGAGGAAAGGAATGGCAGATTTACCTTAACCCCAGGTATCCTGTTCTATCGCACAAAAGCAATTCCACGTCTGACATACGGTATTGAGGTTTTCTCAGAGAATTTGGTACCTTGTTTGAAAACAATTGAAGCACAAGTATGGCGAAAGGTCCTAAGGCATTTACCGAAATGTTTACCAATGGAACTCTTACGTTATGAGTTGGGCTTGCCCTCTTTAAAGAGGATCATACTCTGGAACAAGTTATCATTATTACACCAGTGTCTTATGTCTGAGGTAAATACGCTGTATTCTTTTTTGGGAACAGATTTGGAAGGGACCTTTATGTGTGAGTTAAAAAGAGACTGTGCCTAAATTCTATGCGACCTTGGTGTATCCATAGAGACTCTTAAAAGGAATCCGGCCAAAGTGAAAGAATTGCTAAAAGCCTCAGATTGGTTGGAGAATAATGTGGTGATTTTAAATTCTCGACTGTATTCGCAAGCTATATCGTTTTGGAAATGGAAACCCGCCCCTGAGAAATATTTAGAAAAATATCCATCCAGAATACATAGAAATGTGTTCATGAGATTCCGTTTTAATGTCCTAAACACCCAGGAAATCCAGAACATAAGGAATAGGAATGCTGTAACTAGGTTTTGCAGACATTGTGATGAGAACGGGGTAATTGAGTCGTTAATGCATCTGCTGCTGGTTTGTCCTGCACTGTTGAAACAAAGATTCGAATACTTTGCAATGTTTCTACATGATACCTCCAATGTGAATAGATCCAACCTGTGGTATGAAAAGCTCCATGGTTACTCAACGATTTTAAAAATACGAATCTATGAATTTTTGAGAATTATCTGTGAACTAATATGAAATTGCCTATGTTTAATTAAGTGTCTTATGCATTCAGGAGAATATTTTAACATTGGTATGTGTAGTTTTGGACTGTTAACACTTTCAAGGAAATTCTATTTATGTCTTTTTGGGTACAAAATTTTTGTTTTATTCTGTACTTGGATTAAAGTGTATAATTGTGTAATTGTTTGTATGTAGTTCTTTTAGAAAAGTAATATTTTAGATAAGAAATGTTTTGTACTTTTGTAATCAATTTTATTCTACTATGTTAAAAAAAAAAACTTTTTTTAAAGGTTTATATAAACCAAAAACAATAAAGATAATAATGATGATAGTCTATCTGAACTCTTTAAACCCCAGAAAATGCACCACAGGTAATGAAACGGTTTTCCTCAAATCATAAACCGGAAAGAAGAAGGAGACCTGCAAATTCGCACCCGGGGAAGTGCACTCAGCTAATCGGGTAGCTGGAAATGTGCATGAGAACACAGTGTACCATCTGCATTTTACAGACACCAAGGCCCTTCACTGGGCGGCGCCATCTATATTATGGGAGGCAACAGGGAGACCATGTCCCTATCCCTAAACCCCCCAAAACCATCCTGCTCCCTTTACCCATTCCCCCCCCCCCCCACTTACCTGCTAGACCAGAGCTTTGTACTCGGCCTCGGTCCTCTCCTGCCTGCAGCCACCATCATGGAAATTGAAAAGGGACTACGTCCCTCTTCCTATTGCGGTGGCCATCTTTTTTTTTTGTTTTAACCAGAGATTGGGCTCCCATACTACGAGCCCATCTCCTGGAGAAAAGAAATTAAACTATTAGCACCTAGGGTGGCCAACTCTTTGATAGTATTTTGCGGGACACTTGCCCACAAGGCGGCAATGACGTCACAACGTCATTCACATTTGGCCCGCCCCTTTTTTAATTTGCATTTTTTTAATGGCTCCTTTAGAGCCTGCAGGTCGAGCTGTAACGCTCTGACACCAGGCTTAATTGAAATGCAAATGCTTTGTCCTTGGGAGGTGATGGTCACGTTTTTTAACTGCAAACATGACCATCACGACCCCAGGAACAAACCATTAGCATTTGAATAAAGCCAGGTGTCGAGCATTACAGCTCGACCTACAGGCTCTAAAGGAGCCGGGGCTGCAGAGCCGCCGGGGAAAGAAACTAGCAGGTGGCAAGCTGTTTAAATGCCCACTTCAATTCGCAGAGTGGCTGTGATGGATGCAGGTTGTCCTGGCGAAAGTCGGGACAACCTGCGTCCCGCACAGCCACTTTGCAAACGGCGGGACAGAGTCCCTAATTGCGGGACAATCCCGCGAAAAGCGGGACAGTTGGCCACCCTATTAGCACCCCGGGCTAACTCTGGTGTGCGAATAGCTGTCTCCCCCTTGTCAGGGGGCATCAATGGCTGGTATTGCTGGGGCCTGCCTAGGCTCAGACTGGCAGGCTGTTACCAGCCATGTACACCCCCAATGCAGGGGTGATTGCTATATTAGTTTCTGTCTCCGCATGCTTGCACAGCACAGGGTTGTGGCCTGGTCTTTCTCCTTCCACCTCGCTATAGTTGCGACAATGGCAAGTTTGTGTAGCCTAAGCCTTGTAACCGGTCTGCAGGCAAACAGATCTGGGGTGATCTACAAGTGTAACATTCTCCAGAGGACTTATAAGCCACACATCTCTCTTCTTCAGCTGGGCTCCTCTTGGGAGCCTGCTACATGCTTACATCTAGCATGAGAATAGTGGATTGCTGTACAAAGGGATGGCGTTCACATTGGACTTGACATATTATACAGTAGTGCAGTATGTTTGGTAGAGGGAGGGTGGGAATTGTATACGTCTGGCAGTTCTTGTTGAAAGAGACATGTTTTCAGTCTTTCGCGAAACTGGAGGATGGCAGGGCTTTTTGTGACTCTGTTGTGATTGAGTTCCCAACTGTAGTGCCTTGGCAGAAGAAGGACTTCTGGCGCTCTTCTCTTCACAGGCTAGCTTAAATGGTTTGGCTGTGTGAGGTACGAGAGCCTCCAAGTGTGTGGAGTTTAGCTGCCACGCTTGTTGGTGCTCAATTCAAGGCTCTTTCGTAGTTGCTAAATGCAGTTTTAAATATGATTGTGGTGCGGAGGGGGGCAGTAAAGCTTCTGCAGTGCAGGTGAGTTATTGTCGAATTTGTGGGCCCGTGTAATAAGGCGCACTATGACGTGTTGGGCTACCTTATTTTTTTATTTAATTTGTATAGCACCTAAACCCATGGGCATCAAGGAGCATCTTGACAGAAGTTACAATAAATGCATACAGTTACGCGAGTAGGTTGTAAAAAGTGAAACATGGGAGGTTACAGTAAAGGCATACGGTTACTTGAGAAGATTGTTTAAACAGTCATAAAGCTTTATGTGAAGAGCCAAGTTTTCAATAGTTTTCAATAGTTTACGGAAAGCTAGTAAGATTGTTCCGCTCTCAGTGCTGGGGTAAAGAGTTCCACAGTTTAGCTGCTATGATTGGGAAGCTCGTACCAGTTTTTATCTACGTAAGATGAGTTTATTAGCGTAGGCGGATCTGGTTGGTCTTGTGGACGATGCTGTCATGAATTTCTGAACGGGGTGAGGTGGGGCTGTCTTGTTTTAAAAATAATTATTTCATGTATCGGAATCCAGTGGGCCTCTCTTCTGGCAGAGGTAATGTGATCCCATTTAGGGATGTTTAAGGCGGACCGGAGAGCGTTATTTTGGATTAGTTGTAGTTTCTGAATGTTGCCCTTAGTGGTACCAGTGAATAGTGCTTTGCAGTAGTCCAATCTTGCACCTATGATGACGCAGGCGATGGTGAAGCGGCTATCATCAGACAGGAAGAGCCTGCATGCATTAATGAGTTTGATAGTGTAGGCTGCGGAGGCTTGGCACGTGAGGGAGAGGGAGATGTCAAGGTAGACTCCCAAAGTTTTCACTAGCTGTGAGACGGGGATGTTAATGCTGTCTATGGTGAAGGAGTAACTGGCAAGGCGAACAATGAGCAACTCAGGTTTGCCGTCATTGAGACAGAGGAAGTTGGTGGTCATCCATGCTTGAATGGTCTGATACATGGAATTGAGTTTTGTCGAGTTGGTAGTTGCCTGAGAGGGGGAGTAAAATCTGGGTATCGTTGGCGTAATTAGTGTACGATATAGCCACAACGTTGAGGAGGTCAAATAGGGACTTGGTGAATATGTTGTCGAGTGTCGGGGAGACAAAGGAGCCTCGTGGGAACCCGCAGGTGATGGGTGCGGGGTCCACTGGCATTGTCAGCGAATACTCTGATCTGTCTTTCAGGAAAGAGGCAACACAACTGGAGGCCTCATGTGAAAAGGTAGCCGCAGAGGTTAAGTGATGACAGAGTATTTTGGGGTCCACTAAATCGAACGCTGCTGAGAGGTCCAATAGAAGCAGGAGGGCAGCGTTTACTGAGTCTTTGATTTCATCAAGCTGGTAGGGGGGATTCTGTTCCGTGTCCCGGGCAGAATCCTGATTGACAGATTCCAAGTCGTACTGGATTTGGGTGAAAGCTGCTCTATCCAAGATCTTCAAAAGGAAAGGGACAGTAGGGATAGGTCGGTAGTTTGTGGGGGTAGTCGGGTCTAGGGAGGGTTTCTTTAGCAGTGGAAGTACCCAGGCTTCCTTCAGACTAGTGGGGACCTGGCAGGATGGTATGATGAAGGTGGCAGTGAAAGTGACTAGTACTTCCTCACAGTCTTTGACAATGGGTGCAGCGCAAACATTGCCTTTGCAGCGAGAGGGCTCCAGGCCTTTAAGGAGGGAGATGACTTTGTCCTCAGAGATAGTTGAAGTGGAGGGGGGGGCTGTCCCGAGAGGATGTTGGTAAGGGGGGAGGGTGGATTGAGATGGATGGTAGTGGCTTGCTTTAATAGGATTAATTTGTGTAACAGGACGATTTTGTCCTGGAGGGCATTTGGCCCTTGGTGCACCAGGTTTCGTCTTTGGAGAAGTCGAGAGTGGGGGATGCTGGTGTTTCAAGTTCTCTGAGAATTGTGAAAATCTCTCTGGTATTGGATTTCGCATTAGGTATTCTCGAGTTGTATGTTGCCGCTTTAGCTTGGGCTATAGTACGTTTTGACTGCAGTGGAGAAGGTGGATTTGAGTAAGGTAGAGGGGGTCTTTCTCCAGTTAACCTCAGCCTCATGTTTCTTCGATCTGAGTGCTAAGAGGTCAGATGTGTACCAAGAGTTGAGATGTTTGGTGGGGTTAGCTTTGCGGGGTGCTAGTTGAGCAATGTCTACTGCTTGCATCATTGTGTTGGAATATAAGTTTGTGAGCAAGTCGAGCTCAAGGTTGATAAGGTGGGCTGGCTGTAGCTTGTCAAGTGAAGGCAGGATGCAGTCTTTGTTGAGTTTCCCTGAGCTACGTGCCATGGTAAGTGGCAGCGGTAAAGTGCTCCGGGTAGGTGTGCTGTCAAGTGCGATGGTGAAGCATATGATGTGGTGTTCGGTCCATGGGCAGGGTGGGTTAGAGCAGGTGGAGGCATGGCAATTTAGAGTGGTTAGCCAATCTAGAGTGCGTCCTTTTTGGCAGGTGGGGGCGGAGATACACTGTTTAAAACCTAGGGCGTTGAGCATGTTTGCTATTGAGGCAGCATTTGAGTCATTGGAGTCATTAAGACCTAAACTGAAGTCGCCAAGGTGAATCATTTTGGAGGTAGGTTTGATGTTGGAACTCAGCAACTGGAGTAGGTGCTCCTCAAAGGAGTTCATGGGGACTAGGTGGCAATATATGATGTACAAGGTGATGGTACTCGTGTATGAGACTCAGGTATTTTGAAGGAGAGTAGGTTACCGTTTTCAATTAGTGAAGAGCTAAATTGTCTGATGGACAGTGAGTCTCCTACTATTAAGGCTACTCCCCCACCTCTGGTGTCAGTTCTGTCGCAGCGAGATATAGTATAGTGGGGGATTGGAATGGCAATTGCTAGGCAGAGACCTGAAGTAGCATTGAGCAAGGTTTCAGTAACGGTAAGAAAATCAAGGTTGTTTGCCGTGATGATGTCAAAGATATCAAGAGAATGTGCCTGAACGGATCTTGCATTGACTAATGCACAGTTCAGTGTGGGAACGGGTGATGTAATAGTGCTAGCTGGTGTGGAAGTAACCTTGGGGCAGAGAGGCTGTCGGGAAGGTAGGAGCCCTTATGATATGATATTTTATTTATATTGCGCCCATACACAAGTGTTTCAGGGCACGGCGAGGGGTACAAGGGAGGACAAAACAATGATCTTACTAGGCCCAGTGACATTGACAATGCGCAAGTGTAGGGGAGAGGGAAGAGGGAGAGTGCAAGTGGCAGGGGAGGAGTGGGAAGTGCGAAACACGAGATCAAAACAACAAAGGCAGTGTGGCAGCAGGAGGCAAGTGCAAGAATTAAGCACAGACAACGGGTGTCTAATAAGTGCGGGTAAGGGGACTGTAGGGTTGCAGATACAGACCCAAGTGCAAGGGTTGCCAGGAGGCAGTGCGGGTGGGCAGTGATATGGGCCCGAATTCAGAGGGTAGCCCGGTGCCCAGTGCAGAAACAGAAGGGATCAGCAGGGGAGAGGAAGAGAGAAGGCAGAAGCAAAGAGGAAGGTCTTCAGGTGCTCCAGAGGGAAGTCCCAGCCAGAGAAAGCGATCTACCCCCAACTTGTTGCTTGGAGAAGCGACTGACCCTGAGGGGGTTGGAGGTGGAGGCGTGAAAAGCTTGGGAAGGAAGGTATTTCTGAAGGGAGAGTTGAAGGTATTACAGACCCAGGCCCCACAAGGCCTTATGGACAATGTAGAGGGTCTTGCACTTTAATCCTTGCAGCCACTGGGATCCAATGAAGAGATTTCAGGGTTGGAGAGATACGATCCCTGGGCTTGAGACCAAGGCCAGGTCTCGCAGTCCTGTTCTGGATGAGTTGCAAAGGGCGAAGAGTGGTAGCAGGCAGATTTAGCAAGAGGCTGTTGCAGTAGTCCAGCCTAGCCTAGAGAGAACCAGAGCTGTAGAGACAGTGAGCTTCTGGGGGAAGGAGAGCAAAGGAAGAATACCCCTGAGGAGGTGCAGTTGGTAGTTTGACTTCTTAGAGAAGTCGGAGATGTGTGGAAAAAAGGAAAGCGTGGAGTCGAAGATGACCCTGAGGTTCTTAGCCTCACAGGTGTTAGCAGGAACATGGCCAAGGGAGGCCGGCTAGAGAGTAACAGGAAAGGAAGGTGCAGAAGTGCTGATGAGTAGGATCTCTGTCTTACAGGCATTAAGGCAGAGGTTGTTGGCAGCACACCACTCCTGGATTGCAGACAGCCAGTCAGAGATGAGAGAGGGAGAAGAGGTGGCAGAGGGGAGCCTGAGTTTCATCCGCCTCGCACTGAAAGTTGGAGCAGAGAACAGCAATGCAGTGGGAAAGGGGTGCCATGTATTGGTTGAAGAGCCAGGGAGAGAGGTTAGACCCCTGGTGAACACCACAGGTAGAGAGTGAGATAGAGGAAAGGAAGGACCCAAGTTGGGCCTGCGAGGGTTGATCAGAGAGGAAATAAGTCAGGCAGGCCAGGGCCTGGTCAGTGATACCCAGGTTATCACGGAGTCAGTTGAGCAGGATGGCATGGTTGACCATATCAAAGGCAGAAGAGAGATAAAGTAAGATGAGGACCGAGGGGAGATTAGATTCAAGGTTAGAGAGCAGGTTTTCACACATGTTCAGAGGAGCAGTTTCCGTGCTTCTGGCAGCTCTGAAGCCAGACTGATGGTCATGGAGGCAACCAACAGAATCCGTGTGGAGGTTAAGCTGGGAGATGGCCAGCATTTCCTGGAGTTTTCCATGGAAAGGAGTGATAGAGATAGGGCGATAGTTAGCCATGCAGGAGGGGTTGGCTGTGGGTTTCTTGAGAGGAGGGTGCACAAGAGAGTGCTTCAGAGGGAAGGGGAAGGCTCTGGTGGCAAACGAGTGGTTTCAGACATCAGCCAGGGCAGGAGCGAGGGTGTCAATATGGTCTTTGATGGTTTTGGACTAACAGTGAAGAACCTGTTTTGACAAGACTTTCATAGATCAGACTTGTCTAGTAATCTCCTCAGGGGAAAATAGAGGAAAGGAAGAGAAAGAGAGAGGAGAGGCGGCAGCAGGGGGGCCGGAGGTAGCAGAGAGAGATGCTGGAAGAGAGGGGGAGGACGAGAGGGTGTCCAGGATGTCATGTGTTTTAGAAATTAAATGAGAAGCAAGGTCATTGCAGAGGGCCTGGGAGGGGACAGGAGAGGTAGAGACTGCAGCAGAATTGGCCAGCTCCTTGCAGATTTTAAATAGTTCCGCTGAGTTATTAGATGGACAGAGAGCCGGTATTGCCTTTGAAGCAGGCGGCAGGCCAGTTTGTCAGAGGGTGTACAAGAAGCCCGCCATTTCTTCTCAGCTACCCTACACTTGCATTGAAGGGTGACTAGGTCAGAGTCGTACCAAGAGTTGCACTTGGCTTTGGGCTTCAAGTGGATCCTCATGACAGGGGCAAGAACATCAAGAGTATCGGAGATAGCAGAGTGGAGCTTGGAAAGGGCAGTGTCGGGGGGGGAGTCAGCCAGTGGTGGAGGGGGGAGAGAAGGTGTCAGCGAAAGCCTCAACTGACACACGCTTCATGGGCCGGATGACTGAGATAGATGGAAGAGCTGGAGCTGGCTTGGCCTGTGGGGTAGAGAGGGAGAGATGTGAGGAAAGGAGCAAGTGATTGCTCCAGGAGAGAGGAGTGGTGAGAGGGTTAGAGAGGGGTAGGTCAGAGGAGATGAGAACATCAAGAGTGTGCCCTGCAGAGTGAGTCGGACCAGAGGGAAGAATAGAAAGAGAGAGAGAGTAGGAAAAGAGTCCAGAGTTGGGACAAGGTGAATCCAGGTGGATGTTGACGTCTCCAAGACGGAGGGGTTGATGCCAGGAGGGAGGAGGAGAGGTCAGCCCACTTGGAGAGGAAAGAGGTAGTGGTCTGACCAGGTGGCTGATAGATAGTAACAATGATGAGAGCGAAAGCCTGCCGACAAGGCACTCAAAGGAGGAGTAGGCCTGCATAGGAATCACAGAGGCAGGAGTCCACTCTGGGAAGATCAAGGCTACACCCCCACCGGGACGGTTAGATCTGAGCGCAGAGAGGATCTTGTAGCCACGAGGGAGGAGAGGGTCAAAACTCATGACAGAGCTGGCCGTGAACCATGTCTCTGTGAGACCGAGGACATCGAGCAACCTTCTTTGTGGGTTGCGGTTTCATCAGAGTCTAGTAGTGGGGGGGGAGTTGGTTGCCTGGCTGGCTTGCTGCAGACAAGGGTGAGCAGGGCAGTCTGTTGGGGATATTAGGCTAAGTGTTACAGTGTGGGGTTTCAGATGGTGCAGTTGTTGGACCACAGTTTTTAACAGGCCTGGCAGATGGAGATGTCAAAGGCTTGCAGATCGTGGAGTAAGTCTTGACAGGAGGCAGGAGTATGGCAGTGCTGCAGCTTGATGGGGCCAGTTGTGCAGCTGGAAGCCCAGTAAGAAGGACATTTCCCTGTCAATGTATGGGCTCACAAGGGTTTGGACCACCGGTTGAAAGTCACGTGGTGGGAGGAAGAGTGATTTTGTGAAATGTGGAGATCTGTAGCCACGTGCTTTGGCCTTTGTGGCTAAGTGCGTTTACAAGGGAATGCTATTGTCAACAATAAAGCCCTGAGATTTTGGCTGAGTTTTGCAGCTGCATTTTGAATTCTTCCAGGTGCATGTCGTCCATCTATTGTCATGTTTGGACAGTGGCCAGGCACTCACAGAGATGCCCAATGTCCTGAGAGCCACAAACCTCAAAGTACAGCCAAGTGTCCTCAGTGTACTAATGGATGGCTATGTTGGAGTTGATTAGGAGAGTTCCCAAGGGTTCCATGTGTAGATTGAAGATGATGGGAGAGGATGGAACATTGAGTGACGCCACATGTGTCTAGGAGTCGGTTGGACCTGAATGAACTGACATATACAACTCATAAATACATCCTGTTGTCTGCTAGGTATGTAGGAAGCAATCCCTTTCAGGATGGTTACGGAGAAGCTTTGCTTGTCAGCAAGGAGTGAGAGGAGCGTTAGATAGTTGACGGTGTTAACAGCAGTCGAGAGGTCTAACAGAACTAGGAGGTATGAGTTTTCTGTGTTGGTGATTTGCAATTCATCCTCTGCAACTGGGAATGTTACAGCCTCGGTGCTGTATTGGGAGTGAAATCCAGATTGGTAATCATGGAGGAGGTCAAGTTGGTCCATTTTGGCAAGTAGTTGAGTCATAACTATTATATAAGCTTCCCAATGTATGGGTGGCTTGTGATGGGTCTGTGGTTGGGTAGGTCCTCTGGGTCATGTATTTAACGCATCTGGAAATGCACCTTCGGTGAGGGAGGTGTTCACAATTTCAAGCCATGTGTTGAGCGCTGGGCCAGTAAATTGTTTAATGATGGAACCTGGGTCAAATTTGTCTGTATTTGCAATAGGTTTAAGAGAGCAAGTATGACTGAGGGATCCTCGATAGAGGAGGCTGAAGTTGGTCCAGTATGGTAGTGTCCTGGGAGGATGGACTAAAGAAACCCACGCCAAGTAGGTAACTATGGCCCCATCACCCATCTTCCCTTCCTAGGTAAGATCATCGAGAAAGCAGTAGCTGTACAACTGCAGCAGCACATCAACACCAACAATCTCCTCCAAACCTACCAATCCGGGTTCAGACCCAGATGCAGCACAGAGATGGCAACCATACAGGTGGTCGACGATGCCCTCAACATCCTTGATGACGGCCCACCCCAGCCTCCTAGTTATACTCAACCTCTCGGCTGCTTTCGACACAGTAGAGCACCAGGCACTCACGGACACCCTACATCGGCGCATGGATATCGGCCGCCAAGTCCTAACTTGCCAACCGCCAGCAGTTGGTTCAAATGGACTCCTCTAAGTCGCCAATGCTATCCATCACCTTTGGAGTCCTGCAGGGTTCCACCCTCGCCCCAGTAGTCTTCAATCTATACATTGAGCAGCTGGGAGCCCTTCTAGCCACACACAGCATCCACATCCACCAATACGCAGAAGGCACACAGCTTTACCTCAGGATCAACTCCATCATGGACATCCACAGGCTAAAAACCTGCCTCTTGCTGATCCAGTCTTGGATGTCCAGTACATACCTGAAGCTCAACCTCTCCAAGTCCAAATTCCTACTCCTCACCGATAACACCAAACACCCAGATATACAGACCTGGCTATCAACCATGAACCTTGAGGGCTTTACACCCGAGCTCACCCCCTGCGCCAAGTCCTTTGGGTTCCACATCAACAAACACCTCTCCTTCAAGACTCGCATAGCTAAGGAAACTCAGACAGCTTCAAATCAGCTCTCCCTCCTGCAGAAAGTCAAGACCTTCCTCCCTTTGGTCAGCTTTAGATCCACCGTTCAAGCACTGGTCCTAACCCACCTGGATGGGTGCAATGCTCTCCTCTAAGGCCTCCTGTCGTCCTCCCTTCTGCCCCTGAGAAGTGGCCTACACCGATCTGCACAACTCATTAAGGGTCTATGCAGATATGACCACATCACCCCGGCCCTCATAAACCTTCACCGGTTCCCACTGCATGCACAAATCACCTTCAAGTCTTGCTGCATCATCTATAAAGCAGTCGCTCACAAGTCACCCAGCTACCTCGCAGAGAAACTCTGCATTTCTGGCAGACAGCATACCGCCAGGACACGTGCAGACTTGAAATCCACTGCTGCAAAAAGGAAAGGATCTGAAAACAAGCCTTCCCTGCGTATTCCCCAAAACTACGTAACCTCCTCACTGTCAGCATCAGACTTGCCCCCACGCTCCTACAATTCAGAAAATAACTCAAGAACCACCTCTTCAAGGAGTCTCTCCTTCTCAACACCTAAGCCATCACGTCACCCCCCTAGGCCCCTGACTCACTAGACTATGTCCGCCCGCTCCTCCCTGCCACCCTGTACAGCTGTACCTCTTTCCTGTGCCCCACTGTATCCTACGCCCTGCTGTATATCTGTTTTGTTGTTACCTCTAAAAAGCGCTCCATTATGCATCTGTACTGTTGTATACCTCGGTAATGCGCTTCATTGTGTATCTGTATTGTATACCTCTGTAAAGTGCTCTGATGTTTCTCGAAGCTAAGTCCCAGCTCGTGTCTTTGAGAAACGACTGAAAGTGAGGGAGTTGGAGGTGGAGGAGGTAAGAGTTTGAGAGGGAAGGTATTTACGGAGGGACAGTTGAAGGTATTTTGGACCCAGGCCCCAGAGTGCCTTGAGGACAATGCAGAGGGTTTTGGGTTTTGAACTTAATCCTCGCAGCCACTGGGAGCCAGTGCAGAGAATTCACTCCTGGAGAGATACGATCCCTGGGCTTGAGGCCAAGGTCAAGTCTCGCAGTCCTGTTCTGGATAAGTTGCAGAGGGCTGAGAGTAGAGGCAGGCAGATTTAGATAGAGGCTGTTACAATAGTCCAGCCTAGAGAGAGCCAGGGTCTGGAGACGGTGAGCTTCTGGGGGAATGTCACACTCACCTGTGTCTCTGCAGGAGCGATGGACGAGCTTCCCTTGACCCCGAGTCTTCACTTCCCCTGTTTCACCCGGAGGAATACCTGTCAAATACAAGGTGTAAACTCAGACCTGAATTCACCCGATTCCACTGGGCCCTTCCCTTCTCTTTTCTGTGTGCTGTGATGTCTGCTGTGATGTCCCCCTATGGGCGTACCTTGATCTTAAGTAGGGTGTGCACTCCATCCTGCATTTGCAGGGGCGCGATTCACTCATGTGATTGGTGCCAATGTCTGTAGGCTGAGTTCAGATGCCAAACGCTGTTTTATGCCTTCACAGCGAGGCCGAGAGTTCAAGGCACCAGTTTCTTCACTGGCTAGAAAGTCCTTCCCACAAGTGAACGTTGCGCGGAGAATGTTGAGTGTCCAAAATTGGCTGTATTGTCTTTTGTGGGTGAGTAGCGATGCGTGTAGAAGCTAGTTGCTGGTAGGTTTGCGCAGCGCCTTCAATTCGAGAGCGCCTGGTAATGTCTCTCCCTTTCCCTTGCAGGAGAAATTATGTGGTATTAGCGCTGCGAGTCTGGGTTCAGCGCTACTGGAGACTTGGTGGTTAGGTAAGTTTGCACGGAGGCTTTTGGTAAGTATGCACCACGTAGAGAGAGAGAGCGCAGTGAAATAAGTGTCCATGTTATTGGAGCGAGCGCAATGAATAATGTCTCTTCTTTCTTACAGGGGTTTGTGCGCTCGTGCAACTAACCTGGATTCCAGCGTCGCGGGAAGATTCGGTGAGTGTGCGCATCGTTACTGATATGTGCGTGTGTTACGCTCACCTGGCTCCCACAGGGGTGTCGAGCGGAACTGGACAGCCAGGGTCTCCACCAACGTGATGCGTAGTGCAGAGATGACTGACTGGACTGGCCCACCTAGCTTCGTCTGCTTGACCCGTAGAAGTAGTCTCCTAAAGACGGGGAAAGGGAATTAGCCACCCGTGGATTTGAGTATTAACACCTCACTGCGTCCCCACTTATCACTTCTGACATTCCCTTTCACAAAGCTCACCTTATAGTTTTGTATGATGAGCTCTCCATCCTGCGAAGAATGCAGGGGCGCGTTGATGGCCAGTTACTTCACTGGCTTGAGGATATTGGAAGAGTTCTGGACAAATCTTGGCTCCAAACCTCCGGACGAAAGGCCGTAAGTATATAGTTCTAAAGAGTTCAAAATGTCCGAATAATCACTCTTGTCCAATTCCTTGTTTCTGATGCAGCTTAGACCCAAAAGATGATCGTCTTGTGGCAGCTGAAAGCGTTCAGGTAAGAGTCTGTGTTTTGTAACAATGTCCGGTAAATGATGCCAAGGTTCAACTCGCTGCTTTCTCTTTTCTTGCAGGTGCAGCGTAGGAAGATTTGGCATGCTGGTGGATAACACCTCCTGCGGTAAAATCAGGTAAGCATATGGTGGCAAGAGATTGTCCTTGTTTGTTCCCTTGGCTCACCTTGTTGTTTTCTTGTCCACCTTAGGTGCTGGAATGCGGCAACCTGGTGATGGAGACAGCACCGGATCGTAGAGATGCTGTGAGGAACGGTGAGTATGGCGCGGCGCTGCTGCTGGCGATGCGACGTGTTTAAAATGAAGTCTGTTTCTGGTTCGAAGATGCGCTGAATCCGAAATCAGGTAAGAAATCCAGTAAAGTTCTTGTTCTAACCTTTCTTCTTCTTTCCCTTCTTTCTAGGCGCTCTGGACTCGAGGCGGGCGTGGCAGGATGCTGGATGCTAACTGCAGACACAGTGATCATTACGCTGCTGGATGCAGAATAACGCGAAGCATGTGCTGCTCTTCGGGCGTGGTTTAAATAGCCTTCAAAGTAGTCCCAGGTAGGTATTCCTCCACAACCACACCCGAGTAACAAAATAGTTCCTAAGATAAAATAGTCCCTTCAAGCCTCACATGGGCTTGGATGCTTAGATCCCTTGCAGCATGGTCTTCATCAGGTAGGTTTTAACATATGAGCCTGGCGCCTATGGCGCCAGGACTGATGTCCCATATGAGCCTGGCGCCATAGGCACCAGGACTGTACCCAGATAGCCCCTAACTGGGGTTGCTGGGTTTGCTCCAGGTAACATGATGCCTGCTTCCGGGGTTGATGGACTTGGTCTGGATGCCCGGGGATAGGCATCATGACAGCGTGTTAACGCTGTTCTTCTTTGTTCATACAGGTGCCGGTGTAGAAGTCCCCTCTTGACTGGAGATAGCTGCGGCGTGGAGTAAGAACCAGGTAAGCTGAAGCTGAATGATCCGGAGCGGATAAGCAGAAGTAGGATGATCCGGAGCACGTAAGCAGCTATGAGTATTGGTATCAGAGGTAACGGGTACTTATTTTTTATGGTGACTTGATTTAGGGCCCGGTAATCAATACACGTTCTTAACTCCCCCTCTTTCTTTGGTACGAAGGAGAGTGGGGAGGTGGCTGGTGACTTAGATGGTCTAATGAAGCCATTGGCCAGGTATTGATCCAAGTAGGTCGTAGATGAGTGTTTTCTTCCTCGGTTAATGCATAAATGCGGCTGCACGGTACTTGTGCCCCTGTTTTCAGGTCGATCTGGCAGTCGTAAACTCGATGTGGTGGTAATGTATTAGCTTGCTCCTTCGCAAACACATCCTGGAACTCCTGGTATTCCTCTGGTAAAGTGCCCACCAAGCCTAAACCTGCTATCTTTTCCTGTGAAGCTAACAATGGGCTTCCTTTGATCCCTTTGATGTCATAACAAGAGGCGCATTCCGTGGAAAAGAGTAAGGGTCGAGCTCGCCAATCTATCTTTGGGTTGTGCGTCTCTAGCCACGGTATCCCAAGAATCAGCTGGAATTGGTGTGCAGTGATAAGGTCGAATCTAATACTTTCTCTGTGGCCATCTTGGCAGATTAAGGTGATGGTGGAAGTACACTGTGTTACAGGTCCCAAAAGGAGTTGTGTGCCATCCACAGCTGTCACACTTTCTGCGGTGTCCTTACGGTGGAATGCTAATCCCAAGGTCTTTGCTGTGTTTATGTCCAGGTAGTTCCCAATAGCCCCACTGTCTATGAAAGCCTTGAGGGCATGCATTTGGGTGGGCTGTGAAGGGTCTACCAAAACCACAGGAATACTGAAATGTGAGATCTGAGTGCTCCGTTCCTGGCTCGACAGACCGACCTATACATCTGCCGGGCGTTGGAGTTTTCCACTACCGCACCTGTGTCTTCCCCTGTGTTATCTAGTACCCCCATTGTCTTCCGTGGATGTTTAATTGTGCAGTTCTGGAGGAAGTGACCAGATTGGCCGCAATATAAGCAAAGTTTATCTGACGCCTCCATTCTCTCTCCGCCTTGGTGAGTGGTCCCCTGAGAACATCCAATTGCATGGGCTCCGAGTGTATTTTTGAGGCCTGTCGATGGGACGCTTCCTTTGGTCGGACATACACTGGTCTATGCTCTGATGTGGTTCGGTCGGCCTTGCAATCCTGTAACCGGTGGTCTAGTTGCATAGTTAGGTCGATGTATTCACTGCAATCTTCGGGAGGATTAACTACTTGCGCCAAGACATCTTTTAATTCTCATCTCAGTCCTCAATAAAATAACGTTATTCGTTTCTCTTCTGGCCAAACTGATTCGACTATTAAGCGATTGAATGTGGCGACATATGAGATAAGATCCTGACCACCCTGTCGCAGACAGAGTAGCTCATCATCCAGGGCCTGACCTCGAGTCCGATGGGCAAATAGTTTTTCCAGTTCACGCTGAAAACCTGGGTAATTTCTCAGTAAAGGGTTGTCCCTAAGTACTAACGGGACCGAACAGTCCGCCGCATGCCCTCCTAAATAGGAGAGGACAAAAGCTACTTTAGCTTGGTCGTTCAGAAAGGTGTCTGGTTTGCATATGAAATGTAGCCGGCATTGATTCATGAACGCTCCAAATTTCTTGGGATCCCCAGAGAAGCGTTCCGGGGGTGCTAAAGGGATGTTGCCTGAAAGCAATACCTGAATGAGTGTGGCTACAGGTGCCACGGTAGGCTGCCCCTGTGGAACTCCACCTGGTAGGGGTGCTAGACCAGCTTCGGTCTGTAAGAGCTGTCTTGCCAAATCGTCTGTTTTGTCCCTGTTGACTACCAGTTCGTGCCTTAAGGCATTTGTCTCTGAGCAGGCTGCATGCACCTCAGCCCGTAGTTCACCTAACAATAGGGAAAGCTGGTCTACCTCAGAGGTTTCCATCGCTCGGGCAGAGGTATGGAGGATGGCTTCGTTTTCTGTCACACTCACCTGTGCCTCTGCAGGAGCGATGGACGAGCCTCCCTTGACCCCGAGTCTTCACTTCCCCTGTTTCACCCGGAGGAATACCTGTCAAATACAAGGTGTACACTCAGACCTGAATTCACCCAATTCCCCTGGGCCCTTGCCATCTCTTTACTGTGTGCTGTGATGTCCCCCTATCGCGTTTGCAGGGGCGCGATTCACTCATGTGATTGGTGCCAATGTCTGTAGGCTGAGTTCAGATGCCAAACGCTGTTTTATGCCTTCACAGCGAGGCCGAGAGTTCAAGGCACCAGTTTCTTCACTGGCTAGAAAGTCCTTCCCACAAGTGAACGTTGCGCGGAGAATGTTGAGTGTCCAAAATTGTCCATATTGTCTTTGTTTGCCGGTATTTTTGTTGGTGAGTAGCGCTGCGTGTAGAAGCTAGCTGCTGGTAGGTTTGCGCAGTGCCTTCAATTCGAGCGCCTGGTAATGTCTCTCCCTTTCCCTTGCAGGAGAAATTATGTGGTATTAGCGCTGCAATTCCGGGTTCAGCGCTACTGGAGACTTGGCGGTTAGGTAAGTTTACACGTAGGCTTTTGGTAAGTATGCGCCGTGTAGAGAGAGAGAGCGCAGTGAAATAAGTGTCTGCGTTATTGGAGCAAGCGCAATGAATGTCTCTTCTTTCTTACAGGGATTTGTGCGCTCGTGCAACTAACCTGGATTCCAGCATCGCAGGAAGATTTGGTGAGTATGCGCAGCCTTACTGATGAGCGCGTGTTAATGCTGTTCTTCTTTGTTCTTACACATGCCGGTGTAGAAGTCCCCTCTTGACTGAAGATAGCTGCAGCGTGGAGTAAGAACCAGGTAAGCTGAAGCTGGATGATCCGGAGCGGGTAAGCAGAAGTAGGATGATCCGGAGCAGGTAAGCAGAAGCAGGATGATCCGGAGCAGGTAAGCAGAAGCAGGATGATCCGGAGCAGGTAAGCAGATGCTGGCTGATCCAGAGCACGGCAAGTGTGTTGCTGATACAGCTCACAGTAAGCAACACGAAGCACTGGAAGAATTTTGGGTGTGGCTTATATAGCCAGCCACACCCAAACACTAGAAAGCTCATGAGTTATCATGCACTTCCTGTTTGGGAACAGGAAGTGGTAACCAGGAAGTTACTACAAACACTAGGAAGGAATGAAAGGAGGGATTTGTTATGGGTTCTTTGTGTGCCTATGCCAGGCCTGCCAAGCCTCCACCCAGCTTGCCCCAAATACCTGCCCGATACCCATGATAGGGAAGGATAGGAAAGGAAGAATACCTCTGAGGCGGTACAGCTGGTAGTGTGACTTCTTAGAGACGTCAGAGATGTGAGGTGAGAAGGATAGTGTGGAGTCGAAGATGACCCCAAGGTTTTTAGCCTGGCAGGTGGGAGCAGGAAGAGGGCCAAGAGAGAACGGCCAGAGAGCTGCTGGAAAGGAGGGAGTGGGTGTGCCGATGAGTAGAATCTCTGTCTTACTGGCATTAATGCAGAGGTCATTGGCGGCACACCAATCCTGGATAGCAGACAGACAGATAGTTTTGGAGGAACAGGGGTGAACCTGTTTCGACAAGACTTTCATAGATCGGACTTGTCTAGAAACCTCATCTGCAGAGAAAAGGGGAAAGGCAGAGAAGGAGGGAGAAGGGGGTGGCTGAAGATGGGCCAGAGGAAGAGCACAGAATAGAGGGAGGGAGGCGATAAGACGAGATGGAGGACAAGATGGCCTGAGTTTTTGAAATGAAGTGAGAATCCAGTGCTGTGCAGAGGGCCTGGGAAGGGACAGGAGAGTCAGAGACTGCAGCAGGATTGGCCAGTTCCTTGCAGATTTTAAAAAGTTCAGCTGAGTTGTTAGATGCTGCAGAGATGCGGGCTTGGATATGAGCTCTCTTCTTGGTGAGGACGGAGAGCCGGTACTGCCTTCTGGCGGCAGGCCAGTTTGTCAGAGGATGAGCATGAACCACGCCATTTCCTTTCGGCCACCCTGCACTTGCGTTTTAGGGTGAGGTCTGAGTCATACCAGGAGTTACACTTGGCATTGGGCTTCAGGCGGATTCTCATGACAGTGGTAAGGATATCAAGAGTATCAGATATAGAAGAGTGTAGCGTGGAGAGGGCTGTGTCAGGGTGAGAGTCAGCCAAAGGGGGAGGAGGGCGCAAGAAGGTGGCAGCGAAAGCCTCAACTGACACGCGCTTCATGGGTCAGATGACCGAGAAGGTGGGTGGCAGTGATGGAGGTGGCTTGGCCTGAGGGGTAGGGAGGGTGAGGTGGGAGGATAGGAGAAAGTGGTCACTCCAGGAGAGAGGAGTGGAGAGAGGGACAGCAAGAATCTACAACGACAAATCAGATACTAGAGATTTTCACCATCTTCAGGGAACTGGAGACTCCTTCCACACCTGCCCCCACTGTCACCAAGGATGAAACTTGGTGTTCTAACATCCAAATGGATGGGATTAAATAAAGCCCTTCCTTCTCCCAGTTTCGCTTCAAAGACTTATCAGAAACTGAAGTCCTAAAAATAATCAAAAGTCTCAAACCCTCAAAATGCAAGGGAGACCTATGCCCAGCACCCCTCATCAAAGACTGTGCAGAAATACTAACCCCACTCAGGCCTTCATAACCGCCTCCTTCTTTACAAGCACAGTGCCAGCCAGCCTAAAGGAAGCTTGGGTCCTCCCCCTCCTAAATGAAACATCTTTAGACCCTGTGATTCCTACCAACTACAGGCCAATCACAACTGTCCCCTTTTTACTTAAAACCCTTGATTGAGCAGCCTACCTGCAAGTTCAGAACTTTCTTGAAACAAACCTTGTTCTAGGGAGGAGGCAATCTGGCTTCTACCCCGGTCATGGCACCAAATCAGCCCTGCCTGATCGAAAAATCAACTAGACGAGATCAGGGATGAAGGAATGTCAGCACTTCTCCTCCTTCTAGATCCGTCTGCAGCATTCGACCTGGTTGACCATAAAATCCTATGCTACCACCTCAACACCTCTGCCAACTTCTCCTCTATGGCTAGTGCCGGGATAGCATCCTTTCTGGAAGGAAGAGGCATGAGGGTGTTCTCAGAAAATGCTAATGCCTCACTGTCCCCAATCCCATGTGGGGTACCGTAAGGGTCATGCATTTCCCCAACCCTTTACAACATCTTAACCAGGCCCCTTTTCGATGTCCTGGATTCCCTCCGCATAGCTTACACCAACTATGACAATGATACACAAATTCTGATCCCACTCACAGACAACTATACAGACGACTCAAACACCCTCAACAATACCTACTCCTTAATGCAGTCATGGATGGCAGCAAACCACCTGTGTCTAAACGGCGAAAAGACTAAAATCCTACACGCCGGACTACCTAGAGCCCTAAAATATCTCAATGAACAATACACTGCCTTCTAGATTGACAACATCTGAATCCCTGCCTCAACTTCAGTACAAACCCTAGGGGTATACCTCAACACTTCAGTTACAATGTCCCGTCAAGGGAACACCATTGCCTCTTCAGCAGCCTACGCCACTAAGGTTTTCAATGCTGCTAGTGCCTTCCTCTCCAGAAACAGCTGCTTAACTATTGCCCAAGCAATCATCGGCTGGAAGATTGCTTATTGCAATGCCCTCTTTGCAGGCACCTCCACTAGAAACATCCACAAACTCCAAGTAATTCAAAATAACGCCCTCCGAGCAGCCCTGAATATCCCTAAAAGAGAACACATCTCAGAAGCAAGAAGAGAGGCCCACAGGCTCCTCATCCAAGATCGTATCATCTTCAAGGCCTTGCCCATCATTCACAAATGCCTATCCAACACTGCCCCGTACCTATCTCAGAAACTAGCCAAAGCCAACTCTTCAAGACCTACAGGGACACCATACGCGGACCGCCTACTCCTACCAAAAGTGAAACGAACCAAAGCCGGCAGCTCCAGCTTCCCCTACTTAGCAGCCAAACAATGGAACTCCCCTCCCCCTCCGCTCGGAGCAGAAAAGTCTTACTGGGTATTCCGAAAAGCGCTAAGAATACAGCTATTCTGCTAACCTGTAACACCTCTGGTGCCTTGCTCCTGTTACCCTGAAGTATTGTATGTCAAACCTAATGCTAATAACATGTACCTGTAACAGCGCATCGATGCCTCTGGGCTGTTTGCGTGCTATACAAATTAGATAAATAAATAGATAGTGTGAGCTATAATTCAGGGTATAACATATGGTGATTAGCGCAGTGGATATTTAGCCCTTTTTGAGTCTCCATACATGCCAACCCACCTGAGTTAGTCAGGAGACTCACAATCTTTAAACGAAACATTTCTATTTTCACATGCTCCCACCTAAAATAATTCTAGCCCCAATGCATTCCTATGGGGAAAATGAATTCCTCCCGATTTCTCTGAAGAAACCTCCCTCCCAGGTGCTTCAGAATGTTGGCATGTATGTATCTCACAACTTACACGCTTTTGGTGGGTGTCACCCATCTTGAAATCACAGCACTCACCAGCCAAGACCCGTACCTGTTCCTACAGTTCAATGGGCTCTTACCCGTCAAAAACAAATATGCAGTTTTCACCCACCCGGGGGACTCAAGTGGTTGAGAGGTATGCAACTATGGGGTTTGAATTGGGTGGTATGGGTCGGTGAAGTTCAGAGAATCCCGTGGATCCCCCACTAAAACCCTGCCTAAAGTCTCTTCCCGGTGGCCAGGAGAGGGCAGACGCTTCCTGATCCCACCCTGGGGGTGGTGTACTGCAGGAGGCCAGGAAAGGGCAAAGGTTTCCTGATCCCAATCCTGGGGGTGGTGTACTGCAGGGGGCCAGGAGATGGCAGACGCTTCCTGATCCCAATCCTGGGGGTGGTGTACTGCAGGAGGCCAGGAGAGGGCAGACACTTCCTGATCCCAATCCTGGGGTGGTGTACTGCAGGAGGCCAGGAGAGGGCAGACATTTCCTGATCCCAATCCTGGCAGTGGTGTACTGCGGGAGGATCACCTAGGTGGAGACGAGGCCCAGGGCAGTGGGGTGATATCACAGGGCGAGGCACAGTATTTCTCCTTGGAGAGGGATACTCTTGCCACTGGGTTATCGGAGGAATTGGCGTATTGCCATTTTAAAATATCTCAACCTCCTACTAAAGATGGAAGGATAAACTCCCAGGGAATAACCCTACAAAGTACTGTATTTAAAGAACAAGTCTTTTGCCTCGCTAAAAACATATATCCTCGCCAATACCAAAGGTATACCAAAAGGGATGATGGAAATGTGGTCTTCCCTGTCCCATATGTCTCTAAAAAGGTTAAGCCCTATATTTCTTCTTCCAACAATATCAGGGGAAGTGAAAGTACTATCAAAAGTATTAAAGAAATAAGAAAATCAAATTTCCTTAAAAAAGACTACATGTCCTAGAATCCCTCAGGGACTCCGACACAGAAGGTGAAGAGCAGTCAGGCGAGCCTAATAATCTTTGGCAGGGTCAGGCAATAATATGAAGGGCCTCTACCTGAAGCCAATTAACCCACCTGAGGGGCATAAAAGGCTGCAGCAGTAAGGAGTAGCAGAAAGAAGCTGGAGCAGGAGCTGGAAGGTTGGCAGCAGTGGCAGAAGAAGAAGTGGGGGACGAGGCTGGCAGTTCACTAGGAAGTATGACCACATAAGGGAAGCCAGAGCGAAGGAAAAGCAGATTTTACCTGCAGGCTCTGCGTTTGGGTCTGTGCTCACAACCCCTGTTTGGCTGTGGCCGCATTGGAAGAGACTGGCAGTCTTTCCAGGTGTGCCTAATTGCTGTGAATGCAGAGCTGGAGCTGTGTGTTTACCAGAGGCCAGTGCACAGAAACAAGCCAAGGGAAGCTGGAGAGGAGATTCCCTTATCTAGACCGGATCGGAGACACCCGTACTGTGGAGGGGTGTGGGTCCAAAGAGAGCCTGTAGCAGCAGTAGCAGAAGTCAGAATGACAGGAAGTGGAAGCAGCCTGCAACTGTTGTGCTTTTGGAGCCGGTGAGTGAAGCTCCTTACTCCAAATCACTTCAAATACCTTGCCAGCAACTGTAACCAGCGTAGTTCACACTCCCGTAGAAGTTAAAGCGAGTGAAAGTATTCACAGTCGGGAGAGGTCCTTTTTAACAAAGAGAATTGTAGCATGTGCTTATTCAGCGTTAAGCAAAGTGCTTGCGTGATAAGAAATCTTTCCTTTTCCCATTGTTGCATAACAAGCATTACCGGAGAGGTCGCCTGTCTCCTTATCCAAGGCTGGAAGAGTGGTAGTAATGCTTTGGGGTAAATTCTGGAAACAGAAAGGTGTATCTGAAGCTGGGGAAGGGAGCTGGGGTGCTTGTTAAAAGCTCTAATCAAGAATATGTGAAGCTGAGACTGGTGAAGAAGAGAGAGGGCATTCCAGGAGCTCAGACAGATTTGTGTGGTAGCTGCAAGACTGAAATGAAAGGCAAAGCAGCTGCCATTTCTTATAATATAGAGAAGAGTGCCTTTCCAACGTGTAGAGATCGAAGAGTCTTGTACAAAATTGCTGAATACATTTTTAAAGCCAGTTGAAGCAGAAGCAGCAGAACTGTGGGTGTCTATAATGTTGTCAGTACATTTGAAGTTGAACGTAGCTGAAGAAGTAGTAGACTATGTGGCAAAGAAGCCTGCTTTCACAGTGCAATTTGTAGAAGAGAGTTGCTCAGGAAAAACAACCCCCTTCGAAGAAGCATCCTGACAAATTGTATTCACGACACTGCAGAGGCTACACAAGAAGAATTGTCGTTCAAGTTGAAGTGGAACTTTTATTTCTATTTCTATCCATTTTATCCTGGAAGGGGGATATCCAGGATTGCCATTGGTACTGTTTTCTTAGGGGAACGTGGAAAGGGGGTCTTTACAGAAGAAGGAATTGTTACCAGTGGATTTTTGTTTTGGTGAACTTTTGTTTCTATGGAACTTTGCACAAACTGATTTAGAACTGTATTTTTCCTCGGAAGAAATTGACTTCGGGCCTTCCTGGGGGAACGAGATCTACCCAGGACACGTAGCAGCCATCCTGGACACTGGTTATTTGGTCATCTTTTATTTATGTTGTTTGTTTTGTTTTGATTGTTCTGTTGTTTAGAGTGAGGGCCAGTTTTGTATATGCTAGGAGATGTTCCGTTAGATCCTAGCATAGGTAGGGAATTCCTTTGTAGAGTAGCTTAGTTGGGTTTTATTTGCACTATTTCTTGGAAACTAAATGACACATACTGAGAAAACTACAAGCAGTTGTCCGCCTCGCATTACTGACCCCTCACAGGAGGGTGGTTTGAACTGGGGACAAGCAGGGGAAGAAGTGGTGAACATAGTTGCACTACTTTATTTTTTTTACATTTGGTTCATCCCGTTTATTGTTATAGGGTGGTCCTTGGGCACATGGGCCGTCCTGATCGGTGCTGGGAGCACCCAGCAGAGACCCCAGTTGCTGTGTTCACAAAGTGGGCAATCAGTGACTGTGGGCACCTGGATTTTACAAAGTAGTTGTGAGCACACATCTGGACAGTGGCCTGGGGACACCCAGGCTACACATTTAGATCTGTGATTGCCCAGATCAGCAGGGGGCTACAGTACCGTGGTTACACAGCATCAACCTGCAGGCACTCAAGGAGCCAGAAGTGCCAGTCGTAGTGTCTGTCGCTGTGCCGGACGAGACTCCTTTTATTGGGAGCCTGTCATGAGAGTCATGACACACATTCTTAAAGGGGACACCACCACACTCCTTTTCCATAACAAACAAAACAATAAACAAATAAACATATTTATTTTTATTTATTGTACGCCCAAACCCTTAGGTATCACGGCGTATGTTACAGACAACTTGCTTTCTCTGGTTACAATGGGAGGAAGATACACAATCACAGAGGTTTAAACATTAAAAAGTACATCCTGTCGGGATGCGAGGTTACCAAATGGCATTGAAACATTAAGAATAGCTACGGGGGATCTTGTGATCTGGGATGCTGAGTTTGATGTAGATCTATGGGCCTTGGGCAGATAATGTTAATATATGTTGAATAGCCAGTTCCTAAGGTATTTTCTGAACTTGGGATGGGAAGGTTTGTTTCTTTGAGCAACTGGGATGGAGTTCCAGGATTTCGGTGCGAGGGCCGGAAATCTGCTGCTTCCCGCCCTCGTGAGTTTAAAACGTGGGACTCGGAGTTGGGACAAGTTGTTCGATCTCAGGGCTCTTGATGCAGAGTTGGGGATTACTGGGGGCCTTTTTGGCTAGGCATTTGTGTGTAATGCAGAGGGTTTTGAATAGTATTCTTGCTTTGACGGGCATCCAGTGCACGTCTCTTCTTATGTTGGAGATATGGTCAACTTTTTTTGATGCCAAGTGCTGCTTATAGCTTTTGCACTTTTCCCCCTCCCCCACCCCTGCACTTGCGCGATCTGAATGACACCTGGCCTAGTAGGATCGTTGTCTGTCTCCCCTTGTTCCTCCCCTCCCTGCCTCGTCGCGCCTTGAAACACCTGTGTATAGGCGCGTTACAAATGCCATATCATATCATATCATATCATAAGAGTTGGAGCTTTGCTAAGTTGGATTGCGAGGAGCCTAGTAGTAGTACATTGCAGTAATCTAATTTTGACAAAATTAAAGCGTGAGTGAGGGTGATACAGTTTTGTGGTGTTAAGAATTTGCGACTTAGAGCTACACATTTGGCTGTGTAGGCGGTGGAGCTAGTGAGGGTGTTGATATGCTTGGTCATGATAAGGTTTGAGTCCAAGTAAACACCCAATGTTTTGACTTGGGTGAGAATAGGGATGGGCGTGCCATCAATGATGAGGGAGGTGTAGGCTGGATGGAGGGATTTAATTTTGGACGGGGACCTACAATGAGGATTTCCGTCTTTTCATCATTGAGGCAAAGACTATTGATTGCCATCCAATTTTGTATGATGACGTACATTTTGTTTATTAGGATTGTGTCTTGCTCGTAGATGCCTGAGATGGGGATCAGCTACGAAATTTGTCTAGATGACACCCATAGTGTCTAAGGCAGCAAAAAGTAACTTAATGTAGGCAAAAGGCAAGAGCCTTGTGGGACTCCTAGAGGAACCAGAATGGGATCCGCTGCATCCTTCCCTATGGTTACTCTAGAGGTTCGGTCAGCTAAGAAGGATTTGACCCAGGATGTATCGTCACATGAGAAAAGGAAGTTGTCTGACAGCGTTTTGCATAGTTTGTCATGGTCACCCAAATCAAACGCTTCTGATAAGTCTAGTAGGAGTGTGATGCAGAGGTTGCCTGAATCTCTAATGCTATCCATTTGGATTTTTAAGTCCAGTAGAGCTGTTTCCGGGATGTGGCTAGGCGGAAAACCAGATTGTCTTGTTCCTAGTGAGACTGAATTTGGGAGTAGGCTATTTTGTCTGTTATTTTCAGGAGTAAGGGGACAGTGGTGATAGGACGGCAGTTGGTGGGTATGGTGGGGTCCAGTGTGGGTTTTTCAGGAGAGGCGTGGCCCAAGCTTCTTTGATGTTAGTGGGGACTACATTGGTTCTGAAGGAGGCGTTAACGAAGTCTGCTATAATTGGGGGAGATAGTGGGAGCTCATAGTTTGATAAATTGGGCTGGGAAGCAATCTCCTTTGCAGTTTGAGGGTTTAAGCCCTGCAACAGTCTCTTGGACCTGAGATTCGTTAACCTGAGAGGAGATAAACGGCGCGGCTGATATAACCATATCTAGATCATTGGGTATTAGAGGTGGGCTTTTGTTGGCTAGTAGTTGTTGTTTGCTTAGGATTTTCTCTTGGAGTTTAGCGATTTTGCCCGGTAGGGCATTCTGGATTGTAGTACACCATTCTTTACTAGCTATCAATGGACTAATGATGGGGATCAGGTTTTCCAATTCTCATAATATGGTGACCAATTCTTTAGTATTAGAGGATGCATTATTGATCTGGGAGTTCAAGGCGTTCGCTTTCTGTTCAATAACTGAGGATTTATATTTGTTGATTACCTCGCTGAGAGAGTTGGTGAATTCTGGAGTGGGGGATTTCTTACGGCACTGTTCTAGAGCTCTTTTATGGCACCTGAGCGATACTAGTTCTTCGCTGCACCAGAGGTTGGAGCTTTTGACTTTGCCTGGGGTTTTAGTGATGAGTGGGGCTAGTTTATCAATGGTACTTTTGAGGCATTCATGGTATGCAATAGCAATGCTATTGGGATCTGCATTCGGCATAGAGGAGGGCAGCTTAGCTAGGGCTTCTGCCAATACTGGAGAGAGGTTATCACATGTGAGATTGCGAGTATTCCTAGTTTCGATAGGATTTAGCCTTATTTTAGTGATAGAGGGTTTCTCGAGGGGAGTTAGTGTAAAGCTGATAAGGTGATGATCTGACCCGTTTATCTCAGTTATGGACTTGATGGAGAGGAATACATTTTGGGTCAGAACCCAGTCAAGGATTCTCCCTTTCTCATGAGTGGGGTGAAGCACACGTTGGGAGAAGTTCATATTATGGAGAGCGGTGATAAGGGCACCAGCTTTATGGTCGTCAAGATCGTTGAATCCTAGATTAATGTCACCTGGGATTATGAATTTTGTGTTAGGTTTGAGCTAGGGTGTAATGGCTAATGGTAGGTCAACTTCCAGGTGAGCAGATTGGTTAGGGGCTCTGTAAATGATGAGGAAATTAGTGGTGGTCTTGTGGTCAGTTGCAAGTTTTAATAGAAGCAATTCGTACCCCTCGATGGATTCGCAGGAGCACGGTCTGAAATTTAGGCTGGGCTTAGAGATATGATATGATATGATAGTTTATTTATATAGCGCCTATACACAATGTGTTTCAAAGCGCTTCAAGGCAAGGGAGGGAACAAGGGAAAATACAATGACATTCTTACAGGCCATGAACAGTAAGGATGTGAAATTAACAATTGTACTCGGCCTGACGACATTTCAGATAGTGCAAGACCTAAGACATAGATAAGGAAGGGAGGGGGAGAGTGGGAAGGAAATGGAAACAGACAGGCGACTACCGTACTAGGCCTGACGAAATTTCTGGTAGAGCCGGAGAAAAACAAAAGGTAAGGGAGAGGGGTGCAGAAAGGTAGGGGAGGAACAAAACAAGCGACTATCATACTAGGCCTGACGACATTTCAGATTGTGCTGGAGGGGGGTTGGGGAGGAAAAAACAGTAAGGGGACGGGGGAGTAGGCAGACGAGGTTGCTTATCATACTAGGTCCAGGGACAATTCTGATAGAGTAAGTGCATAGAAGAAAGTAATGGGAGGAGGGGAGGAGATAGGTAAAGGGAGAAAGGGAGAGGAGGAGAGAACAGAGAGTTAGCAGTCAAAAGAGTGGAGAAGCAAGAGGGGAGAGTGAATACAATTGCAGAAGTCAGTAGTAACACATAATGTTGCAAGCCAGGATACAAGATGAAGATGGGAACAGCATGATTCAGGGCCACCAGTACAAGATGCAAAGGAAGTTCAGCATGAGAGTTGAGAAAGGCTGACGCACCATGAATGAATGAAGTCCATAAAAGTCAAATCCAGCATTGGCCGCAAGACGGTGATGGTGAAACCAGAATGTATCAGGACAGACTCCTGCAGAAGTATGCTTGAGTGGGAAGATGATGGAAACACCTCCTCCCTGGGAGCTAAGGTGGTCAGCTCTGTGGATGGTGAGCTCAGGGGGGATTGCTAGTGCTCGTAGTGGTCCAGAAGCTGGGTGAAGCCAAGTCTCTGTGAGAACTAGGAAATCGAGTTGCTGATCGAGGATCAGATCATGTATTTCTATGACATGGGCACCTAGAGAGCGCACGTTCAGTAGGGCGTGTATGTAACTCTTTGGAAGGCGGTGTTGGGAGAGTGGGTTGTGGTGGGGTGGGTGGTGGACTGCATGTTGTGGTTGGGGTTTCAACTGGAAGGTGAAATGGCATCCTGCTACATGGTGACGTGATGTCTGAGTAAGAAGTCTGTCCATGGTGGGCAGCTTTAGGTCGTTTGAAGAGGGAGTTATTGGGTTGCAAGCATGAGGCAAGCTTATGAAGTCTAAGTTGACCCAGGATAGGGCGTTGGGTAGATGGCAGACGTCCATGTGTTCTAGAGCTGAGCCTTTCTCTACGCTGCTTATCGAGGATTGGTAAGGTGATCCCATGGGGGGGGGACTGAGGGTGGAGGGATGGCTGGAAACATCGGGATTGGAGCAGCAAATAAAGGTGGTGTTGTCGTTGTGGTTTCTAGGCAGGTTTTTATTCAAGGATAAGGAAGGAAATGGGGAGGTTTTAGGTAAAAACGGGGTTGGGGGAGGGGGTGATGGCAGCGGCAACCTAATTTGCTAGGCCCCTTCTTAACATAGTAGAAAGCACTTGCATTTGGATGAGGAGGGAATTGGTCCATAGTGTAGAGTTGGCTGTGGGCATAGAGTGTCCACTGTATAGGGTATACACTGTGCAGCATTGGGGACGTTTGTAACAATAGGAGATGGGAATGTCAGTCCCACATGGTGTACAGGAAAGCTAGAGAGTGCGACTACAGTGAAGGGCCATTCATTTCGGTGTAACTCGATCAATCAATACAAGTGGCAAGTGAGGCTGGGCACGTGACCGTGGTGGAGGGCAAACGCGCTAAAACAGGGGCACTGCGTAGAGGCTACCAGTGTTATACTCTGGTGGAACTGAGCAGTAAGGTGGACCGTGGGCAGATTACATATAGGGTAGACAGCATAGCATTACGGGTATATTGCGTGGCAATACGAACACAATTACACCAATACAATAGGGTTGCAACAACCTACTAGTATGCAAGTCGTTAATAGTTTACTCATCACTGTGTGATCAGAGTATTTGCGGAGCAATGCATACAGTGCAAGCAGTTCATAGTATCTCTGCCACTATGACAATCACTGCGTACTAAGGAGGTATAGACAAGCAATATAACTGTATCAACAGGGGCGCACAGATGTCGGGCAGATATAGTTTGGATAGGAGATAAGGTACTCAACGTTCCAGACTGGATAGTCAACATAGGCGTGCCTTGGAGCATGAGGCAAGCTGTGCAGAGGCTTATCATTGGGAAGGGGCGATCAATGGCATTGAGGTGGCGTTCATCTACGGGCCAACTGACCAGGTAGGGTGGATGAAGTAGTTAGGATCGGCTGGGCTGATGTGAGCGTAGGAATGGCAATTTGGGGCAGCGAATCCTGGCCACGGCGTCTGGCAGTTCTATTGGTGGATTTGATTGACTAATAAGACTATGCTACGGCCAATAGGAACAGGGGTGGCGTTGTCAGGGTAACGCAGTGCTCAGAGGCTCACACATTGCTTGGTGGCCAGCATACACTTATGCATACAGCATGTTAACTAAACATGACAGCAGTGGATGCATTCCAGTCTCTGCACCCATTCTGTATCAGGGACAACATCCTCTCCTTAAATGGTGCTCCTAGATCCCTGGATGGAACTTCTCATTTTGCTCACGCCATGGATTCTTCCTGCAATCTCCTGATGGAGATTTCCCTTTGGGTTGATGGTACAACTCTTGCTCATCCTCCCGGGCACAAAACAGGAAGAAAACATTCTTGTCTTCTTCCCAGATGGGCCCTCTTTCTTTTGTTGGTGCAAGTTGAGCCACCGATGTTCTGGGCGGTGGTCCTCCAGCTCTTCTCGGTCTGGTATACTCCCTTGCGAAATGGTCAGCCTTTCCGCACCTCCCACATGTGCCCCTTTGGCCAGCCACCCACACTGTGGGCAGGACGAGGCACCATACATGCCAACATTCTCGACCGCATGGGAGGGAGAGGAGATTTGTCTCCAGAAGGCAGGAGAAAGGAATGTCCCCATAGGACTGCATTAGGGTTTTAATTATTTTAAGCAGGAGTAAGAAAAAAATAGCAATTTAATTTTGAAAAATTCAGGCGTCTCCTGCCTAATTCAGGGTGGTTGGCATTTATGAGGCACCTCTGATGCCACCATTCACCTTTCCTGAAGGCTTTGCTACCCTGCACGTTCCCCACTGCACTGACCTCCTCCAGCTTCACCATCTGCATGGACATATCCATGGCAGACGCTCTCATCTCTGCAAGTTCATGAAATCGCCCCATCTGCAGGATCTTTGCCAGTCTTATGCCAGGCTCTCTGAGGACCTGCCTCCTCAATTTGGCCAAGCTGCAGACAAAGATGACTTGTTGCCTGATCTCGTCGCCCTCACAGTTCTCCAATGCCCAGGATAGCGCAAGGTGCCTCAGCCTTCCATGGAATGATTCCAGGCTCTCACCCTCAGTCTGCCGTGCTGACCTCTGCCTGAACATTCGTAGTCGAGCTTGACCATCGGCATGAAGTATTTGTTCAATACCACCATGGTAGCAGCATAGGATAGATCAGTGAGTCGTATTGTCTCGAACAAGTTTTGTACTACCGGACCAGCAGAGTATAACATGGTAGGCCTTTTTGCCCTGTCACTGACCTCGACAGCCTTGATGTATAGCTCCAGCCTTTCGACCCATGCGGTCCACCAAGGCCCAAGCCTGGATGGGGCCCTCATGATGGCCAATTCGCTCAAAGATGCCAGTTGTCCCTGTTGACGGGAGGCTCTGCCAATCGCCGGGGCACCCTCCTCTGCGTCTTCCATGGCAATGGGCAGATAGGGTTGCCTTCCTCCAAATGTGTATGTTGGGCTTCAACCACTGAGTGGCCTCCTCACAGATGTTAGTGTCAAAGGCACACAAGCACTCAAAAAGAACCGCAACTCTCCACTTGTTGCCTCTTTTCTTTTCCAGCACTGATCCCAGAGCGTACTGCAGATCATTTCTTAGTTCGTTTTTCACTGCTCCGAGCACACAGCCCCCCCACCCCCCGCTTTGCCTCTTCCCCAGGCAGGAGCTCACTGGCCATATTGGTGGCTCTCTGTAGTATTCATGCACTGGAGAAGCAGGTAAGATTCTGGAGGCTGGTTTATATAAAAGTAGTAGGCGTTATTACAAGTTACAGGTTAAGCTTAGATAAAATAGACAGGAGCTCGGTATAACACCTCCACTCAGTAAGCTCTCCCATCCTGAAGATCCCAACTGTAACGATTGGAATGTCCCATCAGGTTCTGGATGACATCACAACAATCTACTATGTGCACAGTGTGCACCCAGTGCAGAGAAATGCTCCAGATACTACACATCTCCCTTTCTTCGGAATGGAACACACAAACAGCAACTGCAAAACAGGCACTCTGAAACAACCATAGGATCAACCGTATCCGCCATCAAACACCCAAACTACATTAACAAGTCTCAGAGCATATACCACATTCACGTATCTAGCATTCAAAACCACCAAAATACACATATTCACCACCTGCCCAGGTGTGCCACCGCCGGGCCTCGCAGCCGCCACCTGCAAGCACAATACAATCCTCCCATCGTATCACCTTCCACCTCATCTGCCACATGAAGACACGGGCCTGCCACACCCGGAGCACATCCACGTACTCACGCACCCGTCAAGAAACACGAACTAACATCCAGATAAACCATCAACTATACATCAACACATCCGACCACATCACAACCATAAACCACCATTCTCTCCAAAGAAACACCTGTCATTTGCATCCTCAACACACACTCTCACAGCCTCGAAGAAAAACACATACAAGTGGGAAAAAATTGAAAAGGTACTAACAAGACAAAGATCACATGTAAATGATGCAACTGAAAAAGAAAACAGTGCGTAAAGAGAAACACCGCGAGAGACAACTGATCAAGCGGTCCGTCCAAGTGCAAACAGATCTCAAACCACAAAATGAATGCATTCAAACTAGCAAGAATGTAATGGCCAACATGTCCCGGTTCAGAAAAGTAATATTAATAATACGCACCATCCTGCGTTCATAGCATGCTCACATATCCGCCCAACCACCGTGCAATAACATACGGGCAATTATTCATCACTTCATCATACGCATTCCTTTAGGGCTCCTTAAACACTTCATGACAATCCTGCACTTCATACATCTATAATAATCAGTCATGTTTCCATCTGCCTACACACAGAGCCACACATACATACATATATATATATATACATCACTTGACAACTGAGGATGCAGTGGCCAGAAAATTACACTTATGCCTATGCCCCCAGAATACCATCATCATAAACGTCATCATTGGTCTTTACAACAGTAAACATAGCAGAGCAGACTAACACTTCATGAATGACAGTCCATATATTCCCCCTGGAAATCCTGCAAAAATGGTTAAACACTCACAGAACAATATATATTTAGTTTAAGAAAATGTCTTTTGTGGTGTTTATTGGTGTTATACATACGCCATGCCCCCTCAGACAAACCTCAAGTCCACCGTGCACATTCCCAGCCAGGCACACCATCATTCCCATCAAACTGTCACCCTTTAGAATATAAGCAGCACCCACCATCCTTTGCAGATAGCACACCATCCATTTATATCGTGGCAACATCCGGTCCCTGCAGAAATACTGGCACATGCACCAATTCATTAATATAATATTATGGCCAATAGCACCCTATTCATTTACATTATGGCAATAGACATTCTTCCCCAAAGGTTACAATATAACATTAAATGCGTAACGCCAGGAAATCACAGTCATAAACTCCACCAACAGTACAGAGCGTTCCACGACGTCATCAGTATGACTACAGCTACCGGGCTGCACGGATCTCCGGCACCCTCATGGATCCATTCAAAGTTGCTTAAATGGCTGGAAAGGATTCACCATGGCCAAAACACAAGATATAGGGTGCCCACAGGAACATTTAAGCAGCATTGCACTATATCCAGCTGCTTTGCCCCAATGATGCCCAAGCAGCCCTCACAGTATCTTAGGTGCAGGGGAGCAGTACATTTCTCAGCAGGCGCTGCGTGTCGGCTGCCTGCCAAAGATATGTACAGAACCTACACCTTGCACAGACACATCTTATGGGGACTTCTCCATGGGCAGCTGGCTGGATGAGTGCAGGGTAGGAGTTCTCCTGGGCTCGTCTGTTTATTGGTGTTGCAGGTGGCAGCTCTTCTCCAGCATATGTTCGCCTCACACAAAGGGATCCGCAGGCATTCTCCAGCAAGTCCATCTCATATAAGGGATCGGCAGGCATTCTCCAGCAAGTCCATCTCATATAAGGGATCAGCAGGCATTCTCCAGCAAGTCCATCTCATATAAGGGATCGGCGGGCATTCTCCAGCAAGTCCATCTCATATAAGGGATCAGCGGGCATTCTCCAGCTAGTCCATCTCATATAAGGGATCCGCAGGCATTCTCCAGCAAGTCCATCTCATATAAGGGATCAGCGGGCATTCTCCAGCTAGTCCATCTCATATAAGGGATCCGCAGGCATTCTCCAGCAAGTCCATCTCATATAAGGGATCCGTAGGCATTCTCCAGCAAGTCCATCCCATATAAGGGATCAGCGGGCATTCTCCAGCAAGTCCATCCCATATAAGGGATCATAGGGCATTCTCCAGCAAGTCCATCCCATATAAGGGATCATAGGGCATTCTCCAGCAAGTCCATCTCATATAAGGGATCAGCGGGCATTCTCCAGCAAGTCCATCTCATATAAGGGATCGGCGGGCATTCTCCAGCAAGTCCATCTCATATAAGGGATCAGCGGGCATTCTCCAGCTAGTCCATCTCATATAAGGGATCAGCGGGCATTCTCCAGCAAGTCCATCTCATATAAGGGATCAGCGGGCATTCTCCAGCAAGTCCATCTCATATAAGGGATCCGCAGGCATTCTCCAGCAAGTCCATCTCATATAAGGGATCAGCAGGCATTCTCCAGCAAGTCCATCTCATATAAGGGATCAGCTGGCATTCTCCAGCAAGTCCATCTCATATAAGGGATCAGCGGGCATTCTCCAGCAAGTCCATCTCATATAAGGGATCGGCGGGCATTCTCCAGCAAGTCCATCTCATATAAGGGATCGGCGGGCATTCTCCAGCAAGTCCATCTCATATAAGGGATCAGCGGGCATTCTCCAGCTAGTCCATCTCATATAAGGGATCAGCGGGCATTCTCCAGCAAGTCCATCTCATATAAGGGATCAGCGGGCATTCTCCAGCAAGTCCATCTCATATAAGGGATCCGCAGGCATTCTCCAGCAAGTCCATCTCATATAAGGGATCAGCAGGCATTCTCCAGCAAGTCCATCTCATATAAGGGATCAGCTGGCATTCTCCAGCAAGTCCATCTCATATAAGGGATCAGCGGGCATTCTCCAGCAAGTCCATCTCATATAAGGGATCCGCAGGCATTCTCCAGCAAGTCCATCTCATATAAGGGATCGGCGGGCATTCTCCAGCAAGTCCATCTCATATAAGGGATCAGCGGGCATTCTCCAGCTAGTCCATCTCATATAAGGGATCAGCGGGCATTCTCCAGCAAGTCCATCTCATATAAGGGATCAGCGGGCATTCTCCAGCAAGTCCATCTCATATAAGGGATCCGCAGGCATTCTCCAGCAAGTCCATCTCATATAAGGGATCAGCAGGCATTCTCCAGCAAGTCCATCTCATATAAGGGATCAGCTGGCATTCTCCAGCAAGTCCATCTCATATAAGGGATCAGCGGGCATTCTCCAGCAAGTCCATCTCATATAAGGGATCCGCAGGCATTCTCCAGCAAGTCCATCTCATATAAGGGATCAGCGGGCATTCTCCAGCAAGTCCATCTCATATAAGGGATCAGCAGGCATTCTCCAGCAAGTCCATCTCATATAAGGGATCAGCGGGCATTCTCCAGCAAGTCCATCTCATATAAGGGATCCGCGGGCATTCTCCAGCAAGTCCATCTCATATAAGGGATCAGCGGGCATTCTCCAGCAAGTCCATCTCATATAAGGGATCAGCGGGCATTCTCCAGCAAGTCCATCTCATATAAGGGATCCGCAGGCATTCTCCAGCAAGTCCATCTCATATAAGGGATCTGCAGGCATTCTCCAGCAAGTCCATCTCATATAAGGGATCAGCAGGCATTCTCCAGCAAGTCCATCTCATATAAGGGATCAGCGGGCATTCTCCAGCAAGTCCATCTCATATAAGGGATCCGCAGGCATTCTCCAGCAAGTCCATCTCATACATATAAGGGATCAGCTGGCATTCTCCAGCAAGTCCATCTCATATAAGGGATCAGCGGGCATTCTCCAGCAAGTCCATCTCATATAAGAGATGTCTCCAGCAAGTCCATCTCATATAAGGGATCCGCAGGCATTCTCCAGCAAGTCCATCTCATATAAGGGATCAGCGGGCATTCTCCAGCAAGTCCATCTCATATAAGGGATCAGCGGGCATTCTCCAGCAAGTCCATCTCATATAAGGGATCCGCAGGCATTCTCCAGCAAGTCCATCTCATATAAGGGATCCGCGGGCATTCTCCAGCAAGTCCATCCCATATAAGGGATCAGCGGGCATTCTCCAGCAAGTCCATCTCATATAAGGGATCCGCAGGCATTCTCCAGCAAGTCCATCTCATATAAGGGATCCGCAGGCATTCTCCAGCAAGTCCATCCCATATAAGGGATCCGCAGGCATTCTCCAGCAAGTCCATCCCATATAAGGGATCATCAGGCATTCTCCAGCAAGTCCATCCCATATAAGGGATCCGCAGGCATTCTCCAGCAAGTCCATCTCATATAAGGGATCAGCAGGCATTCTCCAGCAAGTCCATCTCATATAAGGGATCAGCAGGCATTCTCCAGCAAGTCCATCCCATATAAGGGATCCGCAGGCATTCTCCAGCAAGTCCATCTCTTATAAGGGATCCGCGGGCATTCTCCAGCAAGTCCATCTCATATAATGGATCAGCGGGCATTCTCCAGCAAGTCCATCTCATATAAGGGATCAGCGGGCATTCTCCAGCAAGTCCATCTCATATAAGGGATCAGCGGGCATTCTCCAGCAAGTCCATCTCATATAAGGGATCAGCTGGCATTCTCCAGCAAGTCCATCCCATATAAGGGATCCGCAGGCATTCTCCAGCAAGTCCATCCCATATAAGGGATCCGCAGGCATTCTCCTCCAGCAAGTCCATCCCATATAAGGGATCCGCAGGCATTCTCCAGCAAGTCCATCTCTTATAAGGGATCCGCAGGCATCATCAATATATTTTTCTGGGACCAGCAGGCGCCTTCTGATCCCATCCTCGTCGCCACTTGTAGTATTCATGACACTGGAGAAGCAGGTTAGATGATGGAGGCTGGTTTATATAAAAGTAGTAGGCTTTATTACAAGTTACAGGGTAAGCTTGGATAAGAGACAGGAGCTCGGTATAACACCTCCACTCAGTAAACTCTCCCATCCTGAAGATCCCAACTGTAACAATTGGAATGTCCCATCAGGTTCTGGATGACAATACAACAATCTACTATCTGCACAGTGTGCACCCAGTGCAGAGAAATACTCCAGATACTACACACTCTAAAACTAGCTCCAACCTGGAGCACACACGTTTCCCCCTCTTTCTTTTCAGCTCTTGTGGTGGAGCGTGTTGCCAGCACCTCTCTTTTTCTCAGTTCCAACATGGAGCACAAAACACACAGCTTTCACCGTAGTTGCTTGTTGTTTTTTTCTTTGAGCTCTACTGTGGAGCACACTGTGGGCACCCGCTCTGTTGTAATGTGAGCACGAGTGCCATGGCTTGTTATGTTATGCTACTTTGCATTTATATAGCGCCTTATGTACCATTGGTATGGTCTGAAGGCGCTGGTAAGTTGAACGCCCTCGGGAGCCGGAATTCAGGTCAGTAGAGAGAATAGAGAGTGCCATAAGGTGCGTGTGAGCACCGGGTATGTGTGCAGCTGGTGTGGCTAGTGATAGCTGCTTCTTAGCTGTAGGTGTGGAGGCTGACAGATCAGGAGTATGTGTTCGTTCTGGCAGGTTGTTATCCAGAACGATTTGGCTGCGTTAGGCCTGAGGAGAATGCCTAGGCTGGAGGGTGAGTACCAGCGGTGTTTAGTTAGGGTATTGGGGAGTAAGAGGCAAATGATGGTAGGAGAACAGCTATACCGAATGGTGTCATAGTATCGCTGTGTTCTAGTTGAGTGGTGATGTAAAGAAGAGAGTAAGCGTGGAGGTGTAATATGGTGGTTTACCTTAGGTGTTTGAGACCGATCCCACTCCAATAGTTCCATGTACTCCATCCGTCCCATGTATTCCGACTGCTCCATGCATTACGACCGTGTCAAGCACCCAACATCGCTCGTTTCAATGCTCTTTCAAACGTCCATGTACGTCACCCCATTCTATGCATTTCAATCCGTTCCATGCACTCCTATCGGTTTCATGTACTCCAGTCCGGTCCATGCACTGTGCACAGTCACATGTTGGGGCCACGTGTGCAGACACGTGGTCCGCACTAATAAAGGTGCCGAGCAGTCTCCCGCTGGGCAGTTGCAGTAAGAGGCTACAGCCAGTAGGAGCGCTGCGCGCAAAAGAGAGAAATACATACAGATGGACTGGATTTGAATCTCCTGCCTTGGGGGAGACCTCTGCCGCATCCTTGTAGGAGGACTTACCTCCCGCCTGAGGGAGATGCAGCGTGTCTGGCCTGCAGCAGAGATCTCCTGCCTTAGGAGGGTGGGCACAGCACCATGTTCAAGGACTCCCGCCTGTAGGGGGCAAACAGCGCACAAGCCGGCAATGAAAACAAAGAAAACAAGGCGATGTGCATCTCCCCGCATGGTGGAGGGAAGCGGATCATCGCTGCCAAGGAAGTAAGTCTCCTGCCTTAGAGGAATGCATGTGGCACGCACACCAACTCATCCTCTGAAGGGCTCCTGCCCAGGGGAGATGAAAGGAGGGCATGAGGGCAACCTCCCGTACTGCAACTCAGGTGTCTCTCTGCATGCAGACAACAAGGTTGATCCTCCCACTGCACGCAGACAAAAGGGTTGATCCTGCCTGGGGGGAGTACAGCAACCAGCGCTGCCCCATCCTGGAGACACTCCTGACTGGGGGAGGAAAGCAGCCCATGCTGCGCCAGCAAAAGAGACATGCTCCTGCCTGGGGGAGAGCAGGCGGCCCATGCCGCCACATGGACATGAAGTGCTCCTGCCTGGGGGACAGCAGGCGGCCGATGCCAGCACATGGACATGAAGTGCTCCTCATGGACATGAAGTGCTCCTGCCTGGGGGACAGCAGGCGGCCGATGCCAGCACATGGACATGAAGTGCTCCTGCCTGGGGAAGAGCAGGCGGCCCATGCCGCCACATGGACATGAAGTGCTCCTGCCTGGGGGAGAGCAGGCGGCCCATGCCGCCACATGGACATGAAGTGCTCCTGCCTGGGGGACAGCAGGCGGCCGATGCCAGCACATGGACATGAAGTGCTCCTCATGGACATGAAGTGCTCCTGCCTGGGGGACAGCAGGCGGCCGATGCCAGCACATGGACATGAAGTGCTCCTGCCTGGGGAAGAGCAGGCGGCCCATGCCGCCACATGGACATGAAGTGCTCCTGCCTGGGGGAGAGCAGGCGGCCCATGCCGCCACATGGACATGAAGTGCTCCTGCCTGGGGGAGAGCAGGCGGCCCATGCCGCCACATGGACATGAAGTGCTCCTGCCTGGGGGAGAGCAGGCGGCCCATGCCAGCACATGGACATGAAGTGCTCCTGCCTGGGGGAGAGCAGGCGGCCCATGCCGCCACATGGACATGAAGTGCTCCTGCCTGGGGGAGAGCAGGCGGCCGATGCCGCCACATGGACATGAAGTGCTCCTGCCTGGGGGACAGCAGGCGGCCGATGCCAGCACATGGACATGAAGTGCTCCTCGTGGACATGAAGTGCTCCTGCCTGGGGGACAGCAGGCGGCCGATGCCAGCACATGGACATGAAGTGCTCCTGCCTGGGGAAGAGCAGGCGGCCCATGCCGCCACATGGACATGAAGTGCTCCTGCCTGGGGGAGAGCAGGCGGCCCATGCCGCCACATGGGCATGAAGTGCTCCTGCCTGGGGGACAGCAGGCGGCCGATGCCAGCACATGGACATGAAGTGCTCCTCATGGACATGAAGTGCTCCTGCCTGGGGGACAGCAGGCGGCCGATGCCAGCACATGGACATGAAGTGCTCCTGCCTGGGGAAGAGCAGGCGGCCCATGCCGCCACATGGACATGAAGTGCTCCTGCCTGGGGGAGAGCAGGCGGCCCATGCCGCCACATGGACATGAAGTGCTCCTGCCTGGGGGAGAGCAGGCGGCCCATGCCGCCACATGGACATGAAGTGCTCCTGCCTGGGGGAGAGCAGGCGGCCCATGCTGCCACGAGGACATTCGAGTTCTCCTGCCTGGGGGAGAGCAGGCGGCCCATGCTGCCACGAGGACATTCAAGTTCTCCTGACTGGGGGAGAGCAGGCATCCCATTCTGCCACAAGGATGCTATGAACTCCTGCCTGGGGGAGGACAGCGGCCCACCCTGCAACAGTGTATTCAGCGGCTCACACCGTGACAGCACTACAGGCCCTTACCTGGGGCAAAAGCCAGAGGAGCACCCTGGCCCACTGGACACTGGAAACAGGCGCTCTTGCCAGAGGGAGAGGTGCACTGCCTCCAACAAGGCACTCCTGTCTGGGGGAGAGGTGCTCTGCCTAAAGCCACTTATGACTGGGGGAGAAACTCAAAGAAGAAGCACAGCTTGGCAAGACCCGGCACCGCAACGGCTTTTGCAGGAAGCCACCAACGTGACTCTGCCTATCCTTGCGGCCAACGGGTCAAGAGCAGGTCATACATTGGGGCACATCCCCAACACTCAACGGGAGTAGAGCGGCACAAACCGTGGCTGCAGTAGCTGTACCCCAGAGCCCAGGACACTAAGTGAACACTCCCGCCTGGAAGGGAGCCAGCAGATGGCACGACATGGACCGCTGCCCATCCTGCAACTCCCACCTGGAAGGGAGTCCACAGAGAGCATGACATGGACCGCCGTCAGTTCTGCACCTCGAGCTACTCCCACCTGGAAGAGAGCCTGCAGATGGCACGACATGGACCACTGCCCATCCTGCACCCAAGCACCACAAGTCCCTGCCACGATGCTGGCATGACCGCGGCTCTCCCAGAGGAGAGTGCTTATGTGACTATAGTGACTGCCTATCCTTGTGGACAATGGGCCAGGTGCAGATCACACAGCGTGGGATGTCCCCGCCAACACCAGCACCCGAGAGTGGTGCGGCAAGCTTCGCTGCTGCAGTGGCTGTACACCAGAGGAGAGCAAGGAAGAACTCTTGCCTGGGGGAGGTCTCAAAGAACAACAGCCAGCCAGGCCACAGCTCTCCCTGAAGAGAGTGCTCAGCGCGGCCGTCGCCACTCCAACACAAGTGGCATCTGTGAAGCAGAGGGAAGACCCGGGTATTGCATGGCCCTGATCACTTCAAGTGCCAACTCTTGCAGCAGGGAGCCTCAACAGGGTGGGACTGCCGCTGCAGTGGTAGCAAGTAAGAAATCCCGCCTTAGAGGAATGCATGTGGCACGCACACCAACTCATCCTCTGAAGGGCTCCTGCCCAGGGGAGATGAAAGGAGGGCATGAGGGCAACCTCCCGTACTGCAGTGGTAGCAAGTAAGAAATCCCGCCTGTAGAGAGAACCTGGGCACGGGTCTCCCCGCTGCCATTCAGCTGTTCCTCACCTGGCGAGAGATGGAAGGAGAGTGTCCTTCCCTGGCCCCTATCTGAATGGGAGAAAAGGGGCCCGAAAGACTCCAGACTATGGTCTGCGCAAAGGGACAAACAGCACTCAGGCCCGCTGGAGGACCACCCTATAGCAGACGGGCCAGAGACCTGCTGGGAAGATGATAGCCGATGAGGCCCCCGATATCACCGGCTAGTGGCGCGCTTTCCATCATGGGCGAGCCGACATAGAGGGACTGCCCTGTGGCCATCTGCCGATGTGGCACCGGTATCCCTGGTGCGGCTCTTCTGGCCAGTGGGTTCATCCCCACTTCCACCTTGAACTAGTAAAGGTTACAGTAACGGCGCCCCAATGGCATGTTACACCCCAATGAGTTTATACCACACCAAAGAGGTATGTTGGTAATGCAGTGACACCGCAAAAGTGATATGTGTGTAAAGTGGGCCCTGTACAACAGCCTGACATCCATGCTGGCGAGAACTGCAAGCGGAAAAGGGAGTTAGCATCACCCTTCACAAGACTAACCCCTGGGAGTGCATCCTTGTAGCTAGTGTGTACAGGAGCAGGCCTAACTGAGAATGTATGTGTATGTGGTCCAAGATGACACATGAGGTCAGTGTGAGCGTTAGCAGTCGTTGTAGCACGTGCCATCTTAAACGTTAAACATTTGTTTGTCTTCACCCTTGGCATGGGATGTTGTAAAGCGAGCACGAGTGCCGTGGCTCGGGCAGAGCCACATGTTGGGGCCATGTGTGCAGACATGTGGCCCGCACTAATACAGGTGCTGAGTGGTCTCCCGCTGGGCAGTTGCACTAACAGGCTACAGCCGTGTCTGTGTGGTTATTCAGGCGCTGTGTCCCCCGTGTGCCATGGGCCCTCTGGGCAGCCCCACACTGAGGGCCACCACCATCATGACGGTGGCCGGAGACCCCAGCTCTCCATGACATGCCCGCTCCCTCTGTTGTTTTCCAGCTCTGACACAGAACACTTTATTATTCACTGCTGATGCAGCCCGGGACCCCACAGGGAGGAGCGTCAGCTGTGCAGCAAAGTGCAGACTCTCACTGCCGCTTGCGTGGCTGGGCTGCGCACTCACCTTCCTGGACCCCACAGGGAGGAGCGTCAGCTGTGCGCAAAGTGCAGACTCTCACTGCCGCTTGCGGAGGCTGGGCTGCGCACTCACCTTCCTGGACCCCACAGGGAGGAGCGTCAGCTGTGCGCAAAGTGCAGACTCTCACTGCCGCTTGCGGAGGCTGGGCTGCGCACTCACCTTCCTGGACCCCACAGGGAGGAGCGTCAGCTGTGCGCAAAGTGCAGACTCTCACTGCCGCTTGCGGAGGCTGGGCTGCGCACTCACCTTCCTGGACTCCACAGGGAGGAGCGTCAGCTGTGCAGCAAAGTGCAGACTCTCACTGCCGCTTGCGTGGCTGGGCTGCGCACTCACCTTCCTGGACCCCACAGGGAGGAGCGTCAGCTGTGCGCAAAGTGCAGACTCTCACTGCCGCTTGCGGAGGCTGGGCTGCGCACTCACCTTCCTGGACCCCACAGGGAGGAGCGTCAGCTGTGCGCAAAGTGCAGACTCTCACTGCCGCTTGCGGAGGCTGGGCTGCGCACTCACCTTCCTGGACTCCACAGGGAGGAGCGTCAGCTGTGCAGCAAAGTGCAGACTCTCACTGCCGCTTGCGGAGGCTGGGCTGCGCACTCACCTTCCTGGACCCCACAGGGAGGAGCGTCAGCTGTGCAGCAAAGTGCAGACTCTCACTGCCGCTTGCGTGGCTGGGCTGCGCACTCACCTTCCTGGACCCCACAGGGAGGAGCGTCAGCTGTGCGCAAAGTGCAGACTCTCACTGCCGCTTGCGGAGGCTGGGCTGCGCACTCACCTTCCTGGACTCCACAGGGAGGAGCGTCAGCTGTGCGCAAAGTGTAGACTCTCACTGCCGCTTGCGGAGGCTGGGCTGCGCACTCACCTTCCTGGACTCCACAGGGAGGAGCGTCAGCTGTGCGCAAAGTGCAGACTCTCACTGCCGCTTGCGTGGCTGGGCTGCGCACTCACCTTCCTGGACCCCACAGGGAGGAGCGTCAGCTGTGCGCAAAGTGCAGACTCTCACTGCCGCTTGCGGAGGCTGGGCTGCGCACTCACCTTCCTGGACTCCACAGGGAGGAGCGTCAGCTGTGCGCAAAGTGTAGACTCTCACTGCCGCTTGCGGAGGCTGGGCTGCGCACTCACCTTCCTGGACCCCACAGGGAGGAGCGTCAGCTGTGCGCAAAGTGCAGACTCTCACTGCCGCTTGCGTGGCTGGGCTGCGCACTCACCTTCCTGGACTCCACAGGGAGGAGCGTCAGCTGTGCGCAAAGTGCAGACTCTCACTGCCGCTTGCGGAGGCTGGGCTGCGCACTCACCTTCCTGGAGTCCCCAGGGAGGAGCGTCAGCTGTGCGCAAAGTGCAGACTCTCACTGCCGCTTGCGGAGGCTGGGCTGCGCACTCACCTTCCTGGACTCCCCAGGGAGGAGCGTCAGCTGTGCAGCAAAGTGCAGACTCTCACTGCCGCTTGCGGAGGCTGGGCTGCGCACTCACCTTCCTGGACCCCACAGGGAGGAGCGTCAGCTGTGCGCAAAGTGCAGACTCTCACTGCCGCTTGCGTGGCTGGGCTGCGCACTCACCTTCCTGGACTCCACAGGGAGGAGCGTCAGCTGTGCGCAAAGTGCAGACTCTCACTGCCGCTTGCGTGGCTGGGCTGCGCACTCACCTTCCTGGACTCCACAGGGAGGAGCGTCAGCTGTGCGCAAAGTGCAGACTCTCACTGCCGCTTGCGTGGCTGGGCTGCGCACTCACCTTCCTGGACCCCACAGGGAGGAGCGTCAGCTGTGCGCAAAGTGCAGACTCTCACTGCCGCTTGCGTGGCTGGGCTGCGCACTCACCTTCCTGGACTCCACAGGGAGGAGCGTCAGCTGTGCGCAAAGTGCAGACTCTCACTGCCGCTTGCGGAGGATGGGCTGCACACTCACCTTCCTGGACTCCACAGGGAGGAGCGTCAGCTGTGCGCAAAGTGCAGACTCTCACTGCCGCTTGCGTGGCTGGGCTGCGCACTCACCTTCCTGGACTCCACAGGGAGGAGCTTCAGCTGTGCGCAAAGTGCAGACTCTCACTGCCGCTTGCGGAGGCTGGGCTGCGCACTCACCTTCCTGGACTCCACAGGGAGGAGCGTCAGCTGTGCGCAAAGTGCAGACTCTCACTGCCGCTTGCGGAGGCTGGGCTGCGCACTCACCTTCCTGGACCCCACAGGGAGGAGCGTCAGCTGTGCAGCAAAGTGCAGACTCTCACTGCCGCTTGCGGAGGCTGGGCTGCGCACTCACCTTCCTGGACCCTACAGGGAGGAGCGTCAGCTGTGCGCAAAGTGTAGACTCTCACTGCCGCTTGCGGAGGCTGGGCTGCGCACTCACCTTCCTGGACTCCACAGGGAGGAGCGTCAGCTGTGCAGCAAAGTGCAGACTCTCACTGCCGCTTGCGGAGGCTGGGCTGCGCACTCACCTTCCTGGACTCCACAGGGAGGAGCGTCAGCTGTGCGCAAAGTGTAGACTCTCACTGCCGCTTGCGGAGGCTGGGCTGCGCACTCACCTTCCTGGACTCTACAGGGAGGAGCGTCAGCTGTGCGCAAAGTGTAGACTCTCACTGCCGCTTGCAGAGGCTGGGCTGCGCACTCACCTTCCTGGACTCCACAGGGAGGAGCGTCAGCTGTGCGCAAAGTGCAGACTCTCACTGCCGCTTGCGTGGCTGGGCTGCGCACTCACCTTCCTGGACCCCACAGGGAGGAGCGTCAGCTGTGCGCAAAGTGCAGACTCTCACTGCCGCTTGCGTGGCTGGGCTGCGCACTCACCTTCCTGGACTCCACAGGGAGGAGCGTCAGCTGTGCGCAAAGTGCAGACTCTCACTGCCGCTTGCGGAGGCTGGGCTGCGCACTCACCTTCCTGGACTCCACAGGGAGGAGCGTCAGCTGTGCGCAAAGTGCAGACTCTCACTGCCGCTTGCGGAGGCTGGGCTGCGCACTCACCTTCCTGGACTCCACAGGGAGGAGCGTCAGCTGTGCGCAAAGTGCAGACTCTCACTGCCGCTTGCGGAGGCTGGGCTGCGCACTCACCTTCCTGGACTCCACAGGGAGGAGCGTCAGCTGTGCGCAAAGTGCAGACTCTCACTGCCGCTTGCGGAGGCTGGGCTGCGCACTCACCTTCCTGGACCCCACAGGGAGGAGCGTCAGCTGTGCGCAAAGTGCAGACTCTCACTGCCGCTTGCGGAGGCTGGGCTGCGCACTCACCTTCCTGGACTCCACAGGGAGGAGCGTCAGCTGTGCAGCAAAGTGCAGACTCTCACTGCCGCTTGCGGTGGCTGGGCTGCGCACTCACCTTCCTGGACTCTACAGGGAGGAGCGTCAGCTGTGCGCAAAGTGCAGACTCTCACTGCCGCTTGCGGAGGCTTGGCTGCGCACTCACCTTCCTGGACTCTACAGGGAGGAGCGTCAGCTGTGCGCAAAGTGTAGACTCTCACTGCCGCTTGCGGAGGCTGGGCTGCGCACTCACCTTCCTGGACTCCACAGGGAGGAGCTTCAGCTGTGCGCAAAGTGCAGACTCTCACTGCCGCTTGCGGAGGCTGGGCTGCGCACTCACCTTCCTGGACTCCACAGGGAGGAGCGTCAGCTGTGCGCAAAGTGCAGACTCTCACTGCCGCTTGCGGAGGCTGGGCTGCGCACTCACCTTCCTGGACCCCACAGGGAGGAGCGTCAGCTGTGCAGCAAAGTACAGACTCTCACTGCCGCTTGCGGAGGCTGGGCTGCGCACTCACCTTCCTGGACTCTACAGGGAGGAGCGCCAGCTGTGCGCAAAGTGTAGACTCTCACTGCCGCTTGCGGAGGCTGGGCTGCGCACTCACCTTCCTGGACCCCACAGGGAGGAGCGTCAGCTGTGCGCAAAGTGCAGACTCTCACTGCCGCTTGCGGAGGCTGGGCTGCGCACTCACCTTCCTGGACTCCACAGGGAGGAGCGTCAGCTGTGCGCAAAGTGCAGGCTCTCACTGCCGCTTGCGGAGGCTGGGCTGCGCACTCACCTTCCTGGACTCCATAGGGAGGAGCGTCAGCTGTGCGCAAAGTGCAGGCTCTCACTGCCGCTTGCGGAGGCTGGGCTGCGCACTCACCTTCCTGGAGTCCCCAGGGAGGAGCGTCAGCTGTGCGCAAAGTGCAGACTCTCACTGCCGCTTGCGGAGGCTGGGCTGCGCACTCACCTTCCTGGAGTCCCCAGGGAGGAGCGTCAGCTGTGCGCAAAGTGCAGACTCTCACTGCCGCTTGCGGAGGCTGGGCTGCGCACTCACCTTCCTGGACCCCACAGGGAGGAGCGTCAGCTGTGCAGCAAAGTGCAGACTTTCACTGCCGCTTGCGGAGGCTGGGCTGCGCACTCACCTTCCTGGACTCCACAGGGAGGAGCGTCAGCTGTGCGCAAAGTGCAGACTCTCACTGCCGCTTGCGGAGGCTGGGCTGCGCACTCACCTTCCTGGAGTCCCAAGGGAGGAGCGTCAGCTGTGCGCAAAGTGCAGACTCTCACTGCTGCTTGCGTGGCTGGGCTGCGCACTCACCTTCCTGGACTCCACAGGGAGGAGCGTCAGCTGTGCGCAAAGTGCAGACTCTCACTGCCGCTTGCGGAGGCTGGGCTGCGCACTCACCTTCCTGGAGTCCCCAGGGAGGAGCGTCAGCTGTGCGCAAAGTGCAGACTCTCACTGCCGCTTGCGGAGGCTGGGCTGCGCACTCACCTTCCTGGACTCCCCAGGGAGGAGCGTCAGCTGTGCAGCAAAGTGCAGACTCTCACTGCCGCTTGCGGAGGCTGGGCTGCACACTCACCTTCCTGGACTCCACAGGGAGGAGCGTCAGCTGTGCGCAAAGTGCAGACTCTCACTGCTGCTTGCGGAGGATGGGCTGCGCACTCACCTTCCTGGACTCCACAGGGAGGAGCGTCAGCTGTGCGCTAAGTGCAGACTCTCACTGCCGCTTGCGGAGGATGGGCTGCACACTCACCTTCCTGGACCCCACAGGGAGGAGCGTCAGCTGTGCGCAAAGTGCAGACTCTCACTGCCGCTTGCGAAGGATGGGCTGCACACTCACCTTCCTGGACCCCACAGGGAGGAGCGTCAGCTGTGCGCAAAGTGCTCACTCTCACTGCCGCTTGCGTGGCTGGGCTGCGCACTCACCTTCCTGGACCCCACAGGGAGGAGCGTCAGCTGTGCGCAAAGTGCAGACTCTCACTGCCGCTTGCGGAGGATGGGCTGCACACTCACCTTCCTGGACCCCACAGGGAGGAGCGTCAGCTGTGCGCAAAGTGCTCACTCTCACTGCCGCTTGCGGAGGCTGGGCTGCGCACTCACCTTCCTGGACTCCCCAGGGAGGAGCGTCAGCTGTGCGCAAAGTGCAGACTCTCACTGCCGCTTGCGGAGGATGGGCTGCACACTCACCTTCCTGGACCCCACAGGGAGGAGCGTCAGCTGTGCGCAAAGTGCTCACTCTCACTGCCGCTTGCGTGGCTGGGCTGCGCACTCACCTTCCTGGACCCCACAGGGAGGAGCGTCAGCTGTGCGCAAAGTGCAGACTCTCACTGCCGCTTGCGGAGGATGGGCTGCACACTCACCTTCCTGGACCCCACAGGGAGGAGCGTCAGCTGTGCGCAAAGTGCTCACTCTCACTGCCGCTTGCGGAGGCTGGGCTGCGCACTCACCTTCCTGGACCCCACAGGGAGGAGCGTCAGCTGTGCGCAAAGTGCTCACTCTCACTGCCGCTTGCGTGGCTGGGCTGTGCACTCACCTTCCTTTCTTTTAGTTGCTCAGACCCAGAGCGCGCACAGTCACCTTTTAAAAATGTAAGAGCTCCGATGACTGAGCGCAAAGGGAAAACCCTGCCTGATGCTCTGGGTCTGATCGGAGCAGGATTGCAGACCCCAGCGACCAGAAGGGGCTGTTGCTGAGGCAACATCTAATTCCTTCATCGCTCCAAACCCAGAGCACATGACCTTCAGCGCCCGCGGCATGGAGCCGCAGCTGCAGGTCACTGCAGGGTGTCCTAGCCCCTCGCCGTCATGGTTATAGGATGGTCCGTGGGCACACAAGCTGCCCTGATCGGTGATGGAGGCACCCAGCAGGGACACCATTTGCCATGATCACACAGCGGACATTATTTTGCGGGATCACCCCGTATTTGGGGACTCTGTCCTGCAGTTTGCAGAGTGCCTGTGCGCGACTTGCTTTGTTCCCTGGAGTGTGACTCTTGGGAGACAGCAAGTCGGGACAGCCTGCCTCCAGCACAGCCACTCTGCAAACCAAAGTGGCCATCTACACAGCACGGCGCTGCCGCCTGCAGTTTTCTTTCTCTCCTTTTGTCTTGCTGCTAACGCTCTGACACCTGTCTTCATAAATAATAAAGCCTGGTGTTAAGAGCCATTAACAAATTGTTTAAATTACAAATGGGGCGGGCCAAACGTGAATGACACTGTGACATCATCATCACCCTGTGGACAAGTGTCCAGCAAAAGGATCTAATAGAGTGACCACCCTACGGACAGTCACCAGGGGCACCCAGATCTACAAAGTAACACAGCGTAAACACGAAGGCCAAGAGACATAAGTGCCTGTCATGGAGTCTGCATACTACTGCACGTGGATTCTGAGGCTTTTTATTGTGAGCCTGTAATGACAGATTCATGACTGACATTCTTAAAGGAGACAGCACCACATTTATAGTTCATAAAAACATTTGCAGGTGGCAATAGACCATAAATGGCAAGGGTAGGAAATATGTGTACAAATGATCTTTTAGAGACACCCCTTGTTGGGGGTGTGTCCTGGCCCCCATGCTGTCCCGTAAACCCCCACCCTGTAAGGACCACACTCGACACACGTCCTTACAGTTCGGGCTTCCCGGTCGCTCTATCGCGGCTGGGAACGCCCCGTTTATTTATACAGCATGCGGCGGCGTGCAACGTCATGCCGCCGCGTTCGCGTCCCGTCACGGGGCAGCACCACACCTGTATACACATTTAAGGCCATACACTACAAATTTAAACTTTCACAAAAGCAGACAAAATGATTGTACTAAGGTCTGTTTGTGCCAATGGAGTTCTATAGACAATTGCGGATCTGCGCATGTGTGAAAGCATACACACTCAAATTGTGAGCTGAACCGGAAGCGAAGAGCTGCGCATGCACGAGAGCGAAGTCACTGTACATAAATGGTGCCGAAGCGAAGATCTGCGCATGCTCAGAAGTAAAGACCCGGTTGGAGCAGGACTTCCCGCTGGCAGCCTGGACGCTCTCGCGAGATCTGCTCTAGAAACCCCGGCTGGGGGCAGTGTTGCCAACCTAGCGACTTTCTCGCTATATTTAGCGAGAAAGTACGCCCCCCTAGCGACTTTTTAATAAAAAAGCGGCTAGCGAGAAATCTAGCTACTTTTTTCAATTGGTTTGGAGACTTGCTCATTTATGCAAGTTTCCAAACCAATTGAAAAAAGTGCTGTAATTCGCCCGTTTTCTAACGGGAGTAGTGTAAAAACACACACATAACTTAAAAGGGAGGTGTTAAAAGGGGAGGGGGCCACAGTAAAACACACTTATAACTTAAAAGGGAGGTGTTAAAAGGGGAGGGGGCCACAGTAAAAGCCATAAATCGCAGGGGGAAAGAGGAGGTAATTATGCAAATTGGGCAGTGACGTCATCTAGCTACTTCTGGCGACTTCTAGGGGAGCCAATAGCTACTTTCTTCACTGAGGAGTTGGCAACACTGGCTGGGGGTTTGGTGCAGTATAGTCTGCAGTGCGGGCTACATCACTGTATGCTGGAGCTAGCAGTATGTACAATACGTGTTATTTCACCAAACGTGAGAGCAATTGTGCTTCAAATGGTTCTACAGTAGCCTCACTAGGCGGTTGTTTTATTAAACTTATTGAACATTGTCATTTCTAACAGAAGCAATGCACCTGTGAAACTTCAGTGATGGCCGAGGTAATCCTTGAATAGGTGCTGTGACAGGCCCAGTTCAGCTGTATAAAGAAAATACAAATAAGGGAAATGCATCCAGGTATGTCGACGAGACTTCTCTGCTAATATGTTCCCTATTGGTTATTGTTTGTGTTTCATAAGGAAGCTGTTGGGGGGTGGGGGGGGGGGGCAGCTGCTATACTACGAAACATGTATTTAAAAAGGAACATATTACAGGTGAAATATGGCTTGCTAGACTGTGTGCTGAAAAATAAAGAGAGGTTGTTTTTTAAAATGTATTTGTATTGTCCTCTTGAATTGCAGGCACAATTCTTTTTAGTTTTGCTTATCTCCTGACATTTGTCATAGTAAGTGCTAGGCCCATTAATTTCCCCTTTCTTATTCTGCTTTCCTTGTTTCTTAGTTTATTTCAAGCTGAAACTTAGCTCAAGCGCTTTAAATTGGGAGTTGCCAGCACTGGTCCTGGCATTTTATATAGTAGTGCAGTACTGCTGGATGAGGGAGGGTGCCAGCAGTGGTCTTAGTATTTTATACAGTAGCGCAGTACTGCTGGTGGAGGGAAGGTGCCAGCATTGGTCTTGTATTTTATACAGTAGCGCAGTACTACTGGTGGAGGGAGGGTGCCAGTATTGGTCCTGGCATTTTATACTGTATCCCAGTACTGCTGAAGGAGTCAGGGTGCCAGCATTGGGCATGGCATTTTGTACAGTAGCGCAGCACTGCTGGAGGAGGGAGGGTGCCAGCATTGGGCATGGCATTTTGTACAGTAGCGCAGCACTGCTGGAGGAGGGAGGGTGCCAGCATTGTGCTTGGCATTTTATACAGTACCGCAACACTGCTGGAGGAGGGAGGGTGCCAGTGTTCGTCCTGGTATTATATACAGTATCCCAGAACTGCTGAAGGAGGGAGGGTGCCAGAACTGGTCTTAGTATTTTATACAGTAGCGCAGCACTGCTGGAGGAGGGAGGGTGCCAGCATTGGGCATGGCATTTTATACAGTAGCGCAGCACTGCTGGAGGAGGGAGGGTGCTAGCATTGGTCTTGGCATTTAATACAGTACCGCAAAACTGCTGGGGCAGGGAGGGTGCCAGCATTGTGCTTGGCATTTTATACAGTAGCGCAGTACTGATGGTTGAGGGAATGGTGCCAGCATTGAGCTTGGCGTTTTATACAGTAGCGCAGTACTGCTGGTGGAAGGAGGGTGCCAGCACTGGTCTTGGAGTGTTATACAGTAGCGCAGTACTGCTGGTGGAAGGAGGGTGCCAGCACTGGTCTTGGAATGTTATACAGTAGCGCAGTACTGCTGGTGGAGGGAGGGTGCCAGCATTGGTTGGTCTTGGTATTTTATACAGTAGCGCAGTACTGCTGGTGGAGGGAGGGTGCCAGCATTGGTCTTGGTATTTTATACAGTAGCGCAGTACTGCTGGTGGAGGGAGGGTGCCAGCATTGGTCTTGGCATTTTTATACAGTAGCGCAGTACTGATGGTTGAGAGAATGGTGCCAGCATTGAGCTTGGCATTTTATACAGTAGTGCAGAACTGCTGGTTGTGGGAGGATGCCAGCACTGTTCCTGGCATTTTATACAGTAGCACACTACTGTTGGTGGAGGGAGGGTCCCAGCATTGGTCTTGGCATGTTATACAGTAGCGCAGTACTGCTGGTGGAAGGAGGGTGCCAGCATTGGTCTTGCCATGTTATACAGTAGCGCAGGACTGCTGGTGGAGGGAGGGTGCCAGCGTTGGGCCTGGAATTTTATACAGTAGCACAGTACTGCTGGTGGAAGAGGGGTGCCAGCACTGTTCCTGGAATTATATACAGTAGCACACTACTGTTGGTGGAGGGAGGGCTGGAGTTTATTCCGTTTGTTTCAACTGCAGTCTGGGAACATGAAGATTAGGGCTTTTAAGGTGACTAGCTATAAGGGGAAGTATTGGACTATGCCTTTTATTGAGGTGATTAATGAGCGGCTTAGTCATGGAACGTTTTAAGAAATTGAAGCACGACCTATATAAATTATCAATATTTTTCTGTTATTCTGATAGCTGTGGAAAAAGGGATTCAAGTTTTTACTAAAGTAAGGCTGGCTGAGGCTGTGTGTCTGTGAAGGAGTTTGGGGGAAGAGGTGTTATTGAGATGGAGAAGGGGTGGTTGAGTACAGTATACTTGAAGCCAAGATAGGAGAGGGTTTGAAGGATAGAGGAGTGGTCCACTGTATCAAACTAGATAATTTACAAGCCACCCACAACCTCCTCAACTCTAACCCGTAAACCCTAATAGCATTGCGGCTACTTTCCAATGCATTTTATGATTACCTTTAGGTTTGCTACATTTTTCACTTCGAAGGGTGTGTGTGTGTATTTAATTGCACCCTCGGGAGGATAGCTCAGGGGCAATGTGTTTGCCTTGGAAGCAAGACGACACAGAGCAATACAGGTTCGATCCTCGGGTCCGCGCTTAGAAACCTCTGGGTTATAAATAACCTATCATATCATGTATCACCCCCGCTCTCCCCACCATGTTTTTGTTGACTATATTTTCACTGTGTACCAGTTGGGGGCCATTGGGTCAGGGCTGAATTTCCTTTAGGTAAAGGATGATGGAGGGGCAGTGGGGGTGGGGCGGTAGCTGTTGAAGATAATGGTGGAAGAAGAGGAGCAATAGAGAGCAGAGTTGAGTGTAGGATGAGGATAAGGGAGTTCCCTTGAGTGTGAGCATGAAAGGCATGTACGTTGGCATGGGGAAGGTGGTCTGAGAGAGTGACGTCAACCTGTAGTTGGAGGGCTGTATTGATATCGGAGAAGTTGAGGTCGCCTAATAAGCCCATGGGAGTTATTACTGTAGTAGGCCTACTTTAGAAAAGAGTTAGGGTGGTAGGTGAAAAGGATGTTAAGAGGAATGGGACTGAGATATGTATGAAGAAAGGGTGAACGAAGTCGGAGGGGCTGATGGTTACCTTAAAGATCATTAAGCCAACATCAGTGCATTCTTTTTTAATGCTATTAGATGTCGCTTGCGGCACCTGTAAAAGCCCAAACGATTGCATTGACATACTGATTCATGTGTATTGTGTGCTGCAAATGATGACCTCTGCCTCAGTGCCAGTAAAACTGAGATTGTTCGCATTGGGACCCCTGCTCTCACTTTCCCACTTTCACTCTGGCTGGCCTCGCGCCCACCCCCACCTGCAAGGCCAGAGACCTTGGGGTCATCTTTGACTCCACTCTCTCCTTCGCTCACATTTCTGACTTCTCAAAAAATTCAAACTATCAACTACACCTCCTCAGAAGCACTCTACCGTTTCTCATTTTCTTCCTGCGTCTCACTGTCTCCAGAGCCCTAGTTCTCTCTAGGCTGGACTACTGCAACATCCTCTTCCTCAACCTCCCTGCTTCTGCTTTACGCCCTCTACAACTACAGAACAGAACCGCAAGAGTTATCCTTGGCCTCAAGCCCAGGGACTGCATCTCTCCGGCGCTGAAATCCCTTCACTGGCTCCCTGTGGCTGCAAGGATCATCAAATTCAAGACCCTCTGCATTGTCCACAAGGCTTTCTGTGGCCTGACACTGACTTACCTGCAGCGCTGCCTACCTAAATACTGTCCCTCTCGAGCCCTCTGCTCATCTACTTCCAACCTTTCGCAAGTGAGCCGGTTCTCCAAGCAGAGATTTCGAGGGAGATCCTTATTCTCAGCAAGCACCTCCCTCTGGAATAGCCTCCCTGGAACCCTCTGTCTTGAGCCTGATCTTCTTAAGTTCCGGAAACTCCAAGACCTTCCTCTTCTCCTTCTCTCTCCCTCTACCCTGCTGACCTAGCTCTCTGCTCTTTACATCTCTCCCTCCTCTTCCATACAGCTTTGCTGACTGGTCGCTTGGTGTACCTCAGAGTCTAACAGGTCCCTGGCACCCCCGCCAGTCCTCTTTGCACTTGCCTCCGGGCCCTGCACCCCATCGTCCCTCACTGCACTAGTAAATAAATCTAAGAGAGTTTCTCTCTCTCTGCACTATTCCCAGTCTCTACCGACTGGGTGCACTTGGACTCCCCCCCTACCCCCTCTCCCTTGACCGTCTTAAACGTGCACAATCCGAATGCATCTCTGCCTAAAGATCGTCTGTCTGTGCATCTCTGCCTGAAGATCATCTGTCTGTGCATCTCTGCCTGAAGATCGTCTCTCTGCCTGAAGATCGTCTGTCTGTGCATCTCTGCCTGAAGGTCGTCTGTCTGTGCATCTCTGCCTGAAGATCATCTGTCTGTGCATCTCTGCCTGAAGATCGTCTCTCTGCCTGAAGATCGTCTGTCTGTGCATCTCTGCCTGAAGATCGTCTGTCTGTGCATTTCTGCCTGAAGATCATCTGTCTGTGCATCTCTGCCTGAAGATCGTCTCTCTGCCTGAAGATCGTCTGTGTGTGCATCTCTGCCTGAAGATCGTCTGTCTGTGCATCTCTGCCTGAAGATCGTCTCTCTGCCTGAAGATCGTCTGTCTGTGCATCTATGCCTGAAGATCATCTGTCTGTGCATCTCTGCCTGAAGATCGTCTCTCTGCCTGAAGATCGTCTGTCTGTGCATCTCTGCCTGAAGATCGTCTGTCTGTGCATCTCTGCCTGAAGATCGTCTCTCTGCCTGAAGATCGTCTGTCTGTGCATCTATGCCTGAAGATCATCTGTCTGTGCATCTCTGCCTGAAGATCGTCTCTCTGCCTGAAGATCGTCTGTCTGTGCATCTCTGCCTGAAGATCGTCTGTCTGTGCATCTCTGCCTGAAGATCGTCTCTCTGCCTGAAGATCGTCTGTCTGTGCATCTCTGCCTGAAGATCGTCTCTGTGCCTGAAGATCGTCTGTCTGTGCATCTATGCCTGAAGATCATCTGTCTGTGCATCTCTGCCTGAAGATCGTCTCTCTGCCTGAAGATCGTCTGTCTGTGCATCTCTGCCTGAAGATCGTCTGTCTGTGCATCTCTGCCTGAAGATCGTCTCTCTGCCTGAAGATCGTCTGTCTGTGCATCTCTGCCTGAAGATCGTCTCTCTGCCTGAAGATCGTCTGTCTGTGCATCTATGCCTGAAGATCATCTGTCTGTGCATCTCTGCCTGAAGATCGTCTCTCTGCCTGAAGATCGTCTGTCTGTGCATCTCTGCCTGAAGATCGTCTGTCTGTGCATCTCTGCCTGAAGATCGTCTGTCTGTGCATCTCTGCCTGAAGATCGTCTCTCTGCCTGAAGATCGTCTGTCTGTGCATCTCTGCCTGAAGATCGTCTGTCTGTGCATCTCTGCCTGAAGATCGTCTCTCTGCCTGAAGATCATCTGTCTGTGCATCTCTGCCTGAAGATAGTCTCTCTGCCTGAAGATCATCTGTCTGTGCATCTCTGCCTGAAGATCGTCTCTCTGCCTGAAGATCGTCTGTCTGTGCATCTCTGCCTGAAGATCGTCTCTCTGCCTGAAGATCATCTGTCTGTGCATCTCTGCCTGAAGATCGTCTCTCTGCCTGAAGATCATCTGTCTGTGCATCTCTGCCTGAAGATCGTCTCTCTGCCTGAAGAGCGTCTGTCTGTGCATTTCTGCCTGAAGATCGTCTGTCTGTGCATCTCTGCCTGAAGATCGTCTCTCTGCCTGAAGATCGTCTCTCTGCCTGAAGATCATCTGTCTGTGTATCTCTGCCTGAAGATCGTCTCTCTGCCTGAAGATCGTCTGTCTGTGCATCTATGCCTGAAGATCATCTGTCTGTGCATCTCTGCCTGAAGATCGTATCTCTGCCTGAAGATCCTCTGTCTGTGCATCTCTGCCTGAAGATCGTCTGTCTGTGCATCTCTGCCTGAAGATCGTCTGTCTGTGCATCTCTGCCTGAAGATCGTCTCTCTGCCTGAAGATCGTCTGTCTGTGCATCTCTGCCTGAAGATCGTCTGTCTGTGCATCTCTGCCTGAAGATCGTCTCTCTGCCTGAAGATCATCTGTCTGTGCATCTCTGCCTGAAGATAGTCTGTCTGTGCATCTCTGCCTGAAGATCGTCTCTCTGCCTGAAGATCATCTGTCTGTACATCTCTGCCTGAAGATCGTCTCTCTGCCTGAAGATCGTCTGTCTGTGCATCTCTGCCTGAAGATCGTCTGTCTGTGCATCTCTGCCTGAAGATTGTCTCTCTGCCTGAAGATCGTCTGTCTGTGCATCTCTGCCTGAAGGTAGTCTGTCTCTGCATCTCTGCCTGAAGATCATCTGTCTGTGCATCTCTGCCTGAAGATCGTCTCTCTGCCTGAAGATCGTCTGTCTGTGCATCTCTGCCTGAAGATCGTCTGTCTGTGCATCTCTGCCTGAAGATCGTCTCTCTGCCTGAAGATCGTCTGTCTGTGCATTTCTGCCTGAAGATCGTCTCTCTGTGCATCTCTGCCTGAAGATCGTCTCTCTGCCTGAAGATCATCTGTCTGTGCATCTCTGCCTGAAGATCGTCTGTCTGTGCATCTCTGCCTGAAGATCATCTGTCTGTGCATCTCTGCCTGAAGATCGTCTGTCTGTGCATCTCTGCCTGAAGATCGTCTGTCTGTGCATCTCTGCCTGAAGATCATCTGTCTGTGCATCTCTGCCTGAAGATCGTCTCTCTGCCTGAAGATCGTCTATCTGTGCATCTCTGCCTGAAGATCGTCTGTCTGTGCATCTCTGCCTGAAGATCGTCTCTCTGCCTGAAGATCGTCTGTCTGTGCATCTCTGCCTGAAGATCATCTGTCTGTGCATCTCTGCCTGAAGATCGTCTCTCTGCCTGAAGATCGTCTGTCTGTGCATCTCTGCCTGAAGGTCGTCTGTCTGTGCATCTCTGCCTGAAGATCATCTGTCTGTGCATCTCTGCCTGAAGATCGTCTCTCTGCCTGAAGATCGTCTGTCTGTGCATCTCTGCCTGAAGATCGTCTGTCTGTGCATCTCTGCCTGAAGATCATCTGTCTGTGAATCTCTGCCTGAAGATCGTCTCTCTGCCTGAAGATCGTCTGTCTGTGCATCTCTGCCTGAAGATCGTCTGTCTGTGCATCTCTGCCTGAAGATCGTCTCTCTGCCTGAAGATCGTCTGTCTGTGCATCTCTGCCTGAAGATCGTCTCTCTGTGCATCTCTGCCTGAAGATCGTCTCTCTGCCTGAAGATCGTCTGTCTGTGCATCTCTGCCTGAAGATCGTCTGTCTGTGCATCTATGCCTGAAGATCATCTGTCTGTGCATCTCTGCCTGAAGATCGTCTCTCTGCCTGAAGATCATCTGTCTGTGCATCTCTGCCTGAAGATCGTCTGTCTGTGCATCTCTGCCTGAAGATCGTCTCTCTGCCTGAAGATCGTCTGTCTGTGCATCTCTGCCTGAAGATCGTCTGTCTGTGCATCTCTGCCTGAAGATCGTCTCTCTGTGCATCTCTGCCTGAAGATCGTCTCTCTGCCTGAAGATCATCTGTCTGTGCATCTCTGCCTGAAGATCATCTGTCTGTGCATCTCTGCCTGAAGATCATCTGTCTGTGCATCTCTGCCTGAAGATCGTCTGTCTGTGCATCTCTGCCTGAAGATCGTCTGTCTGTGCATCTCTGCCTGAAGATCATCTGTCTGTGCATCTCTGCCTGAAGATCGTCTCTCTGCCTGAAGATCGTCTGTCTGTGCATTTCTGCCTGAAGATCGTCTCTCTGTGCATCTCTGCCTGAAGATCGTCTCTCTGCCTGAAGATCATCTGTCTGTGCATCTCTGCCTGAAGATCATCTGTCTGTGCATCTCTGCCTGAAGATCATCTGTCTGTGCATCTCTGCCTGAAGATCGTCTGTCTGTGCATCTCTGCCTGAAGATCGTCTGTCTGTGCATCTCTGCCTGAAGATCATCTGTCTGTGCATCTCTGCCTGAAGATCGTCTCTCTGCCTGAAGATCGTCTATCTGTGCATCTCTGCCTGAAGATCGTCTGTCTGTGCATCTCTGCCTGAAGATCGTCTCTCTGCCTGAAGATCGTCTGTCTGTGCATCTCTGCCTGAAGATCATCTGTCTGTGCATCTCTGCCTGAAGATCGTCTCTCTGCCTGAAGATCGTCTGTCTGTGCATCTCTGCCTGAAGGTCGTCTGTCTGTGCATCTCTGCCTGAAGATCATCTGTCTGTGCATCTCTGCCTGAAGATCGTCTCTCTGCCTGAAGATCGTCTGTCTGTGCATCTCTGCCTGAAGATCGTCTGTCTGTGCATCTCTGCCTGAAGATCATCTGTCTGTGCATCTCTGCCTGAAGATCGTCTCTCTGTCTGAAGATCGTCTGTCTGTGCATCTCTGCCTGAAGATCGTCTGTCTGTGCATCTCTGCCTGAAGATCGTCTCTCTGCCTGAAGATCGTCTGTCTGTGCATCTCTGCCTGAAGATCGTCTCTCTGTGCATCTCTGCCTGAAGATCGTCTCTCTGCCTGAAGATCGTCTGTCTGTGCATCTCTGCCTGAAGATCGTCTGTCTGTGCATCTATGCCTGAAGATCATCTGTCTGTGCATCTCTGCCTGAAGATCGTCTCTCTGCCTGAAGATCGTCTGTCTGTGCATCTCTGCCTGAGGATCGTCTGTCTGTGCATTTCTGCCTGAAGATCGTCTGTCTGTGCATCTCTGCCTGAAGATCGTCTCTCTGCCTGAAGATCATCTGTCTGTGCATCTCTGCCTGAAGATAGTCTGTCTGTGCATCTCTGCCTGAAGATCGTCTCTCTGCCTGAAGATCATCTGTCTGTGCATCTCTGCCTGAAGATAGTCTCTCTGCCTGAAGATCGTCTGTCTGTGCATTTCTGCCTGAAGATCGTCTGTCTGTGCAGCTCTGCCTGAAGATCGTCTGTCTGTGCATCTCTGCCTGAAGATCGTCTGTCTGTGCATCTCGGCCTGAAGATCGTCTGTCTGTGCATCTCTGCCTGAAGATTGTCTCTCTGCCTGAAGATCGTCTGTCTGTGCATCTCTGCCTGAAGATAGTCTGTCTCTGCATCTCTGCCTGAAGATCATCTGTCTGTGCATCTCTGCCTGAAGATCGTCTCTCTGCCTGAAGATCGTCTGTCTGTGCATCTCTGCCTGAAGATCGTCTGTCTGTGCATCTCTGCCTGAAGATCGTCTCTCTGCCTGAAGATCGTCTGTCTGTGCATTTCTGCCTGAAGATCGTCTCTCTGTGCATCTCTGCCTGAAGATCGTCTCTCTGCCTGAAGATCATCTGTCTGTGCATCTCTGCCTGAAGATTGTCTGTCTGTGCATCTCTGCCTGAAGATCATCTGTCTGTGCATCTCTGCCTGAAGATCGTCTGTCTGTGCATCTCTGCCTGAAGATTGTCTGTCTGTGCATCTCTGCCTGAAGATCGTCTCTCTGCCTGAAGATCGTCTATCTGTGCATCTCTGCCTGAAGATCGTCTGTCTGTGCATCTCTGCCTGAAGATCGTCTCTCTGCCTGAAGATCGTCTGTCTGTGCATCTCTGCCTGAAGATCATCTGTCTGTGCATCTCTGCCTGAAGATCGTCTCTCTGCCTGAAGATCGTCTGTCTGTGCATCTTTGCCTGAAGATCGTCTGTCTGTGCATCTCTGCCTGAAGATCCTCTCTCTGCCTGAAGATCATCTGTCTGTGCATCTCTGCCTGAAGCTCGTCTCTCTGCCTGAAGATCTTCTGTCTGTGCATCTCTGCCTGAAGATTGTCTGTCTGTGCATCTCTGCCTGAAGATCGTCTGTCTGTGCATCTCTGCCTGAAGATCATCTGTCTGTGCATCTCTGCCTGAAGATCGTCTCTCTGCCTGAAGATCGTCTGTCTGTGCATCTTTGCCTGAAGATCGTCTGTCTGTGCATCTCTGCCTGAAGATCCTCTCTCTGCCTGAAGATCATCTGTCTGTGCATCTCTGCCTGAAGATCGTCTGTCTGTGCATCTCTGCCTGAAGATCTCTGCCTGAAGATCATCTGTCTGTGCATCGCTGCCTGAAGATCATCTGTCTGTGCATCTCTGCCTGAAGATCGTCTGTCTGTGCATCTCTGCCTGAAGATCGTCTGTCTGTGCATCTCTGCCCGAAGATCGTCTGTCTGTGCATCTCTGCCTGAAGATTGTCTGTCTGTGCATCTCTGACTGAAGATCGTCTCTCTGCCTGAAGATCGTCTGTCTGTGCATCTCTGCCTGAAGATCGTCTGTCTGTGCATCTCTGCCTGAAGATCGTCTCTCTGTGCATCTCTGCCTGAAGATCGTCTCTCTGCCTGAAGATCATCTGTCTGTGCATCTCTGCCTGAAGATCATCTGTCTGTGCATCTCTGCCTGAAGATCATCTGTCTGTGCATCTCTGCCTGAAGATCGTCTGTCTGTGCATCTCTGCCTGAAGATCGTCTGTCTGTGCATCTCTGCCTGAAGATCATCTGTCTGTGCATCTCTGCCTGAAGATCGTCTCTCTGCCTGAAGATCGTCTGTCTGTGCATTTCTGCCTGAAGATCGTCTCTCTGTGCATCTCTGCCTGAAGATCGTCTCTCTGCCTGAAGATCATCTGTCTGTGCATCTCTGCCTGAAGATCATCTGTCTGTGCATCTCTGCCTGAAGATCATCTGTCTGTGCATCTCTGCCTGAAGATCGTCTGTCTGTGCATCTCTGCCTGAAGATCGTCTGTCTGTGCATCTCTGCCTGAAGATCATCTGTCTGTGCATCTCTGCCTGAAGATCGTCTCTCTGCCTGAAGATCGTCTATCTGTGCATCTCTGCCTGAAGATCGTCTGTCTGTGCATCTCTGCCTGAAGATCGTCTCTCTGCCTGAAGATCGTCTGTCTGTGCATCTCTGCCTGAAGATCATCTGTCTGTGCATCTCTGCCTGAAGATCGTCTCTCTGCCTGAAGATCGTCTGTCTGTGCATCTCTGCCTGAAGGTCGTCTGTCTGTGCATCTCTGCCTGAAGATCATCTGTCTGTGCATCTCTGCCTGAAGATCGTCTCTCTGCCTGAAGATCGTCTGTCTGTGCATCTCTGCCTGAAGATCGTCTGTCTGTGCATCTCTGCCTGAAGATCATCTGTCTGTGCATCTCTGCCTGAAGATCGTCTCTCTGTCTGAAGATCGTCTGTCTGTGCATCTCTGCCTGAAGATCGTCTGTCTGTGCATCTCTGCCTGAAGATCGTCTCTCTGCCTGAAGATCGTCTGTCTGTGCATCTCTGCCTGAAGATCGTCTCTCTGTGCATCTCTGCCTGAAGATCGTCTCTCTGCCTGAAGATCGTCTGTCTGTGCATCTCTGCCTGAAGATCGTCTGTCTGTGCATCTATGCCTGAAGATCATCTGTCTGTGCATCTCTGCCTGAAGATCGTCTCTCTGCCTGAAGATCGTCTGTCTGTGCATCTCTGCCTGAAGATCGTCTGTCTGTGCATTTCTGCCTGAAGATCGTCTGTCTGTGCATCTCTGCCTGAAGATCGTCTCTCTGCCTGAAGATCATCTGTCTGTGCATCTCTGCCTGAAGATAGTCTGTCTGTGCATCTCTGCCTGAAGATCGTCTCTCTGCCTGAAGATCATCTGTCTGTGCATCTCTGCCTGAAGATAGTCTCTCTGCCTGAAGATCGTCTGTCTGTGCATTTCTGCCTGAAGATCGTCTGTCTGTGCAGCTCTGCCTGAAGATCGTCTGTCTGTGCATCTCTGCCTGAAGATCGTCTGTCTGTGCATCTCTGCCTGAAGATCGTCTGTCTGTGCATCTCTGCCTGAAGATTGTCTCTCTGCCTGAAGATCGTCTGTCTGTGCATCTCTGCCTGAAGATAGTCTGTCTCTGCATCTCTGCCTGAAGATCATCTGTCTGTGCATCTCTGCCTGAAGATCGTCTCTCTGCCTGAAGATCGTCTGTCTGTGCATCTCTGCCTGAAGATCGTCTGTCTGTGCATCTCTGCCTGAAGATCGTCTCTCTGCCTGAAGATCGTCTGTCTGTGCATTTCTGCCTGAAGATCGTCTCTCTGTGCATCTCTGCCTGAAGATCGTCTCTCTGCCTGAAGATCATCTGTCTGTGCATCTCTGCCTGAAGATTGTCTGTCTGTGCATCTCTGCCTGAAGATCATCTGTCTGTGCATCTCTGCCTGAAGATCGTCTGTCTGTGCATCTCTGCCTGAAGATTGTCTGTCTGTGCATCTCTGCCTGAAGATCGTCTCTCTGCCTGAAGATCGTCTATCTGTGCATCTCTGCCTGAAGATCGTCTGTCTGTGCATCTCTGCCTGAAGATCGTCTCTCTGCCTGAAGATCGTCTGTCTGTGCATCTCTGCCTGAAGATCATCTGTCTGTGCATCTCTGCCTGAAGATCGTCTCTCTGCCTGAAGATCGTCTGTCTGTGCATCTTTGCCTGAAGATCGTCTGTCTGTGCATCTCTGCCTGAAGATCCTCTCTCTGCCTGAAGATCATCTGTCTGTGCATCTCTGCCTGAAGCTCGTCTCTCTGCCTGAAGATCTTCTGTCTGTGCATCTCTGCCTGAAGATTGTCTGTCTGTGCATCTCTGCCTGAAGATCGTCTGTCTGTGCATCTCTGCCTGAAGATCATCTGTCTGTGCATCTCTGCCTGAAGATCGTCTCTCTGCCTGAAGATCGTCTGTCTGTGCATCTTTGCCTGAAGATCGTCTGTCTGTGCATCTCTGCCTGAAGATCCTCTCTCTGCCTGAAGATCATCTGTCTGTGCATCTCTGCCTGAAGATCGTCTGTCTGTGCATCTCTGCCTGAAGATCTCTGCCTGAAGATCATCTGTCTGTGCATCGCTGCCTGAAGATCATCTGTCTGTGCATCTCTGCCTGAAGATCGTCTGTCTGTGCATCTCTGCCTGAAGATCGTCTGTCTGTGCATCTCTGCCCGAAGATCGTCTGTCTGTGCATCTCTGCCTGAAGATTGTCTGTCTGTGCATCTCTGACTGAAGATCGTCTGTCTGTTCTCTCTTGTCTTCAAACCCAAGATGTGCAGTTGAAAGAAACGCAGAATCGCCATCAGGCCTGCTTGCTGTATCTGAACTGTTAAATGTATTGTCTTCACTTACTCTGCCTGTGCAGGCCGTTATCGTCTCAGAATTTCAAAGGCTCTGAGCAACTGTTTGTTTTTCCCCCCCATGTTCCCACCATCCGGGAGTGCTTTGAAACACTGCCTGTGTATACACGCTTTATAAATTAACAATACCATACCATACTACACATGGGGAGAAGGGCTTCTGGTGAGGGGCATACATGAATGTCCATGGCCATACTAATCCATATGGCTAATCCCACCCGCTCCTGCCCTTCTCCGCCCAAAAGTGCTCTGCATGGGAACTCTTTGGGCTGGCTCTTCGGTGCCGGCGGCTGCCATGTTGTACGTGCTGTGCATATGAGGCAGGCTGCCTGAAAGTACATTAGAGCACAGGGCAGGCATGCCCAATGGGCCCCGCTCCTCCTGTGTCTCCTCCCCCTCTTGTGACTGTGTGCCCCAGTTCCCTGGGTGCCCCTGAGTGGTGGCGTGTGCCCGGGGAAGGAAAGTGTGCATGGAGCCGTGGCCCAGACACATGGCCATGGACATAGACGCTGCCCATGGCTCTGATGCTGGAGAAGGCATGGTGGGGCCTGGCGCAGAACATTATACGAAATGTGGGCCCACAGCCTGGCATGTCTCACTGGGCTTCCTTTTGTCGAGTGCTCCAGAAACAATAGAACAGCGAGCCATCTGTGGGTGACGGATCAGCCTGTTGTGTTAATGTGTGAGCAGCCTGCTCGCTTATTCCGCCCCTATTAGCAGAGTAGCCCGGTTTCCATTCAGGAGCAGGCTGTTGGGGGTTCGTCCATGCCCCCATGCGGTCCCGTAGCCCCCAACTAACAAGGACGACACCTCACACAGGTCCTTGCTGTTCGGGCTTCCCGGCCGCTCTACGCGGCCGGGAAACGCCCCGTTTATTTGTGCTGCACGCGGCGGCGTGCAACGTCACGCCCCCACGCGCGTGCCCATCATCGGGCAGCGCCACACTCCTCCTTTTTCCAGGAGAAACAAACAAACACACACTACAACTATGCACTGCACACGATACACCATAACAGTAACATTCTAACATTCCCCGTTGTCGGAAACACCCCTTTATTACCAGCCACCCGGGTCCCCTTACTTCAACAGTGATTACCACTACAGTAGTCGGCCAAATGTCCAAGTACGTAATCGGTGAGGCGAGCAGGTTTCCCTCGCCCAGCCCTCTGGGGGTATCTCCAAGGGGGACAGCTGTCCCGCACAGATCATAAAAGATGCTGCAAGGGATCTCTCCCCATTCATTACAAAATCAATAAACCTGTCATTCTCTGATAACTCGGTACCCAGCAATCTGAAACAATCCTGGGTCCTACCACTACTAAAAAAAACTACCCTCGACCCAGATATACCCACGAATTACAGACCCATCACCACTGTCCCATTCTTACTAAAAATTCTTGATAGAGTGGCCTATCTACAAATCCAGGATTACCTCGAGACTAACCATTTACTAGGAATTCGCCAGTCCGGCTTTCGTCCACTACACGGGACAGAAACGGCCCTGGTTGATCTCAAGTGCCAGATAGACGACCTCAAAGATAAAGGTAAAGCTGGCATCCTTCTTCTTCTTGACCTATCCGCTGCGTTTGATCTGGTTGATCACAAAATCCTGTGCAACCATCTGTCATCGGCAGTACACTTCTCCCACTCTGCAATTTCATGGATCCAATCCTTCCTGGACAATAGGACCATGCGGGTCTTCTCACCCCTCGCAGCTGCCGACCCTATCCCTATTACTTGTGGTGTCCCACAAGGATCTTGTGTATCACCTACTTTGTATAACATTTTTACAAAGCCCCTATTCGACAAGTTGGACCATCTGGGCGTCACCTACACCAACTACGCAGATGACACCCAGATACTCCTCACCTTATCCGGCAAATATAATTCGGACGCCATTTGGATCAATGAAGTCTTCTCCATCATTCAGGCATGGATGGCCACACATGGCCTCTGCCTGAATGATGACAAGACTGAACTGCTCCTTGTCGGCTCACCCAACACCATTCGGAAACTTAGTCCCAGCTACACTAGCTTTACCATTGACGGCAACACCATCCCTATCGCCAAGAGTGTAAAAACCCTTGGTTTTTACCTCGACACGAATACTAATCTAGCCAAACAAATTAATATGACTGCCTCAGCCACGGCCTACACGGGCAAACTAATCAGGGCCTGTAGACCGCTGATTTCCCCTAACAACTGCCTCACCTTAGCCAGAGCACTTATACAATCTAAACTAGATTACTGCAATAGTCTCTATGTAGGTTCCAACAAAATGGTAATTAATAAATTGCAAGTTCTACAAAATAATGCACTCCGTGCCGCCCTGAATATTCCCAGAAGAGAACATATTTCGGATACCAGAATTGCATGCAAATGGCTCTCCATCCAACAAAAAATAGATCTAAAAACCATCGTCCTCACCTATAAAGCACTCAACGGCCTTGCCCCTCCCTATCTCACTAACAAATTTACACTAAGACAGAACACTAGAACCACTAGATCCTCTAATACACTACAACTGACTGTGCCCAAATTCTCCCTCAAAAGAGCTGGTGGTTCCAGCTTCCCAGCTCTGGCTTCACAACTTTGGAATACCATTCCACTGGATATCAAATCTACACCCACTTTCCAGCCTTTCAGAACTAAGGTCATCACCTGGTTACTCAGCAATTAACCTACCATGATTGAATGCATACCCTCTGCAAGAATGTATTTTGCACTATGTCAGAATATTATTGTCTATGCACTAATTGCTATCTTGTCAAGTATACCTTTGCTTCATCACTGTACAATTGTGCCCTACCTTGCCTGTAACTCGAAGCTTAAGCGCCCATATACCCTTGGGTCAGGTGCGCTATACAAATTAATAAACAAACAAACAAACAAACCTCCGGCACGGGTGATCTGTCCACAGGTGTTGGTCTGGCTGGAGACTCAGGCAGGCCCGGTGTTTCATCAGGGTCCTCTGGGAGCTCACCGGGGTCTGGCTCAGGAGGCGGGTCAGTTCTTGAGTCCCGTAGCTTCTTGAAGAAGCTGACATTTCGAGTGACCACAGACCGGCCGTCCGATGCAGTTATCATGGACCCTTTTACCGCGACAACGTCCAGCGGCTCTGGCTCATAGGGCAGAGAGAGCTTTCCATGTGGATGTCGGTTGCGAATGAGGACCTCGTCCCCTGGTTCCAGTCGTTGTGGGCGAAGCCCTCTCCGGGCATTCTCCGGCTCGATCCATGCTTTCCGGTCAGCCTCGACCTGCCTATCATCGATCACGCCCGGCTCCTTCTCCCCCACTTCGGGTAGCAGTCCACGCGGGCAACGCCTAACCAGGGCCTCTGCCGGGGCCACTCCCGTGAATGCGTGGGGCGTGGTGCGATAGACCCTCAGAAATTGGTACAACGCTCGCTGCAATGGCTGTCCCTGCACCTGGGCAATTCTAAACTTGTTGAGGGTCCTCATGAGCCATTCAGCTTCTCCATTGGCCCTTGGCCACAGGGGAGTGATTTTCCTGTGCACCACCCCATAGCTCTCCAACAGCTCCGAAAAACGTTTGCTCTGGAATGGTGAGCCATTGTCCGAGCACAGCGTCTGAGGGAACCCATGGGCCGAAGTCCGCATGGACGACCTCCCATGGTCGCTTCCCGCGAGGCATCGCCTCTATCTCCGGCTCTCGCTGTAGTGGAGAAGCCGCCTGGCACCACACACAGGCCGCCACGAAATCATCCACCTTGCGCTCGAGTTCCAGAAACCACACCTTCAGCCGTAGGCGGGCCTTGGTCTTGGCGGCACCCTGATGACCACGATGGGCCAGCGCGATCACGTTGCCCACCTTCGACTGGGGCACCACAATTCCGGTCACCCCTGAGCAGGAGCCCGGAGGTTGAAAATGACAGCTCTTCCCGGACTTTCCACAGCTGCTCCAGCACAGTCCTGGCCTCCTGCGTGCGCCCTGCCAGGGCCTCCAGCACCGACTTCCAAGAGCCGTGCTGCATAGACTGCTTCAGGATGTTAAAACACTCATCCTCGGTTGCCGCCACCTCCAGCTCTTGGAGAGGCATGGCATTCGGTGTCGCCGCCTCCACTACCACCCGGACATGTTCTTCGGCCTCCTCAGTGCACGTGTCCGGGTCTCCTCCGCCGGGTGCCCCCGGGTGTCTGGAGAGGTAATCGGCCGCGTTGTTCGCCCCAGGCCGATAGACTAGAGTGACCCCATACTCCAGCAAGGCGAGCATCCATCTTTCAATCCGCGCGGGTGGCTTGGAAGATGACCCCGCCAGGATGGGCAGCAACGGTTTGTGGTCCGTCACGACCGTCACTGGGCGTCCAAGGACATAGAGTCGGAAGTGCCGGCATCCTCAGAGCACCGCCAGTGCCTCCCGCTCGATTTGCGAGTACCGTTGTTCTGCCTCTGACAGGGCCTTGCTGGCGTAGGCCACCGGGCGGACACCCCCATCTGGGTCTACCTGGGTCAGGACGGCGCCCAGTCCGAACGGGCTGGCGTCAACAATGATCTCCGATGGTAACATGGGATCGAAGAAGGACATGGTGTCCTCGGCTGCCAGGGCGCCTTTGATATCGTCAAACGCGGTCTGTTCCAGTGGGCCCCAGTTCCAGATCGTGTCCTTTCTCGTTAGTGCCCTGAGCAGTTCCGACCTGGAGGAAAGATTCTTGATAAACCGTCCACAGTACGAAACCATGCCCAGAAAGCTCCGTACCTCAGACAAAGACTCCGGAGGCTGCGCCTTCTTTATGTCCTGCACCTTCCTGGGATCGGGAGACACTCCCCCCTCCTTGAACACAAAACCAAAGAACTCTATGGATGGTCGGAGGAATTCACACTTCTCCTTTTGCAGGGTGAGGCCCAAGGACTGCAGTCTCTCAAATGTCTTTGCCAGACGCCGTAGATGGTCGACCTCCGTTCTCGCGAACACCAAGATGTCGTAGCTAATATTCAGAACACCCTCCAAGTCCGCTAGGGCACCCCGGATTATGTTCTGGAATTCCTCGGCCGCCGAGGAGACACCAAAACTATGCCTCTTGTAACGGTAGAGCCCCCGATGTGTGGTGAAGGTGGTGATGTATCTCGACTCGGGGTGGAGGACAACCTGATGATACCCCGCCCTGAGGTCCAGTTTCGAGAAGAAACAAGCACCATGTACCTCTGCAATGATGTCGTCTATCGTCGGGGTGAGGTGTCTTTCTCTCCTGATGGCCTTGTTTGCGAACCTCATGTCAACGCAGATCCTGACAGCGTCGGGCTGCTTGGGTTTTCGTGCCACTACTATGGGGGACACCCAGGGGGTGGGGCCCTCCACCTTCTCTATTATGTCCAGATCCACCAGGCTATCCAGCTCTTTGTCCACCTGTTCTCGAAGGTGAAACAGCACCCGCCGATGCTTCAGGGTAATGGGCTGCACCGAGTCGTCAATGTGTAGTCTCACAGGTTCCCCCACTTCTGTCCGATTCCCTTGAACAGTGCTGCATATTTCTCTAACAGGTTATTTATGTCCTGCAAGTAGACAGAATATGCAAAGGTGACAATACCAAGGGCCTCAGCTGCAGCACAGCTCAGCAACGTGTTGGTGGTCACAGGTGTTACATAGAACTGTGCTTTAATTTGAAAGCCATCATGCGCCACCTTGGCCACAAACGCACCGTCCAGGGGAATGGGTTGATGACCACCAAAAGCGAAGATGCGGGCCCTTGGTGCCGCCAACTTGGGGGGTCGGTCCATAACATCATAATGTCCCCGTGCCATTACATTGACGGATGCCCCAGTGTCCACGAGGACCGGAACGGGAGATTGATTCACCTCGATTACACACCTGGGCTGTCTCCTGTTCTTACTCTTCAGGACCCCCACACTCGAGACAAAAAACACATTTTCTTCCTCGTCCTCCTCCACTTCCTCCACCTGGGCGCCCTCCTCGCTCTGATCCACCTGAGCGACATTGGGCGGCCGACCCTGGCGGGTGAAACTTGCCCGCCCTGGGCCTCTCGGTACCAGGACAGGCGTGGCTGCCTTGCATACCCTGGAAAAATGGTCTGGCAAGCCACACCGCCCACATGTCTTTCTGGCCGCCGGGCATTCTGCTGGGTGGGGCAGGTCATATCCACACTTTATGCATATTTCCCCTGCCCTTCCGGCCCTCTCTCGGGGAGCACCTCCAGGCCTTCTGACACCCCTGCCGCCGTGCCACATCGCACATACCTCCTCAGTCTTGATGGGGCGCGACCCTGCCTCCATCTTGGTTGCTCTCGCCTCTGACACCTCATGGCACCTCCCCAATTCAAGGATGCGCTGCAGCGTGATGCCTGGTTCTCGTAGCACCTGGCGCCTGAGTTTGCCTGATGAGCACGCCTGGATGAGCATTGTCCTAATCATGTCCTCTGCATCCCCCCAGGCGCAGGCTAAGGAGAGACGCCTCAGGCGGCCATAGAATGAGTCCAGAGATTCATCGTCCTTCTGCTTGGCCGATAGCATCACAAAACGCTCATAGTCCGTGTTTGCAAGAGGCAAGAAGTAAGCCTGCAGGGCAGTCTTCGCCTGACCATATGATCCATCCCCAGGCGGCAGCGATTCAAAAATCTCTTGCACGGACGGTCCTGCCGAATACAGCATGGTTGCCAGCCTGGTGTCATCATCCACCACCTGGGCCGCTCGAAAGTACATGTCCAGACGGTCCACCCACCTTCTCCATCTGGGCCCTAGGCTAGATGGTGGGCCCGACACACCAAACTCAGGGATGAGCTGCAGAGCCGCCTCGGTGCGCACCTGGGCCATGACCGGAAGGGTTTGTGGAGCAACGGGCCCCGCCGCTGGCTGTACCAAAGGTGGAAGCCCTTGAGGAGCCGCCTGAACAAGTGGAGGTTGCTGCACAAGCTGCCCCTGAGGTGGCGCACGTGGTGGGGGTGGAGGAGGCCGCTGAACTGCCGTTGCGCCACCTTGGTCCTCAGTGTCACTCATGAGTCTGAGCGCACAGGGACCCCGGCATAGAACACCGGGGCCGCAACTCAAACTCCATAGTCACTGCAGCACCTTGTGATGATGAAGAGGGTGAAATCAGCATGGCCACCCACCTGCTGATGAAGATGCACCACCTTGATGATGAAGGGGATGAAACAAAGTGTGTCCATCAGCCTGATGATGAAAGAGATGAGGATAAACTGTTCAGCCTTCAAATGTTCCAAAAATTAGAAGAGGAAAAAGTGTGATGGTCATATAGATCCTAGGCCAAAAGCCTTATTCCTTGCTTCCACTCGACGTAGTAAACCCAAAGAAAAACCAAAATTGAAGATAGGCACATATTCCTGCAGGTATGCCTTCCTGCTGTCAGGGGTTCCAAAAATTAAGCTTGGGGCCGCTTCCGAGCCGAAACCGGAGCCTCGTGAAGTCCCACAGCTTGTGTTCCAAAATGGCCGCCAGCCGCGTGGGTAACGCACTACCCGCGGCAAAGAAACGAAGTGTTGCATCCACCTTGTTTCGGTGACAAAAATTGTATTAATATTCACCGCCGGGTCCGGGCATCGTTTCCCCCACTTGTCACCACTGTTGGGGGTTCGTCCATGCCCCCATGCGGTCCCGTAGCCCCCAACTAACAAGGATGACACCTCACACAGGTCCTTGCTGTTCGGACTTCCCGGTCGCTCTGCGCGGCCGGGAAACGCCCTGTTTATTTGTGGTGCACGCAGCGGCGTGCAACGTCACGCCGCCGCGTGCGTGCCCGTCATCGGGCAGCGCCACACAGGCTAGCAGAGGGGTTCGTGCTATAGAAACTGAGAGGAGAGTAGCGCTGAAAATCCTTGTGTTGGGCCTACTTCATTATTACTGGCAATATGATCCTCACCAGGCACACAGAGGAGGCGCTTCACCAGCAGTAACAGCCTTCCTCACTCAAGGTGGGAGCACGTGAGGAGAGGGTTTAGGTATTCTACCCCCATCAGAGTATCGGCAGAGGGAATCACCAGGAGAGGAGCGGGGCTTCCCTATAACCACTCCCCGTGGCCATGGTGACCTAACACACCTCCTGGGCTGGCTGCATTGTGTGTGAAAGGATAGAGAGAGTGTGAGATGTGGGTGGCGTGGCTATCCACTGCTATAACATACAGGCATGTTTCGGGTAACGTTTGAAACCCTCTGCTCAGGTGGCAGTGTCACGGGCTAGCCGTGCCCGCGGCGTCATAAGCAGCTCTCCCATGTGTGCAGTTTCTGTAATGGGGCATCTCCTTGTTTGCAGACCATATGCCTGCTGCCAGGGGCGTTGCTAGGGGGGGGCTAAGGGGGCTATAGCCCCTGATCTTTTGGTTGTAGCCCCGGATAGAATCTCAGGAGCTACAGCCAAAAGACTAGCTAGCCCCCAGTCCCAACAGGTCCAACATCAGTTTAGCCCCGGGTCTTTTCCAGACCTAGCAACTCCCCTGCCTGCTGCCAGTGCTGAAGACGCCCAGTGATCATCTTTAAACCCACCCGCCCTGCAGGAGCCTTTTGTACAGGAAGGCAGAAGGGATTGCTCTTGACACCTGGGAACACGCAGACAGTGTCTTCTGTTACATCTACTTGTCTTCTTGCAGACTCCCTTCATCTGTGTTCTGTTGTCTCAGTTATGCACCAAACACACTACGCGGCATAGAAAAAGGTTACTTTAGTCATGTAGTGTATGTGGCTGTGTTTGTGCTGTGGCGCTCTTACTAGAGAAAATACACCAGTGGTTTGGGCGACTGGCCTGTCCCTACATTAATTAGAAAGCATCACCACGCGTTGAAAGTCTCTGAGCAACACCAACCATGTTCCTATATTCCATCTGAAGAGGCAGCCTGTTGCCTGTTTGTCCGGAAAGCAACAGTTCAAAGACAATCCCGACCAAATAATACGCCAATTAGAGTTCCTAAAGTGTATGGAAATATATCAAAAGCTAAATGTAACAACACTAAGCCAATACGACATGGCACAACACATCACACAGTTTGATAGTTTCACTTCACCCGTCAATCCGAAAAGACAGCCCACAATTTGTTAAGGGATGGTGCGCAAATCTAAATAAATGCTGATTGGACCTAATGCTCTTAACAATTGAATTAGCACAGAATTTGTCCTCTCTCAAGTCGGAAATAACTTCTATTAAAACAAATGTATCCAAATGAATGTGTGAGGTACAAATGCACACTCTTTTGGGGAATGTTAGTTCAAAATTAGAAAGCTACCAGAGGAACCCGGAGGCAAGTAAATTGAGAACGTTTGGACGTGCCGCTTTTGATTATAAATACAACATTGTCTCAGGGATAGAAATTAAGATTGGATAAGCCAGAGCTAAAAGCAGCTCCTGGTTATCCAGCATTAACTAGTGACCAGGAGCTACCCCAAAGGGACCATGAGCTAGTACATAGTGTTCTGCAAATGTTAGTTCCACATACGATGCAAAGCCTTCACTTTATCCTTTATTTAGACACCTTATGCTTTAAATGTCATATAGATGTGTCCTAATGATTATTTATAGATTGTCACAAATGCACAGAGGTAAATCTAGGTGTGTTTGTTTGGCATTAGTTGGCCTGAGGAGCCAAAAGCGGCTCCTGGTAGCTGTTGGTGTCAAGCTTGCCAGGCTCTCCTAGGTTACAAGCAGGAGCTAAATAGCTCCCAGCTCCCCTCAATTTCGAACCTTGTTGTCTAAACTTGGCAGCAATATTACTCCAAAAAAAACATCAAGTCAACCTGAGAGTGGGCCCTCCACCTCTGATATACTGAGCAGGGATAGTGAATTAGGAGCTACTATTATTAGACCTACACAATCTTCCTCAGATACCACCACATAAAGGGTCATTTTTTTCCCAGACGAGGGTGCTCCGCTGAGGGCGACAACTACAACTACTGCAGTTCTAGTCACCACTTCTTTTTTTAGAAGCAGGACTTTAGAAGCAGGACCCGCATTAGACGAGGGCAGAAAGAAAACTTCCGCCCGCACACAACTTTCCCGCAAGACTTGATTGTGAAGCTTTCCGATATTACACTAATGAAATTACAGCGACAAGCACTTTCCTTGGGTATATCATTTGTGATGACTAATGAGTCAACTCTGTTACAATAATGGATTGACTTGCACACATTTCTTTGACAAAAATGAGACTCAAGGCATTCTTTGCAACAGATTTCTCTTCCTCGGCCGAAGAAGAGCAATCGGAATATCTAGAATTTAAACCAAAAAGTACGTTTTACCCACCCGTTTCAAATAGAGCCATTGACATATTTGAACAGATGGTTCTAGATCATTTTAAATCAATTCCCTTTAGTTCCAGTAGGAGAAGTAATTTGAGTATTACTCAGAAGGATGTCTTGAAGAGTCCAGCTGGCAATTCAGCCATTATCTTTTAAACCGGATGATAAAGGAGGGTCCATTGTGATTCTCAACACAGTGGACTATGCCATGAATCTGAGGGGCAGCTTAAGGATATCAATACCTATGCACCTCTTTTCCTACACCAACTATACAAGCACTTATGAAATAAGTGTTAGACCAAGCTGAATTGAACAAACTCATTTCAACTAAAACGCAACATTTTCTTGACAGCAAACCATCCTCTTATTCCCATTTCCTCCATATGTCCAAAAATTCAATAGTCTTTAATCAATCCCTGCTGGGTGTCCGATTGTGGCAGCGACAGGCGGCATACTTGAACCACTTTCCAAATATATAGACCAGATCATACAACCACTGATTACATCTACCCCCACCTTCCTAAAGCACACAGGAGATTTCTTGAGGCAATTGTATTCTCTGGCACCAACGTACACTAACATATTGATGTTTGCGAGTGATGCGACCAGCCAATACTCGTCAATACCATGCGAAGTGGGGTTGAGTGCCATGGGGAGGTTCCTCCTCCAACACGACAATATAGGAGCAGACAGAATATTTTTTTCTGCTCCAAGTATGTTCTTATCTACAAACAACTGGTACGTCCATGGGGCGAGTATGGCCCCATGTTATGCCAATGTATTTTTTGCATTACTTTGAGCAGCATCTGATTTTGGCAACAGAGAGGGCACCATCTCATTTAGTCTTCTATAGTAGTTATATTGATATCTTTGGCATCTGGCATGGTACCAGCACTGAGTTAATTTTGTTTCTGGAAGAGTGGGATACTCTACATGACAGCGTTAGATTCACTTTTTGAACAGACCAGACAGCAATATACTTCCTAGACACCCATCTGCAATTCAGTGAGAGAAAATGTACTACTTCAATGTATAGCAAGCCAACTGATAGGAGCATCTTCCTACATACAAAAAGTTTTATCCTCCGAATACTATGAAAGGGTTACTCTTTAGTCAACTGGTAAGACTTTGTTGGATGATTTCTGACCCAATGGAATATGAGAAACAATGTAACCAAATGCTGGAGCGCTTTAGAGCAAGGCTCTGTGATGATGGACACTTATCAGTTGCTAAAGCCAAAGCTGATACATTGCCATGAGGTACACTACTACAAGAAAGACTTTGGCGTGAATTGGCTAATTTGCTTCACACTTACACCTACCTACGTCAAAGTAATCGAGTAAAGCAAATCATCTCTAAACATTGGAATGTTTTGCAGCATGATGATATCGCTGCTAATCTCTTCCCTGACAAAACCATCTTTGCTTATAAAAATAAAATGTCCATACAGGAATCACTGGTACATGCAGAAAGTGAAGCTATTACTCTGTCAAAATTGATCTAAACGGGGGGCCTATGCATGTTATTAATGTCTGCACTGTCATAACATCATTGAAGGCTCTACCATTAACCATGCGTATTCTGGTGAGAAGATTAAACTTAAGTCCGCTTGTACATGCGATTCAATGAATGTTGTGTATGGATTGAAATGCCCTTGTGGTCTTTTATATGGGCCTAACGACTCGAAAAACCAAAATTCACCAGTTGCAATGCACTTTAAGGTATCAGTGACTCAACTGCAAGATGTCATCTTGGAACAAGTTCAGCGCCCCAAGAGAGCTTGAGCCTTTAATAGACTTTTACAAACTTTCTTCTTTACATCCGAGAGGCATGAACCTGACTTTTGATTTAAATGACTCTACTGTGCTCTTTATTGTCTATTGCTCATACAGGTCTAATATGAGCCTGCACAATTCTGGTTTAGCTTTAATCAAAGGGTGTCCTCCTTTGTTTAATACTTTCTTTAACTGGGACAAATGTTTTTCTATCGGTATTTCTAAATTTTATTTTTTGTATTGATTATTTTTCCTGGACATTAGGAATTTTAGTTAATTTGTATGCCATTTAGTCGGGATGGATAATGCTAGAGTTTCGTTTCCCTCTCAGGGCCATGTTTTGTTAGTACTGTACTCGGGTCACGTTTCTCACATTTATCTTGATGGACTTTGTGATGGGCCACTTGGCTTTGCCATTGGCGGTGGGGATGCCAGACTGGCCAGCTCCCCCGGGAGCTGGGCACCCGATGTATCATACCATGCTGGTGGCTAAGGACTTTTACGGTTTTTATGTAGTTGGATAGCTTATTTCTGTTATTTGTTTCTTGTTTTTTCTGTACTGTTTCTCACAAATCTAATTGTCTTGTAGCCCTTCTTTACTTTGTATGTTTTGTTTACTGTAGTTTTGACATTATTTGAGCTTATTTTGTTGTTTGTTTATATAGTTTTACTTTTGGGTTTGTTTTGGTCACAAACGCTTTGTTTTAGTAAATGCAGCTCGACATGCCTGCAAAGAGGCATCTGTGGTTTCCCCTAGACTGCTTTTAAGGGTCTCTCCACACCATTTCAATATGGCAACCCTTTCGCCATAGGGCTTTGTGTTATAAACTACTACCAAGTGTACTTGTGCTTTGCACTGTAACTCATACTTCCTAGTTTGAAGTTTATGTAATGAACTAAACCAATGCTGCTTTTTAGACTATGGGCCTCATTACGACTCAGGCGGTAAGGGGTTTACGGCGGCGTAAACAGCGCCGACCCTTACCGCCTGATTCCGAGGTCCCTTAGCGCCATGGAGGTTTTAACACCTGCTTTTAGCAGGTGTTAAAATCCATGGCGCTAAGGGACCTTGATGTTAATTACGCCACCGTAATTTACGGTGGCGTAATTAACGCCTTCCCCACTCCCATTATGCCCTATGGGGCAAAAATGGGAATGGGGAAGGGTAAATGGGGATTGGGGACTTACCGCCCCGCCAACCTCGGAATGGGGCGGTAAGTCCGCCAACCACCATGGCGTAAACATAGTTTACGCCATGGTGGTAAAGGTACGACCCAGGCGGTAACTTACCGCCTGGGTCGTAATGAGGCCCTATATGTCTAGTCTTACCTGTAGGAAGTACTTTGAACTAATTGTCTTTGTTTCTAACTCTGCAGCAAGCCACATAAAGCTGACCATGAGAAAAGCATGAATCCTGTAAATCGATGCCAACTACTTTGAGTTGGAGCATTGAGATTGCTGTTAGGGAGAATTCTCATCTATGGCTAATTTCCCTCACCTAGTGAGTCCCCCAGCAGCTTTGCTGGACTTCTGGAGTTTATTTTTTTCCACTTGGTAAGAGTGAGAGCTTTTCCCCCACTCTTACTTGTGTTTTGCTATGTGTTTTCACCTGTTTTGTGATTGTGGGCTCTAAAGTACAGCACTTCAGTAACCCCCTTCTTTGTGTGTGTCACACAGCACCTTCTGTGCAGTGGCACCGGGTTGTCGTTCAGACTCCCACTAACTCCATTTCTGAGGAGACTACTGTCCCCCAGAAAAGGGTAAAGTTACCATTAACTTTACTTAGTCAATCTACCACAGATCCAGTACACCCCATCTTCCATGGAGTACTGGAAAGGGTTAATTCATATCCCTTTTTATCTGTACCTCCTAGAGCACTGTTTCGCTCTTTTAACATTTAGACATGGCTGGTGGCAGTGGTATCTACCCTAACTTTCTACCGCGGTTATCTTATATAACCGTGGTAATATTGTAGGCTATTGTGTTAGCCTCAAACTTAAACCCGCTTGACCAAATCCTTTTTCTTTTGGCTCTGGTGCGGTTTATTCGCCATTTCAGTTTGTTAAACTCCTTCATGTGTTTTGCTTTGCGCAGCAAACCAGGTTTGCCTTCTTTGTTCGCTGTCTTTTGGCGGGCTTCTACCTAGAAGCCCTCCTTAAGGCGCCTGGGTGTCTAGGTGGGCTGAATGTGAGGGAGGGGTGTAGTCACCCCTGCACAGGGTATTTTAGGAAACCCAAGTCGCAGTTTGTCATGATTGGTCAAGGTGGTTGTCAGGGCTGGACAACCCCCCTGCTGAGTGATTGACAGCCAGGCTGTGTGAATGGGGGTTTTGCGCATAAAAGGCAGGTCTCTTGGGCTAGAAGTCAGAGAGTCGCCACTGGAACTACAAGGAACCGACGAGAAGCGGAGAAAATGATGGCTGTTGCAACTACCCCATCCCGGTGAAGCCCTGCTGCAGTCCTGAGCTATCTACCCTTCGTCGACCAGAGAAGATCCAGTCCGGAGTCGTCTTCCCTTGAGCTTGGTGGGGATAACCAGCTCATCTTCCACAGCCAGAGGATCCTCTTCCTTGGTTGAAATCGCTGCACACTGCTGTAGTGGTCCGGATAGCCACCTGCTGAGCCTCTCCAGTTTTTAAGGAGCGCACCTTTTATTCCTCGTCCCTGCTGCCGGCTTCATCCCTGTGTGGTGCAGACCCCCTTCAGACGTCCTTCTTCACAACGAAGCTCCAGGAAACGTGGGTCTGCGGGAAACCAACAGGAACAACTGCTAGGGCACCAGCTGCACCATTGGAACAAGGTACTGTGTTCTGCTCGAGGAAACTGGGTGAACCCCTTTTCTTCATCTCCAAGGCTTGCCCTTGTCTTCCCTCCTTCTTATAACTTTTGCTTCTGAACATTGACAATATCGAAGTACTTTTGGCTATGTTGAATCTCGAACTATCTGACTGTGTGATCCTCGGCAACAGGCCCCGGTGTCTCTGAACCCTGGCTCCGGCCCTTTGACTTTTGAACTCCTGTCTCTGAGTGTTTCTTGATTCTGTCTGCCTAACCAAAATATTGCCTGTGATTTTTGCCTCCAACTCCCTCAGTGCTAAGTGTGTTTTTACCCCGGTAGCATTTCATGTCACGGATACGCGTTTAGTTAGTAGATCGAACTGTCCAAAAGTGATCGCAATTGTATTCACGGTAACGTGTTTTGTTCGTAACACTGGTGCATTCAACACAGGGTACTTACCTTGAGACTTACTGTACAAAGTGAATTGGTTAGTTGTAGTATATTTAACGTGTGGTTTTTATAAGTTTAATAGAAGTATTATGTTTATAACGAATGGTTTAAAAATAAATGTACTTATATTTTTCTACCTGAAAACTTGAGTCAGTGTTTGCTTGAGTCACAGTAATTGTGGTCCCTTTGTGTAATCTTTGCTACTGCTCATATAGTCTTGAGATAGGCCTGGCTGCTCCGCTACTGCTACCACTCTGACATAGTAGTTCAGGCTTGTACCAAAGGTAAAAACTTGTATTGCCACCTGTGGTCTTAATCGTGTGTAGTGGTCCCTAAGGGCACTGCACGGGATTCTGCCTAACAATTGCGCAGCAATGTTATTGGTGTCCCGATCTACAGCCAAGGCAGTAGCGACCTCAACATAAGTGCCGTACGTGTAGGGCTGACGCGTGTAAGCTTCGTATTGTTGAGATGTCATACATTCATCACCTTCCGTGGGGAAATGCAGCTTCTGTAATTAGCATGCGCGATTTGCCACAATATGACAGTCACCGTCATTGCAGACACTATTTAAGAGACCTGCACCATTTCCTGTCACCCGCATTACCACGAAAGTACCATTTTATCTCACACACATGACTTCAAAAGTGAGTGCCACTAATGTCAGCTAGAATGCTGATAGCGTGGAACGTTTAGGAACAACGAACTGCTGACGTTTATGTAGGACTATGGCAAAAAATAAGAAAAATATATATTTTATACTTTTTTACATTGTCTACACCATGGAACCTACCCACATGCCACATTTATGTTTGTAGCATGTTGGGAAGTATGCTGAACATTCAGAACAGGCATCCCTTTTTATATGGATAGAGATGTACTCTTGCAACTAGCGGTTCCACAAGTTTCTCTGTGACAATATGGCTGTGCAGTGTTTCATTCCAGTATTACAGATGTAATTATAGCTGGCTCTTCTCGCTAAGGCTTACCTTTTTTCTGTTTTATTTTTTAACCCTGGACTTGTCCGAGTTTAATTTGGTGCACCATTTATGTTTACTCTCAATAGCCTCTTTGCTTCAGTCTTGGGTTGGATTTCTAAATTGGTCGACTGCATGAAGAAGTGTATGGTGTAAGTTGGAGGATGCTTTTGCAGAAGGCACTTTGGAACAAATAGGTAGAGTAACGTTAATTCACATCTCGATCTTTTTTTAATGTTTTGCTTGCTTTGTGGGGCTGTGCCAGATGCAGAATCTCTTCTTCTGCCTTGAACTTTGCTTTTTACATCCAGGTACCTTTTTTATTCTTCTGGCACAGCTGGCGTGGTGGTTCTGTTTATTCTTCTTTCTTCTGCAAGGTTCCTGTATGATTATTTCTTTATTACTTTTTAGGATTTACTGGGCAGTAATAGGATTACCTGTTGGTCTTCTCCTTGTACAATTGAAAGTGTTCCCTGGCCAGCCACACACCCGAAAGGTTGGGCAATTTCTTGTTTTTACGTTTCTTTTTAACTGTTGGCTTGAATGTAAATTGTAAGGCAGGGTCTAATGCAATTTCATGATTTCTGTCACTTCTAGAAAAATAGAGAGTGCATCTGTGAACAAGGGGCATGTGGGCCCCGAAACACGGGGTGTAGTTATCATCACCCTTATTTATTATATTAAAGTGTTGATTTTACTAAGCATATTTGTTGAATATGTATATATGCGTAACTGTTTTTGAGTGACTATTGTGAAATATTGGGGCTTCCGTGAATTTACAAATATAATTTCTCCTAGGCCGCACTTCTTAGCAGTGTTTTGGTCTTTGTATCAAGTAATCTTTGTGTTTTCTAAATACAACATTCTGTATTCTCTGTATTGCCAATTGAATTTTCACTTTGTCGTTAATCCACTTTTTTCACAAATTGCTTGTAACCATATCTTTTAATTTCTTTGGGACTATTTGTTCTACCCTCTGGTTGAGTGCGTTTGGGATCTGAGCAGTTCCTGTTCAGACATTTCTTTCCTTTGCAGCAACAATTCACATCTCTGTCCTCACTTGAAGCAGGTCTTACACCTGTCTGCCAACATGATAAAAATGCTGGATCGTATTCCTGTCCAGGAGCGATGGGATGTCTGACAAAGAGACCAAGGTGGAGGTCACCGAGATGTTGGACTCGCATCTGATGGAGCATTCTAACCATCCTTGTGTCCCCCCTGTTTCACTGGTACCAAAGGCGAGACCTAAAACGTTATGCCTCTGTGTGGACTGTAGGGCACTCAATTCAGTCACCAAGACTGATGCCCACCCACTACAAAGAGCTGATGAACTGGTAGACAAACTCTGTGGTGCCAAGATTTTGAGCACATTTTGTCCTCCTTTCTGGCTTCTGGCAAATCGCCATAATGCGCCATGCCAAGTAGAAAACCACATTCTATACCCCAGGAGGCTTGCATCAGTTCAGGGTAAAGCCTTTTGGAGTAAAGAATGCACAAGCAATGTTTTCGAGGTTGGTCAATTATATATGCCCTCAGTGGTTTTGAGAACTTCTGTAACTCCTACCTGGATGACATAGTTGTCTTCAGTGACCCCTGGAAAGAGCATATAAACCAGCACATTCAGGCGCGGCAGGCTGAGGCCCACCTTACGATCGAGGCCTCATATCGGCAGATATGACACAGTACGGTGGTCTACCTTGGTCCCAAGGTTGTTGGTGGCAAAATTCAGCCTTTCCCCAGTACAGTGTAGGTTGTCCAGGACTCGGACACTGCAACATCTTGGACTCCAGTGAGAGTCTTCCGGGGGCCTCTCTGACTACTGTAGGAACCTCATTGCTGACTATGGCACAATAGCAGCCCATCTAACAGCTCTGACATCCTATGTACAAACAAAACTGGTGTATTTAACAGATGATTGTCGCAGTGCCTTTGATGGCTTGAAGGAAGCCTTGTGTAAGGCACATGTTAGGAAGGCTTCTGACTATAGTCCGTCCTTCGTTATCTAAACTGATGTTTCCAAAACTGGAGTAGGGGCTGTACCCTCCCAACATGATGATGAAAAGGTCAGAGATCATCTATCATTAGTAGGACGTTCAAGGGTGAAGAGGCCTGTCACATGTGACCGGAATCTGACCCAGTCAACCTGTTGTGGGTACAGAACTAGTCCTGCCCATGTGCAGGTTTGGGAGTTTGGAGGGCCCTTATGCCTGCCCTTCTCCTTGCATTAAATAAGACAACCTTTTCTTGACCTGTGCTGGTTCTGCACAATGCTGGCCGGTCTTTCTCGTCCTGTTTGACTTCAGCATGCCTAGCGGTGGAAGAATGAGCAAGCAACTCGACCAGGAGAGTGAAATCGAGGAGCGCCCGTGCAGCAGCTCAACCCACTCAAGACACCGGCAGACAAACCATGTTACTCAACCTGGACCTGCGTGAGCACAATAACACCAGTTTCAGTGAGTCTGTAGAACTGTCCACTCAACATTCTAGCGATCTCAGTGCTCTATGCAAGACCCAGAAAAACTGTTCATGCCTGTACCTGACCGGGCCGTAGTGTAATTCCTCTGCTGAGCTGAGCTGATGTACTAAATGCTCTGGCAAGACCTTTCATGAACTGTTATATGGACTGGGAAAATCACGGGCTGCCGTTCCCAAAAGCAGGCATAGCTGCGTACAAGGAAGGTGCAGGACTTTAAACACCCTTTGTGTTTGCTCATCTGTAACACCACCTCTGGGGAAAAGAAAGGCAGTAGTTGTAGGTAGTGAATGAAAAGGTTGATGGAGTGAAAGGTGAGTGGTGGTGGAGAGGGAAGAGTAGTGGTAGAGAGAGGTGGTGCGTAGAGCAAAAACATTGGCAGGAGAGATGGCTGAGGAGAAAGAGGAGAGCGGGTGGAAGAAGGGGAGGAGAATGGAATGAAGGTAAAGAAAGGATAGACTATCCGTGCTAGGGCGTGAACAGAAAGGACCAAGTGTGGCTGGAGTATATGAAAGGCTTGGAGTATATCAAAGTCTTGTACTGAGTTGCCTTGGGAAATCTAGGTTTGATTCTGTTAGAAAGGGTGTTTACCCGTAGGTAATCATTTGTATCCCTGTAAGATGTTATACAGTAGGGGTTACCGATAGCTAGAGACTATGCCTGGGTTCAGGGTTGACTAGGTAGGGAGGAACATCCTGTACTAGACCAAAGAGAGGGACACCCCTTCATGAGCCGACTTTCAATTCTTCGATTAAAAAGCCTTGAACTGTCTTTGAGAGTTGGCGTGTTCTTGGGGCAGTCTGCGACACATGGCGTCATCCTGGGATCATGCAGACCCCATACAGAGGTTGCTCTTAGCCAAAGGTAGTGCTCAGAATAGTATTCCCCATAAAGACGTCAGTTGTCCCCAACAGAGCAGCCCCCAGGCCTGCAAGATGTGATCCGTATAGGGACAAGGAGGCGATAGTTCCAACCCAGGGCATGGACCTAGTCGAGACTGATTTAAAGGTGGAAGTACCTGACGGGACCTATGGACGGATTGTCCCAAAATCCAGATTTCCCATAAGCATTCTTCGGATGGCTGAACTGGAGTTCATTGATCGGGACTACTGAAGGGAAGTGGAGTTCATTGATCGGGACTACTGAAGGGAAGTGGAGTTCATTGATCGGGACTACTGAAGGGAAGTGGAGTTCATTGATCGGGACTACTGAAGGGAACTGGAGTTCATTGATCGGGACTACTGAAGGGAAGTGGAGTTCATTGATCGGGACTACTGAAGGGAAGTGGAGTTCATTGATCGTGACTACTGAAGGGAAGTGGAGTTCATTGATCGGGACTACTGAAGGGAAGTGGAGTTCATTGATCGGGACTACTGAAGGGAAGTGGAGTTCATTGATCGGGACTACTGAAGGGAAGTGAAGGGGGTCCCCTTTTCACCTTGGGAATCTTGCTTATGTAATAAAACCCGGCCAGCCCATAGCTCAACCAGTGTGCGAAAAGTACAAAGTCCTAGAAAGCAGAAGATCTGGGCGTGACTGAATGCCAACGCTGGGTTTGGATAAATGACTGAGGCACAAAGAGAGGATTCCTGACCCCTAGGTGTTCCAGGGCATGCATCAAGACAGTTTGCTACAGCACAGGGCACAGATCCTCTTCTGGAGTAAGCCTGTAAGAACATAGTCTCAGAAGCTTATAGATGAAATGGGATGGGGCAGAGGGATCTTCAGAGTACATCGACAAGAAGCAGCTCCTGTACAGAGTGGATGTAAACCCAAGAGCGGACCATACCAACCATTAGCAACTCCTCGTCCCAAAATAATTCTGGTAGGCAGTGATGCAGTTAGCCCTTGATAACTTGGCTGGGTACCAGGGATTAGAGAAGATGCAGAACAAGAGAGTACGTGGAGAAGTGCGATCACCCTCGCACAGCAGAAACATGCCAAGAGGAAGCCTAGAATAAAAAATGCCAGGTTTCGCACCAAAGTCCTGGTCCTGCTGCCCACCACTCAGGACAAGCTACTGGCCAGATGACCACTAGCTGTTGGCTAGAGACGCGTATATTGCCATCTTGCTGAAAAAAGGTTTGAGCAGTAATACTTCCCAGGAGTCACAGAACAAAAAGTCTGATTAGTGCACACCAGCATACTGGTGAAGGCTATGGCAAGAAGATTCAAGGGGGTATTGCTGTGACTTGTGAGCCCAAACCAAACTGGCTTTGACGAGGCATGATATGTTGTGACGAATAAGAGAAGAATTATATCTTTGAAAGAGGGAAGAAAGCTGGATGGTTCAGTGAGGGGGGCCTTCTTTGGACATGGTGAGTGAAAGAAGACATGGATTCAGAGTAATTCCAACATGGGCAAGGCTGATGTACAGTGAAGCAACTGCTTCTGTTCACACAAATCTAGTGTGCCCCAGGGCCTTCACCCTGAATCATGGAATGATGAAAGGCCGAACCCTTGCACCATTACTCTGTGCTCGCTATTTAACCACGTGCAATCGGGATAAGGGAGGATGACTTAAGAAAGAGGGTAATTATGGAGCGGTTGATTAAACTGTGGCTCTATGCTGGTGCAACAGAACGTGAAGTAATCTGCCCCAATGTTGATGAGAAGGATAAATCACTTTGGGGGGAAATGGGCTATAAAATCAACTGGTCAAATTCTGAAGTAATGTCTGTCTAGTTGACTTGCTGGAAGAGTGACCTCACGCGCTATAGATTCAGTTGGTGTCCATCAATGAAGTACTTGGGCATCTGGCTTAATACAGACCTGAGACACTTCATGAGAGCGACTATGGTAGAGCTAAGGAAACGCCTAGATAGATGGGTGAGACTGGATCTGTCACTCTGGGGGAAGATGAACGCCCTGAAGATGAAGTACATGGGCCTCTGGCGTAATACAGACCTGAGTCACTTTGAGAGAGAATATGGCTGATGTAATGGTAGAGCTAAGGAAATGCCTAGATAGATGGGTGAGACTGGAGCTGTCACTCTCGGGGAAGTTGAACGCCCTGAAGATGAAGTACCTGGGCCTCTGGCGTAATACAGACCTGAGACACTTTGAGAGAGAATATGGCTGATGTAATGGTAGAGCTCGGGAAACGCCTAGATAGATGGGTGAGACTGGAGCTGTCACTCTGGGGGTAGTTGAACGCCCTGAAGATGAAGTACCTGGGCCTCTGGTGTAATACAGACCTGAGTCACTTTGAGAGAGAATATGGCTGATGTAATGGTAGAGCTAAGGAAACGCCTAGATAGATGGGTGAGACTGGATCTGTCACTCTGGGGGAAGGTGAACGCCCTGAAGATGAAGTACCTGGGCCTCTGGCGTAATACAGACCTGAGTCACTTTGAGAGAGAATATGGCTGATGTAATGGTAGAGCTAAGGAAACAACTAGATAGATGGGCGAGACTGGAGCTGTTCCTCTGGGGGAAGGTGAACGCCCTGAAGATGAAGTACGTTGGCCTCTGGCGTAATACAGACCTGAGTCACTTTGAGAGAGAATATGGCTGATGTAATGGTAGAGCTAAGGAAACGACTAGATAGATGGGTGAGACTGGAGCTGTCACTCTGGGGGTAGGTGAACGCCCTGAAGATGAAGTACCTGGGCCTCTGGCGTGATACAGACCTGAGTCACTTTGAGAGAGAATATGGCTGATGTAATGGTAGAGTTAAGGAAACGCCTAGATAGATGGGTGAGACTGGAGCTGTCACTCTGGGGGAAGGTGAACGCCCTGAAGATGAAGTACCTGGGCATCTGGCGTAATACAGACCTGAGACACTTTGAGAGAGAATATGGCTGATGTAATGGTAGAGCTAAGGAAACGACTAGATAGATGGGTCAGACTGGAGCTGTCACTCTGGGGGAAGATGAACGCCCTGAAGATGAAGTACCTGGGCCTCTGGCCTAATACAGACCTGAGACACTTTGAGAGAGAATATGGCTGATGTAATGGTAGAGCTAAGGAAACGCTTAGATAGATGGGTGAGACTGGAGATGTCACTCTGGGGGAAGGTGAACGCCCTGAAGATGAAGTACCTGGGCACCTGGCGTAATACAGACCTGAGACACTTTGAGAGAGAATATGGCTGATGTAATGGTAGAGCTAAGGAAACACCTAGATAGATGGGTGAGACTGGAGCTGTCACCCTGGGGGAAGGTGAACGCCCTGAAGATGAAGTACCTGGGCCTCTGGCGTAATACAGACCTGAGACACTTTGAGAGAGAATATGGCTGATGTAATGGTAGAGCTAAGGAAACGCCTAGATAGATGGGTGAGACTGGAGCTGTCACTCTGGGGGAAGATGAACGCCCTGAAGATGAAGTACCTGGGCACCTGGCGTAATACAGACCTGAGACACTTTGAGAGAGAATATGGCTGATGTAATGGTAGAGCTAAGGAAACGCCTAGATAGATGGGTGAGACTGGAGCTGGCACTCTGGGGGAAGGTGAACGCCCTGAAGATGAAGTACGTGGGCCTCTGGCGTAATACAGACCTGAGACACTTTGAGAGAGAATATGGCTGATGTAATGGTAGAGCTAAGGAAACGCCTAGATAGATGAGTGAGACTGGAGCTGTCACTCTGGGGGAAGGCGAACGCCCTGAAGATGAAGTACCTGGGCCTCTGGCGTAATACAGACCTGAGACACTTTGAGAGAGAATATGGCTGATGTAATGGTAGAGCTAAGGAAACGCCTAGATAGATGGGTGAGACTGGAGCTGTCACTCTGGGGGAAGGTGAACGTCCTGAAGATGAAGTACGTGGGCCTCTGGCGTAATACAGACCTGAGTCACTTTGAGAGAGAATATGGCTGATGTAATGGTAGAGATAAGGAAACGCCTAGATAGATGGGTGAGACTGGAGCTGTCACTCTGGGGGAAGGTGAACGCCCTGAAGATGAAGTACCTGGGCCTCTGGCGTAATACAGACCTGAGACACTTTGAGAGAGAATATGGCTGATGTAATGGTAGAGCTAAGGAAACGCCTAGATAGATGGGTGAGACTGGACCTGTTACTCTGGGGGTAGGTGAACGCCCTGAAGATGAAGTACCTGGGCCTCTGGCGTAATACAGACCTGAGACACTTTGAGAGAGAATATGGCTGATGTAATGGTAGAGCTAAGGAAACGCCTAGATAGATGGGTGAGACTGGACCTGTTACTCTGGGGGTAGGTGAACGCCCTGAAGATGAAGTACCTGGGCCTCTGGCGTAATACAGACCTGAGTCACTTTGAGAGAGAATATGGCTGATGTAATGGTAGAGATAAGGAAACGCCTAGATAGATGGGTGAGACTGGAGCTGTCACTCTGGGGGAAGGTGAACGCCCTGAAGATGAAGTACCTGGGCCTCTGGCGTAATACAGACCTGAGACACTTTGAGAGAGAATATGGCTGATGTAATGGTAGAGCTAAGGAAACGCCTAGATAGATGGGTGAGACTGGACCTGTTACTCTGGGGGTAGGTGAACGCCCTGAAGATGAAGTACCTGGGCCTCTGGCGTAATACAGACCTGAGACACTTTGAGAGAGAATATGGCTGATGTAATGGTAGAGATAAGGAAACGCCTAGATAGATGGGTGAGACTGGAGCTGTCACTCTGGGGGAAGGTGAACGCCCTGAAGATGAAGTACCTGGGCCTCTGGCGTAATACAGACCTGAGTCACTTTGAGAGAGAATATGGCTGATGTAATGGTAGAGATAAGGAAACGCCTAGATAGATGGGTGAGACTGGAGCTGTCACTCTGGGGGAAGGTGAACGCCCTGAAGATGAAGTACGTGGGCCTCTGGCGTAATACAGACCTGAGTCACTTTGAGAGAGAATATGGCTGATGTAATGGTAGAGCTAAGGAAACGCCTAGATAGATGGGTGAGACTGGAGCTGTCACTCTGGGGGAAGGTGAACGCCCTGAAGATGACTCCAAAAATACACTACATCCTGGCAAGGTATCTGCTCTCCCCTGACCTGACAAGCGAATGTTCAAGGAGCTATACAAGGACATTCAAACCTTTCTTTTTGGGACGGGTAACCTCCCAGGTTACCTTTATGGAAAGAGCCTGTTTCACTAGACCAAGAAGGTAAGCATGCACCCCACTTTTCCAGGTATCCACTGCCTCTCATCATGAGACGCATCCTGGATTTTGTAGGAGAGGAGACGGATGAGTCGACGAGAACTCAGCTAGAAAAATAAAACCTTCGACACTGGAGCCCCAGGCATTACTCGCGACAGGCATGCAGAAGAAGGAAGAATCCTTCACAACAAGGGAATGTTTTCTAGACCATGTTGGAAAGAGATGTCAAGAATAATATGTTGCAAACAGTATCCTTGTTGAGAAGTGCCCCAGTAGATCCTGAATGCAGAGATCAAGGTAAAAAGGAAGACATTCTTCTGGCCAGCTTGGTGTCTTAGTGGAATCTGATGGATTGATGACCTTGTAGAAGACTGAAATTTGGCTAAGGCACTGCAAGCAGATGGGCGTATGGAAGACTGCACTTTTAGCAAATACTGTACTCACCAAGATGCATGGGGGAGGTGAGGATCAGCTTAGAGAGGGGAGCTCTTTGCAGAACAAATTGATGGATACTGTGCTACAACTAAAGAACAAAGGACACATGGCTTCAGCGATGTATAATCTGCCGCAGATCCCTCAGAAAGGGAATATGAAACTGCTAGCGGAGTGGTCACAGGTGCCGGGGCCTGAGATGGGTGAGGAGTGATCCTACTGTCCTGCCTACACTTGAGGGGTAGATCTATCGCATTTCACTTGTGAGCAGGGTATTCTGGACACCAAATGTATTGCCAGGGAATCAGAGGCAGGGGTATCTGCTGTGAGCGGAGCACATGATCTGGCAATACAGTAGAGTTGGCCCCTTTTGGAGAGGGATGACGAGTGTTGAACGCTGGACTGAAACTACAGATGGACTATGACTTTGCAACCTTGATTTTGGGGGTTTATAGTTTCCTTGACAAGCTGTCCTACCCACACACATACTGACCTTGCAGGGCATTGATAGTGGTAATGAAACAAAAAATAAGGGACATGTTGGGGGAATGGCTTACCTGTTCAATACAATCCTAGTTGCCTCCTTGCGGGACGCTTGTAGCAACCCAAATGGACACAGCAATATTTCGCTGGTATCTGTAGTCCTGTTCTATCCAAGCACATTACCTGCACCAATCTGAGCAGTACATCTGTCCCACACCAAGATGGCCCCAGCAGGTGTAGCGTCACATATTTAGGGCAGGCTACGGCATTGCGGAAGTAAGTCCAGAGGACGGTGTCTTGCAAACGTCAAGTATCTTGGACCCGCGACTTTTCGGAGTTCCATCCACAGGAGCTATTTCAAGATTAGGAACATTCGTTTGATTGGGTTTACAGTTTTGGTTCTATTTTTTTGCTTTGGGGGACTTCACTCACATACAGTTTCCGACCTGTTCTGTTTTTAGTTTGGCTGAGCGTGTTTTCAGTGAACACAAGATTGTGGTTTCCAAGAATTGCTTTCCCATTTACAGGTAAACGCAGTCCATAGGGTGTAAAGAGGATGCGCGCCTATACAGAGCCATAACGGGCAGTCTATTCTTCTTGTTTCTCTCTAGTGCCCAACACTACTATCAACATTGATCCTTGAAAGTGAAACCACCAAGAGTGTTCAGTTCTGCTTTCTTCCCTCAGTGTAAAAGCTTCATGGTTCCTGAAGAGCCCAGGTTAGTGTTCTTTGTCTGAAATCTGACGGAACATTGAAATGGAACAGGTCCCCAACAAGAGAAGAAAGGATCAAGGATCTGCTCGTAACCTCTTTGTTGGAGAATATTTTTCTAAACTGATTTGCATGTGTCATATGTCGGCATCCCAGATAAAACGATTTTTGAACTTGTTTTGCATTTGGGAAAGAGGCGTTCATTTTGTAGAGCTGCTGAGTAACACATTCAGTCTCATTAGGTTTTTCTCTGTTGTGGATCATCTAAGCTTTGACAGCCTCCAGTCTGGTAGGATACTATGTTGAGTTGGGCCTGCTTGAGGGACACTTGGGAGTAGATTTGCGTTTAGTCTGCTTGGGAGTGGAAGCAGAAGTTGTGATTTCTCTGTACGTTCGTCAGTAGTTTCATGTGGAGCTGAGGTCGAGGCTCCTGCTACTGTTTACTGGCCTTGGAGCAGGATGCTGTGATGGACAATGTTGAATGCTGCTCAAGGCCCAGCTTGATTAGCAGTGACTAGCAGTGACCTGCAGCTGTCCTCAGCTCAGAGGAGCAGGTGTTTGCAGGGGTTCATCAGTGCATATCCAGTATCATGGAGGCCAAACGTCATATCGCAATTGGTGAAGGATCTTGTGATCTTCAATATGGGGCGGGAGTTGGTAGGTGACTTTCTCCCTTATCCTTCATAGCCGTTGGTGGCCTGTGATTGTGAGGTAGGTGCAAGGCTCCTTAGGGTCTACGTTCAAATAAAAGCTGGGACAGGAGTGTTCTATGAATACTTTGCGGGGTCTGGTATGTGAGCAAGAGGGGCTATAGCATGTTTACGCTATGTTAGGGATATTTCTGTGTTTTCATCTGCATCCGGCTTTAGGTTCCTGTATTATTGCTGGTACATTAATACTGCACCTGACTTGCATTTAAAGAAAAAAACTGCTTCTGTCCCTTTCGGATGTGTACTCTCTCTGGTAAACGTCATCTGCCCTGCCTTTAAACAAACCCTTGCAGTGGGATAGCAACCCTCACACATCTACACATGACTGATTTACTAATGTCATTACGTTCATAGGGGACTACTGTTAAACCGCCTACCAACCCATTCCGTATAGAAGCAAACAAAGGGGGGTCTGGGAATCTCTCTACCAGCACGAACACAGCCGAATGACCTGTTCTTGGGTGAATAACCCCTGGGAGAGACTCTACCAAGTCTTTAGCTCACTGTCCTTTTCACAGAGAAGAAATTTCCCCGCATATCAGCCTTTGTCCTGCCCAGGGGCAGTCCAGCGCCGAAATGCTAGGCAATTCTCCTCTGAACAAGAGTACCATCAGTAACCCCATACACGTGTTTCAGCCTTGTTGGGCATCATCAGTGAGGTGAAACTGTTGCCTCTCTAAGAACAGTGAGCAAGGGGTCCACGTCTGGATTGCCCTGTTAACTTAGGGTGAAACCCAAAGTTAATGTATGCAAACAAAGGGGGGTCTGGGAATCTCTCTACCAGCACGAACACAGCCAAATGACCTGTTCTTGGGTGAATAACCCCTGGGAGAGACTCTACCAAGTCTTTAGCTCACTGTCCTTTTCACAGAGAAGAAATTTCCCCGCATATCAGCCTTTGTCCTGCCCAGGGGCAGTCCAGCGCCGAAATGCTAGGCAATTCTCCTCTGAACAAGAGTACCATCAGTAACCCCATACACGTGTTTCAGCCTTGTTGGGCATCATCAGTGAGGTGAAACTGTTGCCTCTCTAAGAACAGTGAGCAAGGGGTCCACGTCTGGATTGCCCTGTTAACTTAGGGTGAAACCCAAAGTTAATGTATGCAAACAAAGGGGGGTCTGGGAATCTCTCTACCAGCACGAACACAGCCCAATGACCTGTTCTTGGGTGAATAACCCCTGGGAGAGACTCTACCAAGTCTTTAGCTCACTGTCCTTTTCACAGAGAAGAAATTTCCCCGCATATCAGCCTTTGTCCTGCCCAGGGGCAGTCCAGCGCCGAAATGCTAGGCAATTCTCCTCTGAACAAGAGTACCATCAGTAACCCCATACACGTGTTTCAGCCTTGTTGGGCATCATCAGTGAGGTGAAACTGTTGCCTCTCTAAGAACAGTGAGCAAGGGGTCCACGTCTGGATTGCCCTGTTAACTTAGGGTGAAACCCAAAGTTAATGTATGCAAACAAAGGGGGGTCTGGGAATCTCTCTACCAGCACGAACACAGCCCAATGACCTGTTCTTGGGTGAATAACCCCTGGGAGAGACTCTACCAAGTCTTTAGCTCACTGTCCTTTTCACAGAGAAGAAATTTCCCCGCATATCAGCCTTTGTCCTGCCCAGGGGCAGTCCAGCGCCGAAATGCTAGGCAATTCTCCTCTGAACAAGAGTACCATCAGTAACCCCATACACGTGTTTCAGCCTTGTTGGGCATCATCAGTGAGGTGAAACTGTTGCCTCTCTAAGAACAGTGAGCAAGGGGTCCACGTCTGGATTGCCCTGTTAACTTAGGGTGAAACCCAAAGTTAATGTATGCAAACAAAGGGGGGTCTGGGAATCTCTCTACCAGCACGAACACAGCCCAATGACCTGTTCTTGGGTGAATAACCCCTGGGAGAGACTCTACCAAGTCTTTAGCTCACTGTCCTTTTCACAGAGAAGAAATTTCCCCGCATATCAGCCTTTGTCCTGCCCAGGGGCAGTCCCGCGCCGAAATGCTAGGCAATTCTCCTCTGAACAAGAGTACCATCAGTAACCCCATACACGTGTTTCAGCCTTGTTGGGCATCATCAGTGAGGTGAAACTGTTGCCTCTCTAAGAACAGTGAGCAAGGGGTCCACGTCTGGATTGCCCTGTTAACTTAGGGTGAAACCCAAAGTTAATGTATGCAAACAAAGGGGGGTCTGGGAATCTCTCTACCAGCACGAACACAGCCCAATGACCTGTTCTTGGGTGAATAACCCCTGGGAGAGACTCTACCAAGTCTTTAGCTCACTGTCCTTTTCACAGAGAAGAAATGTCCCCGCATATCAGCCTTTGTCCTGCCCAGGGGCAGTCCAGCGCCGAAATGCTAGGCAATTCTCCTCTGAACAAGAGTACCATCAGTAACCCCATACACGTGTTTCAGCCTTGTTGGGCATCATCAGTGAGGTGAAACTGTTGCCTCTCTAAGAACAGTGAGCAAGGGGTCCACGTCTGGATTGCCCTGTTAACTTAGGGTGAAACCCAAAGTTAATGTATGCAAACAAAGGGGGGTCTGGGAATCTCTCTACCAGCACGAACACAGCCCAATGACCTGTTCTTGGGTGAATAACCCCTGGGAGAGACTCTACCAAGTCTTTAGCTCACTGTCCTTTTCACAGAGAAGAAATTTCCCCGCATATCAGCCTTTGTCCTGCCCAGGGGCAGTCCAGCGCCGAAATGCTAGGCAATTCTCCTCTGAACAAGAGTACCATCAGTAACCCCATACAGTGTTTCAGCCTTGTTGGGCATCATCAGTGAGGTGAAACTGTTGCCTCTCTAAGAACAGTGAGCAAGGGGTCCACGTCTGGATTGCCCTGTTAACTTAGGGTGAAACCCAAAGTTAATGTATGCAAACAAAGGGGGGTCTGGGAATCTCTCTACCAGCACGAACACAGCCCAATGACCTGTTCTTGGGTGAATAACCCCTGGGAGAGACTCTACCAAGTCTTTAGCTCACTGTCCTTTTCACAGAGAAGAAATTTCCCCGCATATCAGCCTTTGTCCTGCCCAGGGGCAGTCCAGCGCCGAAATGCTAGGCAATTCTCCTCTGAACAAGAGTACCATCAGTAACCCCATACACGTGTTTCAGCCTTGTTGGGCATCATCAGTGAGGTGAAACTGTTGCCTCTCTAAGAACAGTGAGCAAGGGGTCCACGTCTGGATTGCCCTGTTAACTTAGGGTGAAACCCAAAGTTAATGTATGCAAACAAAGGGGGGTCTGGGAATCTCTCTACCAGCACAAACACAGCCCAATGACCTGTTCTTGGGTGAATAACCCCTGGGAGAGACTCTACCAAGTCTTTAGCTCACTGTCCTTTTCACAGAGAAGAAATTTCCCCGCATATCAGCCTTTGTCCTGCCCAGGGGCAGTCCAGCGCCGAAATGCTAGGCAATTCTCCTCTGAACAAGAGTACCATCAGTAACCCCATACACGTGTTTCAGCCTTGTTGGGCATCATCAGTGAGGTGAAACTGTTGCCTCTCTAAGAACAGTGAGCAAGGGGTCCACGTCTGGATTGCCCTGTTAACTTAGGGTGAAACCCAAAGTTAATGTATGCAAACAAAGGGGGGTCTGGGAATCTCTCTACCAGCACGAACACAGCCCAATGACCTGTTCTTGGGTGAATAACCCCTGGGAGAGACTCTACCAAGTCTTTAGCTCACTGTCCTTTTCACAGAGAAGAAATTTCCCCGCATATCAGCCTTTGTCCTGCCCAGGGGCAGTCCAGCGCCGAAATGCTAGGCAATTCTCCTCTGAACAAGAGTACCATCAGTAACCCCATACACGTGTTTCAGCCTTGTTGGGCATCATCAGTGAGGTGAAACTGTTGCCTCTCTAAGAACAGTGAGCAAGGGGTCCACGTCTGGATTGCCCTGTTAACTTAGGGTGAAACCCAAAGTTAATGTATGCAAACAAAGGGGGGTCTGGGAATCTCTCTACCAGCACGAACACAGCCCAATGACCTGTTCTTGGGTGAATAACCCCTGGGAGAGACTCTACCAAGTCTTTAGCTCACTGTCCTTTTCACAGAGAAGAAATGTCCCCGCATATCAGCCTTTGTCCTGCCCAGGGGCAGTCCCGCGCCGAAATGCTAGGCAATTCTCCTCTGAACAAGAGTACCATCAGTAACCCCATACACGTGTTTCAGCCTTGTTGGGCATCATCAGTGAGGTGAAACTGTTGCCTCTCTAAGAACAGTGAGCAAGGGGTCCACGTCTGGATTGCCCTGTTAACTTAGGGTGAAACCCAAAGTTAATGTATGCAAACAAAGGGGGGTCTGGGAATCTCTCTATCAGCACGAACACAGCCCAATGACCTGTTCTTGGGTGAATAACCCCTGGGAGAGACTCTACCAAGTCTTTAGCTCACTGTCCTTTTCACAGAGAAGAAATGTCCCCGCATATCAGCCTTTGTCCTGCCCAGGGGCAGTCCAGCGCCGAAATGCTAGGCAATTCTCCTCTGAACAAGAGTACCATCAGTAACCCCATACACGTGTTTCAGCCTTGTTGGGCATCATCAGTGAGGTGAAACTGTTGCCTCTCTAAGAACAGTGAGCAAGGGGTCCACGTCTGGATTGCCCTGTTAACTTAGGGTGAAACCCAAAGTTAATGTATGCAAACAAAGGGGGGTCTGGGAATCTCTCTACCAGCACGAACACAGCCCAATGACCTGTTCTTGGGTGAATAACCCCTGGGAGAGACTCTACCAAGTCTTTAGCTCACTGTCCTTTTCACAGAGAAGAAATTTCCCCGCATATCAGCCTTTGTCCTGCCCAGGGGCAGTCCAGCGCCGAAATGCTAGGCAATTCTCCTCTGAACAAGAGTACCATCAGTAACCCCATACACGTGTTTCAGCCTTGTTGGGCATCATCAGTGAGGTGAAACTGTTGCCTCTCTAAGAACAGTGAGCAAGGGGTCCACGTCTGGATTGCCCTGTTAACTTAGGGTGAAACCCAAAGTTAATGTATGCAAACAAAGGGGGGTCTGGGAATCTCTCTACCAGCACGAACACAGCCCAATGACCTGTTCTTGGGTGAATAACCCCTGGGAGAGACTCTACCAAGTCTTTAGCTCACTGTCCTTTTCACAGAGAAGAAATTTCCCCGCATATCAGCCTTTGTCCTGCCCAGGGGCAGTCCAGCGCCGAAATGCTAGGCAATTCTCCTCTGAACAAGAGTACCATCAGTAACCCCATACACGTGTTTCAGCCTTGTTGGGCATCATCAGTGAGGTGAAACTGTTGCCTCTCTAAGAACAGTGAGCAAGGGGTCCACGTCTGGATTGCCCTGTTAACTTAGGGTGAAACCCAAAGTTAATGTATGCAAACAAAGGGGGGTCTGGGAATCTCTCTACCAGCACGAACACAGCCCAATGACCTGTTCTTGGGTGAATAACCCCTGGGAGAGACTCTACCAAGTCTTTAGCTCACTGTCCTTTTCACAGAGAAGAAATTTCCCCGCATATCAGCCTTTGTCCTGCCCAGGGGCAGTCCAGCGCCGAAATGCTAGGCAATTCTCCTCTGAACAAGAGTACCATCAGTAACCCCATACACGTGTTTCAGCCTTGTTGGGCATCATCAGTGAGGTGAAACTGTTGCCTCTCTAAGAACAGTGAGCAAGGGGTCCACGTCTGGATTGCCCTGTTAACTTAGGGTGAAACCCAAAGTTAATGTATGCAAACAAAGGGGGGTCTGGGAATCTCTCTACCAGCACAAACACAGCCCAATGACCTGTTCTTGGGTGAATAACCCCTGGGAGAGACTCTACCAAGTCTTTAGCTCACTGTCCTTTTCACAGAGAAGAAATTTCCCCGCATATCAGCCTTTGTCCTGCCCAGGGGCAGTCCAGCGCCAAAATGCTAGGCAATTCTCCTCTGAACAAGAGTACCAACAGTAACCCCATACACGTGTTTCAGCCTTGTTGGGCATCATCAGTGAGGTGAAACTGTTGCCTCTCTAAGAACAGTGAGCAAGGGGTCCACGTCTGGATTGCCCTGTTAACTTAGGGTGAAACCCAAAGTTAATGTATGCAAACAAAGGGGGGTCTGGGAATCTCTCTACCAGCACGAACACAGCCCAATGACCTGTTCTTGGGTGAATAACCCCTGGGAGAGACTCTACCAAGTCTTTAGCTCACTGTCCTTTTCACAGAGAAGAAATTTCCCCGCATATCAGCCTTTGTCCTGCCCAGGGGCAGTCCAGCGCCGAAATGCTAGGCAATTCTCCTCTGAACAAGAGTACCATCAGTAACCCCATACACGTGTTTCAGCCTTGTTGGGCATCATCAGTGAGGTGAAACTGTTGCCTCTCTAAGAACAGTGAGCAAGGGGTCCACGTCTGGATTGCCCTGTTAACTTAGGGTGAAACCCAAAGTTAATGTATGCAAACAAAGGGGGGTCTGGGAATCTCTCTACCAGCACGAACACAGCCCAATGACCTGTTCTTGGGTGAATAACCCCTGGGAGAGACTCTACCAAGTCTTTAGCTCACTGTCCTTTTCACAGAGAAGAAATTTCCCCGCATATCAGCCTTTGTCCTGCCCAGGGGCAGTCCAGCGCCGAAATGCTAGGCAATTCTCCTCTGAACAAGAGTACCATCAGTAACCCCATACACGTGTTTCAGCCTTGTTGGGCATCATCAGTGAGGTGAAACTGTTGCCTCTCTAAGAACAGTGAGCAAGGGTTCCACGTCTGGATTGCCCTGTTAACTTAGGGTGAAACCCAAAGTTAATGTATGCAAACAAAGGGGGGTCTGGGAATCTCTCTACCAGCACGAACACAGCCCAATGACCTGTTCTTGGGTGAATAACCCCTGGGAGAGACTCTACCAAGTCTTTAGCTCACTGTCCTTTTCACAGAGAAGAAATTTCCCCGCATATCAGCCTTTGTCCTGCCCAGGGGCAGTCCAGCGCCGAAATGCTAGGCAATTCTCCTCTGAACAAGAGTACCATCAGTAACCCCATACACGTGTTTCAGCCTTGTTGGGCATCATCAGTGAGGTGAAACTGTTGCCTCTCTAAGAACAGTGAGCAAGGGGTCCACGTCTGGATTGCCCTGTTAACTTAGGGTGAAACCCAAAGTTAATGTATGCAAACAAAGGGGGGTCTGGGAATCTCTCTACCAGCACGAACACAGCCCAATGACCTGTTCTTGGGTGAATAACCCCTGGGAGAGACTCTACCAAGTCTTTAGCTCACTGTCCTTTTCACAGAGAAGAAATTTCCCCGCATATCAGCCTTTGTCCTGCCCAGGGGCAGTCCAGCGCCGAAATGCTAGGCAATTCTCCTCTGAACAAGAGTACCATCAGTAACCCCATACACGTGTTTCAGCCTTGTTGGGCATCATCAGTGAGGTGAAACTGTTGCCTCTCTAAGAACAGTGAGCAAGGGGTCCACGTCTGGATTGCCCTGTTAACTTAGGGTGAAACCCAAAGTTAATGTATGCAAACAAAGGGGGGTCTGGGAATCTCTCTACCAGCACGAACACAGCCCAATGACCTGTTCTTGGATGAATAACCCCTGGGAGATACTCTACCAAGTCTTTAGCTCACTGTCCTTTTCACAGAGAAGAAATTTCCCCGCATATCAGCCTTTGTCCTGCCCAGGGGCAGTCCAGCGCCGAAATGCTAGGCAATTCTCCTCTGAACAAGAGTACCATCAGTAACCCCATACACGTGTTTCAGCCTTGTTGGGCATCATCAGTGAGGTGAAACTGTTGCCTCTCTAAGAACAGTGAGCAAGGGGTCCACGTCTGGATTGCCCTGTTAACTTAGGGTGAAACCCAAAGTTAATGTATGCAAACAAAGGGGGGTCTGGGAATCTCTCTACCAGCACGAACACAGCCCAATGACCTGTTCTTGGGTGAATAACCCCTGGGAGAGACTCTACCAAGTCTTTAGCTCACTGTCCTTTTCACAGAGAAGAAATTTCCCCGCATATCAGCCTTTGTTCTGCCCAGGGGCAGTCTAGCGCCGAAATGCTAGGCAATTCTCCTCTGAACAAGAGTACCATCAGTAACCCCATACACGTGTTTCAGCCTTGTTGGGCATCATCAGTGAGGTGAAACTGTTGCCTCTCTAAGAACAGTGAGCAAGGGGTCCACGTCTGGATTGCCCTGTTAACTTAGGGTGAAACCCAAAGTTAATGTATGCAAACAAAGGGGGGTCTGGGAATCTCTCTACCAGCACGAACACAGCCCAATGACCTGTTCTTGGGTGAATAACCCCTGGGAGAGACTCTACCAAGTCTTTAGCTCACTGTCCTTTTCACAGAGAAGAAATTTCCCCGCATATCAGCCTTTGTCCTGCCCAGGGGCAGTCCAGCGCCGAAATGCTAGGCAATTCTCCTTCTATTCCGTATAGAAGCCTGCACAATATTTTGTAATACAATATTCTGAAAAATACATAGATGCTCTTATTAGAAGAAAAGAGTGATAAGAAAAATTGCAATTATCATTGTGATTACACGACTGTGATGCAGATTCAGGGTGGCTGTTTGTTGTTATAAAGCCGGTCAGATAGCACAGCGAGTAGAGCGCTTGCCGACGCAGGTTCGAATCCCGGCAGGGTCAAACTCAGCCTTTCTTCCTTCCGAGGACGATAAATGAGCACCACACACCGTGGGTAATAATAAGCAGCGCTCAGATGCCTGAGGGTTCGTAGCGCTATATAAATACTGAATTATTATTATTATAAACCTTGTGAGACAGGCATGGTGTCAGGAGAGAAACACAGAGGGGAGATAGAGTCAAAGGCAACCCTTGTCATTGACGTAAGGGAAGGTCACCTTAGTAGTTGCAGTGGAGCTAGGTCAATGCTAGCTCAGAAAAGACCTAGGGTATGCATAGTACAATACACTGTGCTCTGCATATGAGTGGGTTAGTAAAAACAAGGGACTGTTACTTCATGTATTGCTAAATCAAGTCGCAATACGCTAACATTGTCGACACACTGGTTGTTGTTGGTGTTTCTGGTTCGGTGCGTAGTGGAGACAAGGCAGTGGCTGTTTAAATTGGGCAGCGCTGCTGTAGAGGCACCGAACTGTCTTTAGGACATTGATTGTGGTCAAGACTCTGTTGCATGGGCTGGGCGTGCACCTGGGGATGTGTAAAAACCGGGATCATCTTTATGGTGGCCAAGATGTGCCAGCTAAAGGAAATACTGCAAAAAGGTTGGCCTACCAAGGTTACTGTACAAACGCCATGGCGAAGGTCTTAGCTTGAGCCAGCTGTGGGGCACACCCTCCGTGCTACCTGAGGCACACGTCTATTTATGCAAATATGTCTCTTATGACATGTCTCGCTCCCGGTGATCTTTTCTGAGCTAGCATTGATCTAGCTCCACTGCAACTACTAAGGTGACCTTCCCACAGTCTTTCGAAAATGCCCAGTATTCCAGGCGGGATCACTCTTGACACTGTGGCTCTCTTCACACAGTTATTCAACAGTTCAACGTATCAGAGACTTTCGATGAACACGCGTACTTTTAGGCATGTGTGGGACCACTCTGATACCTAAGCCTCTCTTTCAGCTTTCTCTTCTCATCGTGTCCCTGGCACCTTTTTACGATTCATCATCAAGTTTTTATGGGTTCTCCATGTGCTTTTCCTCTAAGCATAATCTCCCCTTCACTTGCTTTCATATTCCTTCTCTCCGTGAATCTCTTTCACCATGTGTTAACGTACACGTGAACGCTCGCTAGTTTGTTTCTCTCAACTTTCACAATGGACAATCAAAGCGCGCTTCTTATCCTATGCTCACCCTTGTAATTACCTTACTGCTTGCAACATTTTATCTCTCGCACTTTGCTGCCCTCGTAAACCAGGTTCCCCTCTGGCTTTAAACTCACTGGTTATGTATTTAATGTCACTGTTGTGGTCTCATCGACTGAAGACCCAGGGCTCCTCGCCAGCCCCGCCAACTCTCCTGGGCGGCTTCTCTGGCCCAGGATAATGAGCACCCTTCCACTGACTTTCCTCCGGAGAACAGCTTAGCACTTGTCCCCAAGGAGCCAGAGTGGGGTTACTTCTCCTTCGCCACGCTTTCATTAGCCCTTTTACACCATAGGTTCCCAGCATCTCGGCTCTCCGTTCTCCCCCAGCAGGTCTTGGGTTCTCCGGGCATCCTAATTTGCCTGTGCTCTTGTACTCCGCCTTGTGAACATACTCGGACTCCAGCTTGCTCATTCTGTTTCTCTGGCTCACTTTTATACACATGTGGTGTGTTAACAGTTCTCAGGTGTGTTCGATCTGTGTTCAGTACCTGGCTTTGCCTATCCTTGTTAGCAGGACATTGATAGAAATGAAAAAGTGCCTCCATTGGATTTAGCTTTTTTGCCAGAGAAAAGGAGACAGTCTGCGGTAATGTAATAGGAAGGAATGTTAGGTAGGGGGTTATTGGAAAAAGGGGGTAACCATGTTTCGCCTTAAGGCAATCCAATCCGAACAGACCCTCCACCTTGGTTATCCACCCTCCACCACCAGGGTAGGGATCCAATAACGATGGCCCTCCCCTGGCTACCCGTATCGAAGATCCCCCGGGGATAGGGGAGGGGGACCCTCAGGCTTTCCACAGCATTTATTAAAGAAATAGGGATGGGAAAATACCTCACTATCCCTGTCTGAGAGGGATTTCCCAGCCTCAACAAAAATAACAAATGGACCTGTCATTGCCGGAATGTCCCAAAGTAAAATTATCCATCCTGTGTCCAAAATCCTATCCTGTCCCTCACATGGTAAAACTAATCCTAAAGTGATATGGGAAATATCTCTTTACTCAAGTGTAATGGTGTTCAAAGCAAAAAGGTGCTGAGCAAAGCAGAGTTCAAATCGATGTTTACAGTTCTGTGGGGGATTGACTCCCTTCCCCTGGTTTTTCGCTGTCCCAAAAATAACCAGATTCTCAATGCTCCAAGCGGCTGTTTCCTTCCTCTTGGCAGTTGAATGTTCCAAAATGCCAAGCAACCTAGTTCAACAATGTTCACAAACCCAGGGGAATGACTCTTTTCCCCTGGTTCTTTGTCGAAGGCAACATAGTTCGCTTCTCAAGGGGTATGGGTCTTCCCTTGAGTTCTCTCATCCATATAATACATTTGGGTGCAGATCTCAGACTCGCAGCGTGCCTGGTGTACTCTCATGCCAGTCTTTTATGTAGCTCACACATGAAGGGGTATGGTTCTTCCCTGCTCTCTCCTTACAATTATTCAAGCCTTCCTGCTACACTCTCCTGCCAGGGCTTTCAACTTTAAGTATTTTTTTAAAACTTTTTATTTGCATTTTCAACACGCAACATAACACAAAACCAATTAACAACAACACTCAACGTTTCTACTGGCCCTTTTTTTCTAGTTAGAATTAGTCTGTTTTTATTCCTTATCTGCTCGGTTCACGACGAGGTCCTATTTTCTCCGACTGTAATGTTCGTATGCTACTCTTGTGTATTCTACCCGGGTGCGTATGGGCCGTCCATCTCCTTCTTGACTCGTTTCGGCTCTTCCGCTCCAAGCATCTACTGTCGTCCGTTTAATCCTCAACCAGGCCTTCCGACTCGCTTATGGTTTCCCTTTCGTTGCTTCCAAACAGGTCCTGTACAAGGGTGTTCCATGCCAATATATTATCCCCGCTGTCGCCCTCTCCCCTTTGCACCGCCCTTGTCCACACTACCGTTTTGGCTATCACCCATTTTTGCAGGTCCGCCCACCACCCCTTTATCATGGGTCCCGTGCTTGTGTTCCATGCTATTGCGATGCGGCGTTTCGCCAGCATTGTCATCAAATCTTTCATTTTTGCCAAGTGTGTTCTCTGCTTGTTTCCCCTCGGAAACAGGCCCAGTAGGTAAGATGCCGGTGTCCATGCTTGCATTTGGATTCCACCCTTAACGCTCTTTCCTTGATAGTGTCCCAAAAGTCTGTTATTTTCGGGCATGACCAGAACATATGCACCATATCCGCCGCACAGCGTGGACAGCACTGGGTCTGTCTATTCCCCATGCTTGACATTCTTGTTGGCGTTAGGTATTCCCTATGTATGATGTAGAGCCGCATCTGTCAGAACCTTGCGTTCCTGAAGACCTTCTTTGCATATTGGAGGGCCCTGTTCCATTCCTCATCCTTGAAGGGTTTCTGGAGCTCTTCTTCCCATTTAGTCCGTGCTTGTAATTCTCTCGTGTTGTTAGATCCTAGTAATTGTTTGTAAAGCCTGGACAGTGTCCTCCCTCTGAAACATCGTACCATGTATCCAGTGCCGCACGTGTGTCATCTGCCTCCGGAAGGGTCTCCCATCTCTTCCTTATCGTTCTGACCATACTATTGTACAATATGAATTGACCCTGTGTATGCCTTGCTCTTCTCCCAGGGTCTGGAAGTCCACCCAGTGTCAATTTTGCCACAGCTCCCCTATTTGGGCCACTCCCTTGTCTTCCCACTGTGTTCTGAACGTTGCCAGGTTCGCTATGCGTGCGTCTACTAGTCCCGCTAGTGGGATATGCCTAGAGCAAGGGTCTTGTATACCTTGGATTTTCCACACTCTTTTCCTTAGAGCTCAGCCTAGCTTAACCATACTGGGGAGTACTTTGGGTGAAGCTGTGTCTGTCCACAGGAGCTCTCTCAAGTAATATCGCTGCATCGATGGTTGGAAATATATCGAATCTATGGATGTATCCTCACCTAACCACTGCACCACAAATTGGAGTTGAGCTGCTAGATAATAACATTCAAAGTCTGGGAGCCTAACGCCCCCCACCCCACTCGTAGCCCCTGTGTAGTGTAGTCAGTGCTACCCTGTCCTCCCTCCTCCCCACATGAACGCCCTTGCCATGGCGTGTAGCAGTTTAAAAAATGACCCCGGGATGTTGTAAGGGATTTTAGTGAAATAGTACAGGAGGCGGGGCAGGACTGTCATCTTCAACAGGGCCGCCCTACCTTTCATCCCCAACGGTAGTGTCCTCCAAAACTGCATGACCTTCCCTATTTTATCCAGGGCCACCAGTGTATTGTCCTTGTGTGTTTCTTTAGTATCCTGGTATATATCCACGCCTAGATATCTAAAGGTGAGTGGAGTCCTTGTGAGGCCTACATCCGGTAACCAGTCTGGTGCCACTCCCCTCAGACCCGCCAAGGGGAACAATGAGGATTTCTCCTTATTGATGGTAATGCCCCTGGGGGCATTCCTGCCGAATGCCCCCAGGGCCTCAAGCAGGTGCCGCAAGTGATTCTGTGGGTCCTGGACATAAAGTAGCATGTCCCCTGCATAGATTGATATTGAATGTATCTCCCCGTGTATCACTATTCCAGTGTCCCTAAATTCCGCCCTTAGAAAACGGTTCCAGAGCCAGGATATATAGCATCAGGGACAGTGGACACCCCTGCTTCGTGCCCCACGCTATGCTCCACTCCTCCGATACGTGTCTGCCCATCTTAACCCTTGCTCTTGGATCTTTGTACAAAAGCCGGACCCATCATAGGAACCCTTCACCTATCCCAAAGTGAGCCAGCACTCCCAGAAGCCAGTCCCAGTTCACTGAGTCAAATGCCTTTACGGCATCCAGGGATGCCACTACACTTTCCTCTTCTTCCTGGTTCGTATTATCTAAAACGTAGTGGCATCTGCGTAGATTCCATGTAGTGGTCAGTGCCGGTACGTACCCCATCTGGTCCGGGTGCACCAATGTGGGTATAACCCTTTTGTGTCGGTCGGCCAGGGCTGCTGTGAGGATCTTGGAGTCCTGGTTTATCAGGGAGATTGGCCTATAGGACCCGCACTCTAGGGGTGGCTTCCCTGGTTTTAGTATAGGCACTATTATGGATTCCGACATGCTCCTCGGGAGCCGTCCCGTGTCGTATGCCTCCTCTAGTGTCTCCAGCAGTCTCGGGGCCAGGCTGTCCCTGTATTTCTTATAGAATTCCCCTGGTAGCCTGTCGGGTCCCGGGGACTTCCCTGTCAATAGCTGGGCTATGGTCGCCAACAATTCTTCCACTCTGAGGGGAGGTGTCTTAACATCTGGGCTTGCTCCTCTGTTAGCTGGAGAAGTTTGATTTCTGCCAAAGCATCTGCTATATCTCCCTCCTCCGCCTCCTGGAACCGGGAGTATAGTTTCTCGTAGAATTGCGAGAAACCTGTATTGATGCCTTCCTGGGTCCTAATCACCTGCCCTCATTCATCTTTAATTGCATTAATTGGTTCTCGCTTGCCCTCTTGTTCTGTTAGCCAGGCTAGGAGCCTGCCGGGCTTGTCTCCCTCTGCATGTAGCCTCTGTATATACTTCCCACAATCCAACTTCCCCAGCCTGCCATGCACTGTTGTCGCAAGGTAATGAGATTTCTTGGTCTCCTCCTGTCTTGCTCGCCCTTGCCTCCGCCCTCTCGACCTCCTTTTCTGCTCTTTAGTTCGGCCAAAATCTCTCCCCTGAGGCCGCCAGTCTTCCCCATTGCAGCTCCTCTAACCACCACATTTAGGGCCTCCCAGACAGTTCCAGTGCTATCCACACTCCCTGCATTATGCTCAAAATAGTCATCTATCGTGCTATGGACGTACTCCTGGAATTACCCATCTAACAATGCTTCCACCCTCAGTCGCCATGTGGGTATGGGAGCTCTCCTGTGTGTATGTGCCCAAGCCACCCCCAATGGGGCATGATCGGACAGTGTTCGTGCATAAATGTATGCCACGGTGAATTCCCCCAGTGTCTCTTTGCCCATGAACAAATAGTCTATTCGAGTGAATGTCCCCTGTGGGGTGCTATAATGTGTGTATCACCTTTTGCCCTCGTGTACCTCCCTCCAGTTGTCTTCTAGCTCAAGCTGCTACAGAATCCTCCGTAGTGCTCTGGCTGGCGGCGCTGGTTTCTTATGCTTGGTGTCCGACCTGTCCAGTCGGCGGTCCAACGTGCAGTTAGTCTCCGGCTCAGATGATCGTTGCATCTCTACTTGGGGCCAGCCGAGGCGTGTGACCCCTGAAGAATTCTGTTGCATCGTGGTTGGGAGCGTACGTGTTCACCAGGCACACCTCCCGATACTCCTGCATTCCCTGTATGATCAGGACCCTGCTCTCTCTGTCCTTTTCTTGTTTCATGAATTGGAACAGAATCCCCAGAGCAATCCAAGTGATCGCTCCCCTTGCATAGTTGGGAGTACGTTGAGCTATACATCTGGCCTCCCCATTTTTTGGCTAACTTAGCTTGCTTTTCGGCCGTCGGGTGCGTCTCCTGCAGCATTGCAATATGAACCTTTGCCCTGTTCAGCCAGGTGTAGACCATCAACCTCTTGACGTAGGCGTTCAGCCCTCTGACATTCCACGTGACTATATTTATTGCCTCCTGGCCCTTGTGGTCTCTGGGTCCGGGGGCCCTCTCGTTCCCATGGGCTCATATGCTGCTGTTCTTCTGATGTTTAATACTTCTGGGCATGCTTCTGCTTCTCCCAGCTCATTGGGGTGGTGCCGGCCCTTTCCCTCCCCGGTAGGCTCCACCTGCATTTGTTCTATGAGAACCCACGTCCCTGGTGTTTCTATCCGATTCTCTGTGTTTAGCCGTAGTTCTAATCAGTCTCTCTCTTCTCCTCTGCCTTGTCCTTGTCGTTTGATGTTACTTTCTCCACTCGTGCTATTTCCTAACCAGTCTAACCCAATAACTACTACTTCTGCCTATCCAACCATTCACTAACTATAACTGTTAACCAAATGCCTAGCCACCCTCCCCCTGCTCGGGCCTCGCTGCTTCTCCTGCACCGCCCACACTGGTGGGACCAGCTTGCGTCAGCGTGATGCCTGAAAACTGACATCCTAACTAACTGAAGTTTTGGGGTCGCGTGTCTCGCCGCCATCTGTGTGAATAATTAATCTTGTCACTCCTTTATTTATTTCTGCTGGCTTGCGCAGTGCCCAAAATGTCTGGCCCGTCATCCCGTGATTAGTTCATTCTTGCTGGAATCCAGTGGATTCTCATTATTGTTAGCGTTACTGGGCCTCCCTTGCGGGATGCCCTGTTGGTCCATCCATGTCTGGGCCTCCTCTGCTGTCTCAAAGAAGTGCGATCTGGCCTCACACATCACCTTTAATTTTGCCGGGTACAACAACATATAACGTAAACCAGCTGCCCTGAGGCGTTCCTTGGTAGGTCCTTATCTAGCACGTTGTCTCTGGACCAGGATGGTATAGCCTGGGTAAATCGTTATTCTGGAGGAGTTTCTGGTTATAACCCCTCCTTTCCTTGAGAATGTCAGTATTTTATTACTGTCCTTAAACTTCATGAATATTGCGATCATTGATCTCGGGGGAGCTCCTGGTTGGGGCCCTCCTGGTCGAGGCCCTGTGGGCTCTCTCCACTGCAAAGCCCTGGGATGGAGCTCCCTGCTCCGATCTCGTGTATCAGGAGGTTCTCGACATAGTTTGTGGGGTCCTGGCCCTCTTCTCCCTCCGGCAGTCCAACAATCCGGATATTATTCCATCGAGCCCTCCCTTCTTCATCATCCGCCCTCTGTTCCAGGATCTTTACCCGTCAGAGCACATCTGACATTTGTGTCTGGGTGATTGTAATGTCCGTAGTGTTTTGCTGGACTTGCTGCTCCGTCGTACCCACACAGTCGGCCAAATCCTGTGCATCTTGACGGAGAAGGCCCATGTCCACCATCACCGTGTCCATCTTGTTTTCGAGGGATGTCTTCAGGGCCATTATAGCCTCCAGTATTGTGCTTTCATTATCAGCCTTCTCCTGCTGTACGGCGCTGGACGAGCCCATGGCAGCGTCCCATGGAGTATGCTGGTCCTTCTCCCCCCTCCTGGCAAAATGTTCAATGCTGGTTGGCCTGCCTTTTTCCCCCTTTCGATTTCTTTGGTATTCTTTGCTGTTTAATCTGACCCGTCCTTTTCCCCCTTCTTCTGGCCGGGTGGCCTGCCAAGCTTCTGATCCCCTTTATAAGTTGCCTGTTGCAGCTCAGAGGTGGTTTGTGCTGGTTTAAGTATGCGGTTAAGGGCCTGTGGACTGTGGCCTCCGACGTAATATATGTTGCCTCGTCACGCTAATTGTGGGATGCAATGCCATTGTTTAATGATTGCGGCTTTTCCCTTGTTCAGGGTGCCCTCCCTTTGTTCCAGCAGTCCCTGTTAGCTTGCACGTTGCCAGTGGTCCGCAAGGTAATGGATAAAATTATGGTCTGAGGCCTTTCCAGATTGCTGTCTATAGGCTTCTCATGCCCACTCAGCCTTCTTCTCCCTCTGGGGGTGCGCAGTCCCCAATGATTCCCCGGTGGCGGGGTCTCTCACTCTCTCACTCTCTCAGTCTCTGTCTCTCACTCTCTCACTCTCTTCCCCCTAGCCCTCCCTTCCGTTTACCTGCTGGCAGTGTTGTCCTCGCAGGCTTTCTTCCGGAGGTTGATGCCTTATCCATTAGCTGCCTGGGCACTCTGCGCCCTAGGTATCATGCAAGGTCCTCCTGCTACAGTTGAAGGGTTCTCTGCAGCCCTCCTGCTGAGGCTGTTAGGCGGAATCCTGTGCAGTTCCCTTAGGGAACACTGCAAAAACATTAAGACTACAGGTGTTGGCAGTAAACCCACTTGGTAGCAGTCTGTACCACACAGATTTACCGGGTAGCTGTGGCTGAGCAGTCAGACTTCTCTCAAGAAGAGTTAGGCAGTATATAGAGCATACACATTAGGTACCCAAAATACAGTAGTACAAGCAAACACTGACCAGAGCTTTGGTATAAAGGTATATAATTATTTATTTAAACACACACTTGTGAAATACACTACCACTAATATGGCAAGCAAGTTCAAAACACAGTCACTATTACTATATGTACATCCCTGATCACTTATTGAACAAGTCTTAGTTAAAACACCACTTATTTTCAGACAGAGGTGAGCGCTTAACTCAAGATGGCACTCCAATATGTTATTTAATAAGGGAGGGAAAAGGCAGAAATTAGAAAAGTACACAATACTAATACTTTAGAAGAACCTCAGCAAGGCAGGAAAGTCAGGGTCTACTGGTGAGCAAACGTTCATAGGCCAGGCCCACTCTTAGAGAGAGCAGAATGAAAATGCGCCCAAGATCACACAGTTGAATAGGCTTGAAAAGTCTTGCAGATAGTTCAAATAGGAATTAGATCAGCTCAGAAAAGTTTAGTTAGCCAGCCTAAGGTCAACCCAGTTGGTAAATTGAGGATTTAAGAGACATCCCACACAAACCGTTGCAAGGGAGGCCAGGCGGACACAGTACCTTTAAAGTGGAGAGGATCCTCCAGCAGGGGCAGTTGTTCCTGGCAGCGGGTGCAAGTCACGGCGTCGTCCAGAGGAAGAGAAGATCTCGACGTGTAGGAAAGCTGAAGGTCGTTGCACTGCCAGGGAAGAAACCAGCCGCGGAGTTCTCCGGTTAAAAGGTACTACGCTTTTATTTGCGGTAGTGGTTAAACGTGGTTATCTGGCCGCCGGGGTGCTTGGCACGGGCGATTCGACCATGAGATGGTCCAGGAAGGCGAAAAGAGGGCGAACTGGTTATCCCCACCAGCTCAGAGGAAGAAGACTCTCCGGGATGAAGATCTTCTCTGTCGTCGGGAATTGGTGAGACGGTTCAGCAGGGCTCCACCGGTGGTGTCGTCGTTGCGGGTCGGCTCAGCTTCTCCCTCCTCGGATTCTTTAGGTCCTGTGGCGAATTCTGAAGTTCCAGTCCCCAAAGCCCTGCTTTTATGCAGAAAACCCCCATTCATTCAGCCTAGCTGTCAATCAAACATGCTAAGTGGTGAGCCAGGCGGCTCACCACTTGGGCCAATCACACAAGAGTGCGACTTGAGTTGCCAGAGAAACTCAGTTCAGGGTGCCTAAAACCCCCTCCCACACATCCTGTAGACCCAGACAGAGTGTGGCACCACTTTGGAGGGCTTCTGTGCAGAAGCCTGCCAAAAAGTGGAACAAAGGGCTTGACTTGGGTTGGAGTCACAGAAACGAACACAAACCCCATTTTGGAACCGACTTTTGGCAAAAAGTACCAACCGGTGAATTAAATAAATAAACCGGCGGTATGTTCGAGGCTATATTAAAAAGTGGTAGCCTCGAACAATGGGAAAATCCCATAGGGATATATTCACGGTCGAATATAAAAAGTAGTATCCACTGCCACCAGCCAAAACTCGATCAGTGAGGACTGGACAGTGCCCCCTCGAACAACAGACCCAGGGGCAATCGAATTGCCCCTACCAGTACGTCTACAATATGATGGTTTGTACTGGTTCTGTTCACAATTTAAGACTAGTAAAGCCAATGGTGACTTTACATGCCCTGGGAGACAGTAGTCAGTCCCAGGGTATGGAGTCTATGTTGGGGAGTCAATATGACACCCCTGTGTTACTGAGGGTGATGTGTAACACACATACCAAAAACATATGAAGCCCTATGGGGTAAAAGACCCCATAGCCCATAAAACACATACAAACACATACAAAGTCAAAGGAACACCTCAAATCATGTCTAGGAGTGGGAGTAAAAGAGTCTCACTCTTAGCAGGAGAAGAAAATGAACCCCAAAAATCCAGCAAAGCTGCTGGGGGACTCACTAGGTTTGGGAAATTAGCCTTTACAGAGAATTCCCCCTAACACTCGCCCCCCCCCCAGACTAAGGGACAGGAGGATTTAATCCAATACTGGATGAATCTCGTACCTCTAGTCGATGACATACATCCTAGAGAGACCATCAGCATTTTGGTGGTGACTGTCAAGACTTGATGGTCGTGTAGCCAATGAAACCTCCGTCCCCAAGTACCACTTGAGCAAACAAGAAATTACTGCCCGAGCAGTCCTTGAGGCCACAGGTGGTGATCTTCGTCAGCCGCAACCAGGAATGCCTGAAGATGCCGGAAGGTGCTCCCTATGAATGTATCTCCCCGTGTATCACTATTCCAGTGTCCCTAAATTCCGCCCTTAGAAAACGGTTCCAGAGCCAGGATATATAGCATCAGGGACAGTGGACACCCCTGCTTCGTGCCCCACGCTATGCTCCACTCCTCCGATACGTGTCTGCCCATCTTAACCCTTGCTCTTGGATCTTTGTACAAAAGCCGGACCCATCATAGGAACCCTTCACCTATCCCAAAGTGAGCCAGCACTCCCAGAAGCCAGTCCCAGTTCACTGAGTCAAATGCCTTTACGGCATCCAGGGATGCCACTACACTTTCCTCTTCTTCCTGGTTCGTATTATCTAAAACGTAGTGGCATCTGCGTAGATTCCATGTAGTGGTCAGTGCCGGTACGTACCCCATCTGGTCCGGGTGCACCAATGTGGGTATAACCCTTTTGTGTCGGTCGGCCAGGGCTGCTGTGAGGATCTTGGAGTCCTGGTTTATCAGGGAGATTGGCCTATAGGACCCGCACTCTAGGGGTGGCTTCCCTGGTTTTAGTATAGGCACTATTATGGATTCCGACATGCTCCTCGGGAGCCGTCCCGTGTCGTATGCCTCCTCTAGTGTCTCCAGCAGTCTCGGGGCCAGGCTGTCCCTGTATTTCTTATAGAATTCCCCTGGTAGCCTGTCGGGTCCCGGGGACTTCCCTGTCAATAGCTGGGCTATAGTCGCCAACAATTCTTCCACTCTGAGGGGAGGTGTCTTAACATCTGGGCTTGCTCCTCTGTTAGCTGGAGAAGTTTGATTTCTGCCAAAGCATCTGCTATATCTCCCTCCTCCGCCTCCTGGAACCGGGAGTATAGTTTCTCGTAGAATTGCGAGAAACCTGTATTGATGCCTTCCTGGGTCCTAATCACCTGCCCTCATTCATCTTTAATTGCATTAATTGGTTCTCGCTTGCCCTCTTGTTCTGTTAGCCAGGCTAGGAGCCTGCCGGGCTTGTCTCCCTCTGCATGTAGCCTCTGTATATACTTCCCACAATCCAACTTCCCCAGCCTGCCATGCACTGTTGTCGCAAGGTAATGAGATTTCTTGGTCTCCTCCTGTCTTGCTCGCCCTTGCCTCCGCCCTCTCGACCTCCTTTTCTGCTCTTTAGTTCGGCCAAAATCTCTCCCCTGAGGCCGCCAGTCTTCCCCATTGCAGCTCCTCTAACCACCACATTTAGGGCCTCCCAGACAGTTCCAGTGCTATCCACACTCCCTGCATTATGCTCAAAATAGTCATCTATCGTGCTATGGACGTACTCCTGGAATTACCCATCTAACAATGCTTCCACCCTCAGTCGCCATGTGGGTATGGGAGCTCTCCTGTGTGTATGTGCCCAAGCCACCCCCAATGGGGCATGATCGGACAGTGTTCGTGCATAAATGTATGCCACGGTGAATTCCCCCAGTGTCTCTTTGCCCATGAACAAATAGTCTATTCGAGTGAATGTCCCCTGTGGGGTGCTATAATGTGTGTATCACCTTTTGCCCTCGTGTACCTCCCTCCAGTTGTCTTCTAGCTCAAGCTGCTACAGAATCCTCCGTAGTGCTCTGGCTGGCGGCGCTGGTTTCTTATGCTTGGTGTCCGACCTGTCCAGTCGGCGGTCCAACGTGCAGTTAGTCTCCGGCTCAGATGATCGTTGCATCTCTACTTGGGGCCAGCCGAGGCGTGTGACCCCTGAAGAATTCTGTTGCATCGTGGTTGGGAGCGTACGTGTTCACCAGGCACACCTCCCGATACTCCTGCATTCCCTGTATGATCAGGACCCTGCTCTCTCTGTCCTTTTCTTGTTTCATGAATTGGAACAGAATCCCCAGAGCAATCCAAGTGATCGCTCCCCTTGCATAGTTGGGAGTACGTTGAGCTATACATCTGGCCTCCCCATTTTTTGGCTAACTTAGCTTGCTTTTCGGCCGTCGGGTGCGTCTCCTGCAGCATTGCAATATGAACCTTTGCCCTGTTCAGCCAGGTGTAGACCATCAACCTCTTGACGTAGGCGTTCAGCCCTCTGACATTCCACGTGACTATATTTATTGCCTCCTGGCCCTTGTGGTCTCTGGGTCCGGGGGCCCTCTCGTTCCCATGGGCTCATATGCTGCTGTTCTTCTGATGTTTAATACTTCTGGGCATGCTTCTGCTTCTCCCAGCTCATTGGGGTGGTGCCGGCCCTTTCCCTCCCCGGTAGGCTCCACCTGCATTTGTTCTATGAGAACCCACGTCCCTGGTGTTTCTATCCGATTCTCTGTGTTTAGCCGTAGTTCTAATCAGTCTCTCTCTTCTCCTCTGCCTTGTCCTTGTCGTTTGATGTTACTTTCTCCACTCGTGCTATTTCCTAACCAGTCTAACCCAATAACTACTACTTCTGCCTATCCAACCATTCACTAACTATAACTGTTAACCAAATGCCTAGCCACCCTCCCCCTGCTCGGGCCTCGCTGCTTCTCCTGCACCGCCCACACTGGTGGGACCAGCTTGCGTCAGCGTGATGCCTGAAAACTGACATCCTAACTAACTGAAGTTTTGGGGTCGCGTGTCTCGCCGCCATCTGTGTGAATAATTAATCTTGTCACTCCTTTATTTATTTCTGCTGGCTTGCGCAGTGCCCAAAATGTCTGGCCCGTCATCCCGTGATTAGTTCATTCTTGCTGGAATCCAGTGGATTCTCATTATTGTTAGCGTTACTGGGCCTCCCTTGCGGGATGCCCTGTTGGTCCATCCATGTCTGGGCCTCCTCTGCTGTCTCAAAGAAGTGCGATCTGGCCTCACACATCACCTTTAATTTTGCCGGGTACAACAACATATAACGTAAACCAGCTGCCCTGAGGCGTTCCTTGGTAGGTCCTTATCTAGCACGTTGTCTCTGGACCAGGATGGTATAGTCTGGGTAAATGGTTATTCTGGAGGAGTTTCTGGTTATAACCCCTCCTTTCCTTGAGAATGTCAGTATTTTATTACTGTCCTTAAACTTCATGAATATTGCGATCATTGATCTCGGGGGAGCTCCTGGTTGGGGCCCTCCTGGTCGAGGCCCTGTGGGCTCTCTCCACTGCAAAGCCCTGGGATGGAGCTCCCTGCTCCGATCTCGTGTATCAGGAGGTTCTCGACATAGTTTGTGGGGTCCTGGCCCTCTTCTCCCTCCGGCAGTCCAACAATCCGGATATTATTCCATCGAGCCCTCCCTTCTTCATCATCCGCCCTCTGTTCCAGGATCTTTACCCGTCAGAGCACATCTGACATTTGTGTCTGGGTGATTGTAATGTCCGTAGTGTTTTGCTGGACTTGCTGCTCCGTCGTACCCACACAGTCGGCCAAATCCTGTGCATCTTGACGGAGAAGGCCCATGTCCACCATCACCGTGTCCATCTTGTTTTCGAGGGATGTCTTCAGGGCCATTATAGCCTCCAGTATTGTGCTTTCATTATCAGCCTTCTCCTGCTGTACGGCGCTGGACGAGCCCATGGCAGCGTCCCATGGAGTATGCTGGTCCTTCTCCCCCCTCCTGGCAAAATGTTCAATGCTGGTTGGCCTGCCTTTTTCCCCCTTTCGATTTCTTTGGTATTCTTTGCTGTTTAATGTGACCCGTCCTTTTCCCCCTTCTTCTGGCCGGGTGGCCTGCCAAGCTTCTGATCCCCTTTATAAGTTGCCTGTTGCAGCTCAGAGGTGGTTTGTGCTGGTTTAAGTATGCGGTTAAGGGCCTGTGGACTGTGGCCTCCGACGTAATATATGTTGCCTCGTCACGCTAATTGTGGGATGCAATGCCATTGTTTAATGATTGCGGCTTTTCCCTTGTTCAGGGTGCCCTCCCTTTGTTCCAGCAGTCCCTGTTAGCTTGCACGTTGCCAGTGGTCCGCAAGGTAATGGATAAAATTATGGTCTGAGGCCTTTCCAGATTGCTGTCTATAGGCTTCTCATGCCCACTCAGCCTTCTTCTCCCTCTGGGGGTGCGCAGTCCCCAATGATTCCCCGGTGGCGGGGTCTCTCACTCTCTCACTCTCTCAGTCTCTGTCTCTCACTCTCTCACTCTCTTCCCCCTAGCCCTCCCTTCCGTTTACCTGCTGGCAGTGTTGTCCTCGCAGGCTTTCTTCCGGAGGTTGATGCCTTATCCATTAGCTGCCTGGGCACTCTGCGCCCTAGGTATCATGCAAGGTCCTCCTGCTACAGTTGAAGGGTTCTCTGCAGCCCTCCTGCTGAGGCTGTTAGGCGGAATCCTGTGCAGTTCCCTTAGGGAACACTGCAAAAACATTAAGACTACAGGTGTTGGCAGTAAACCCACTTGGTAGCAGTCTGTACCACACAGATTTACCGGGTAGCTGTGGCTGAGCAGTCAGACTTCTCTCAAGAAGAGTTAGGCAGTATATAGAGCATACACATTAGGTACCCAAAATACAGTAGTACAAGCAAACACTGACCAGAGCTTTGGTATAAAGGTATATAATTATTTATTTAAACACACACTTGTGAAATACACTACCACTAATATGGCAAGCAAGTTCAAAACACAGTCACTATTACTATATGTACATCCCTGATCACTTATTGAACAAGTCTTAGTTAAAACACCACTTATTTTCAGACAGAGGTGAGCGCTTAACTCAAGATGGCACTCCAATATGTTATTTAATAAGGGAGGGAAAAGGCAGAAATTAGAAAAGTACACAATACTAATACTTTAGAAGAACCTCAGCAAGGCAGGAAAGTCAGGGTCTACTGGTGAGCAAACGTTCATAGGCCAGGCCCACTCTTAGAGAGAGCAGAATGAAAATGCGCCCAAGATCACACAGTTGAATAGGCTTGAAAAGTCTTGCAGATAGTTCAAATAGGAATTAGATCAGCTCAGAAAAGTTTAGTTAGCCAGCCTAAGGTCAACCCAGTTGGTAAATTGAGGATTTAAGAGACATCCCACACAAACCGTTGCAAGGGAGGCCAGGCGGACACAGTACCTTTAAAGTGGAGAGGATCCTCCAGCAGGGGCAGTTGTTCCTGGCAGCGGGTGCAAGTCACGGCGTCGTCCAGAGGAAGAGAAGATCTCGACGTGTAGGAAAGCTGAAGGTCGTTGCACTGCCAGGGAAGAAACCAGCCGCGGAGTTCTCCGGTTAAAAGGTACTACGCTTTTATTTGCGGTAGTGGTTAAACGTGGTTATCTGGCCGCCGGGGTGCTTGGCACGGGCGATTCGACCATGAGATGGTCCAGGAAGGCGAAAAGAGGGCGAACTGGTTATCCCCACCAGCTCAGAGGAAGAAGACTCTCCGGGATGAAGATCTTCTCTGTCGTCGGGAATTGGTGAGACGGTTCAGCAGGGCTCCACCGGTGGTGTCGTCGTTGCGGGTCGGCTCAGCTTCTCCCTCCTCGGATTCTTTAGGTCCTGTGGCGAATTCTGAAGTTCCAGTCCCCAAAGCCCTGCTTTTATGCAGAAAACCCCCATTCATTCAGCCTAACTGTCAATCAAACATGCTAAGTGGTGAGCCAGGCGGCTCACCACTTGGGCCAATCACACAAGAGTGCGACTTGAGTTGCCAGAGAAACTCAGTTCAGGGTGCCTAAAACCCCCTCCCACACATCCTGTAGACCCAGACAGAGTGTGGCACCACTTTGGAGGGCTTCTGTGCAGAAGCCTGCCAAAAAGTGGAACAAAGGGCTTGACTTGGGTTGGAGTCACAGAAACGAACACAAACCCCATTTTGGAACCGACTTTTGGCAAAAAGTACCAACCGGTGAATTAAATAAATAAACCGGCGGTATGTTCGAGGCTATATTAAAAAGTGGTAGCCTCGAACAATGGGAAAATCCCATAGGGATATATTCACGGTCGAATATAAAAAGTAGTATCCACTGCCACCAGCCAAAACTCGATCAGTGAGGACTGGACAGTGCCCCCTCGAACAACAGACCCAGGGGCAATCGAATTGCCCCTACCAGTACGTCTACAATATGATGGTTTGTACTGGTTCTGTTCACAATTTAAGACTAGTAAAGCCAATGGTGACTTTACATGCCCTGGGAGACAGTAGTCAGTCCCAGGGTATGGAGTCTATGTTGGGGAGTCAATATGACACCCCTGTGTTACTGAGGGTGATGTGTAACACACATACCAAAAACATATGAAGCCCTATGGGGTAAAAGACCCCATAGCCCATAAAACACATACAAACACATACAAAGTCAAAGGAACACCTCAAATCATGTCTAGGAGTGGGAGTAAAAGAGTCTCACTCTTAGCAGGAGAAGAAAATGAACCCCAAAAATCCAGCAAAGCTGCTGGGGGACTCACTAGGTTTGGGAAATTAGCCTTTACAGAGAATTCCCCCTAACACTCGCCCCCCCCCCAGACTAAGGGACAGGAGGATTTAATCCAATACTGGATGAATCTCGTACCTCTAGTCGATGACATACATCCTAGAGAGACCATCAGCATTTTGGTGGTGACTGTCAAGACTTGATGGTCGTGTAGCCAATGAAACCTCCGTCCCCAAGTACCACTTGAGCAAACAAGAAATTACTGCCCGAGCAGTCCTTGAGGCCACAGGTGGTGATCTTCGTCAGCCGCAACCAGGAATGCCTGAAGATGCCGGAAGGTGCTCCCTATGACCACTGTAAGGCAAACACGAAGTTAGGTCACAAACACAGAACCCCAGGCTTGTATATGAATGTGTAATAAGTCTAGAATAAGGCTTACCCTCAGGAGTTGGTCGGGACTTAATAATGGTGTAAAGATGTTTGTCAGAGGCAGCCGGCAAGGGTGACGACCAGATGACAGGTTGGTAAAGCACTTAGTATGAATGAAATCACCACCTTACGTAGAAGCCAGAAAACTTAAGTCAATCAGTTGAAAAGTGCGTAATCCAAGAACATAGTTCATAACAAAAGGGCAATCCAAATAGCAATCCAGGGACGGAAATGTGGTCGAATCCAGTAGAAAATAGTTCCAAACAACGGTACCGTGAAGGAAGAAGCCAAAATCAGAGTCCAAGATCAATCCGAGGTCAATGGTAGTAGTCTGAATCCGTAGTCCGTAATGCGCCCAACAGGATCAGCTGTGAAGCGTAGAAGGGCAGTCAGCGCGTCCCTTTTGAACGCTGACTAATGATCACATGACTCTCATCATCCGTCACGTGATCGAACGTGCTGAAAGAGGAGCTCTCAGGTGCCGGCAACGGAGACGTTGTAGAATGCCCGTGGCGCGTCTCCATGGCAACTGCCAACGCCGGAATGGAAACCAACGCTGAGATGGCAAGAACCGGCGTCGCTGACCTTGTCCCATTCCTTGCAGCCTGCAGGGGAGAGTGTGTTTTGGCATGTATTTTGGTGGAGAAAGTGGGAGCTGTATTGTGAGATGTGTTCATGGAACGTAGGGGCATGACAGAGCCCCCCCTCAAAGGCCCACGACCCTGTGGGCTAGAAGGGTTCTCCCGATGGAACCTGGACACTAATAACGGGGCATGAACATCAGACGATAGGACCCAAGACCTCTCCTCAGGACCATAACCCAACAGTCCACCAAGTATTGTAACCTCCCTCTAACAACCCGGGATCCCAGAATAGCGCTAACTTCATAATCCTCCTGGGAAATCACAGGGACAGGACCAGGAGCGGGAGCAATGCGTGTATCTTCAGGTCAAGGCTTGAGAAGAGATGTGTGAAAAACAGGGTGTAATTTCCATGAGGCGGGGACGGCGAGTCTATAGACCATAGGGTTCGGGTTCAGGACCTTGGAAACCCTATACGGGCCGACAAAACGGGGCAGCAGTTTACGACAACCTGGTATATGGAGATGCCGTGTAGACAACCATACCCGGTCGCCTTGCTTATATGACGGGGCCTCTTTCCTTTTCTTGTTAGCGGCAGTACTCATAGACACCTGGGCCTCCTGGAGATGGACAAGGGTTTGAGCATGGACGGATGCGAGATCTCTGACACAGTCATTTGCCGGAGGGGTACTGGTACTCAATACAGGGGCATTGGCAGGATTCGAATCAGAAAAGGGTAAAGTACGTGGATGTTGGCCATAGAGCCAAAAAAACGGAGAAAACCCAGTGGACGAGTGCAGGGCGTTGTTATATGCAAATTCCGCAAAACAAAGAGACTCAAGCCAGGTATTCTGGAATTGCAAAGTTAAGCACCTCAAGTACTGTTCCAAGACCTGGTTTACTCTCTCAGTTTGGCCGTCGCTTTCTGGATGGTAAGCTGAAGAAAAACGGGCATCTATACCTAGTAGTTTGGTAAGAGCCAACCAGAAACGTGAGGTGAACTGAGACCCCCTGTCTGACACAATGACACTCGGCAAACCGAACAGACAGAAAACATATTAAAAAAAACATACAAGCCAATGAGGGAGCAGTAGGAATGCCTTTACATGGTAAAAAATGGGCCATTTTTGTGTATGAGTCTACTACCACCCAAATCGTGTCATAGCCTTGTATTCGTGGTAGATCAGTTATCAGGTCCATGGATACCGTATGCCAGGGTTTCGGGGGTATGGGCAATGGTTGTAGCAGTCCTAGTGGACGACCCTTCCGTGTCTTGCATTGTGCGCATATAGAGCAGGTGTTAACATATGTCTCCACGTCTCGCCGCATCGATGGCCACCAGCACCAGCGTTTCAACAACTCTAGAGTACGTCGCTGACCTGGGTGGCCATTGATAGGAGCATTGCGGGACCACTCTAAGGCCTGGTTGCGAGAGTCACTGGTGGGGAGGAACAGTTTTCCTTGAACAAAAGGCAACCCATCCTGCATAACGGTATCCCAATCAACCAATATTTGGGGATGTTGTATAACCCATTGGCGTATAGCCGTTATCATAGGAGGAGATGGAGTACAGGTACAAACAACATGGCCTTTACCTAAGAGAGTTTCGGGATATGAAGGGAGAGGTATTCCCCCAGGTGAACGGGACAGAGCATCCGCTTTACCATGTGACAAACCCGGTCTGTGTTTGACAAGGAAGTCGTATGCAGCAAAAAAGAGGTGCCAACGAACTTGTCCACTATTGGCGCATTTCAGAGACGCTAGGTCCTGTAAGTTTTTATGGTCTGTGTAGACGATAGTCTGATGTCTTGCCCCCAGAAGATGGTGTCTCCAGACCAACAATGCGTCTCTGATGGCCAGGAGCTCTTTTTCAGTGACCGTGTAGTGAGTTTCGGTCGGTGTGAGTTTCCTGGAATGGTAAGCCACCGGGTGTAGTGCTCCGGTGGTAGGACAAGGCTGAGATAGGACGGCCCCTAAGGCAAAGGAAGAAGCATCTGCTTCTACGATATACGGAAGCTCCGGGTCAGAATGCTGCAGGACTGGGGCCGTGGTGAACGAGGTTTTAAGGGAGTCGAAGGCTGCTTGATGTGCATCGGTCCAGATAAATGGAACTGCAGGACTGGTCAATGCGGTTAATGGTGCCACAATGGAGGAAAAATTCGCAATGAACCTCCGGTAAAAATTTGCGAACCCTAGAAAAGATTGCAATTGTTTCAATGTAACAGGTACTGGCCAATTTGTGCTAGCCTGGACTTTGGATCGGTTCATTGTTAGCCCCCCAGGTGAAATATGGAAACCCAGGAATTCAACTTCAGCTGTATGAAACAGACATTTCTCAGGTTTAGCGTATAGTGAGTTCTTCCTGAGTCTTGTGAGTACCTCTCTGACATGAATGACGTGTTCGGCCAATGTTTGGGAGAATATCAGTATGTCGTCCAGGTACGCCACGACATAAACATCCAGAATATCACTAAATATATCGTTTACCAATCGTTGGAAAATGGCAGGGGCATTACAGAGGCCAAAAGGCATCACCATGTATTCATACAATCCTTGGCGAGAACAGAAAGCAGTCTTCCACTCATCCCCGGGTCGCATGCGGACTAAATTGTATGCCCCCCGGAGATCTAGTTTGATATAGATGGAGGCATTGGTCAACTTGTCTAACAGGGTAGAGATGAGTGGAATAGGGTAACGATTCTTTATGGTAATCGCATTCAGGTGTCTGTAATCTACACAGGGGCGGAGATCGCCTTCTTTTTTCAGGACAAAAAAAATGGGGCTGGCCACGGGTGATGAAGAAGGCCTGATATGTCCTAACTGTAGGGCGTGGCGGATGTATTCTTTAAGGGACGTTTCTTCATTTGGTGATAGTGAATAAATGCGTCCTTTGGGAAGCGATGCCCCATCAATTAGGTCAATAGAACAATCATACGGTCTGTGAGGGGGCAGTATCTCGGCAGATGTTTTATCAAAAACCGAATGGAAATCATGGTATTCTGGGGGTACTCCTGACAAAGTGGCTCCCACCGTGTGGGTTGTTTCGGGTGGGTCGTTCTCCCCTACAGGGGCTAAGTGTAGGGCCCCAAGTGCCCTCGCAGGGTTGTTGAAATCATCTTCCAGTAAACAAAAGTGTTGGCAAATGTCTGATTCAAAAGAAACCTGCCCCGTACCCCAGTCGATGAGTGGGTTATGCTTCTTCAACCAGGGAAGGCCTAGGATTATTCCAAACTGTGGTGTGGATATCAAATCAAAGGACAACTGTTCTTTATGGTTACCCTGAATAATCACGTCCATCTGAGCGGTCTGTTGTTTAATCGGACCAGAAATGAGAGAGGACCCGTCCACAGTTTGGACTGGTTCGGGATGTGTCTTGGGACCTCATTACACGGAAGGCTATTAGCACCCTGGACCATGCCGGTAAATTACCGGCACCGCCTTGGCGGAAAGGGGATTTACCGCCCCATTCCAAGGTTGGTGGGGCGGTAAATCCCCCTTCCGCCATTGCACTTCCCCATTCACATTTCTGCCCCATAGGGCTCTATGGGAATGGGGAAGGCGCTAATTACGGCACCGCAATTTTGCGGTGCCGTAATTAGCTCCGAGGTCCCTTAGCGGGTTGGTTATTAACGCCTGCAAAAAGCAGGCGTTAAAACACCAACCCGCTAAGGGACCTCGTAGTAAGGCGGTAATGGTTAACGGCCACCGTTACCATTAACGGTGGCCGTTAACCATTACCGCCTTTCGTGTAATGAGGCCCTTGGTCACTAGTGGAAGGTTCAATGCTTTGGCCAGGGGTATATCAATAAAGCAACCAGTAGCTCCTGAATCAATAACTATATGTACTGTGTGTGAACACTCCCTATCAGGATGAAGCACTGCCTGAACGACCACTGGTCTTACTGGGCCGAAAGTAGAAACCCTGGGGTTGTGAATCAAGCTCGTCTTGTCCCCCATACTCAAGGACGAGCTTTCTGAAAACCCGAAGACTTGTTCTTCGGGCGTCTTGGGCACTCTTTGACGAAATGACCACTGAGTCCACAGTAGAAGCATGCATTGTCGGTTCTCCGACGCTCCCTTTCGGTCTGAGTGATGGGACTTCGTAGACCACCTATTTGCATGGGTTCACTTGTACCATCCGGTGGAGAGGGCAAGGGTTTGCCTGAAACCCTAGATTCCGCCCGACGTTCGGTCTTCCGAGCGTCTACGTGAAGAGTTAGGTCTACTAGTTCGGGATATGCATCAGGAAGGGAAGGAATGACAGAAAGGGCGTCCTTCATAGCGTTACACAGACCTTTGTAAAATACCACAGCTTTCTTGTTTTCAGGCCATGAAGTCTCAGCTGACAATTGGTTAAAGCGTGTGATGTATTCTATTAAGGTTTGTCTGCCTTGGGATAGTTCTAGGAGCTCCAGATCCCGAGACTGGGCTTTGTACCTGGTATGGAATACTTTGGCCAACTCGCTCACCAGAAGATCGTAAAGGGCTGGGTGGTTGTTCTCAAGAAAAGGATTAGCCCAGGTAGCTGCAACCCCGGTCAAATGGGATAACAAAAAGGCAGCTTTTGTGGTGGAATCATGGAACACCAGTGGTCGGCAAAGAAAATGAAGTTTACACTGATTAATAAAAGTGCGATGTTTTCTAGGATCACCCTGAAACTTCTCAGGAGGTGCCAATGGAAACTGAGTAGGTAACACCACGGGAGTAGGTGGTGTAGGAGGTACAGAGGGACCCGGTGGTGGTGTTGCCTGATCGCCAAACTCAGCATCTGCCGGTAAAGGGTTGCGGGTACTTTGGATATTATCTAAGCGATGATGTATCGCGGTTGTGGCAGCCGCTACTTCGGTTCTAAGGGATGCAACAGCTTGCATTAGAGCAGCCACAGGGTCCCCGGCAGCAGGTTCCATCGTCTGGACGACCAAAAAAAAATGGCTTCACAGTCAAGACTTGATGGTCGTGTAGCCGATGAAACCTCCGTCCCCAAGTACCACTCGAGCAAACAAGAAATTACTGCCCGAGCAGTCCTTGAGGCCACAGGTGGTGATCTTCGTCAGCCGCAACCAGGAATGCCTGAAGATGCCGGAAGGTGCCCCCTATGACCACTGTAAGGCAAACACGAAGTTAGGTCACAAACACAGAACCCCAGGCTTGTATATGAATGTGTAATAAGTCTAGAATAAGGCTTACCCTTAGGAGTTGGTCGGGACTTAATAATGGTGTAAAGATGTTTGTCAGAGGCAGCCGGCAAGGGTGACGACCAGATGACAGTGTTGTGTCCTATTTCCATGGACATGTTTCGTTTCACAGTTATTGTGTGAGTCCTTCCTCTTTGTTCATGCGGGGGTTGTGGCGTGGCCACGGAAAGGGGAAGAGGCGGGGCTACCGCCTCCGACGCCAGTTCTGGCGCCGAGAATAAAGTGAAGTGCATCGTGTTACCCCGGCTCCCGCGTTTCATTGATTGTCTTAATTTATTCACTGGCTTTGGATTGCCGAACGCATTTTGGAATCCAACACTGGCGACGAGGACGACTGACTCACACCCACCAGCAGGCAGCTCCAGCGTCGCGTGTGGGCCGCGTGTGGGCCGCGTAGCATCGCCACTGCCTCCGGCGTTGCTGCACATCGTCGGCCCGCCCACGCCCACCCGCAGATAGTTCCAGCATCGCGTGTGGGCCGAGGAGCTACGCCGCTGCCGCCGGCTCTGCAGACATCCGCTGGCAGGTACAGTGTCACGTGTGGGCCGTACAATAAAGCTGCTGCCCAGGCACGGCAGCCTTTTCATTTTGCCTGATTCAGCAGTGGCGGTGGAAGGAAGCTCCCGCCAACTCACATTCACACCAGGAAGGGAACTCTGCAGCCCAGCAACCAAGGGCCTCCTGCTGCTCATGACGCCCCCATGCAGCCCAAGTCACCGCTAGCCCCTACGTTCAGCGGGCGAGGCCGTGCTGGTGCAGGAAGTGGCGAAGGACCCCCAGCACACGCCACCCCAGTGAGTAGAGTGCCACAGCAGCGCAGCCCAGTCATATCCACCAACATGTCAACAGACAATATTGACAGTGGCTTACAGAGCCCCCAAGCCAGCTCCACTCCGAGAGCAGCCAGTAATGGAGAGGACACCTCCTCTGAATCTCTGCAGCTACAAGCAGTCCCTCACTTTGACATGACGGACACCAACAGCCTGGCACCCAGATGGGCTCGTTGGCTAAAGGAACTCCACATCTACATCGACTCCTCGGGCGTGCGAGAAGAACGCCGTTTGAGAGGCATCCTGCTTCACTCGTTGGGCCCTGTGGTGAGAGACATCGTGTTCGAAATGCCCGAGGACAACACCAACTCTTTTCAAGGCATAATTGACTCATTAAATGCATATTTCGCACCCTTACGGAACGTCGACTACGAGAGACACGTGTTCCACACAACGACGCAAGACAAAGATGAAAGCATGGACAATTTGATCATGAGGCTAAGGAAAAGAGCCAAGTACTGCGACTTTGACAAATATTCCACTGAAGAGGCCCTAAAATCTCAAGCCATCGCAGGGTGCGGTTCCCCTGACTTTCGCAGAAAATTGCTACAAAAGAGCAGGACACTAGAAGAGATCCTTCAAATTGCAAGAGCCGATGCTGCACTAACCCTACAAACGGAATCTCTAGGCAACATTTCCATCAGGCAAAATGCCAAATCAGCCTCTCTCTGCCCCATCCGCACGCCTGTCAGCCCGTCGGAACAAAAGAAATGCTATCGATGTGGTTTCCGCTTTCCCCATGTAGGTCCATGCCCTGCGATTGGACATCAGTGTGACAAATGCGGGGGGGACAACCACTTCCAGTCCGTCTGCAAGAACATCAAATTCCTCCAAAACTCGGGAAGCAACAGAGAAGGCGGACGCTCTAGGCGGGAAAGCCCGCGCAGAAACTCACATCGAGGCTCCACGCATGGAAGGAGGCGCTCTCACAGTTCAACCAAAGAACAAGCGCCCTCGTCGAGAAGGCGAGAAGAAAGGAGAGAGAGAGAAACGTCTAACCACCGAGAGAGCAGACGCCACTCTCCGCACCGCAGACCAAGACATAGGATCAGATACGTGGATGATTCGCCTCAGGACAGACAGATAATTAGGTCATCTTCATCCAGTGGAGAAAGAAAACGAGCATACGTACATGCCATTGGAAATGCCACAGCGACTGAATACAGTCCAACACTACTACTCCAACTGAATGGCCAAGATCTAGAATTTCTGATAGACACAGGCGCCACTGTGAATGTCATCAATGACATAATATACAAATCGTTGGAAATCAAGAAAGACTTAAAGAAAGCCGACACGCTAATATACCCCTACGGATCCAACAGACCGCTAGACTGTATCGGGATGTTCAACGCACGCTGCAATTACAAGGAGCAGAGCCAGAAAGTAAAGATATATGTAATCAAAGGTGAAGTTCCGGGAGGAAGCATACTAAGTTTCCGCACAGCGATACAAATGGGCCTCATCAGCATCATGTATCAGATCATGTCTGCATACACCTCAGGCGCCAAAGACATGATACAAAAGATATTCCCGCCACTCTTTAAAGGACTAGGATGCTTAAAGGACAAGCAAATCAAGCTGCACATTAATCAGCAAGTAAAACCCATCGCTCAACACTATCGGGGCATTCCCCTCAATATACAACGGCAAGTTGAGGATGAGATCCACTCACTACTCCAACAAGGCATAATCGAACCCGCGTCGGGCCCGACTCCATGGGTTTCACCAATAGTACCGGTACCCAAGAAAGATGGCACCTCCAAAATACGCATCTGCGTAGACATGCGGGCTCCAAATGTGGCCATTGAAAGAGAGCGGCATCTGGCTCCACGTATGACTGACATGATACACCTTCTACATGGGGCCACCGTCTTTTCGAAGCTTGACCTGAACAAGGGTTACCACCAACTTGAACTTCACCCGTCTTCTCGATATATAACCACCTTCTCAACCCATCTAGGACTCTTCAGATACAAGAGACTAAGCTTCGGTGTGTCATCTGCAGCCGAGATCTTTCAGAATGAGATACATCAAATCATTAAACACATCCCGCACTGTTTGAATTACAGCGATGACATTCTTATTTTCGGCACCTCCCAAGAAAGCCACGATGACACGCTACGAAGGGTCTGCATGGCGCTAGAAAACGCCAATCTTACGCTCAACCCGGAAAAATGTGAAATCAACAAGACCACACTGAAGTTCTTTGGACACATATTTTCAAACAAGGGCATGCGCCCAGACCCTGAAAAGGTGCAAGCCCTGGTGGATGCCCCCACTCCCATTTCATCATCCGGCATACGATCATTTCTGGGCATGGCAAGTTATTGCACGAGGTACATTCAAGACTTTGCGTCTGTGAGCACCCCGCTAAGAGTCCTCACCGGGAAGGACCAGGAATTTGAATGGACAACAGAATGCGAAAAGGCATTCCAGGAAATCAAACGACGCATATCATCAGCGTCATGCATGGCTTATTACGACCCTAATTATGACACGGAACTCACCGTGGACGCCAGTCCCGTAGGTTTGGGGGCCATTCTAGCTCAATCCAGACCGGGAGCGCCACCCAATGCACCCAAGCGCATAGTAGCCTACGCCATTCGGAGTCTATCAAAGGCAGAATGCGCATACTCGCAACCCGAAAAGGAGAGTCTCGCAGTTGTATGGGCGTGTGAGCACTACCATCTCTTCTTATATGGCCGCCCATTCACGGTCGTGACCGATCACCAATCGCTAACAACGATATATGGCAAACCCACGGCCAAAATGCCACCCCGAATTGCCAGATGGGGTCTACGCTTACAGGAATATTCCTTCAAGATTATACATCGCCCGGGGAAAGAGAACAACCCAGCCGATTTTCTCTCCAGATACCCACTACCAGCTCAAGTGGAACGACAATCCATAAAAGCAAACCAATACCTTAACTTTCTAGTCAACAATGCACTCCCCAAGCACGTCTCCATTGCTCAACTCGTGGAAGCCACGTCTACAGACAAGATGATACCCATCATAAAAGAGTGCCTGCGAACGGACCGGTGGCATGTCAAAGAACTGACCGAAGCAGAAAAGGCTCAACTCCGTGTTTTCAAACTGATACGCCACACGTTATCCGTGTCCCCGGAAGGTTTGCTGCTCAAAGAGAACCGAATTGTAATACCCTCCAGCCTGCAGAAGCAAATACTGGACATAGCTCACGCTGGCCACCGCGGAATAGTGTCCACCAAGAGACAACTGAGAACAAAGGTCTGGTTCCCCAAACTGGACGAGCAAGTAGAACAGATCCTAGGCAATTGCCTCACCTGCCAAGCGGTGGGTCCCCGAACATTCCCGGCACCCCTACAACCATCAGAGATGCCTCCGCAAGTGTTGGACCGAGTGGCTGTAGACATGTTTGGACCCCTGGCAAACGGGAAATACGTGCTGGTAATTGTAGACGAAATGTCACGGTTCCCGGAGGTGCATCTCATTCACTCAACAAGTGCCCAAGCGGTCATACCCGCCCTGGACAAGACTTTTGCTGACTATGGTATACCATCGATAGTTAAGTCAGACAATGGCCCACCATTCAGTGGACATGACTTCGCAATGTTCGCGGAACACCTTGGCTTCCAGCATAGAACAATCACACCGCTGTGGCCACAAGCGAACGGAATGGCTGAAAAATTCATGAGCTCTCTCAAGAGAACCCTCCAAATATGTTCCATCACAAATCGGTCATTCATGCAGGCCATTTGCACCCTCCTACGTGAGTACCGGAACACTCCACATAGCACCACAGGGGTGTGTCCGTCCACGTTAATGTTCGGGCGCATCATACTAACGCAACTGCCCCACAATCCTCATGCCCGTCCGTCGCCAACGGCCGTTGGTGACGCCATCAGAAGAGACAAGCGGAGCAAAGAACTAACAAAAACTTACACTGATCAAAAGAGACAGGCCAAGCCTTGTCACATTCAAGTGGGCGACGTGGTGTTGGTGAGGCAAGAACAAAACACCAAAGACACCCCGGCATTCAGACCTGAACCATTAAAAGTGACGCACGTGAATGGCTCCATGATAACAGCAGCCAGCCCCACAGGGACCATTACGAGAAACTCGTCATTTTTCAAGAACTTTGAGGGACACTCTGAACCGATCACTGATCGCTCGAGGACTGACCAGGAATCCTCAGAAGTGGAGTCAGAATATCAGATGGAAGTGCGAGATGCGGACGACAGCGACAGCGACACACCTGTGCGGTGGGAGAAGACACCACGGAGAAGCCCATCCAAAAGGACTATTCGCCGACCCCCTCGGTGGATAGAAGAAATGTAAGAACGTGAGCTCCTCATTTAAGTGGGGGGGAGATGTTGTGTCCTATTTCCATGGACATGTTTCGTTTCACAGTTATTGTGTGAGTCCTTCCTCTTTGTTCATGCGGGGGTTGTGGCGTGGCCACGGAAAGGGGAAGAGGCGGGGCTACCGCCTCCGACGCCAGTTCTGGCGCCGAGAATAAAGTGAAGTGCATCGCGTTACCCCGGCTCCCGCGTTTCATTGATTGTCTTAATTTATTCACTGGCTTTGGATTGCCCTGGATTCCGAACGCATTCGGAATCCAACAGACAGGTTGGTAAAGCACTTAGTATGAATGAAATCACCACCTTACGTAGAAGCCAGAAAACGTAAGTCAATCAGTTGAAAAGTGCGTAATCCAAGAACATAGTTCATAACAAAAGGGCAATCCAAATAGCAATCCAGGGACGGAAATGTGGTTGAATCCAGTAGAAAATAGTTCCAAACAACGGTACCGTGAAGGAAGAAGCCAAAATCAGAGTCCAAGATCAATCCGAGGTCAATGGTAGTAGTCTGAATCCGTAGTCCGTAATGCGCCCAACAGGATCAGCTGTGAAGCGCTGAAGGGCAGTCAGCGCGTCCCTTTTGAACGCTGACTAATGATCACCTGACTCTCATCATCCGTCACGTGATCGAACGTGCTGAAGGAGGATCTCTCAGGTGCCGGCAACGGAGACGTTGTAGAATGCCCGTGGCGCGTCTCCATGGCAACTGCCAACGCCGGAATGGAAACCAACGCTGAGATGGCAAGAACCGGCGTCGCTGACCTTGTCCCATTCCTTGCCGGCAGGCCTGCAGGGGAGAGTGTGTTTTGGCATGTATTTTGGTGGAGATAGTGGGAGCTGTATTGTGAGATGTGTTCATGGAACGTAGGGGCGTGACAGTGACACCCTGACCTGTGTTCAATGGTGAAATCAAACCCTTGTAGGCAGATTGACCATCTCAATAGTTTTGGGTTTTCCCCCTTCATTTGCATTAACCATCTCAAGGGTTGGTGGTCAGTCTGAATGACAAAAGTAGAACCATACAAGTATGGCCTAAACTTCTTCAGTGCCCACACGATAGCAAAACATTCTCTTTCAATTGTTGCCCACCTTGTCTCAGGATCCTTCAGTTTTCTACTGATGAAGCAAATGGGGTGTTCCCTACCCTTCTCATCCAGTTGGCTAAGAACTGCACCTATACCTACATTGGAAGCATCAGTTTGTACAATGAAAGTTTGGTGGTAGTCAGGAGCTCTCAGTACTGGAGCTTGGCAAAGAGCTTTCTTCAGGTTTTCAAAGGCCTGATTGCATTCCTCATTCCATTTGACCTTCTTAGGGAACTTTGGAGAGGAGATCACATTCAGTGGAGAAGCTATGGTCCCATAGTTCTCAATGAAATTCCTGTAATACCCAGTGAGGCCTAAGAAGGCTCTCACCTGGGTTTGAGTAGTAGATGTTGTCCAATTTTGCACAGCTTCAACCTTACTGAGCAAAGGCCTTATTTCTCCACCTCCTACCTCATGCCCAGGGTAGACCACTTCACTCTGTCCAATCTGGCATTTACTTGCCTTTATGGTCAGATTGGCCTGTCCAAGAGCCTGCAAAACATGTCCTAAGTGGTTCACATGCTCTTCCCAGGATTGGCTGAATACTGCAATGTCATCCAATATGCCATGCAGAAGTCTTCCATCCCATTCAGAACCTGGTTCACCATCCTTTGGAATGTAGCAGGTGCATTTGTCAGTCTAAAAGGCATAACCTTAAATTGGTATAAGCCAACTGGGGTTGAAAATGCAGTTTTCTCCTTGGCATGGTCTGTCAGGGCTATTTGCCAATAGCCTGACGTAAGGTCAAATGTGCTGAGGAACTTGGCTGAACCAAGTCTTTGCACCAACTCATCTGTCCTTGGCAAAGGGTGGGCATCAGTCTTGGTGACTGCATTAAGAGCTCTATAGTCCACACAGAATCTCAGTTCCTTGGATCCTGTGTCACGACCATTGGCGCTTGGAGGGTTTGGCGAAGGTGGAAGTTCCGTCGCCATTAGACGGTTCCGTTACGTTTTCGCTTCAACGTACGGTGCAGTCTAGTGTTTTTCCAACATGGCCGCCCGCCGTGTATTTCTCTATCCGAATCTCAGCGGGCTGGCGCGTTGCAACTTGCTTTCCCGTTCGTTGCGTGCGCTCAGTAGCGTTGTCCCCTCTTAGCGATCTTCCACCCCCAATTCCTGCTACACTCTCTCCCGCTTGCTCTCTCCCCTCTTCCTCGCTTCCTACTCTATCGGAGGTACTCCCTGCTGGCCGTTTTCTCCTGTCAGTGTCTCAGGAGTTCTCTCCTCTGTGACGCCCATTCTCGCTGCTTCGTTACCTTCTTGTGATTCCACCGCTTCTGCCTGGAGCCGATTTCTCTGGATACTGCTTCTAGTACTCCACGCTTCAACGGACCTGCTTCAGGAGTCTTCTGTCAACTTGTGGGGGTTTTTTGGGCCTCGGAGGCTTTTTCCCCCGATAACAACTGGCTGTCACGGGAGGGGGTCATCGTGAGTTTTTCTCTGTTGAGATTCACGGTGGCTTCTTTTCGAGGCAGACCGTATCTGCTCTCCAAGAAGAAGTCTCAAAGGGAGAAACCACGTCGAAGGAGAACCCACTACTCTTCAACATCAGGTGAGGAGGAGGACGGTATTTTGGGGGAACCTTTCCTATCAAGTGAGGAGGAGGACATTACAGACCTAGTGGGCAATTCTGCAGGCCAGTCACCAATCCTTGATAGCTTGCAACGCCAAAAAGAAGAAGACATGGCCACGCCACAGCAGTTACAGGAGCTGGTGGCCGCAGTTCAGAACCTTAATGTCGAGGTCCAAACACTCAAGACCGACAACGCAGCACTCCAACAGAGAGTAGCAACTAGAGAACAACAGGCTACTGATCTACCCCCTTTGCCTTTAGTGTCAGGAAAGTTTGATGGCACTGAGAGAAGGGTAAAAGAATTCCTTGATGCCTGCAATATTCATTTCACCTTTAGACCCTATGCGTTTTCCACGGATCATGCTAAGGTGGGTTTCATGATCACACACCTAACTGGGAACGCCTTGGCATGGGCAACACCATTGGTATCCCAGTCAGATCCTGTGTTACAGGATTATACTGCCTTTAAGGATCTCCTTAAACAGACCTTTTTGCGGACGGAATGTGCCCACATAGCTAGTGAGGATTTACTGGATGTGCGGCAAGGGACCTCAGATTTACTATCTTACATAGCAACATTCAAGACATTGGCTGCGGAAGCTGGGTGGCAAGAACAGGCTCAGTACACGATTTTCCGCAGAGGTTTACGGGAAGAACTAAAGGACGAACTTGCCAGGATTTCTCGTCCTGACTCTTTCTCGGATCTATTAGCAGCAGTACTAAGAATAGACTTCCGCTTAACCGAACGGAAAAACGAAAGAAAGAAGAGCCGTGGCCCAAACCTGTTCTCAGACTCTCACACCCCCGCCTCCTCACCTGCTACTCGAAAGATCCGAGACGAACCCATGCAAGTCGGAACCACTAGACCTCCCTTGACCGCCGAAGAGAAGAGGAAGAGACGTGACGAGAATCTTTGTCTGTATTGCGGTTCTGCTGCCCACCTGTTGAGGGACTGCCCTTCTGTGCCCCCCCGAAGGTCGGGAAACGAGCGCCCTCGGTAGTTGGTAGGACGGACTACCGAGGGGTGCTTCCCTGTTCTTACACCACACTTTCCGTTACCTCTGCCAGAACGCCAGAGGACCTCCGCCTGATGGTGATAGGCATCACGCTCCGTTTCAGAGACAAGGAAATCGACACGCAAGCGTTGTTGGATTGCGGAGCCGCAGGAAACTTTTTGGACACCTTGTGGGCGGATAAGGTGGGTCTATTTAGAATTGCAAAAAAGGAGGATCAAAAGGTGGAAGGAGTGGATGGAACACCCCTATGTTCCGGACTCATAACTCATACCACCGAAGCTATACAAGTATCTATACAGCAACACAAGGAGCAGTTATCATTTGACATAATCCGAGCAGCTCATTTCCCTGTCATCTTGGGTATCGGTTGGCTCCGGAAGCACAACCCAACTGTGGATTGGACAAACAACCTGTTAAGCTTTCATTCCAAGTATTGTTTGAAGGAGTGTTTACCTGAACCCCAACATGAATTGGTCAAGACGGTATGTGCTACGGAACAGAATACCGTAAATTGTATACCCAGTTGCTATTCCAAATTTACTGAAGTATTTGAAGAGCAGGTACCCATTGAACTACCTCCGCATAGACCCGAAGACTGTGGTATTGATCTGGTTCCTCAGGCATTGGTTCCTTTCGGCAGGATGTATCCCCTCTCATTGTCAGAAAAGGCAGTCCTCAGGCGCTACCTTGACGACAATCTCGCCAATGGACTGATTCGTTCTTCTAAATCCCCCGCAGGCGCCTCTTTGTTTTTCATTCCTAAACGCGAGAGCAAAGAGTTGAGACCGTGTATAGACTACAGGGGTCTCAACAAAGTGACCATCAAAGACCGTTACCCGATGCCTATCATCCATGAGATCCTGGAAGCCGTTCAGGGCTCTGTAGTATTCACCAAGCCCGACCTACGAAACGCCTACCATCTACTCCGGATAAGAGCGGGTGATGAATGGAAGACGGCTTTTCGCACTCCCTACGGCCTATACGAATATCAAGTAATGCCGTTTGGCCTAGTAAATGCACCCTCCATATTTCAGAGGTTCATGGACCGCCTATTTTCAGATCTTCTGGGTCAAAACACTGTGATCTACTTGGATGACATTCTGGTGTACTCTCGCAATTTAAAAGACCACATTCTTCAAGTTGGAGAGGTCCTAAGTAGGCTTAAACAACATCACCTTCTAGTAAAGCCGGAGAAATGTACCTTTGCCCAGTCTTCTGTATCCTATTTAGGATTCATTCTATCCGAGCAAGGGATTACTATGGACCCCAAAAAGGTTGAATCCATACTTGGTTGGCCGTCCCCCACCTCTGTCAAAGAGATACAACGGTTTTTGGGACTAGCCAATTTTTACAGAAAGTTTATACCCAACTTCTCACAACTCACTCTACCCATAACCTCGCTGCTAAAGAAATCTTCTGAACCTTTTATCTGGTCAACAGCCGCTGAGGATAGTTTTCTCCACCTGAAACGAAGTTTCTGTTCTGCACCTATACTTAGACAGCCCGATCAGCTGAGTCCTTTCATTCTGGAGACCGACGCTTCAGCGGCAGCCGTAGGAGCTGTTCTTCTGCAATTGGACCAGGGCCAGGAACACCCTGTGGCCTACTTCTCAAAGACACTGACTGCGAGCCAACGGAACTATTCAGTCATCGAGCGGGAGCTCTTGGCCATGAAACTGGCTTGCCTCGAGTGGAGACATCTACTCCAAGGAAGCTTTCATCCTTTCCAAATACGCACCGATCATAAAAACTTACAGGTCCTCAGACAACAAGAATGTTACAACACTAGACAGGCCAGGTGGGCTCATTTCTTTGCTCAATTTCATTTTACCATTTCCTACATCCCGGGTACTCAAAATCAGATTGCTGATGCTTTGTCCCGCAGAGACGACCTGAACCCTACCTACAGAAAGGAGTTAATGTTCCCACATACCCAAATTGTCTCAACGGTGTCCTCTTTTATGCAGGAGGTAAGGGAAACCTCTTCAGATGTTCCTGCTCTAGACGTCAATAAGCTGCCTGTCAGTAGGAAAGATGGTCTATACTTCATCCAGGGAAAACTGTTCTTGCCCGCGCAGAAACATCGCCAACAGGCTCTTCAGTGGTGTCACGACGCCAGGACCGCCGGACATCGAGGAATTAGAGGAACATTGGAACTGTTAAAACGTTCTTTTCATTGGCCCAACATGAGGACAGATACCAAGACCTATGTACGGTCTTGTTTAGTGTGCCAACAGAACAAGTATTCTACCCAAAAACCACTGGGATTGTTACAACAAGAACCTGTTCCGTCGGGTCCTTGGAAATCTATCTCTACTGACTTCATCGTAGAACTACCTAGTTCCCAGGGTTGTACTTGTATCATGGTTACTGTCGACACCTACTCCAAACTCGCTCATTTCTCTCCCTTATCCCAGCTGCCTACAGCCTCATTCATGGCTGAAGTATTCCTCAGGGATATCTTTAGATTACACGGCTTACCCCAGAAGATCGTATCCGATCGTGGTACTCAATACACCTCCAAGTTCTGGACGGCCTTATGTAAGCTCTTGGGCATGGAGAGGGCTCTCTCTTCTGGGTATCACCCTCAAACTAATGGCCAGACTGAAAGACTCAATGGTTCACTGGAACAGTATTTAAGGTGTTTCACAAATCAACAACAAGACAACTGGGTCTCTCTACTTCCAACAGCTGAGTTTGCATATAATAATGCTGTGCATTCCGCAACGGGCATCAGCCCTTTTTTTTGCACTTATGGGTTCCATCCTAAATCCATCATACCAACAGCCTGGAATGAGACCAACATCCCGTCTTTAGAGACCACTCTCAATCGCCTGAATGAAGCTCATGACACAGCGGAACGTAGTCTAAGTGAGACTAGCCGACGGTATAAGGAACTATCCGATAGACATCGACGACAAGTGCCTTCTTGGGACAAGGGTACAGAGGTCATGTTGTCCACCAAGTTCCTACCCCGTTGGGTCCGTCCTTCTAAGTTGTCCCCTCGTTTCATTGGACCTTTCAAGATGAGACAATGATCAACCCTGTTGCCTACCGTTTAGAGTTGCCAAAGACTCTCCGACGGATACATCCGGTGTTCCATTCCTCCCTCCTTCGACCCTTTGTCCCTGATGCCAGGAAACAAGCTGCTCCCAAGTTAGTGATTCGACCTACTTCTACCTCGGAGGAATATGAGGTCTCCCAGATTCGAGACTCTCGGTACCATCAAGGATGCCTGGAGTACCTCATACATTGGAAAGGCTACCCCTCTTCCGAGGATACTTGGGAACCGGCTGCACAGGTTTTTGCCCCCCGATTGCTTCTACGATTCCACCGTCTCCACCCGGGTAAGCCTGGAGGAAGGGGCCTTTGAAGGGGGCATACTGTCACGACCATTGGCGCTTGGAGGGTTTGGCGAAGGTGGAAGTTCCGTCGCCATTAGACGGTTCCGTTACGTTTTCGCTTCAACGTACGGTGCAGTCTAGTGTTTTTCCAACATGGCCGCCCGCCGTGTATTTCTCTATCCGAATCTCAGCGGGCTGGCGCGTTGCAACTTGCTTTCCCGTTCGTTGCGTGCGCTCAGTAGCGTTGTCCCCTCTTAGCGATCTTCCACCCCCAATTCCTGCTACACTCTCTCCCGCTTGCTCTCTCCCCTCTTCCTCGCTTCCTACTCTATCGGAGGTACTCCCTGCTGGCCGTTTTCTCCTGTCAGTGTCTCAGGAGTTCTCTCCTCTGTGACGCCCATTCTCGCTGCTTCGTTACCTTCTTGTGATTCCACCGCTTCTGCCTGGAGCCGATTTCTCTGGATACTGCTTCTAGTACTCCACGCTTCAACGGACCTGCTTCAGGAGTCTTCTGTCAACTTGTGGGGGTTTTTTGGGCCTCGGAGGCTTTTTCCCCCGATAACAACTGGCTGTCACGGGAGGGGGTCATCGTGAGTTTTTCTCTGTTGAGATTCACGGTGGCTTCTTTTCGAGGCAGACCGTATCTGCTCTCCAAGAAGAAGTCTCAAAGGGAGAAACCACGTCGAAGGAGAACCCACTACTCTTCAACATCAGGTGAGGAGGAGGACGGTATTTTGGGGGAACCTTTCCTATCAAGTGAGGAGGAGGACATTACAGACCTAGTGGGCAATTCTGCAGGCCAGTCACCAATCCTTGATATCCTGCCTTTGGTATTAACACAACTGGGCTAGACCATTGACTAGTAGAGGGCTCTATTACCCAGAGATCAAGCATCTTCTTGACCTCCCCTTTGATGTGGGTTCTTACATTTTCTGACATTCTGTACCCTCTGCTTTTGACTGGCAGACAGTCACCAGTGAGAATATCATGCTGTCCCCAAGGGATCAAGCCTGGTGAAAGTGAGAACAGGGAGGCAAACTGATTTAACATAGATTTGCACTCCTCTTGTTGCTCAGGTGTCGGATCTGAAGAGAGATTAACTCCTTCAATCTTTTCATCCAAAGGTAAGCCTCTGAGGAGATCAGGGAGAGCTTCACTCTCTTCTTCCTCTTCTGATGAAGCTAGAAGCAAGGCTCCTACTTCAGGCCTAGAGACATACGCTTTGAGTCGGTTGGTGTGGAAGACTCTGGGAGCTTCCCTGGGTTTGCCCAGATCCACCAGATAGTTCACCTCTCCAAGTTTTCCCACAACCTTGAAGGGTCCCATCCATTTATCTTGCAAGGCCCTCTGCCTGGTTGGAAGCATAACTAGAACTAGCTGGTCTTGAGTGAACTCAACCATGTTAGCCTTTTGATCATGCCAATGCTTGACCAGAGCTTGTCCAGCTTTCAGGTTATCACTAGCTTCTGCCATCATGTGTGACATTCTCCTGCGGAGACCTATCACATAGTCAGTCACTCTGACTGGCTTGAGGGAAGGAGCACTCTCCAACCCTTCCTTAATCAGGGCCAATGGACCTCTGACTGGATGGCCATAAAGAAGTTCAAAGGGAGAATAACCTACTCCCTCCTAAGGGACTTTTCTATAAGCAAAGAGAAGGCATGGCAATAGAAGGTCCCACTTTTTCTTAAGGGGTTCTTCTAGAGACCCTATCATGCTCTTCATGGTTCTGTTGAACCTTTCTACCAACCCATTTGTCTGTGGGTGGTATGCGATCGAGAACTTGTAAGTTACTCCACAGGTTTTCCACATGGCTTTCATGTAGTGGGACATAAAGTTTGACCCCCTGTCAGAGATTACTTCCTTAGGAAACCCAAACCTGGTAAAAATACCGAGGAGGGCCTTAGCCACAGCCGGGGCTGTAACAGTCCTCATAGAAATTACCTCAGGGTATCTAGTAGCATGGTCTACTACAACAAGGATAAACCTGTTACCTGAGGAGGTTGGAGGATCAAGGGGACCAACAATGTAAATCCCTACCCTCTCAAATGGGACTCCCACTACTGGGAGAGGCACTGAAGGTGCCACATTCTTGGAACCAACCTTACCAGAAGTTTGGCAGGTATGGCAGCTCTTGCAAAACCTATCTACTTCAGCCCCCATCTTTGGCCAATAGAAGTAGAGTGAGAGCCTTTCCTTGGTCTTCTTGAAACTCAAGTGACCAGCCAAAGGAATCTCATGGGCTAAGTGCAAGAACTGTTGTCTGTTTTCTTGAGGCACTACAAGTCGCTTGTAGTCTCCAGGTTCAGACTCAGTTGGTTCACTGTAGAAGAGGCCATCTTCCCAGTGTAACATGTACTTCCCAGGCTCTTGCCCATCAGCCTGAGAAGCTGCCTGGTGGCGGAGACCTTCCAGAGTTGGACATTCTCTTTGCCCCTTACGAAAAGCTGCCCTACTGGGCCCACCTTCTGCCAGTAAAGACTGCAGCTCAGGATGGTCAGCAGGGTCTAGATCTCCAATAAGTTCTTGGCCTCCTACTAGCTCCTCTTCAGAGTCTAGTTCAACCACCCAGGGCTGTACCTCCCTCTCAGCCTCAGCTGGAGGTGGAGTTACAGGTGTAACTTTGGACAACCTCTGGGAAGTCCATGTTGGAAGCACTGGAGTGCTTGCTGCTGGCTTTTTCCTGGGAGTCTTGGGTTGCCCCTTTGCTCCTGATCTGGTAGAGACTGCAGTAGTTTGCTCCAGTGGAGGAGGAGTGATATCTATCTTCATCATCTCCTGAGAAGAACCTTGCATGATTTTCTCTCTTGCAGGTCTAGTGAGCTCCTGTAACCGTTTACTAGGACGTCTGGGGGTGTGTGACACAACTCCAAGAGCTTTCCGGTCATTACCCAACAGAACCCTTCCTGGTACTTCACATTGTATACTGACAGGTATCTTCATAGCCTTATCATTACACTGGATGAGAACTGGTAACTGGGGACACATCTGCACAGGCCCTCCAGCTAACTTGGTGAGGCATTTGGGTGCCTTAGCAACATCCTCTGCCTTGAAAAATGATTCATCCACCACAGTTATGCTGGCCCCAGTGTCTCTAATGGCAGGAGTCTCCTGACCATTCACCTGGACACTGTCTTTATAACACTCTTTAGTATTATCTGGAATAGAGTTATACACATCTAAATTCTGTTTTCCCACAACCCCAGAGAGACTAAAGAAACACTTGCTGAGACTCCAATGTGTTCATCAGCCAGTAGTAGAAAGTTTCCACTTGCCATTTGGACTTCCTCCTCTGGAGTGAAGGCTAAGGAGGCAAGTTGGATCCCTGAAGGTTTACCCTTACATCTGGGATCTCCTTTCACATGGTCAGTAGCCTTACAAACATAGCATGTTCCAAATGCTCTCTGGAATGGAAGCTTGTTCTGACCTCCTTCTGGTTTGGCACCAGAAGGTACACTAGCCTGATTCGGTTTTCCTTGTGGCTTACCCTTATGGTTTTGTTTGTGGCCCTCTTTGGAATTGGAATTATTAGAATTCTCTTTGGAGTCCTTTTCAGGCTGTTTCCCCTCATCCTTTTTCTGAGTGGCCCCAGAATCCTTGTGAGTAGCGCTGTTGGCCACCCACAAGTCAGCAGCCTTAGCTGGTTTCCTGGAATCTAATTCCTTTGAATCAGCCAAGTGCTGTCTGAGCTCAGGAGAGCAGGCATCATAAATTGACTCCAACATTACAAGATTCTTCATCCTTTCATAAGTGTTCTCTTTGTAACCCTTAATCCATCCCTCTAAGTTTTTCAAACTTTCACTCACCCAGGTAGCCCAAGGGGTACCATCATGCTTTTTGAGGGTCCTAAACCTCTTAAAGTACTGGGAAGGGGTCTTCCCAAATCTAGCTATCAAAGCTAGTTTCACACATTCATAATCCTTCTTATCCTCCTCCCCCAACTCCATTATCACATCAGTTGCAACAGGGGGAAGCCTAGAGAACAACCAGGTAAATAACTCATTTCCTGTGATGTTCTGGAGCCCATGATTATACTCAAACATAGACAACCAATCCAACACATCCAGTTTAGGCTCATACATACCAATCAATTCCTTAGGCATCCGGGGTCTTTTGGGACTGGAGCTTCTAGAGGAGCCAGAGAGAGAAGCATTTTCAACAGACAATTTCTTCATTTCTAGCTCATGCTTGAGCTCCATTTCTCTGAGCCTTAGTTCTGCTTGGGTGTTAAGTCTCCTAAACTCCAAGTCAATTTTCATTTTCTCTAGCTCAAGATATTGAGGACGAAATGTGGGGCCTGGCAAAGGTCCAGTAGGTACAGCTGGTAGAGCAGACAGAGGCCTAGGGGGGACAACTACATCAGCCTCACCCTCCTCTTCTGACTCTGCCTCTAGATCATCAATACTAGGATCAATATCAATATCATTACTGTTTTCTACATTTGCTGGAGTGGTAGGTTCCTCTGAACCATCATCCAGACTTTGGTATGCTAACAACCTTTCTATTAGCTCCATTTTCTTGCCTTTAGTCAGGAGATTCTTATGCTTACAGAGAACTCTTAAACAATCAGCAGTTTTTGTAGCAAGGGACTCTTGACAATAACTTTCCATAGTAGACAGGTTTAGAAAATAACTTTTTAGTGCTAAGCTTTGTGGTTAGTTGCACTAAGGTATCAAAAAAGCACACTAAATGGTATACTCAATACAAATCCCACCACTGTACACCAGTGTTAGGCAGAATCCTGTGCAGTTCCCTTAGGGAACACTGCAAAAAGATTAAGACTACAGGTGTTGGCAGTAAACCCACTTGGTAGCAGTCTGTACCACACAGATTTACCTGGTAGCTGTGGCTGAGCAGTCAGACTTCTCTCAAGAAGAGTTAGGCAGTATATAGAGCATACACATTAGGTACCCAAAATACGGTAGTACAAGCAAACACTGACCCGAGCTTTGGTATAAAAGTAGACTAACGTGAAGGAACTTTTGGGTTGTTATCACTTTATGCCTCCGCGACCTGGTTAATTGCAAAAATATGCGCTGTAGCATTGGTGTGTCATAGAACGGAGACCTTGAGTTCCTCTACTCCGTTTGTTAAGGAGACTTTGAGTTCCTCTACTCCGTTTGTTAAACTCAAAAAACAAGCTGCTATGACTGCACCATATTACTGCGCCAGAAGAAAATAAGGCTGAATCCGGGTAGGGTTATGTGATAGGATGGTTTAATTAAATTGCCCTATAGATTACACGTGTTTCGGCAGGTGCCTTTCTCAAATTAGGGCATATCCAGCATTGTTTCTTGTAACCATTACTGATGTGATAACTGGGATCAATCCCAACTGAAAATGTTGTTTCCGCGTCCCGCGTCGTGGCAAAGTAGTGGTTCTATAGGGCAATTTAATTAAACCATCCTATCACATAACCCTACCCGGATTCAGCCTTATTTTCTTCTGGCGCAGTAATGTGGTGCAGTCATAGCAGCTTGTTTTTTGGTATAAAAGTATATAATTATTTATTTAAACACACACTTGTAAAATACACTAGCACTAATATGGCAAGCAAGTTCAAAACACAGTCACTATTACTATATGTACATCCCTGATCACTTATTGAACAAGTCTTAGTTAAAACACCACTTATTTTCAGACAGAGGTGAGCGCTTAACTCAAGATGGCACTCCAATAAGTTATTTAAAAAGGGAGGGAAAGGCAGAAATTAGAAAAGCACACAATACTAATACTTTAGGAGAACCCCAGCAAGGCAGGAAAGCCAGAGTATACTGGTGAGCAAACGTTCATAGGCCAGGCCCACTCTTAGATAGAGCAGAACGAAAATACGCCCAAGATCACACAGTTGAATAGGCTTGAAAAGTCTTGCAGATAGTTCAAAAAGGAATTAGATCAGCTCAGAAAAGTTTAGTTAGCCAGCCTAGGGTCAACCCAGTTGGTAAGTTGAGGATTTAAGAGACACCCCACACAAACCGTTGCAAGGGAGGCCAGGCGGACACAGTACCTTTAAAGTGGAGAGGATCCTCCAGCGGGGCAGTTGTTCCTGGCAGCGGGTGCAAGTCACGGCATTGTCCAGAGGAGGAGGAGATCTCGACGTGGAGGAAAGCTGTAGGTCGTTGCACTGCCAGGGAAGAAACCAGCCACGGAGTTCTCATGTTAAAAGGTACTACCCTTTTATTTGCGGTAGTGGTAAAACGTGGTTATCCGGCTGCTGGGGTGCTTGGCACGGGCGATTCGACCACGAGATGGTCCAGGAAGGCGAAAAGAGGGCAAACTGGTTATCCCCACCAGCTCAGAGGAAGAAGACTCTCCGAGATGAAGATCTTCTCTGTCGTCGGGAAGTGGTGAGACGGTTCATCAGGGCTCCACCGGTGGTGTCGTTGTTGCAGGTCGGCTCAGCTTCTCCCTCCTCGGATTCTTTAGGTCCTGTGGCGACTCCTGAAGTTCCAGTCCCCAAAGCCCTGCTTTTATGCAGAAAACCCTCATTCATTCAGCCTAGCTGTCAATCAAACATGCTAAGTGGTGAGCCGGGCGGCTCACCACTGGGGCCAATCACACAAGAGTGCGACTTGAGTTGCCAGGGCAACTCAGTCCAGGGTGCCTAAACCCCCCTCCCACACATCCTGTAGACCCAGACAGAGTGGCACCACTTTGGAGGGCTTCTGTGCAGAAGCCCGCCAAAAAGTGGAACAAAGGGCTCGACTTGGGTTGGAGTCACAGAAACGAACACAAACGCAGAGTTTTGGCAAAAAGTACCAACCGGTGAATTATTATTAAATAAATAAACCGGCGGTATGTTCGAGACTATATTACAAAGTGGTAGCCTTGAACAATGGTACTCGCAGCGTCCCCTCTCCTCTCGGGTTATCCCTCAGGCGTGATCCCGCCGCTTGGGCCGCTGTGTCCAGCCGCAGCACTCAGGTGGCTGTGGAAAGTGTGCCCCAGGCCTGCACGTCCTCGTCTCTCTGTGCCTGCTTCTCGGGCACTCTTCTCGGTCTTCCGGGTGTTGCTCAGGGCCTCCCGGCCACTAGCTGCTGTTATGAGAGCCTCCGCTGCTCTCCCGCCGGAGAGTCCTCGCCACCAGTGCCGCTCCACGATGCCTGCGCCTCGCTGTGTATGCGCGATGCTCGCAGAGCACGGTTCCACTCACCTCCCCTGTCACACTGTGCTGCAGGATCGCGGCTCCTCGGGTAGAGATGTTCTTCCCCCCGAGTGTGCCTCCTCCCCGGGTATCTCCAGGGCCCGTCGACTAGGATTATGATGGCCTCCATCGCCCTCTCAGTGGCACCTCCACGCCGCCGGCATCCCTCCTCGCATTCTCTAGCCGCCTTGTGTGCACTTGTCTGCCCTCACTGTTAGGCGGATCCGTACTGCTGACTGTTAAGCAGAATTATATGCAGTACCCTTTGGGAACACTACGCACAATTAAGACTACAAGTGCAAGTACAAATTCACCTTTGGTACAAGCCTGTACTACATAGAATTTGGTAGCGGTGGCTGAGCAGCCAGACTTATCTCAAGAGTAAAGTGAGCAGTACAAGAGATTACACAAAGGACAACAATTACTATGGTTCAAACAAATACTGATTCAAGGTTTCTGAGTAAAAGAATATACATTTATTTACACCATACTTTATAAAACAGTTCACTATCATAGAGCAGCAGAAAATTACAATCTTAATACACTACAACACCACCCAATCAATTCTGGACAAGTTAAGCTCAAAATGAAGTGTGAGCAAAATGGCACCCCAGCAATTTAAAAAGGGAGGGAAAGACAAGGTTACTCAAAATCAAGCAGCACCAACAAGTTATAGGCAGGGCAATCGAGAGAAGGTAAATACAACTAGGATTCAAGTCACTAGACCTGAGCCAATGTTAATGGTTCAGAGTCTTTGCAGAGGATCCCACAGTTCAGCGTAGTTTGCGGTTAAGTCTTTGCCAAGAGTTCAAAACAAAGTTGGTCAGAAGAAAAGTTATTCAATAGAGAAGAGAACAACAAGCCTTCGGATTGGTGAAAGATTTCAAACACTTTCACCGCGGTCGGACGGAACGAACGACCGGATTTTCACAGTACCTTAAATGGAGAAGAATGCAGAGCTGAGGCAGTTGTTCCTGGCAGTTCCTGCAGGCTCGTGGTTCCTGAAGCTTCTGTCGAGGTGATGAGGAGGAGGACGTCTGGAGATCCTGCACTGCCCAGGGAAGAAGCAAGCAGCAGCGCAAAGCGTTGAATAAAAGGTGCGCTCCTTAAAACCCAAACAGGTTCCTTTCCTCTTGGCTATCCGGTTCACTGCAGCGATGCACAGCAAATTCGACCAGGAGAGGGAGGCCGGCGTTTGGTGTTTGGCGAGCTGGTTGGTCCCACCAAGCTCAAGGGAAGATGATTCCTTGCAGATCTTCTCTGTCGTTGAAGTTGGGCGATTCGGACCTGCAGCAGGGTTTCACCGGGATGTCCAGTAGTTGCAGCAGTCCTCTTCCTTCAGCTTCTCTTCAGTTCTCTCGATCCAGTGGCAACTCTGCCTTTCAAGTCCCAGAGACCTGCTTTTAAGCAGTTTTCCCCCATTCATTCTGCATGGCTGTCAATCACACATCATGGTGCCCATCCTTGCCTATAGCCAGCCAGCCAATCAAACTAGAGTGCGACTTGGGTCTCCAAGGAGACCCTGTGCAGGGGGCTTCAAACCCCTCTTTCACATCCTGTCCACCCCAGACACTCAGGCACCAAATGGGGGCTTCTGTCCAGAAACCCGCCAATGGATGGCGAACAAAGGAACCAAACCTGGTTTGGCGCGCAGAGTAAAACACGAGAAAGACCTTTACAAAAAGAAATGGCGAATAAACCCGACTGGAACCAAACAAAATTAAAAGGGGTCCAGCGGGTTAGAGTTCGAGGCTACCACCGTAGCCTCTAATGGTACCAAAGACTATTTTCATAGCTCGCTGTAGAAATAAAAATGGTAGATGCCACTGCCACCAGCCAAACCTTGGAGAAAGGGGAACATAATAATGTCCCATGAGAATCAGACAAAACGGGATAACTATTAACCCTTCCAGTACTCTATTGGAAGATGAGGTGTACTGGGTCTGTAGATGTAAAAAGACTAGTACAGTTAATGGCAACTTTACATGTTCTGGGAGACAGTAGTCAGTCCCAGAAAATGGAGTTTAAAGTGGGAAGTCTAAAAAGACAACCCTGTGTCACTGCACTGCGGGTGCTGTGTGACACACAGTTAAAAGATGATGCCTATGGAGTGGGGGAGACTCCATAGTCTATAATCACAAAATGTACAACACACAGCAAAAACACATGTAAGAGTGGGAATAAAAGGCTCACACGAGGTAAAGAAATTAAACCCTAGAAATCCAGCAAAGCTGCTGAGGGACTCTCAAGGTTAGGGAAATTAGCCATTCTGGAGAATTCTCCCTAACACTGACCCAGTAGTCGTTGGGCTTTGTGACTGCCTGTCAATTGGCCGGCTTGTTGGCGGCTGGTCTCGCCTTTCCTTCGCATTACCGTCTGCGTACCTCGCTGCCTCCCTCCGCTGTTCTTATGGAGCTGGCAGAGCCCCTTGCTCGACATGGGCAGCCTCGCCCACCATTTTGTATTCCAATCTCGCTGAACGCTTCGGACCGAGATTGGCCCAGGGAGAGGACCGATTTTCTCCATAATCACTCCCAGCTGCGCCCCTCTCCTTCCGACACCTCTCCTCTGTTTTCCTGCAATCTGTAGTGTGCGCTGCCTCAGCTTTGTCGGATCATATGGCAGATCATGCAGGAGCCCCAAGATTTCGCTCTTCACTGCATGGCCTCCAAGCCACGGCTTTCAACTTTAAGTTATGGGTGTGAGTCCCAGACTCGCAATTGGCCTGGTATACTCTTCTGCTGGAACATTCACAAAGTTCTTCCACATCATGAAACAAGGGAGTATGTAGCTTCCCCAAGTTCCTCTTAACACTAATGTACATGCATTTCCAACTCCAAGCCCCCCCCCCACCCCAAGTACTGGGACGATAAAGAACACTAATGATGTAAGCCGTTGGTTTTGCTTTCCGTAAGGATTACCTACTCTGGTCTCAGCCCACCACCGTTGGCTCACCGGTGTTCGGGTGGCTTTTGTGGCTTCTCTGACCTTGATCATATCCTTCTTTGTCCGCTTTCTTTCGTCTGCTGGTGGCTTGGCTCTGCGGCGGAAGGCTGTCTGTCTTATTTTGCTAGCGTAAAGTGTCTGTTGCATTGCGTCACGCTTCAGGGGCCTTTGGGGAAGAGTCTCCGGCCCAGACACCACCTTCCCTTCCCTCAATGCCACTCCCTGGATAACCAGCCCAAGCTGGGAAGTATTCTTTGCGTTCCCTTTGCGTCTTCCGGGAGGCTGTCCAGCTGACATCTTGACTTCCCTGGTAGTAACTAATTGGCGGCATCTCCCTTCTCCTGTCGGTTGTGCCGTATTTGAACTCCCGCTTGAGAAAGGGAGCTCCCTAGAACCAAACATGTTCTTCCAAACACTAGACTTCTCAGTGATCTTTACTCTTGCAGTCCTCTTCCTAGTTTCAGTATGAGCTGTTTTATTTAAGGGAGGATATATACTGTCCTCAGCTTTCATGGGATATTGTAGGTTTTTGTCACAGTATGTCATAAGAGTATGAGGGATTGAAGGGGTGTCCTTGAAAGAAATGGGGATACCACGTCTCATTGGATGTCTTTCCACCCCTGAGGGTCACCCCACCCCCATGTGGTCCTCCCTCAAGTAGCCACCTACAGGGTCAGGATCAGGTAGCTGCTCCCGTTCCCTGGCCACATGGGGAGAGGTTATCCCGGGAAAGAAGTACTGTCCTCATCAGATTCATCACATAACACACACAATATAATAAAGGTTTTAATGAAAACACTTCTATCATGTTCTAGACTATATTCCTACATATATTTAATATGTCATCTATGTAAAGGTTTTTATTTGCAATGCCCCCCTAAAATGAAAAGCTTCTTAAAGGCAATTTTAATGGCTCAAAATACCCCTGAGTTTGTAGAAGCCCTGAAAATTCTTAAACCTACCACCTGCTCTACAGATTTTTGTCCAGCTTGAAGAGAGGGTCCCAGGAATGCCTTTCCTCACCCCCAAGTTCATGATAGGACGTAGAGCCAGGAATGCTCAAAGTCACCCATCTTATTTTTGACGAATCCCAAATGCACTTTTTGCTGACACTTACATGGAAAGATATCCCCTCAGTCAACCATACAGACCCCATTCAGTGCACATTCTTACAGGTCTAGGGCAGACAACGGAGATCGTGGATGGGTATACCCTAATGGACAGTGTCCACTAAAACCCACAATGCTGAGGTCATTAGAGACACTATGACAGAGCAGCGTTAGTCATGAAGCACACTTGCATTGCAGTACACAGACACACACTCGCATACATGCTTACATAGTTCTATAGCTGAAAGGATGGGTATACATATATACTGTCAAAGCTGTTATTATTTTCCTCATTAGCCGGATGCAGTAATGCAAGGCAACAAGAGATCCTGGGCAAGCTTGCATATATATCTATATCTATGTATCCTGGTAGGACCATATGTGACTAACTTCTAGGTTACATAGTATAACACAAGCATATAGAAATTGTAATATAAGTCTAAGGAAAAATTACTGAAGGCTTCAAGCACAGAGCCAGAGACGAGACGAGTTGATACAGGATGCACGGACGACAAGGGACCATCTGCAGAGAAATGGAATAAATCCTCATAAATGCAAGCTCGAGAGCTCAATTGTGTGGTCTTGTGATGCAGCCGAGCCAGACAATTGGCATTCACCCGCGGTGGGAAAGCAGAGCCGATCCCAGCAAACCCAGACAAGGAAAGCAACAAGTGTTGCAACGTAGGAGCACACTCTCATGGGCGGTACACTACAGATACAATACAGACACATAGATGTTCCCATCACCTTGAAGAGGTGCACGGAGAGCTGAGGACCTAATAGAGTCCCAGGCCTGGGGAGATCAGCTCTAACCAATCACAGAATAGAAAATCAGGGGTGGATGGCAAGGGGAAAGAACCAATGGTAAGGTCACTGATCTGCAACATTGTAATACACAGGTATCTAGTCACCTGATATGCAAGGACCAGTAGAAGAACCTCTATATGTAGCTTCCATAGGCATTACCACTCTCCATACCCAATCATGTGTGATGATAGGTTTTTCATGGCCGGGACCAGAGATGACGTAAGATTGTTACAGAAATGCAGCGCAAGCCATGGAAAGCTGAGATGTGCTGGAGAATCTTGATTTTCTTGTATGAACCCTGTTGTTTTTTTTGCACTAAACCGCATTGCTAACTTGCCGTTGGCTGAGTCCTCCATTTATTCTGGGGAAGGGAGTTGGGCCTGAGAGTCAGGTGGACCCCCAGACGACCTCTTGTATGCCAGGGAGAACTACCCCAACAAGTTAGCAGAGGATCGAGTTGGGCTGCGTTGGCCAGGCACGAAACGGACTCTCCCGCCGCAGAGCCGGAAAGGTTGCAAGACCCCTCGCATGTTTTGAGTAGACTGGGAAGGCGTGCCCTGTAGAAAGGCTGTTGGGAGCCAGCCTGGGAAATATCCTGCCTGAAGTCTGTGAGGCGTCCAGCAGACCAGCAAGCCGAAGTGGCAGCATTGAGGGACGCGACAGCCGAGCAGCGTCAGCATACCATAGAGTGTAAGTATTGACCCAGCACACAGCAACTGGGGTGTGAGTGGGGTATTGAGTATTGTGGAGTATTGTCAAGTATTGTTTAGCATCGCCGAGTATTTTCAAGTATTGTCTAGGATTGTCAAGTTTAGTAGGGACAGGAACGGAAGTAGACATCATTATTCTTGGCTAGGGCACATTCGGTTTTGGGGTAAAAGTTTTGGTGAACAACCCAGACTATTGACTCGAGGACACGGATGACAGAAGTTATGTAAATAGTGGATTTCCTGGGGGTTGCGTGTTTTAGCTCGGGTCATAGATGACAGTATCCCCATAAGGTCTAGCAAGGGAGCTGACCTAGATTGCGGAAGGTGACTCGACTTGTTAAGTCTCGAGGAGGTGTATTATTTGCAAGGCAACGCTGCAGGTACAGATCGAACACAAGAAGAATATTAGTATACTCTGCTAGGAGACAGGACGACAGCTGTGGGGTTGTGTTGGGACTGTGTGTATTTTTGGGCAACAGGGTTATAGCTTTGTCCGCGCTTTAATTGACTTCTTAGCACTACCTGGTCTAGTAAATTGGTGACGTCACCCAGATGTTTGCACATAGGATTTTGAGAACACGAGATGGTGAGGAGCTAGCATTGGAAGGCTTGAGATTGACAGAATAGGGCGTCGAGTGGTGGTGCGTGGGAGCGCATGTGCAAGAGTTGTGGGTGTGCCTGTGGAGGCAGCGATTGTGAAGGGGTGGTGTACGGAGCACGCCTGACAGTTTGTGGAGCCAGAGAGGCTCGTAGTGAATTAAAAAGCATTGTGTTTACATTGTGTTTTCCCCCTTAACAGCAGATGATCGAAACACTCGATTTGAGGTCAGGTAAGTGCAAAAGCAATGTATCAAGGGAAGTGCGGTGGTGACAAGCCCCTGCAGCACCTGTGTAAGACCTCCCACCATATAAAGATGAGATTTACAAATGTAGCATAGAATGGACTAAAAGTACCAAGGGAAAATGAACCAAACCACGGCCACCTTGCGGAAGCTTCTCCAAAGATGTGCAGCAATCACTACTGACACACTTGCAGGGTATATATAAGGGGAAGAAGCTATCAAACCACATGGCAATATCTAAGATGCGGAGAATGTTTGGGGGGGGTGGGGTGCAGCGAGGCGTCAATGGATGCTGAGCCAGCAGGAGGTGCAGGGGCCCGTGCCACCACCTTCCGCTCCCCCACCCGCTCCCTCAAGTGAAAACTCAGAGGACACAGACGATGCGCCGGCGATGTACCCTTTTCGAGAGCTAAAAGCAGCAGAGGGATATTCCAACCCGATATATCAACCACCACCGTATGCTAAGGAAGAGGGACAGAAAGGTACAGGACAGCAACCCAGCAAGAGGGAGCGAGGCGCAGAAGAGCATGAAGGAAGGGCTCCGGAGCATAGCCACGAACGAGTAGATGGGGGAGGACAGGGGGGGCAGATACTCCTAAAGCTGGAAGGAAAGACGAATGGGGAGGCAGAGGGAGCAATACAAGCAATAGAAGGCTTTAAGGAGAGCAGCGAAGCAAGTGACTGGGCTGCGATAATGGAGGAGACAGAAAGTAGAGGGAAAGAGAGGAGAGACTAGAGAGGGAACACAGAGAGAGGAAGAGGGAGGAAGAGTTGGCGGCAAGCCTTGTTGAGTCGGTGGACTGTGTGGACCATTTCATTCATTCGTTCGTTCCCTGCTGTGGTCTTGCTGCCATGGGAGTCTTTCTCGCAGCTTTGCTGAAGGAGGAGGGGCCTAAACAACAAAGACTGCGCCGTACCGCAGAGTCTTAATGAGGCTCAGAGCTCGGCTGAGGACTTCAAAGAAAACCGGTACTTGATGAACTGGACAAATGCTCTCAAGTAAGACTTACTCTGTACAGTTAATGTAACTTTATGTGATCGCAGTGTTTTGCACTTTTGACATTTTGCATTAGCAAAATAATCAGGAATTAAGGATCACACAACAACAACAAAAAACAGCCCAGCTTTCTTTCATCTTCCTTGAATTGTATATTGGTGAAATGACTACCCGATATAGTTTAAGGAGCGGTCCTCCCGTTGATGATCCGAGGGTTCCAGAGTGGGAGGGCTCTTTTGTTTCCAAAAGACATTCAGTGGAAGCCAGCCCATGTGTAGAGTTGCATTACTGGTAGATTTATAAATGGCTTGAGTGAGCCTGCAAAGAAAGCAGCCGTGATTGCCGATACAGATCTCCTCGACCCCATTAAATGGGGGTTGTAAGATGGGTAGCTTTTAGGCTCATCTAAAGCAAAAACAAAGAAAGGTCATTTAAATGAATCTATGGCCTTAGAAGATATTAAAGTATCAAAGTTACCGAGGGTTTGGTGCGCACTACAAATTAATAAACAAAAGTTACAATACAAACAGACATTGTTCAAGTCGCAAACCAGGGGTGTGTTGTCCCAGGATCTCTGGATGCAGACAAAAAGTCAGCTTTGGGGAAGTCTATTAAATGGGCCCCGATTTTCCTATTAAGAGCAAAATTAAATAAGAAGTCTAAACCCGACGTCAAAGTTAAATTGTCACCAATCTTCCGTAAGGGAAAAAATAAGTCTCAAACCGTACCAAAAGAGACCATGAACTTGGAAGTGTCCCCAAGTAGGCTATCTGCCTCATACTCTGTGCAGGACACTGCTCAAAAGACGAAACCAGTATAAGAAGAAGGGAGACAACAGGTGTTGGATGCCAAAGAAATGTGCAGGAGAACAATACTCAAGGAGATACTATTAGTCATAGCATGAAAGTTCCTGCTATTAGTCAGGTTCATCGGACCCCCCCTTTGTGGGGCCGAGACTTTGGCTAACATGCAGAAAACACAAACTTAATACTGGGTACTTGACTAGAGGGACCATACTCTCATCCTTTGGGAAAATACCCGATCTGTATCTTTTTTCATCCCGTGACCTTGAATATGTCCAGTTCCCAAAATAACAACTAACAAACCTTGCTGAAGTGGGGTTTGTAAAAAAAGTGGGGGCAGATGCAGTTTTGGCGGCAGCTGCTGCGCTAAAGATTCAAGGTCTAGAGGTTCACGAAGCCCAGCCACATTGTGCGGGGGGTGGTATCATGGAAGATGGAGTGCATAAGGGGAACTAGATACAACCTAAGGATATGCAAGTAAATCATCAGGAAACTCAGCGCGGGGGTCAAACTGACTCATGGTCAATGCTACCATAAGTTATAGCACAGGTCTGGCAGAGACTAGGAGCACCGCAAATTTCACTCTAGTTATGAACGAATTGAGTGTGTGGTTTGGAACCCGCGGGGCTCCAGTTCTTTTAGAAACTCAAAAATGAGATCAGAGATTTTTGGTGGAAATTATTTGATCCTCCTTCAGGAGACCTGGCTAATTAACCCTCCTGCATTGGAGGGGTTTATAGCAAGAACTCATCCAGCAACCACAATGGGAAGGGGCAGACCGAATGGGGGGTTGTTAATGGCCTATAGATCGTCTTTTTTTAAGGATGTGGTTTTGATTCCTTGTAAGCAAGAAGGAATCTTATGACCGGGCCATTGGCAAATGGAATTGATAATTTGATAGCTGTAAATATATACTAGAACCCCATTGTTAGAGAGAGTTCTCTGTTTAGGCTGAATTGCCTAACCTAGTGAGTCCCCCAGCAGCTTTGCTGGAATTTTGGGGTTTATTTTTTTTCTCCTGCCAAGAGTGAGACTCTTTTACCCATCCTCTTGGGCATGATTTGAGTGTGTTTCTTTGAATCTAGATGTGTTTAATGGGCTATGGGGTCTTTTACTCCATAGGGCTTCATGTGTTTTTGTGATGTGTGTTACACAGCACCTTCGGTGCAGTGACACAGGGGTGTCATAGTGACCCCCCAGTATAGACTCCATACCCTGGGACTGACTACTGTCTCCCAGGGCATGTAAAGTCACCATTGACTTTACTAGTCTTAAATTCTGAACAGAACCAGTACAAACCATCATATTGTGGACGTACTGGCTGGGGCAATTCAATTGCCCCGGGGTCTGTTAGTCGAGGGGGCACGTCTCCGTCCCCCCTGATCGAGTTTTGACTGGTGGCAGTGGATGCTACTTTTTATATTGAACCGCGAATATTTTCCTATGGGATTTCCCATTGTTTTAGGCTACTATCTTTATTTAATTATTTACGGTAGCCTCGAACATACCGCCGGTTTATTTAATTAATATTAATTCTCCGGTTGGTATTTTTTGCCAAAACTTGATTCTAAAATGGCGTTTGTGTTCTCTTCTGTGACTCCAACCCAAGTCGAGCCCTTTGTTCCACTTTTTGGCGGGCTTCTCCACAGAAGCCCTCCAAAGTGGTGCCACTCTGTCTGAGGTACTTAGGAAGAGTGGAGGGAAATGTAGGCACCCTGGACTGAGTTGCCTAGGCAACTCAAGTCACACTCCATCCTGATTGGCCCAAGTGGTGAGCCGGCCGGCTCACCACTTAGCATGTTTGAGTGACAGCTAGGCTGAGTGAATGGGGGTTTGCTGCATAAAAGCAGGGCTTTGGGGACTGGAACTTCAGAAGTCGCCACAGGACCTAAGAATCCGACGAGGGAGAAGCTGAGCCGACCTGCCACGACACCACCACCGGTGGAGCCCTGCTGGACTGGCTCACCACGTTTCCCAACGACAGAGGAGATCTCCCGTCGGAGAGTCTTCTTCCTTTGACTGGTGGGGATAACCAGTTTCACCGTCTTTTCGCCTTCCCGATGTACCGCGTGGCCGCCTTGCCTGTGCCAAGCGCCCCAGCAACCGGGATACCACGTTTTACCACGACCGTGAAACAAAGGTACCACCTTTAACCGGAAGACTCCGCGGCTGGTTTCTTCCCTGGTAGTGCAACGACCTTCATCTTTCCTCCAAGTCGAGATCTTCTCTTCCCCTGGACGACGACGCAACTTGCACCCACTACCAGGAACAACTGCCACCGCTGGAGGATCCTTCCCACTTAAGGTACCGTGTCCCGCCTGGCTTCCCTTGCTACCGACTGTACGGGGTAGATTTAGCCCCCGGCTTTCGAACCTAGGTTAGCCTGGGACACCCTGACTAAACTTTCCTAAGCCTCTCTAAACTCTTTTTGAACCCTCTGCAAGACTTTCTAAGCCTAGTGTAACTGTGTGATCTTGGGCACATTTGTGCTCTGCTCTCTCTAAGAGTAGGCCCAGCCTTTGGACTTTGGCTCACCAGTGACTTTTGCTCTTCTGCCTTGCTAACAGTGTTCCTGAATCTTAGAGTGGTGTATCTTTCCATATTCTGTCTCCCCCCCCTTTCTCACAAACCTATCAGAGTGCAATCTGGTTAAGCGATCACCTCTGTATGAAAATAAGTGGTGTCTTACTGGGATTTATCTGATAGGAAACAAAGGGGTGTGTATATTACAATAGTAACTGTGTTTAGAATATTTTACAATAAGAGTGCTGGAGTGTTTCAAACTGTGTGTTTTTAAATAAATAATTATATACTTTGATACCAAAGCTCTGGTCAGTGTTTGCTTGTATTATTGTATCTGGGTACCTATTGTGTATACTTTGCATACTGCCTAAATCTTCTTGAGGGAAGTCTGACTGCTCAGCCACGGCTACCAGGTAAATCTGGGTGGTACAGACTGCTACCAAGTGGGTTTACTGCCAACACCTGTAGTCTTAAATCTTTTGCAGTGGTCCCTAAGGGAACTGCACAGGTTTCTGCCTAACACTGGTGTACAGCGGTGGGATTTGTATTGAGAATACACTTTAGAGTTCTTGAGGATACCTTAGTACAACTAACCACAAAGCTTAGCACTGAAAAAGTAATCTTTCTAACATGTCAACTATGGAAACTTATAGTCAAGAGTCCCTTGCTACAAAAACTGCTGATTGTTTAAGAGTATTATGTAAGCATAAGAACCTCCTGACTAAAGGCAAGAAAATGGAATTAATAGAAAGGTTGTTAGCTAACCAAAGTCTGGATGATGGTTCAGAGGAACCTACCATGACAGAAAATGTAGATACCAGTATAGAAATTGATATTGATCAAAATGTTGATAATCTTGAGGAAGAGTCAGAAGAGGAGGGTGAGGCTGCTGTGACTGTCCCCCCTAGGCCTCTGTCTGCTCTACCTGCTGTACCTACTGGGCCTTTGCCAAGTCCCACACTTAGTCCTCAATATCTCGAATTAGAGAAAATGAAACTTGAACTAGAGTTCAAGAGACTGAATACTCTGGCTGAACAGAGACATCAGGAAATGAATCAAGAACTAAGGCTAAGGGAAATGTAGCTAAGTATGACTTAGAAATGAAGAAATTATCTGTCGAAAATGCTTCTCTCTCTGGCTCCTCTAGAAGTTCCAGTCCTAAAAGACCCCGGATGCCTAAAGAATTGGTTGGTATGTATGAGCCTAAGTTGGATGTGTTGGATTGGTTGTCTATGTTTGAATATAATCATGGGCTCCAGAACACCACAGGAAATGACTTACTCACCTGGTTGTTCTCTAGGCTTCCCCCTGTTGCAACTGATGCAGTAATGGAGTTGGGGGAGGAGGATAGGAAAGAGTATGAATGTGTGAAACTAGCTCTGATAGCTAAATTTGGGAAGACCCCTTCCCAGTATCTTAAGAGGTTTAGAACCCTCAAAAAGCATGATGGTACCCCTTGGGCTATCTGGGTGAGTTAAGGGTTGAAAAACTTAGAGGGGTGGATTAAGGGTTACAAAGTGAACACTTATGAAGGTATGAAGAATCTTTTTATGTTGGAGTCGATTTATGATGCCTGCTCTCCTGAGCTCAGACAGCACTTGGCTGATTCAAAGGAATTAGATTCCCGAAAACTAGCTAAGGCTGCAGACCTGTGGGTTGCCAACAGGGCCACTCACAAGGATTCTGGGGTAACTCAGAAAAAGGATGAGGGGAAACAGCCTAAAAAGGACTCCAAAGAGAATTCTAATACTGCAAATTCCAAAGAGAGCCCCAAACAAAACCAGAAGGGTAAGCCACCAGGGAAACCACAGCAGAATAGTGTCTCCTCTGGTGCCAAACCAGAGGGAGGTCAGAACAAGCCTCCATTCCAGAAGGCATTTGGTAAATGCTTTGTTTGTGGCTCTACTGACCATGTGAAAGGAGATCCCAGATGCAAGGGTAAACCTTCAGGGATCCAACTTGCCTCCTTAGCCTTCGCTCCAGAAGAGGAAGTCCTAATGGCAAGTGGAAACTTTCTACTGCTGGCTGATGAACCCATTAGAGTCTCAGCCAGTGTTTCTTCAGTCTCTCTGGGGTTGTGGGAACAACAGAATTTAGATGTGTATAATTCTATCCCAGATAATACTAAAGAGTATCATAAAGACAGTGTCCAGGTGAATGGTCAGGAGACTCCTGCCTTTAGAGATACTGGGACCAGCATAACTGTGGTGGATGAATCATTTTTCAAGGCAGAGGATGTTGCTAAGGCACCCAAATGCCTCACCAAGTTAGCTGGAGGGCCTGTGCAGATGTATCCCCAGTTACCAGTTCTCATCCAGTGTAATGACATGGCTTTAAAAATATCTGTCAGTGTACAATAAGAAGTGCCAGGTAGGGTTCTGTTGGGTAATGACCAGAAAGCTCTTGGAGTTGTGTCATATAGCCCCAGACCACCTAGTAAAAGGTTACAGGAGCTCACAAAACCTGCAAGAGAGAAAACCCTGCAAGGGTTATCTCAGGAGATGATGACAGAGACCACTCCTTTACCACTGGAGCAACTCACTGCAGTAACTACCAGATCAGGAGCCAAGGGGCAACCCAAGACTCCTAGGAAAAAGTCAGCAGCAAGCACTCCAGTGCTTCCAACAGTTACACCTGTAACTCCACCTCCAGTTGAGGCTGAGAGGGAGGTACAACCCTGTATGGTTGAACTAGACTCCGAAGAAGAGCTAGTGGGAGGCCAAGAACTTATTGGAGATCTAGACCCTGAGGACCATCCTGAGCTGCAGTCTTTACTGGCAGAAGGTGGGCCCAGCAGGGCAGCTTTCCGTAAGGGACAAAGAGAATGTCCAACTCAGCAGGGTCTCCGCCAACAGGCAGCTGCTCAGGCTGATGGGCAAGAGCCTGGGAAGTATAGGTTGCACTTGGAAGATGGCCTCTTCTACAGTGAACCAACTGAGTCTGAACCTGGAGACTACAAACGCCTTGTGGTACCTCAAGAAAACAGACAACAGTTCTTGCACTTAGCCCACGAGATTCCTTTGGCTGGTCACTTGAGCTTCAAGAAGACCAAGGAAAGGCTCTCACTCTACTTCTATTGGCCAAAAATGGGGGCAGAAGTAGATAAGTTTTGCAAGAGCTGCCATACCTGCCAAACTTCTGGTAAGGTCGGCGCCAAGAATGTGGCACCCTTAGTGCCTCTCCCAGTTGTGGGAGTCCCATTTGAGAGGGTAGGGATTGCCATTGTTGGTCCCCTTGATCCCCCTACCTCCTCAGGCAACAGGTTTTTCCTTGTTGTAGTAGACCATGCTACTAGGTACCCTGAGGCAATCCCTATGAGAACTGTTACAGCTCCGGCTGTGGCTATGGCCCTCCTCAGTATTTTTACCAGGGTTGGGTTTCCTAAGGAAGTAATATCCGACAGGGGATCAAACTTTATGTCCCACTACATGAAAGCCGTGTGGAAAACCTGTGGAGTTACTTACAAGTTCTCAACCGCCTACCACCCCCAAACCATTGGATTGGTAGAAAGATTTAATAGAGCCATGAAGAGCATGATAGGTGCTTTAGAGGAACCTCTGAAAAGAAAGTGAGACCTTCTACTGCCATGCCTTCTCTTTGCTTATAGAGAAGTCCCTCAGGAGGGAGTAGGTTATTCTCCCTTTGAACTTCTTTATGGCCATCCGGTCAGAGGTCCATTGGCCCTGATTAAGGAGGGGTTGGACGGTGCTCCTCCCCTCAAGCCAGTCAGAGTGACTGACTATGTGATAGGTCTCCGAAGGAGAATGTCACACATGATGGCAGAAGCTAGTGATAACCTGAAAGCTGGACAAGCTTTGGTCAAGCTTTGGTCAAGCATTGGCATGATAAAAAGGCTAACATGGTTGAGTTCACTCAAGACCAGCTAGTTCTCGTTATGCTCCCAACAAGGCAGAGGGCCTTGCAAGACAAATGGATGGGACCCTTCAAGGTTGTGGGAAAACTTGGAGAGGTCAACTACCTGGTGGATCTGGGCAGACCCAGGGAAGGTCCTAGAGTCTTCCACACCAACCGACTGAAAGCGCACATCTCCAGACCTGAAGTAGGAGCCTTGCTTCTAGCTTCAGCAGCAGAGGAAGAAGAGAGTGAGTCTCTCCCTGATCTCCTCAGAGGTGTACCTTTAGATGAAAAAATTGAAGGAGTCAATCTCTCTTCAGATCTGACACCTGAGCAACAAGAGGAGTGCAAATCTATGTTAAATCAGTTTGCCTCCCTTTTCTCACTCTCACCAGGCTTGACCCTTTGGGGACAGCACGAGATACTCACTGATGACTGTCTGCCAGTCAAAAGCAGAGGATACCGAATGTCAGAAAATGTGAGAACCCATATCAAGGGGGAGGTCAAGAAGATGCTTGATCTCGGGGTAATAGAATCCTCTACTAGTCCATGGTCTAGCCCAGTTGTGTTAGTACCAAAGGCAGGATCCAAAGACTTGAGATTCTGTGTGGACTATAGATCTCTTAATGCAGTCACCTGTAATGCTCACCTGACTCCCACGGAGGCGCTGGACTGGTTTGCGCTGCTGTGACCTCTTCTAAGGTGATGCGCAGGGTTCGGAAGACGGACTGAACCGGGCCCCCAAATCTGGCTTGTCTGGCTCGCAAAAGTATCCTTCTGTAGGCGAAAATAGGGGATTAACTGTCTGCGGGGTAATGCAATCAGCCTCCCACTTTCCCCTCTCACCCTCCTCGAAACCGTTATGTGATTCATCGTAGCGTCTCACCTTAGGGTCTGGAAGGACGAGCTCTCCATCCTGCTTCTGATGCAGGGGCACGTTGGTATCCAGTTACTTCATTGGATTTTCGGATTGGTGAGAACCAAACTTGCTTGGCTTCCAGGTAAGTTTTTTGATAAGAGGTTCCCCTTGTGTCCATGCATTAATGTACTAATGCTAGTGTCTTTTTCCCCATAGGGGCCGGGGTACGGAATGCCGGGGAACAGGCACCGACCCGAGATGAGAGGTGAAATCCTTGTAGAAATCAGGTAAGTCTTTAATGAGCGTTTTTTGGTAATGGCTTTTCATTCGCTCATTAACGCTGATGTCTCTTTTTCCCCTTAGGGGCCGGGGTCCGGAAATGCCAGGATGCGGCGCGGACCCGAAATGAACAGGTAAGTCTTAACATGGAGATTTAGCTTTCCTTATTCCCTTCTCTCTCTCACCTTTTGTTCTGGTCTTTTTCTCCCTAGGCGCTGGGGCGTGACTGCGAATCCGGATGATCGCTGCTGAACATGGAGGCGCCCTGTAAAGGTGAGTGGAATGCGGCGCTGCAGCGATCGACGCGATGAGCTTTTAAATAAAAGTCTTCCTTTTCAGGATTGTCGGCGAGATGTCTCCGGGATGCGGATTTAGTAGGTAAGGACTTTTCCTTCTTCTGTTCTCTTCTTTTCTTCCTTTGCAGGTGATCCAGGATGCTGGCAGGCGTGGCAGAAGTCAGGATGCAGGAGCAGACACGGTGAGCGTCCAGCTGCTAGATGCAGAACAACGCGAAGCACGTGTGGCTGTTCGGGTGGGGTTTAAATGGCCTTGGAAGAAGTTCCACGTATGTATCCTTCCTCCAATCAGGTATGTATCCTTCCCCGACCACGCCCGGATGGTAAATTAGTCCCACAGGTAAAGTAGTTCCTTTCAGGCCTCAAGGAGACTGAGATCCTGCAGCATGGTCTGCATCAGGTAAGTGCACCCAAGCACTTCCATAATGAGCCTGGCGCCTATGGCGCCCGGACTGATGTCTTTTATGAGCCTGGCACCATAGGCGCCAGGACACTGTCCAAAGGGCTTGCTGTTGGGGTTGCTGGGTCCTTCCTTGGGGACTGGATGTCCGCTTTCGGGGACGCAGGGCATTAACCGGCTCGCCGGGAGCGGGCATCATGACAGCACTCCCCCCCAAGGCCCCTCCCAAGGTTGTTCCCTCCGGGGGTTTTGGTTTGTCTGGGAAGAGTCGGTGGAATTTCCTGACTAATCGAGGTGCATGCACATGGTCGCTGGGTTCCCACGACCTCTCCTGAGGTCCGTACCCCTTCCAATCAATTAGGTAGAGCAGTTTTGACCTAAACATTTTTGAGTCTAAAATGTTCTTCACTTTGAATTCGGGCTCCCCATCTATTAGAATAGGTTCTGGAGGTTTGAGTAGTCGGGTTCCGGGTACCACTGGTTTCAGAAGTGATACATGAAAAACAGGGTGAATTTGCATACTAGCTGGTAAATCAAGTTTAACAGCCACTGGGTTAATTATTGCCGTAATAGAATAAGGTCCCAGATATTTTGGGTTAAAAGTTCGAGGCCCTTTGAGTGGTAAATGTCTGGTAGCTAACCACACTTGTTCCCCAATCTGATACAGAGGTGCTTCACTCCGATGTAGATCAGCATTCTCCTTGTATTTTCTCTTGGCTTGGTGTAAATGCGTAGTTGCCCCTTTGAAGGCTTGGGTAATTGTAGAATGCAGATGTTCTACTGCAGGCATTCCGAGGTTCTGAGGTGAGTCAAGGTTTGAGGTTCGAGGGTGATGCCCAAACAAAGTATAAAAAGGACTGTGGCCAGTTCCAGAGTGTACCGAATTATTATATGCGTATTCGGCTATCCAAAGAATGTCTTTCCAGTTGCTTTCAGATTGCTGTAACATACACCGTAAGTATTGCTCAAGGGTCTGATTTGTCCTCTCGGTCTGACCATCGGTCTGAGGGTGGTGACTGGTCGATAATCTTACGTCGATCTGCGCCATTTGACAACATTTGCGCCAGAAGTGGGAAATGAATTGGCTGCCCCGGTCAGAGATTAGTATAGATGGGAATCCATGTAGCCGAACAATATTTTCGAGGAATTCTTTGGCTAGGACAGAAGCTGAAGGTAAACCTTTCAAAGGAATAAAGTGGGCCATTTTGGAAAACAAATCCACAATGACCAGAATAGTATTGTACCCCAAACAAGGAGGCAGGTCCGTAATAAAATCCATTGATAGGGTGTGCCAGGGTGCTGGCGGTATGTCTAGAGGTTGAAGGAGACCGGCTGGTCTTTTCTTTTGACTTTTATTTTGGGCGCAAACACCACAGGACATCACAAAAGATTTAACATCTTTTCGCCAAGAGGGCCACCAAAATTGTCGTTTCACCTTTTCCTCTGTCTTGGCAATACCGGGGTGTCCCTCTATTAATGCATCATGATAACCGGAAATAACTAGTTTGTGTAATTCCTTATGTGGCAGGAATAAGCGTCCTTGGAAATAAGGTAAACCATTATCTATGGTAAAGTCTGATCCCTTTTGTATCCAATCCTGTAAGGTTGTAGGGTCCAGGAGTTGTTTCACTCTGGCTTGAATGTCTTCAAGCGTCTGTAACAAAGTCATGCCTATAATCCTCTGTTCGGGAATTATTGTTACTGGTTCTGAGTTTGTATCAGATTCTCCCATTCCAATTCGGGATAAGGCGTAGGCTTTGCCATTCTTGCAGCCAGGTCGATAGGTAATCACGAAATCAAATTCAGCGAAAAACAAAGCCCATCGGAGCTGCCGTGATGACTGAGCCTTGGCGGTTTTCAAATACTGTAAATTCCGGTGATCAGTGATCACTGTGATGGTATGTCGAGCGCCAAGCAGATAATGCCGCCAGGCTTTAAAAGTGGACTTAATGGCTAACAGTTCTTTGTCCGTGATTGCATAGTTAACCTCGGGTGCCGAGAATTTTCGGGACCAAAATGCTACGGGATGCAGTTGGTTGGTTTCGGGATCTCTTTGGGACAGGACAGCTCCCATGGCTAGGCTGGATGCGTCAGTCTCGACGACATAAGGGAGATCTGGACGCGGGTGTTTCAATATAGGTGCGGAGGTAAACTTAGCTTTTAAATCCTGAAAGGCCTGCTCGGCTTCTTCAGACCATTCAAAACGTTTATTTTTCCTCAAGAGTGCAGTAATGGGTTGTACCACGCGTGAAAATTCCGGGATAAACCTGCGATAGAAATTGGCAAAGCCAAGCATGCTTTGAACCCCTTTTACAGAGCTAGGTGATGGCCATTTGAGGATGGCATCCACTTTTCTTGAGTCCATTCGGACTCCTTTGGGTGTCAGGATGAAACCTAGAAACACGACTTCTGTGGTATGGAAAACACATTTCTCCAATTTAGCAAATAGTTTGTGTTGGCGCAGTTTTTCATGTACTGCCCTGACGTGTTTTCTGTGATCAGATTCCGAAGAGGAGTACACCAGAATGTCATCGATATATACGACAACACAAACATCGATGAGTTCCCGAAGGACATCATTCATGAAGTATTGGAAGGCAGCCGGCGCGTTACACAATCCGAAAGGCATCACCTGGTACTCGAATAATCCGTATTTAGTACGGAAGGCAGTTTTCCATTCGTCGCCTTCTTTAACTCGTACCAGATGATAAGCCCCCCGGAGATCTAACTTGGTGTATATGCAAGCGTCCTTCACCTGGTCAAGGAGTTCAGGGATCAGAGGCAGAGGATAACGGTTTTTAAGCGTTATCTGGTTCAATGCACGGTAATCGATACAAGTTCTAAGGTCGCCTTCTTTTTTGGGCACGAAGAACAAAGCCGAGGATGCCGGGGACTTTGACGGGCGAATAAAACCATTAGCTAGATATTGATCCAAATATTGTCTCAAATGCAGATTCTCAGGTTCGGTAAGGGCATAAATCCTGCTACAAGGGGGTTGTGCACCGGGCACCAGATCGATTTGGCAATCGTACGATCTGTGAGGAGGTAACGTGTTGGCCTGTTCCTTTTGGAAGACGTCCTGAAAGTCTTGGTATTCCGAAGGTAGTTGCATGGAGGCAGAGGTTACAGATGCTAGATTAATCTTCAGGTTTTCTGGGTAGCAGGTTTGTGTACAATCCGGGAAGGTTATTCTCTTTGCTCGCCAATCAATTCGAGGATTATGTGTCTCTAACCAAGGGATTCCAAGAATAACCTGAAACTGTGGAGCCTTGATTACATCAAACACAACACCCTCCCGATGGCCGTCGGGACCAATAAGAGTCACCTCAGTAGTGGAATGTGTTACCGGTCCAGAGGCAATTTCAGTTCCATCGACTGTGGTGATGACATCTTTGCTGGTTTTAGGACGGAGAGGGAGGTTAATCCTAGAGACCAATTCACGATCCACATAGTTTCCAATAGCCCCACTATCGATATATGCCTTTATTGCATGCAACCGCTTAGGCTGTTCTGGATCTACGAGAACCATTGGCACAATGAAATGCGAGGTCTGAGAGTTAGTTTTCAAGATCGGCAAGCGGACCTCTACACTTGTCGGGCGGGGTCGTTTCCCGAAACAGAGTCTTCATGGTTTTTATCAGCGGCTCCTACCGCCTTTCGGGGCGGTTTTGCCGGGCAATCTCGTAGAAAGTGTCCAGAATTCCCACAATAAAGACATAATTTTAACTGCCGCCTCCTTTCACGTTCCTTTTGAGTTAAGGGTCCTTTAACCCCTCCAATTTGCATAGGCTCAGAGACATCAACTCCCTTGGGATTAGCATGGGTCTTGACCAACATCCGGGTCTCAAACCTGGACCGATCTGCTTTTCTGTTTTGAAGTCTGTGATCCAATTGGACCACTAAGTCTATATACTCTGTGCATTCTTGGGGCGGATTTACAACTTGGGCCAAGACATCTTTAAGTTCTCCGCGTAGGCCTCGATAAAACAACGTGACCCTTTTATCCTCTGGCCATCCCGTTTCCACAATTAGTCTATTAAAGGTTGCAATATAGGATAGGAGGTCCTGATTGCCCTGTCGCAGGGATAGATGTTCGTCATCCAGAGCCTGCCCCTGAGAGTGTCGAGCAAATAACCTTTCCATGCTTGCTTGAAACCTTTGAAAATCACAGAGAATCGGGTCATCTTGAGTAACCAGTGGAACTGACCAATCGGCAGCGCAGCCGCTGAGATATGACAATACAAAGGCTACCTTGGTCTGATCATTAGGGAAGGCCCCAGGTCTGCATAGGAAGTGCAAACGACACTGATTCATGAATACGGCGAATCGTTTGGGGTCCCCAGCAAAGCGTTCGGGTGGGGCCAGCGGCATGTTTCCAGGTAGATTAATCTGCACAGGGTTACTGGAAACCACAGGAGTGGGGTTCCCTCCGGAACCGGGTAGAGGAGTTTGCCCAGCTTGACCTTGCAAAAGCTGTCTGGCCAGGTCATCAGTTCTTTCCTTTGATATTATTAATTCCCTCCTGAGGGCATTAGTCTCTTGACGAGCGGCATGTACTTCGGCCAGTAATTCCCCCAGTAATTGGGCCAACTGATCAGTCTCAGAACTTTCCATAGCGCCTGGGTGGGAATTTGTAGGAAGGCTTTGCGTTCTGTAACGCGCACCTGACTCCCACGGAGGCGCTGGACTGGTTTGCGCTGCTGTGACCTCTTCTAAGGTGATGCGCAGGGTTCGGAAGACGGACTGGACCGGGCCCCCAAATCTGGCTTGTCTGGCTCGCAGAAGTATCCTTCTGTAGGCGAAAATAGGGGATTAACTGTCTGCGGGGTAATGCAATCAGCCTCCCACTTTCCCCTCTCACCCTCCTCGAAGCCCTTCTGTGATTCCTCGTAGCGTCTCACCTTAGGGTCTGGAAGGACGAGCTCTCCATCCTGCTTCTGATGCAGGGGCGCGTTGGTATCCAGTTACTTCACTGGATTTTCGGATTGGTGAGAACCAAACTTGCTTGGCTTCCAGGTAAGTTTTTTGATAAGAGGTTCCCCTTGTGTCCATGCATTAATGTACTAATGCTAGTGTCTTTTTCCCCATAGGGGCCGGGGTATGGAATGCTGGGGAACAGGCACCGACCCGAGATGAGAGGTGAAATCCTTGTAGAAATCAGGTAAGTCTTTATAATGAGCGTTTTTTGGTAATGTATTTTCATTCGCTCATTAACGCTGATGTCTCTTTTTCCCCTTAGGGGCCGGGGTCCGGAAATGCCAGGATGCGGCGCGGACCCGAAATGAAGAGGGAATGAATCAACAGGTAAGTCTTAACATGGAGATTTAGCTTTCCTTATTCCCTTCTCTCTCTCACCTTTTGTTCTGGTCTTTTTCTCTCTAGGCGCTGGGGCGTGACTGCGAATCCAGATGATCGCTGCTGAACATGGAGGCTCCCTGTAAAGGTGAGTGGAGCGATCGACGCGATGAGCTTTTAAATAAAAGTCTTCCTTTTCAGGATTGTCGACGAGATGTCTCCGGGATGCGGATTTAGCAGGTAAGGACTTTTCTTCTTCTGTTCTCTTCTTCTCTTCCTTTGCAGGTGATCCAGGATGCTGGCAGGTGTGGCAGAAGTCAGGATGCAGGAGCAGACACGGTGAGCGTCCAGCTGCTAGATGCAGAACAACGCGAAGCACGTGTGGCTGTTCGGGTGGGGTTTAAATAGCCTTGGAAGAAGTTCCAGGTATGTATCCTTCCTCCAATCAGGTATGTATCCTTCCCCGACCACGCCCGGATGGTAAATTAGTCCCACAGGTAAAGTAGTTCCTTTCAGGCCTCAAAGAGGCCGGGATCCTGCAGCATGGTCTGCATCAGGTAAGTGCACCCAAGCACCTCCATAATGAGCCAGGCGCCTATGGCGCCAGGACTGATGTCTTTTATGAGCCTGGCGCCATAGGCGCCAGGACACTGTCCAAAGGGCCCCTATATGGGGTTGCTGGGTCCTTCCTTGGGGACTGGATGTCCGCTTTCGGGGACGCAGGGCTTGAACCGGCTCCCCGGGAGCGGGCATCATGACATCACCAAGGCTGGTGCCCACCCTTTACCCAGGACAGATGAGTTGGTGGATAAACTTGGTGCAGCCAAGTACCTCAGCACATTTTACCTTACGTCAGGCTATTGGCAAATAGCCCTGACAGACCATGCCAAGGAGAAAACTGCATTTTCCACCCCAGTTGGCTTGTACCAGTTTAAGGTCATGCCTTTTGGATTAAAAAATGCACCTGCTACATTCCAAAGGATGGTAAACCAAGTTCTAGCTGGGATGGAGGACTTCTGCATGGCATACTTGGATGACATTGCAGTCTTCAGCCACTCCTGGGAGGATCATGTGAACCACCTAGGACATGTTTTGCAGGCTCTTGGACAGGCCAATTTGACTATCAAGGCAAGTAAATGCCAGATAGGTCAAAGTAAGGTGGTCTACCTTGGGCATGAGGTAGGAGGTGGAGAAATAAGGCCTTTGCTCAGCAAGATTGAAGCTGTGCAAAATTGGACAACACCTACTACTCACACCCAAGTGAGAGCCTTCCTAGGCCTCACTGGGTACTACAGAACTATGGGACCATAGCTTCTCCACTGAATATAATCTCCTCTCCAAAATTCCCTAAAAAGGTCAAATGGAATGAGGAGTGCAATCAGGCCTTTGAAAAACTGAAGAAAGCTCTTTGCCAAGCTCCAGTATTGAGAGCTCCTGACTACCACCAAACTTTCATTGTACAAACTGATGCTTCCAATGTAGGTATAGATGCAGTTCTAAACAGACTAGATGAGAAGGGTAGGGAGCACCCCATTTGCTTCATCAGCCGTAAACTGAAGGATCCTGAGACAAGGTGGGCAACAATAGAAAGAGAATGCTTTGCTATTGTGTGGGAACTGAAGAAGTTTAGGCCATACTTGTATGGTTCTACTTTTGTCATTCAGACTGACCACCAACCCTTGAGATGGTTAATGCAAATGAAGGGAGAAAATCCAAAACTATTGAGATGGTCAATCTGCCTGCAAGGGTTTAATTTCACCATTGAGCACAGGTCAGGGTGCCACCATCAAAATGCTGATGGACTCTCTAGCATGTATGTCATCGACTAGAGGTATGAGGTTCATCCAGGAGTGGATTAAATCCTCCTGTCCCTTAGTCTGGGGGGGGGGGGCAGTGTTAGGGAGAAGTTTAGGCTGAATTTCCTAACCTAGTGAGTCCCCCAGCAGCTTTGCTGAATTTTTGGGGTTTATTTTTTTCTCCTGCCAAGAGTGAGACTCTTTTACCCTCACTCTTGGGCATGATTTGAGTGTGTTTCTTTGAATCTAGATGTGTTTAATGGGCTATGGGGTCTTTTACTCCATAGGGCTTCATGTGTTTTTGTGATGTGTGTTACACAGCACACTCAGTGCAGTGACACAGGGGTGTCATAGTGACCCCCCAGTATAGACTCCATAGCCTGGGACTGACTACTGTCTCCCAGGGCATGTAAAGTCACCATTGACTTTACTAGTCTTAAATTCTGAACAGAACCAATACAAACCATCATATTGTGGACGTACTGGCTGGGGCAATTCAATTGCCCCGGGGTCTGTTAGTCGAGGGGGCACTTCTCCGTCCACCCTGATCGTGTTTTGGCTGGTGGCAGTGGATACTACTTTTTATATTCAACCGCGAATATTTTCCTATGGGATTTCCCATTGTTTAAGGCTACTATCTTTATTTAATTATTTACGGTAGCCTCGAACATACCGCCGGTTTATTTAATTAATATTAATTCTCCGGTTGTTATTTTTTGCCAAAACTTGATTCTAAAATGGCGTTTGTGTTCTCTTCTGTGACTCCAACCCAAGTCGAGCCCTTTGTTCCACTTTTTGGCGGCCTTCTCCACAGAAGCCCTCCAAAGTGGTGCCACTCTGTCTGGGGTACTTAGGAAGGGTGGAGGGAAATTTAGGCACCCTGGACTGAGTTGCCTAGGCAACTCAAGTTGCACTCCATCCTGATTGGCCCAAGTGGTGAGCCGGCCGGCTCACCACTTAGCATGTTTGAGTGACAGCTAGGCTGAGTGAATGGGGGTTTGCTGCATAAAAGCAGGGCTTTGGGGACTGGAACTTCAGAAGTCGCCACAGGACCTACGAATCCGACGAGGGAGAAGCTGAGCCGACCTGCCATGACACCACCACCGGTGGAGCCCTGCTGGACTGCCTCACCACGTTTCCCAACGACAGAGGAGATCTCCCGCCGGAGAGTCTTCTTCCTTTGACTGGTGGGGATAACCAGTTTCACCGTCTTTTCGCCTTCCCGACGTACCTCGTGGCCGCCTTGCCTGTGCCAAGCACCCCGGCAACCGGGATACCACGTTTTACCACGACCGCGAAACAAAGGTACCACCTTTAAACGGAAGACTCCGCGGCTGTTTTCTTCCCTGGTAGTGCAACGACCTTCATCTTTCCTCCAAGTCGAGATCTTCTCTTCCCCTGGATGACGACGCAACTTGCACCCACTACCAGGAACAACTGCCACCGCTGGAGGATCCTTCCCACTTAAGGCACCGTGTCCCGCCTGGCTTCCCTTGCTACCGACTGTACGGGGTAGATTAAGCCCCGGGCTTTCGAACCTTGGTTAGCCTGGGACACCCTGCCTAAACTTTCCTAAGCCTCTCTAAACTCTTTTTGAACCCTCAGCAAGACTTTCTAAGCCTAGTGTAACTGTGTGATCTAGGGCGCATTTGTGCTCTGCTCTCTCTACGAGTGGGCCCAGCCTTTGGACTTTGGCTCACCAGTGACTTTTCGCTCTCTGCCTTGCTAACAGTGTTCCTGAATCTTAGAGTGGTGTACCTTTCCATATTCTGTCTTCCCCCACCCCCTTTCTCACAAACTTATCAGAGTGCAATCTAGTTAAGCGCTCACCTCTGTATGAAAATAAGTGGTGTCTTACTGGGATTTATCTGATAGGAAACAAAGGGGTGTGTATATTACAATAGTAACTGTGTTTAGAATATTTTACAATAAGAGTGCTGGAGTGTTTCAAACTGTGTGTTTTTAAATAAATAATTATATACTTTGATACCAAAGCCCTGGTCAGTGTTTGCTTGTATTATTGTATCTGGGTACCTATTGTCTATACTTTGCATACTGCCTAACTCTTCTTGGGGGAAGTCTGACTGCTCAGCCACAGCTACCAGGTAAATCTGGGTGTTACAGACTGCTACCAAGTGGGTTTACTGCCAACACTTGTAGTCTTAAATCTTTTGCAGTGGTCCCTAAGGGAACTGCACAGGTTTCTGTCTAACACCCATGAGTTCAAAACTAGCAGATTTTTTATGTTCTTTGTCTTGGGTCTTGACTCAGGTAAAAATGTTCTATCCAGAGGCCCATATTTTGGTTGAAGGCGATATGAATTCACAGTGCGTATCAAGTCATTTTAGAGGTTTGTTATCTAAGAAAAAAAGGATTTCTATCAATGGTAGAAAGTGGTTGTCCTTTTTTGGGGATTGGGATTTGAGGATTGCAAATGGCGCCATCGAGGGAGATGTGCCCCCGGCTAATAGTTGGTGTCGTGGGCCAATGGAGTCTACTATTGATTATATCTTTCTATCCTCTGGTCTATTTGAAAGGTGCACCCATTTCCCGGTAAAAGGAGGTACAAGGGATCATAAGTGCTTGAAGTCTGAAATCGTGTGGAATTCCAAGAGAAATATCAATATATGTCCTGGAAAAGTAGAGATAAAGAGCCAGACAAAACAGACTAGTTAAGTACAGGAGAGATGGGGGTCATCTAAATGTTATCCTGCATCAGACCGGGGGAAATCTACGGTCCCATGAGTTTGAAGGAAATCTTAACCCACACGATTTTCATGATTTTTTATGGGCAGTCAAACGCCCTCAACCCATGTCGTCTCATAGAATTGTGGTTCATAATCACACTTTCGATGAGACTACGTGGTAAAGAAACGTGAAATGCGTATGGTTATGAACACCGCAAGGAGGGTAATCGAGGATAAGGTGTTCCTTGCCGAAAGGCTAAAAAAGATTAAAAACAGCTAAAAGAATTGGTCGAAACAGCGTACCATATCCAGGCTTCAGAATGATGGAGAGTCCATACCTAGAGCTTTGGGGAATACCACGTCCCGTAACTTTTGGGCAATGATTAACAACTCACAAAATTTCCAAAACTCAGCCCAACTAAATAGCGTTACAGAATCTGAGTGGCTGATCCACTTTGAAAGGAAATATCAGGGTCTGGAGGGGCAAGCCGCTTTCCAAATCTCTGATGGGCTATGGGCCGTAGATTTTGATGAACATGACGTTCTCGAGTTGATCAATCTTCATCCTCAAGAGCACCAGGCCCAAGTAGCCTAACCAATCGAGTCCTTAAGGGAAACCCCGAAATGTGGGCTCGTAGTTTTCTCATACTTTTTCGGGGAGTATTGGAGAGAAGTGAGATCCCTTGTTCTCGGAAAACAGCTATTGTTATCCCCATTTATAAGAAGGGGTATCGAACAAAAAATTGAAACTACAGACCTATTATGCTGCTGGACATAGAAAGTAAACTGTTCACTAGCCTTCTGCTAAGAGATTTGGAGGGGTGGGCAAAACAAAATCATATTATACCAAAGCAGCAGACTGGGTTTCGGAAGGGCCTTTCAACATCTCTTAATGGCATAGTCTTGGCCTCTCTTAATGAGAGTAAGGAGGGAAATAACAAATCAAGATTATACAGTGCGTTTATCGATCTATCTAGCGCATTCGACTATGTCACTAGAGATTGTTTATGGCTAAAGTTAAAAGAAAAGGGTGCCCGAAACCATTGGTTTATATTCTTGCCTCTCTTCATAAGCATAAGACTGAATTCAGAAGGCCATCTGTCTGAATATGTACATGTTGGTAGAGGAGTTCATCAGGGCTGCATGGTTGCTCCATTCCTTTTTAATTTCTATTTGGCAGATTTTGGTAAAGAAGTTGACTCAGCTGCTCTGGCAAGTCCTAAATTGGGCCATAGTTCAATCAAATGGCTCATGTATGCGGATGACATTGTTTTGATGGACAGGACACCAGTTGGCCTCCAAAGGCTTTTGAATGCCCTGGAATGTTACATGAAGGCAAATGATTTGCTTGTAAATCCTGAAAACTCAAACAAATTGTGATTTTTTGGAGAAAGAGGAACAGGAGCTGGTAATTTCCTTTGGAAGTTGGGTGGGCATTCGATTCTAGTGGTAGAAGAGATCCTCCTATACCTAGGATATAATCTATATGCTTTTCCAAATTTGGGCCAGACCCGCTCTGACCTCTTGTCTAAAACTATGCAGTTAACATCGCAGCTGCAATAGATAGTTGGTAAATATTGCACATTTTCCAATCTTCCAGCAATAACATTTTATAGAGCTAAAATCATTCCCATTATTCTGTACGGACTGGAGGCTAAGCCATTGACTTGGGCTGTAGATTGGCAGGAGATTGAGGAGAAGATCTGGAAAAAAGCCCTAGGTTTACCAAATAGTTTGCAGATGGTGGTCTTGAGATATGAATTGGGCCCGAGTTCACTCCAGTTGCAGGTAGATTAGAAGCTTCTATCCTTATAAAGGTTAATAGTAGATCCACTGGGTGGCACTTTCTATGAGGATCTTTTGGGAACCCTCAATCTGAAACAGTCCTCGGTTCTGCAAGATTTAAAAAGGAGGGCTTCAGAGATTCTTATCCATTGTTATAGTGATGAAAAAACATTATTTTCAAATCCCATGAAGACTAAAAATAGCTGTCTCAACAATGGATTGGATTATGACAATAGATCAAATGAGGGCATCAGCTGTGGCTGCCTCCTTTTCTTTATGTGACAAAAAAACGTGCTTGCCTCCCAAAATATTTGTTAACATTTCCTGTTGCAGAGATGAGGCAGACGTTTTTGAGAGTTTGTCTCAGTCTGGTTCAAGCAGGTTCTGTTCTTGCTCACTAAGGATCCAAGGCAAAAATTAAATCTCTATGTGTGGATCCGAAAAAACAATCGAGCATTTGTTAAGATTCTGTCGAGGTACATGGGAGGTTAGACAAACATACCTCATGCATCTAACCGGTCCATTCTATTTGCTGCCCACTTTGATATTTCGGGAAAGAATGATTGCGGGACATGAAACAGCTTTGATGATAAATGTCGTACGAGTTCTGCAACATTTGGGGTTCTTCTCAGTTGGTCTATGCTAAAATGGTGTTTTGGAGTTTAGTATAAATTATTTAAAATATGATGTAATTTATTGTGTAAGAATGATTTGATGTACGAAATTGTATTTTTTTCACTTTTTCATTTTCATTGCTTTTCTTTTTGTGAAAAACCAAAATTTGGTTGTACCACAAATAAAAAAAATTTAAAAAGAAAGAGCGGGAGCATTGGGAAAGGAGGAGACTGGAGCAAGAAGAGATCGAGAGGCAGAGGGAAGCAGATTGAGAAGGAAAAACGCATGTTAATAGACAGGGGCTCGAAGGAAGTTGCAGGTAGAGAGAGTTGCAAGAGAGCAGGGACGTAAAGACATGGTGGACAGTGAGCACGGGAAAATGACAGAGTCGGAGGGGGTGGACGAGTAGAGCCAGACAGCATGACCACACAGGGTCGGCCTACCACTGTAGTAGACGGAGCAGGCCTAGGGTCCTGCGGGGGAGGGAGCAGACACGACTTGTGTGACATCGACTTCACCATGATGCCTACCATGGACACCACTACTAGGAGACTGAGTTTTGTGGATGACCTTTGCAGTAATATGGACTCTGGTTGAGACAACGAAGGAAGTGATAGGTGGGACGAGGGAAGTGAGCGATTAAAGCTCCAGTCCACAGGGAAAGGTGCGGACAAATGTGTGATATGGGAGATGGGGACCGGTACAGGGGGAACTAAAGGTGACCAGGATGAACAAACACCACGGTCAGCGGATGGGATATGATATGATTGTTTATTTATATAGCGCCTATACAGATGTGTTTCAAAGCTCTTCACAGCAAGGGAGGGAGCAAAGGAAATACAATAACATTCTTACAGGCCATGAACAACAAGAATGTAAAATTAACTATCATACTCGGCCTGGCAACATTTCAGATAGTGCTAGGACACAGACAGGCAACTATCGTACTAGGCCTGATGACATTTTTGGTCGAGCCGGGGAATTACAAGAGGTGAGGGAGAGGGGAGGAGAAAGGAGGGAGAGGAACAAAACAAGCGACTATTGTACTAGGCCTGACGTCATTTCAGATAGTGCTGGAAGGGAGGAAAACAAGTAAGGGAGGGGGAGGAGACAAACATTTGTTGCGTTCATACTAGCTCCAGGGACAATTCTGATAGAGTAAGTGCATAGTAAGTAAGGAAGGAGAGAGGGAGAAGGGAAAGGAGGAGAGAGCAGAGAAGAAAACAGTGAAAAAGAGCAGAGAGGACAGCGAGGAACAGTTGCAGAGGTCAGTATACACATAATGTTGCATGGAACAGAAGATGTAGCCAAGGATTCAAAAATGACGAAGGGTGAAGCATGAATCGGGAGCACCGTGAGTATGAAATCCAGGGGAGGTCCAGCATGAGAGTTGAGAAGGTGAAGCACCAAGAGTCAATATGTCCATAGTCAAATGCAAGCATTGGCAACAGGTCGGTAATGGGGACACCATAGTGCATCGAGACATCTCATGCAGTGAATGTGGGGCACAGCGAGACACCACGGGGGACAAGAGGGGGGTGGGGTGGCATAGCAAGACATCACGGGGGACCAGAGGTGGGTGGGGGGCATTGCGAGACATCACGGGGGACTAGAGAGAGTCGGTGGCACAGCGAACCATCACAGGAGAGAAGAGGGGGGCAAGGGAAGTGGGGAGCGTTTCGAACGCAGACAGGGGGCTTCGTTGTGGGCCTTTGTTGAGGGGGCCACTAAAGCCTGCAGGTCCCGGATAGGCCAGTTAGTACATCTGGCACCCAATCAGAAGGAAGCAGTAGAAATGACATCATAGGGAGGCAGACTCCGGGCCTCCTCCAGAAGGCAATGTTTGCGACGGCCATCTTGGATGTCGCACGAGAGCCAAGCAAATGGTGGTAAGAGTGATTCAAACTCACCCCTCTGGCTGCGTGGACATAGCCCGAGATCACATACAGGTAGGTAAAAGCAGCGCAAGGTTGCTGTAGTGAGGGAAGCAGCATCAGAGATTTTAGAATCTGTTTTATTTTTGGTGATCTGCTTGATGGACAAAAATCAAATTCACGCTCCCACTCAAAACTGATCAACAGTACCTCGACTGAAGAGGGATGGCTGTGTGATCAGCACACGATGTGGACGCTTCTGGAGAAACAGCTGGGCAGGGGCTCGGCAAGAGGTCTTACGGTTCCTATGGACTGACATTAATATATAAAGGACCGAGAACATGACCTGCCTGTGAGCAATGGGGCGGAAGTGATGTTGACCTGTGTTTTTAAACTAAGCACTTTCTTTTATTTTCAAACTTGCGACCATCCCCACACCCAACACATTATAGGACAGTTGCAAAACTTCTACATCATTGAAAATTCTACAAGTTCAAGTTTAAGAAGAGATAACTTACCTCCATGCTGATTCCTTATTTTTTCTGATTATAACAAATTATTAAAACATTTTTTGCACCGAAAGCTGCCCCAAAATGGAATAAATGGGAAGTTCTGAAAAATGCTTAAAATGTACAGGAGCATTAAACAAGCAACAATGGCATTGCAAAAATGACTTATTTCGGGTGTCTTTAATAGACAAATAGACATTTCCATAATGATACAATTATTTAGGCGTGAGAAATATATATGTTATTCAGTTGCTTCCCAGTTAATTGAAATCTTGAACTTTCACAAAGCGATTACATTTTTGGTCAGGAATAAAACATGTCTGTGTGACGTGTGTCTTGCACATTTGTAAATTGCATGAGTGCCGCAAAGATGGATCCTCCCACTTCAAAGTTCTCTGCCTGCCATTAAATAGTTTTGCCACACACGTATGCATTCCAAAAATGCACTCATGAAAAGTCAGAAACATGACAACTATAAATAAAACATTTCACAGTAGCGGAGAAAAAAGTAAAATATACATTTATTTTATCATTAAAAAAATAAATTAAAAAATATGGTCAAAAGAATTCTTTGTGCTATAGCTAGCGCGAATATCTGGAATGAAAAGTGCTGCAGAGGGTGGCTATGGCAAAGGCTGGCATTTCCTTGTGGTTGTCTCCCAGGATTCTGCAGCACCACCTGGCGGTATGCTGTGTAGCGATACATCTGGATGTTTCTCAGCTCACCCCCTCCGTACAACATTGATGACCTAGTGCCATACGTTGATAGACTTTGTGATCTCCCAGGACAAAGGAAGGGGGGAGACAGCTATAGCATGTTTTAGAGAAAGGATCATGCGGGGATCAGACAACTGTGCTCGAATACCCATAGGAGAACCAGTAGATGTGTACACCAGCATTGGAAATGCTGACAGGCAGATCAGACTGACTAGAGGAGCGAGTGGGAAGGTTTCACACAAATGCCCCTGCTGGAAAAACGAGGGGGGGGACCTCAATATATACCATGGAAACACATTGACAAGGAAAACATGAGATGTAGGGTACCGTTGTTGACCGCGGGTGCGGGGAAATGGATATATGAGATGGAAAGATGAACAGCAGGACAGAGATTAGCAGTGGGGGACGTAAAGGGGCTACTAGTGCTGATTCTCAGAGAAGCTGCTGACATATGGAAAAGGGCAGGTTTCCCAGGAGTGAATAGCTAGGACACGGCGCACAGTGGTTCACTGTTTGCAAATTGCAGAGCTGCCGAATGGCAAGCTTTAAGGACACAATACCCAGATACATCAGACATTAGTGCTATTAGGGACCAGACGAAGACCCCTTACACTACATTCAGACGATCCAATAGCTTTGGCGCCTTGAAACGCAAGAACCGTGGGACAAAACAGTGGGCCTCATTACGAGTCCGGCAGTAGCTGTGCCGGTAAAACCGGCAGGCTGCCACCGGACCCTTGGGGATTTACCGACTCTAGACTTGGAATTACCAGGGCACTCCATGGGAATGGGGAAGTGGAAACACTGGCATCATGCAGTAATGGTGCTGGTGTTTCCACGTCTGTCTGCGGACGGGTGGCGTTACGCCCGCCAGGACAAACCAGGCGGGCGTAACGCCACCCGCCCGCAGAGCTCGTAGTTTGCTGGTCCGTAAACAACGGTGGCAGTGGGTTTACCGCCACCATTGTTTCCGGACTGGCAAACTCGTAATGAGGTCCAGTATCTTTATTTTACCACATATTGTGCCAAGGGCTACCAGAGCCATTTCAGAAGCAGCTCAAGAAATTAGTAGGTATGGAGGCAAAACCTTGGCCAGAAATGCAATTCACGATAGTACATCATTGCATGCTGTTACAGAAGGAAAGGAAGCAAAGCTGGTGTTGAAAAAACTATCGAAGTATGCCTTGGAATGGGCGGTACTGACAAGCGTAGAATCACAGGGGCCACAGCAGCAGCAGTATGCACTGTTCCCCGCGGGGGGGATTCATGGGGCAGGGGAACCTGCAGCGCAGGTTTCGAGGAAGACGGGGGCCAACCAGGGGACACAAGTATGGGACACAAATAAATCACAACCTAAGGGGCTTCCCAGGAGGGTTTCAAGGATATGGGCAACAAGTGCAGAATGGCCCAGCAGAGTTTCCGGGGGCAAGGGAGGGAGCCATCACAATGCAGATCGTACAGGCAGGTGGGACACGTTTCGAGAGTGTGCAGAAGCAGGGGGATGCAACAGAATGGTGGAACACATTACCAGCAAACATATCAAGGGGACCAGGATGATTATTACACACAGGACCAACCTCAGCAACAGCAAGGACTGACACGGAGCACACACCCGCAGGCACACCAGCCCATGGCACAAATACCACAGATGCAAGCACCCATACCACTATATTTGCAAGTACCCCGGACTTGAGGCAGCACACGGCATGTACCACAGATACAGAACAGCATGCAGCCAAACAGGACAGTGGCACACAGACTCCATGGCAACAACCCCCATTAGGACCCTGGGGGGGTCACCATGGTGGGGAACAATCAATTTTCTTGGAATGGGATGTCCTTATACCCTGAATAGGACAGCCCACAGACGGACTTGATGTGTTCCATCCTGTCGATCACACCCAACCATACAGAGGAACCTTGCATAGGGGGTGGCGATAGGTGACAAAACGTTTTCCTTTCTTGTAGACACCGGGGCGACTAGGTCCTGCATTCGAGAGAAAACATAAAGGGTGTCAGGCGATGCCATGAATTCTCAAGGATTCTCTGGGGCTATCGGAGTGGTTCCTTTTACAGACAATATCTCCCTTTCTGTAGGATAACACACACGATGTATCTTTGCCTTTGCTTTACTCTCGACAGACACCTGTAAACATACTGGGATGAGACATTATCAGCAGACTAAACAGGACAATCTCATTCACAGACAAGGGAATAGTGTGCTCTACACCAGGGATACACTTTCTCAACGTAAGAGAAATCATTCAAACCTATTGTGGATGGAAGGTCCAGAGGGGGGTACCAGTGGACGAAGAACTGTTCCAATATGGGACTGAGATTGCAATTGCATGGCTCTCAGGTATTCAAGGGAAGATGTGGCGCGTTCCAAATTAGCATTTTTTCAGACTATTGGATGAGGCAGAAGGTACAATGGAGATCGAGGCAGTGATTGTGAGAGACTAGTGGATAGCAGTACATGGGATGGGCAACACAGGAAGATCATGGTGCTGTAGCAGAAGGGTACAGGTTGACAAAAGTGACGGATGAAGAACTATTCAGAGTCAAAATATCAGAGCATGAGATGGTGTTCGAGACGAGTGTGACATATTGGTTGAACACTACAGAGAGGTACCACATAGGATGGCGATGGCGCTGAAACCACCACCATCTTTCTGCGAGGATGATTTGGCGAAGGTGCCCAGCATCCTGTGGACCACTAGTCCCTATGATGTAGGGCTTTTGAATGGAGTGGGAGGAGTAAAGATAAAGTTGGAGCCAGGAACAAATTTACCCATAGTCAAACAATACCCACTATCAAACGAGGCAGACAAGGGCATTTGAGAGAATTGCAACACTAGTGGAGAGGGGCATTCTAATACCATCAGAATCACCATGCAACACTGCTGTGTACCCAGTCAAGAAGGCAAAATGGGGCTCATGGCGTTTCATCCAGGATTTGCGTCCTCTTAATCATATTGTAGAAGCAGAGTATCCTTTGGTTCCAAATCCAAATTCTATGCAGTATTCCAGCGGAAGCTACCTGCTTCATGGACATAGACTTGAAAAATGCCTTTTTCCTTATGCCACTACACCCAGATTCACAAGATTTGACTTCCTTTATGTATAGAAACAAGAAGTGGAAACATGCAAGGCTTCCCCCAAGGGAACTGCGAGTCACTCTCAATACTCAATAGGGTCTGCTAGATGGACCTAGGCACTGTACAGATGGAATGCACAGTCATACATTATGTAGACGTTTTGATTTGCAGCGCGACTGAAGAACAGTGCAGGAATGATTCAGTACACATGTTGACCATGTTAGCTGACAAGGGCTACAAAACGGACAAAGCCAAACTACAATACTGTCAAAAGGAAGTGTTATACTTTGGACAGATCTCACAAAATGGCTGACAAGTGACACCAGAAAAGGCAGAAGCAATACGCAGGACAGCAAAACCCATGACAGTGAGAGAGATGCAGCCATTTTGGGGGTTCTGTAATTACTGCAGGGCATGGGTTTTCAACTACAGCCTCTTCTGGATGCTTTGAAGGAAGCACAAAAAGGACCCAAGATAATAAGATGGGCAACAGAAATGGCTGAGGCATTTGATGAGCTGAAAGAAGCAATATGCACAGCTCCAGTGTTGGGGATCCCAGACTACAAAAAGGAATTCTTCTTATTCTCACACTCTGATGGGGTAGTGATGACAACAGTACTGACAAAGAAGACAAGCTTGGGGCACAAGCCACTTGCATACTGCAGTGGGAAGGTTGACCCAGTAATGAGATGACGCTATCCTTGCGAACAAGCTTTGGTTACTGCCGCATTCGCAGTGGACAAATCAGCAAGTATTACCATGGGGTGCACCACCACATTACGTGGAGCACACCATTTTTGCAATATTGGAGAAACCAAAGAGCACACTGACAACACAGAGAGCATCAGGGTACGAGATGTTATTATCAAACCTAGCACTAAAGGTAGTGAGGTGCACACTCGTTAACCCAGCAACATTTCTTGCCAACATCTTGTAGGACGGTAACTACGCACATGACTGCACAGAGAACATACAGGAATTCAGTAACACCCGCAAGGTACAGGAGGATGACTTGAGGGGGCAGCCGTGCTTTACATTGACGGGTTTTCGACAATTGACCAGACAGATGGGGATCAGACATACAGGAACAGCAGTGGTGAGGCTAAGAGAGGATGGAACAAGTGAGGTATTAGTCAGTGTGCAATTGCCATCACATTATTCAGCACAGGCCGTAGAACTAGTTGCATTAATATTGGCATTGGAGCTCAGCAGAAGAAAAGAGGTGGCAATTTACTCAGACTCAGTGTACGTGACGTCCACAGTACACTTGGGACTGTCACGATGGATGGGAAGGGGCTTTAGAAGAGCAGACGGGTCCCCAGTACAGCATGCACCTTTTGTTGGTCAGGCTAGTAGAAGTATACAGTATCTTGAGCACATAGCCATAGTGAAATGCCAAGCACACACGCAGATGGAGGACCCTGTCTCAAGGGGAAATGAAGCAGCAGACGCAGAAGCAAAGTGCACCATATTTTGGAGAGCTCCTAGAAATTAAGGCTTTGTCACATGCCTGTGACCATGCAAGGGCCATGGTACTAAAAGAGGGGTACATTGTATAGCCAGAAACACAAATAATGGAGTTGCAGAGAGCTGCACCCAGGGAGGAGGAAGATCTGTGGACTAGGAGGGGGTGTACAGTATCTCCAACAGACGCCCTATGGCGGCAGAATAACACAGGGAAAGTGGTCAAGCCACTAGCATCATTGAACACAACACTGACAGTTACATTATCCAACACACACAAGGAAGGAAGTGCTTGCCGCCCATATTGGAGAAACATGGTTCTGTCCTAATTTGGCGGAACACATGGCAGAATTCATGACCAATTGCCTAACTTGTAAACCGTTTACTGCAAGACATACATGAGAGTTGAGAGGAGCCATACCTCGCCCAGCTGGTCCATTTCAACATCTCCATGTCAACATGATCCATGTTTGCCAAGGATACCGCTACATGATAGTGGTTGTGTGCCCATTCTCTTGGTGAATTAAGGCAGGTCCCTGTTCCCATCCTGATGCCCTCAGGGCAGCAAAATTCCTGGTCCGAGAAGTATTCCCACGAAGGGGTGTGTGTGAGGTCCTGCGCTCTGACAATTGCCCTCACTTCGCCAGTGAGATGGTCAAGCACATTACAACGTTGCTGGGCATTCAAATTCTTCTGTGTTTATCACCGGCAAGCAAATGGGATGTGTGAACGCCTCAATGGCCTTTTGAAGGAAAGTATTGCCAAAAGCAAAAAGAGTACAAACAACGACACCAGGGAGGCCCTGAAGACAGCGGAGAAAGCAACAGTGTCAACGAACCAAAGGACTCTCTGACAGAACGACTTGTTTGTCCTGGTGACGGTGTGCTTCTGTGGAATTTCACCCGACGCACCCAGATTCACTGGTCCATATATTGTTGAGGCGGTGGCTGATAGAGCTGTCAAGTTGGAAGGAAAATCAGTGTGGAACCACCTCTCAGACGTCAAGCCCTACAAAGCTGGGGCCTCACCTGGCAACGAGATCGACCGGGCCAACAGTCAGCAGCAAGAGGAGCAGCAAGATAATTCTGAACTTACACTGCCGATTGGAGGACACTCAATGGTTATTCGCTCAAGGGCAGCAGAGATGGGGCAAGGACTTCCTATACATCCAGAGTGAGGATACACTGTCTGTTTATTATGTTATTTTCTACATACATTCGTCGTGAAAGCCTGCTGTGATATTAGATGTTTGTTTATGCTACCCAATGATTTTTAACCCGATACCTTTCAAGCCAATTTGTCTATTATTTTAGAAGACCCAGCTGATTCCGAACACGTACGCCTAGAGTATATTATCTTGCTTTCGTAGCATATTTGGGCCAAGCTTACCCACAACTTGGACAGGGAAACCCTTCTATTCTTGCTTTACTGAGAGACCCTGGAATTAGAGATCTGTGGGAGCAGTTATTTATTTTCGCAATGCAACTACATGGTCCGCGAGGCTTAATACTAATATGATACTAACTCAATAACACTCACCTTTGTGCATTTCAGGCAGGCAACTGACATCTTCAAGCTGCACAAGAATCCAGCAGCACAGGTAAATATGGGTGAAATAATGAAAGATTTGCTTATTTTGTCATCTCTTATTTCCAAGTGGGGTATTTGTATTCATATTCTGGTGAATATCGCTCATATCTAGTGAAACCATTGTATCCTCTACTAACATTACCCCGACCCCAGCAGGTGGAACAACCATGTCAGGAGGACAGGAGAGCACTGAAAGCATGGTAAGGAGAGGTGCTGACACAGACATGAGAGTAGTAGATCTCTATCACACTGACACTGCTAGAGTGTCTTGCATCATGTGGTACAAGCACACCACCGGGGAGAGCTATTATGTTTGCTCATCATTAATCCCCTACACCATGTGTGCCTCCAGAACATTCATTGCAACTGAAATACTGGCAGCAAGAGCTGAAAGCCTGATGTATCGGTCGATGGTAACAACTAGAGGAAGATTTCAAGGAGAAACGGCATCATTGAGATGTATGACACAGGCAACATTCCTATAAGAAGATAGTTGCATACCATGATGAACAATTATTGGCAGTTAGACCAAGCTATACATTACATAACTGACAGGCCACAGAAAGGCGACATGAAAATGATAACACTGAAAGAACTGCCCTGCCATGAAGGGGGTGGTGGTGGTAAAGGAAACAGATGCTTGTATATGGCCAGGTATACAGAGAAGGATGGAAAGATGGAGTAAGTGGAAGCAAAGCACACACCCTAGTACAAGATGCCCATGGTCTGGTTATTGAGCAAGTGACCCCACCTGGCTATGCCTTTTTTGGAAACAAATCATAGAATAGGTCAGGGGGTGGTGTAGCTATTTGTAAAAAGAAAAAACAAAAAAAACATTGGGATGTATGAGTCCAAGGCAGACTGTGAAGGATGTGACATCCTACATACGAAGATCACTCCTAATCACAATTTTAGCATTCATTTAGCCTCTTTATAGGCCACCTGGTGAGACTCCCCTGTTTAATGAAGATCTCATACATTTAGCATCTCCCATGCAAAAAGCAAACCGTGCTATAATTCTCCTGGGTGATTTAAATCTATAGAGAGGAGACCCAAGAGACAAGAAAGCACTTGAATTGGAAAGACTACTGAATAATAGGAATATTGTTCTACATAACTCTGACCCGACGCACATAAAGGGAAATACATTGGTTTGGCTGACCAGTGAAAATATAACACTGTCAGACGTTACTACTATCCCCTGTGTGTGGTCGGATCACTCTATTCTTATGTGTCGGATCCAACTCCCAAAGCCTTTCAGGCAGCAACATGAGTTTCCACATACGGTTTTAGGGAGAAGCTATCAGCCCATTACATCAGATGATCTTGCGGGATGTGTGAATGCACTGATGATACAGACCACCAAGCTGTATCACCCTAATCTATTGACGGCGAGCTTTAATGGACACATGATAGCCTTGATTGATAGGATTGCCCTTAATAAGTCTCGAAGTGTTAGGGATTTTCCTAATCATCAAAAATGGTTCATCCCGCAATTGGCTCAGTTTAAGTTAAGGAAAAGACAGGCTGAACATATATGGCTTAAGGAAATAATTCTTAAGAACAAAGAAGAATGGAAACGTAGGGAGAAGGAATACAAAGATAAGATCATAGAAGCCAAATGTAACCATTATAACGAGCAAATAAGCAGGGCTGGAAATGAAACGAAGCAACTTTTTAAATTGATTAGAACATGGGAAAAGCCTAAAGTACTTACCCAAAATATAAACCCTAATAAAGAAGATTGTACAGAAGTTCAAGAGGCATTCGCAGACAAACATGTGCTTGCCCAGGCTAAGATTTGTGAAGAGCTGGAAGGGTTAAATATTGCTGCTGTTGGCGATATTATAGGAAGTGGGCAACAAGAAACAGTGTCTGACCAAATACCCTCTGATTTCAGGGAGCAAAACTTGACGGCGTCCTCCCCGCAATTTTGTTTCTCAACTGTGACGTTTTCAGAGGTCGAAGATATCCTAAAGATCATGCAAGCAACGAGTTGTCCTGGGGACCTATTGCCATCCACGGTCATCCTAGAACATCGTGGTATGTTTGCACCATTCTTGTGCAGATTTGTTAATGCATCCTTTAATCAGTGTGCTATACCTCAAATTATTAAAGATGTCGTGGTGACGTCCCACTTGAAAAAACAGGTTTTGGACCCTAATGATGAGGCAAACCTTTTGTCGCACCTATGGCACAGAGAGTGCCTTGGTTGACCTCCAAACTCAGATGCTAACAGTGTTGGAGAGGAGTGGGTCAGGGCTGCTGATTCTACTTGACTTATCAGCAGCCTTCGATCTACTGGACCATAAAATACTGTTGGAGAGACTGGCTGCTATAGGGGGATTCTCAGGGCAGGCGGACAGGTGGATGAAGTCGTTTTTGGGGTAACCCTAGTCTAGGGTCCATTGATGAGATGCCTTGTCTGATCCGGAGCCGACTGTCTGTGGGGTTCCGCAGGGGGCATGTCTTTCCCCCTCACATTTCAACATTTATATCCAGCCTTTCTGTGTGAAATTGAAGAGATTGGGGTTTTTCTTCAAAAATTACGCAGATGATTTTTAGCTATCTATGGAGCTTAGCGGAAATTATACAGAGGGCCAGGAGAAGCTAAATAATATTTATATGGTCATCAAAAATGAGATGTCCATGAATTGGTTTTGCTTAAATGCTGGTAAAACTGAGCTGATGATTTATGGGTCAAAGCACTCCCGGGAGAGTCTAGGTCAAGACTTTTTTAGCTTCCCTATCAAGGGTAGCTGGATCCGAGTGACTATGAAGGTTAAGACCCTCCGTACTTATATCGAGGGCAATCTAAATGCGGATGCTCATGTGGACTACATTGTGAGCAACACCAACTATTACCTCAGAGTACTGATATTGGCTTGCCCCATGTTCACAATATTAGCATGGGCTATTATATTACCGCGTTTGGATTACTGTAACTCTCTGTTAGGGAGTGCCAGTAAAGATGCCATACAGATACTGCAAAAAATACAAAATGAAGCAGTGCGCATAGTTCACCATATGGCATGGAGAGAACCAGTGATGGCAGCCCGGAGAGAGCTGCATTGGCTCCCGGTGGCAGCCAGAGTCCTCTTTAAGCTGTTAACTCTGGAACATAGGTGTATTTTCGGGACAGCCCCTCAATATCTTAAAGATAAAGTAGTGATCTATCAACCCACCAGGAACCTCCGCTCCGCTAAGGCATGCCTTTTGAAGGTCAATCGATTCAAAAGAGCTTGGGGCAATGGGCACTCTTTCCCAGTCCGGGTGGAATGAGCTACCAGAATCGGTCCGGAAGGAAGAAAATCACCTTGCCTTTAGGACGTTGCTGAAGACCAGGCTGTTTGTTTGAATAAATCTGAGATCCCCATTCTGTAGTTCTGTCCTTCTGTTCCACACCTGGATGCCTAAGGGTTTTGGCGCTTTATAAGCCAAAAAAGAATAAATAAAAAGCCCCAGTGAATACAGTACAAGTAGAAAATGACAAGTGCCTGAAGGAATGAGATGCAAGTGCCAAGCTGATCACCTGGATAGAGAATGAAGCTGATCTGATGCCTATAATACCCTTGAAGAGACCAGCATTGTGTTTTCAGAATGATGGAGAAGTGAAAGTGGGAGATCTGTAGCACAGAAAAGCATCCAGCTAAGAAGATAGGCACCTCAGTACTGATGGACCACTACTGGGCATGTGGATCAAAGGCATACGAGAAGCTGCCACCCAACTGGGGAAGAGTTTGCTCACTGGTACATATCAATATGCCATCGCTGGTAGTGCCCCACAAGGACATAAAGCTCGATGACCTCCCAAAAGTGGACACTAACTCAAGAAAGAGGTCAGTAAAAATGGAAGCAAAGGGAAGCTAGTAAAGGCCAGAGGAATTGAGTAGAGTGAAAAGAAGCAACTATTTCTCAGATGCGTCAGAAACGGTGCTGGATGATGTACCACCAGAACATAGGTTATTTAGCAGAACAGAATTTATTTTTGCGTCAATAGTTCTAGCAGTTCAGACATATATGAACGCGAAATGGTTGCAAATTACCAGGTGAGAGCTGATGCTGACGATAAACTCTACAGTGTATGGATTCAACGCAATAAAGGAAGAGCTCCGAGCAGTAAGGTTGATGGCGCTCCAGAATAGATATGTTCTGGATCTTCGCACAGCAATGGAAGGAGGAGTTTGCGCATACATTTGGCGTTCCTGTTGCGTGTTCGTATCTGCCAATGACTGAGAGAAGGGCACTCTGACAGAAGCAATGACCCAACTGTCAAAGATGCATGCCAAGATGGAGAAAGAAGCCAAGGGGACTGGAAAAGAACAAAGCTGGATAGCATACCTCTGGTCATGGAGGCCCTTGTGGCTGGCAGATGGACTAAAAGTATTACTAGGGGCTCTAATATTAGTACTAGTTGCACTGTGTGTGATCAAGATCTGCATCACTCAATGCTGCAAGACGACAGATAAATCAATAGGGATGAAGGTGATGATGGATATGAATGTCGGAGAGATAAAATACAAGATAGTGGAGGAAAGAGACCAGCTGAGAAAGAGAATAAGTGGATGTCTGCTATTCCCACAGGACACAATTAAGCTAGATAATCCATACAATGGTAAAAATTATGCAGGAAAATGGGTATGGTGCAACCCAGGAGTATGCAGTTACATGACATGGAATTTAGACGATCATACAAACTACTATGGACACCTTGGAGGACTGACAAAAATGTCACTACCTAGGATGCGGGTAGTACCATATAATGAAGTGGTCGACAAATCGACCAGAGGGGGGGGCAGGAATGCTCTAAGGCACCCATCTTATTTGAGACGAATCCCAAGTGCACAGTTTGCTGACACGTACATGGAAAGATATCCCCTCAATCAATCATACAGACCCAATCCAGTGCACGTTCTTACAGGTATAGGTGAGACAATGGTGATCGTGGATGGTTATACCCTAATGGACAGTATCAACTAAAAACAAAGCCATAATGCTGATGTCATTAGAGGCACCACGACATAGCAGCGTTAGTCATGAAACACACTCGCATACACGATGAACATGCATAGACAGTTATATAGCTGAGAGGACGGGTACATATACATACTGTCAACACTTTTATTATGTTTCTCATTAGGCAGATGCAGAAACGCAAGGCAACAAGAGATCCTGAGCAACCTTGCAGATGCTTATGCGAAATAATCCTTTGGAACTACAGGAGTATATATGTAGCCTGGTGGGACCATATGTGACTAAAGTATAGGTTACTTAGTATAACACTAGCATATAGAAATGATAATATAAGTCTAAAGAAAAATTACAGACGTCCTCAAGCCACAGAGCCAGAGTCGAGAAGAGCTGATTCAGGCTGCATGGCGCACAAAGCAGGCTCACAGCCAAGGTCAGAGATACGTGGTCACATTCCAAACTCTAAACGATAAGGGACCAGCTGCAGAGAAATGTAATAAATCCTCATAAATGCAAGCTCAGGAGCTCGATTTTGTGGTCTACGAGCACATGATGCCACCGAGGCAGACAATAGGCATTCACCCCATGGTGGGAAAGCAGAGCTGATACCAGCAAACCCAGACAAGGAAAGCAACAAGTATTGCTATTTAGGAGCGCACTCTCCTAGGCAAAGGTGGTACACTACCAGATACAATACAGGCACATAGACATTCACATCACCTTGAAGAGGTGCACAGAAGGCTGAGAACCTAGTTGAGTCCCAGGCCTGGGGAAATCAGCTCTAACCAATCACAGAATCGAAAATCTGGGGTGGATGGCAAGGGGAAAGAACCAATGGTAAGTCCACTACTCTGCAACATTGTTACAGATAATTTCTTGGGGACGGGACAGGCCAGCCACCTGATATGCAAGGACCAGCAGAATAGCCTCTATAGGTAGCTTCCATAGGCATTGTCACTCTCAATACCCAATCATGTGTGATGATCGGTTTTTCGGGGCAGGGACCAGGGATGTCGTAAGATTGTTTCAAAAATGCAATTCACGCCATGGAAAGCTGAAATGTACTGGAGAATCTTGATTGTCGTGTATGATCCTTGTTGGTTTTTGCAATAAACTGCAGTTCTAACTTGCCGTTGGCTGAGTCCTCTGTTTATTCTGGGGAAGGGAGTTGGGCCTTGAGTCAGGCAGACTGTCAGGTATCTTGATTGTCGTGAAGAGTATGGAACCTCCGTCCCCAAGTACCACAAAGAGAGAATACAAGATCACTCCCTATGCGATCATTGCGGCCACAGGTAGGTAGTCCTCAAAGCCCGGACCACAGAAGGTTGATAACCCCAAGACCGCTAAACAAGGGGTATCTGTGACCCTATATCCTGTGCTTGGTGTAGTTCCGTAGATGACACGTGAGCAGGCTCTCCCCGATGGTAGAGGGGAAAGGAGGAACAGAAGGTTGGGCGTGAACCCCAACCTACCCGCCTGTAGTGGCTGAAAGCGGGCTTGAATCACAAAGACCGATGGAGCTTGAAGGCAGGAAAGTCAAATCCAAATAGGGCAATCCGAAGCAGTCCAAACATCAATCCGAGGTCAAGTAAACAATTCAGGCAGTTTAGGCAGAGGGCGTAATCCAAGAAGTCCGTGAAGCAGTCCGTGATCAAAAGCTGTGAATCCAAAGTATCCAAAATTTCCTTTCTTAAAGATGGAACATCTGGGGTTGTGCTTGGACAGTTTTCTTCTCCCAATCTTCCTCTGGATTGTGGTGTTCCTCATGGGTCCACTATGGCACCACTGCTTTTTAATATCACCATGAAACCTCTTCATGATCTTATTTTGGATCATGATGTGGCTTTTGAGAATTATGCAGATGACACCCAGATGTTTTTGGAATTGTCGTAACTATCAAGTGGACTCCACAGCACTGAACCATATCTTTTCAAAGGTACAGATGTGGATGAATGCTAGTGGCATGTGTCTCAACAGTGGAAAAGCTGAATTACTTTTACTTGCATCTGTCACTAGGGCGAGATATTTGAGGGAAAGGTATGATTCTTTCACTGTTGATAATTGTTCTATCAAGACCTTGTACAAAGCTAAATCCTTCGGAGTCACTCTCGATGCTACGTCTGTGGTGGGACATATAAACACCACCATTAGTTCTTGTAGTTATTATCCTAGAATTTTAAGACAATTAAGCACATTGTTGCCTTGTCACCATAGAGCTACTATTGCTAGTTTATTGTCACCTCCAAAATTGACTATAGTAATGCATTGCTTGCTGGCATTAACAAGATGGATCTTAAACGCCTGCTAGAGGTTCAGAATGCTGCTGCCAGGCTGGTCAACGGTGTGTCGCGACACCAGCCTTTCTCATCTACGCTGACAAAATTACACTGGCTACCGGTTGCAGCCGGAATGAAACATAACATGCTTACCATTACCCATAAATGTGTATATGGCAGTGCTCCCCAATATCTCAAGGGTCACATTACTTTTTATAAACCAGGCAGGTCACTGCGATCATCTGATAAATCACAGCTACAGATTCCACGTGTTGTGACGTTTGTTCCTTTGATGCCATAGCACCTACCTTGTGTATGGAACTAGCGCCCTTCTGAACTCAGACTTAAGACCATCTTATTTCAATGATAATGCTCTTTTGGTTTGAATATTGTTCTCGCTACGGAATGATGTCTTTTCTTATGGACTCTCTGATTTCTTCTTCTGCGCTTTGATGCCTTATTTTAAGTTTTTAGCGCATTGAAATAAAAATAAAATAAATGGTCCCATAATTGAATTGTCTCTTAGAATACTTGCTTCAATACCTCTTCTCTTTCTCAATGTGAAAGCAAACCAGGTAAAACCTATTTAGGACCACAACACTCGCTTTGGCCACAGGCCCGGCGTATCTTGCCACAAAAGTGTTCCAGGGGTTTGAAAAGTACCTGAATACCCTCAAACCAGCATACGCTCGGGCACTCAACATGAGGCTGCCCCTGGGATCACTGCCATTATGAGATATAACTGAAATGTGAGCAGGGTCAGAACATTTATTGTGTCGACTGTGCGAGAATGGGGTGGAAACAATGGTGTGCTTTTTATTATTTTTTGAGTCATTGAAAGATCTAAGAGCAATGAACCTGATACCCCTATTTAGACAGCAGGGTTCCCAAATTGTTAGCGAAGCTATCCGCCTATGTAAGGAGACTACTGATTTGAACGTGGTTCACTTTGTTGCCGAGTATATATCCACAGAGCCTGGCTAAGGAGGAACAGGGCCACTGTGGCTAGCCTGTGAAGGTTTATGAAATGGATGAACCGCTATACCAAAACCGTTCTCCTGATGTAGAGATTTATGATTGGGATTTATCGGGATTTTGGTCGAATAATGTTTTGTACCAGATGTCATACTTTTTTATTCTATCAAATGTATTTTAGAGTTTATGACTTAAAGATGATTTTTATTAATATGTATTGTTGGGATATTGTTGCCAGGCACTCAAGGGTTAATGAGTGCGGCTCCCGCCGTTCAGAAGACAGAGCTATTGTAACGGGGAGTGGGAGGAAGAAAGGGGAGTTCTGGGTAAGGCGCGAGAGCGCCAGTTCCTGTTTGACATCAATTGAATAAAGAGTTGTTTGTTTTCGCTCCGTGTGCGCGTCCTCCTTACTGACCCTTCCAAGAGGGTAACACTGGTGACGAGGCCATCCCGTGCGCACGACAGAGTCCTCCTCCTCCTTGGCAATCCGCCACCTCCGAGCCTCCGAACTCCTTACTTGGCAGTCCGCCACACTCGCGCTGGTGCGCATCCGACGTTCCTGCCGGCAATCCGCCGTACGCACGCCCACTCACATCCGGGCCTCCTCCTGCTTTCCTCCTCCTGTTTTGGCGGCGGCTGCAGGCCCCAAACGCGCGCATTCACGCGCCACCATCCTTTCTCCCTCCACTCCACCGGGAGAGGACCGCCTGCTCCCCAGTGGAAGCTAAAGCACAAGGAAGTGCGCAGTTGGGCCCTGACAGTGCGCCTGGCCCCTCCCGCATCCGCGTGTTGGTGATCCCACCCACGCCCTCCAACAGCTTCTCAAGGCCGCCTGGGGTGTCCTCCTGCCTCCTGCACCCGCCACCACAGCCTGACAATTCTGAGGGCCGCCCCTCCTTGCAACACCAAGGACGCCACCTGCCCACTCCCGGCAGCAGACTCCAGGTGGGTGTCACGCGCACGCTCACCAACTGAAGCAGCCTCAGGGGCTGAGTGCAACCTCCACAAGCTACCACCATCTGGCATCATGAGCAGAAGGGGTTCCACTTCTGGGTCCGGGCCCAGCACACCTCAACAGGCTCGCGCGACACAGCCAATTCAGCTACGGCTACCCCCGCCCTTCACCATGACCCCACAAGCCACGAAGGGACCGAGATGGACTGATTGGATGGAGGATTTCCAACATTATGTAAGGGGGTCTGGTGATGGTGACTCTCCCAACATCAGGGACATCTTCCTCAATTTGGTAGGGGGGGGGAGATAAAAACCGTAGTGAAGACGATCCCCGCAGCGGAACAGAACACATTCAAAAACTTGATCACGGCGTTAGATAAACTCCTCATCATAGAAGTCAACCGTGATTATGAACGCTATCTGTTCAACAAGTGCACCCAAATGCCACAAGAGACTGTCGATGAGTTCATAACCCACCTACGGGTGAAAGGCGCAAACTGCCAATTTGACGCATTCTCGCTAGGGGAAGCAATAAGACTGAGAGTCATTGAAGGATGCCTGTCCCCTGCTCTCAAGAAACAGCTCTTAAAGAAACCTCTCACTATCGAATAGGGGAGAGAGCACGCCCGCATACATGAAAGGGTCGACGCCCTTGCCACATCCATGGGCAACCCAGGCAATCCCAAACAAGAGACAGCTGAGCTCGTCGCGGCCATACAGCCATCTCGTCCAGGTGACAGAGGGCCACATCCATACAGAACGCAACCCATGCAAGTTCCCCGCCAACAGAGGCAATGCTATCGCTGTGGGATGTCCTTTCCACATGCAGGGTCATGCCCAGCGTTATCCCAACGGTGCACAAACTGTGGAAGTGAGGGTCATTTTCACTCTGTGTGTCGAGAAGGCATACCATTTCCGCAGATGAGGCCTCAAGCACAGACCAGGACGCCTTTCCGCTGCCGCCTCCACAATACAACCAACCCAGATACCACCAACAAGGGCAGGGACAAAGGCGATACATCAGAGCCATTGATGAGTACCAACCACAGGGATACTCATTGCAGCCTGACCAGGCAGACCAACCCAGGCATCTCACCGATGAATATGACTACCCGCCGATGGAATACAGGTACGAGACTGCCTACCACGACGAACAGGAAGGTGCATACGATATGTCGTACGACCCATACGACCAGGACGAATTTGTCAATCTCATACTTGACACTGAAGAGGCCAGAGAGGCCCCCAAAATCCCCGTCAAAATGGGTAACTGCCAGTTCCAATTCATGATTGACTCAGGCGCAACTGTTAACATTATGGGCGAGCAGGATTACGCCAGGATACCGAACCCGCCAGCTCTCGAACTTTCTCGCTCGAGGATTTTCCAGTGGGGAGCTGCTACATCCCTACAGACAGTGGGATGCTTCACGCAATATCTCCTTTTGAACGGCCGGCAGGTTGACACGACGATACACATCATCCGGTCACTTGCCAGAAGTTGATGCCTACTCAGCTACCACACGGCGTCTCGCTTGGGGCTAATTGAGATACACGTGAAAACGGGAGACACCATCACGGCAACCTCGAACAGCCCAATTCTGAGAGACTCAGTCGGCACCGTAACATGCTACCAATCACAAAACCTGATCACACAAGCTGACATCGCAAGAGACTTTCCCAACCTATGCAAGGGGCTAGGTGTCATGATCTCTGCTTCCAAAAGGTCAGGGTTTTCCCAACTCCCTTGGAAGCAGATCCATGACCCAGGTTCCGAGTGCCAACCAGTCCCAATTGGGACCTTTTGGACCCAGTCCTGGCGCCAGTGGCACCAGGCTCATAAATATGCCCAGTCCCAGCGCTGGAAGCGCCGGGCTCATAATGCTTGGGTGGACTTACCTTCAACAGACCATGCTGCTTACTTGCCTGCCAGTTGAGCCTCTGATCCTCTTCTGTTTGGAACTACTTTTCCTGTTGGGTGGGGCTGGAGCCACTCCCTAGATTCAGATCACTGGAACTCTTCTGGAAGGCAGGAACTCTTTTCTTACCAGGAACTCTTTTCTTACTTAGGCGTGGCTGTGGAAGGAGACACCGAAGCACTACAGGAGGCTATTTAAACCACACCCGGTGGATGAATCTTGCTTTGCGTTATTCTGCAACCTCTGCAGCAGAACGCTAATCGTGTCTTCTGCATCCGGTCCTGGGCCTAAGGAAAAAGGCTTACCATCCTGAATCCAGTATTCAGCAACACCTATAAAGACAAGAAAGAACAGGTTAGCATTCCGGCATCTGAAAGGCAAAGGCTTACCATCCTGAATCCAGTCTTCAGCAACACCTATAAAGACAAGAAAGAACAGGTTAGCATTCCGGCATCTGAAAGGCAAAGGCTTACCTACTCTTCGTGCGCTCCGCAGGTCTTCACACTGCATTCCGGCATCTGAAAGACAAAAGTTTACCAACTCTTCGCACGCTCCGGAGGCCTTCGGCGCTGCATCCCGCATCTGAAAGACAAAACAAGGTGCGTTTAAAGACATTGGGGAACTTTAATACTCACTTGCCATTACTCCTTTCCACATCTAATCCAGTGGGTATTCCGGCACCCTGCAGCCGCTCCGAACTCGTACCTGCAAAATAAAAAGACAGTTAGAGCGCATAGTGAAGCAGGCAACAAGCGCTTACTTACGTGCTTCCAGGCGCTTCTATTCATCACACGGGCTCCATCTTCAACTCACTTCAGCCCGTCATCCGCCATCGCCGGAACCCTGCAAAACAAGAGACATCATTACTAAAGACTTTAAAGACATTTGAATGACTCGAAACTTACCGTTCGTGCAGTAAACGACGGACAGCAGTCCCCTGAAGTCAAGAGGCCTGCGCTACCTATCCAGTGAAGAAACTGGTTACAGCACCCTGCCCCGAGGCAGATGGAGAGCTCGGCATTCACTTACCTAAGGTGAGAGCGTTAACCTTTGGGGGTCTACAGGAGAGGAGAAGAGGAAAGAGATAGGGACACCCCAATAACCCCAGTTCATTAACCCCATATTTTCTATCTGCAGACATCTTACTCTACACGTCAGGCATACAGTGCACAGAGGTCCAGCCCAAAGAGCCAACCGGGTGCTACACATCACCTTTGAAGATACGGTAGTCGCCCAGTCAAGACCGGCGCCTCTGCGAGAATCAGGGGAGCATTACAGAACGCAAAGCCTACCGCAAAACTCTCGCCCAGGCGCTATGGAAACCTCGGATCCTGACCCCCTAGCCCGGTTACTTGGGAACTAAGGGCAGAAGTACATGCAGCTCGTCAGGAAACGAATTCTCTAAGAAGGGAACTAATTATTTCCAAGGAGAGAACAGACAATCTTGCTAGACAAGTGCTACAGTCACAAGCCGGACAGACCCCGTTACCCGCATCAGGGGCAAATCTTCCTTCAACATCCTCTATGAATCCAGTGCAGATCAACCTACCTGGGAATGTACCTCTGGCTCCGCCCGAACGATTTTCTGGTGACCCAAAGAGGTTTGCAGTATTTATCAATCAGTGCCGGTTGCACTTCTTATGCCGGCCAGCAGCCTTTCCAACTGATCAAGCAAAAGTAGCTTTTGTACTTTCGTACCTTAGTGGCAATGCGGCAGACTGGTCGATCCCTCTAGTTAATCAAGATGATCCGGTTCTCCATGATTTTCAAGCCTTTCAGCTTAGTATGGAAAAACTGTTCGCAAGACATTCACAGGGGCAGGCCTTGGACAATGAGCTTCTTTCGTTGCGACAGGGTAATCAAGACCTTTTGGCTTATATTGCATCTTTCAATAGACTAATAGTGGAAACTCAATGGCCTGAGGACAAAAGGATTACGCTGTTTTATAGAGGTCTACGTGGAGAGCTCAAAGACGTTTTAGCCCAAGTAGTGAATCCCCCACAAGACTGTTCGGATTATATAGACTTGGTCGTTCAAATAGATCACAGGCTGCAGAACAGGAAGGCCGATCGTTCCAAGTTTGATGCTGGAGTATTTTCCAAACCGCCAACTCCTTCCAAAGGAGTAGACTCCGGGGAACCCATGCAAATAGGGGGTCTGAAAGGTCCTCTAACACAAAGGGAGCGGGAAAGGAGGAAACAGTTGCAATTATGCCTATATTGCGGAAACTCAGGGCACTTTCTTCGAGACTGTCCGGTGAAACCTGCCAAGAAGGCAGTAGGAGCTGCAGTTACCAAAGTTACAAACTCTGAGCAGGGAAACGACCTCGCCCGACAAGAATAGAGGTCCTCTTGCCGAGCGTGAAAACCAGTTCCGTGACCTCGCATTTCGTGATACCTATGGTCCTCATTAGCCCTGATAATCCGGATCGATTACATGCAATTGAAGCTTACGTCGACAGCGGTGCCATCGGCAATTATGTGGATCATGAAATGGTTTTGAGGATGAATCTAACTCTTTGTCCCAAGGCTGTAAAGGACGTCATTACTACGGTGGATGGTACGGAGATAGCCTCCGGGCCAGTAACGCATACCACTCAAGAGGTGACGCTAGTAAGTCAAGATGGACACCATGAGAAGATCGTGTTCGATGTGATCAAGGCCCCTCAGTTTCAGATTATTCTAGGAATACCTTGGTTAGAGAAACACAATCCGCTGATCGATTGGCGAGCAAGAACGGTCCAGTTTCCAGAATGTGTCTCTACTTGTCACCCTCCACCTGGTGTTGCACTGGCCGCAATTTCTTCAGAGACTCCCCAGTTACCTCCCGAATACCTAGAATACCAAGATGTTTTCCGGAAGGATCAGGCTAACTCTCTACCTCCTCATAGGTCTTATGACTGCCAGATAGACCTGATACCTGGATCTACTCCTCCTTGTAGTAGAATTTATGCCCTCACCGAGCCTGAGAACCTTCACCTTCGACAATACCTGGATCAATACCTGGCAAATGGGTTTATTCGTCCTTCCAAGTCCCCTGCTTCTTCAGCTTTGTTCTTCGTTCCAAAAAAGGAAGGAGACCTTAGAACTTGTATCGATTATCGCTCCCTGAACCAGATCACCGTTAAGAATAGATATCCGTTACCTTTGATCCCTGAACTCCTGGACCAAGTCAGAAAAGCATGCATATATACAAAGCTGGATCTTAGAGGAGCTTACCACTTGGTACGAGTAAAAGAGGGCGATGAATGGAAGACGGCCTTCCGCGCCAAGTATGGGCTATTTGAATATCAGGTCATGCCTTCGGACTTTGCAATGCCCCGGCCGCCTTTCAATATTTTATGAACGATGTCCTCAGAGAGCTCATAGATGTATGTGTTGTTGTTTACATTGACGACATCCTCGTTTATTCTTCATCGGAATCTGAACATCGGAAACACGTGAAAATGGTCCTCGAAAGATTGCGTCAACACAAACTTTTCGCTAAGTTGGAAAAATGTGTTTTCAACGTGACTGAAGTTGAATTCTTGGGATTCATATTATCACCTGGCGGAGTGCGTATGGATTCAAAGAAGGTCGATGCAGTTCTCAAATGGCCATCACCATCCTCCGTAAAAGGTATGCAAAGCATGTTAGGCTTCGCTAACTTTTACCGCAGGTTTATCCCTGAATTCTCTCAAATAGTCCAGCCCATCACTGCCTTGTTAAAGAAAAACAAACGTTTTGAATGGTCTACCGAGGCGGAACAATCTTTCCAGGATTTGAAGACTAAATTTATCTCTGCACCAATCTTAAAACACCCTCGCCCCGAACTCCCCTACATCGTGGAAACTGATGCTTCAAGCCTTGCCATGGGGGCAGTTCTATCACAAAAGGACCCGGTAACCAATCAGTTGCATCCCGTGGCATTTTGGTCCCGCAAATTCTCGCCTCCTGAAATCAATTACACGATTACTGACAAGGAACTTCTGGCTATCAAGTCTGCCTTTAAGGCTTGGCGGCATTATCTGCTGGGGGCCCGACACACCGTTACTGTGATTACGGATCACCGAAACCTGCAATATTTGAAGACCGCAAAAGCCCAATCCTCTAGACAACTCCGTTGGGCATTATTCTTTGCCGAGTTTGACTTCATAATTACCTATCGACCTGGTACAAAGAACGGTAAAGCCGATGCCCTTTCTCGGATGGGAGTGGAAGAACACTTGGTCAACCCTAAACCTGTACCAATCATTCCCGAACAAAGAATTCTGGGTGTAATCGCCACAGAATCCATAGAGGAAGTTAAGGATAAAGCCAGGCAACTTGTAACTCCAGCAGACATACAGAATTGGCATCTGCAGGGAAAGGACTTTGCAGTAAAGGACAACTTATTGTATTTCCAAGAACGATTATACCTACCCAGCACAGATTTACAGAAAAAAGTAATCTCTTGTTATCACGACTCTTTAATGGAAGGTCATCCCGGTATAGCCAAGACCTCAGAAAAGATCAAGCGCTACTTCTGGTGGCCGTCTTGGAAAAAAGATATCAGAGACTTTATAATGTCCTGTGGAGTATGCGCCCAAAACAAGAGTCAAAAGGAAAGACCAGCAGGCCTCTTACGCCCTATTGACATCCCACCTCACCCTTGGCATACGCTTTCTATGGACTTCATCACCGATCTACCTCCATGCTCCGGATACAATACGATTCTAGTAATCGTGGACTTATTCTCCAAGATGGCGCATTTCATTCCGCTCAAAGGCTTGCCAACAGCAGCAACTCTGGCCCGAGAATTTCTCGAAAACATCGTCCGACTGCACGGTTTTCCTTCGGTTCTAATTTCGGATCGAGGTAGTCAATTTATTTCTCATTTTTGGCGAAGTTGCTGTCGGTCGGCTCAAATTGATGTGAGACTATCGACCAGTCACCACCCTCAGACCGACGGACAAACCGAGAGGACCAATCAAACTCTGGAACAGTATTTACGCTGCATGCTGCAACAAACTGAAAAAACTTGGAAAGATATCCTTTGGATAGCCGAGTATGCCTACAATAACTCTGTCCATTCGGGAACTGGGAAAACCCGTTTTTTCTTTTGTACGGCAGTCACCCTCGAACCTCGGAGTTGGATCCCCTCCAAGATCTTGAAACACCAGCAGTAGACTACCTGCATTCTACAATCACCCAAGCCTTTAAGGAAGCTGTTTCTCACCTTCAAAGGGCTAAAGAACAATACAAGAAAGGAGCAGATCAACATCGGAAGGAAGCCCCTCACTATCAAGTAGGGGATCAAGTCTGGTTATCCACCAAATATCTATCTCTAAAAGGGCCACGCACATTCAACCCAAGATACCTTGGTCCCTATTCCATCACTACCATAGTAAACCCAGTAGCGGTCAAGTTGGTCTTGCCCCCGCACATGAAGATACATCCGGTCTTCCACGTCTCTCTATTAAAACCCGTGCAACCTCAAACCCGACTAACCAAATCTCCAAAACCTATCCTAGTGGATGGAGAACTCGAGTTTGAAGTCAAAAGCATTCTGGACTCCAAGATCTCCAAATCTAAACTATTCTACCTAATTGACTGGAAAGGCTACGGCCCCCAAGAGAGATCCTGGGAACCTGCTGAATATGTCCACGCTCCTCGCCTAATCAAAAGATTTCACCGAACATTTCCTGACAAGCCAAAACCCCCAGAGAAGCCCGGTTTGGGAGGGGCTTGAGGGGGGGTACTGTCATGATCTCTGCTTCCAAAAGGTCAGGGTTTTCCCAACTCCCTTGGAAGCAGATCCATGACCCAGGTTCCGAGTGCCAACCAGTCCCAATTGGGACCTTTTGGACCCAGTCCTGGTGCCAGTGGCACCAGGCTCATAAATATGCCCAGTCCCAGCGCTGGAAGCGCCGGGCTCATAATGCTTGGGTGGACTTACCTTCAGCAGACCATGCTGCTTACTTGCCTGCCATTTGAGCCTCTGATCCTCTTCTGTTTGGAACTACTTTTCCTGTTGGGTGGGGCTGGAGCCACTCCCTAGATTCAGAACACTGGAACTCTTCTGGAAGGCAGGAACTCTTTTCTTACCAGGAACTCTTTTCTTACTTAGGCGTGGCTGTGGAAGGAGACACCTAAGCACTACAGGAGGCTATTTAAACCACACCCGGTGGATGAATCTTGCTTTGCGTTATTCTGCAACCTCTGCAGCAGAACGCTCATCGTGTCTTCTGCATCCGGTCCTGGGCCTAAGGAAAAAGGCTTACCATCCTGAATCCAGTCTTCAGCAACACCTATAAAGACAAGAAAGAACAGGTTAGCATTCCGGCATCTGAAAGGCAAAGGCTTACCATCCTGAATCCAGTCTTCAGCAACACCTATAAAGAAAAGAAAGAACAGGTTAGCATTCCGGCATCTGAAAGGCAAAGGCTTACCTACTCTTCGTGCGCTCCGGAGGTCTTCACACTGCATTCCGGCATCTGAAAGACAAAAGTTTACCAACTCTTCGCACGTTCCGGAGGCCTTCGGCGCTGCATCCCGCATCTGAAAGACAAAACAAGGTGCGTTTAAAGACATTGGGGAACTTTAATACTCACGTGCCATTACTCCTTTCCACATCTAATCCAGTGGGTATTCCGCCACCCTGCAGCCGCTCCGAACTCGTACCTGCAAAATAAAAAGACAGTTAGAGCGCATAGTGAAGCAGGCAACAAGCGCTTACTTACGTGCTTCCAGGCGCTTCTATTCATCACACGAGCTCCATCTTCAACTCACTTCAGCCCGTCATCCGCCATCGCCGGAACCCTGCAAAACAAGAGACATCATTACTAAAGACTTTAAAGACATTTGAATGACTCGAAACTTACCGTTCGTGCAGTAAACGACGGACAGCAGTCCCCTGAAGTCAAGAGGCCTGTGCTACCTATCCAGTGAAGAAACTGGTTACAGCACCCTGCCCCGAGGCAGATGGAGAGCTCGGCATTCACTTACCTAAGGTGAGAGCGTTAACCTTTGGGGGTCTACAGGAGAGGAGAAGAGGAAAGAGATAGGGACACCCCAATAACCCCAGTTCATTAACCCCATATTTTCTATCTGCAGACATCTTACTCTACACGTCAGGCATACAGTGCACAGAGGTCCAGCCCAAAGAGCCAACCGGGTGCTACACATCACCTTTGAAGATACCGTAGTCGCCCAGTCAAGACCGGCGCCTCTGCGAGAATCAGGTGAGCGTTACACTAGGCAAGCTCAAGGCCCCTCCCATCCAGCTTCACATCGACCCTTTGGTGAAACCAGTACCGCAACATCCTCGGAGAGTCGGTTTTCACCTACAAGAAAAGGTGTCGGAGGCACTCCAACAATTGCTTTCCGATGGTATTATCGAACCTGCTACGGGGCCAACGCCATGGGTGTCTCCCCTTGTAGTCGTGCCCAAGGAAGGGGGCAAGATCCAGCTGTGCGTGGACATGAGGGTGGCAAACACCGCTATTCAGCGTGAGAGACATCCGGGACCGTGCTTCGAGGACATGATTGTCCAAATAAATAACGCACAGATGTTCTCCAAGCTCCACCTCATTCAAGGCTACCATCAGTTGGAGTTACACCCGGAGTCCAGGCCCATCACAACGTTCGCTACCCATGATGGACTCTACAGATACCGGCGGCTCAACTTTGGGATCTCATCCGCTGCAGAGATCTTCCAGGAGTCTATACGGCAGGTGATCAGACCCATTAAGGGCACGCTAAATTACAGCGACGATATCCTGGTTTTTGGATCAACGGAGTCCCATGACAAGGCCCTGCATGCCACGTGCGCGGCACTTCAGGAAGCGGGCCTCACTCTCAACATCACCAAGTGTCGATTCAGCAAGACAAAACTGAAATTTTTCGGACACATCTTCTCCCGCGAAGGGATGCTCCCAGACCCTGACAAAGTGGACACGATCACCAACCTGGGTGAGCCGCAACAGGTGGCTGAGGTCCGCTCGTTCCTCGGCATGGCGGGCTACTGTGCGAGGTACATACCCCACTATGCGTCCCTTACCGACCTGCTGAGGAAACTTCTACAAAAGGAGTCGATCTTCGAGTGGACCCCTGCCTGCGCCAGGCGTTCTCTGACATCAAGCGAGCCCTTACGGAGGCGCACCGCCTCGCATACTTCAACCCGTCGTGGCACACTGAAATTGTCGTGGATGCGAGCCCGGTGGGCCTTGGCGCCATCCTGGCCCAAACCAGCGGCGCAGATGTCCACTCAAGACACGTGATCGCCTATGCGAGTAGGGCACTGTCCACCCCGGAGCTCGCCTACTCCCAGGCAGAGAAGGAGAGCTTAGGCGCTGTCTGTGCCTGTGAGCATTTTCATATCTTCATCATTGGGAAAAAGTTTACGTTAATCACGGACCACCAGGCCCTGCTGTCCCTATTTGGGAACCCACACACCAAAATGCCCCCCAGAATTGAGCGGTGGGGCATCCGCCTGCAGGAATACAATTATGAAATTGTCCACCGTCCTGGGGGCGATCTGAACCCCGCTGACTATCTGTCACGACATCCCGTCGGGGCGCCACTGACCCGGAAAGGGGACGTCGCCTATGTGCAGTACATATCATCCAACTCAATACCCCCAGCGTTGTCCCTTGAGAGGGTTGCCGCCGCCTCAGCCGCTAACCCTACCACAGCCCTCGCCATCAGCCTCACGTCGACCAACAAGTGGAACGACCATCACAAAGCAATGCTGGCGCACCTCGGGGTGTGCAGACAAGAGATCGACTGGCCAGGATACATAGAGAACTAGCCGTCAAAGACAGCAACATCCTCCTCAGAGGGTGCAAGTTCGTCATCCCCGCCACGCTAAGGAATGAGGTCGTCAACACGGCCCATGAGGGACACAGAGGGGCCGACAACACAAAGAAGCAGCTGAGGTGCCACGTCTGGTTCCCATTTTTAGACGCAGCAGTAGAAGAATGGGTGAGGAACTGTCACGCATGCCAGTGCACAGCCCCTCTGGAACATCCACCCCCGCTACAACACACACAAATCCCAGAACGTCCGTGGGAGCGCGTAGCAATGGACTTCTATGGGCCGACGGAAGCGGGTGACTACCTCCTGCTCTTCATAGACGAGCTCTCAAGATTCCCCATCGTTAAGACAGCCACCACCACCGCATTCCCACAAGTAGCGGCAGCAATAGAGCAAGTGTTCAGCGAGTGGGGGATCCCTAAAACAGTCAAATCCGACAATGGGCCACCGTTCTGCGGGTACGAGTTCAGGACACTAGCGGAACACCTGGGGTTTGAACACATGAAGGTAACCCCTCGTCACCCGCAAGCGAACGGTATGGCCGAACGCTTCATGGCATCAATTAAGAAGACGAGACAAAGAGCCAGAGTAGAGGCAGTCGATCCTCACCAGGCACTGTGCCGACTCCTGCGGGACTACAGAAACACCCCCCATGAAGCCACAAACAAGACGCCCGCGGAGTTAATGCTCTGCTACAATGTGAGAACCCGCATACCTCACAACTCATCATACGAGGAGCTGCCCAACATGGACGTACTCCAAAGGGACGCAGAGGCAAAAGAGAAAGCAAGACGGGACACTGATTCCCGCCGCCACGCGGTGATGCCGGACTTTCACATAGGGGATGAAGTCCTCGTTCAACAACCAACACCCAGGAAGACAGATCCGCGGTTTGCCCCGAGCCCCATGAGGGTAACCGCAGTAAAAGGCACAATGGTGACAGCCGAGGACCAGAACAGAGCTGTCACCAGGAACTGTCAACAATTCAGACACTACAGCAGACGTGAGGGGGTGGAACCGCCCCAGCGGTCGATCTCTCCAGGGCCGCGAGGATCACGGGATGACTTGTGGATCCCTCCGGGAAGAGACCCGGGAAAAATAAGTCAGGAAGAAGGAACTCCGGAATCGTTAGGGCCGAGTACCCTCGACGAGAGACCTCGGAGAGTCGTCAAGAAGCCGGCGAGATTACCCACTCAATCAGCACAGGTGGAGGCAATGGAGTCAGGGTCAGCACAAAAGGAGCACACCCACACACCACACCCCCCTCCAAGGCAAAATGCTACCACTTGTACTTGCCATACTGGGCCTGGAGGACATGCCTGCACTGCTACTCCTTGAGCAGGCAGTCCAACAGGAAACACAGAGGAGACGCCGGAGGAGAAGGAGGGTGAGACATGCCCAGCAAATCCCACCAGTGCAGGCAGTCGCTCCCCGCAGACAGCCAACAACCCAACGCATAAGGACCACAGGAGGCAAATGCCACCAAAATAGCATTCCATGCACTGGCAGGCATGCCCAATGTAATTGGTGCCCTTGACTGTACCCATGTAGAGTTGGTAGTCCCACATGCCATGGAGGCGGTGTACCGCAATCGGAAGCTATACCATTCCATCAATGTGCAGATGGTGTGTGATGCCAGCCAGATAATAACACACTGCTGTGCCAGATACCCAGGATTCACGCATGATGCCATGGTGCTGCGGAACTCCTCACTACCCCGCTACATGGAAGGAGATGTTGTACGAAGTGGCTGGCTGTTGGGTGAGTCTGCCCGGGGGAGATACATGCATATGCTAGGGGAATGCCCTCTGGGCCATGGGGGCAGATGGATTGGGGGAGGTACATGCATATGCTAGGGGAATGCCCTTTGGGCCATGGGGGAAGATGGATTGGGGGGAGGTACATGCATATGCTAGGGGAATGCCCTCTGGGCCATGGGGCAGATGGATTGGGGGGGAGGTACATGCATATGCTAGGGGAATGCCCTCTGGGCCATGGGGGCAGATGGATTGGGGGGAATGGTAGTTTCCTAAGTCATCCGCTGACACAGCCCTCACATTTGCAAGCAAAATGCCCCTAGCCAAGACATACATTGCCTGGTGCTTTAAAATCCTAGGACCCTAGGTTGTGTATGTCACACAAGGCTCCCTCTATGGATTGGCATGCACTGTACAGGGCTGACAGTCATGTGGATGTAGCTGCCAATGACGAGATAGTGCATATGAACTTGAATGATGTACAGGCTGAGCACACCTGTCAACTGAACCTCATCCTCACACATACCTCCTTCTGCTCCCATGTAGGTGATGCTGGATATCCCCTGAAGCCGTGGCTACTCACCCCTGTCAGGAACCCGCAGAACAGGCACGAGGAGGACTTCAATCGTGCACATACATGTACACGTGTGGTCATTGAGCAGACATTTGACCTTTTGAAGGCATGGTTTCGCTGCATCAGCAGGTCGGGAGGGGCACTCATATACGGGCCTGAGAAGGAGGGCAAGATCATCACGGCATGTGTAATGCTACATAACATGTGCATCCGGCGGAACATACCCCTGCCACCTGACGTGGAGCTGCCACCACCTGGTGAAGTAGAAGGAGAGGAAGGAGTAGAAGTAGGACATAGGCCAAGACGCGAAACTCGTGAGGGTCGCGCAGTGCGCAAAATGGTCATAGACCAATCATTTTTGATTTACTTTAATGCAGAGGGTGCCATGTGTTGTGTACTGTGGGCACTGGTTGTGTGGGCACATGTGCACGAATCACCATGAAGTAATACATTGACATACAAAAAATCAGCAATATCCACTCATGTGATGTTTGTTACACAACTGGTGTATTCGTGAGAAATTAAGTACACCATGATACAACAATCCACGCCCCCACCACCCCTCCACCCACCCCCAACCTACTCCCATGCCCCCAAACACCCCAGTACTACACACTACATCCACCACCATCCTCCACCTCCCCAACCTACTCCCATGCCCCCAAACACCCCAGTACTACACACTACACCCACCACCACCCTCCACCTCCCCCAACCTACTCCCATGCCCCCAAACACCCCAGTACTACACACTACACCCACCACCACCCTCCACCCACCCCCTAACACTGAAAGTCAACTATGGCACGACATGTGTCTGGATGTATGCCCAAATTGATTATGCAGGGTGGCCCTGCTACTGTTGAGCCCCCTTAGGAGGTGGGGGTTGGATCTCTGAGCGGCGCGAACTCCGCAGGGACATGCGCACGGGGCTGGTCTGCCTTGAGCCCGATGGCGTGGATGATGCGGATGACTCAGATGGTTGTGATCCAAGGGGCAGGGTTTGCCGTTGGTCCATGCGGTCAGCAATCCTGGTGAGGATCTGACCCAAGGCATTGAAGCCATCACGCACTTGCTGTGCGCTTGAGTTAATGGCCTGGATAACGGATGCGGTGTTGTCCTGGATAATACGGCGTGTTGTCTCCCCTTCAGCAAGGTACTGCTGCACATAGCCTTGCATCTCCTCCTGCCGGGCCTCCATCCTGGATAAACGTCCCTCAAGGTCCCGTATGGCAGTGTGGGTTCTGGTTGGTGGGTGATGTGGTGGCACAGCATGGATCATGGGGCTGTGCATGGCCGGAGACCACTGTCCATGGCTGCCCTGGTCGGATGAGTCCCGCTGAGGTGTGTCCTGTGGGGTGGCCTGTGGGCTTGGTGTATGCACTACAGGCTCTGAGTGGACAAGTCCTGCATTGCCCTCATTGTCCGACCCAGCTACCTCATCAACACTATGATCTGCCGATGCAGCCATCTCCCCAATTGTGCTGGCAGCAGCAGAATGTGTGCCATCCTCCATGCCTGCTGTGTCCTCAGCCAGTGTGGATGGTGTGACCACGGATGCAGGTGCAGGTGTCAGCTTGTCCTGTGTACTTGTCTGTGGTGCTGTTTTTGCACTGGTTTTTGGCCCGCTTCCCGCATGGCCCATCCTTGGTCCACTTGAGGTTGATGGACCTGTGCCATCAGATTGCCTCCTAGGCTTTTTGGCTGGTGTTGTGCATTGTGCACTCCCTTGCGCTTCATCACTGTCAGCATCCGTACCTGTGGGGGACAGAGAGTGGCAGGATATCAGTGATTGTTCTGCTTGCATTGTGCATGCATTAGTCATTGGACATGTGGTGCCATCTGATCAGTTGCATTCATGGCTTTGTAGGGGACTGTGTACATGCAATGGTGAAGAGTGGATTTTGATAGCGTAGTCGTGTCCACATGTACGCATTGTTGGGTGCAGTTGGACATTGATGTGTTTTGGGAGGGTCGTCCTGGGTGGTACATGCCCATGAAATGTGTCTTGTGGGTGTATTCGTGTATGACCGCAACATGCATTGGGATGGGATGGTGGTAGACCCAGAATGTGTACATGGATATTTGTGGGTGTGCATGATGGCCCATTTGTTGGATGGTGTAGCAGCCACATTTGTGGGAGGATGATTATGATTATTTTTACTGTTTCAGTAGGGACACTCACCTTCATCTGCCGATGTTGGCACGCCAAACTCTGCTTCACCGACTCCTTCGATGGACTCCACGTCTATGATGGAGCTGCAGATCTCCTCCCATCTGGCCAATTTCAGTGGGGAGTGTGGTCCTCCTCCTGTTGCCAGCCCCTGGCTCCGATTAGCTGACAATATGTGCCGGACTCTCAGCCTGAGGTCGTCCCAGAACACCACTTCTGCATTTCCCACAAGGGTGTCGGCCAACATGTTCAGCTCATCATCTGTAAAACGTGGTTTGCGCAGGCGGGCCGTGCCTCTCCGGGTGGTCTTCGACATGTTGTCAGTGGTGGCCTGGGAGTTGGGGTGTAGAGGGTCCTGTAGGTGGAGGATGGCAATGGATTGTGTTTTTAAAGATGGCCGCCATGGCATTTCCCATTCCGGCGCGATTACATTACTTCCGGGTGCGGTATTAACGCACCCGTTATTTGCACTATGTTAATAACGGTAACAGTATTTAGGGGTTGCCGAGGGCGGAGCCGTTCTGTGCGTTTTGGTCGATGCCGTTGTGTGGGGATTTGGGGGTCGTTAGCAAAGCCGTCAGGGGAGATATGGAACCATAAGAACTCAATGTTGTCAGTGTGAAATTGGCATTTTTCGGGTTTTGCAAAAAGGGAGAAGGTGCGTAATCGCCTCAACGCCTCCCGCACATGCAAGACATGGTCTTCCTGAGAGCGTGAAAAGATGAGTATATCGTCTAAAAAGACCACCATGGAAACGTCGAGAATGCCGTTAAATATCTCATTCATAAACCGATGAAATGTGGCAGGTGCGTTACAAAGGCCGAACGGCATAACGAGGTATTCATAAAGACCGTAACGAGTGCAAAAGGCAGTTTTCCACTCGTCCCCTTTTCTCACGCTGTCATGATGCATATCCCCGGGCATCCAGACCACGTCCATCAGCCCCGAGAGCAGGCATCATGTCGCCTTGAGAAAACCCAGCAACCCCTGCTAGGGGCTGTCTGGGTTCAGTCCTGGTGCCTATGGCGCCAGGCTCATATGGGACATCAGTCCTGGCGCCATAGGTGCCAGGCTCATAGTGCACACTTACCTGATGCAGACCATGCTGCAAGAAGATCCAAGCCTGTGTGAGGCCTGGAAGGGACTACTTTACCTTAGGGACTATTTTGTTACTCGGGTGTGGTCGGGGAGGAATACCTACCTGGGACTACTTTGGAGGCTATTTAAACCAGGCCTGAAGAGCAGCACATGCTTCGCGTTATTCTGCATCCAGCAGCGTAATGCTCACCGTGCCAGCAGCAGCATCCAGCCTTCTTCCACGCCCACCTCGAACCTGGAGCACCTAGAAAGAAGGAAAGAAGCAAAGATTAGAACAAGAGTATTACCTGATTTCTTACCTGATTCTGGATTCATCGCATCTTCAAACCAGAGGAAAGACTTTCTTTTAAACGCGTCGCATCGCCAGCAGCAGCGCCGCGCCAAACTCACCGTTCCACGCAGCATCTCTTCGATCCGGCGCTGTCTCTATCTTTACATTGCCGAATCCCGGCACCTAAGGGGGACAAGAAACAACAAGGTGAGCAGAGAGGTCAGACAGAGACAATCTCTTTAGCCGCTATATGCTTACCTGATTTTACCGCCGGAGGTATAATTCATCAGCACGCCACATCTTCTTATGCCGCACCTGTAAGATAAGGAGAAAGCAGCAAGTTTAACCCTTGGCATTATTCACCGGACAGTGTTGGGTAACACAGACTTTTACCGGAGCGCTTTCAGCTGTCAATCTTCTTATTGGGTCAAAGCTGCAAGATAAAAGAGGAATTGGACAGGAGTGAATTCCAGACATTTTGAACTCTTACAAACTATATACTTACGGCTCTTCGCCAGGATCTTTTGGAGTCAGGATTCGTCTACAACTCTTCCAATATCTTCAAGCCAGTGAAGTAACTGGTCATCAACACCCCCCTGCGTGCTTCGCAGGATGGAGGGCTCATCCTTCAAGAATATAAGGTGAGATTGCTGAGAGGGCGATTCAGAGGTGATTAGTGGGGAGGACAGTGGGGGTGCTATCACGTGAATCCACAAGTGGCTAAACCCATCTCTCCGCTTGTAGGAGAATATTTCTACGAGCCAAGCAGACAAGATTAGGAGGGCAGATCCAGTCAGTCATCGCTGCACTACGTATCACGTGGTTGGAGGCCGCAGCAGTCCGGGTCCGACCGACGTCCCTGTGGGAGCCAGGTGAGCGTAACACACGCATACCAGATTGTACGCACCGCGAAGGTCAAGCTTGATGTACACTGATGCATGCGTGAGGCGATCCAACAAAGGTGTGATAAGAGGTATTGGATAACAATCCTTTTTGGTAATGGCATTTAAGCATCGATAATCGACACATGGACGGAGGTCACCCTCTTTCTTCGGTACAAAGAAGATGGGACTGGCAGCGGGGGACGAAGATGGACGGATATGGCCCTTGCGTAAGGATTCTTGTATGTAGGACTTCAGTGTCTGTTCTTCCACAGGACACAAGGAATATATACGCCCTGAGGGAACAACGGACTCCGGTAACAGCTCTATGGGACAGTCGTACTCCCTATGGGGTGGAAGGACCTCTGATGAGCCTTTATCAAAAACGTCTTGGAAATCCTGATAGACTTCTGGAACTGCCCCCGTTACCAGGCCCACTACGTGTGCATCGGTAGCAGAGAACGGAGGCATCTCTAAGGAAATTTGTGCAACAGAACTAAGAACCTGGGCTGGATCACTCCCACTAGGTGATGTCGGGAGGCAAAAGTCTTGACAGACATCGGATTCAAAATGCACAGCACCCGTCTTCCAATTGATTAACAGGTTGTGTAACCGCAACCAGGGAATGCCCAGGATGACACCATATTGTAGCATGGTTATTAAGTCGAAACTGATGGTCTCCTTATGTGTGGTTTGCATGATCAATGTAAGAGGGGCTGTCTGTTGTTTGACAGGACCGGAGACCAATGAGCTCCTGTCTATTGATTGTACTGGTTCAGGTCGTGTCTTGGTAATGAATGGAAGGTTGAACGAGAGGGCCAGAGTGAAATTCATATAGTTACCAGTAGCACCGGCGTCAATGATAATGGTGACTGGATGTGTGACATCAGTGGTGGGTTGTAACAGCGCCTGTACTGTAATGGTCTGATGGTACCGAAAGCAGGTGCAGGATCCGGGGCTGGACAGGGGGTGCTCGATCCCGTACCCGGAACTATGATCGAGCCTCCTGAAAACCCTGGGCCTTGGGTTTCGGGCGACGGGGACGTTCCTTTACAAATTGACCAACCAACCCACAGTAATAACAAGCATTGTCCACCTTCCTGCGTTCCCTTTCGGTGGATGTTAATGGGCTACGGAGTCCCCGACTTGCATGGGTTCTGCAACCGCCTCAGAGGGAGAGGATGCCATGGAGGAGGCGGGATCAGAAAAGCCAGCTTCGGATCTTCGTTCTGAACGTCTGGCATCGATCTGGAGAGCCAGATCCACTAAGTCTGCGAACAACATGGGCAAGGAGGGCACCACTGAGAGAGAATCTTTCATGGTATTATTCAACCCCCTATAGAAAACAACAGCCTTCTTGTTCTCCGGCCAGGAGGTCTCAGCAGACAATTGGTTAAATCGCGTGAGGTATTCGATGAGTGTTCCTCTACCTTGGTGTAATTCCAACAGTTCCAGATCCCGGGATTGTACCTTATGGCGGGTGTCAAAGACGCGTGACATTTGGGCCACTAAAAGGTCAAAGTCATACAATGTGGGGTTGTCATTCTCAAGAAGGGGATTGGCCCAGGCTGCAGCAGTACCAGATAAGTGGGACAACATAAAGGCCGTCTTTGAAGTAGAGTCGGGGAAGGAAGTGGGACGACACAGAAAGTGTAACTTGCACTGGTTGATAAAGGTGCGGAATTTGTTGGGATCTCCCTGAAATCTTTCGGATGCAGCCAGGGGAAAAGGAGAAGGAAGAACCACATGGGCGGGAGATGCTGGTCTCGTGGCCTGGGGGGCTGGGGCTTGTGGTATGGGGTCTCCGAATTCTGAGTCTGCAGGTAAAGGATGGCGGACACTCTGAATGGCATCCAAGCGTTGGTGAAGGGCTGAGGTGGCTGGGGCCATGTCTGCTCTTAGTACTGTGTTTGCCTGAACCATAGCCGCCATGCGGTCATCCGTGGAGCCCTCCATACTCTGCACGACAAGGAGGCTTCACAGTCTGTCAGGTATCTTGATTGTCATGAAGAGTATGGAACCTCTGTCCCCAAGTACCACAAAGAGAGAATACAAGATCCCTCCCTATGCGATCATTGGGGCCACAGGTGGGTAGTCCTCAAAGCCCGGATCCACGGAAGGTTGATAACCCCAAGACCGCTAAACAAGGGGTTGCTGTGACCCTATATCCTGTGCTTGGTGTAGTTCCGTGGATGACACGTGAGCAGGCTCCCCCCAATGGTAGAGGGGAAAGGAGGAACAGCAGGTTGGGCTTGAACCCCAACCTACCTGCCTGTAGTGGCTAAAAGCGGGCTTGAATCACAAAGACCAATGGAGCTTGAAGGCAGGAAAGTCAAATCCAAATAGGGCAATCCGAAGCAGTCCAAACATCAATCCGAGGTCAAGTAAACAATTCAGGCAGTTTAGGCAGAGGGCGTAATCCAAGAAGTCTGAAGCAGTCCGTGATCAAAAGCCGTGAAACAAAGTATCCAAAAGCGATGTACAGAGTCCTCCAAAGTGAACAGCTGTGAAGCGCGGTGCCGCGTGACTTCACTGCATAAATAGTCACCGCCCCCGCGTCACCTGACCTGCGAGTGAAGCGGAACAGCGTTGCACGTGACCCGGGGCTGTGCCACGTGACCGCTGGATTCATCCCAGTGATTGCCGTAGCGTCCGCCCTCGCGCAGCATCCTGCAGACGCCACGGAAGCTGCCAGCAGACGAATGGGGAACCCCATGCTTGTGTGAGTGGAGCGTTCGGCCCCTGGGGTAAACCCACTCACGTGCCACTCCCTGAATGTGGGTAAGAGGTAATGAGGTTGGGGGCAAAGTGACTGATGCGGTATGAATGTTGCCTGGTCTAGATGTATGGGAGATGGGAAGATGTGAAAGCGTGACACAGACCCTCAGACAACCTCTGGTATACCCGGGAGAACTACCCCAACCAGCCTTGAATATTAAGGCATGTACTACTCTTCTTACTACAATGCCGTGTGCTTTTGTCAACTCTTCTTTTAGGAAAACTATATTCCTGTTTCGCTTAAAGATACTTGCATAGCCCCATTTCTGCAAAAGCTTTCTTTGGATGCAACTGAACCATTCAATTTAGGGCGATCACTAATACAATGTTCTTTTTTCTTAAGCTTCTTGAATATTTGGCATATAAGCAAATGCAGGGTTATATTGATGGACACAGCATTCGGGGGTTACACCAGTCTGGTTACCGGAAGTCACACCGAACTGAAACGGCCATGCTCGATCTTCTGTCTGCCATTCTTCAGTTGTTAGATTGCGGCAAGGCAGGTCTTGTTTTTCTTGACCTGTTGGCTACCTTTGATCTTGTAGACTTTGAGATCATGGGTGATGCATTAAGGTCAGCAGGTTTAATCCTGAAACTACTAGATGGTTAATTTCCTTTCTTAAAGATGGAACATCTGGGGTTGTGCTTGGACAGTTTTCTTCTCCCAATCTTCCTCTGGATTGTGGTGTTCCTCATGGGTCCACTATGGCACCACTGCTTTTTAATATCACCATGAAACCACTTAATGATCTTATTTTGGTTCATGATGTGGCTTTTGAGAATTATGTGGATGACAAATCAAATGTTGTTGTAATTGCCAGGCAACTAGGAAGCTGACTCCACAGCACTGAACTATTTCTTTTCGAAGGTACAGATGTGGATGACTGCTAGTGGCATGTGTCGCAACAGTGGAAAAGCTGAATTACTTTTACTTGCATCTGTCACTAGGGCGAGATCTTTGAGGGAAAGGTACGATTCTTTCACTGTTGATAATTGTTCTATCAAGACCTTGTACAAAGCTAAATCCTTTGGAGTCACTCTCGATGCCACGTCTGTGGTGGGACATATAATCACCACCATTAGGTCTTGTAGTTATTATCCTAGAATTTTAAGACAATTAAGCACATTGTTGTCTTGTCACCATAGAGCTACTATTGCTAGTTTATTGTCACCTCCAAAATTGACTATAGTAATGCATTGCTTGCTGGCATTAACAAGATGGATCTTAAACGCCTGCTAGAGGTTCAGAATGCTGCTGCCAGGCTGGTCAACGGTGTGTCGCGACACCAGCCTTTCTCATCTACGCTGACAAAATTACACTGGCTACCGGTTGCAGCCGGAATAAAACATAACATGCTTACCATTACCCATAAATGTGTATATGGCAGTCCTCCCCAATATCTCAAGGGTCACATTACTTTTTATAAACCAGGCAGGTCACTGCGATCATCTGATAAATCACAGCTACAGATTCCACGTTTTGTGACATTTGTTCCTTTGATGCCATAGCACCTACCTTGTGTATGGAACTAGCTCCCTTCTGAACTCAGACTTAAGACCGGAATGATGTCTTTTCTTATGGATTTCTTCTTCTGCACTTTGATGCCTTATATTAAGTTTTTAGCGCATTGAAATAAAAATAAAATAAATGGTCCCATAATTGAATTGTCTCTTAGAATACTTGCTTCAATACCTCTTCTCTTTCTCAAAGTGATAGCAAACCAGGTAAAACCTATTTAGGACCACAACACTCGCTTTGGCCACAGGCCCGGCGTATCTTGCCACAAAAGAGTTCCAGGGGTTTGAAAAGTACCTGAATACCCTCAAACCAGCATACGCTCGGGCACTCAACATGAGGCTGCCCCTGGGATCACTGCCATTAAGAGATATAACTAAAAAGTGAGCAGGGTCAGAACATTTATTGTGTCGACTGTGCGAGAATGGGGTGGAAACAATGGTGTGCTTTTTATTATTTTTTGAGTCATTGAAAGATCTGAGAGCAATGAACCTGATACCCCTATTTAGACAGCAGGGTTCCCAAATTGTTAGCGAAGCTATCCGCCTATGTAAGGAGACTACTGATTTGAACGTGGTTCACTTTGTTGCCGAGTATATATCCACAGAGCCTGGCTAAGGAGGAACAGGGCCACTGTGGCTCGCCTGTGAAGGTTTATGAAATGGATGAACCGCTATACCAAAACCGTTCTCCTGATGTAGAGATCTATGATTGGGATTTATCGGGATTTTGGTCGAATAATGTTTTGTACCAGAGGTCATACTTTTTTATTCTATCAAATGTATTTTAGAGTTTATGACTTAAAGATGATTTTTATTAATATGTATTGTTGGGATACTGGGCCTCATTACGAGTTTGGCGGTCTGGTAAAAATGATGCTGGTACGGTATTACCGGCATCGTTTACCGGACCTGCCCATTACGACTCTCCATGGCGCTGTGACCGGCACCTACATGGACCCGCTTTGGCTGCGCTCCTCCGTACTGACATGGGCGCTGACACACGCCCGCTGTGGCGGTAACACCGGCATGTCGCAAACAAGAGGAAATTGAGTCCCACAGACATGCACTTACCGGCATCCAGATGGTGGTGACAAGGGCCACCATGATGCTGGTAACACCGGCATCGCGGATCAGCCGTTAACAGCAATCTGCTGTGTAACCAACTGCCACAGGTGCACACAATCAGCAGAGGTGGATGCAGTGGAGTCTGGCCCAGCACATAAGGAGCACACCCACACACCACTCCCCTTCCAAGACCAAAATGATCCCACTGGCTGTTGCGATACAGGAGCTGGAGGACATGCCTGCACTGATACTCCTTGAGCAGGCAGTACACCAGGGATTACAGAAGAGAGACAGGAGGAGAAGGAGGGCGAGACTGGGCCAGCACAGACCACCAGTGCAGGCAGTGGTTCACCGCAGGCAGCTACCAATCCCCCGCACAAGGGTCAGTACATTTGACTTAACCCCAGCACAAATCCACACCCTGTACCACCTGGACAGGGACACCATCACCACCATAGTGGCCATGATATATGACGACCTGATCAGCTTGATCAACATCCGCACCGCCATCCCCCCACTGCTGAAGGTGCTGTCTGTACTCCACTTCCTGGCCACAGGCACCTACCAGCACACAGTGGGGCAGCTGCATGGCGTCTCGCAACCATGTTTTTCTTTTGTGCTGAACCAGGTGCTGGATGCACTCCTAAAGCATGCAAGGGCCTCCATATCCCTACCACGAACGGCACAGGAGGTGAATGACACCAAAATAGCCTTTCATGCACTGGCAGGCATGCCCAACGTCATTGGTGCCCTCGACTGCATCCATGTGGAGTTGGTAGTCCGGCATGCCGGTGAGGTCATGTACCTCATTCGGGAGCTATACCACTCCGTCAATGTCCAGAAGGTGTGTGATGCAAGCAAGATGATAACACATTGCTGCGCCCAATTCCCAGGATCCACACATGACGCAATGGTGTTGCGGAACTCGTCGCTTCTGCGCTACATGGAACAACATGCTGCATGATGTGCCTGGCTGCTGGGTAAGTCTGACAAATGGGCCATGGGGTGTCTGGGGGGGAAGGGGGGTGACATGCATTTGTAACCTGCCTGCCTCCCTGGCAATGGTGGGTGTATTGAGGGGAGGGGGGGTGACATGCATTTGCAACCTCGCTGCCTCCTTGGCAATGGGGGGTGTATTGGGGGGGTGACATGCATTTGTAACTTGCCTGCTATCCTGGCAATGGGTGGTGTATATTTACATGCATTTGCAACCTGCCTGCTATCCTGCCAATGGTGGGTGTACTGGGGGGGTGACATGCATTTGCAACCTGCCTGCTATCCTGGCAATGGGGTGTATTGAACAGATAGAAATTTGAACATGAATGAACCCTCCACCCATAGCACATCTAACTCCCCCCACCCTCCACCCCCCAACACCCCCACTCCCACCGCCCAACACCCCCACACACCTCTCTCCCCCACCCTCCACCCCAGCACATCCCCTTCCCCCACCCCACAACACAACCCTCCCTCCACCCCCCAACACCCTCACACACACCCTCCCTCCACCCCCAAACACCCCCACACACCAACAGCTCAATATGCGTCCGAATGGCCTACCAAGCAACACGTCCAAGGTTCCCCTGCTATTGCCGCCCCCTATTTAATGGAGGGGGTTGCATGCTTGGACGGCGCATGCTGCGCAGGGACCTGCGCACAGGGCTTGTTTGGGTTGAGCTTGCAGGTGGGGTTGTTGTGGACATGGACAGTTGTGGCTCGGATGCCGCAGGATGCCGTTGCTCCATGTTGTTAGCCATGTGTTCGAGGATCTGTGCAACAGATACAAAGCCCTCATGGAGCCGCTTTGCAGTACGGTTTACAGCCCGGATGATGGCCAGTGTTCTCTCGGTTGGCCCTGCGTGTTGCCTCCCCATCAGCCACATATTGCTTGATCAGATCATGCATTGGCTGTTGACGGCCCCCATGCGTGACAACTGTTCCTCTATGTCCCGGATTGAGGTTGTTTGGGATGGTTGCATGGCTGGTGGGGACATGGTCAACAACGGGGCTGTCCTCTGGTGCAGATGTCTCCTCCTGGCTGCAGTGGCCTTCAGACTCATGTGCAGGGGTGCCCTGTGGTATGTCTTGCAGGATGGGCGTGTGTCCACCATCCCCAGACATGCTGCCTCCTGCATTAGGGTCCTCCTCATGCCCCTCGTCGGCACTGTGTTGGGCGGATCCAGCAACCTCGCCCACAGAACTAGTGGCTGCTGACTGCGTGCCATCAATGCCGCTTGCCACTGATGTAGGCTCATCCTCAATGTGTGTCTCCTTGGGGGCCGATGCATGCATGTGGGCAGGCTTCCTGCCCGCAACATCTTTATGCAGGTGTGCCTTGCTGGCACAAGTGCCACTGGCCTGGTGCTCAAGGGTGACAGGTGCAGGTGGCTGCTTAGCCTATGTTAGGGGCTGTGCACCCGGTTGGGCACTGGTGTGTGCTTTGTCAGCCCCTTTGCTCATCATTGCACCCCTGGATGTGGATGGCCATCGTCCTGACCCCTGGCCTTAATTGCAGGTGTCCTTGGCTGTGCCGCCGCATTATTCCTGTTGCTGTCTGAATTTGTGCCTGTGGGGGATAGAGAGGCAGAGCATCAGTGATGGGAGGACTTGCATCCTGCAGGTGTTGGTGTTGGTGCAGTTTGGACCATGTGCTTCATTGTGTGCGTATTGGAGTGGCAGACATGGTGCTTGCAAGATTGGGGGGGTGTTGTATTGCCATCACTCAGGTGCAGCCATGTTTTCCATGGTGTCTGTTGTGAGGCCTACAGGTCTGTTGTGGCTTGCGTGCTGTGTGATATGTGCTGTTTGGTTGTGTATCAAGGGTGTATTAGGTATTGGAGAGGCATGCAGCATGCATTTTGATGTGACAGTGGTGGGGCCAGCATCTCGACAGGGATATGTGTATGATGGGCCATGTATTTGCTCTCATCAGATTCACATTTGGTGGACAACTTTTTACTTGGGATGTCAGGGGTGTGTGGGGACTTATGTGGTGTGCAAAGGGTCACTCACCGTCATCATCCGATAATGGGACTCCATATTCTGCTCCTCCGACTCCTTCTATGGCCTCCATATCTATGATGGAGCTGCATGTTTCCTCCCACCTGGCCAACTTGATGGGGGAGTTTGGCTAAGAGTATATTTCGGACTCACAGGCGCAGGTCATCCCATCTCGTCCTGCAGTCCTTTACGGTGCGTGTTGTTGTTCCCATCGCACTGACCTTCCTTGCGACCTCCTCCCATATTTGTTTTTAGCGCAATTGTGCTGGACGCCGCAGGTCCGCATAGAAAATGACATTGGCCTGCTCCACAAGCGTATCTGCGAACATATTCAGCTCATCGTCACTGAAGCGCGGTTTGCGCATGCGAAAAGTGCCTTTCCTGGTGACGTTAGCCATTATCTTCCAGCAGGGATTGGGATTTTTGGTGCATAGGTCCTGTCTGCAGAGGATTGCAATGGATTGTGTTTTTCAAGATGGCCGCCAGTGCATTTCCCGTTCTGGTGCGATGACGTTGCTTCTGGTGGTGGTATTAACGGACCCGGTAATGACACTAATGGTAATACCCGTACCGTTATTAAGGGGTAGGCGGAGGAGGTGTCAGCCTCTTTCTTGATGCTGCCATCGGGGGTTAAGGGACGTTATGGGCATGGCGGTGCATCCGTTACCGGAATGCCAGGACGCGCATGCACGCAGACTCGTAATCAGATGTTATTTGCAGCGATTACGGATTTTTACCGCCAAACTCGTAATGAGGCCTACTGTGTGATTATTTACTGTTGTGATGCTAATCGATATGGCTCTTGCTGAATAAAGGTTATTTTTAATTGAATTAGCATCCTTGTACTACACCTTTGTAACAGTAGAGTCGAAAACTGAATGCCTGAATCTGGAGTTGAAAACTCACTGCCTGAATCTGGAGGGAGGCTTCAGTTGTACAATCCCAAAAATCCCAGTCTTCAAAATTCATATCCAATTGAAAAGCCAGCTAAAAAAAATCCTCATGGTCTCTAATGGCTAGAACAAAAGCCTTAAAAGAAGTTTTCTGGCAATTGGATTAACCATGATGTAAACCCAAGACCCATCCAAATAAAATGTTGTATACGTGCTCTGTTGATTTACGAAGCTAGGACCATAAAAATAATAATAAAAGATGTGTTTGAGCTGCTGTAGTTAAAGGGGTAGTGCTCTCAAAAATATTATTGCCTTAAAAGATGGGCAATAATCCAAAACATACATAAAACATAGTTTTAATGAAATTTCCTATGTAAACTTTTGAGCAAATAAGGCTCCAAGTGTTTACATGGCAGCATCCATTTTACCATTTCAGGCAGCCTCCTCAACTCATGATAAGCTCTGCCCTGTCGGCACTAAACAAGCAGCAAAAGCCCCCTACTGGGAGCTTTTGCTTACTGCAGCCAGAGCAGCGTCCAACATGAGCTGAGGAGGTTGCCTTCAATTTCATTTTACGTTTTCGCTGCTCACCAAGCCCAGGGAAGCACAGAAAACGTAAAGTTAATGCAAAAAGCAAAGGCGCAGCAATTATAAATACAACGTTGTTGTATTTGTGGTTGCCGTGGTTGGAAAACCACGGAAATCATAAATACAATAACATTTTATTTCTGACCGCGGCGGCTTTTGCTTGGAGTCTCCTGAGCTTCCCTGTGTTGGGGGGAGCTCAGGAGACGCCAAACGAAAGCCGCCTCAGTGAGAAATACTGCAGCATTTAGAAACACAACAAAGTTGTGTTTCTGTGTGCACCAGCTTTCACTTTGAGTCTGCTGGGCTCCCCCATGTTGCCGGAGCCCAGGAGACTAAAAGTGAAAGCTGCTGCACACAGAAATACAACACGGTTGTATTAAAAAACGCTGCAGTTTTCTTTCTAAGTTTCTCTGGCTCCTCCGGCTCGGCCCAGCTTGAAATACAACAACGTTGTATTTATGTTTGCAGTAGCTTCAGCTTGGAGCCATGGGACTCCAAGCTGAAGCCACTGAAAACATAAATACAATGTTTTAAAGCTGCAGTTTTCTTTCTAAGTTTTCCATGCTCCTCCAGTCCGGAAAACTTATAAAGAAAATCACAGCTTTTATAATATATGCACTTACCTAGATGCAGCTTTCCTGCCTGCATTCTCTGGTCTCCGGCACCAATGAAGCAAAAGCCACCCAGTGGCTGGCTGGCTTTTGCTTCATTAGTGCCGAAAGGGCAGAGCACAGAAGCACAGGAGGCTCATCCATTTCACAAAATGGATGCCTCCTAGTACTTCAAATTTTTGAGTTTGAGCCTCATTTCCTCAAAACTTTTCATAGGGACTTTGTTTAAAAACATGTTTTATATATATTTTTGATTATGGGCCATCTTTTTAGCCAATAATATTTTTGAGAGCACTACCCCTTTAAGTCCTTGGTGCTTCCATATACAGCTGAATAAACAAACAAGCATTTTGAGCCGCTGCAATCCATAATTCAATTTATGTGCTACCAAAAGCCATGTCAGAAAAAGGTGAAAAATAAGACAGAATGCAGATAGCTCTCCAGCTTGGGTCCTCCGCTCAACTGTAACCCAGACAGCACTCCTTGATGACTTCGTACAACACTCCCTTCACTCCTTCCTTGAAGCTCTGTATGCAACGTCTGGATTGTTTGTTTTATATTCCACTGACATTCACAACATATGCCCCGTGCTCATCAAATATATGTTCCCCCGAGAATGTTTACACATTCTAAAGGAATACAGAACCTCATATTCCCCGATCTTCGTAAGACTTGAGGCCTGTCTTCCTAGTTCTCCTTGAATACCTGGCCTTGGTCGCCATATTAAGAGTACATCCCGTAGCTTGAAAATCAGAACATTGTTCACTAGACAAAACAGCAACTGGATCTCAGACCGGAACCTCTCTTGTTCCATAAACAAAGACTAACCTGGCTTGAAGACAAGACTGCACAGAACATAGCAAAGGATTAATCATTCATTTTTGCACATTACATAAATACAATAAATACAATTCAAATGCAAACACATGCCTCCTTTTTCTGAAATGGTGTCTGCAAAATATATGCCTTCCCTATGCCTACCTATTTAAATTCCATGTTTGCCCTAAATATGTTACAGGACTACACGGTTCGTGAAAATGCTCCTGTGACGGATTACTACCATCCAACCGATCCTTCACATGGAAGAGCACTGCCCATATCATGATAACCAATCACACAAACCTGTGTATGAAAACTTGTCTCCTACATGAGAGGACATTCTGCAAGCACTTGACAATAAGCCAACAGCTCTAGTACTCCTTGATCTATCGGCTCCCTATGATACAGTCAAACATGAGAAACCAATACAAAGAGTTCAGATGGAATAGATAATAGTGCCTTCAAGTGGATCACCAACTACTTTGATGATCAGACTGGAAGACTTCAACTTAACAATTTTCCCCTTGAAGTGTGCTGTCTCCCAGGGCTCCATCTCAACCTTATGGCTTTTTAATGTTTACATTGTTACACTCTTCTGGAAATATTTCAAATTATCGCAAAATATTGTATATTACATGCAGTTGATTCTCTGGTACAATTGAAACTGGAACCTAATGACAACTCGGCTGAATTCCTCCAGAGAATCCAGGGTTGGTACATAGAGGATCTGTGCCTTAATGCCTCCAGAACAGAGATCATCTGCTTTGGTATCCCAACCCCAGTAGCTCTAACCTTCAAATGGCTACTCGTCTTGGGTATGGCGCCCACCACATCAGACCATTTAAAGAATCTAGGTGTCATTTTCGACTCCAAACTCTCCACTACACTATTTTGATAGTCTCTATATAGGTCTAAACAAAAAACAGCAACATAGCAAAAATAAAGCTGGTGCTCCAGCCTTCTGCACAGATTGCTATAACAGAGGCCCACGCTGTATGCTCATGGCTGGGAACAACAGCAGTGGGTGTCTGTAACACTGAAAACGGGACAAGGGAAGGGGCAGAGGTTGCCTGCCGGAAACCAACAGGCAAGCTCAGTACAAAGGGATTACATAAGACACAAGAGAAGACAAGAACAGAAATATTCAGTGAAAAGGAAGTCAATGAGCAATCTAACAGAAGCAAATGAAGGAAAGGCAGTTAGACTGAAATAGATAACCTAAGGTGGAATACAGAGGACTCAAGGAAGAGACCAAGGGAGCAGCAGTCAGGAAAACAGAAGGCTGCAAAGTAGGAAGCAGGTCTGCAGTCAAGAGTGGCACTAGGTGCAGGCAAACTGTAGTGGACTGCGGAGGACTGTAGTAGGCTGCAAGGCAGGGAGTCCAGAAGAACAGGACAGAGAGAGATAAGTAGTAGGCGACAGACAGAGAGCCCAAAAGAATAGGACCGCAAGGTAGGGAGCCCAGAGGAGCAGGGCTGTAGGCAGCGATGTGTAAAACAGGCTGTAAGGCAGAGGAGTGTAGCAAGCCGCAAGGCAGGGAGCCCAGAGGACAAGGGCTGTAGGCAGCGGAGGGAGACGAGCTGCAAGGAAGGACCCCAGAGGACACGGGCTGTAGGCAGCGGAGGGGGCAGGCTGCAAGGAAGGAGCCCAGAGGACAAGGGCTGTAGGCAGAGAAGAGGTGCAGGCTGCAAGGTAGGGAGCCCAGAGGACAAGGGCTTGGAGACAGCAGAGGGTTGCAAGCTGCAAGGTAGGGAGCCCAGAGGACAAGGGCTGTAGGCAGCCGCAGTGAGGCAGGCTGCAGGGCAGGGAGCCCAGAGGACAAGGACTGTAGGCAGCCGGAGTGAGGCAGGCTGCAGGGCAGGGAGTCCAGAGGACAAGGATTGTAGGCAGCCGGAGTGAGGCAGGCTGCAGGGCAGGGAGCCCAGAGGACAAGGACTGTAGGCAGCCAGAGTGAGGCAGGCTGCAAGGCAAGGAGCCCGGAAAGGGCACTGGACCAAAACAGGATAATGCAGCAACAGGAACAGCATACAAAGTAGAGGGTCAAGGCAAACAGGAGCGGGGAGAACTCAAGATGCAAGACACTGTGCTCCTGCAGGCAGCTGCTTATATACAGCCCTGCCCTGTTCTGAGGCAGGCTAATTGACAGCACCTGTAGCAGCACACCTGAAGACAATCTGCCTCCTCCCTCTCTGGTCCTGAGCAGGTGGAAGCAGCACAGGCCGCTAGGGCTTCTGGGGATTGTGGTCCCAATAACGATGAATGAGAATAGCCAGGAATTGAGGACTGCAGCCAGGTGAATTATGGTAAATGTAGTTAATTGAATAAAATAAGAAAGAACCAAAGTTGAGCAAATGGAAATAAAAGACCAAGGCGTGAAAAGGAGTTGTTCAAGGAGTATTAGGAGGATAAATGAGTACCAAGTAGTCCATGATGGTTGCCAATGCGTGCGCCAGCGGAGCGGGCATGACACTGATCAATGTAGATAGCTGGATAGACTAAATACTTAAAACATAACTATTCTTATTTGTCCTACTCTGGTGCCAATTTCAGTTAAATATTGAGGTTCCAGTCTTGGCATTTGGAGCTGTTAAGTGAAATGCGGGGTAAGTAAATTATATGCTAAACTTGTAGTTGGTAACTAGCGCATAGTTCATAACATTTACAAAGTTAAGTACTTCATAGGAAGGAGGACATCTCTTTGTCCGAGTTCAAGCCTCTTACTACTGTCCTAAAGCGGCATATTAATTTCGCCTCCTCTTGTCTCAGTTTCTTCTCTTGATCTCCTCCTCTTGGTCCAAGTGTTACTTTCTTTAAACCCAAATATGTGATGTCTTTTTTGTTGCTTAGTTGATGTTTTCTTTCCCAGTGAGATGCCAGTGGCAAATTGACGTTCTGACTTCCAATGCTGGACATATGTTCTCGGCTTCTGATTCTCATTTCTCTAATAGTGCTTCCAATATACATCTTTTTACATTGACAAATTATTGCGTCAACCACAAATTTTGTTTTGCAATTTATAAAGTCAGTAATTTTGTACTTGGTGCCAAAAGAATCTTCAAAGACCTCTGTATTGCCCATTGCATATTGGCACATGGAACATGAGCTGCATTTTCGAAAGCCCACGGGTAGTTGGGGTAACCATGATGTTGTCCTTGGAGACTAAGCACAGGGAGTTTCGGGCACCTCCCTCACTTCCTGCCCACCCCAGGCACTCAGGCGCCAGAGGCGGTCTTCAGTACTGAAGCCCGCCAAAGGCGATGAAACAAAGGGACCAACCCTAGTTTGGCGGCAGAGACAAACACTAGAAGGGCCTTTCCAAAAAGAAAACCGGGACCTGTTTTTACAGAGGGGGCTCAGACGCCATCTTGAAAAACATGGCTCCGGTGGATTTTAGCTAATCATGGTAATACCCCTGCCACCAGCCATTCTGAGAGGAAAGAGTAGCATTTGGGTGCTACATGAGTTTTCTAGACGCAGAGGATACTAGGTATCCCATCCAGCACTATGCTGTAGGGCAGGGTGTGCTCGGTCTAGCAATTTTAAAAAGACTAGTAAAGCCAATTTAACTTTAGATTCTCTGGGAAACAGTAGTCTATCCTGTTAGGGAGACTTCTCTATAATGTGCTAATTTCGCTTACCTTTTGAGACCCCCAGCAACTTTGCTGGATTTCTAGGATTTTAATTTTTTCCTGGAAAGAGTGTGAGCTTTATTTTCGCACTCTTTCGTGTATTTTGATGTGTGGTTTACTTTTGTGTTCTTTGGATATGGAGTTTTAAAACAACTCCATAGGCATCTTTTTCTTATGTGTCACATAGCACCTTTAGTGCAGTTGCACAGGGGTGTCTTTCAGACTCCCCAAGGTTAAAATAGCTTCTCTGGGACTGACTACTGTCTCCCAGAGCATGTGAAGTTAAATTGACTTTGCTAGTCTTTTTAAATTCAAAGGCCCAGCTCACACTATCTTCCTATAGGGTGCTGGAGGGGTTGCCTAGCATCTCGTGTCTAAACACTCATGTTAAATGTTACCCTTTCCTCTTGAAATGGCTGATGGCAGTGGTTTTAGAACAAACTACCATGATTTTTCCCGACCGCGAACACCGGTAGCTAGAAATCGGGTCAGCCATGTTTTTTAATCTGGCGCCCAAGACCTATCTGTAAAAACAGACTCAACTTTTTTTTGCTGTTTCTTTTAGGAAAGGTCCTTCTAGTGTTTATCTCTGTGCGCCAAGCCAGGTTTAGTCCCTTTGTTCGTTGGCCTTTGGAAGGCTTCAGGGCTGAAGCCCTCCTGGCGCCTGAGTGTCCGGGGTGGGCCGGATATGAGGGAGGTGCCCGAATCTGCCTGTGCTTAGTCTCCTAGGAGACCTGAATGCACTCTGGCGTGATTGGCCAGCTGGCTCCGGCAAGGACAGCCACCCTGCTGGGTGAGTGACAGCTAGGCTGGAATGAATGGGGGAAAACTGTTTAAAAGCAGGTCTCTGGGACTTGGAAAGTAGAGTCGACCACTGGAACGAGAGAACCGAAGACGAGCTGAAGGAAGACGACTGCTGCAACTCCTGGTCGCCCGGTGAAGCCCTGCTGCGGGTCCGGATTGCTTGAAACTCCATCGACAGAGAAGCCCTTCAAGGTTAACTTCTTCACTTGAGTTTGGTGGGAACAACCAACTCGCAAGTCACCTGGACAACGTCTCTATACTGGTTGAATTTTCTGCAGAATGCTGTTGTAAACCGGATAGCCAGTGAGAAGGATACCAGTTTGTGGTCTTTAAGGCACTCACACCTTAAAACAATGTTTTGCCAAGCTTGTGGCCTCGTCCCCGGGCAGTGCAGGAACCTCCCGATGTCTTCCTTCTTGTCCCCACGACTGAAGCGCAGGAACAGCGAGGTCTGCAGGAACTGCCAGGAACAACTGCCTCAGCTAAAGCACTTCTTCATTTCAAGGTACTGTGCAAGTGCGGTCAAGAACTCCTTTCTGCCGCAATGAAAGTTTATGAAACTTACCCAACTTTGGAGGCTCTTCCTTACCCTAAACCGGCATATAATTTTTCATCTGACCAACTACTTCTAAGAACAGTAGCAAAGACTTAACCGTTTACTAACAGAACTATGCTATCCTATCCAAAACTCTGAACCATTGACTTTGGCCCAGCCCTATTGAATTGAATTGCTGGTTGTAATGAACTGAAACTATTTGCCCTACCTCTGAAAGGTTTTGTGTTTTAATTCTTTTAACCTGGTCTTTTTACCCCTTTTTAAAGTAACCGAAGAGCCATTTTGCTCCCACTTCAGGGGAGCTGAACTTGTTCAGGAACTGATTGGTTGTGTATTGCAGTGTATTAGATTGTGATATTGAGCGGCTGTTACTAGTGTAATGTTTTCCAAATGACTGTGTACATAAATTTACATTCTTTTACCAAGAAACCTTGAGTAAGTGTTTGTTTGAATCACTGTATTTGTTGGTCCTTTGTGTAACTGGTTCTACTGCTCACTCAACTCTTGAGATAAGTCTGGCTGCTCAGCCACTGCTACCACATTACTGTGTACTACAGGCTTGTACCAAAGGTGAAATTGTACTGACACTTGTAGTCTTAATTGCGTGTAGTGTTCCCAAAGGGTACTGCATGTGATTCTGCCTAACATATCCCAGAGAAGGTATTTAAACCTTGGCCTGGGAGAGCCTGTTAAGGCTTCCCTGTGTCACTGCACTGAGGGTGCTGTGTGACACTCAAGAAAAGATGATGTCTGTGGAGTTGTCTAAAACTCAACTAACAAAGAACACACAAGTAAAACACACACACAAATACATAAGAGAGTGGGAAGAAAAGGGTCAGACTCGCTCCAGGTAAAAATGAAACCCTAATAAATCCAATAAAGCTGCTGAGAGAATCTAAGGTGAAGGGAATTAGCACATTTCTGAGAATTCTCCCTAACACTCGTCCCCCCAGACTAAGGGACAGGAGGATTTAATCCACTCCTGGATGAATCTCCTTACTCCAGTCGGTCATAAATTCTGGAGAGACCATCAGCATTTTGGTGATTACATCCTGTTCAATGGTAAAATCAAACCCCTGTAGGCTGATTGACCATCTTAACAATTTAAGATTCTTCCCCTTCATCTGTATTAACCATCTCGAGGGTTGGTGGTCAGTCTGAATCACAAAAGTAGATCCATATAAGTATGGTCTAAACTTCTTCAGAGACCACACAATGGCAAAACATTCTCTTTCAATTGTTGTCTAGCTTGTCTCAGGTTCCTACTGATGAAGCAGATGGGGTGTTCCCTACCTTTTCCATCCAGCTGACTCAGAACTGCACCTATACCTGTATTGGAAGCATCTGTTTGCCCAATGAAGGTTTGGCTGCAGTCAGGAGCTCCTAAGACTGGAGCTTGACAAAGGGCTTTCTTCAGTCCTTCAAATGCCTTAGTGCGCTCCTCATTCCACCTGACGTTCTTGGGGAATTTGAGTGAGGAGACCACGTTCAAGGGAGAAGCTATGGTCCCATAGTTCTCTATGAAGTTTCTGTAGTAACCAGTGAGGCCTAGAAAGGCTCTCACTTGGGTTTGAATAGTAGGGGTGCCCAGTCTTGTATAGCTTGTACTTTGCTAGGGAATGGCCTTATTTCACCTCGTCCTACCTCTTGTCCAAGGTAGACCACTCTACTCTGACCAGTTTGACACTTACTCGCCTTTATGGTCAGATGGGCCTGCTCAAGAGCCTGCAAAACATATCCTAAGTGCTCAACATGTTCTTTCCAATTAGGGTTGAACACTGCAATGTCATCCAAGTATGCCATGCAGAAGTCCTCCATCCCATTCAGAACTTGATTAACCATCCTTTGGAATGTTGCAGGTGCATTCTTTAGTCCAAATGGCATTACCTTAAACTGGTAGAGGCCTGCTGGGGTTGAGAATGCAGTTTCCTCCTTGGCATGGTCTGTCAGAGCTATTTTTTTTAAAAACCTTATTTAGGTACGTCACACATACAGCATATATCATTTACACAACTTTTACATTTCTTTCAGGTGTCATAGCATATCATTGCATGTCTTTGTCTTCAGTTTTGTCAGCTAGGTACTGTTTATATCTGGCGCATATATTTCTCGGTCTAGTGGCTGCTTGCAGTGAGTCTATATATGTTTCTTCTTTGGCGTTTGTCCAGATCATGTCTCTCTCCCAATCTCCCTTCGTGGGGCGGCTTTTACTTTTCTGTTTCAGCAGTATCGCCCTCTTGGCTAGTAATAAACTTACATTCAGTAATTTCCGCCATGTTGGGTTCATCTTCCCTGTGGCCCCCAGTAAACACAGCATCGGAGACCATTCAATTTGCTGTTCAGCCATGTCATCTAGTGCTTTGCAAATTGCCGCCCAATAGTCTTTCAGTTGTATACATGACCAAAACATGTGGAAAGTATCAGCCTCCTCGCAGCGACATCTAGGACATCAACTTCCTGCTATGGGATATATGCGTTTCAATTTGGCTGGAGTGTAGTGTGTCCTGTGAACAACCTTGTAATGAATCAGTTTGTCTAGTGTTGTATGATATGTGCTTAGTTAGGGCGCATATTTGTGTCCATTGGTTATCACTGATCGGGTGTCCCAGAACCTGCTCCCACTTTACTTTGGCACTATGTGTCACTGGCGGGTGGGTCTGAGTAATGGTCTTATATAGTGTAGATGCTGCTTTCTTCCCCTTCCCTGCTGTGAACAGATAACCCAGTCCCAGGTTTATCGTTGGTTCTGCTAGAAATTCACTCCATAGCTTTGCGATGGTGGACCTCATAGTGCAACTTATGTTTTGCCGTGTCTCCTATATCTTTAAGGGTTTCCCATGTCACAAAGCATTTATCTTGAAACAATTGCCCCCATTGCACAATTCCTCTAGCGCCCCATTGTATGGCTACCTCTTTATCCAGAGTAGGAGGTATATAATGAGCGCCCCAGAGTGGCATGCTCGGATGATCTAGCATGTCTGTACCATGTATATCAGCAATTCTGGCCCAGTCTGTGGTTGTGACCAGTGTGGGTTCGATGGTATTGTATCGTTTAGACCATCGGTATGGTCAATTTTGGTATCGGGTTCATTTAATGTTCCCTTAGGGTCAAGGAAATCTGTCGCCCATTGAGCGGCGTAATGTGCTTGTGCTGCCAGATAGTACAGTTCAGAATCTGGTGCTGCTAAGCCTCCCCATGGATATTGGTCGGCGAGTCCACCCCACGTGACTACGGTGCATGCGCTCCCTATTTTGGCACAGTGCTAAATAAATAAAAAAGTTTAGGGAGAATTATCATTTTTATGAGGGCGATTCTCCCCATCATTGATATTGGTAGGGCGCTCCAACGTGCCATTTAGGTGCACAGGGCATCAGCAAGGGCATCATAATTTAGTGTGCGGGACAGCTGCGCCGTCGTGGCCATGTTCACCCCCAGGTATTTGATATTTACCGGACTCCATATAAGGCCGTGAAGGTTGGTCAGTTTAACCGTCGCCTCCGTGAGTGGCAACATTTCTGATTTTTTAGCGTTGAGCATCAGGCCAGAGTACTCGCCGAAAGTTTTGACCGCTGATAAGACCTTACCGAGCGTGTGTTCAGGGTTTTTTAAATATAGTAGAATGTCATCGGCATACAGTGTAATAATCTCTAGCTTGCCCTCCAGCAGCAATCAGTGTTTGCCATATTGGGTCCTGAGTATGTCCGCCAGGGGTTCTATCACCAGTGCAAATAGGAGGGGGGACAGTGGGCAGCCTTGACAGGTGCCCCCTAATAGCTCCAGTAGTTCAGATAATGTGCCGTTGATGCTTATCCTAGCATAGGGGCGTGTATAAAGAACCTTGACCCATTTAATGAAGTTAGGCACAAACCCATAGTTTTGTAAGACCCTGAATAGAAACGGCCAGTATACCGTGTCAAATCCCTTTTGCATATCTAATGTGACTGCCACCCCTTGTAATTCTTCTGGTATCGCCGTTATAATCTTGTGGCAGCGCCTAATATTTGTTGCGGTAGATCTGCCCATTATGAATCCTGCTTGGTCCTCGTGGACCATATAAGGCATTAATGCGGTTAGCCGAGTGGCCAGGATCTTCGCAAAAATCTTGGCATCAGTGTTTATTAACGATAGCGGTCTGTAAGAGACACAGTCTTCGGGGGGGTTTCCCTTGCTTAAGCAGCAGAGTAATGACCGCTTCTCTAGTGGTTTCGGGTAGCTCCCCTTTTTCTAAGGCTTCTATCCATACGGCATGGAGCTTGGGAACGAGGAGCTGGGTGAATTCTTTGTAGAATTCTGCCCCAAGGCCATCGGTACCTGGCGCTTTCCCATTGGGTAACGCTTTAATGGCTTCAAATATCTCTGCTTCAGTGATCAGAGTTTCTAAGGCCTCCCTAGTGGCGTCTGATAACAGTGTCGTTGGTATTTGAGTTAGATATTGATCTATTTCTGCATCAGTGGCACTGCTCTGTGGGGAGTATAGGTGTTTGTAGAAGTCGTAAAATGCCCCCTCGATCTCTTGTCTGTCCATGGTCACGGTTCCATCATTTCGTGTTATGCATGGAATACTCATTGGCCCACATTCCCCTTGTACCATCCTGGCCAGCAATCTACCCGGGCGCTCACGCTCCCCATATCGCTGAGCTGCTACGGGCCTATCAAAGTAGCAGATCTCACAATCAGCTGCCTCTCTGAATTCGTCCTACTTGGTCATAATGTCAAGCCCCAGTTGTGCAGACGGTGTTTGTGCATACAGATTCTGTTTATTGGCAATGTCTGTCTCACGTCGCGCTAGATCCCTACGGATATCCTTCAGGACACCGAATTCAGTTGACAGTGCGGTACCTCTGATGCACACTTTGAATGCCTGCCATAATACCACTTGGCTAGTCACTGAGCCTTCATTAATTTCAAAGTATTCCTTAATGTGTTGGGCCAACAATGTCTTGTAGACCTGGTCATGTAGTGCCACAGGTTTAAACCTCCAAGGGGGTCTATTCATTTTAATCTCAGGGATTCGTAATGATATCTGAATAGGTGAGTGGTCCGAATATGTTCTGGGATAAATATGAGTATTGGTAATCCAGCCTAGTACCTCATGGGATAATAGCCATACGTCTATTCTGGAGTGCATGTCATGCACCAAGGAGTAGTACGTGTACGCCCGTTTGGTGCGATTTAAGAATCGCCATGCATCCCTGAGGCTTAGGTCCACCATGTGGGTGAGTATCATTTGGGCCACCTTGGTCTGTCCCCTCGGCTGATCCGATGTGCGATCCAGATGTATGTCAAGGATGGTGTTTATATCACCGCCGCATAACAGATGAGCCGTGGGAAATTTTGCAAGTTTCCTGAACAATGTGTAGTAGAACCCGGGGTCTTCTATATTTGGGCTGTATATATTGAGCAATACCACCTCTCTGTCTTGGAGGGTGCCATGCATCATGACGTACCTGCCCTCAGGGTCACATTCAGTGTCTAGACATACAAATGGTATGGATTTATGTATTAGGGTTACCACTCCCCTAGCATAGCTAGAGTGCAATGTGTAGTAGTAATGTGGTCCCCAATTTGGGGCAAGCTTTCTGGCCTTGTGCTGTAATAAGTGAGTTTCCTGCAGAAATACTATCTTAGGGCCTAGGCTTGTGATATACGCCATCATTTTCCTTCTCTTTATCTGGGATCCCAGCCTTCGGACATTCCAGCTTAACATTTTGATATCCTCTTTACTCGTCGTAGCCATCGTCTCGTTGCTTCATATGGTGATGCTTAGCATGTTCTGTCTTTGCTGTGAATATATCTGTGTTAAGTCTCGGTACCTGTGTGCTTTTTATTATAACTCCCTCTTTCCCCATTAGATACCCCAACAAACTTGTCCGGTTCCCCTCCCCCATAGTTACCCGAACTTCAACTATGCCCCTTAGCCCATCCCCTTTCCCTCCCATAACTTGAAGTGCACCTGCAACTGGGGGGTTCTGCTTGGTTGTTGCTCAAACCCATGTTGAATAGTGGAAATGCACCCATTACTAATACCAATAATTCAGCTCTGAAATGTTAATACTTATTGGTGTCACGGGATGACACCCTGTTAAGAGAGGCACAGGACACCCAGGAAGGGTTTTGGGTGGTTGTGCCGAAGTAAGGTGGACAGATAAGTACACACAAAGCTGAAAGTAATGAGAACGAAGAGTAGGCAAGTGTAGCAAGGAAATAAGGTACAACAGAATGGATTCCCTCTAGGGGTGTATGCAGATATAGGAAAAGAGTATTCAACGGGCCTTAGGAAAAAACTCTAGCCTTCTGCACAGTTTGCTATAACAGAGGTCCACGCTGATTGCTCATGGCTTGGAACAACAGCTATGGGTGTCTGTAACACAGAAACGAGACAAGGGAAAGGGCAGAGGTTGCCTGACGGAAACCAACAGACAAGCTCTGTACAAGGGGTCTACTAACAGAACAAGAGAAGACACTAACAGACAAATCCAGGAAAAAGGAAGTCGATAGCAAACTAGCAGAAGGAAATGAAGTGAAAGTCGTCTAACAAGATTGGATAGGGTTGAAAACAAGGACGAAAACAAGGGAGCAGCAGTCAGGAAACAGGGGGACTGCAATAACGGAAAGTAAATAAGTAGGTGAACTGTTGAGGATAGCAGAGGACTGTAGGGTACAAGGTTGAAAGCTCAGAGAAGCAGGAAAGCAATGAGCAAGCCCAAAGGAGTAGGGCTGTAAGGAAGGGAGCCCAGAGGGAAAGGGCTTAGGGCAGCGGAGTAAAGCAGGCTGCATGGCAAGGAGCCCAGAAGGGCCGGGCAACAAGGAGGGAGCCCAGGGGAGCAGGGCTGCTGACTGTAGAAGGCTGCAGAGGACAGTAGAGGGCTGCTAGGCTGGGAACCCAGCAGACAAAGGCTGTAGGTAGCAAGCAGCAGAGCGTGATCGGCTGTAAGGTAGGAAGCCCCGAGGACAAGGGCTGTTGGCAGCGGAGAGAAGCAGGCTGCGCAGCAAGGAACCAGAAGGACCGGGCAGCAAGGAGTAAGCCCAGAGGAGCAGGGCCACTGACTGTAGAAGGCTGCAAAGGACTGAAGAGGGCTGCTAGGCTGGAAGCCCAGCAGACAAAGGCTGTAGATTGAAGGCAGCGGAGCATGATCGGCTGCAAGGCAGGAGCCTGGAAGACAAGGGGGCGGAAGGTAGCAGCTGAGTGTGATCGGCTGCAAGGCAGGAGCCCGGAAGGGCAAAGGCGGAGGCTGGAAAGCAGCAGAGCGTGATCGGCTGCAATGCAGAGAGCCCGGCAGGGCACTGGATCCAAAGCAGGAGTAAGGAGGAACCGCATACAAAGATCCGTAGCTCGAAGCAATAAGGTGCTGGAAGGACTCTTAATGCAAGAGACTGAGCCCCTGCAGGCAGCAGCATTTATACCGCCCAGCCCAGCACAGAGGCAGGCTAATTGGTCGCACCTGGCTAAGCACACCTGCAGACAATCGGTCACCTCCCTCTCTGTTCCTGAGCTGGTGGAAGCAGAGCAGATCCCTAGGGCTTCTGGGGATTGCAGTTCCGAAGATGACGAATCAGAATGGCCAGGAATAGATGCTTATAGTTAAGTGCATTGTGGTAAGTGTAGTTTGTTGGGAAAAATAGAAAAGCACCAAAGTCTCGCAAATGGGAAATAAGGTCTATATTGATCGTAAATGTATGCGCCCATGGCGCAGGCATGACAATTGAACACACACGTGGTGGAACCCTTGCCCCCTCATCATTGTTCTCTCATCTTGCTTTTCAGTCTTGAGCGCTTGGCGTTTCAGGAATCTTCCTTGTTCGTTGGCTGGTGAGTTGGTAGTGGGATATTGGCTTCAACAAAGCATGCCGCCTCCTCAGGGAATGTAAAGAAATAGGTCTTATTTTGATATTGTAGCCCTAACCTGGCTGGGTATAACATTGCGTAGGGGATGTGACGTTCACGCAGTAGCTTCTTCACCCCGGTGAATGAGTGTCGTTCTTGCTGTACTGCCATCGTGTAATCAGGGAATATACAGATAGTATCGGCCTCCCATCTCAGTTCTTGCTTCTCCCTAGCTGCTTTCAGTACCAGCTCTCTGTCTTTTATAGGTCATCATGTGTGCTATGATGGGCCTCGGGTAGGCTCCAGGCTTGGGACATGGTGCCAATGATCTGTGTACATGCTCCACAATGAACATGGGTGACCAGCCGGGGTCCCCCAGGAGGTCTCGTAGTAGTTTTTCTACAGCCAATTCCATAGGTCCTTTCAAGGCTTCTTCCGGCATACCAATTATGCGAATGTTATTCCGTCGGGATCTAGCTTCCAAATCTTCACACTTTATTTTGACCGTTCCCAGTTCCTTCGCCATTGTTGTCAGTGTTTTTCAATGCTTCCAGTGTGTCCTCCGTGCTGCTGATTCGAGTCTCAGCTTCTGTGATACGACTTGTGCTCTTGTCTAGTTGTGTCTTGATAGAAGCAACGTTGGCCGTTATCCCATCCAACTTCTCATTGAGAGAGTTGAACCCTTGTTGCATAGCCGTGAAGACGGCCTGCGGGTCGATTGCGGATATAGCTGTGGCTGGTTGTGTTTGCGGTGTTGATTCTGTAGACATAGTGGTCTCAGTTCCCTTCTTTGTCGCTGTTGTATATTTGTCTATAGCTCCTTTCCCTTTCTTTGGACTTAACCCCTTGGGCATCGTCTTTTGGATGTTGTGGGCTTATCGGTGCGACTGTTTCTTTCCGTTGTGGTCCGTTGCACAACCCCAGGGTCTCGCTGTCTATCTCGTAGCCTTCTATATCCCTGGTGGCGCAGCCCGCAATCGTCTGGGGAATCCCCACAGGTATCCTTATTTGTAGAGTGAACGTGCCGAGTCAAAGCAGTCTGTGCATGGGTGCCCACTGGTGGTAGCAAGGGTGCACCTGATTGTGCTCTCTCCTGTAGGTGTAACTGAAATATAGCGATGGAAATAAGAGGGAGGGGGGCTTGTCGCAAGTTCTCTGATCCACTTTGTAGCGAGATTGATCACTATTCACTTCTCGACTGCTATTGTTTATCAGATGGGGGGTACCAGTTGAGACAGGCCATTGCTATGGTAGAACCCTGCATAGCAACTGTCTGGGAGTGAGAGGGTTAGAAAGGTTGGAGCAAACATATCCCCACGTACACCACTCGTCTGTCCTGGAGCCCTGGAGTGGTCGTCGCCTGCGTGGGCCAGGGTGTAGCAAGGATACCCCTGGTGGGCCCCTCACCCTCCGCCACAGTTTCGGTGATTGATCCGGGCACTGGGTTCCGGGAAGCGGGGCAGTGTCACCGGATTGTCGACAGTGTTGTGACTGGGGTTTCTTGTGGCACCTGCGTAATATAGCCCTCAGTGGCGGTGTTATCCGATGGTGCACATTGTTCCGTGGGGCGTTTATTTTGTTGGTGCTTCAGGGTGGGCCCGTTTCTATTTGGGTCTGTGGCTCATCCATGAATCCCGTATCGGGTGGGTGGCTTTTTTTATCAGCGGTCTCCGCAAATATCAGGGCTGGGTATTCAGATACCGCAAGTTGTGTCCATGGGCTGGGTGGAGGGGGTAGGTGGGCTGCTGGCGCTGCACCGTAGTGCAAGTAGCTCATTCCACCAAAGGTTCCAATGTCTCGAGCGCCTGCCGTCCCTCCTTACTGTTGTTTTCTCACTCAGCTAGTGTTCGAGGAGAGTCGGGTCGAGGCTGCAGGTGCTCTATGGAACCCGGAGCGCCCGTGTGTATCATGGCCCAGGGCTTCAGGACTCCTCACTCCGAGTTGTCCAGTCCTCTCGTAGACGGGCTCCTCCCTCCAAGCTCCGATGCAGCTTGGCGTTGCTACTTGCTTCTCTCGGGTCTTGCTGGATTCGGTGACCGCGTGGTCGCCTGCCTTTTCAACACGGTAGAACTTCGGTGTTCCAACTCGGTACAGTATAGTCAGTGGGGCTATGATGATATTTCCACCAGAAATCAGGTAGAACCGGAACAGTTTGACAAAGTTATCGTTACTGCAGCCTGGAACTTGGCAGGAGCTCACACAGGAGTAGAGATCTCACCGTGTGCGCAACAGCCCCCCCCCCCCTGTCTGTCAGAGCTATTTGCCAATAGCCTGATGTGAGCTCAAATGTACTGAGGTTCTTGGCTGAACCAAGTTTGTCCATGTCCTTGATAAAGGATGGGCATCAGTCTTGGTGACTGCATTTAATCTTGTTGACCTCCTCCATTATGTGAGTCCTTACATGATCTGACATCCTGTAATCTCTGCTTTTGCTGGTAAACAGTCACCAGTGAGAATATCATGCTGGCCCCAAGGGGTCAAGCCTGGTGATAATGAAAACAGGGAGGCAAACTGATTTAACAGAAACTTGAACTCCTCCTGCTGTTCCAGTGCCAGATTAGATTTCCTCATCTAAAGGCTGTCCTCTGAGAAGGTCAGGTAGAGGTTCACTGTCCTCCTCCTGTTGAACTGAAGCTAGAAGCAAAGCTCCCACTTCTGGTCTTGAGACATAGGCTTTTAGACGGTCTGAAAGACTCTGGGAGCCTCCTTAGGATTGCCTAAGTCCACCAAATAATTGACCTCTCCAAGCTTTCCCACAATCTTGAAGGGTGCAATCCATTTGTCCTGTAAAACCCTCTGCCTTGTAGGAACCATAACCAAATCTCGACCATGTTGGCCTTCTGGTCATGCCAATGCTCCACCAGAGCCTGACCTGCTTTTAGGTTATCAGATGTTTCTATCATCATGTGTGCCATTCTCCTCTGGAGACCTAGCACATAGTCAGTGACTCTCACTGGCTTGGGAGAATGAGCACTCTCCAACCCCTCCTTAATTAGGGCCAATGGACCTCTAACTGGATGACCATAGAGAAGCTCAACGGGACTAAATCCAACTCCCTCCTGAGGGACTTCTCTATAAGCAAATAGAAGGCATGGCAGTAGAAGGTCCCACTTTCTCCTAAGGCATTCCTCTAAAGCACCTATCATGCTCTTCATAGTACGGTTAAACCTCTCTACCAATCTATTAGTCTGAGGACGGTAGGCAGTTGAGAACTTGTAAGTCACACGACAGTTTTTTCACATGGCCTGCATGTAGTGTGACATAAAGTTGGATCCCCTGTCAGAGATGACTTCCTTAGGAAATCCTACCCTGGTAAAAATACTAAGTAGGGCCTTAGCAACAGCCTGAGCTGTAACAGTCCTGATAGGAATTGCTTCAGGGTACGTGGTGGCATGGTCAACCACAACCAGGATAAACCGGTTGCCTGAAGAGGTTGGAGGGTTTTAGGGACCAACAATGTCAATTCCTACCCTCTCAAAAGGAACTCCCACCACTGGGAGAGGCACCAAGGGTGCCACATTCTTGACTCCACTCTTGCCAGATATCTGACAAGTGTGACAGCTCCTACAGAATGTATCTACATCAGACCCCAATTTAGGCCAGTAGAAATAGAGAGAAAGCCTTTCCTTGGTCTTATTGAAGCTCAAGTGACTAGCCAAAGGAATCTCATGGGCTAACTGGTGCCTAGTCTCTAGAGGCACTACATGTCTTCTGTAGTCCGCTGGGAAAGACTCAGTTGGTTCACTGTCGAAGAAGCCATCTTCCCAGTACAACCTGTGCTTCCCTGGCTCTTGCCCGTCCAGCTGGGAAGCTGCCTGTTGGCAAAGGCCTTCAAGAGTAGGACACTCTCTTTGACCTCTGCTGAAGTCTGCCCTACAGGGGCCACCTTCCGCCAGTAAAGACTGCAGTCCAGGATGGTCTTTAGGATCCAGATCTCCAACAGGGGGAAAGTCTTCTTCCAGCTCTGAATCTTCAGCAGCTGACTCAACCTCTCCTGGTTGTTTCTCACACTCAGCCTCAGCTGGTGGAGGAGTCACAGGTGTGACTTTGGATAGTCCTCTGGGGGATGTCCTTGTTTGTTGCACAGTAGTGCTTTCTTGCTTTTTCCTAGAGACCTTGGGTTTCCCCTTTGGCTCTTTCTTCCTGGAAGTGGCAGTTAGTAACTCTTGTGGACTGGGGGCTATAGATTCTTCTGTAACCACATCTTGAGAGTCTAAAGTACTCTCTCTAGCCTTCCTTGTCTGCTCCTGTTTCTTTTTACTGGGAGACCTGGCGGTGCTTGATACAACTCCCAAAAGTTTTTAAGTAATTCCCCAGCAGGACTCTCCCAGGCACCACACTTTGTACACTTACAGGTATCTTGACAGTCATGTTGTTGAACTGGATGAGAGCTGGTCCTCTAGGAAGGATTTGGGCAGGACCTCCAGCAAGCTTAGTGAGGCTTTTGGGTGCCTTAATAACATCCTAAGCCTTGAAAAAAGATTCATCCACTACAGTAATGCTGGCCCCAGTGTCTCTAATGGCAGGGGTCTCCTGGCCATTTACAGGTACACTGTCCTTGTAGTATTCTTGTGTTATCTGCAATTGAATTGTAGACATCGGAATTCTGCTGTTCCCACAGACCCAGGGACACTAAAGAAACACTGGCAGAGACTCCAAAGGGGTCTTCAGCCAGTAAGTGAAAGTTTCCACTTGCCATATGTACTTCTTCCTCTGGGGAGAAGGCTAAGGAGACAGTGTGGATCTCTGAATTATTACCTTTGCATCTGGGATCCCCTTTCACATGGTCAGTTGACCCACAAGCATAACATTTTCCAAATGATTTGACAAATGGTTTGTTCTGACCTCCCACTGGTTTTGCACCAGAGGATTCACTAGCCTGATTCGGTTTCCCTTGTGGTTTACCCTTATGTTGCTGTGTGTGGCCCTCTTTTGAATTGGAGGTATTAGAATTTTGCTTGTCAGGTTTCTTGTGCTGCTTCCCCTCATCCTTTTTCTGAGCTGCCCCAGAATCCTTGTGAGTAGCCATTTTGGCAACCCACAAGTCAGCAGCCTTAGCTAACTTCTTTGGATCTATCTCCTTAGAATCAGCCAAGTGCTGTCTGAGCTCAGGAGAGCAGGCATCATATATTTACTACAACATAACAAGATTTCTCATACCTTCATAAGTGTTTACTCTGTGACCCTTAACCCAACCATCTAAGTCTTTCAAACATTCACACACCCAGGTAGCCCAAGGGGTACCATCATGCTTTTTGAGGGTCCTAAACCTCTTAAGGTACTGGGAAGGGGTCTTCCCAAATTTAGCGATTACAGCTAGCTTTACACACTCATAATCCATCCTATCCACCTCCCCCAACTCCATCACAACATCAGATGCAACAGTGGGTAGCCTGCAGAAGAGCTAGGGAATCAACTGATTCCATGTGAGGTCTTGGCTCCCATGGTTATATTCAAACATTGCCAATCAATCTAAAATATCAAGCTTAACCTCATACATACCCACAATTTCTTTAGGTATACAGGGTCTCTTAGGTCTGGAAGACCTAGAAGACTCTGGGAGAGAAGCATTTTCAATGGACAATTTCTTCATTTCTAATGCATGATTCATCTCCATTTCTCTGAGCTTAAGTTCTTGATGCTTTTGTTCAGTTTGAATATGAATATGTTTGAATTCCAATTCCAGACTCATCCTTTCTAGAGCAATGAATTCAGGACTGAGTGTAGGACCTGTAGGGGTCCCACTGGACAAAGGTTGAGGTTGTTGAGCAGGTAAGGGAGCATTGGGGCCTACATTGTGAGACACTCATCCAACTTCTCCAAAGAAGCAGCCGCCTGGATCACTTCCTTCCTCGAAGGCAGGGCCATGAAAGTCTTCTCGGACATCGCTAACGCCTCACCCACGACAATCCACTGTGGGGTCCCTCAAGGTTCCTGCACTGCACTCACACTCTATAACTTGTTCACCAAGCCCCTCTTTGACAAACTTGACTCATACGGCATCACCTACACGAACTACGCGGACGACACACAAGTACTTCTACCCCTCTCAGGCTCATACAATGAAGACGCAAAGGCACTCCACACTATCTACTCCATCATCAAGGCATGGATGGCAATTAATGGCCTCTGCCTCAATGGTGACCAGACCGAAATCTTGATACTAGGTCAACAGAACACCTTAGACAAACTGGACAAACTGTACACTAACTTCTCTATTGACAACTCCATCATCCCCGTGTCCACAGCCGTCAAGACACTGGGAGTATACCTTGACTCTTCGCTATCTATGACTAGACAAGTCAGTGCTATCACTTCCGCATCCGCACACACCACCAAACTCATAAACGCCATCAAGCCCTACCTCTCTAAACCTAACTGCCTCTCCATAGCGAGGGCAACCATTGGAGCCAAACTGGACTACTGCAATGCACTCCTAGCAGGCACATCAGCCAAAAACATAAATAGACTACAAATCACACAGAACAACGCTCTCCGGGCCGCTCTTAGTATCACAAAAAGAGAGCATATCACCCAGGCCAGGATCTCGGCCCAATGGCTCCCAGTCAAAGAACGGATCACCCTCAAAATCCTCACCCTCACTCACAAATGCCTCTCCGCCCCTATCTTTCAGATACCATCCTCAAACCTTCCTCCACACATCCCACTAGGACGCAATACGCTAACCTACTCTGTACCCCACGCATCAAAAAAGCCAAAGCCGGAGGTCTTGGTTTTCCCTACATTGCAGCACATACATGGAACGCTCTCCCTTCAGACATCCGAACGGAAAACTCACTTCCCATCTTTCGCAGGAAACTGAAAACCTTGTTCCTTGCTAAATAACTAGCAAACTTCAGGAAGCCATGTAAATATACTGCCTTGCTATTGTATATATTTCCTCTGTAATTTATGTACTGCTTGTAACTACGGTTTCCTTTGCAACTAAGATGTCTGTAACAAGCACCACGATGCTTCTGGGCTGTTGTGCGCTCAACAAATTTGAATAAAAGGACAAGCCCTCGGATTGGCGAAAGGTTTAACACACTTTCACCGCGGCTGGACGAAACAAACAACCGTATTTGAACAGTACCTTAAATGGAGAAGAAGGCTGTAGCTGAGCCGGACGTTCCTGGCAGGTCCTGCAGGCTCACGGTTCCTGAAGCGACTGTCAGACTGACACGAAGTAGGAAGACTGGAGGGTCCTGCACTGCCCAGGCAAGAAACCAGCAGCAGAGCAAAGCAACGAATAAAAGGTGCACTCCTTAAAACGCAAGCAGGGTCCGCTCCTTCTGGCTATCCGGTTCACTGTATCTCTGTACAGAAAATTCGACCAGGAGAGGGGAGCCTTGCTTGCAGTTTGGGTGAACTGGTTGGTCCCACCAGCTATGGGGAAGAAGATTCCTTGCAGCTCTCCTCTGTCGTCGAAGTCTGAAGATTTGGACCTGAAGCAGGGCTTCAACGGGAGGTTCAGTCATTGTAGGGGTCCTCTTCTGTCAGCTCCGCTTCGGTTCTCTCGTTCCAGTGGCGACTCTGCCTTTCCAACCCCAGAGACCTGCTTTTTATGCAGTTTTCCCCCATTCACACAGCCTGGCTGTCAATCACACAGCCAATCAGATCAGAGTGCGACATGGATCTCCAAGGAGACCCTGTGCAGGGAGTCCTAAAGCCCTCCCTCACATCCTGTCCCCCTCAGACATACAGGCGCCTAAGGAGGGCTTCTGTGTAGAAGCCCGCAAAAGGACGGTGAACAAAGGAACCAAACCTGGTTAGGCGCTCAGAGTTAAACACGAGAAAGACTTTTACAAAAAGAAATGGCGAATAAACCCAGCCGGAACTGTCTAAAAACATATATGGTATAGCGGGTTTAAGTTCGCGGCTACCAAGACAGCCTAAAACCATACCACGGTTATTTGAGATAACCGCGGTAGGAAAAATAGGGTAGTTACCACTGCCACCAGTCAAGTCTTAATGAAAAGGGAGCGAAACAAGGCTCCAAGAGACACAGACAAAAAGGGATAAGTATTAACCCTTTTCAGAACTCTATGTAACATAGTTTGTACTGGGTGTGTGAGTTTTAAAAGAGACTAATAAAGTCAATGGCATCTTTACATGTTATGGGAGACAGTAGTCAGTCCCAGAAAATGGAGTCTGAGTTGGGAAGTCTAAAAGACAACCCTGTGTCACTGTACTGAAGGTGCTGTGTAACACACAGTAAAAATATGATGCCTATGGAGTAGGTGAGCCTCCACAGTCCAAGAACACAAGAACATGTTAAACACACACAGCAAAACACATGTAAGAGTGGGAAAAAAGGCTCACACTCTTACCAGGTAAAAAACATAAATCCTAGAAATCCAGCAAAGACTGGCTAATTTCAGAATGGCTAATTTACCTTACCTACTGAGAGACTCAGTAGGTAAGGTAAATTAGCCATTCTGAAAATTCTCCCTAACATCCTCCTGGGAAGTATGGCCTCCTGTATTCCCCTCATACCTCATTTCAGGCTAAACATGTGATCTCTACAAGAGATCCGAGCCAGCAAATGGTCCCTAACCACATGGTCGTAGGACGACAAACTGCAAATCACATCGAAACTCATGCACCGACTCGAGTGGTGGGCAAAAACAAACCTCATCATAGGATGGCATTTTCAGGACCCCATACCGCACAACACTCTGGTGACAGACGCCTCGCTTTACAGCTGGGGAGCTCACGTGGATCCTCTCCACATATATTGCAAATGGACGGCGGTGGAAGCCTGTCTACACATACATGTATTGGAGCTCAGAGCAGTCGACTGGGCTCTGAAATACTTTCTACCAGTGCAAAAAGATTCCACGGTTTGCGTCTTGACAGACAACACCACGACCATGTACTACCTCAGAAAACGAGGGGGAACGAGGTCTCCAACTTTTTCCCAGGAAGCACAAAATATTTGGCACTGGGCCATCGCCAACGGGATAACACTTCAAGCGTTTCACCTGCCGGGGATAAACAACGAGGTGGCAGACAAGCCTCAGCAGGGCCACCAGCCAGTGCCACGAGTGAGAGCTATGCGACAACCAGCTCCGGCAAGTATTTGCTCAGTGGAGGCATCCTCACGTCTATCTGTTTGCAACTAAGCAGAACATAAAATGTGCTTGCTTGCCAGCAAGATGCATCAGCACGGGTCGATGGGGAGTGCACTCTTGTTCCCGTGGACCGGTCTCTTTGCCTACGCCTTCCCACCTTTCCAATGATCCACAAAGTGATCCAGATTATTCAATCGCACACATGCACTGTAATACTAATAGCCCCAAACTGGCAAAGGCAAACATGGTACTCCGACCTTCTACACATGTCCGCAGGAAAACAGATTCTTCTTCAGAACCGGGCCAACATAATATCAAAAAATCACAGAAAGATGCTGCATCACAACCCGCAGTCACTCAACTTGATGTTGTGGTGCCTAACCTTGCAGCGTTTGGGCACCTAAACCTATCACAGGAATACGTACATTCTGACATTGGCGCGGGCTCCAGCTACAATTCGCTCCTATCAAAGCAAGTGGAAAAGATTCTGTGCCTGGTGCACAAGACGGCAAAACATTCAACCACTTTCAGCAATCTCCGAGGTTATCCTGCCATATCTGTCATTAGCCCAAGGAATGCTCTCCCACGCCTCAATAAAAGTACACATGGCTGGCATCTCCAGGTACACCAGAAAAAGAGAAAAGGCATCCCTGTTAAGTGATCTACTGGTCAAGCATTTTCTCAGGGGGTCATTTAGAACCTTTCCCCCAGTAAAAAGGTTTCCACCACAATGGAGTCTTAACATTATCCTGGCGGGACTCATGAGAGTGCCATTCGAGCCATTACCAAATACACACCTAAAATGTACTTCTTGGAAAGTGGCTTTCCTCATAGGGTCTCAGAATTGCAAGCACTATCACAGAGCCATTCTTGCACTTTTACAAAAACAAAGTAGTCCTTACAACCAACCTGCATGTTATACTGAAAGTACCATTGGAATTCATAAACACGCATCAGTTACGCTACCCGTTTTCTTCCAGGGTGCAAAAACCCTGGCGGAGATTGCGCTATAGTCCTTAGATGTAAAAAGAGCACTGTAATAATATCTACATAGAACAGAGTCCTCCAGGAATTTCCCTCAACTGTTCCTCATCTACGTACATCCACACAAAGGAAAAGCCATCTCTAAGCAGGGAAATGCAAGGTGGGTATACTCTGCCATAACCTTCTGTCACACCAAGGCAAACAAACCATTAACTGGACCAGCCCACTTCCATTCAACAAGAGCTACAGCGGCTTCAGCGGCATTGTGGTCCGGGTGTGTCTCAAAGCAGCCACCTGGGCCTTGCTACACACCATTACTAGGCATTACTGCCTCCAGGAGCAGCACACTGCTGATGCATGAACGGGAAAAGCAGTGCTGCAGCATCTATTCAAATAAGGTAGGCTTTTTTAACTGATTTCCTACCTCCATCTAAATTCATACTGCTTTGAAATCTCCAATGCTGGAGAAGGGGTACGTTTCTTACCTGTAACTTCATTTCTCCAACAACGCTATCTTTCATAGATTCACATGCAGTCTCCAGCCATTCCCTACGGTAAAAAGCCTCCCTCAGATACTCTAATTCAGCATGTACTGGGTAGAATCTGAAAGGAGGCTGCAGAGGAGGAGCCTGTCTACACATACATGTATTGGAGCTCAGAGCAGTCGGCTGGGCTCTGAAATCCTTTCTACCAGTGCTCTCTGCCTGCTCAGTACCCTGAACTGGTGGATCTAACCCTCCAGGTAGATGCCCGGTGAGCCGAGCAGAAAACAGAGGCTGGACGGGGTCCTGGGTTGTCCTTGTCTCCCGCCACGGTGTCTAGTGGTGATCCCAGCGAACCCATGCAGATAGGGGGGATTCGGAGTCCGATCACAACCGCAGAAAGGGAACAACGTAGGCCTACCAATGCATGCTTTTATTGTGGGTTAAACGGACACTATGTCAAGGAATGTCCAAGACGCCCCAGACCCAAGCCACAGGGTTTTCCGAAGGCTCTTCCCTGAATCTGGGCGTACGGATGGGCCTACACCAGACCCCCTCGCGGTTTCCCTCTTCTCCCATGAATCCGATTGTGGTCTGAGCTCTTCTACTATCTTCTGATGGTGCACAACATTCTGTACAGTTGGTAATCGACTCCGGGGCCAAGGGGAACTATGTAGACATTGCATTGGTGGCGTCATTGAATCTACCCCTACAGAATAAACCCAGACCAGAACCCGCACAGGCAGTGGATGGTTCCACACTAGTTTCAGGCCCCATCATGCAGCAGACACCGCCACTAATGTTAGTCATCCACGATAGGCATCAGGAAACAGTGTCTTTTGATCGCATCACAACCCCCCAGTTCGGTATGATACTAGGCATTCCCTGGCTACGCATCCACAATCCCTCGATTGACTGGTCTCGTGGTCATGTGTTCTTTGAATCTTCCCATTGCCAAGGGCACTGTCTTGTATCCTCTGATGTTGCATCCCAAGCTCTGGGTGCTCTAGCACACCTGACCCTGGATGAGAACCAGCCTATGGACATAACTCCAAAACACGTCGTGGGTGCCATCATCGTCCCTATGATTGTCCTATAGATCTAGTCCAAGGGCGGTTATCCCGACCGGATGAATATACTCCTTGTCCCCCTCAGAGGATCAGACCCTGAAGGAGTATATCTAACACTCCCTCCAGATCGGGCACATTAGACCATCACGATCACCCGCAGCCAGTCCCATTTTTTTTGTACCAAAGAAGGAGGGTGATCTCCGTCCCTGTGTGGACTATAGGCGACTAAACCAAGTAACTATAAAAAATAGGTACCCTATTCCACTCATCAACCCACTTCTGGATCGGTTGACACATGCCACGGTTTTTACAAAACTCGATCTCCGAGGTGCTTAGAATCTAGTACGTGTGAGAAAGGGTGATGAGTGGAAAATCGCATTTTGCACTCGGCAAGTACTGTACAAATATACAGGCATGCCATTCGGCCTGTGCAATGCCCCCGCTACCTTTCAGAGATTCATGGACGATGTATTCCATGACATCCTTGATGCCTTTGTTGTTGTCTATTTAGATGACATACTAGTGTTCTCCCCTTTTCTACAGGAGCACATATTGCATGTCAGGGAGGTCCTTGCCCGACTTAAAGCCCATGCACTCTACACAAAGCCTGAAAAGTGTCTGTTTCATGCCACTGAGGTGGACTTTTTGGGCTTTCGCATTACTCCAGGTGGTCTATCCATGCATGCTTCCAAAGTCAATGCTGTTCTTGACTGGCCTGTCCCGACTAGGCTAAAAGCACTACAGTCCTTCCTCGGGTTCACCAATTTTTATCTGTGGTTTATTCCGGGGTTCTCCTCCATTGTTGCACCTCTGACGGCGCTCACTAGTCCACAGAATCCTTATATCTGGACCCCGCACATCAGGAGGCATTCATAGCCCTAAAAAGGCATTCACCACGGCACCCATTCTACAACACCCTAATGATGAGCAACCATTCATCGTGGAAGCAGACGCCTCCTCCTATGCTCTGGGTGCAGTATTGTCCCAAACCTGTCCCGCCACTGGACTCTTACATCCGGTAGCTTTCCATTCCCGTAAATTCAACTTGACGGAGTCACATTACACTGTTACGGTAAAGGAATTGTTGGCTGTCAAAGACGCCTTCAAAGTCTGGCGTCATCACCTTTTAGGGGCTAAACATCAAATCACAGTATACACAGACCACCGCAATTTGCAGGATCTTGCGACCTTTAAATGTGTCAACAGCCGACAGGTCCGTTGGCACCTGCTCTTTGCTGCCTATGATTTCATAATTCGCCATTGCCTCGGTATCATCCATGGCAAAGCTGACGCCCTGTCGCGACTTCCCGGGGGTGAGTCGCTGTCGGTATTCCCTGAAGCTATTTTAGGTAGGAAACACGTCATCTGTTTATGTACACCTCCAGGACCTTCCTCTATTTCTTTAAATCCCTATAACTCCTCCCCCACATCCATGTCACTCAGTTTCATATTACCAAGCCGGAGCATGGGACCTTCACCGCAGGGAGGGTGAGGAGGGGTGTCAGTACTGTGACGAGGAAAAGTAGGACTAGGAGTAATGAAGATTACCGGTAAGTAATCAGAGCATTACCTCCACTTCCACTCTTCCTCGTCCCAGTATTTACTTCATGAGGTATACCAAAGCAGCAACGGGGAAAAGGTCCCAATGAGACACAGAGCCAAAAACAGTGCAGCAAAACACACCCACAATAACTCTTAATTCACATTCCCACAGACAAAACTCCAACCACGAAGGAACCAACCCCCCCGAGTGGGAGAAACTCAACCCATAGCGGTTGTTGAAATGCCTAGACCAGCCAGGGCGGCAGGCATACAAATCTCTTGCAGAGTAACCCCCCCCCCTTGCATCGGCCCAGGAAGCCGCCAAACCCCTGGCAGACCGCCCCTGATCGTGCACAGGCACAGGCAGGCCAGAAGCCACATAGGCCCTGGAGATCACAACCCGGAACCACCGGGAAATGGAAACCACAGATGCGTTATGCCCAGCCCCAGCCGGACCACAAGCAATCAGAAGACTAGTAGATTGGCACCCTCAGGAAAGGAACGTGACATAAGAGAACCCCAATATCCCCAAGCCTACGGGCAGAAGTGAGGGCAATAAGAAAGTAGATTTCAGTGTAAAATGTTTGCTATCAATCTCGGAAATGAGCTCAAAAGGAGGCACGTGAAGGAACTGTAATACAAGAGGGAGATCCTAATGGGGGAAGCCCTTTATCAGCACAAGGACGGGAAGAAGAAAAAATCCTGGATCAACTTCCCCACCAACACATCCTCATCCAAGTGACCATCAGAGTCCCCCAAAAGGAATTTCATGGAGGCCCACTGAGAGCGAAGCCTGGAAAAAAACTGCCAGGCCCCTGTCAAAACCCCTCCTGGAGGAACTGTTAGGGAGAATTCTCTGGAAAGGCTAATTTCCCAAACCTAGTGAGTCCCCCAGCGGCTTTGCTGGATTTTTGGGGTTTATTTTTTTCTCCTGCTAAGAGTGAGACTCTTTTTATCCCACTCTTGGGCATGATTTGAGGATGTCCTTTGACTTTGTATGTGTTTTATGGGCTATGGGGTCTTTTACTCCATAGGGTCTCATGTATTTTTACTATGTGTGTTACACAGCACCCTCAGTGCCGTAACACAGGGGTGCCATAGTGACCCCCAAACATAGACTCCATACACTGGGACTGACTACTGTCTCCCAGGGCATGTAAAGTCACCATTGGCTTTACTAGTCTCAAATTATTAACAGAACCAGTACAAACCATCATATTGTGGAAGTACTGGGCAGGGGTAATTAGATTGCCCCTGGGTCTGTTTTTCAAGGGGGCACTGTGCAGTCCCCCCTTGTCGAGTTTCTGGCTGGTGGCAGTGGTTACCACGCGTTATATTCCTTCAGAATATTTACTATGGGATTTTCCCATTGATTTTAAACGCACCACTTTTTGGTGCAATGTTAAAAGATACCGCCGCTTTATTTATTTAATAGTAAATTCACGGTTGGGTCTTTTTGCCAGAACTCGGTGTCAAAATGGCGTTTGTGTCTGCCTCTGTAGCTCTAACCCAAGTTGAGCCCTTTGTTCCACTTTTTGGTGCCCCTCTGTCTGGGGTCTACAGGATGTGTGGGAGGGGAATTAGGCACCCTGGACTGAGTTGACTCGGCAACTCAAGTCGTACTCTTGTTTGATTGGCCCATTGGTGAGCCGGCCGGCTCACCACTTAGCATGTTTGAGTGACAGCCTAGGCTGATGAATGGGGGTTTTCTGCATAAAAGCAGGGCTTTGGGGACTGTAACTTCCAAAGTCGCCACAGGACCTGAAGAATCCAAAGAGGGGAGAAGCTGAGCCATCTACGACGACGTCACCACCGGTGGAGCCCTGCTGTAACCAACTCACCACTTCCCTAATGACAGAGGAGATCTTCATACCGAAGACTCTTCTTCCCTTCGACCTGGTGGGCACAACCAGTTCACCTTTTTCGCCTTCCAGGACGTCTCGTGGTCGAATTGCCCGTGCCAAGCACCCCGGCAACTGGATAGCCACGTTCACCACTGACGGCGAATAAAAGGGTTGTACCTTTTACCGAGAACTCCGCGGCTGGTTTCTTCCCTGGCAGTGTAACAATCTTCAGCTTTCCTCCACGTCGAGATCATCTCTTCCTCTAGACGAAGCCATGACTTGCAACCGCTGCCAGGAACAACTGCCCCCGCTGGAGCGTTCTCACCCTTTAAGGTACTGTGTTCCGCCTGGCCTCCCCTGTAACGGTTAAGCACAAGGTATCCCGTAAATCCTTGCCTTTCCGACTGGGTTGGCCTCCAGACTTGTTCACTAACTTTTCTGAACTGATCCAACTCCTTTTTGAACTTCTACAAAGACTTTTAAAGTGTACTTCAACTGTGTGATCTTGGGCACATTTCGCCTTGCTCTCTCCAAAAGTGGGCCTGGCCTATGACCTTTTTGCTCTACAGTAGACCCTGCCTTTCTAACGCTCTGTGGTTACTTAAAAGTATTGGTACTGTGTAATTTCCATACTCTGCCTTTTCTCTCCCTGTTTAACCGAATTATTGGAGTGCCATTTTAGTTAACCGCTCACTGCTGTTTTTATAATAAGTGGGGTGTTTTCACAAAGACTTGTCGAATAATTAATCAGGGAGGTGTATATACTTCTATTGACTGTGTTTTGAACTTGCTTGCCATATTAGTGCCAGTGTATTTTTACAAAGTGTGTTTTAAATAAATAACTATACTTTTAATACCAAAGCTCTGGTCAGTGTTTGCTTGTTCTACTGTATTTCTTGCCCTATTGTGTATGCTCTATTTACTGCCTAACTCTTCTTGAGAGACGTCTGACTGCTCAGCCACAGCTACCAGGTAAATCTGGGTAGTGCAGACTGCGACCAATTGGGTTTACTGATAACTCCTGTAGTCTTAAACTGTTTGCAGTGTTCCCTAAGGGAACTGCACAGGTTTCTGCCTGACAGGAACCGAAGGATAGCAGAGAGGCCAGAACACAGGGGAGGGATCCCAGACCGCCCATAACAGTCTCGGAAATGACCCCAATGTCTGCCGAACACCTTCAGAGTGGAGGGTCTAAGGGCATCCATTATGGACTCAACTACAGGATCTGAGAACCCCTGAGATATCAACCCAGACTGAGCAATAGCCACACTGCCCATTGCATCTGGTGGACTTCCAACCGCAGATCCCCATGAAGGGGACACGGCCACCTCGGAACCAGCCAAGGTTTCTAGAACCGAAGCTCCAACAGAGAGGGGAGCCAACTCCGGTGGGACCAGAACGGAGCTAACAACAACACAGTCACCCTGGACACTCTGATGCGCCAAACCACCTGGGGCAGAAGGGGAATAGGCGTAAAGGCATAAAGGAAAAACCCCAAGGCCACTGTACAGAGAGAGCGTCCATCCCCTAATCCCCTCGGCCTGAAACCGAGAGCAGAAGAGGGGAACTTCTGCTGAGGCCGGGGATGCAAACAGGTCTAGAACCAGGGACCCTAATCTGACACAGGTCACCGCAAAGAACTGGGCCACAGGACCAGTTCCGCAGAGGCGTGAAAACCGTCGTCTGAGAAGATCTGCTTGAACATTGTCCACCCTTCTGATACGTGAGGCCACCAGAGACACCAGATAAGATTCGTCCCTGGTGCCTATCAGCGCTGCCAGAGCATTCAAGGAGCGACCGGAACCCCTTTTGCAGTTGACATATGCAAAGGCCGCCGTATTGTCCGATCGGATCAAAAACCGCCGACCGTCCAGCAACTCCTCGTAGTACACCAGAGCTTGGACAATGGCGCAACTCTTGGCAATTGGATGATCGCCGGATCTCCCCAGATCTCACAACCCTTGAGCTGAGAGGACCCCCAAAGTAGACCCTTTCCGCTGGCGTCGGTAGTAAGAGAGGCCACAGGAGGAAGGACCATGCACACCTCAGCCTGTAGACCTGAAACCCCCCCGCCAACATAGCAGGGAGACTCGCAGTGCTGGGGACATTGAAAACAAAACTACGAAAGCCGAGATGTCGGGAGCCAGTGGGAGAGAGTATAAGACACCAGGGGACGTAACCGAAGACGGGCTCAAGGAACCGGAAAAACACGCAAGACGCCACGTGCCCCGTAACTTCAGAAACAGGCGGGCCGAGATATACCGCCTTCTGAGAACCCAGCCCAGAACAGCCAGCAAGCGCCCCCCCCTGCACAACATCTAGAGACCCATAAGCAGGTGACACATCCTAGAAGGCAGAGTGAACAGGGAGAGGAACGGGCAAGACGGTAACCCACAACAACTATTCGGAGAGAACAGATCCCATGGCCAACTACTTGGACCGTGAGCTGGGTACCAAAGTCCTAACAATGCAAACCTGGACAGGCGGAGACAGGAACGGCAACTGATACCCCCCCTCCGGAAGGAGCCCATTAACCAGGAAGCTGAACCCCACCGTTCCCATACACCTCTGAGAAGATAGAGACGAGGAGCCAGGGAAAAACAGAGCTGCACTTGCACCAGAGGAAATTCACAGGACGTTGAAGCAGGCCTGCACCACAATATAACAGCATGCTTGTCAGCCCACAAAAAGATCTGACCTATCAAAAAAAGGAAGATACAGGACAGCCCAGAAGTCCAGCAGACCATGGCCCCCTCAGCTGACAGAGGAGCCACCAGGCTGGCGTCAAAAGGGCAGAGTACTGTCACAAAGCGGGGCAAAGCAATCCATCCCGGATAGCAGACATCAAAGGCAACCCCCTACCTGGGGTATGCCTATACTGGAAAAACCCACTGAAGTGACATCCCCCTCCACCGGCACCAGGGGCTCTGAGAACCTCTCTAAGCACAGACATGTGCCACCATGTGCCCCATCACTTCCCACAAGTCTGAGAGGAGGCGTGAAAGCAACACGTTGGCACCAGAGGACCTAGGCCCCAAAAGAAGAGACACTGGGAACCCCCTACATGGTCGTTACTTCCATGATGCATTTTCCATAATTCCATGCCGGACAAGGGAAAAGAAAATCAACTCCTTTGACCTTTCCTCGCGCAGTTCAGAGGAAGAGGACAGGACAAGGAGTCTGCGTCCATAGCTAGCACAGACCCAAACACACCACTAACTCACCACATGGTGAGCCCTGTATCTAGTAGCTGGTAACCCCATGCTCTAAATCGTTCCAATGCGTCGGTCTAGGAAGGATGAAGGGCCGAGTCAGCACCGCAGAGACTCAAAACCCGAAGTGTAGACTATGCCAGGCCAGTACCCTTCCGAACGCTTGCAGATGTGTCCAAATCCGTGCCGTTTTCACAGGCTGCACGCAAAGAATGCATCCAACATCCGGTGCATACTGGGCTGCGTGTGTCTGAGGAGCGGGTGGTATGTGACATGCCTGCGACAGAATCAAGCCCCCGCACTTTCAAATACTCTCTGCCACAGCACCCCACGACAAGAAGCAGAGGCCTCACAACAAAAGGGAAGACTTATCCCATACTGCCAAGTGCTTGCATCATTTCCAATAAAGATGTGTACATGTAGTATCCTCACATGTGAAATAGCGTGCATCTGCACGAGAGTCTGCTCGTGCAGGAGAATGGGAGTGACGAGATGGAACGTAGGGAAACTACAGTTGGAGAAGAAGCGAAGCTGTGAAGACGCACATATCGTGTCCCCTGTTTATTCATAATATTAACATAAGAATTATCTTTATGAAACTTAATTAATAAATTATATAAACATCTCCAATCTGCCCCTCTTTACTTCAATGGCGATGAGGATGAAAGGAAGACACAATAGTGGCCGTTGAGAAGGATCTCCGGCCGCACTGCAGGTAGGAACGCGGTTCGCATCTCAGCCGCGATCGCCTGCAGCGTGTGTTTCTACCTTAGAAAATAGAATGAAGGACATATCAATCAAATCATCAATCAGTCTTGTACAATCAGACCAAGATGAAGAAATTGGAATAATTAGAGGCAACAAGAAAAAGAAAATGAGATCACAAAGTGACAGAACAATACCCAACACCAGCAATTTACGGCGAAGATCCTTTGAGAGTAGAGATACATACAACAACCAAGCCAATACAAGAAGATCTGGCAGAGTTGAATCTAGGAGGGGGAATAGACCCGACATGATAAGGACGTCTACGTCAGGAGGAGAACGTCAAAACAGGAGCATGTTTCCCCAGGATGGTAGAGGGAGGACCAGACAAAGAGGATGTTACCGATGTGGTAGCCCAAGTCACTGGGCTGTGTTATAGAGTGCGTCACGAGGACGTTGCGTACCTGTTCGTCTGGTTGAAGACCTTGATGATGATGCCAGGCTGTCAGGAGTCCTGCGTGGATGTGGATGACGCGAGAAGCCAGCCCAGCTCCCGCCCGAATGGAACCGGGTTGGAGATGAACCAGCTCCCAACGCCACGAGTCTGCTCACCCCTGATTAACGTGGCGTCAGGACAGTGCAAGCACTGACAGGGGGAGCCTTTCCAGATGACGATACTGAGTCCCAAGGAAGACTGGATCCGGAAGATGGAAGTTCCAAGGAAGACTGGATCCGGAAGATGGAAGTCCCAAGGAAGACTGGATCCGGAAGATGGAAGTCCCAAGGAAGACTGGATCCGGAAGATGGAAGTTCCAAGGAAGACTGGATCCGGAAGATGGAAGTCCCAAGGGAGAGGACACAGTGAAGATTGGTAGGAGGCAGGATCCGGGAAGGAAGGTAGAAGAATGGCTCACAAGGTAGAGGGAGGCTGAAAGTGCAGGCAGACAAGGTACAAGGCAAGGACCAACTAATAACCACAGGGGAACCACCCAACTCAGAAGAGGGGAAAGGGAACCACCCTACCACAGGACAAGAGAAGGAAGGACAAGGCAAGGCAACTGCAGAATGTACCCGAGGGTACCAGGAACAAGAAGGACAGGAGTCAGGTTACAGGTAAGGACCCGAGGGTACCAGGAACAAGGAGGACAGGAGTCAGGTAACAGGTAAGGTAGGCACAAGGAACCGGCGAGGAAACACGATCCTAATCAAACCGCGTTGAGACGCGGTCTGAATGAACGACCGGGCTCCTTAAATAGGACTGCCAACCCCTAGGAGGCTTGGAACGCAAGCCGAGCCGACTCCCAAGCGTTGGTTGGCTCAGAGAGAGGCGTGGACCGCAAGGTCCTCCAAAGCGAGTACTCCGTGCAGCGCGCATGCGCGAAGAGCGCGGAATGGCCGCCCGCGCATGCGCTGACCAACCTGCCCAGGAAACCCGGAAGCGCGCGATGACCAGAACAACCCAGGAACCCCTAAGCGAAAGCGCGGGTACAGCCTCCAGGACGGGGCGCGCCGCTTCAAGTAAGTGGACCCCAATGCGGGCGGCGTGACAGGCTGACAATAAGGAATGCCCTGCTCTAAAGATGATTTGCAGAAGGTGTGGGGGAAAAGGTCACATAGCAAAGTGCTGTAGGACCAACCCAAATGGTGAACTAGAACAATCCTCTAACTGGATTGGAGATGATGACGATGAAGAGGAATGTGTATTCATGGTTACTGATGAAGACACACACATAGAGAGCCCCAGAACTGAAATTGTTGTGAATGGATTCCCAGTCAATATGATGGTTGACTCTGGAGCAAAGTATACGCTGATACCAGAAGACATGTGGAGGAAATGTGCCCCAGAGTATTTACATGAAGTTGATGTAAAACCCAAAGCATACGGTGGAGTCAGGATAGAATTGCTTGGGTGGTTTGTTGCAAACTTAGACTTCAAAGGGAGGAAAGCAAGTGGTCGCATTTATGTATCTAAAAGCGGAGAGTCTGCACTACTCAGTTGGACACACCAGAAATTACTCAAAGTCCGTTTAGACCCTAATGCTGATGAAATGGTTTACCAAATCGATGGATCATACATTGGTGACATTCAGAAGATAAAGAACGAAATATTTAGAGATGATGTAATAGGATGTTTAAAAGGATTCTCACATCGCATACTGCTAAAGAAGGATTCAAGACCTGTGGCCCAGAAGCTCAGAAATATTCCGTTGGCTCTCAAGAGAGAAGTCAAAGAGGAACTAACCAAATTGGAAATGCAAGGAGCTATTGAGAAAATTGATGCAGCGGAATGGGTTTCACCATTGGTCATTGTTAGGAAAACTACAGGAAAAATAAGAATATGTGTCGACATGAGAGAGTTGAATAAATGTGTGATTCCCGACAGACACCCATTACCCAATATACAAGAACTAATATCCACTTTGGGCCCTGCAAGGGTTTTTTCCACACTAGATCTCACAGCGGCATACCACCAAATTAAACTACATGAAGATTCTAAATCTTTGACGGCTTTTATCACGCCAGAGGGACTCTATCAGTTTCGCAGGATGCCATTTGGGTTAATATCAGCAGCTTCAGTTTTTCAAAGAATAATGCAGAATATACTTGGTGATATGGAAGGTGTAGTTTTTTTTCAAGACGATGTACTGGTTTTTGCAGATGATCAAGACAAACATGATATGAGGTTGAACAGAGTTTTGCACAAACTACACCAGGCTGGAATGGTGTTGAGTGAAGCCAAATCGAAAATCAATAGAAAAGAGATTGAATATTTAGGACACGTAATATCTGGTGATGGTATTAGACCCAAGAAAGACTTAGCAGAATCTATCAGATCAGATCCATGAATACTCCAGACAACAAAGATCAACTAAGAACCTTTCTTGGAATGGCAGAATATTACGCCAAGTTTATAGAGAATTTCTCAGACCACACTGTTGAAATGAGGAGTCTAATGAAAATGAATAAGAAATTCATCTGGAATAAGGAGAGTGAGAAAGAATTCCAGTTCATAAAAAAGGCTTTAGCCCAAGCCCCGGCACTGCAGAGTTATGTTAGAGGCAGGAAGACTGTAATAACCACTGATGCAAGCGATGTGGGTTTAGGCGCATCCTTATCGCAATATTATAATGGACAAGAATTAGTAATTGCTTTTGCATCAAGGTTACTTAAAGGACCGGAAAAGAATTACGCCACAATTGAGAAAGAGGCTTTGGCAATCAAGTGGGCCATTGAGAAATTCCGATCTTTTGTTTGGGGGGTGCAATTCACCATACACACAGATCATAAACCTTTAGTGGAAATATTCAGTACCAAAGGCCTGGACAGAGTATCCAGCAGAATTAGGAGATGGGTTACAAGACTTCAAGAGTTCAATTTTAAAGTTATATACATTCCAGGTTCAAAGAACATTACAGCGGATTGTTTGTCTCGTTTGACCAATCTTAATGATGTTGAAGAAGATTTTGGAGATCAAGAAGCTGTGTGTGAAATATCGAGCCAAGCTGTGTCCAAGGAAGATTGGAGCGATAGCATGGTGAAGGATGACACTCTATTAGAAGTTGTGGAGATGGTCAAAGAAGGGAGGTGGAGGAAGAATGAAGTACTTTCTCCAGAAGTAAAGGCTTTTTGAGACGTACGAGAAGAATTATATCTTCAAAGTGATTATCTCATGAAAGGAGACAAAATAATACCCCCTACCGACCTAAGAGGAAAGATTATAATGATGGCTCATGAAGGACATCAGGGCATTGTAAAGACTAAAAGAAGAATCAGAAGCACATATTGGTGGCCCGGTTGTGATAGGCTGATCAAAGACCAAGTTAGAAAATGTATCCTTTGCTCCAAGAGTGATAAAGTGTGCAAGGGTGCAGAATATTTAATGGTTTTGAGAGACGTTCCTGAGAGTCCGTGGAGTGAATTAGCTATGGATGTGATTGGTCCCGTTTGGAGTGATGGGTGTGCTACGTATTGTTTAGTGATAATTGACATGTTAAACAGGTGGGTTGAAATTAAATTCTTACCTCAAGTTACCACACCTGATGTTATAAGGTTCATGGAAGAAGTGTGTGAAAGAGAAGGTTATCCCAAAATAGTTCTCACAGATAATGGCTCACAATTTATATCTGGGGAACTGGAAACATATTTGAAAGGTAAAGCCATCAACCATAAATTGTGCGCCATTTACCATCCACAAACCAATGGTATTGTGGAGAGGTTCAACAGAGTAATAAAAGATGCTATTAGACTGGCATGGGCCAATGGAAAGGAATGGAAGGTAGCAGTCAAAGAGGCCCTGTTAGCCCACAGATTCACTCCTCACAGTTCCACTGGAGTCACGCCATTTGAACTCAATAGAGGCAGGAAAGCCAATACAAACATGTCTCCAGGGTGGATGAATGACCTTGTGAGAAGTGAGAATAAAATAGAGATAGCAAAGGAGAATATTAGACATAGGCAAATTGACAACAAAAAAATGCATGATAAAAAACGCTTTAGGAAATTACCTGAATTTCAAGTGGGTGGTTGGGTGAGGATAAAACTACCTGTGAATTTGAGAAGAGATGGTTGCAAATGGTCCAAGCCCGTGAGAGTGGTAGAGATATATTCCCATGCTATTAGGACCCAGGATGGCAGAGTATGGAACAATGAAAGGGTAATGGATATAAGTGATCAATGTTGGGGGAGTAAGTCTGATGGTTTGGGTGAAATGGATAGTGAGAGAAGTAGAGTTGGTACAACTGTTGACACTGATGATAAGAATGTGCGAGGTGAGAGTGAAGCGTTGAGCAGAATCTCTAAGAGAGTTCCTTCCTTGGCAACAGATTCAGATGAGTATCAAGAAAGAAGAAACAGGATAAGATCCAGGACGGGAAGAGAATGCAGACCACCAAGATATCTTCGTGACTATGTAGGATAATGAGAACTATACCAAAGAGGTCTTCTATATAAAGAAGGGAGATGTGTAGTATCCTCACATGTGAAATAGCGTGCATCTGCACGGGAGTATGCTCGTGCAGGAGAATGGGAGTGACGAGATGGAACGTAGGGAAACTACAGTTGGAGAAGAAGCGAAGCTGTGAAGACGCACATATCGTGCCCCCTGTTTATTCATAATATTAACATAAGAATTATCTTTATGAAACTTAATTAATAAATTATATAAACATCTCCAATCTGCCCCTCTTTACTTCAGTACACAAAGCACGAGGAAACGGCATGTTGAAGGAGTCAAGATGGCCATACCAGCAGGAGAGCACAGTCCTCCCCTCTCCTTGCCTTCCCCCAGAGAATGCAGCTAACATCCAGTGCATCCTGGGCTGTGTGTGTCTGAGGAGCGGGTGGTATGTGACATGCCTGCGACAGAACAGAGCCCCCGCACTTTCAAAGACTCTCTGACACGGTCACCCCACGACAAGAAGCAGAGAGGCCACACAATAAAAGGGAAGACTTAGCCCATACTGCCAAGTGCTTGCCATCATTTCCAATAAAAATGTGTACACAGAGCACGAGGAAAAAGCCTGTCGAATCAAGATGGCCAAAACAGGAGGAGAGAGGAAAACATAAAGCCCAGTCCTCCCCTCTCCTTACCTTCCCCCGGGTCATGCAGGACCTGGGACACAATGCTCACGCAGCGGTCCAGAGCCCAGCAAAGAACCGAGCGAGGCAATCCTGCTCAACTGTGACCCCAAGCCCCGCAAGTGGCCCAGGAGCAGCGCTGCACCTGAGGGAGCCGAGGGCCCCGCCACACAACCCCCCCCCTAGAAGGCCAGCAATTGGTGCTCCCCAGTGCCCCGCACCGGGAAGAAAAAGTCCAACCTGCCGGGAGGCAGGAAAAATTAAACTGAGTGATGTGGATGTGGGGGAGGAGTTATAGGGATTTAAAGAAATAGAAGGTCCTGTGTTGGAGGCAGGTGCCTCATGAAGTAAGTACTGGGACGAGGAAGAGTGGACGTGGAGGTAATGCATGTCCCCCCTTCTGGGGGACATGTAACCTTCCAGTGTTGGTGTTCTGGTCACATGGGGTAACCATGTGACCATGTAAATAAAAGGGACGAGCGCTTGCGGCTCATCAGTCGATCCAGAGCTGACTCCTGTGTCTTTGTGCACCATGCTGGTGTGGCACAGCGTGCCTAGGGTCCGCCACATGGCCCGGCATGAAGACGTGCCCCTGCTGGGCAACACTGCCTATGTTGATTGTTGCTGCCTGTGTGACCACAGCGATTGCAGTGCCCAGGCTTGGATGCCTCCAGTACCGGGCTGATGGGTCTGCAGTTGCGAGAAGAGGGGAACATAGATCCACTTTTTTTATTTTTTACACTTCGTTTTTTTACACATGGTTCATAAAAAGATTGACACGTGGCAAATACCGTGTTTGGAAAGGGTAGCAAATGGGTGTTAAAAAAACAATCTTTTAGAGACACTGAAAGTGCGTAGTAATCGCCGGTCTGCACATGCGCCAAGTATACATACATTATTCCGAGCTAAACCGGAAAAATAGATCTGCGCATGCTCGATAGCAAAGTCGCTTTACAAATAGGATGCCGGAAGCAAAGACCTGCGCATGCTGATAGCAAATCTGCGTAACGGATATGGTGCCGAAAGCGAAGATCTGCGCATGCTCGATAGAAGAGCCACCTGACCGATATGATGCCGGAAGTGATGATCTGCGCATGCTCAGAAGTAAAGTCTCGTTTGGAGCTGGACTTCCAGGCAGGCTGGACTCTCTCTGTTGTCCCCCCCCCAGGAGGCGAAGCTATGCAGTCGAGTTTTCTCTCTGGGGTGGGTCTGGGGCCCTAAGGCGGGTGGTGACCCGGGGATCAGTGGGGGATGTTTAGGGGTATCCAGGAGCCTTGCAGTTAGGATGGCACTGGAGATGCCTGGCTGACCTGGAAAACTGTCCTATGGGGGGGGGGGGTGTCTATTCCTGCATCATTCAGGATGTGTTCATCCGTTCTTGCATTTCTTCTTTGCTTTCTGCCACTTGCATTCCTGGATCTATGTTTGGAAAAGCAAAACTACATTTCTGTGTTTTGTCATTTTATTTTTGTATAATGCCTTATGCATTTTTGTGACTTCAAATTAGTGAATGAAAAAGGAAATGGCGTGTCTTCATCTACCCAAAGGAATGTGGCATGCAGAAATGTATTTGTGTCATACTTGGGAGTTTTCAAACCTCTCAGCCTATTGACTCTCCAGTGCTTGTGAAATCAGCTGTGCTTGGGGGCTTGTGAAGCGTGACGACATGGACGTCAATGGGAACTACTACATGTTTTTAATGTTGGTGAAAGTGTCCCATGTGTGGATGAGCCTTTTTGAAAGGAGGGTGACACGCACCAAATGTGGGTAAGTTGAGAGGTGTCTGTAGATCATAGCTACTCTAAAGGGAAAGAGAATGAATGGTAAGAATGGGGAAGGGGGGCTTTTAGTGGTGTCAGAGGGGGCTTTAAAGGTGAATGGATTCTTTGAGGGAGATTATCGTCCTGAACAGGCTCCTGGGATTTATCTGAAAAAAGGTGGATGGTGGCTCTGAAAACTGACGAGAAGGGGTTGGAGGCCTGTGGCCTAAGGGGAGTGTCATGAGGGTCCCCAGCATTCAGTCCTGACACTTTAAAAAAAATAAGCCATTAGTATGTTTGGATTTTTCAAAATGTTTTGCAAGGAACTTGGTTTTGGTAACCATGAGTTACCTGGGAGAACCCAGACCTGGACCCCCCTGCTCGCTGTGCTTAGCGAGGCACAGCTCCACCTCATTGATGACCAACAAGGCTGAAACACGTGTATGGGGTTGCTGTTGGTATTCTAGTTCAGAAGGAAATTGCCTTAGCATTTCGGTGCTGGACTGCTCATGTGGGTGGGACAAAGACTGATATGCAAATGGATATTTCCCGTCTGTGGAAGGTACAGTGAGCAAAAAGCAAGGGCTGCGGACTCTCAAAGTGGTTAATAACCACTGAACAGGTGCCATGTTCTTTCTGGAGAGGGGCGTCTCCTACCTTTTTTTTGGAAAATCTTAGTATGCTTCGAATTGCTGGCAAATGTCATAATGGGGAAATTAAAATGTGCACTTGGGTACCCAGGACTGGGTAAAACTGAGTCTGTCTGAAGAGGCTATCTGCAGCTACAGGAGGGTGATTGGAGTTTTGAAGGGGGAAAACACATCTTATAAGAAGGGGGATGGGTGCTATAAGAGGAGATGAATGAAGCCTCTCTGTGGGGTCCAGGAGGGGATCTGGGCAGGGAGGATTGATCTTGAGGATCGGGGGCTCTAAAGTTTAGGAGCTCTAAGATGCAAAGGTACAGACTCTGAGGAGAGTCAAGAAAGTACTCACAGAAACCCTTCCGAGGGTACAGGAAGGGGCTCTGAGGTGGGGCATTTCAGGAATGAGGATTGGCTATTGAAAGCAGGTGGTCAGGATATTATGTGGAGGAAAGCAGGATGGGTCTCTGGGGCGTGGAGGGGACTGAGTGGTGGAATAATAATTCACTAGAGTGGGAGGGTTTCCTTCCTAGACTGAGTACAGTGAAGACCGGTTCAGCTGAGTGGAGTGGCCGTGATAGGATTGGTAATGCTGAGGAGAGTGGTAGTGGGCTGGGAGTTTGGTGCAGTATAGTCTGCAGTGCGGGCTACATCACTGTGTGCTGAAGCTTGCTGTATGTACAATACGTGTCATTTCACCAAACGTGAGAACAATTGTGCTTCAAATGATTCTACAGTAAGGCCTCACTAGGTGGCTGTTTTATTAAACCTATTGAACATTGTCATTTCTAACAGAAACAATGCACCAGTGAAACATCAGTGATGGCCGAGGTAATCTTTGAATAGGGTGCAGTGACAGGACCAGTTAAGCTGTATAAAGAAAATACAAATAAGGAAAATGCATTCAGGTATGTCAACGAGACTTCTCTGCTAATATGTTCCGTATTGGTTATTGTTTGTGTTTCATAAAGCAAGCTGTTCGGTGAGCAGCTGCTGCACTATAAAACTTGTTCGGGGGGGTGGGAGGAATGTGGCTTGCTAAACTGTGTGACTTTTGAAACTATTGTGAAAAAAAGGCAATTAACAAAGGTACGCTTTAAAATGTGTATTGACTTGAATTGTCCTTGTGATTCTCAACACGGTGGATCATGTATTTAATTGTTGCACCACACAACACTTTCTGTGCATTGTTGCTGGGTTGTCCTTTGGGGTCCCTTTTCTATTTTCTCTGTATTACCTTGTGTGAACAACTGTTCCCAAGGTTAGGAAGGATATTTATATCCTCTACATTATATTTTGTGAGACCAGCACTCCTCACCTTATGTGGAGTGCTGGGGGGAGATAGTGTATCCCCTTTCTCACTACTCCTGTGACACTTTTGTTACAGTGACAAGCTTAACCTAAATGGCTGGTGGCAGAGAACATTTACTACCGATTCTGTGCAACTTATTTGCAGGCTGTTTCACAGCTACGGTAAGGCACCATTGGGTGACCATTTTCCCAAAGTGGCCCCTGTCTTCTTTTTTCACTATTTTCCGTTTTCTTGTCCTTTGCAGGTACTTCCCCTACCTTTCAGGGTGGGAAATGCCTTTGTGTGATTTTTGTCTTCGGCGGGAGACCTTGGGCAAGCCCGCCCATGCTCCAGAGTGTTTGAGAAGTCAGGAAGCGAGGGAGGAGTCCAAAACTTTGCAGCCCTTTGTCTTTCAGCCTGCCTGCTTTGAACCAGTTCGAACTGGGAGATTGGCTGTTCTGAAAAGATTGCCACCCCCTCAGGTTTGAATGTTGCACGCCTGTTGATTGGCTAGGTTCCTGTATAAAGTTCAGATCCCAGGAGCTGAAGAAGTAGTCGACCACTGAACCAAATCCAAAGATCAAGAAAAGCAGGCCAGACAATTTCCAGCGAGGAACACATCCTAGTGTTAAAAAAGAGATGTTAGTTACAATTGAAGAGGGTCTGTAAGAACTCTCTTCTCCAAATGGAGCCACTCGCGACGATTTTACATCCCACCTTATTTATTTATTTACAAAAATATCTTGATGTCACACTGCACATGACGTCATTATGTTACGAAGTTATCGCTTCTAACGCTAATCGAGCCCAAAACTCACCGGACACAAAAATAATTGAATATTATAATTGTAAATTATTTCACAATAATAGTGAATCTTCGTCTCTAGATAAGTTGCCAATATCTGGGAAAATATATGAACTAGGGGCCCCAAAAATGTATTATACTCTCAGTATTTTTGACACATACAAAGGAGAAAGAGTGCACTCCCCAAAGTAAATTATCCAAAATGTCATGAAACGTGCAAACTTATCTGACCATTCATTGCCACACCTTACATTAGTGGTGAGGGAACAGGAAGGCTACATTTAGAAAATATTATAGTTAATACGAGCCCTTAGAACCGCTCATATTTCACATTATTAAGCCACTAACTGCAGTCTAACTAAGAACTCCGTTAACTCGCCAAGTCCTGCTCAGCTACACCTCATAAGATGCAAGTTATGTTTTCATGCCCAATTCACTATTATTAAGGGTACTGGAGAACTATTATGTTTCTTAAGTAGATATTCAACAAAGGTTTTAATCTTCCTATGACTATTGATTCCCAAAACTGCGCAGAACAGCCATTGTCAAAATCCTGTGCCTATATGTTCAAATCCAAAGGCACAGTCTTGTTGGTGGATCCATGGTCATCCAAACCAATACTTTCAACTCTGTGTATCCAATTAGTATTTCTATCATTCCGCCGCCATTCTTACACTATGCCCCCCGTTAGCATGATGGCCCTCACACCTCACATTCATCTCCTAGTAGTACATCATCTGGTTATTAAAACATCTACAACTAAAGAAATCTACTATCCTTAGCATTCAAATGTTGGCATGAACAATTTAACCCTACAAACACAGTATCCTCATTCAAAACAAGTCATCAGACCCTATCTCATACAGGAGACCCCATTTAAAGAAATGAGCTCATCTCATGTTCCGTGATCAAACCCATGAACACAGTTTTGTATCTGAAGATTTCCCTGGATTCTGCCCTCCTTAGAGCCATTTCTGTCACCCCCTTTGAGGTTCTTTGGTATTGTTAAAAATCAGTAAGTGTAATATCTGCCTTTTTGATGGCACTCTTGCTAATGAACAGACAAAGGGAGTTTCGGATCATCTTTGTTCAATGGATTTAAGTGCTCGCCAATCTGAATCTTTAACTCTCGGATCGTGCTGACAATATAATGAAGTCCGAACAGACGCATAATGGAATAGCCAACGAATTTGTTCCTACAGTTAATGAAACTTGTGATGTTCAAACTTATAATGTTCAAATCTTCGTGGATGTTAATTGATTTACATTCTTTGGTGTAATCACACATTTTACTCATTCGACGACTGAAAAACCCATTAATACCCTGGCTTAGCCAGGTGTTGGGTCCCTGCAATGGCTTAAAGAAAGAAGGGCTCAATTCCCTTTGAAGCGTCGGGGCTTGTGTAAATACCAAAGTGGGTCGTTCCATCAGATAGGGCTGCAAGTCAGAATCAAGCAACAGAATATTCCAGTGTTTCAGTAGTACCATGTACAGTTCGGTGTTCTCAACTGGATATTGTCACCATTCTTACAGTCTGCATGTCCTGTGTTTTAGACTGTTTGGGTGTAAGAAAATCACATTTATTCAAAGTAATACTTTTCTTTTTTGAATTCATCACAATATCTTTGTTTCCTCTAGCACCAAACCTTTGTCAAGAATAATACATTCATTCTCAAATACTGGCAGCTCTCTACAATTTTGGCGTGCTCTTATATATTCTCCTGTTGGAATGTTCTGAATCGCACTCAGTTTGTGACAACTACTCGCTATTAGTACTGAATTTACCTCTGTAGTTTTCCTAAAGGTTTGAGACATAATGACATTGCCTGAGACATATAAATGAACATCCTAGAAATCCATCTCAGTGGGATGTTAATTGTATACCAAAAGTATGTTATTCAAAAACCGAACAAATTCAAATACATTTCTTTCTGTACCCTGCCAAATCATAAATATATCTGACCCACAACTTTATTCTTGGTGTATAATCAGTCTCAGAATATATAAAGATGTTTAAAAAAAAAAAAGATGAAGCGGTTCGCCAGAGACAGAGCATAATTGGCCCCCATGCCACCCCCTAGTTTGCTTGTACAAGATATTATCAAATAGAAAAATATTGTTCTGTCAGGTAAATTCCAATAGTTCATTTAACATGGTAATATGTAAAAGGTACAAAGCAGATCTACTAGCATAGAATATGATCTACGGTCTTGAGTGCCTGAGACATATAAATGAACATCCAAGAAATCAATCTCTGTGGGATGTGAATTGTATTCCAAAAGTGTTATTCAAAAACTGAACAAATTCAGATACATTTCTTTCTGTACCCTGCCAAATCATAAATACGTCCTCTATATAGATGACCCACAACTTTATTCTTGGTGTATAATCAGTCGCAGAATATATAAAGATGTTTTTTTAAACATGAAGCGGTTGGCCAGAGACAGAGCATAATTGTCCCCCCCTAGTTTGCTTGTACAAGATATTATCAAATAGAAAAATATTGTTCTGTCAGGTAAATTCCAATAGTTCCTTTAACATGGTAATATGTACGAAGCAGATCTACTAGCATAGATATGATCTAGGGTCTTGAGGGCCAAAACATGTTCAATAGAAGTATATAAAGCTTTCACATTTAAGGTGACAAGGCAATAATCTTCCGTCCATGAAAATCTTTCCAACAGTTGTAATAAATGCATCGTATATTTGTATTTTATTAAGCACCTTAAACCAAAGTGCTGTAAATAGGATACAAAACAGTACAATATAAATGTTTAAACAATACAACCCAGAAACGAATCACTCAAGAATGTTGAAGTAGGCAAGATATTTCAGGGAAACACGGAACTGAGAATAGACACAGATAAAGTGAAGAGAAAGTGGAAGAGCCTTCCAGTGAAGAGGAGCAAGTAGTTCAAAGGAACGAAAACAAGACTGTGAATGGGGGGGGGCGAGGAGCCAAAAGTAGGGATTGAGAAGAAGAGCGAAGAGAACGTGATGGTATATAGAAAGATTTTAGAGCAGTAAGATAGCTAGGAGCAAGACCATACAGAGATTTAAAAACAAGACCGAAAAAATTCATTTTAATTTGAGATTGAAAGGGTAGCCAACCAAAGTAGCCAACGAAGTGTTGCAAGAGAAGAGGTTATTGAGTCCTGCGGCGAGAGAAGACACAGAAGGCGAATAGAAGAATTGAACACTGATTTAAGAGGTGCAAGAGGAGAGTTGGGGAGCTCAAGCAGGGAAGATGAACAGTAGAAAAGTCAAAGGAAAATTAAAGAAGAAATTAGAAGTTTAGATGCTTGAAAGGTAAGAAATGGATGAGCCTTGCGAATAATATAGAGATGAACAACAGGAACGGGAAGTTAATGAGAAGTGATAGGAAAAAGAAAGATTTGTGTCAAAGTAAAGACCAAGATTATGAGTGAATGGAGAGCGGAGATGGAGGAAAGGATATAAAAGAGTGCAAGATGCAGAGAAAGATTGTTGGCGGGAAAGAACAATACCTCGGTATTCCCGGCATTGAGGTGAGATAATGGGGATTTAATTGCAACCAAGCAAGCAGAAAGATTGTGATGAATTTCAGGAGAGAAAGAGGAGAAGGAATTAAAAAATCGGGTGTCTTCCGCATAGAAATGTCGAGATAGCCCAAAGGAAGAAATAACAGCCGCAAGATAGGATGCATAGATCGAAAATAAAAAAGGACTCAAACCTGACCCTTGAGGCTCTCCGTGGGCAAGCGAGAATGACTCAGAGGACTTGCCTGCCCAAGTGACCAAACATTTTCTATTAGAGAGTGAGTGAAACCAAGACGGGACCGAACCTGAAAGACCAAAAAATGAAAGTGAAGCCAAAAGTAAGGAGTCGTCAACAGTGTCAAAAGCAGCCGATGGATCAAGATGAATGAGAAAGGATGAGAGTATCGTACAGAAAGAAGAGTTCAGCACTGAGAGAAGAGCTGTTTCTGTAGATTGAAAGGGGCGGAAACCAGATTGAAATTGGGAAGAATAGTAGAATTAGAAACAAATGTGGAAATCTGAGCATAAGCAAGCAGTTTCAGAAGTTTATTAAGATAAGGTAGTAGGGAAATAGGACGAAAGTGGATCAGCAGTGGGTTTCTTCAAAATAGCAATAATGGTTGCATGCTTACATGATAAAATGAAAAGTGGAGGTGGAAAGACAGATTGAAAAAGGAGGCAAGATAGGGTACAAGAAAAGGATATACCTTCAGAATTAACGGGTCAGTAGGGGAAGCAGTAGGGTGAGCTTTAGCTAGCAAAACGAAAACATCAGAGTTAGAAACAGGAGCAAGGAGGCAGAAGGCATAGGAACTGGAGAGGAGGGAGAGGGCCCTTGGGGTGACTTAGATGCTTCGATGTCCTGACGAAGAGACAGCACGTTTGAGGAAAAGTGAGCAAAATCGGAGGTAGATAGAGTAGAATTACAGAATGATCAATAGTAGGAGAGCAAAAACATGCAAGAGTTTGAAAAAGATGCCTAGGGTGAGTAGACTGAGTTTGTAAAAGATCAGAAAAATAAAGACGCTTAGCAGTAAGTACAGACATCATAAAGAGAATGATAAGAGAAATAAGAAGAGGAGCAATCGGGCGTGGATTTAGTCTTGAGCCAACACCTTTCGAAGCAACAAAGACGACGACGCATGGAACACAGGTGGGGAGAGAGCCAAGGTTGAGAAGTTTTGCGAGTAGGACCGAAAGGTAATAGGTATCATGGAAGGGTATCTCTTAAGTATGCAGGCAACTTGCTAACTTTCTTAGATATGATGTATCTCAAGTACTTTTCTGTTATCCAACCTATCCCTCTTACAATGGGCCGACCCTCTGGTATAGTATCAAATGCTTTGTGAATCTTGAGTAAAAAGTAAATCCTAAGTAGTCTAGGATTTGCTGTTGATAAATACCTCTTATCATGGTATGGTATTGTGTATTTATATATTGCCTATACACAGGCAAGTGTTTTCAAAGCGCTCAAGGAGGGTGGGAACATGGGGGGGGTGGGGAACAGTCGCTCAGAGCCCTTGAAATTCGGAGACGATAATAGTCTGCACAGACAGAGTAAGTGCGTACAAAATACATTTAACAGTTTGGGATACAGCAAATAGGCCTGACAGGGATTCTGCAGTTTTTACAGTGCAATTAAGGGGTGAAGACAAGGGAGAACATACAGGTCATCTTCAGGCAAGGTGCGTAAGGAACAAGCAAGTGCACAGAGGGACACAGGGCGGGGGAGGATCAAGTGCACCCGGTCACTTGAGACTGGGGTAAGTGCAGAAAGAGCCACTCTCTTGGGTTAATGTCTCAAGTGCATTGAGTGTGGGTGGGGTGTAGGGTCCCGGGGCAAGTGTGAGGGAGGACTGGCGGGCTGCCAGGGACCAATGATACTCACGGCAGCCAGTCAGCATGCTGTAGGGAAGAGGAGGGAGAGAGGGGAAAAAACAGAACTAGGTTAGCAGGATAGAGTGAGTGAGAGAGAGAAGGAAGAGGAAAGTCTTGAGTTTCCGAAATTTAAGGAGATCCGGCTCAAGACTTAGGGCGGCAGGGAAGTTGTTCCAGAGGGTGGCACCTGCTGAGGATAAGGTTCTCCCTCCAACCGTCTGCTTGGAGAACTTTCTCACTTGCAGACGGGGTATCGGGAGGGAGCTTCAGGACACCGAAAGTGAACTGGAGAGCCTGGCTCGTCTCGAGAACGCCACTCAGGTAGACAAGACTAGGATGAGGGACCTTCAGGTGGCGTGCAGCGCTCTTTGGGATCGACTATGTAGATTGAACCATAGGAAATATACCGAGCGGCTGCACGCGGGGGGCGACAAGCCAGGCAGACTGCTAGCCTGGCTGTACAAGAGCGAGTCCCCCCGAGTGGTTATTCATGAGATCCGTGGTAAGGACGGTTGTCTTCGCAACACTCAGGATGGGGTGAACGAGGAATTCCTCAGGTTCTACAAACGTTTGTATGAGGACACTGGGGAGGACAGGAGCCAGGACATCCTGAACACACTGGAGGACATTGGTCTGCCCACCCTAGACGACCTGGAGCGGGAGGAACTGGACGCCCCTATCACTTCAGATGAGCTGGAGGTGGTGATCCGGGGCCTCCCCACGTGTAAGGCACCTGGAGCGGATGGACTGCCTGGTGAGTTTTACAAGGTGTACGTGCAGGAGCTGCTCTGGCCTTGTATAACGAGGCATACGAACAGGGAGAACTCCCGTTGTCCCTCCGTGAGGCCATGATTGTCCCATTACTGAAACCAGGCAAGCCGGCTGTTGAGTGTGGATCTTATAGACCATGCTAAACCAGGACAGCAAAATACTCACAGCGGTGCTGGCCAACAGATTGAAGAAGGTGATTGGCAAGCTGATCCACCCGGATCAGACGGGATATGTCCCGGGCAGGAATATCAGTGATAACCATAGGAGGCTGCACCATGTTATCGACCATACTAAGGATGACACGGGCGAGATGGCGGTAGTGTCGCTAGATGCGGTCAAGGCCTTTGATTCAGTGAGATGGCCTTGGCTGAAAGCGGCCCTGCAGGGATACGGCGTGGGCCGTGGGTATATCAGATGGGTCCAATTGTTATATAGCAGCCCGGTGGCGAGGGTCAAGACTGGGGCCACAATCTCGCAACTTAGCAGGGGGACCAGGCAGGGATGCCCTTGGTCACCCATGTTATATATACTCGCGCTGGAGCCGCTGGCGATATGCCTGCGGCAACAATACGGAGAGGTGGGCATTAACACCGCCAGCGGCAGCCACTTCATATCTCTCTATGCGGACGACATGCTGCTTTACTTGCGCTACCCGGAGGAGAACCTGCAGTACGTACTGGATCATTACGCTGTCCTCTCGGGCATATCAGTGAACCCCAGTAAGTCTAGCCTGTTCCCTCTGGGCGGGTACAGGGACGTCCCGCTGGAGAGGCTGCCTGTGTTGCCAATACCATGGCGGACCGACACGTTTAGGTACCTGGGGGTAAATATTTACCACCGGACTGAGGCGGTACACAAGCATAACACAGAGAGAGCCATAGAGGGGGTCAGGAACAGCATGACATTCTGGTCCAGATTGCCCCTGTCCATGATGGGGAGGGCGGCTTTGCTGAAAATGGTGGTCCTTCCCAGACACCTGCATTTCTTCGTGAACGTCCCGTATTTGATCCCTAAGAGCCTATTTGTTCGACTTCATAGTATGTATAGGGGCTTTGTGTGGGGTAACTCCAGGAATAGGGTGGCCCTGTGGAAGCTCCAGAACCCGTACGAGAAGGGGGGTATAGGCTTGCCCAACTTCGAACTATATTATCTGGCAGGGCAGCTGTTGTATGTGGCCAGGTGATTGCCTGATGAAGATTCGGCGGAATCTAGGTTGCTGCGGGAGGATGCGGCCCCATACTTCCTGAGAGAGGTGGTGTGGCTACAAAGGAATAAAATGACGGGAAGAGGGCGACTATTGAGGTTGGGTTGGGAGGTCTGGCACAGAACATGGAAATTGATGGGGGAGTCAGAACCGCTATCTTGGCAGGTCCCGCTGGTGGCCCTGTGCGAAAACGACCCCCAACTGTTTCAGTCTGTCCATAGGCACTGGGAGCCGGTGGGCCTGGCCACGCTCGGGGACATATGGCGGGAGGGGAGGCGTTGGACTTCCAAAAGTTGCAGGATGAGACGGGGGTGCACAGAGGCCAGTACATCACCTATGCCAGGCTAGTGAAACGAGTTAGACAGAGATGGCCGGAGACGGCACTGGCAGATGATCCTGATGTCACCCTCGAAACTATGTATGATGTCTCGGAGGGCGGGCATGAAATATCACGGATATATGAACTCCTCAGAACGAAGGCTGGGAAAGAGTTGCCCCAATTGAGGCATGAATGGGAGGAGGAGATAGGTGGACTCATGACGGAGGGTCAGTGGAAGAGGGTCCTGGGGTATCATAAAAAGGTGTCCCGAAATGCACGGCTCCAACAACTCCAGTTCTACATTACTCACAGGGCCTACCTGACTCCCCAGAAGATAGCACGGTTCGGAGGCTCGATCACTCAAAAATGCCCCAGGTGTGGGGAGGCGGACGCTGGGTTGCTACACATGTTTTGGGCCTGCCCGGAAGTGTATAGATTTTGGGAGGAGGTTAAGATGAAGCTCGCAGGTGGGGGAATGGTGTTGGACGTAGGATCTGCCTGGTCGTGTATGCTTGGGATCTTCCCCAGGCCCAGACACTTTAGGCACCTGAGCAAGCTGATTGACCTGGCATATGTTCTGGCCAAACGCAGGATTGCCATGAACTGGAAATCGGCTAGCAGGCCGAGAGTGGAACTATGGTGGGCGGACCTTATGAGGTGGGCGGAGGCTGAATCCGTGGTATGGTTTGAAGCGGTCACTAGAGGGGGCGAGGAGGAGATAGGGCCCTTGCTGGCCTGGCGACAATTGGTGGCCTCTGTGACCCACCCACAACAGGGCTTGGACGAATCTGAGAATTCGGAAGAGGAACCTACGGACAATGTTCCACCGGACAGTGCCCCGACTGAGGATACATGGGAGCCGGCTCTGGCTTGATGGGGGGTGGGAGAGTTCTTTTTTCGTATTTTCTTTGGTGTTTCTGTACATAATTAACAGTTGTATTGTGTTGTGTGTTGTTTGTTCTTCTGAAATATAAAATCAATAAAATATTTAAAAAAAAAAAAACTTTCTCACTTGCAGAAGGTTGGAGGTAGATGAGCGGAGGGCTCATGAGGGACAGTATTTAGGTAGGCAGCGTTGCAGGTAGGTAGGTCCCAGGCCCCAGAAAGCCTTGTGAATAATGCAAAGGGTCTTGAATTTGATCCATGCAGCCACGGGAGCCAGTGAAGGGATTTCTGCGCTGGAGAGATGCAGTCCCTAGCTTGATGCCAAGGATAAGTCTCACAATTCTGTTCTGGATGAGTTGCCGAGGGCACAAGGCAGAAGAAGGGAGGTTGAGGAAGAGGCTGTTGTAATAGTCCAGCCTCGAGAGAACCAGGGCTCTGGAGACAATGAGCCTCTGGGGGAAAGTGTGAAAAGATAGAGTACCTCTGAGGAGGTATAGATGATAGTTAGATTTTTTAGCGATGTCTGAAATATGAGAGGAGAAGGAGAGAGTGGAGTCAAAGATGGCCCCAAAGTCTCTTGCTTCGCAGGTGGGTGCGGGCGCAGGGCTAAGGGAGGCTGGCCAGAGTCAGAGTGGGAAAGAGGGAGCCAGGGTCCCAGTGCGAACGATCTCAGTCTTAGTGGAATTGAGGTAGAGGTCGTTTGCAGCACAACATGACTGAATAGCGGACAATCAGATATAATCAAGGAGGACACGGCGGCTGAGGGTACCCTGAAAGATAGTTGCATGTCATCCGCGTAGCACTGGAAGTTGGAGGTGAAAGTGGCAATCGCACGTGCCAGGGCAGCCATATAGAAGTTGAAGAACCAGGGGATAGGTTAGATCCCTGGGGAACGCCACAGGTTGAGTGAGTGATAGTCGAGTGAAAGTTTCTGAGTTCCACCTGGGATGGGCGGTCGGAGAGGACAGAGGTTGACCACTCCAGAGCCTGACCTGTGATTCCCAGGGTCTCAGACGTGCGATCAGGATGTTGTGGTTAACAGTGTCGAAGGCAGAGGAGAGGAGAGGAGAGGTCGAGGAGAATGAGGATAGAGGGGGTGTTATTGTCAAGATTTGAGAGAAGTTGTTCAAAAGAGCAGTTTGTGTGCCTCTGGATGCTCTAAAGCCAGATTGATTGTTGTGGAAGGAACCAATGGATTCAGTTTGGAGGTTCAGCTGAGAGATGGCCAGTTTCTCCAGGAGTTTGCCCAGGAAAGGAGTGATGGAGATCGGGGGATAGTTAGCCGGGCATGAGGTGTAGCAAGTGTTCCTCCCTGACCTGGTTATCAGTGTAGGAGGGATCTGTGCACTATTGACACCTGGTACACCACACGCTAGCTGTTATCGGCCTTGTAATTCCTTTCTTGGAGGCTTTGTGGGTCTGAGTCGATAAGGACAAGGGCACTTCCCTCCTGGACGTCCTTTCGGTTCTTGCTGCCTTTCTCCTCTTGAATTGCTGTGCCGGAACAGCTGCCTCGTCGTCAGGTGTGTGTAATTATTAGCAATTGCCTGACTCTGACCCTTGTGTTGGGACATGTCAGGCAAACGGCTTTGTTATTAGTCTGTTGTCTGTCACGGTGTAAGAAAGTGTTCATGTCGGAAAAAGGGGAGGTCAATTTTCTAAGTATCCTTCGTGGTAGGATCGAAAAAGTTGTCATAAGGAAGGGGGTGGTTGGTTAACTTAGAAAGGTGAGCTTTGTAGGGTTTGTGAATTGAATAGTGGAGATCATGGGAAGGGTAGTGTTTTGTCACAACAGATTGAGAGTTCGGGAAATAATCGGAGGGACATGGGGGAGACTGATTGGGAGTTTTCGGGTACACAATTGTAGAACAGGGATTCTGGGAGATGTAGTGTCCTAGTGCAGAGGGTTTTTAGTTTCGATTGGATTTAAAAGATATGGAGGGGTCGTTGGATTTGGGTAAGGGAGATTCTTTGGGTGGAAGGGAGATAGATGTGGAATAACCTAAAAAGGCCTCAGGGACTTCGTCCTCCTCGCCTTCGTCCCTAGTGCAATACTGTCTCACATAGGGGATTTCCCCAAGCATAACCCTGGACTCATCTACCCAAGTGATCCTCCCTCCCTCGCTTGTCTGCTCTGAGGGCTGGGATCTGAGAGCGCCAGCCCTTCCCTGACCACCTGAATAAGGGATTTTCAAGGTCTACTTGTGAAAATACACTCAGGTTTCTTACAGATGGTACAGGACATATGGATTTCTTATTCTAATATGGTGGTAATGTATAATATGCAACAATTCTTATGCGTTTGGTGAATGATATCATTTGAATCGGATGCACATGATTTTAGTCCTGAAGAAGACCTGATGGTAAAGGCTGAAACATGTGTTGGCAGCAGTCCATTAAAGAGAAACGACTTGGCAATAACTTTGGAACATTGCTTTTGTTTTGTATATTTTTGATTTATAATTGTAGGATATAGCGCAAATGGTCACTGTGAGACTTTGAACCTTTGGAGCCCCTCTTTTCCAACTCCTCCTCACCTGAATCTCTGGTGAAATCCTTCCGTCTAGGCTTTCTGGGTTCCTTGCTCTTCTTTTGATGCAGATACGGACGTGACTCCCCAGAGGCCACCGTGACCGGATGGGGAACCAAGCCCCGGGAGCCCCCCGGGAGTCCGTCCCCAATGTCAGGGAAAAAAGCCGTTGGGCTAGAAAAAACCCCTGTTGAGACGGAGTCCTTCCGTAGGTTTCAGGCAGTGAATCAGTAGCATAAATAGTTCAAGGAAACTGAACACACTGTTCCCAGTATCCGGGAAAGGAGTCCTTTAGAAGTCCAGCTCCTATTACCGGTGGTGAAGGTAAGGAACAGAGATGAGAGGAAACGGCAGTCCAAAAGGAAATGCAACTTGACTGTGGAGCTCGCAGGCGTCCGATAGCCTGACAGAAGAGCACTCGCAGGCATCCAATGGCCAGACAGAAGAGCATGAAGGTAAGATAAAGGAAAAGCGCGAGATAAAGAGAGGGAGGGAGCAATAGGAAGGAAAGGAGAGCTGAAGACAGGAAGAGCAACAACACGGAGGGGAGATAAACAGAGGTGTAAGGCTTACCTCTCGGTGCACTTTAACAGAGACAAACCACAAGAAGATAAACCCACTAAGATGGGAACCGCGGTAAGAAAAGAACAACTGTATGGAAATACAGGAAAACTGATAGTATTAAAGAATAGCACGAAGGCTCGGAAAACTAGCGTTGAGTGTAAACAAGGTAAACGGATACAAAACACCAAAGCCTCGGTGCGTCCCACGTAAATACGTGCCGGCGGCCATATTGGGAGAAGCATAGACCGCTAAAGACATTCCCAGCCGCCAGACTAGGTACGTCTCCAGCGACTCCAGATCTTCCACGGGCGATGCATTATAGTCCCGTTTTTCTATTTTACTTATACATTCATGATTTAGGGCTAGTGCCAGGTTGGTTGACCAGTGCATTGCTCTCCAATCCCTTGAACTGTATGAACCTTTTTTTGATTTGTATGAAAAGGCTGTTTTCTATAATTAGGTCGACAATTTAGTAGCCCATTCACATTCATTCTTATCCTAAAAGTAGTAGGTTCATACTGTCCCATGAATTTGTTTTCCACTATTAGTAAAAACAAGCTACAAGTATACTTTTCTTATGTGATTTCTACAACTGAGTTTCACGGTATTACTGAAAATGTCTACTACCCTTGCATTACAAAAAGTAATCTAACAGTAACATGGTTTGACTCCCTTGAATAGATGTGTTCTATTCTAAATGTGGTTAATTGGGTTGGATTTACCTCGAATTTCAGTTAGTATTCTGAATAAGGTCTCTGCTTTGGTCTGTGTACCGTAAGCATTGTGTTTTGTTTTTATAGTGCGTTTATGATTCTACGACAAAGTGTTTACTCCCCTCCTGGTCCCCCAAGATTTATGTTGGCCTACTTGTATTTAAAATAAACCTTCATTTTTATATAATACTTCTGGGTCGAAGTGTTTCTTTTGAACCATTTGTATGCTACAGGTTCTTTGTACTTTCCTATAGCCCTTTCTCCCTCCTAAGATGGGCCTGGCTGCTTTGTCTACGCTACCAAATACTCAGGGGGTACAGCCTTATACTAAGAGCAGAGTTGTGTACTGCCTGAGTGGACAGTTTTGTGAAGCCCTTAATTGGACTTTAGGAAACAGCCCCTAACATGTTCCATACAAGCAGTTATCAAAGAAGTGTTGGACCCAGCTGAATTGAACAAACTCATTTCAACTAAAACGCAACATTTATTGACAGCAAACCATCCTCTTACTCCCATTTCCTCCATATGTCGCAAGATTAAATAGTCTTTAATCAATCCCTGCTGGGTGTCCGATTGTGGCAGCGACAGTCGGCATACTTGAACCTCTTTCCAAATATATAGACCAGATCATAAAACCACTGATTACATCTACCCCCACCTTCCTGAAGGACACAGATTTATTGAGGCAATTTGTATTCTCTGGCACCTACGTGCACTAACATGTTGTTCGCGAGTGATGTGACCAGCCAATACCATGCGAAGTGGGGTTGAGCGCCATGGAGTGGTTCATCCTCCAACACGACAATATAGGAGCTGACAAAACCTTTGTATTTGCACTACTCGAATTGGTCTTGAATAGATTTTTCTGCTTTTAGAATAGTCTCATCTCTGAACTGGTACTTCCATGGGGGCGAGTGTGGACCCAGGTTATGCCATTGTATTTGTGCATTACTTCTAGCAGCATCTGATATTAACGGAGAGGGCACAATCTCACATAATCTTCTTTAGACGTTATATTGATGATATCATTTGTGTCTGTCATGGTACCAAGACTGAGTTAATTTTCTACATGACTGCATTCAATTCACTTTTGCACCGACTAGACAGCAATGCGTTTCCTAAAAACCCATCTGCAATTCAGTGAGGGGAAATGTACTTCACTTTATACCAAGCCAACAGATAGGAACAGCTTCCTACGTGCAAAATGTTTTGATCCTCCGAATACTATGAAAGGGTTAGCCTTTAGTCAACTGGTAAAACTTTGGATAATTTCTGACCCAATGGAATATGAGAAACAATGTAACCAGATGCTGGAGCGCTTTAGAGCAAAGTACTATGTTGACAGACTTATCAGTTGCTAAAGCCAAAGCTGATGCGTTGCCACGAGATACACTACTACAAGAATGACTTTGGCGTGAATTGGCTAATTTGGTTTACACTTACAAGTACTTACGTCATAGTAATCGAGTAAAGCAAATCATCTGTAAACATTGGAATGTTTTGCAGCATGATGATGTCACTGCTAATCTCTTCCCTGGCGAACCCATCTTTGCCTATAAAAATAAAATGTCCATACAGGAATCACTGGTACATGCAGAAAGTGAAGCTATTAGACTGTCGAATTGGTGTAAACTGGGTGCCTTTCCATGTTAAAGGCAGACACAAGTGATCACAGTTTTAGGGTGTTTATTAAACTATATGCAGGGGTGAGAAAAACGTCTAATCTAAACCTAAAGCTAAAATGGGATCAAGCTACAACTATCAAATAATAATAATAAGGCAGTCCTAGAAGCGTCTTGTCAAATCAAAAGGGCCTATACATATTGCCAATCCTCACCACTAAGATACAAAAAGAGTGTGGGAAAATGTTCACCAGAAAAGAAAGTGTTCTCAAAATGATATGTCAAAATGGTAGGGCAGGGTCTCCCTTCCCCACATGTCAAGAACGGGACAAGTCGAGCACAGCAAACTCCTGGGCCTCTCCAGCATGAGGCTCACAATTCCAGTTCAACGATACCAGATCCTTCAAGGGCCAAGTCTCTTTCCTTCGAAGGCTTGCTGGACCAAAACAATAAACAAACACACACAGATTCTTTCGGCAGTCTTGCACTTTGGGCGATTGCTCTTCGCCCATAGGATCTCCCTCTGCTGGGCTCAGATCCTCCTTGCAACTGCACCTCCCTCCGTCGGGTTCACTATGGCCTTTCTGTAACACAGTTCATGTATTTTTAACACAGTTCAAGTTTTTCTCATTTTCCTCAGGAAGCGGGGGTTTCCTTCTCCTAGCTTTCTTGCGGCATCCCTCTGTCGGGTTCACACTTGCCTTATTTCACAGTTAACAATCTTCTCTGAAAGCGGGGTTCCCTTCCCTTAGCCTTCTCTCTCAACCACCAGTCAGAGACCTCTGATTGTACAATGGATTTGACGTGACCTTTGTAGTACCAGGGCCTGCTGTTACTTGTAGTTGTCAACACAAAAGGGGCCAGCAAGAGTCCTTCGACTGAGCACTCCTACGGCGCCTGACCACTCTGCAGCTAGCCCTTCTCTGGGTTTTCACAAATGTTCGAATATACGCAAGTTCTCCGTTACTGGATCCACTCCCCAAAGACCCCTCGCCCAGGTGATCCTCCTCCACTGGTCCACCCCAGGGAACTGGATCCAATGGCGATGGCCGTGTCCTGGCCACCTGGATGACAGTTCTCCGGGGACTAGCGGGTGAGACACCTTCAGGTTTCTCACTGGACTTTGTGATGGGCCACTTGGCTTTGCCATTGGCCGTGGGGATGCCAGACTGCCTGGCATACACCCGCTTTTACGGTTTTTATGCAGTTGGGTTACTTATTGCTGCTATTTGTTTCTTGTTTTTACTTCATACTGTTTCTCTCATGCCTTGCTATGTAGTTGTTACTTTTCTATGTTTTGTTTACTGTAGTATTGACATTATACTCCTACGTCCCGTCCCCTTTCCTCCATACTTATGGGACATCTCTCCGTCCTGTGGGACGGGACCGGAGCACTTTGTAAAAAGCATCCAAAATTTTGCAAAAATGTGTCCTTCCTCTCTTTCTTGCGTGGGGGCCCGGCACGCGGCCGTATCCCCGCCCACCCTGGCTCTTTCCCACGCATCGCCCCTCAGTCCTTTTTTCCGTTTGTTCGGGACTGGACGCACTTGCATCCGTGGAAGATTTCCTTCCCTTTTTTCCTCTCTGGCTCTCGCTAGCGATCGTGTATGTCTGTCTGTCATTCAAACTAGACTTTCCAGATTGTTCATCGTGTCACCGACGCTTCGCGAGGGCGGATCCCCATCCTCTTTGTTTAGAGTGTTTGGGTCCGGATCACCATTGGCACTCCTGTTTTTACTGCGATTCCCTTTCGGTCCGGGCACTTCAACGTCGGTTGGAGCGGTGGGGGGAGGTGTTTCGACTAACTCCTTCTTTGCATTTTCAGGCGTTCATCGATGAAAAGAAGAAACACCTGGTAAGTTCTTTACTTTTCAGAGCTCCCCGGCCTGGGGATACCTTTCCGGGTTCCTTCCGGGCCGGGTGGGGCATTGATCGCTCTGTCACCGGGGATTGCCCTGAGGTGCCCGTTGGGGCCTAATAATTGTACCAGAGTTTTCTCCAAGGGTCTTCGTAAGGGGCCTGTGGATACCGGAGCACGCTCGGAGGCCCCTCCTGTGGGGGCTGCTTGTAGGCCCAGTTCTACTGAGTCGTGGGGTACCAGAGCTAGCTCTGAGGCCTCTCTATCGGTGTCCCTCAAAAATAAGACCGGGGTGCGCCCGAGGCCTTCGTTGGGCTTGGTGTCACTGAACGGATGTTCGAGGCCCGCGCGAATAAGGCTGTTAAGACCTGGGTCCGAGGTCCCTTGTACAGATGCTAAAGTTACCAACATTTCTGAGAGGTCTCACAAGGCCTCATCGGTGAAGCTTGTTTCTCACCGTTCCCGCTCTTGTGGCAACACCAGGTCTGTTGAGGGGGCAAAGAAGGAAAATTCTTCTTTTACCGGCAGTGCCGAGGTCCTTTCTGGGAAGGCTAATTTGGCGGTTGGTATGTCGCAGAAACATTCCAGGCCTCATAGTACTGACTCTGCCAAGGTTCCTTGTCTCAAGGCTAAAGTTAAGACCCCTGATCCATCGACGGGGACCTCTGCCTCACTTCCTCATGTGCCGCAGTTCTCCTCAGGTGATGACAAAATGGCGCCCGTTCCTGCCACAACCGCGGCGGCCATTTTGGGTGCTACCCCTACAACTACGCCATCGGCCTCAGGTGTAGGGCTTGGTTCCGTGGGTAAACATAGAGTTCCTTGTGTGCATCCTTTTCGGCCAGTTTATGATCGGAATGACCGGATGCCCCTTCCGCACAATGTTTCGTTGCCTGTGGGGTCGGCACCTTTGATTTATGTGGATACGTCGGTGGAGGGGCCGGTGTGGCACTCTTCCAGATTACGTCCCTGGAATTATCCCCCTCAGAGGCCTCCTCTGGTTCCAAAACAGTCCCCGGAGGAAGCCTTTTTCTGCAAATTTCAGACGCTCATGCGTACCGACCCCATGAGGGAATATTTCAAAGGGCTTTTTAGGGAGATATGGCCGCCCGCGCCTCCGGCTCCACCCGTTCCTCCGGTGTTTCCGCCGGCGTCTCCCTTGCCTACGGTGCATTCCCCGACTCTTCCGTCTTTGCCCCCTTCAGCCCCCATGGACAAGGCAGCGCCCGACACGGTTTATCAGGATCCTGACCTGTCGGATGACGCGCAAGGCGATCAAGACAACAAGGACCTGCCCCGCTCTATCAGAGCTTTTCATGACCGGGTACTGGACATGATGTGCTTCTTGGATGTTCCGGTGCCCGAGGCCCCCGCTCCGCAGGAGGGCGTGCTTTCTGGGGCGTTCACCCTGTCTCCTTTGGAGTGTACTGGCCTGTTCTTGCAGAAGGACGTTCTGGCCGAGGTCCGTAGGGTCTGGGAAAAGCCACACTGTGGACTTTTCATCAATAAGAAAAATGAAGCGCGATACAGGCTGCATTCTTTGGAAGAGGTGGCCCTGTCGTCTTGTCCGCCCCCCTCCTCCACAGTGGTGGCTGCGCCCACTTTGCAGTCCAGGCCTGCAGCATCCTCTTCCACGACGGCTACTCAGGTTCTGGGAAAGAAGGATAAGCTCCTTGACTCCCTTGGGAGAAAGATTTTCGCCAACTCGGCCTTGCAGCTCAGTCAGACCAATGCCGAATTGGTGTTAGCGTGTGCTAATATGCAGATGTGGAAAGGTCTGTCGGAGTTTGAGGAGCTCATTCCGGTCGAGAAGCTGGGAGACTTCAAAGCGGGATTATCCGACGCCAGGGTCTTGGCCCAGGATCTCCTGGAGGCTGCGGCTCTTCACGTAGACACCTCGGCTCGGGGCCTTATGCTGGGGGTTGATACCTCACGGCAGGCGTGGCTGCATGCCACCAAATTCTCAAAAGAAGTGCAGGATAAGGTGTTGGACCTTCCGTTTGATGGTAAGGAGCTCTTTCATTCCACAACAGATGTAGAGCTGACCAAGACGAAGGATAGCACTCAGACAGCTAAGTCCTTGTTGGTCCTTGTTAAAGCCCCTTTCAAAACCCAGAGACCGTTGTCGCAAAGCCGACCCTCCTCTGGCTTTAGGGACTTCCTAGATCAGAAATCTGGCAGAGTGGATACCCCTTTGGGGAATAACCGCCAGAGGCAACAACGGACTCGGTTTTTCTCCCGCTCCTCAGCCTCCCTCCCAGGTTCAGGTGGCAACACCACAGAGAAACCTACAAAAAGAGGGTTCTCCGCGCTCGCACGAGACCCCGGTGGGAGGATGCATCGCGTCTCATTGGGAGGCGTGGCAGACCATCACCGAAGATAGATGGGTCTTGTCAGTCGCTGGGGCGGGCTTCCGCCTACCCCTAACCCCTACCCCACCCTTCAACCCTCCTTTTCAGCTGTCGGGCTCGCCCTCCCTCAAAGCCGAGGTTCAGAAACTTCTGGACCTCAGAGCTGTAGAACCCGTTCCCCTTAGGGAGCGAAGGGAGGGCTACTACTCACAGCTGTTTACGGTGCCCAAACCCAACCAGGCTGGCCTGCGCACCATCCTAGACCTTTCGCAGTTCAATCTATTCCTACCCCAAGAGAAATTCAAGATGATCACGCCCAGCCAGATACGGTCCTCCTTGCCGATGTGCGATTGGCTCATTGTGGAGGATCTTCAGGATGCGTACATGCATATCGTGATTTGGAATCCGCACAGGAGATACCTCCGTTTCTCTTTGGGAGAGGAGCACTTCCAGTTTCGAGTGCTTCCTTTCGGCCTCAGCTCTGCGCTGCATGTCTTCACGAAGATGATGTCGGTGATTGCGGCCTATCTTCGTCTCCAGGGTATCCATGTGTATCCGTATTTGGACGGCTGGCTCTTACGCAGTCCTTGCCCGCTGAAAGCAGCGGGCAATTTTCAGTCTCTCCTTCAGCTCCTGTTCCATCTTGGGCTGTCGGTGAACTGGCGGAAATCTTCCATGACGGTCTCGCAGGACTTGATTTTCCTGGGTTTTCGGTGGAACATGATCGACTGCAGAGTGTACCTGTCCGGGGACAGAATGGCGGATCTGTTAGCCACGTGTCAGATGTTTGCGCAGTCGGAGAGCATGTCGGCCTGGTGGTTCCAGAGGCTTCTGGGCCTCATGGCCTCGTGCTGGTTGGCTCTTCCTCTTCTCAAGATGAGGCGGACCCAGATGGCTCTTCGGAGTTCTTGGCATCAGGGTGTGGGCCCGGATTCCAAGCTGATAATGATTCCGGCTTCCATGAGAGTGGACCTGGAATGGTGGTCATCTCTCAGCAACCTGTCGGTGGGTGCAGGGTTTCAGGACCCAGCCCCTAGGGTGATGATCACGACTGACTCCTCCCTCCTGGGTTGGGGTGCGACATTAGATCCTCTTCAGGTCTCGGATCTCTTGTCGCCTCAGATAAGCTCCTCCACATAAATAATTTAGAGCTTCTGAAGATCTTCCTAGCGCTCAGGGCGTTCAGACCGATCATAGCCAACAAGGTGGTCCGCATACGCACGGACAATGTGGTGTCGATGTATTACATCAGCAATCAAGGGGGAACCTGTCCATCCAGATTTGGGAGTTGGCTGTGCTTCATGGTGTTTGGCTGCTTGCAGTGCACATCCCGGGCCAGCTGAATGTCACAGCGGATGCCCTCAGCCGGCGGACAGTGGGCAGCTACGAGTGGGAGTTGAAGGCGGAGGTCCTCTCATGGATTTTCTTGCGTTGGGGCACACCGGAGGTGGACCTCTTCGCTACAGCGGTAAACAAGAAGCTTCCTCAGTATGCTTCCAGAGGGGGGCTGGGAGCCTCCTCTCTGGGGGATGCTCTCGAGATTCCATGGCACAACATGAGAGCTTACGCCTTCCTGCCTCTGCCTCCTAGTTCATCAAGCAATTTGGAAGCTGAAGAACTCGGTGAACTGTTCCCTTCTACTCATAGCCCTCTGGTGTGGCCGGCCAGGTTTTGGTTCTCAGAACCTCAACACCTGTCGGTGTATCCGCCGATCAGGTTACCAGTGACCCCCGATCTTCTTCATCAGGGGGAACAGCAGATGTGGCACCCCTCCCCACAATCGCTCAGCTTGGCAGCATGGTGCCTGAGTTCAAGTCTTTAGAACATCTTAACTTGTCTGCGGATAACATGCGTATTATCCAGGCAGCCAGAAAACCCTCGACTAGGTCCCAGTACAGAAGCAAATGGCTCAAGTCCTGTCATTGGTGTTTAAAGAGGCAGTTGGACCCAAGGGGGGCTACAGTTGACACGGTTTTGTCCTTTGTATCCTTCTTAGCAGAGTCGGGTGTCGATGTTCTGTCATGCAGAACTTACCTTTCAGCGGTTTACGCTTACCTTTCTACGGACCAATGCTCTTACTCTCTGAGTAACCCATTGGTTAAGAGGCATTTTGCAGGCTTGACACGCTTCTATCCTCCAATTCATAGTCCGCACCCGTCGTGGGATCTAAATGTAGTCCTGAAGGCGTTGTCATAAGCCTTTCGAGCCAATGGCCATGGTGGACCTCAAGTACCTGTCCTGGAAAGTGTGCTTTTGATCGCCGTTATGTCCGCAAGGCTGGTGAGTGAGCTCCAGGCCTTTTCGATGGAGCATCCCTTTTTGGTCTTTCACAAGGATAAGGTAGTCCTACGGACGAATTCCGCTTTCCTGCCGAAGGTGGTAACTGAATTCCATCTGAATCAGTCGATCTCCCTGCCGGTCTTTTCTCCGAACCCTACCTCAGAGGCAGAAAGGGTTCTACATTGTCTCGATGTCAGAAGGGCTCTTAAGTTCTATCTGGACAGAACTTCTGAGTTTAGGAGTTCTTCTCCACTGTTTGTGACTTTTGGTAACCCTCAGGGTAAGCAGGCATCTAAGGCGATTATTTCTCGGTGGATCGCTGTCTGCATTACGGAGTCTTTCACCGTCCAAGGGCTGAAACCTCCTAAGGGTATTCATGCACACCTGGTGCGGCGCAAGGCAGTCGTGGTTGCTTTTCAGAAATATGCCCCCTGGGAGTCCATCGCTAGGCCAGCTACTTGGGCCTCCCCATCTGCTTTTTGTAAGCATTATTGTCTGACATGAGCTCAAAAGCTGATGCTCAGTTTGGTCAGGCTGTGCTGAAGAACCTGTTTCAGTAAGGGGTATTTCCATCCACCCATAGCTTCTGTAAGGAGTGCTTGGGGAATCTCCCATAAGTATGGAGGAAATGGGACGGGACGGACGTAGGAGTATAACCAGGTTACTCACGGTAGTGACCACCTTATTCCTAGCCCATAGTCCCCTTTCCTCCATACGCCTGCCCGCCGTCCCCTCTAATAAGGTTCCTCTGTTATTGCTAATATGTCTTAGACCTGGCGATAGAAAAGGGCTGATGGGCGATGCGCAAGGCGGAGCCGAGGTGGGCGGGGTTAAGGCCGCGTGCCGGGCCCCGCGCATGAAAGAGAGGAAGGACACATTTTTGCAAAATTTTGGATGCTTTTTACAAAGTGCTCCGGTCCCGTCCCACAGGACAGAGAGATGTCCCATAAGTATGGAGCAAAGGGGACTATGGACTAGGACTAAGGTGGTCACTACGGTGAGTAACCTGGTTATTTTAGCTTGTTTAGTTGTTTTTTTATACCGTTTTACTTTGGGGTTTTTGTTGTGTTCAGAAACGCTTCTTTTTAGTAAATGTAGCTCCACATACCTGCATACAGGCATCTGTGGTTTACCCTAGTCTTTACATCTTTTCATTATGGCGACCATTTTGCCACCAAGCCTGGCATTTTGTACCGTATGTCAACATCACTTCCTGTTATAATCTACTTGCAGGTGTACAAGTGCTTTGCACAGTAATTCCTACTTCAGTCCTAGTTTGAAGTTTATTTAATGAACTAAACCAATGTTTCTTTGTAGACCATATTACTAGTCTTTCCTGTAGGAGCTACTTTGAACAAATTGTTTTTGTTTCTAACTCTGGAACAAGCCACATAAAGCTGACAATTCGAAAAGCATGAATCCCGTAAATCGATGCCAACTACTTTGAGTTGGAGCATTGAGATTGCGCGGCAACATTATTGATGTCCCGATCTACAGCCGAGGCAGCAGTGCCCTCAATATACGTGCCGTACGTGCAGAGCTGAATTATGTAAGCTTGAAGTGCCTTACCCATACGTGTATGGCTGAATGAAGCATGTAAGCTTTGTACTATTGAGATGGCCTACATTCATCAACTACAGAGGAAAATTAAGTTTCTGTAATTATCATGAGACATTTGCCACGATGTGACGGACAGCGTCATTGCAGACACTAGTGGAAAGACATGCACCGTTTCCTGTCACCTGCATTACCACAAAAGCCCCATTTTATGTCACCCGCATGACTTCAAAAGTGAGTGCTGCTTATGTCAGCTATATTGCTGATAGTGTGGAAAGTTAAGGAAAAATGAACTGCTGAAGTTTGTCGGACTACGGCAAAAATCTGAATAATATATATTTTATACGTTTTACATTGCCTACACTATGGAACCTACTCGCATTCCAAATTTCAAGTTTGTAGCATGTTGGGAAGTATGCTGAGTATTTCAAACAGACACATACATTTTCATTACAAAGTGTAGTTATGGGTGAGTTGCTCAATCCATAGGAAGAGCACTTTTTGGGTGGCTTTTATCTTGGCCCACCTGGACGAATCCTCACAAAACTTTGCAAAAACAGTATATGTCCCCATCAGATCAATTCTGTGAAGTCTGAGGTTTCGTTAAGGGGGAATAGGGGGGGGGATCCAAAATGTGTGTGTTTTTTCCCCATAGATACAATGGAAAAAAATGTTGCTCACGCCTACAGTCCAAACCGCTGGAGGGATTTTTACCAAAATTTGCGGCAGGAGCGATGGCTTGGACCCGAAAGCGTGCTTTTGTAAATTTGGTGTAAATCCGTCCAGGAGACTCTTTTTCTAAAACGGCCAAAAAAGTAGGTTAAAAAAAAGTGACATCTGGGGTTGGTCCGTGGACTCACTTCCCTGTTCGCGCCCGCTGATTGGATAGTGAAAAGCGTGAGGTGCGACAGATTTTTGGAAACACCCGCCATGTTGGATTCGCAGACAGTGGGCTATGTCCACAAACCTTGTGGTGAAAACATATTTAACACAACATTGCACTTGTCAAAGTAATGAAACAATCTCGGGAGAGGTGTAAGGGGTGATGAGGATGGAATGGGATATAGCCTTAAAAAGCCCAAAGAACTGGCGTTTCTCTTCTCCGATGTCCACGAACAGTCCGGAATCTGGGGCTGTCCTGTGATGTTCACGAACATCTGAGATGTTCGGGGACTTATATGCCTAATTCTACATTACAATGTTGGTGAAAAGCAGTTTTTGGATGGCTTACAACTTTGGTGCCACTCAGTGAAACTGCATGAAATTATGGAATTTCATTTTAGACCTGACTCTGAATGGTTCTGCAAAGTGTGGTGCTGTTTTGTCAAGCGGGAACAAAATTAAAGAGGGGGGATCCCAAAATATTTGAAAGGCTTATAAATGTGGTGCCATTTGACGAATCTGCACCAAAGTTTGCAAAAGTATTGTGACCTAAATATGAATGTTTTTGATTTTGTCAAGAGGAGGCAAAATTAGAGGGGGGGGTCTCAACATTTTTAAATGGCTTATAACTTTGTTGCCGTTTGACGAATGTGGACAACGTTTTCAGAAAGATTATAGACCCAACCTTGAATGTTTGTCCAAAGTCTGAATGGATATTTGTCAAGTGGGGGCTGAGTTATGACTGTTTTATGTATGTACATTTTGACACTTCTCAAAAAATGAAACCTGCATGGTTTTGTAGGGAACTCGTGTAAGGAGCATTGGCAAGAACTTGACAGCATGTATTTTATTTTTTTTCAGAAGTGCAAAAATGTACACAACACAGTGATAAAACATTGATGTCTGGGCAATTGGCCTGGCCGTCAGCAAGGAGAAATGTGTACTGTAATGTGCTAATTGGGGATTTCGGCATGGCCGAAGTGGCAGGTTTGAATGCGAAACAATATTCACTTGTGGTTACAGCCTGAAGTGGTGGACTAGATCACAACAGACTTGCGCAGCAGGTATTAGCAAGGACCTGAAAGCATGTTTTTGGAATACATGTCTTGTGTTTTATTTTTCCAAAGTGCAAGAATGTAAGTAGAATATTCCTGACCTCCTCTCTCCACTATCCAGAACTGTATGTCCTATTTAAATCATGAACTGGACCACCATGTAACTTGGTCCTTTCTTTCGGTTGTAATTATCTCATGCCACACTCTGTACCATTCCTTTTGTCCATTGAATGTATGTACCCTTTTTCTATACATGTGTTTGTGTAACAATATGTAACTATGCTGTGCACATGATTATGCGCCCAGCTACCTGAGGGTTAAGACGCGCTCTATAAATAAACAAACTAAACTAATGATCTACATTTGGTGTCTGGGTGGTGGGCATGGCCCTCGGCAAAAGCAAATGATTGCTCTGATTTGCTTATTGGGGAATGCAGCTTGGCCAAAGCCCATGCTCCATGGATTTGGGGACTGGCCATGGCTGCAAGCCATGAGCACTGGCCATTGGTTACATTTTGAAGTTCTAGTTTTTATTAATATACCTTCTGCCAAGAGGCTTTGTGTATATATACATACAACATAAATCATGACTCACAGCCAAGTATACAACATTGCACAATTAAAATCACATTACTGTTTGCTCCAAGAGACCCTTATCCACAATTTGGAGATAAAAAGACACAATAAACTAAATAAGATTAATATCATCACCTAGCATGAACTTGCTCCACACATCAGCAATGTTGTTAAAATCAAACATGTTATTATAGGATTTTAAAAACTTATAACGCAACTTGGCCAGACTTCCACAATCAATTATCAAATGTTTAAATGGTTCAATTTCATCGCCTCCACATAGACGACACTAGCACATTTCTTTAGGCACGCCTTTCCTTAACATTGTTTCAAGAGCTACTGAGGAAGGTAGTGACACTAGGATAAGCCACGATGTATTGTGGCAAATTTAGACGGGTGAGCCTATATTGGCCAAGATTTGAGTCTACCCATGACTGCCATTGATATATATCCAACTGTCCATTTCCCTTCAATGCTTTGAATTATGCCACTGTGCCAATGATTGAACCAAGCCTCAAAAAAACCTTGATGTAAGTTACAATGATGGTATCATTCTGTAATTTACACAAACAAAAAACATGACACATTGGCTAGTATAAGACATCATACCACTGTACAGGTCAAACTCTAGATAGTTGTTCGTGGGAAGCTGCATCAATTTACCAAGTAGCAGCGCTTCGAATGCTATAAGCGTCTACAATATTTACGGCCCCATATTGCTACTGCGTATAGCAGGATAGCTCTAACTTTAGCTGTATATCGTTAATATGGCATGTGTAGAGTACCCCACATTTCTTCCGATAAATACGCTTAGTGCATTCGCTGCTACTAAACATCGAGTTTTCACTGATTCCCAATGGCAATCCCATGCATGAGTTTAATTATTATAAGTCTTTGAAGAATTTTTGGTACTTAAATTTAACCACCAGTGAGTGGTACACGGGAGTGCAGCCCGCACCGCTGGCTTCACAGCCAAGGTCTTTTTCTATCCCACTTGAGTTTGTCATCAATTGGAACACCCAAATATTTATATGTGCACTTGTTCTACTCTCTTATTACTCAATTTACACACATTGTTCTTGGGTGTTGTTTTTGCTGGAAAGACCATCACTTTACTTTTCTCGATATTAATGGTCACGCCATTGGCAAAGGAGTAAGCGGCAAAAGCATCCAGCATTTGCTGCAAGCCAGTAGGGGTGTAATCTATCAGCGGCAAATCATCGACATAAGCCAACCAGCCAATCGCTTGTTTCCCACCTTCACTGGATTGGCACCGATGTTACCAAAAGCTTCTTCCATATCTGCCAAGTACAGATTGAAAAGGGTTGCCGCCACGATGCATCCTTGTTTGACGCCACTACTTGTAGGCAACATTGCTGATAGCCTCCCTGTGGCATTCAATCTCAAACAAACATTTGTATCAGAATATTACAACATCAGCATTTTTAACAGGCCTTTAGGAATGTTCCAAGTGTTTAGTTTCTGCCATCGACGGTTCCTCATCACCGTATCGAATGTAGCAGAGGAGTCAATGAATGCACAGTAAACACTGAGCTCTCTGTTCACCCATGCATGTTCTATTGCTGATGTCATAATCAAGAGGTTATGGGCAGTACTTGCTCTAGATCTAAATCCTATTTGATTCGGAGCAGGATTTTATTTTCGGTTATCCATGCTTTTAGTTAGAGAAGCAGGATACATGCAAAACATTTTGTGGAGATGTCTAACATAGCGCCAGGCACCTTTCTTGTACACGGTCAGTATTATATGACTTATCGTCCACGACTTGGGGATCGTACTCAGCTTACCTATTTCTGTGAATAATAAATGGAGAGACGCTGCCCATAATTCAGGCTCCATTTTCAGCAATAGGTTACATGCGCCATCCGGGCCGGCCACCCGAGAGTTGTTAAGCGTTTCTATTATCAATACTAAATCTAACACTGAAACTTTACACTCCCAAATGTCTATCGGCAGTAGAAAACTGTCTTTTGCATCTTCAGCACGGCCAAGGGTAGCTTTGATGTGGGCACTCCATTGTGCTTCTGGGATGCAATTTACTGATAGGTCTCTTTGTTTTCCACTTTGCAGTAATTGCCAAATCTCTAAAGTGTTCTTCGTGAGTGCTAGATTGGCAATGTTTTGCCATTGCTCAATCTCGCACTGCCGCTTGTGCTGTTTTAACCATTGTCTGTAGTTCTTTTTCACTTCATGAATCATAGAGGATATAGACTTGGCCTTAGTTATGTAATTATATATGGTTATAACGTGCGCTATCTCACAGCGCATAGTTGTTTTGGCTACCCTTACCAGCTTGTCATTTCCTTGCCTCTGGGGACCCAGTTTGTTTGTTCTTTCCATACTGGATTTGTAACACCGTTTCGACGGCACCTGCGTGCGGATGCTATTCAACATCGTAGTGAAATTGGTTGTAATCATTTTGTTGGTATTCGCACCGATAGGTCCCTCTGATATAAATTGAGGGACCAGGTCTTTGACTACCCTATTGGCAGAGTCTAGATTTTGTCGATTCCAATGTATACGATTTCGACCCTCATTAAAATATATTTGGCCATTACAATCGTAGTCCTCATTTTGCCAACTAACGTTTGAGACTGCCATTAAGGAGCATAGCGGGAGGTGGTCACTCTCCTCACAACTGACTATACTCATGTCCTTGATGTATTTCAATCCACCATTGTTGGGAAAAACATAGTCCAAGGTGGCGGCAGACCTACCAGCAATCCTAGTGGGCGCAGAGCCCACATCGCTATGGGTAAGCCCATTGAGTTCATGAGAAGCCAGCATCGTAGTCCATCTAATCCCTTGCTTATTAGGCTTGTTCTCATCAGCTGTGGATGACACAATCATGTTATTGCAAGGATCGCGCACTGGAAGTGTGCTAATCCTTGCATTAGAATCACCAACCAGCCAAATGGGGTACCAGTGGTTAAACTGCTGTAGTATGTCTCTGACCACTTTAGATTCTCTCTGCTTCCAACCATTTTCCGTGGATCATATATATTTATCAATATGACCACAATATCTCGCAAGGGTAAGCTGTGTAACCGGTATGTTGTAGGAAGATTGTTTTAACCTACTTATTTTCCATGGAGGTTTAACTGTCACCAACAACCTACCTTTAGGTGTTTGTATCGCTACTTGGTGAACAGTGCTGCGCCCATCAAATTGCACTACCGCCGTGAGCCATGTTTCTTGGAGGGCTGCGATTGAAAAAATAGCTAGCCTAGATAACAGCCCCTCGGCTTCAAACAGGTGCATGTGTCCCCTTGTAATACATTAGTTCCCATTTATCAATGTCATCGACGTTCCTCTGCGAAATAGGGTTTCAGCGCCGCGGGGAGTCACTGCCAATACCCATCAGGCATAGAGCTTTTCTTGGCTACGGCCGGAGGGCTACCAACTATAGTAACTATTTCAGTGGCCTATGTCTTAGGGACAATAGAGCCATTGTTGGGTGGTTGCTTCTTAGATTCACCCCCTTCTTTTCCTATTAATGACAGCACACTAGTAGGTGCTGGTAGAGATTTATTTTGGCAAATATTCCCAAGCTTAGACGGGCGATTTTTAATTGGTGGGAAGGGCACTATTGTCGCTGTGTACCACAGTCTCAGTATGTGAACTTGGTAGCCCAGGATGTAATTAAGAGCAGAGTTTGAATGAAAACATATGTTCGTGATCTATTTGTTTACAAGTTCAGCTTGGTCCACAAGCCAAATATATTGGGGTGAGATTACCCTTAATGGTATAATGGCCTGGAAAATACTCATCATAGCCCTACCATTTAATGGTATCTGCTAACCATCGCAAAAAATTTGTTGGAGTTGCAAAGCCCTTGGGTGACTCCCATTTTCTACAGTCAAGTTATCTTCAGGATGTCTCTGTTCCTTAGTACTGTTATTTGGAAGCTGCCATAGGTCAGTCAGAGAGAATTGGGCATGTTGACCAGTCTTTAACAGCCTCTGATTTTCACCCTCTGTGTCAGCCATTATATGTATAGCAGGCAAGGATGGTTCAATCAAAGGCGCTGTCATATTACTAACTGTTAGCCCATTAGTCAAGTGGACAGCTGTCTGTAGTGTTGATGCATCTAGGGCGCGAGCATCCGATTGGTCGGCACTGACCTCGACCCGGCCACATACAGCTATAGGCTGTTTTATCACAGTTTTCTTTTTGTGTTGCACTCTATTTTTGCGCAAACAGGTTTTTTGCTGTACATGAAGGCGTAGGTGCACAGGGGGTCATTTACCCTTTCCGTTTTTCATACCATGCACAGCAGCAGCCTTATTCGGTTTGTCATTTTGAAGAGTGTTAGTTAGATTAGGTCCTTGCATGCATTCTGAAGACATACTAGTACTTCGGTGGCAAACATAATAATCTTTGGAGCTCAAGCTTTGATGAATCAATGACGATTGTACATCTAGCTTGGTTTCCAATCTCTCCCTTTTGGCCAGCAATGACGTGAGCAGGTTCTCGAACGCATTAAACATGTCGTCAGAGGACATGCTCACCTCATATCTACTGACGTTTGTGTTATGGTGTAGCTTTTATGAGGCATATATATATGTAGGTTCAAGATATAGAAATATAAGCAAGTTAAATGTTGTGTTCAATAACAATGGAAAGCAAGTATTGCCATGGAAAGAATACAGCCCTGTCTATTCAATGTAGCCTTGAATGGAGGTATGTCATACTGTAAGAACATTCCATTTTGCTATGATGCTGCTGTTTACTTTTGTTGGCATTCCAAGTGAATCGGTTGCGGCTTTCCTTTGTGCCTGGTTGTAGTGTTATGCAGCTGGAGGTCCTTTCATTATAAATATAACTTAAAATAAACAGTTCCTTTAACTTGCGTTTGTCCGGATGTTCATACTTAACAGTTTGGGCTCTCCTGTAGTATTTTTGTCGATTTTAAATGTGGGTCCCACTTGATGCCATTACCAACACCCTTTGGCATGGTCGTGTTCCTATTTCGGGCATCGATCTTGCATATTGCATCATTCAAATTTATATTAGCATTATTATTCATCCCCTCAACACAGGCATGCACGGCACAATGGGGTGACAGCATGTAGGGGGTAGGTGCTGCATCAACAAAAGACATTTCTTTGTTATTTCCCAAATAGTCGATATCAAGTTCCTCTAGCATGGAACTAGCAAGACTGATATTGGTGTCAACTGTAAAAGGCAGACCAGGGGACTCGGCGTGCGCCATTGCCTTCTGTGTGTGCACATTGCCCACAGTAATGGGAGTATTATGCTCCCTAGTAGTAGGTTTGGTGGACTCCCATATACGTGTCTTAGAGGGGACATTATGTCCTACTGTCACCATATCAGATATTACTTTTCCATCGGGCTAACGGAGGCAGCCAAGGACACGCTTGTGTTTCCACAAATAACATCACTAACCAGTTTAGAGCTAGCACATCCCAATTCATTCGTAAGAGTGACAACTAATTCTTTTGTCGCTAGGTTCTTCATATTAGACAATGATGATAAAGTCTGCGATATGGATGTAGGAAATTTTGCGTAGTGTTCAGTCATTTGTTTACTTGGGTCAGTATATTTTTAGGGTGAGAGATCACGTTTGGAATACAGATACATCTATTTCGTAGCGCCTTATGGGTGACGAGCTCACACTCCATATCGACCATGCCGGTGCACACTTTGCGGTACTGGGAGTGGTTTAAGTATTTGTTACATAAGTGTCTAATACTTGCTGGACCACTATAATACTGCTCGGTTAGCTACACTCAGCGGAAACTTGCATTACCAACGGGTCTGTAGAATGAAATATCGAGGATCAATCACCAGCAAAACCGTAGTCGCACTACTCTCCAGCTACCTCTAAGCATAGACACAACATAGACATAACTTAACAACTCTAGTAACACGGTGCTAGTAGGAGTTCACAATGCCATGCAAGTGATAGCCAAGATGTACCTTAGTCAGAACCACGGGCGGGTCACAACGCAGCAACACGTGGCTTGATACTGACGGGATAACAGGATAATTGCTACGCTTGTGAAATCAAACCTGTAAAGCGGTCAACTATCAGGTTAACGGCTGACGTGCTGCGCTGCGAGTAGTGAACAGCCGAACAGCAATTTACAGAGCCACTTGTCTGAGCGCGCTCAACGCACAGTTTGTGGAATTCTGGGAAAGGGCGGAGCCAAATCCTAAAAATCAAATAAAATAGATATTAAGCCTCTATGATTCTTGTTAAAGCCTCTAAATTATATACCAATCTTCTAAGAGACCAAAAATATTGCGTTTCCACTCCTTAAAGGCTTACCAAATCAGCGATGTGTTATTGTATCAGCAATCCTCTTGATCGTGATCCAAGGGTCCCAGCCGAACAGCCACTTACAGAGCCACTTGCGGTTACATTTTTAGGGTATAGTGGACACTGAGCTAGGATATAGGGTAGGTGCAATGAATAATAGGGATGGTTTGGTTCGGCTGGGTTCATGGTGGAGCCTTAAGCCGTAGGCAATTGAACGATGATTTGCATCCCCTGTATGCACTGCTGATAACGACAGACATAAGTATGTGTTGCAAAAAATACATTTTATAATGGAGGGTTATGGAGGGTTATAGTTCTTTCATATATATTAAAAGAGCAAGTGTTAATAACTTATATACAGTGATGTAACACCATGAAACATTTTCACTTATAAAAACCTATCATGGTGGCAACAGCAAAGACAGACACAAATGATGGCAGTTCAAGGGTGTTTATTGAACTGTAACTGCAGGGTGGAAAAACGCCTCATCTAAACCTAAATCTAAGATGGGAGCAAGCTTCGACCATCAAATGAAAAATAAGTCGGTGCTTGTGGCGTTGTGTCAAAGTAAAAGGCCCAGACTAAAAGCCTATTGCCAAATCCTTACAACTAATTACAGAAAGAGTGTGGGATAGGGTTTTCAATAAAGAAAGAAGTGTTCAGAAATAGTAAGTCAGGATGTGATTTCCAGGGGTCTGCCTTCCCCCACGATTTGAGCATGGGAGACCGTGGATCTCCTGAGCACAGCACACGCTCGAGCTTGCCCAGCACGAGTCGACAGTTCCGTACCAGCTATCAGGTTCTTCGATGGTCGTCTCTTTTTTTCAATATTTGTATTTGTATTTTGTATTTGTATTTATTTTATTTACAAAGCGCAGCCAGGCCCGGAGGCATACGGGCGCGTAGGTTAGATCTGGTTACAGTTACAATTGAGTGCAGTAAATGTGGGTTACGTTAGAGTTACAGAATGGTTACATACTTAGTATTACAGATAAATACATTAATTACAAGGTGTTCCGTCAGCCGTCAGTCGTTCTGGGATCTGGAAGGTTAGGCTGTCATAGAGTCCATGTTGTGAAGCCAACGCTTCATGTTGCGTTTGAATAGGTTAAATGAGGGTTCTGACCTAAGGAGCGCGGGGAGTGCGTTCCATAGTTTAGAGGCTTGTACAGGGAAGCTAACTCCACCCGAATTATGGAGTTTGAATCTCGGTATGGACATAGTGTTAGCTTGTGCTGCTCTAAGTGGTCTAGATGATGTATGAGGTGTAAGTTGGTTAGTGAGGTAGGCTGGTGCAAGGTTGGCCCTGGCTTTGTGTGTGAGGGCCAGAGTTTTGAGGGATATTCTGTGCTCTACTGGGAGCCAGTGTAGTTTGCGTCTAGTCTCAGAGATATGCGACTTTTTAGGGATGTTGAGGGCAGCCCTGATGGCATTATTTTGAATTTCTTGCAGTTTGTTGATATTTTTGCGGCTAGTGCCTAAGTAAAGGGCATTACAATAGTCTTACAATAGTCTATTTTGGACAGGACTAATGCTCTAGCAAGGGTAATGCAGTTGGGTGAGGAAATGAATGGCCTACATGCAGTGATCAGTTTGCAAGTGTAAGCGGCTGATGATGCTACTGCATTAGTTTGTTTGGAGAAGGATAAAGTGGCATCAATATAGATACCAAGGGTTTTAGTGTTGTTTGAAACGGGGATGAGATTACCATCTATAGTGAAAGATTTGAAAGCGGAGTTAAGATTTTTAAGTTTGGCGTGAGTGCCAAGGATGATCAGCTCAGTTTTTTCGTCATTGAGACAGTCCATGATGTGCCATCCATGCTTGTATTACTGAGTATATTTCATTGAAGGTTTTGCTGTCTGTTTCATAGTTACCCGAGATAGGAATGAGTATCTGGGTGTCATCCGCATAATTGGTATACGTGACACCCAGATAGTCAAGGATATTGAAGAGGGGCTTTGTAAATACATTATAAAGCGTCGGGGACACACAAGAGCCTTGCGGGACTCCACAACGTACTGGTGAGGGTTCAGCAGAATCAGTGGGAGAGAAAACCCTCATGGTTCTGTTAGCCAAGCAGTGGCTGTGTCTGAAAAATGTGCTGCAGTTTTCAGGTGGTGACAAAGTGTTTGGTGGTTAACCAGATCAAAAGCTGCTGACAAGTCAAGCAGTAAGAGGAGTGCAAGTTTGCCGTTGTCTTTTAGGATTTGGATCTGGGTAGTGAGAACTATTAATGCAGTTTCCGTGCCGTGTCTCGGTCGGAAGCCGGATTGCCTTAGTCCCAGGAGATTATTCGATTCTAGGTAGGCCTGTATTTGTAGATAGGCTGCTCTGTCCAGTATTTTTAATAAGAAAGGTACGGTGGTTATCGGGCTGTAGTTAGATGGGTTGGCTGGGTCAAGAGTAGGTTTTTTGAGAAGTGGAATGGCCCACGCGTCTTTTAGGTTCAGGCACTACTCCGGATTTGAAGGAGGCAATGATGAGGTTGGTAATAAATGGTGCCAGATCGTGTGCTGCTGCTTTGATGATCGGACCAGGGCAGGCATCACCTTGGCAGTTTGATGGTTTAAGTTTCCTAATGATGTTTTCTACTTCGCATATTGAGAGGGGTGAGAAATTGAATGGCTTACATGTTGAATTAAAGGTTAGTGATTTGTTTCGTAGTTGTTTGTAGTCAGGGTCAGCTAGTAGCAAGGATTTTTTCGCGTTGATTTTAGATTGTAGGCGAGCTATTTTATCTAATAAGGCCTTCTGAATATTACTACACCATAGTGCGTCAGTAACACATTTGTCAATAGGGGCAATAGGGGATTCTAATTCTTTTATAATCTTAAAAAGTTATTTTGTGTTGGATTCTGCTTGCGTAATCCTTTTGTTGTAGGTGTCTTTTTTTTAGCAAGAAGGATGTCTTCTTTGTAACTAGAGGATGCTAGGGTTAGTTCAATCTTATTGGTTGCTGTAGGGCACTTTTTCCAGTGTGCCTCTGCAGTTCTCTTAGTTTTACGTAATTCTCGTAGCTGCGGCGTGAACCATGTATTAAGGTGTCGCTGTGGTTTTGAGAATAGCCTGGTTATAGGTATCCACTAGAGCTGTGGGGTCAGTGTCTGAGTCAATATTGTTCAGGATGGGGAGTAATATCGGTAGGGGTTTGTTAGGTGTAATGTCTTTCTTATTTCTCGTGCTGGTGGCTGGGGCGATGGTGGGAGCCGGATAGGGTGTGTTGGCTTTGCTAGCAAAGGTTATTTTATGATGATCCGACCAGATGCATGGATCATTGTTTGGAGATCAATAGAGCAGTTGAGGTGAGTGAGCCAGTCCAGTGTTCTACCTTTTGATATGAGTGGGCTCATGAATAATGTGGGTGTGACCGAAGTCGGATAAGGTATTGGCTAGATCATGGGCGTTGGTATTCTTTAAGTCGTTAAAACCAAGATTGAAATCCCTGAGTAGGATAGTTTGTGAATTAGGTTTAGTGTCAGTGGTTATGAGTGATGCAATGTCCTCTATAAAAGAAGAAATGGGACCAGGTGGTCGGTAAATAAGGTGCCTTATTGCCGTGTGGTTGGGTGATGGAGGTAGTTTGATGGACAGGGATTCGGCCGAGGGGATTTGATGATGCGTCCTGGATGACTTTAATGTCGAAGGTATTTCTGAATATGAGGGCGAGTCCACCTCCCTTCGTCTGATTAGTGTTTCTGTTGCATCTAATGATGGCATAATAGTTAGGTATGGCAAGGGGCAGAGATGGACTGGAGGCAGCGTTAAGCCAGGTTTCCGTAACTGCGAGGAGATCAAGCTTTTCGTGAGTTATAAAGTCAGCGATGTCCAAAGCATGGGCACGGACAGACCTAGCATTCACCAAGGCTGCTTTAATGAGTTTGTCTTTTGCGGGGATTTTTTCTGGTGGTATAGGTTGCTCATGCAAAAGGCTAGGGGCTAGCTTGTCTGAATCAATAGCCAAATTGGCAAGGTTGTGGTCCATATGCAAATTTTTGATGCTACTGTAGGTGTACAGTTGTTTTTTTTTAACCCATAGTCGGGTTCTTAATCTAGAATTTCTGATTAAAATGCTAGGGTGGTGCGAGCATGGAGAAGTGGGTAGGATGGTTCTGGAATTTAATCTGAGGTTTCTGTTAGCAGTAGTACAAGGTTGGTTTGGTGTTGGTCTGGTGGCAAAGTGACGTATCCAGAGTGCTGGATTATCCAGGTACGGGTTTGCAGATGTCATGGTGCTATGCAACGAAGTGAAGGTAATAGTAACCAAGCGTGTGCTGGTATAGGTGTCTTGGTTGGTATGTGGGTCAGGTTGACTAGTCCAGCGTCTAGTATAAATGTACAATAGGTGGAGGAGGGTAGTTAGGCACCAATACATGGTGTGGGTCGCGTTGCTAGTAGGCAGGAGTTGAGAATTTCAAATATGTGGTACTCTAGAAGCGTGTTAGGAGTCAGTACCGTGCGACCATAAGGCACAGCACAATCAAGTGTGGTCTGTAAGCGACCAAGTGGCACAACGCTAGTCAATCAATGTGGTCTATTAGCGATCATAAGGCAAAGCACAGGTCCAAATGTGGTCTATTAGCGACCATAAGGCATGAGACAATCAGATGTGGTCTGTAAGAAGTCTCTTGCCTTTGAGGCCTGATGTATCCAACAAACAAACACAAAGTTCGGTTCTACGTATACTCTGGGTGATGGCTTCACCTCTGGGTCCCCCTCTTCTGGGTGGCGACCCTTCACCAATCATACTCAACAAATCGACTAAACAGTTCCTTTTCCAATGGACTTTGGGTGATAAATTCTCACCCCTGGATCTCCCTCGGCCGGGCTCGGACTCAAATGACAAGGATGACCATTCACTTCCCCTGGTCTTCCAATACTTCTTGCATTTACAAATCTTTGGGGGTCATTACGAGTTAGGCGGTAAGGGGTTAACAGCACCGGTAAAGGTGCCGGAGCCGTGAACCCCTTACCGCCTCATTACGAGTTCTGCTCGCGGGACCAACTAAGGCTGCCTGGTAAAACCAGGCGTCGTTAGCGGGTCCTGCGAGCACCCTCCCCATTCCCATTGAGCCCTATGGGGGCTCAATGGGAATGGGGATGGGTTCCTTGAATGAGGCTTGAATGAGGAATTTCGGGACCCTCCAAAGTCGGCATGGCCTGGTAACTCCTCATTCGAGGAACCCGTACCCGGTAAGGGGGTAGCCATACCCCTATTAGCCGAATGATTACCTGCTAACTCGTAATTACCCCCTTTGTCTTTTTAAACAGTTTTTTGGGCTTTGCCTCTTTTTGTTGGCTTCCCCCTGCCGGGTTCACTCTCGCCAACTTTTACAGACCGTTCACTGTGGACACCCCGCGGTCGGGTTCACTTCGATCAACACACTATTCATAGGGACTTCAGGTCTCACCCCCTTTTTGTTAGCATCCCTCTGCCGGGTTCACTCTTGCCAATCACACCTTGTTCTTAGGGACTTCAGGCCTCTCCCCTTTTTGTTAGCCTCCCTCTGCCGGGTTCAATCTTGCCAACTTTTATCAAACAGTTCATGCGCTCATTTCACCAAACAGGATTCATGTCCCTTAGCTTCGCAATCATCTGTCAGTCAAAGATTTATGACGGTACAGCGGATTTTACAAGACCCCTGTATGACCACTTTGACCTTTTCTCACCTCTTCCTCAGGGCTTCTGATTACGTTAGTTGCTACCATCGGGTAATCGCCCAGAGTTTCCTCGCTGAGCACCCACGTGGTGCCGGACTCCTCTGTTGCTGGTTTTCCCACTCTTTCATCAAGCGTATCTTTCAGCTTCTCAAAAGTTAAAACTAGCTGTTGGCTATTTATCGTTCAACACAGTTTGGTTTCTTATCGACACTCCCCTCGACTCACCGGCTGGGATGAACCACTTAGTTTTCTTTCTCCTTGCAGTCAAGGTTGGTACCACAGAGACACGCGCCCATCCCCGGCTTGGTAATCAGTGGAGGAGGGTCTTGTGTACCATTGCCATCTGTTGCCACACATGCTGGCTATTGTTTGCAGACTTGTGTTTCCTTCTGCAGATGTTTCACAGGCCTTGGTCGGAAAGGGCAAGGTTGCTTCTCTCCTTGTCACCCTCCTCTCAGTCTGCGCCATCTTACTCCTCCTCTTGAACTGCCGTGCTGAGTTAGCTCTCAAGTCGTGCCTGCTCGTCTTGTGCTTTTTTTTAATAATTATTTTTTATTGTGTATATTAGTTTATATTAAAACTTCTTAACACATTACATAAAATCTCAAAATAGTTCAAATATAAAACAAACCATTATACGAAACAGAAGCAACAATAGAAAAGCATAAACTAAATCATTCGTACAATGAAAGTAAAATTCCTGAGGAGAAAAAGGGAAACAAAAAGGAAAAGAGAGATATTAACATTGGTGTTACTCACCACTCCGAAATAGGCCGAAGTTGTGGAGGAGTGACCTTGGAGATGATGGTGGTACAAGAATCGATATTCAGCCTTCCATCCCAGCTCCCCTGAGTACAAGACTCAGGCTGCCTCAAAGAGGGGCTCTTTTCTACAATGTACCTCTCTGCTGTTTCAGTTGGGACAGAGGTGTCAATTGAATAAAAGAGCGGGGAGAACACACACCGCCAATACCAATGCTGCAAAGAAATACAAAGATATTTGACAGTGTTGAAGTTAAAGCAAGTAGTCAGAACAGTTCAATGAAATGGGAAACTACCTAGGTAAGTATTGGAGTGGAGCTTCCCCGGGGTGTATCTACAAGAAATATAACACAATGAGTGGGAATATTCTAAAGAGCCTTTTAAAGTATCAGTTCCAACTTATATATCGAACTAGTAAGAACTAACCTGAATAAGGATATTTTGAGGACAGGAATCCAGGAAACAGAAGACAACGAAAGGAGAAAATAACAAACAGGAATGTTAGCATAGGGAAGTAGCCCGGAACGTCACGAAGGTCACACTAGTGCCGGGTTGGTGCAGTTTCAACAGAGCATTTATATGCACTTGAAGACAAGTTCACAAGATAGTCGCTCAATGTCCCAGAATCCAACAGAAGACAAATATCCAAACAAAGTCGTGGAGAGAAAATAGTAACAGAGACGGGATTTGCCAATTATAAGTATGTACCTGAGCACACATGCATCCAGAATAGGTGTAGAAAAGTTCCGGATAGTTGACAGCAAGTTCTGTGTGCAGAAACGGCAACCTGGAATGAAGTACCGCAAGAGACAGAAGGGAGCCGGATCCAATAACGTTCCGGGTCAAAAAACCAGACGAGCACGACAGGAATAAAGGAGGAGGCAAGCCAATCCAGTAGTCAGGCAAGGGTCAAAACCAGGAAATCGGATGAAGAATTGTGCGGAGAAGACACAAAGTAGAAACGGACGTAACCGCTTGTAGCTTGTAACGCTAATTAGCAGCAACGAGCCCCTTGAAAGACGGTGGTTTTATAGCCGTAAGGGGGCGTGTCTTGCCATACGTCTTCCGCGTACAGGACATGTCAGCTGACCCAAAGTCCGTCGTAGTTTGTACATGCGCCATGGCAACCTGTATCTGGTCCACAGAGGAGCTTGTAAAGAAGTCGTATTCTGCAAGGAGGCCCGCGGGGAAGCCCGAAGTGTAACAGCATCCTCCCCCAAACACTCCGGCAACCCCCTGGCGGAATGGAAACTCCTCAGAAGATCCGGACAATGTAAATTGGAGAGAGGCTCCCAGGTACGGTCCTCAGGCCCATAACCCTGCCTATCCACAAGGTAGAACAACGTACCCCTAGATGCCCTGCAATCCAGGATACGCAAGACCTCATACTTCTCTCCATCCACCAAGATTAGCGAAGGGCTTGTAGGCAGCCGAGTCCCCTGGATGAAAGGCTTGATCAGGGAGACGTGAAAGACTGGATGTATCCACCATGAGCGCGGCAGGGAGAGCTTGACTGCCACGGGATTGATAACATCAGTAATGGCATAGGGTCCCACGTATTTAGGCAGAAGCGAGCGTTTGCCCGCAATTCGTAAATTACGGGACGGCAACCACACCTTCATGCCACTCCGATAGACTGGTGCAGGGGATCGATGCACATCGGCATATTTCTTGGCACGATCTTGAGCTCGGAGTAAATGACAGCGTACATCCCGATGAATCTTACCGAGATCTCTTATGCAGTCTCTTGCTGCTGGATTGACAGCCGGCAATACCGGATCAAGTGGGAGTGCCCTAGGATGACCACCATACAGGGCAAAAAAGGGAGAAACCCCTGTTGATGTATGCATAGAGTTGTTATATGCAAACTCCGCATAAGGCAGAGAAGTAAACCAAGACTGTTGGAACTGAAGGCACAAACAGCGTAGGTACTGTTCGATAATAGCGTTAGTTCTCTGAGCCTGCCCATCCGTCTGAGGATGGTAAGCCGAGGAGTACCTGTCCTCAATACCCAGAGAAGCTGTAAGAGCCTTCCAGAATCGTGACGTAAATTGTGTACCACGGTCGGAAACAATAACCAAGGGTAATCCAAAGAAACAAAACCCATTCGTCAAGAACAGTCTCGCCAATTCCGGAGCCGCAGGCAAGCCAGAGCAAGGTATGAACAATACATATTTTGTGAAATAATCAACAATCACCCAAATGGTGTCATGGCCCTGAACGTCAGGAAGTTCCACAATGAAATCCATTGACGGCATCTGACAAGGTTTGTACGGAACAGGAAGAGGTTGGAACAAGCCTACTGGTTTGGCTCTAGAGGTTTTACACTGAGTGCATATGGAACAAGTCAAAATGTAGTCCTTTACATCACGAACCATGGAAGGCCACCGAGCCCAACGCCGTAAGGCTTCAAGAGTCTTTTGACTTCCTGGATGTGCTGCAATCAAAGAATCGTGAGACCAATGGAGCGCTAAAGCTCTAGCTTGACCTGAGGGTATATAGACGCGCCCTTGAATGAATGGCATACCATGAATTACTTCCAGGTTGAAGTCAGTGATCTCTTTTGGATGGGTTGAGACCCAATCAAGGATGATTGAACGCAGAGAGGGCTGAACCAAACATCCACAAACAACTTTGTTCGGTAGGAGAGGAAGTGCTTCGACCTGTTGGGACTGGCCATTCGCATGTAGGCGAGAGAGTGAGTATCAGCCGAAACTTGAGCTTTAGCAGGACGGTATGTGATAACACATTGATACTGTGAAAAGAATAAATGCCACAGCGCCTGTCTAGCTGTAAGGCATTTCATAGATTTGAAGGCATTTCATAGATTTGAAGGCTAACAGACTGCGGTGATCCGAGTATACCGTTACAAGGTGTTTGGCCCCCAGAAGGTGATGTCTCCATTCCAAGAATGCGTCTCTGATGGGTAAGAGTTCGCGTTCCGTGATGGAATAGTTCCTTTCGTAAGCTGTCAATTTGCGAAAGAAGTAGGCAACAGGATGAATCTCGCCCGAATGAGGACAGGTTTGTGACAACACTGCCCCAAGAGCATAACCCTAAGCATCAGCTTCAACAAAAAAGGAAGCTCGGGATCGGGATGTTTGAGGACCGGGGCGGAAGTGGTGGCCGGGGCATTACATAGCCCAAAGGGCATGACAAGGTATTCAAATGGACCGTAACGCGTTTTGATAGCGGTCTTCCATTCGTCCCCCTCTCTCATACGGACCAGATTATAAGCTCCTCTGAGCTCGAGCTTAGTAAATACTTTGGAAGATCCCAATTGATCAAGGAGGACAGAGATCAGAGGAAGAGGGTACTGGTTTTTTATGGTTGCTGCATTCAAAGCACGATAATCAATACAGGGACGTAAATCCCCTTCCTTCTTAGGAACAAAGAAAAGTGGTGATGCAATTGGTGATTTGGATGGACGAATGAATCCCATGGCCAAGGCCTTGTCTATATAATCTTTAAGGACTTCATCTTCTTTGAGAGTGAGGGAATACACTCTGCTGGATGGTATTTTTACTCCCGGTATTAGAGCCTATGATTGCCCAATAGACTTATGTGGAGGTAGTCTCTGCCATCCCTTTGTCAAAAAGCATCTGCGTAAACTGCATATTGAGAAGGTACCATAGAGACAATATTATTAGAAACAGCTCCAATATGCATAGTAGGAGAAACCAGTGCCCTGACCGGACTATCCTGGGTAATTCCAAGTAATGTAGTGCATTGGGTATTGCATATATTGGAAGGGAACTGAATCTGAGATGTCGACCAGTCGATGGCAGGGGTATGAAGCTTCAACCATGGAATACCCAGAATGACTCTGTAGGCCGGTGCTTTGATGATATCGAATGATCTCTTTAGTATGGCCTTCATCGGTACTCCTATGTAGTGGAACCGTTTGGTGAGTTACCATTCCCGATACAAGAATTGAACCGTCCACTGCATTCACTGTTTCAGGTATAGCTTTGCGAATCAGTGGTATTCTTGACATAGAGGCAGAGCGTTGATCAACATAATTACCTGTTGCACCTGAATCAATCACGGCTGTTGTCTGGAATGAAACACTGTGATTCAGGGAAAATATAACGGGTAGGTGAACTAGATGACTCAGATTCTGTAATGTAGAGTCCAAAGGTGAATTTCCCGACATAGGGACTCTGTCTACTGTCGGGATTTGGCGTTTCCCGCCTTTCTTTTGGGTTTTTTGGGACATTCAGGCAGTAAATGGTCAGAGGCCCCACAGTACATGCAGAGATTGTGTGATCTATGATATTCTTGTTGAGCTGGGGTAAGTGGTCCCCTAACCACACCAATCTGCATAGGTTCTGGCGCAGGAAGTGAAGAAGACAAGGCCTCTGCTGAAACCGTGCTGAACAATGCTGGTTTCTTTTCGCCACGTCTTTCGGATTTACGGGCATCAATCTGAAGGACTAAATCTAGCAGTTCCCCGAATGCCGTGGGGACTACAGGAACAGTGGAGAGGATGTCCTTTAACTCATCTGAGAGGTCTTGATAGAAGACGGCTGTTTTCTTTTCTTCAGGCCAGTCAATTTCTGCTGCCAACTGATTGAACCGGGCCAAATAGACCAATAGGGAATTGTTCCCTTGTCGATGCTTTAAGAGTTCCAGGTCAGTAGCTTGAGTAGTATAACGTGTATCAAATACTTTACTCATCATAGCAAGAAGGGCATCACAATTGTAGAGAACATGACTGTTGGATTCTAACAATGGGTTAGCCCATGCGGCTGCAGTGCCTCCTAAATGTGACAAGACAAAAGCCGCCTTAGTTGTAGAAGTTGGAAATGAAGCGGAACGGCACGAAAAATTCAGTTTGCATTGGTTAATGAGTGTTCGGTATTGTTTAGGATCGCCTAGGAAGCGTTCAGGAGGAGCTAGAGGGAACTGGGTTGTAAGCATGATCGGGTTTGATTCCTGCTGCGGAGGTGGAAACCCTGATCCTGACGCTGTAGCACCAGCACCGGCCATCTGTGGCACTGGTGTGGTAACCAAGGCCTGTATGGCGTCCATACGCTGGTGCAGTGACTCTTGTGCATTGGTCAAGTCGGTTCGTAGATCCGTGACCATTTGCACGATTTGAGTCAAAGCATCACTGGCCTCCGTGGACATTGTTCGTGGCTGCTAATTCTGTTACTCACCACTCCGAAATAGGCCGAAGAGTGACCTTGGAGATGATGGTGGTACAAGAATCGATATTCAGCATTCCATCCGAGCTCCCCTGAGTACGAAGACTCGGGCTTCCTCAATGAGGGGCTCTTTTCTACAATGGGCCAGAGCTTTATTGGAAATGCCGACGAAAGTGTTATCAAATATCAGTATATCGTCGGCATATCCCAACCACCCCAATTTTCTTTTCCCTATTTTAGGGAAAGCATTTTGTTTCTCCAAGAAGGTCCCATGAAAATCTGCAAAAAAGAGTTTGAAAAGAGTGGGTGCTAGGGGGGGCGTGGCTACGAGAGCCATGTAGGAGGGTGCTAGGGGGGGCGTGGCTACGAGAGCCATGTAGGAGGACGCGTTCTGGAGGAGCTCCCGAGATCCTGCAACGATCCGGGCAAATATGTGCGGTACGACGGATCGCTGACCACCGACGATACACATGATGGTGTGTGAAGGTATTGGCAACGCATTGTGAACTTCTGGAGAGAATAGGATTAACGGCGACGGAGATCGGTGGCTACGAGTTAAAAGACTCCGCGAACAAAGGGCGACTCAAAATGGCTGACCAGGGCCCGGGATTGGAATAGAAGCGAGTTGTACGGTGGCCTAGCTGTGAAGGTGCACTGTACACAAACTTGCTACTTTAGCAACCGATCGATTTCCTGAGCCATGTCGAGCAGGCCGGTGCGGCCGAAGGTGAAACAGCCTACCTTAGACGATTTCACTAAAACTCCCCCGAGCCAGGACACTACCAAAAGTAAGGATGTGCTGGCTGGGAGTGGCACGACGTCTTCGTGCACCAACCAAGAAATCCTGGCGGCGATTGTGGAACTGAGGGCGGCCTGGGAATCAAAGCTGGAACTGGCCGTTACTGAACTAAAGACTGCACTGGACCGCAAGGTTGGAGAGGTCCAAGAGGACGTTAATCTGCTACGACAAGATGTCAGGGCCCTGGCGGAGGGCACGGAGTCCCTCGAAAAAGAAGTTGGCCCGAATACAGCAGATTGCGCCACTCATAAGGCCGACTTGCATGCCCTGACACAAAGGATGGGCAACCTGGAGAGCAGAGCGGAGGAGGCTGAGGGACGAGCCCGTCGCAACAACATCCGCATCGTGGGCCTACCAGAGGGGATAGAGGGCCGTGACCCTACGGATTTCATCGAATCCATGTTCTTAAGGAGATACCTGGAGGGGCCCTATCTCAAGGATTTGCAGTAGAAAGAGCACATAGAGCCCTAACTAGGAGGCCACCTCCGGGGATCCCGCCTAGGCCTGTGATCGCCAAAATCCTTAACTACCGCGACCGGGAGAGGATACTGGAATACTTCCGTAAAGGAGGGACGATCACGAGCGGAGCGGCAAACATCACGGCTTATCCAGATTATACTCTGACTGTACAGCGTAGTCGCATGAACTTTGGGTCTGTAAAGCGGAGGCTGAGAGAAGCGGGCCACAAATACATGTTACTCTATCCTGCAAAATTGAAGGTCTTCCATGCACATAAAACCTTGTTTTTTGAAACCCCGGAGGATGCTATGGGATGGCTCGATGCGCAAGGATGCCCCCAGGAATCAGAAGTTCGGCCCAGATAGGGCTCGGAAGAGATACGGGAATCGTAAAATGGCGTCGCAAGATGGCGTGGCTCGTGGGACTTGAATATAGTCGGTGTGACCCCTTCGGTAAAGAAGGTCAGATGATTGCACTATTTGTCAAGACACTGTGAATGTTTATTTGATCGGGAGCCTTACGGGGCGCTACTCTCTACCCCACAATAGTTTTAGTTGGGTGGCCGTTAGGGTGACCTCACCCTACTGGGCTCCGTTCACCGACCGGTGCTTGCGTAGCTAGATGTGGGGGTGCCTGAGCTCTGAGGCTGGAGCTGGGCAGCAGTTGGGGTGTGTGATGTTGGGGAAGGCACGGGTGGGGGGAGGGGAGGGAAGTTGGGGTTTAGTTGTGTATATAGTTGAAGGGAGTTTGAGCTTATATGAGGAGTTACTGGACTGAAACGCTATCTGTGTCATGTGGGCGGTTGGGGGTCGCTACATGGGAGGCAGGGAGGAACGTACTTGCCATGGGAGACCTTAAGATTGTCACCTGGAATGTCAGGGGACTTAATAGTTATTTAAAAAGGAATAAAGTTATGTTGTACCTCAAAAGGCAGAGGATTGACATTGCACTATTGCAAGAAACACACCTGAACCGGCACAAGTTAGAACTGGTTGAGAAAAAGTGGAGTGGCATGGTGGTGGGCTCCCCGTACTCTGCCTATGCCAGGGGAGTGCTAATCTGGGTAGCACCGCACGTTCCGTTCAGAGTCACGTGGCAGGAAGTGGACACGGAGGGCAGGCTGGTTATGCTCAGAGCCCTGGTAGAGGATAGAGAGGTTTGCATTATTAACACATACGCCCCCAATCAGAATGCTGCTGCATACTTCAGGACCCTATGCACCCGTCTGGGCACATGTGTGGGGGGAGCGATCATTTGGGGAGGGGACTTTAACTGTGTTCTTGACCCAAGGGCAGATAGGTCCGATGATAGGATCGATCGGCCCACCCCGGCGGCCAGAGTATTACAGACGTTGCTGGGCGACTTTGGGCTGGCGGATGTTTGGCGACTGAAATACCCTGATACCTCGCAGTATTCTCACTACTCTGCTCCACAGCGCCTACACACGAGATTGGATTATTTCTTTGCCACGTCAGAAGTGGTGATGGCGACCACTCAAATTGAATATAAAGCGAGGGTCCTGTCGGACCACTCGCCCTTAGTGTTGACCTGGCAGTATGGCCGCCCTCGTGCACGGATACCTACATGGCGCCTCCGTGCGGAGGCGCTTAGGGACACGGTTTTTAGGGAGGACATCAGGGAGGCGATCCAGCGGTACTTTGAGGTTAACACGGGCAGTGTAGATTCGGCTGGTACACTTTGGGAGGCATTCAAGGTTGTGTTACGAGGGGACGCTATTTCCAAGTCAAAGGGCCTGCAGGGTGGGGTTCTGATGGAGCTAGAGAAGGCGGAGAGACAATTGGAGCGCGAATGTAGCAAGGCAGGAGGGGACGCAGACCTAGTACTTGAGCTGCAGCAGCGGTGTTCGGAGCTTTGGGAAAGGCTCTGCAACCTTAACTATAGGAAATATGTTGAGAGGCAGCATGCGGGTGGAGACAAAACTGGCCGCCTACTGGCATGGTTATATAAGAGAGAAACCCCTAGGCCCCCGATCAGGATGATAGAGAGTACGGAGAGGAGGTAGACACCCAAGTAGGGGTTAATGCAGCCTTCCTTGATTATTATAGAGCACTGTATGAGGACAAAGGGGGAGAATATCAGGCAGAGATCAGAACTACATTGGAAGACATAGAGCTGCCCAGGATTAGTGATGAAGAAAGAGAGGAGCTGGACGCACCTATTACACCTATTACACTAGAGGAACTGGAGGAGGTAGTGAAGGGATTGCCCACTTGTAAGTCTCCGGGCACGGACGGACTCCCGAGTGAGTTTTATAAAGTGTATGGGGCAGAAATACTCCCCCCGATGCTAGAAATGTTCAATGAATCTTTCGAGAAGGGTCGGTTACCGGAAACGCTCAGAGAAGCGCTGATAGTGCCGCTCCCCAAGCCTAATAAACCCCGACAAAGCTGTGGATCGTATCGGCCGCTGTCGATGTTGAACCAGGACAGCAAGATCCTGACGGCGGTCCTGGCCAACAGGCTACGAAGGGTCATCAGTAAACTGATACACCCGGATCAGACGGGCTATGTCCCCAACAGAAACATAACTCACAATCACAGGCGACTTCACCGGGTGATCGAAGAGGGGGACAGAAGTGATGAAGAGATGGTGGTGGTGTCCCTAGATGCAGTTAAGGCATTTGATTCAGTGAGGTGGCCGTGGTTGCTGGCAGCCTTGGAGGGATACGGGTTTGGGCCTGGCTACGTGAGGTGGGCGAAACTGCTGTACAGCGAGCCACTGGCCAGGGTGCGCATGGGATCTGTGATATCCAAAAGGTGGCGACTTAGCAGAGGCACCAGACAGGGATGCCCCTGGTCCCCGATGCTGTACATATTGGCCCTGGAGCCCCTGGCGGTGTACCTCAGACAACAGTATGACTTGGTTGGCATCGAGGTGGGAGGAGAGAACCATTTGATATCCCTATATGCTGACGACCTGTTGTTGTACCTGAAGTATCCGGAGGAAAACCTCCAGTACATTTTAGAGGTCATGGAAAAGTATGCGGAGTTGTCCGGCATAGCGGTTAATCCCAGTAAATCGAGCATGTTCCCGCTGGGGAGCTTCATTGGGGTCCCTCTGGAACGGTTGCCGGTGTTGCCCGTGCCCTGGGCAACTGAGTCTTTCCGCTACCTCGGAATTGATGTATATCATGCTGTGAAGGAAGAACACTTGCACAATACCGAGGCGGCGGTAAAGAAAATCCGCGATAGTATGCGGTTTTGGGAGAAGCTGCCGCTGGCAATGGTGGGTCGGGGGGCGATGCTTAAAATGGTGGTCCTGCCCAGGCTTTTGCACTTTTTCAGCAATATACCATACTTGATACCCAGGAAGTTCTTTGTCAAACTTGATAGTGTATGCAGGGACTTCCTGTGGCACGGCATCCGCAACAGGGTAGCCTTGTGGAAACTGCAAAATTTCCACGATAGGGGAGGCATCAAGCTGCCGAACTTTGAGGCCTATTATGTGGCCAGCCAGCTGCAATACGTGACCAAATGGCTCTCTGATGAGGAAACTCCTGAGTCTAGGCTGGTTGGGAGGGACTGCGCCCTGTTTTATCTAAAGGAGGTTGTCTGGGTCCCTAGGTCGGACTTGCAAGGACGCCCATGTATGTTGCTGTTGGGGTGAAGAATTTGCCGCAGAATGTGCCAGTTGATTGAGAGCCCGTACCCGTGCTCCCCGCATGTGCCACTGGTCGCCCTAACTATGGGGGACAGCCAGCTCAGGAAAATTATCAGGACATATTGGGAAACGGTTGGGCTGGCCACATTGGGAGACATATGGCAGGATGGGGCCATTAGAGAATTCGTAGACCTGGGTGAAGAAACAGGGCTGCACGGGGGCCAATATGTTACATATCTAAGGCTGGTACAGATCATCCGCAAGACTTGGCCGGAGACGGTGCTAGCGGAAGATCCGGACGCACTGATCGGAACGATATATGATATATCAGAGGGCGGGCATGAGATCTCTAGATTATATGAGGTGGTGATGACCCGGGTGGGGAAGGACTTGATGGATTTGAGGCTTTATTGGGAAGCGGAAGTGGGGGCACAGATGACTGATGGGATGTGGGAACGGGCCATGGGATACCATAAGAAAGTGTCCAGGAATGCTAGATTGCAGCAAATACAGCTGTACATCACGCACAGAGCATATATGACCCCGAAGAAAATAGCCAAGTTTGCGAACGCAGGTAGACAAGCATGCCCGAAATGCGATGAAAAAGACATGACACATATGTTCTGGTCCTGCCCAGTGATTGAAGGCTTTTGGGGGGAATTGGCACAGAAATTAGCAGATAAGGGGGTTCTGCTATGCATTGACACGGCCTGGGCCTGCCTCCTGGGAGGGTTCCCCAGACCACGGAACACCAAACATCTCGGGAAACTGAGTGACCTGGCGTATGTACTTGCTAAGAGAAGGATAGCTATGAGTTGGAAGCAACGCCATGGGCCAAGAATAGAGAAATGGTGGCGGGACCTGCAGAAGTGGGCGGAGGCTGAAACGGTGGTATGGCAGGAAGCGTGTGGTAATTGTGGGGAGGAAGAAGTGGGCAACCTGGCGGCTTGGAGAATGTTAATTACGGGACTGTTTGGCACGGAAACGGACCCTGCTGCTTCTGAGAGGGGCGACGCCCGGCCACACCAAGTGTACACAGAACTGTAAGGTTGATAAGCTCTTGGGGGGGGGGGGGGGTTTGAAGTGCAGTAACATGGCATTAATTGATGTTTACAGTTTGTAATGTATAATGCTGCAAGTTTGGTTTGTATTGTTTTATTTTGAAAATAAAAAATATTTAAAAAAAAAAAAAAAAAAAGAGTAGGTGCTAGCGCACATCCCTGCCTAGCTCCTTTATATATTGGGATTTGCTTGGAGAGGTGACCCTGATTACTCAAACTTACTCTGGCAAAGTTATAAGATAAGCCTGTCGGAGACAAGGGCGCCGTACTGATACTGTTTGCTGCTGAGCTGCTGTCTCATTTACCTGGACGTCTCCACTGCCTTACTGCCACGCTCCAATTCGCATCAGACTGCGGCAGGCACCGCAGCAGTTGAAGCGAGCGTGGTTAGCAATAGACTTCAGCCGCGAGTCACGTGACACCACTAAGCCATGCCCCCAGGAAGTCGGCACAAAACCCCGACCCGGCTGCCCTTGCAGCGGTAAGCCCGTCGGAGACAAGGGCGTTGTACTGATACTGTTTGATGCTGTTTACGGCTGGTTACGCGGTAAGTGCCTAAGTTTGATCCATTGTAGGCCACAGAGACCGTTCCCCCTAAAGCAACCATCATATTAAATCACAATCGACCCCTCCTAACCCTGTACCTGCTTACAAGAGAAACTGGAAGAAACACTAGCAAACGCACCCAAAAACATCAATCCTTCAGACTTATATACAACTCTTCCGCAAGATACATCTAACACAGCCACGAAAACAGCAACTACGAAGCTGAAGAACGGGGACAAGCCAATCATGGCACCTTCAACGGACACAACTTTTCCACTCAGCTCTATAAGAAATCAAGGCCAACCTCCATTGAAGTCAACATTGAAGCCAGAAAAGAACATTTCAACAGCTACCCCTTCGAGTCAAGCTTTGCAATCTGATGCATCCCAGTTACATCCGGCAGATGTACAAATTCCACCGAGATGCGAAAGTGCCACGCCAAATTCTCGCAAGCCTCAAGATTCCATAGACGCGCTGAAACAAGAGAATAAACGGCTTTCGCTCCCTAGACCTATCGCCCAACCTGCTCTTAAACCATCATTTTTTGCACTACAAAAAAGTGAGTGCACTTCACCAGTACACCTTTCCATTCGGAAATACTCAAATGTACATATGGACCTGACTTGTACCCCATCCTTGCAACAAAGAGCACGAACAGCCAAGCAGTGGCAATCATCATATTATCTACTAGATTCCCCACAACGGAATAAAAACAAACAATTGGAAAATCGTGTAGTCCGTCTGTCTCTTGATATAACAGAAATAGACTCAATCATGGATTCCCAGGAACAAAGAAGAGAAATCTTCGGAGATCCAAAGAAAAAAAAATCTGCTGCAACAATTAACTCATCTACGCCAATTGTTAATAAACATTGTGGCGTTAAAAACGTCCCCAAAACATGTCCCTCAAAGTCCCCACCAATTGGCATCAATCATCCTGTGTTGGACTCCTCTTTTCAACCTACAAAGGATGCTACAACGACCAATTCCCCAGAGATTCCCAAAAGAATTCCAACCACGATGCTCGATTTTCAGAATATGCTAGTTGCAGTTCTATCACTAGCAATGGTACCTTTTCTCAAGATCCAAGAAGCAATGGTAGACACTACAAAAGATCAATCAACCCTACTAGCCATGATCCTGACCAAACAAACCAACCTAGAAGGTTTCATAGGTACGATACAAGAATGCCTTAACTACGAGGCAGAAGCCACTAGGATATGGCAAAGCTGTCTGGCAGAAATTGCAAGAATTGATCGAGTCGATAAACAAAATCTGACAGATACATTGGCAACAATCACAAAGAAACTTGTGGATGACAAACCCAAAAAGCACTCTCAAGCAATCATAAAACCAGATCAGCCTATACCGCAACCTCACATAGAAAAAACACCACCTTTCTATACCTAAAACAAATCAAACTACTCAATACGAAACTCAAGTACACCCTCTAAAGTCACTGGATGTACCATTATTATCAAGTCTTGAAAATATTGAACCATCATTATGTACGCCCTTTGATATATTTGATCTAACCAAACGAGGACACTTGGGAAATCAACCGTTGCCAAAGAAAAAAGCTGCAAAAAAACATCAGACAAGCTCTTGAGCCTTCCTAAGAAAACTTCAGGTTGAACAAAAACAGTCTCGACCTGTTTTAACAACCCCAGAAAACTATGAGAATACAAATGACCATGCTTTAAATTGAACAAAGAAACTGTCTGCTGAATTAAAGGCATGGTCCAGTAAAAATGTATTGTCCCTATGGGTCGGCCATGTTTTTTTAAGCCTAAGTGGCTCGATTTTAGAAAACTTTCCTATGGACCTTACCTGAGTTTTCGTCCATTAAACGCAAGCAAAAACAGGCACCAGGGAGCCGCCATTTTGTGATAATCCTATCACTTGCCGCATCGCCCTGGCTGACCTGCTTCTGCGGCACTAAATCAAATCCCCCGCCCCTGAGCCTGTCATCAGCAAACTCGTACCGCCCATTTCCCAACGCCAAAGCACGTCTCGTGTCAACAATCGCTGCGCCTCAGCTAATGACGTGTCGCCATGGAAATGGCAGGACGCCTCTTTCCTCAATAAGTATAAACAGACCGTTTCCCAACACACAGCAGCAGATTTTCGATTCCATTCCTCTCTGTGTTACTTTGAGTATTCTGTGACTCGTTTCTGTGCTCTGGTCAGCTACCTTCGCCGCTTGTAGCCCGTGTAAACACCTGTACCATCTCTGTAAATTATTTTACTTTGTTTACCACACAATGGCTACAATAATGCCCTACATGTACAAGCCCGAGTATACCGAGAAGGAACTACTGGAAAGGGAAGCACGCGAAAACGATGGGGATTCGGACGGCAGTTGGGAGGATGATTCAACAGATGAAGAGCCTGGGCCTAGTCGCATGGACGGCGTCTCCACCTGGTGCACATGCAATCAGTGCGAGCTAATGCCAACCGAGGACGAGAACTGCTACTGCCGAGAAAACTCGGGATGCCTGGCCTACATTTCGGAAGGCGAGCCACGACCGCAATGCATCACCGAGCTGCCAGACTTCAGGGCAGCCTGCCTCACACGGGCCGTGTTGAGAATAATGATGGTGCTGTTCGTCCTCGTAATCCGAGTAACGAGTAAGTATACTCTGCTTGTCATGCCACTCCTATTTCATGTTCTTCTACTATATCCAAAATTATATATTCATATAATAGTAACGCATGAAAGTCGTTCAATAGTGTGCATTGTCTAGATAGCATTTGTCCGTGCAGAATGCCATTAGTTACAAGAATTTTCATTGACAACAAACGTTTATTAAACTTATCTTTGTCATTTAAAAACAGTTTGTTTCATTCCGTTTCACAGGTGGTACAGGCTGGTGGCCTATTGTTCCTTTACATGGTGGCTCCACAGGAGGCTTGGACACCGCGTTCGAAGAGTGATACCCGCCTGTGCCGTTCGTGCCATAAGAGAAACGTTCCCGACTGACAGCGGCCAGTACAGGGGATTTTCTCTCGTTGTGCTGCAACCTGACCTGTATAATCTTTAAAGTCTTGTATTTCTGTGTCATGAAAATAAGATACAAAATAAAACACCACATATATTTTAACAACGGTTGTTTCGATTTTTTAAATGAATCAAGTGTGTCTCCATTCAAGGATGGACGTTAGACATCTGTGCTCCAAATGGGTGAAGGTCTGGTCGCTGTGAAGCAGGGTGGTCACTATCTATCTAAGCTAACATAACATATTCTCGATAATGCATGCACTAAATAACACTTGTTCAAGGTCTTTCAGTAGGTTATGTCTCTATAAAAGTCACAGATATATCTATACTAACAATTACCATTGGATTATACAGGCCTTAGGGTCTTGACCACTATAATACACAGGTTGAAGTGTGGGTCTGTGCTCACAAGAATCTCCGGTATGTGGCATTTGTTATTGATAAGCAACGATATACTATCAAAGGCAGTTCGCACCCGTGGATGAGCGCTGGCATGGGGGGCTGTCACTGGCGCAAACGGCCAAGGTGCCAAACAGCATGTACACTTCAAAAGGTATCCCATGCCCAGGGGCCATCGGTCACATGGCTTCCTCAGACCCCGTGTCTCCAGCCAGGCTTCCCCTTCAAGCAGGCCGCCCCCCTAAGACCACGACATACATACGTCATTCATTCACAAACACACCCCTGTTTCTAATACTTTATAAATCACTTGATATGTCTCATGAGAACATCTTTGTGCTTTGCAAGTCAACTCCTGAACGTGCTACCTGGCAACCACTGAGATCTACGCTAATCTGCTCGTCGTCGTGCTATCCGTGAACTTCTGTGACCGCTTAGAGCAAACCCATCAGTGTACTACCTGTGGCCCCCCACCTATTCTCCTGCAACATACTGCTCTGCTTGCTGAATCCAACTGTTTGTTGGTCAAGGTAAGGCCATGTATCCTAGTCATATTTCGCAGATTTTTAAATTTCTATCTATTTGCGAGTAGAGTACACAATAGTGCTTTGTTCATTGGTCTCATTGCTATTGACTTGAGTTTCCATTGCTATGCTATCAATAGATCTATTTATTTTCATCTTCGTCTATTGTCATCGAATTGCATCCTTCGGGGGTCCAGTCTGTAATGTAAGCATGCTTCCTTCTCGTACAAGACAGAACATCCAAGGGACGAGTCACATGTTCAGATTGTAGTCACATCATTTATACATTTCTGCAATTTATGCAAATACTAAGCCGCACATAATGAACTGGTATAGTTCCGGCGAACCTTGCATTGATCATTGTATGATTCATTTACTTTTATATCAAATCTTTATTCATGAAGATTGTATAATAATGTCGATATTTACTTTTCAGATTTATCAACAATGCCTGCCTGTTCGATTAGCGGTTGCCCTACGCAGACCCATGCGAAATCTGAAGGCACTACAATGCATGTATTCCCGAAAAATGTTGATTGAATAAGAGAATGGGTCAGACATTGCGGATATCCACTGGATGAGCTGGAAAGTAGAGTCCAACAAGTCTTACAGGACAAGAGGGGTGATTGATACCGCATCTGCAGCCTTGGACATGTACACAACATCTTGGGTAACAAAGAAGAGTAAACGGCGAACGACACGGAAATTGCTCAAATGCTATTCCCACTCTATTCGTCCACATTCCGCCACCGGTGAGTCAAGTGTCCGGATTTAGTTTTAGGCCTTGCGGTAGTGTGTAGGTAGCTGAACGGATTAATTGATATTGTAGGTGTTCTATCCCTTGTAATAATTTCGATACTGATATGAGTGTATAGCTTTTTGAATGAAATTTATCAATATATTCTTTTTCGATTTCATAACCCACAAACAAAATGTATATATATGGGAACAGGGAACTGTGCTGTATTGAGCATTTTTCAAGTATTCTGTCGCCTTACATCGCTATTTTTAATATTGGCATTTCATTATCAATAATTAATTTACCTTTACAACTTCTTTACTATCCCTTGAATCTGAAGCAAGAACATTCTACATCCTTGACGTGGTCGCAGTTATCAACCACTTCTAGCGTGTATCAGGTAATCTTACTAGGCTAATCCGCTACATACTTGTTTTATGCATGTCAAGTAATAGTTTTATTCTATCGTGTAATTATTTTACCGAATGTTTGGTTAGTGCTTTCCAATTGATATACACCTTAGTTATCGTCCACTGGTGTTTGTTTTCGGTTATAATTAGTGTTATTCATACTAATGCAAGTACTGTCTCTCAGGGAGATGCTGAAGCGTCCGCCACATCTACAACATTTCTAGATGTTCTTCACCAGCAGGAGGTATGGATACTGACCGCTCCATCGAGCGTCATCATCAGAGCTGGAGTTCTTGTCGTTTGATTGTTCTACACAATGTTTCATTTGTGGTTAGCCGTTGATATGTACCTGTGCTGTCGACCCCAGGTGTGTGTTATGTTTTCACTATTGTAATCCTCACTAATGCAAGTACTATGTTTCAGGCAGTTGATGGAGCGTCAACCCCTGCACTTGATGCGGAGCCTGACATTCAAGTAATTCCAGGGGAAGTGGAAGCGGGACCATGGGTATACGAATTGGCGCAACAGCTTTCGGAAGTGCGCACTACATTTGCAACATCCATAGATATTCTTCAGCAGCACGAGGTATGGATACTGACAGCTCCATCATGCGTGATCATATAACGTGATTCCATTTGCTATACTTTCTTCCCTATTAACGCAAGTGCTGTGTTTCAGGGAGACAGAGCTTCCACTACAATCACGACATCCCATTTAGATGATGCAGATGTAAATAAATCGGAGAAATAACTTGATGAAATGTGATCATATTTAGATTTTCCTTGATTGTTTTAGACAATGCATCATTTGTGGTTATCTCTTGATATGTACCTGTGCCGTCGACCCCAAGTGTGTTATGTTTCCAATATTGAAAACCATACTAATGCAAGTACTGTGTTTCAGGGAGATGCTGATGCCTCCTCTCCAATACAACCATTCATGGCAGTCCATGCCGAGCCAGAGGTATGGATACTGACAGCTCCATCGAAATAGATCATCACTGGTCGAATCGTTTGATTGTTGCACACAATGTTTAAATCGTGTTTGTCTATTGAGATGTACCTGTGTGTTCGTCCTCACGTGTGTTTTATGCTAACAATATTTTGATACATAGCAATGAAAGTACTATGTTTCAGGGAGACGATGGAGCTTCATTCTGTGCTGTCTATGCGGATACAGAAAATATAGTCGTTGCAGCGCAAGAGGAAGGGAGGACATGCGGAAAAGAATCGGAGCTACAGCGTGCAGATGTTGAAGGTCGAGTCAAAAAAAGTTGCAAAGAAAAAAAAAACAAAAAAAGGTTAGTTACAAACTTTAAAAAAATGTTTGTGCTAGGGACTATTTTATGTTTTTTTCCAGTCAATTGGACTACACTTTATCTTGTGTCTAAACTGAACATCCCTTTTCCATCTCTCCTCTAGTTACCCGTGGGTGTCAGAACTATACATACACAGACAGTGATGCGAATGAGAGATGTTGCTTGCCGGACCATGTACACTATGGAGGAACTATTAATTGAGGCGAGGCGTGTTCAGGCTCGAGATGCTCATGTCCAATGGCCAGAACATGAATTAACTGTGTTTGGAGAATACAGCAAAGTTGCATTGGACCATTGCTACAGTGCGACCGCACCACCACGAGAAGATGATATTGAATGTATTGAAGATAGCTCTGAAGTAGTTGCAGATCAATTCACACAACCTACACCCGCCAAAAAATTGCCACCCAAAAACATGTCGACATAGTTGTGTTCTCCTGTAACGCTCACCTGATTCCCGTAGAGGCGCCGGTCTTTACTGGGTGTATACCCATTAATTGATATTGGGCGTATACCGTATCTTCAAAGGTGATGTGTAACACACGGCTGGCTATTTGGGCTGGACCTCTGTGCACTGTACGTCTGACTCGAAGGGTAAGATGTCTGCAGATAGAAAATATGGGATTAAGGAACTGGGTTATTGAATGTGTCTCTCTTCTTCCCTTTCTCTTCTCCTGTAGAACCCCAAAGGTTAACGCTCTCACCTTAGGTAAGTGAACGCCGTGCTCTTCACTGGATAAGGGGAGCAGGCCTCTTGACTTCAGAGGACTGCTGTCCGTCGTTTACTGCACGAACGGTAAGTTTCGAGTAATCCTAATGTCTTTAAAAGTCTTTAGTAATGATGTCTCTTGTTTTGCAGGGTTCCGGCGCTGGCGGATGACGGGCTGAAGTGAGTTGAAGATGGAGCCCGTGTGATGAATAGAAGCGCCTGGAAGCACGTAAGTAAGCGCTTGTTGCCTGCTTCACGATGCGCTCTAACTGTCTTTTTATTTTGCAGGTACAAGTTCGGAGCGGCTGCAGGGTGCCGGAATACCCACTGGGTTAGATTTGGAAAGGAGTAATGGCACGTGAGTATTAAAGTTCCCCAATGTCTTTAAACGCACCTTGTTTTGTCTTTCAGGTGCGGGATGCAGCGCAAGGCGTTGGTGACAGCCGATGGACCAGGTAAGTGAAGAGCTGTCACTCAAGACCGTAATGCTAACCTGTTCTTTCTTGTCTTTATAGGTGTTGCTGAAGACTGGATTCAGGATGGTAAGCCTTTTTCCTTAGGCCCAGGATCAGATGCAGCGTTCTGCTGCAGAGGATGCAGAATAACGCAAAGCAAGATTCATCCATCGGGTGTGGTTTAAATAGCCTCCTGTAGTGCTTAGGTGTCTCCTTCCACAGCCACGCCTAGGTAAGAAAAGAGTTCCTGCTTTCCAGTAGAGTTCCTGTGTTCTGAATCTAGGGAGTGGCTCCTGCCCCACCCAACAGGAAAAGTAGTTCCAAACAGAAGAGGATCAGAGGCTCAACTGGCAGGCAAGTAAGCAGCATGGTCTGCTGCAGGTAAGTCCACCCAAGCATTATGAGCCCGGCGCTTCCAGCGCTGGGACTGGGCATATTTATGAGCCTGGTGCCACTGGCGCCAGGACTGGGTCCAAAAGGTCCCAATTGGGACTGGTTGGCACTCGGAACCTGGGTTATGGATCTGCTTCCAAGGGTGTTGGGAAAACCCTGACCTTTTGGAAGCAGAGATCATGACATCTCCCATCAATGTTGAAGATGTCGAAATGACAGAGAATGAACCAGCCGCAGCATCCATAGATGCATCAGAACCTGATAGCAGCGATATTACTTTCCAATGTGTTGAAATTTCTGCAACGTCACAGGCCGAAACAACGTTGACGAGGATGACAGTCTAATGAAATACATTGTATTCGACAGTTGTTTGATGGAAATTATAAGTATGCTGAAATGTGGGCATTCAGTTAGAGGGAAAGTATGTGGGAAGCCATTGATTAATATAACTCATCAAATAAAAGGCAGTAATGTCAAAATAAATGCCGCCTGTCGATTAAATCATAGGTTCCCATGGTCTGCAGAAACGATGCTGGGGAAAATGCCAGCAGGCAATCTACTGTGCGCAGCTGCATCACTTTTTAGTGGCTCCAGTTTTAGAAAGTTAGAGGCTTTCTTTCAGTTTGTGGGACTCCATTTCATTTCTAAATCGCTGTACTACATATACCAAGGTGATTATCTGTTTCCGGCCATTAGTGATGCTTGGAAAATTGAACAATTGTCTCTAGGAAGTACATTCAAAGGGAAACGTTTCAGGCTAGCCGGCGATGGACAGTTCGACAGCCCTGGATTTTCTGCCAAGTACTGCACCTACCACTTTCAGGACATGGATAGTAAGAAAATTGTGAGTTCGGTGGTCGTGCAGGTAACACAATGTACATCCTCAGTGGCCATGGAGAAACTAGGATTTATAAAATCAGTGGAATATCTACAATCAAGGGGAATGCACATCGACCTCATAGCCACGGACAGACACGTTTCAATTGCCAAGACAATGAGAGAGCAGTTCCCGCCTATTAATCATCAATTTGACGTATGGCATCTTGCTAAATCAATCGGTAAGAAAATCTCGGCTGCAGGAAAAAAAAAAGGTTTTGAAAGTAATTTGCAGTGGTCCCAGTCTATCACCAACCATCTTTGGTCGAGCTCAAAAACTTGTGAAGGGTCAGTGGAAATACTACTTGAAAAATGGCGGTCACTGATGCACCACTGTACCAACGTTCACCACTGGTCAGAAAACCTACATTTCCACCAATGTGAACATGGCTCTTTGTCCCCAGAGGAGGCACGGAAGAAGAAGTGGTTGATTCCATCTTCACCGACACACAGTCATTGAGAAGATTGTTTTCGACAAAACTCTATCAAGAGATTTGAGAGGACTGACAGAATTCTGTCACACATGAGATTTGGAGGTGTTCCACAATATGTGCCTAAAGTACAGGCCAAAGCGCTTGCATTTTAGCTTTCGGGGCATGAAACATCGCCCTCTACTAGCGGTCTTGGCCCATTACAGCAATGTCGGACGTGAACAATCTAGGACTAGGGGTAAAGTAAGGATGCCTCGCTACACTAAGGTGTTTTCAAAAACGAAGTAAGCAATGGGTGATCAAACCAGTCTATGATGAAATGCAGTTCGACTTTGTGAAAGGCCTTATTGTTGCTGTGTTAGAGAAGCACAGATATGGAATTTTGGACGTGTCTGTGCAGAGCAGTGATCCATTGCCACCGAACATTGCAAATGAGCCATGTCCACCAGAAGCACAGCTGGTTGTGAAGTACAAATCCCGGTTTAAATAATTGCAATACAATTGTCTTTTTGTAAATAAATGTTATTGTACAGTGTACCTGTAACCCTAACCCCTACCTTCACCATCATGGGTGGCGAACAAGCTGGGTGTCATCTTTGAATTCTCTCTATTCACCTCATATATGTGTATGTGTATATTTTTATCATGTCTCATCTCATGTAAATGTAAATGCTGCGCACTGTTGCGCACTGTTAACGGAGGGGAGGCTTGCGTATTGCAAATAATAAAACAAACAATAAATCTCACTTTTAACTCAACTCCTGTGGTACTTTATACTTTCCCTGACCTTCCGCCAAAAATTAAATATCTCCATTTCGGCTGCAAAGCTCGCAGACAACGGGGACAAAATTGGGGGCCTTAGAATGCGCCAAGCGGGCCGTGGCATTTGGGAGAGAAGCCAGTTAGCATTTGCACATTGTGGCGCACTACATAGAGGGATTCTAAACTTCAAGTTCTCACAGATGCCTTTACTACGGGATGTTGTAAATAAAGAATGCGAAGGACAGCGGCTTTGATTTTCAGCTCGAGCCCAGAAGAGGCCCACAAGTCGCACTGGAAGTATAAGGGTCTATTGTTTTTTTTTTACCTTGAGACAGGGACCATGTTGAAAGAACTTCATTTGAAGGGGGTGCGCAATAACGTAAGAGACGATAAGGCAGAAAATTCAGAAACTAGACCGAGTTTCATTTTAGTTCAGTATACGAAAAATCGTTGTCAAGAGCACAGTCCGATTTACAGACTGCATTACGCAGAGACACAATGGAAATTTCAAATATAATGTGAGTAAATCTTTAGACGCTTTTATACCGGAATGAAGAATTAATGAATGGATGCATGAATAAATGAATGAAGAGCTAGGAAAAGCAAGGAAAACGTGTTCATAGTGGGCACATGGGCATGCAGGTCCACTGGTCGCACCGATCTCGGTCCCTGGCATAGCCACTTTTCCCTGCACTGCCTACCTGCACTACGGGACTGTCTCTGTGTCCTTCAGCCCCTTCTCCCGGCATTTACCTTGCACTTGCCACCAGCTGGCCCTATTATTTATCTTGTATTCTACTAACCATTTACAGCACTTTTACCCCCCCCCCCCCCTCCCCTTCCCCATGCGCGATCTGAAAGACACCTGGCCTAGTAGGATCGTTGTCTGTCTGCCCTAGTTCCCCCCCTGCCTCGTCGCGCCTTGACACACTTGTGTATAGCCGCGTTACCAATGCCACATCATATATCATATCATTCCACACGCATGTAGACTGTCATTTCTCATTGTGTGTTGGCCTCGATTTTATTTCGTTACTTTTCGCATTGATTTTAGAGCCGAACATACTCCATTAAACTATCCTTGCAAGCAAATAGTTTCTGATCGGCCGTAATAAATAAAATGAGTAATATTAATGAAGATCGGCTGGCGAGACTAATCATAATTTTTTTGTTTTCATAACAGGTATTTGCTCCCCTTCTGCTACTGTCATCGGTTTGTGACACCGGCAGACGGATTCTTCAATAGACACCTGCAGCTTCGTGTGAACAACTGGAGCACGTTAACCATATTATGGGATGATCGCCAAGGGCCCACATGCCCTTACGCTGTACTAGTGGCTAGAAGCAACATATCAACCTTTACGGTGGACTAGTGCCTAGTTGATGGAACAGCCTTGCGGTTCACCGTGCTTCCAAAGTGCTTCTTTTAACGAAAAGCAACACCCTATGTACCATAAAGGAACAGCGCGTGACTCAATATTAACTTAGACGGATTTGCGGATACAGATAAAAGAAAATAAATGGCTTTCGGAGTTCATATGGCAATTGCTGAATATTCTCTAAACATTTAATGTCAAATAAATGTACTTTACCAAATGTACCGTGTTGTTTGATTTTAAAGTACAGTTTCGTATTCCGAATTGTGGAGCGCTGTGTTGTGAGATGGTCTGTGTTGGTTTCCGGGTTCTGTGTGGAGTCGCGTAGAAGACGACTGGGCACGTTTGCCTACGCAGCACAGAATCGTCACGGAGAGAGGCGGGGAATATGAATGTTTTGATAATGTCAGGCTCAGGGGCGGGGGATTTGATTTAGTGCCGCAGAAGCAGGTCAGCCAGGGCGATGCGGCAAGTGATAGGATTATCAGAAAATGGCAGCTCCCTGGTACCTGTTTTCGCTTGCGTTTAATGGACGAAAACTCGGGTAAGGTCCATAGGAAAGTTTTCTAAAATCGAGCCACTTAGGCTTAAGAAAACATGGCCGACCCGTAGGGACAATAACATTTTTTACTGGACCATGCCTTTAAGGCCAGAACCTAAAGAAGCCTTGAGTAGATCAGAACAAGGGCGTGCAATTTCCTTCCAACAAGAGGATGAACCACTCGACGCACTGCTAGCTGTGATTGACCAAGATACATCAATCCAATCGTTGAAGAATCTTCCTGATAAACCTATAGGCCCGAGTATTCCAACTGTATTGAATGACATACCAATCGATCCTCAAGACCAACCATTGATAGTTCTAGTTGAATGTTATGAGACCTCATCTGCTAACTCGATTTCAATCAATACATCTACTAACATCTCCTTTATATACTCTACTGTATCAAACGAGGAAATCTAGACTTCAGTAGAAGCTGATAATTCCTACAAAACTGCAGAAATGGCTGCGGTCCAAGGCGAAACACCACTTATTCGACCAACCTTTGTTGACCCGCGGAAAGTAACTAATCCTTTCGAATATCACTGTCTGCCACCAGTTTAAATCCTGCTGAATCATTAATTATGAATAGATCAAACATTCTACCTCTATTCAAAGTTGTCCCGCCACTGGCTCAAATCAGCTTGAGAGATATTGATGTGTTACATTTCCCCAACAAAAACCGAATGGAAACAGTTCACATCGACTTCTACAATCAAAAAACAATGTGATGTCTACAATAACCAGTTAGAAAAATTGGGATTCACAACAGAAGAAATCTTTTAACCAAATCTATGGCGCTTAAAAAATGAAAAATACCTATTGCACATGATCATTTTGATCAAAACAAACAGATGAAAACTGATACCCAACAGAACATTAAGCGATTGCCATCAAACAACGATCTGAGGAACAGAGTCAATACAAACAAAAATACTCAACAAAACACGCATTTGGCCTATAAGATGGAAGATCTACAACGCAATATGATCTACAATTTTCAATATAAAAGAAATCTAACAACACAAGGCGACTCCCAAAATATACGAATCAAGACCTACCTATAACAATCAAAACTCAAGGAGTCCTCACTAGGTGAGATTTCATTATGCTGTTGGAATACTAGAGGCTCAAAACATCTTTTTGTTGAAGGCTCTTTAAATCAAAAAGAAATGTCCATAAATTGGTCTTCAAGAAACTTGGCTTTCCAATGAGGTAATCTGCGAAGGATTCTCGACTTAGCCCAGTGATTACCGCTCAACAAGGTAGGCCCGCATCGGGCATGCTGATTTTGACTCCAACTTGGTCAATCATAGCAAAGAAAAATATTCACTCCTGGGCTCAATATATCATCATCTGTATGTCAACTTTAAAAAAGGAGTTCAGCTACTTAACAATTTTCAATATTTACTGGAACCCAACAGCAATGAGTGATATCCAATTCATTGATTCAATATTTGAATTTGACACAATCTCCAGTATATATAACCAGACAGAGTTCATTATTGCTGGCGACCTTAATGTTCATTTATACACCCCAGAAGGAATGAGATCAAACTGAGATCAAACTCCTTTAACTTGTCTCTGAGAGCAAAAAAATTGACTAAAGAAATTGCCATTTGGAACTTAACCTTGACGGAACAACCATTAAATGAGCAAGGCCGTCCACCTCCAACTTGGACACACGAACAATCCAGCTCAATCATTGACTATATCTTCATCTCAGAAGGGATACGAAAAACACTTGACAGCAACTGCAAACTGTTCACAATCAAATAGTGACCACCATCAAATTCTAATAACATGGAACTCATCTGAAACACAAGTTCAACGTGTAATTTTCCCAGACTTTGAATTAAATAACGGTCTGAATAGGCTCCGTATAAATCAACACCTTCTCTCAAGCTTCGAGGCCTCAACTCTGCCAGACTACCCAAAACTTAACTATGAGTGGATTCTTCTAAATTACCAACGGCCTCAAAAAAATCATGGTAACTCGCAAAACAAACACAAGCATCAATTTAATAATGAGATTAATCTGATGAAATACATCTTTACAAAAAAATACAATTACTCAAAAAGCAGAAAACAACAATCTCTGCGGCTGAAATAAAAAAAGAAAAACAGAAATATGCAAACTCTATAAAATCATATAAATCTCTGATGCAGCAAGATGATGCAGAAGCAATTTTAGCAGCTTTAAAACAGAACTCCTCCAGACAATTTTGGTCGCTCTTAAATGAAAAATCCAACGCTTCAACCATGATTCAAGAGGTAGAACTCCAACTATGGACTCAACACTTTACCAATCTGTACAAAAGAAAATCAAATATTCTCCCAACACAAAGACCGAATAAACATCTCACTTGGGACTTAAAATGGGAAAGAAAAGATCTTATCAAAACTATCATCTCTTTGAATTTATCTAGAGCCCCTGGCCCAGATGGTCTTTCTAACGCCAACTTAAAATCAGCACCCGAAGAATGGGTCACCTTTTTTGCTCACCTTCTTATCCTCATAGAGAAAACACAACAAATCCCGCGTACCTGGACTTTAGCAATCTAAATTCCGATCTACAAAGCCGGTGACAGGAAAACACCGGAGAACTATAGACCCATAGCCCTACTGGACCCATTGGGAAAGTTGTTCGCAGGTTTTCTACTGAAAAAACTCAACACATGGGCTGCGACAAACGGCATACAAGAAAAAAGACAAACTGGATTTGTTAGCAAAATAGGAACGTTAATCTACTGCTTTTGAGCATGATCAAGTACGAAGCAATTACAAAGAAACAACAAGTATATGCTTTCTTCATAGATCTAAAAACAGCATTCGACTCTGTTAATAGACAAACACTATGGATGAAATTAACATCGTGGGGTTGTCCCCCGTCCATTCTCAATCCAGTTAACCAACTTTACTTTAACACTTCGATCCAAGTCAGATTAACTAAACATGGTGCAGTAACCAAACCAATACCCACTTGGAATGGACTGAAGCAAGGGTGCCCCTGGCTGCTTGTCTATACAATCTGTACACATTAACAGGCCGATTCATGGAATAATTAGCGCGGCGCAAGTGGGCAAAAACGAGCGAATCGCAGTGGAATAGCGAAAATCGCAGTGCAATTGCGAAAATCGCACGAAAAGCAGCGCACGTCGATTCATGGAAGGCCGTGCGCGAGAAAACCAGCGGATGTGCGATAAAAAAGTGCGCGGCGCACGTTGGCGCACAGGCCATCTAACAGCGTGCGCCAGGTCACAGCGAAAATCGCACAGGCCACAGCGAAATTCGCACATAGCGCGGCGCACGCAACAAAAGTAGGCGGAACACGGGCGTAACACTCGGAATGGGGAACAACTTGCCAAAACGTGGGCGTCACGGGGGAAGTACAGGGCACAAGTGCGCGGAACGCCCACACGCTCGCCTACAACACGTATTCATGGAATAGAATAGGGCAAAAAAGCGCACGCTCAAACCAGCGCACAGGCACAAACATGACCGCCACAAGAAAGCAGGCGGTAGCGTCTCTGCGGCTGTAAGAAATGTGCGCCAAAAGGTGCGCCAACAAATAGCACCTATATACTGCCATGATGAATGTCCCATACTGTGGCCCTCCAGGAAAAATGACGTGCAAAGGGGTACCCACAAACACGGACACCCGCTGACAAAAAATACGTGTGCGTGTATGCCGGGGTGCGCGGGAAGTCTAACACGCGATTTCAGCAGGGTACGTGCATCACAGGGGTTCGCGTGAAGTTATTCACGCGATCGGGCCTGGGGGAGCGGGCTACGTGTATTTCAGGGGTTCGCGTGAAGTTTCACACGCGATCGGGTCTGGGGGAGCGGGCTACGTGTATTACAGGGGTTCGCGTGAAGTTCCTCACGCGATCGGGCCTGGGGGAGCGGGCTACGTGTATTCCAGGGGTGCGCGGGAAGTTCCATACGCGAATAGCCTGGGGGCGCGTGTATTCCAGGGGTGCGCGTGAAGTTCCACACGCGAATAGCCTGGGCGCGTGTATTTCAGGGGTGCGCGGGAAGTTCCACACGCGAATAGCCTGGGCGCGTGTATTTCAGGGGTGCGCGGGAAGTTCCACACGCGAATAGCCTGGGGGCGCGTGTATTCCAGGGGTGCGCGTGAAGTTCCACACGCGAATAGCCTGGGCGCGTGTATTTCAGGGGTGCGCGGGAAGTTCCACACGCGAATAGCCTGGGCGCGTGTATTTCAGGGGTGCGCGGGAAGTTCCACACGCGAATAGCCTGGGCGCGTGTATTTCAGGGGTGCGCGGGAAGTTCCACACGCGAATAGCCTGGGCGCGTGTATTCCAGGGGTGCGCGGGAAGTTCCACACGCGAATAGCCTGGGCGCGTGTATTCCAGGGGTGCGCGGGAAGTTCCACACGCGAATAGCCTGGGCGCGTGTATTTCAGGGGTGCGCGGGAAGTTCCACACGCGAATAGCCTGGGCGCGTGTATTTCAGGGGTGCGCGGGAAGTTCCACACGCGAATAGCCTGGGCGCGTGTATTTCAGGGGTGCGCGGGAAGTTCCACACGCGAATAGCCTGGGCGCGTGTATTTCAGGGGTGTGCGGGAAGTTCCACACGCGAATAGCCTGGGCGCGTGTATTTCAGGGGTGCGCGGGAAGTTCCACACGCGAATAGCCTGGGGGCGCGTGTATTTCAGGGGTGCGCGGGAAGTTCCACACGCGAATAGCCTGGGCGCGTGTATTTCAGGGGTGCGCGGGAAGTTCCACACGCGAATAGCCTGGGCGCGTGTATATCAGGGGTGCGCGGGAAGTTCCACATGTGATTTGACAGTGTGGGTCCTCCCAGGTGTACCCTGTACACCCTCCACGGCCCCTGCAGGCAGCCCACACCACAGGGGACTACCCTGCATCCCTGGTCATGTCCCGCAGGCAGCCCACCCACCATGGGCATGCCCCCCAGCAAAGGCACATGTCTCCTTGAACTAATGAACACCAACTCATGTCCCCTTGCACCCCCACCCCCCAGCACTGTGGGGCACCTGCCAGCAGGCCCCCACCCATGTCCAACTCATGTCTCCCACCACCCCCACCCCCCAGCCACCAGGGTCACCCTCCACCAGGCCCCCACTCATGTCTCCGACCACCCCCACCCCCCAGCCACCAGGGGCACCCTCCACCAGGCCCCCACTCATGTCTCCCATCACCCCCACACCCCAGCAGTGCAGGGTCACCCTCCACCAGGCCCCCACTCATGTCTCCCACCACCCCCACCCCCCAGCCACCAGGGGCACCCTCCACCAGGCCCCCACTCATGTCACCCACCACCCCCACACCCCAGCAGTGCAGGGTCACCCTCCAGCAGGCCCCCACTCATGTCTCCCACCACCCCCACCCCCCAGCCACCAGGGGCACCCTCCACCAGGCCCCCACTCATGTCTCCCACCACCCCCACCCCCCAGCCACCAGGGGCACCCTCCACCAGGCCCCCACTCATGTCACCCACCACCCCCACCCCCCAGCCACCAGGGGCACCCTCCACCAGGCCCCCACTCATGTCTCCCACCACCCCACACCCCAGCAGTGCAGGGTCATCCTCCACCAGGCCCCCACTCATGTCACCACCCACCCCCACACCCCAGCAGTGCAGGGGCACCCTCCACCAGGCCCCCACTCATGTCTCCCACCACCCCCACACCCCAGCAGTGCAGGGTCACCCTCCACCAGGCCCACACTCATGTCACCTACCACCCCCACCCCCCAGCCACCAGGGGCACCCTCCACCAGGCCCCCACTCATGTCTCCCACCACCCCCACCCCCAGCCACCAGGGGCACCCACCACCAGGCCCCCACTCATGTCTCCCACCACCCCCACCCCCCAGCCACCAGGGGCACCCTCCACCAGGCCCCCACTCATGTCACCCACCACCCCCACACCCCAGCAGTGCAGGGTCACCCTCCACCAGGCCCCCACTCATGTCTCCCACCACCCCCCAGCCACCAGGGTCACCCTCCACCAGGCCCCCACTCATGTCTCCCACCACCCCCACACCCCAGCAGTGCAGGGTCACCCTCCACCAGGCCCCCACTCATGTCACCCACCACCCCCACACCCCAGCAGTGCAGGGTCACCCTCCACCAGGCCCCCACTCATGTCACCCACCACCCCCAGCCACCAGGGGCACCCTCCACCAGGCCCCCACTCATGTCTCCCACCACCCCCACACCCCAGCAGTGCAGGGTCACCCTCCACCAGGCCCCCACTCATGTCACCCACCACCCCCACACCCCAGCAGTGCAGGGGCACCCTCCACCAGGCCCCCACTCATGTCTCCCACCACCCCCACACCCCAGCAGTGCAGGGTCACCCTCCACCAGGCCCACACTCATGTCACCCACCACCCCCAGCCACCAGGGGCACCCTCCACCAGGCCCCCACTCATGTCTCCCACCACCCCCAGCCACCAGGGGCACCCTCCACCAGGCCCCCACTCATGTCTCCCACCACCCCCACCCCCCAGCCACCAGGGGCACCCTCCACCAGGCCCCCACTCATGTCACCCACCACCCCCACACCCCAGCAGTGCAGGGTCACCCTCCACCAGGCCCCCACTCATGTCTCCCACCACCCCCACCCCCCAGCCACCAGGGGCACCCTCCACCAGGCCCCCACTCATGTCTCCCACCACCCCCAAACCCCAGCAGTGCAGGGTCACCCTCCACCAGGCCCACACTCATGTCACCCACCACCCCCACCCCTCAGCCACCAGGGGCACCCTCCACCAGGCCCCCACTCATGTCTCCCACCACCCCCACCCCCCAGGGGCACCCTCCACCAGGCCCCCACTCATGTCTCCCACCACCCCCAAACCCCAGCAGTGCAGGGTCACCCTCCACCAGGCCCCCACTCATGTCACCCACCACCCCCAGCCACCAGGGGCACCCTCCACCAGGCCCCCACTCATGTCTCCCACCACCCCCACCCCCCCCAGCACTGTGGGGCACCTGCCAGCAGGCCCCCACCCATGTCCAATCCATGCCCCCCTGCACCTGGGTCCCAACATTCCCCAATCATGTCCGTAATGCCCATCCTCCCCTGCCAAAAGGCCCAACCAACTATCACACCCACCCACATATCAAAGGCAATTACATGTTACACCCCCAATTTAAATAATGCAATTGAACACATGTCTGTCACACACAATGGCTGCAAGTGAATGACAAAACACCCAACATGACATGCCTGAAAGCAATGAGATGATACGACACATTGAAGATTAAAAAAATAATATGTATTGAACAGCAAGTAGAATGGAAATGAAATAAGAAAAAACACAAAGCAAATCAAACAAAACAAGATGAATGTCCAAGAAAATAATCTGAAAAATTAAAATAAGCCAATGAAGAACCATGAAGAAGATCATCCTGGGTCCATGAGCCCAACCAAATTAAACCTAACTATGACTACTAACTAAAAACTGAACTATATACAAAAAAGTGGTGCATTGTCCAATCGCAACCAAAAAAAAAATCAAAAAAACAAAGGAAACCTAACCCTAACTATACAACTATATACAAAGGCAGCGGGCTATTCGGACGGCTCACTGGTTGTTGTCATGGGCCAGGGCATCATCGAACTCCTGGTCAATGGCTTGGAGGCGGGCATGTTCCCTGGCCCCGAGGTCCCGCAGGGATAACGCAGTGTCAAGCTCAAACTCCCTGCGAAGACCCTCGAGGCACTCAGCCCGCCTCAGCGCCCTCCGCATGGAGTCCTCCGCCCTGACCATCGTGAGCCGTTCCTCCTCTGCCCGCTGCCGCTCCGCACCTATCCGCTGGCACAACCGCTCCCACACGGAAGCCACTCCCATTCCAGGGTTCTCCTGCCCTCCGGCCGATGCCTGCACCCCTGATGTTGATGGCCCCGAGCCATGATGCCTCCCACGTTGAGCCTGCTGCTGCCTCCGACGCAACTGCCTGTGCCAGCACGACGGCATCCAGGCTGATGGAAACCACCGACGCCATCGTGCACGTGCCCTGCCCGATGATGCCGTCACATCCTCCATCTGCTGGGGTCCAGTTGCTCTGGTGTCCACCCCTGCTGGATCTCTGACTCCCGACTGTGGCAGGGATGGGATCCCCACCGAGCTGGCTGCATTGGTCGGGGCAGGTCCACAGGGGGCCCTGGTGGCATCTGGGCTGGAAGACGGCAAGGAGAACGACTGGTGGATAGCCTGCACAGAGGAGGAGAGGGCCGCCACATTGGCCAACACATGCAGGAAACCCCCGAGCATGGCCGATCCCAATTGGGCCACGTCGGCACGGTGCACTTCGTGATGACGTGCGTGCTCCTCCCGGGAAGCACGCACGGCATCACGAATCACAGCCGTGCGCATCGCGACCCCAATCAGGACCTTCTCCGCACGGCCAGGGGTTCCCACGTCCGCAGGTGGAGGGGAGTCAGGTGACATGGACATCCCCTCTACCTGCGGACAGGCCTGGGACGGGGCATCCCTGCTGGTGCATGGTGGTGCACTCACAGGGTCAGGGACAGCGACATGCACAGGCCCCTCCACGGTGACCTGTGCTGCCTCCTGCCCCTGGCCCTGGACTGCACCACTTGCACCAGCAGGGATGCCCCCACCAGGCCCCATGTGTGCCCCAGTGGCGGCCTCCTCCTCCTCTGTGCAAACCACCAACCTGGATGGCTCCTCACCGTCTCCCACCGTAGCAGGCCCCTGTGGGGGCTCACCCACCCCTTCCGCTGCAGCCGTGGGGGCATCCCCGCCGCCTTGCTCCACAGCGCCGTCTCCGCCCTCTTCTTCACTAGCCGCTGCGTAGAGGGAGACAAAGAACACAAGCATCAGGGCACTGTACAATGGTCCCCTAGACAGGAAGCAATAGCAGATGAGCACCACTGTCAAAGTACACTTCCATCATGTCCCTCCACAACACATGGGTCAGTCCAGGCAAAACACACACAGTAACAGGCATGGTGCATGCCATGGACATTTCCATGCATGTCCAATGGACTCTTGAAACATTCAATGATATGTAACTCACATGCATCATGGCTCATGCCCATCACATGCACACACTTCACCTCAGTCACATCCATCTGGCCCCAAACACACCAAACACAGCGGATACAAGGGTAATTTGGCTGCTTTAATGAATCTGTGCATTGTCACACACATGTGTCATGCATCCATGGCATGCACAAGTCACAGACACGCAGGTCAGGCACACAGACATGGCTACCATATATGTACCTGGCATCAGCACCCATCCCTCACCCCCACCCATGTCCAGGTACAGAGACTGGCATGCTCTCATGTTCAAAATCTGCATAGGGCTCCCCATGCGGCATTTCAACACATGCAACAACCATGTGCATCACACATCACTGGTCGCACATGCATTACCATGATGTCCCTGAACACATACATGCATACATGGCCTATGGCACACATACAGGCAGGTATCATAGAACCAGCACACCGCAACATGCCCTGTCTCACACAGTAATGCATGGACACTTACCGCTCAACTCCAGACGGGCCTCCCTCTCAAGGATCTGGGCGTGGAGCGCTGGGCGTACGCGTTCCAGGACCCTCATCTGGATGGAACTCATGCGGCCCCGGCCCCCCTCCACGAGGCACCGGGCCTTCACAAGGGTCCTGGACCTCAAGTCCTCCCAGCGCTTCTTGATCTTCAGGACGTCGTGGGTTGCCACCCCCTCCGCGTTGATGGCAACCACACAGTCGGCCCAGATCCTCTGCCGTCCTTCCTTGCTGGCGCGGGACGATCCAAAGAGGGCATCATACTGCCCCAGGACATGCTCCACCAGGACACCAACTTCGGTGACAGTGAAGCTGGTGCCCCTCTGCCCCGGGGTTGCCACTGGTGCCAGATGTGGAAGTGCCCGACATGGCAACCCCAGAGGCAGGTGTAGGTGGGCAACTGGGTCCTGGGGCTGGGCTGTGGAGCGATGTAATCCCAGTCGGGAGTCTTCAGTTCCAGCAGGGGTGGACACAGCAACTGGACCCCTGCAGATGGCTGATGTGCAGGCACCAAATGGCAGGGCACGGTGGCAGCAGGCAGGCAGGCAGGCAGCAGCAGATGGCACGTGGGAGGCTGCTCGGGGCACTGGGGGGCAGTAACTCGGCCTTCTGGGCAGGAGCGTGGTCTTCCGTGTGTTTTCGCGTGGCCAGCTTGATACGGAGTGATTTGGCACGTGAAAATCCTGCACGTCAGCGTGAAATCCGAGGAAAGGCCCTTAGCGCGTAAGCGCGTCAGCACGCATACGCGATTCTATTGGACCAGAGTCCCTCAGCGCGTAAGCGCGTCTGTGACGTGACCCGCACGGGTGTTCCCCCCTCAGCACGTGATGACGGGGCACACGTGGAGATACTGCACGTTAGAGTGTCATCGCGTGTAATTGGACAAAAGTGCGCGTACACGCGATTGGCCTATGTACGTGTATTTAATGGGTGCGCGGGCACTTACACACGCAAGTACGTCAGCGAACCTGTATCCCGTGGTGCGTGTGAATTTCCACACGCTATTGGACTGGGAACTGGATTCCAGGGGTGCGCGGGTCACACGCTGTATCCCGTGGTGCGTGTGAATTTCCACACGCTATTGGACTGGAAACTGGATTCCAGGGGTGCGCGGGTCACACGCTGTATCCCGTGGTGCGTGTGAATTTCCACACGCTATTGGACTGGGAACTGGATTCCAGGGGTGCGCGGGTCACACGCTGTATCCCATGGTGCGTGTGAATTTCCACACGCTATTGGACTGGGAACTGGATTCCAGGGGTGCGCGGGTCACACGCTCGCCTAGAACACGCGCAAAGCATAAATTTGCGGACTTTAACAATAACAAGCTCAGACGGCAGGATGAACATACCGTTCCTAGCAGCAGTGGCAGTGGGCTACCAAAGGAGGAGGAGGATAGTCAGGGCCAGAATATTCACACCCAGAACCAGCCTTTTCGGGATGCCTGATGACCAGGTGTATGGGAGGTACAGGTTTCCACCACACATCATACTGGACCTGGTGAGTGAGTGGGAGGATGACCTCACATCACCCACCCTGTGCTCCCAAGCACTCAGCCCCCTGGAGAAGGTCCTCAATGTACTGCACTTCTTAGCCACTGGATCATTTCAGCGGACAAGTGCCATAGTGGGTGGGGTGTCACAGGCCACCCAGTCACGCTGCCTACACCAGGTCTTGAACATCATCACTGCACGCCCATCAGTCCGCAGGCACATATACCTGCCCAGAACACCTGCAGAAAGGCATGCTGCCGCCCTGGATTTTTACGCTGTGGCACGATTCCCCAAAGTGCTAGGTGCCATCGACTGCACCCATGTGGCTCTACGTCCCCCCAGGGCATCTGAGCACATCTATAGGAACCGCAAGCACTGGCATTCCATCAACGTGCAGGTAGCATGTAATGCCAAGGGAATCATCACCTCAGTATATGCCAACTATCCCGGCTCCACCCACGACAGCTTCATTTACCGAATGTCCACCCTAAGCCGGGACCTAGAAGCTGGGCGGCATGGCGATACATGGCTGCTTGGTGAGTATGTATGCCACTGCACATGCATGCATGTTGGATACTGAGCAAGGTCACAACCCCACCAATGATACCAATCACCACCTCCACAGGGGACAGTGCCTACCCTCTCAGCCCCCACATGATGACGCCAATTCGGATCCCCACCACGCCACCCCAGGTAAGATATAACACAGCCCACATTACAACCAGGGGCATAGTGGAGCGCACATTCGGAGTGCTAAAGTCGCTCCCTTGACCGTTCTGGCGGGCAGCTGTTATACGCTCCCCCAGTAGTGTGCAGGATCATAGTGGCAGCATGTGTCCTGCACAACGTTGCAACACGCCGGGGCCTGGCCGTGGACATGGTGGTGGCCCCACATCCCCAACCACATGCACAGCCGCTGCGCATGGAGGGGAAAGGGCACGGGGGGAGGCAGCCCGTACACAGCTAGTGGCTAATTACTTCACATAGAAATCACACCCCTGTGGAGTGCACACTGCCCTGGCACATTCCATCTGACAATCAATGATGACTCAACCTGACACTGATCCTGAATGTCTGGAGAATGAACCGGGAATACCATGTCAGCCTGAGATTGTTCACCTGGAAGTGTCACAATGTGTGCATCCCTACCCACACAGACACCACCAATGCAGTTTTGTGAAGTTACACATTGAAGCAGCTAAAATGAATACCCACTTGCAAAATGCAACAAGAGGACAGTGCCATGTCAGCCAACCCAACCCCAGCACCGCCACACGACACACCGTGCCATGTCATGCTAATTGCAGGTAAACAAACTAATCCCCACAACATGACATCAGTCTCACTATGTACAGTGGCACTATTAGAAACCTGCAACACCTGAAATGCTCACAGCAATGCCGGACCAACAACATACTTGAGCACATAGTACCATTAACATGACATCACAAATGTTACATATTAGTAGTCTCACCTGCACTCCCACCACTACCAACTGTGCAGTGTTGTCGCCATGTAGAGTTGTAGGTGCACTGCTGCCAACATGGTCCCCATCTCCAGACTAGAGGTCCTTGTGTGGACATGAGGAAGGGACCTGCAAATTGGGAGGTAGACACAGAAGAAGAGTTACACATCAATGCAACATGCAGTGTACAACACAACAGCAATATGCACTAGGAATGTATACACAGTATTGACTACAGTCTGGCCACACAGCTCATGGGAGTCCAACGTCACTGTGTAATTCACTGTCACTTGGGCACACCCTTTGCAAGCCCATGGAAACGGGAAGCAGGAGAGGGGTGTGTGTGACTCAAACCCAAGCATCTGAACCAAATACATTACAAGCCTGCATGTGCCCAGCCACAATGCAGCGTATGCCCACAGGAACCACGGAAGCCAACAGATCGTCCCAAAAAAATTGGGAATAAAAGAAATCAAAATAAAAATAAGAAACAATCAAAAATGGCCATTGATGGGCCCGGGGGGGTTGGGGAGGCCACCCAGGAGGTCCGAGGACAGGATGCACACCAGAACCCACCTGCGTGGATCCTGGGAAGATAAAACACCTCCATGGGCTCATGGCCCACACGGCTACCCTATTGTGGGAGTATCACTGTTGTCGCTATTATCACCCTGTGCAGCTGCATCCGGAGGTGGTTGCACTATGGGAGGCAGCCCACGCAAGGCCCTAGTCTGCTCCTCCATGGCTGCAAGCATGCGGGTGTGGTAGGTCTGGTTCTGGAGGATGAGTGTGCGGAGGTCCCCATGCAACAACTCACGGGATGCCCGGACCTCCGCCCTCGTTGCCTGCATCTCAGCTGAGAGCGTACGGGTGAGACGCTCCAGCTGCTGTTCTGTCCTTTGGTGTGTTGAAGCCTCAAGCTCAACAAGAGTCGTCCTGAGGTGAAGGAGCTCCTGCCTCAGGGCTTCCCTGTGGCCCTGGGACTCAATGGAGATGGCCTCCTGCAGAGTCGCCAGTGCCGCCCGCCTGTCCCTGTTGGACCCCAACATGTCCTCCCTGTGTGACTGGCAGATGGAGTCGGTTGCCTGCTCTAGTCGCTCCATCAGCCTTTCTGGGGAGACAATGGAAGTGGCCACCCTATCCATGGCCTGAGCCATCATCTCGGATGATGCAGCCTGTTGGGTTGCCATACCGTAAATGGATTGCTCCCATGCGGTATTGCCGGGTGGCGTACGGCCACCACGTCGGCGGGCAACACACCTGTCTGGGGCAAGGCGAACAGCGCCTTGCTGTGCCGGCACTGCCTGAGGCTGCAGGACTGCATTCCCCATCTGATCTGCTGGCCCAGGAACAGGATCAGATGTCGCGGAGTGTGACCCTGCATCCGTAACCACCGAAGGCGTAGCTGCCAACACTGACATCCCCATGGAGGGTCCTGACCCTGGTGCAGGTGGGTGAGACAGAACAGAATCCCTCCCTGGAACACTCACCTGCGACGGCACGTAGGTCTCATCCGAATCAACACCTGAGTACAGCTCGGGGGAGGTGCAGCCAGAGACACCCCTTGAGAGCACGACCTGCAGCACTTGTGGGTTCTCCCCCAACACCACACCACGTCCCTCACTGGTGGTTGGTCGGCCCTCGGACCCCTCCTGGGTCTGCACCATCTCCACAACCCCAGCAGTATCAGGTGCGTCTTCCCCTGCAAAGACATGAAAACAAAGAAATGAAAACAGGCATTAGCACCATGGCACACAATGAGGGCTGAGAAGCAAGAGAACCAGTACTTGATTGACACATGTCCCACATGACTAAAACCCTCCCATGCATGCACCCTCACTGCGTATGAAGTGCAGGCAAATGGCACACACTGATGACACCAAGATGGAAGATGAACACATTTTCTGCATGCTGCCTGGCAGTGGCATCACACATTGGCCTGTGATTGCCAGGTGAAACACACATGCCATCACACAGATGGCATGTACCATTGCTATTGAGTGAAGATGGAGAGGAGGGCAGCACCTATTCATTCAGTCCAGTTCCCGCATGTAATTGCTTTTCTAATTCTAACAGGTCAGATTTTTCACCTGGAGCTGCCAGTCAGAAATGGTCCAATTGCACAGGGACATGTGTGTACAAATGATATCCAGGTAACAAAGTCACTCCACTTTACCATACCCATGTCAGACATGTGACTAGTGGACAGCGACATGCCTAGTGAAAGTGGTGGAATGCAAACAAACTGACTGAATGAACAGTGAAAAATAAGCAAATATGTTGTGGCAAGGTGACACTTCAAGGGCAACTGGCGTGCAGTTGGGCTAGATGTCTACTGTTGGCAGAAGGGATACTGCTATGGCCAAATGCAGCTGCGCAGGAAGGATTGCATGAAGCACATGGCTTACCCATACGACTCAGGCGCACACACTCTCACCTGGCACACAAACAGAAGCCCTCACACACACACCATGCACATGGATGACACACACATGCATGTGCACTCACCGGACAATGCCTCGTAATCAGCCAGATCTCCCACGCCTTGGATCTGTTCCTCCGTGACGTAGGTCCCAGCGACTGACTCATGTGGAGTGAGTTCCATGTCTACTACTGGAGACCCACCTCCAGTCACTAGAGTTGCGGCATGACTTGAGGCCAGCTTACTCTTTGCCCTGTGCTTTAGGTCATTCCAGCGCTTATAGCAATCATTGGCTGTGCGCCTCACAATTCCAAGGGCACTTACGATGTCCGCAACGGTCTGCCAGTGTGCCTGGCGTTGTGCAGGTGTGGTCTTGGATCCTGCAACAATGACCATCTCGTTGTCATGTCCGGACACATACTCGATAAGTGCATTCAGTTCGTCATCCGTGAAGCTGGGCTTCCTGGACGGGCTGGACTGTGTAGCCGTGTCTGGGGCATCAGCCTGTGCCGGACGAGCACTCTTCCTCTTCCGCTTGGAAGGTGGTGGTGATCCTGAGTGTCCTGCGCCGCTCTGGACACTAGGGGCAGGAGCCCTGGTGGACTCTGTATCAGGAGTGTGGGATTGCACACTCAGCATGGGAGTTGGTGCAGGCATTGGCTCTAGTGTGATGGTGTCAGGGGGAATGTCAGCAGCATGGACTAGGACCGACACTGTCCTGGCTGGGTGTGTGAGGGCTGGGGTGGATGGAGCCGCAGCTGCCCCTGCAGCCTCTCCGCCCTGCCTCCTTGGTGCAGCAGATGACCTTGCTGCCCCAGATCCATGTGGCATGATGGCATCAACGTGCACCAGCGCACGTGTCGTAGCCCTGCTGACCTGGAAGTCAGCCATGGAGTCAGCCAGGTCTGGAGCCACAATGGGCTGGTCCAACAAGGGCTGAGCATGGATGGTGTCAGCCACATCAGCCTCAATGGGAGGGGGGAGGGGGGATTATGGGTGCCTGTGACTGGTCCTTCACACATGGGGGGACAGGCTCACCCTGCAAGTTACGACCACGTCCTCTACCGGATCCACCACGGCCACCACTTGTGGCTCTTCCACCTTTGCCACCCTTACGGAATCCTCGCCTCCCAGCCATGGCACTGATGTTAATGTGCGTATGGGAGTGGATGTAGACTATTGTCCTGGGCAATTGGGGGTCAAAGGGGTTGGGTACCAGATGGTAATTGTACCCTAGTGCTCTAGCAAGGCTGAATGTAACCCCTGGGGAAAGATGACGGGTCACGCAACGCACAGGAGGCCCAAAAAAGGGAGATGACGTGCACGCAACCCCTCCTAGACCACGTGTGCAGAAAGAAAAACCTGCACTACGCTGTGGCACCCAGAAACACAAGAATGAACGTATGCGTGTCACACGCAGCCTAGAATGACCTCTGAAGGGGTAGGCTACACACGGGGCAAGCACAGATGTTAGATACGTGCGTGACTCACCGTCTGCCTGGTAAACGAGCGTGTAAAAGGAGCACGTTTGGTTGGCAACACCCCCGCCAAAAGAAGATTTGTACGCTGTCTGAGGAGACAGGACAACAGTAGAAGGGAACACTGTTTGAGGGAACAGGCCCAGGTAAACCAGTAAAAGCGAAAGAAGAGAAAAAGCTGTCAGAGGTAACAGGGAATACGAACTTGAAACGCCGTGAAGTAAATCGCGTGTGAAACGACAAGAAGTACAGAATTCACCCACTCGCTCTCCACGAAAAGCACGTACAAGGAAGTGGTGTTCTACGCGTACCTTTTATACAGGCCCACACGTCCAGCGTCACTTACGCGGCGTGTACGCGCTAGGGCCATTTCCACCATTACACGCTTTGTCACTTCTGCGTGTAGGGACATTTCCTCCAATTACACGCTTTGTCACTTCTGCGTGTAGGGACATTTCCTCCAATTACACGCGATGAGACTCTGACGTGCAGTCTTTCCATGTGTGCTCTGTCATCACGTGCTGTGTGGGAAACACCCGTGCGGGTCACGTCACAGACGCGCTTACGCGCTGAGGGCCTTTGGTCCAATAGAATCGCGTATGCGTGCTGACGTGCTTACGCGCTAAGGGCCTTTCCTCGATTTTCACGCTGACGTGCAGGATTTTCACGTGCCAAATCACTCCGTACCAAGCTGGCCACGCGTAAGCACACGGAAGACCACGCTCCTGCCCAGAAGGCCGAACTACTGCCCCCCAGAGCCCCGAGCACGCTCCCACCTACCATCTGCTGCTGCCTGACTGCCTGCTGCCCACGTGCACTGCCATTTGCTGCCTGCACATCAGCCAGGGGTGCTGTTGCTGTGACCACCCCTGCTGGTACCGAAGACTCCCGACTGGAATTCCATCGCTCCACAGCCCAGCCCCAGGACCCAGTTGCCCACCCACTCCTGCCTCTGGGGTTGTCCTGTCGGGGCAAACACCATCTGTGACCACTGACAACCCCCGGCCAGAGAGGCAGAGGGGCACCAGCTTCAGTGCCACCGAAGTTGGTGTCCTGGTGGAGCAAGTCCTGGGGCAGTATGATGCCCTCTTCGGAAGTTCCCGCGCCGACAAGGAAGGACGGACGCGGGTCTGGACTGACATCGTGACTGCCATCAACGCGGAGGGGGTGGCAGTCCGGGACTTACAACATGTCAGGAAGCGCTGGGAGGACTTCAGGTCCAGGACCCTGAACAAGGCCCGGCACCTCTTGAAGGCAGCGGATGCCAAGGGGCGCCGGGGCCACTTGTCGGAAGAACAGATGGGGGTCCTGGAACACATATCCCCAGCGCTCCACGTCCAGGTCCTGGAGAAGCAGACCCGTCTGGAGTCGAGCGGTGAGTGTACATGCATCCTGATTGTGAGCAGTGCGTGTGGTGATTATTCGGTATTGTGCAGGTTGCACATCTGTTTGTATGGGGTCGAGTATGGGTGGGGGTGTACATGGCCGTGGGGCTGACACATGCGAGGGCTGTAATGTGTGAGACATGGATGGTGCTTGTGTGTGTAGGCTTGCATGGCAAATGCAGTTGTGCGTGCACACATGTTTGTATGTATGTGTATGTAAGTAGACCTGTCCGTGATGTCACGCATGTATGTTGTATTGGGCTGCATGTATGAGCACTGTGTACATGTGCATGTGTGTGTATTTGACAAGGGTGCAACAGTGATGCAACATGGATGCATGTGACTGCGGTATGTGTAAGCCTGATTGGCAGATGTGACATGGATGCCCGTCTGAACAGTGCGACACTTGGCCGAGGTGTACACATGCATGCAAGTGTGGTGGTGTGTGTACATGTGTGGTGCACTTCCTGTGTTGCACGTGATGTCTGGGTCACCTTTGGCTGCTCATGCTGTTGTATGTGTATGGATGGTGGTGGCAGTTGCGATATGGCTGTGGTATGGCTCATGTGTGCGAGTTGCAATGACATGTGTGTTGGGGATTGTGATGACATGTCTGAGGTTTGCCAATGCCACTCATGTGCAACTGTCATGTGTGTATGTGTCCATTGTACAGTGCCCTGATGCCTGTGTTTTGTTTCTCCCTGTCTGCAGCGTCAACTGATGAAGAGGGCGGAGAAGGTGCTGTGGAGCACAGCGGCGGGGATCCGACCGCCAGCCGGAGACGCAAGGCCCGGCTCCCCTCCCGTGTTGTCATCTCGTCGGGGAGTGAGGAGTCCGGTGCCGCGTCCCAGGCCGCAGCTGCCGGGCGGAGGTCCAAGAGGCGGAGGTTGGAGTTGGACTCCTCGGCAGCAGAAGGGGCAGCTGGGACCCCACAGGGCCCAACAGGGGAAGATGGCACGGAGTCATCAAGGTTGGTGGGGGGGTCTGGTGGAGGAGGAGGCCGTGCAAGCACCAGAGACGGGGTCTGGAGGTGGGGATCCCACTGGTGCTAGTGGTGCAGTCCAGGACCAGGGACAGGAGGCAGCACAGGCCGCCGCGGAGGTGCCTGTGTGCAATCCTGTCCCCGCATCATCTTGCACCAGCAGGGATGCCTACGTCCAGACCCGTTTCCAGGCAGGGGATGAGCTGACGTCAACTGGCCTTCCTCTGCCTGCGGACGTGGCTATCCAGGTCCGGGTTGAGCCTGTCCTGGCTGGTGTGGCGTTGCGTCAACGGGCCATGCGAGGTGACCTGCAGTCTTTTCATGGAGAGACTGCACGTCATCTCGAATGGCTCGTTGACCACGTCAGCCTGCTGGGACAGGTCACCCAGACCGGATTCCTCCGTCTGATGGGGCTTGTTCCGACCCCCTCCTCAACTGGACCCCCTACGCGCCAGTCGTCCTCTGTGCCATCTTCCCACCCATCAGTCACCTGGGTGCCCTGTGGAGCTGCCTCTGACAGTGCGGCCAGGCTGGTGGAGGAGGCATCCCTGCCACAGTCAGGAGTCGGACGTCCAGCAGGGGTGGCCACATCAACAACTGCACCCCAGCCGGCGGAGGATGTGCAGGCAGCAGGAGGCAGTGCACGGGCAGAGGCAGAGCAGCAGCAGCAACATGGTGGGAGCCATGAAGGCTCGGGGCCTTCGACATTGGAGGGGCAGGCATCGGCCGGAGGGCAGGAGGACCCAGGACAGAGAGTGTCTTCCGTGTGGCAGCGGTTGGGCCGCGCCATAGGTGCGGAGCGGCGGCGGGCGGAAGAGGCGCGGCTCACAATGGTCAGGGCGGAGAACTCCATGCGGAGGGCCCTGAGGCGGGCCGAGTGCCTCGAGGCAATCCGCAGGGGGTTGGAGGAGGACACGGTGTCGTCCCTGCGGACCCTCGGGGCCATGGAACTGGACCGCCTCCGGGACATCGAACAGGAGTTCGATGATGCCCTGGCCCGGAACACCACGGAGTGAGCCGCTGGACTTGCCCGCCGCCTTTGTATATAGTTCTTTAGTTTTAGGTTTCCTTTGTTTTTTCTTATGATTTGGAGTCGACGGACACTGCTCCACTTTTTGTATATAGTTGATATTTAGGTAGGTTTTTTAGGAGGTTTCCTTAGTTCAGTTGTGATGATGGACCCTTGTTATTTTTGTACATAGTTCTTTGTTGCATGGAGAGTTTTTATATTTCACTTTGGACAATATTTTATGGATTTGATTTTCTACTTTTGTGTTTTTATGCGGACATGCAGCTTATTTTTTCACATTTACATTGTAGTTATTTTTCTTTCATTACCATTTGTATTTTTGTCCAATACATTTTTTTTTCCATTGTTCACTGTGTGGTTTCATCTCATTGGTTTCATGCATGTCATGTTGTGTGTTTTCCCATTCAATTTGAAAATCTGTGTGTGACGGACATGGGTTCATTTGCTTCATGAACATTGGGGGTGTAACATGTGTTTTCATTTCCATTTGGGTGAATGGGTTACTTGGTAGGGCTTTTTGGCTGTGGAGGCTGACCATTACGCACATGATTGGGGATTGTGAGGACCTGGTGGGGGCTGCACATGGTGGCAGGGGGGTGGGGGTGGTGGGAGACATGAGTGGGGGCCTGGTGGAGGTTGACCCTGCACTGCTGGGGGGTGGGGGTGCAGGGGGAAATGAGTGGGGGCCTGGTGGAGGGTGACCCTGCACTGCTGGGGGGTGGGGGTGGTGGGAGACATGAGTAGGGGCCTGGTGGAGGGTGACCCTGCACTGCTGGGGGGTGGGGGTGGTGGGAGACATGAGTGGGGGCCTGGTGGGGGCTGCCCATGGTGGCAGGGGGGTGGGGGTGCAGGGGGACATGAGTGGGGGCCTGGTGGAGGGTGACCCTGCACTGCTGGGGGGTGGGGGTGCAGGGGGACATGAGTGGGGGCCTGGTGGAGGGTGACCCTGCACTGCTGGGGGGTGGGGGTGGTGGGAGACATGAGTGGGGGCCTGGTGGAGGGTGACCCTGCACTGCTGGGGGGTGGGGGTGGTGGGAGACATGAGTGGGGGCCTGGTGGGGGCTGCCCATGGTGGTAGGGGGGTGGGGGTGCAGGGGGACATGAGTGGGGGCCTGGTGGAGGGTGACCCTGCACTGCTGGGGGGTGGGGGTGCAGGAGGACATGAGTGGGGGCCTGGTGGAGGTTGACCCTGCACTGCTGGGGGGTGGGGGTGGTGGGAGACATGAGTGGGGGCCTGGTGGGGGCTGCCCATGGTGGCAGGGGGGTGGGGGTGGTGGGAGACATGAGTGGGGGCCTGGTGGAGGTTGACCCTGCACTGCTGGGGGGTGGGGGTGGTGGGAGACATGAGTGGGGGCCTGGTGGGGGCTGCCCATGGTGGCAGGGGGGTGGGGGTTGTGGGAGACATGAGTGGGGGCCTGGTGGAGGGTGCCCCTGCACTGCTGGGGGGTGGGGGTGGTGGGAGACATGAGTGGGGGCCTGGTGGGGGCTGCCCATGGTGGCAGGGGGGTGGGGGTGGTGGGAGACATGAGTGGGGGCCTGGTGGAGGGTGCCCCTGCACTGCTGGGGGGTGGGGGTGGTCAGAGACATGAGTGGGGGCCTGGTGGAGGGTGACCCTGCACTGCTGGGGGGTGTGGGTGCAGGGGGACATGAGTGGGGGCCTGGTGGAGGTTGACCCTGCACTGCTGGGGGGTGGGGGTGGTGGGAGACATGAGTGGGGGCCTGGTGGAGGGTGACCCTGCACTGCTGGGGGGTGGGGGTGGTGGGAGACATGAGTGGGGGCCTGGTGGGGGCTGCCCATGGTGGCAGGGGGGTGGGGGTGCAGGGGGACATGAGTGGGGGCCTGGTGGAGGGGGACCCTGCACTGCTGGGGGGTGGGGGTGGTGGGAGACATGAGTGGGGGCCTGGTGGAGGGTGACCCTGCACTGCTGGGGGGTGGGGGTGGTGGGAGACATGAGTGGGGGCCTGGTGGAGGGTGACCCTGCACTGCTGGGGGGTGGGGGTGGTGGGAGACATGAGTGGGGGCTGGTGGGGGCTGCCCATGGTGGCAGGGGGGTGGGGGTGCAGGGGGACATGAGTGGGGGCCTGGTGGAGGGTGACCCTGCACTGCTGGGGGGTGGGGGTGCAGGGGGACATGAGTGGGGGCCTGGTGGAGGGTGACCCTGCACTGCTGGGGGGTGGGGGTGGTGGGAGACATGAGTGGGGGCCTGGTGGGGGCTGCCCATGGTGGCAGGGGGGTGGGGGTGCAGGGGGACATGAGTGGGGGCCTGGTGGAGGGTGACCCTGCACTGCTGGGGGGTGGGGGTGCAGGGGGACATGAGTGGGGGCCTGGTGGGGGCTGCCCATGGTGGCAGGGGGTGGGGGTGCAGGGGGACATGAGTGGGGGCCTGGTGGAGGGTGACCCTGCACTGCTGGGGCGTGGGGGTGCAGGGGGACATGAGTGGGGGCCTGGTGGAGGTTGACCCTGCACTGCTGGGGGATGGGGGTGGTGGGAGACATGAGTGGGGGCCTGGTGGAGGGTGACCCTGCACTGCTGGGGGGTGGGGGTGGTGGGAGACATGAGTGGGGGCCTGGTGGAGGGTGACCCTGCACTGCTGGGGGGTGGGGGTGGTGGGAGACATGAGTGGGGGCATGGTGGGGGCTGCCCATGGTGGCAGGGGGGTGGGGGTGCAGGGGGACATGAGTGGGGGCCTGGTGGAGGGTGCCCCTGCACTGCTGGGGGGTGGGGGTGGTGGGAGACATGAGTGGGGGCCTGGTGGAGGGTGACCCTGCACTGCTGGGGGCTGGGGGTGCAGGGGGACATGAGCAGGTGTGCAGGGTAGTCCCCTGTTTTGTGGGCTGCCTGCTGGGGCCGTGGAGGGTGTACAGGGAACACCTGTGAGGACCCACCCAGCCTAATTGCGTGTGATAATTCCCGCACACCCCTGTAATACACGTACCTGGCCAAATCGCATGTGAGAATTCCCGCGCACCCCTGTAATACACGTACCCAGCCGAATCGCGTGTAGAACTTCCTGTGTACCCCTGTAATACACGTACCCAGCAAAATCGCGTGTGATAATTCCCACGTACCCCTGTAATACACGTACCCTGGCCAATCGCGTGTAGAACTTCCCACGCACCCCTGTAATACACGTACCAAGCCAAATCGCGTCTGATCATTACCACGCACCCCTGTAATACACGTACCAGGCCAAATCGCGTGTGATCATTCCCGCGCACCCCTGTAATACACGTACCCAGCCGATTCGCGTGTAGAACTTCCCGTGTACCCCTGTAATACACGTACCCAGCCAAATTGCGTGTGTTATAATTCCCACGTACCCCTGTAATACACGTACCCTGGCTAATCGCGTGTATAACTTCACGCGTACCCCTGTATTACACGTGCCCTGGCTAATCGCATGTAAGACTTCCCGCGTACCCCTGTAATACACGTTCCCTGGACAATCACGTGTTGAACTTCCCGCGTACCCCTGTAATACACGTTCCCTGGACTATCGCGTGTTGAACTTCCCACGCACCCCTGAAATACACGTACCCTGGCAGCCTGGCTAATCGCGTGTATAACTTCACGCGTACCCCTGATATGCACATTACCCGCTTTGCGTTCCTTGTTTGGCAGCCCTGTAAACTGGTCCAGGGTTAGCGCAGCCCTTTGCGATGATTTAGCGATTTTGATGGCTTTTCCTTGCGCAAGGGCGTTCTTGGGGGCGTTACTGGCGCTGCTGCAGGGTCGCTGCGATACTCTGCGCCACGGCTGGTTTGGGAGCCTAAAATCCATGAATACGCTGTGCGCGGAAATCGGTTTTAGCGCACGTGCCTGGCGCAGACAATCGCACGCGGACACTCTGCGCCAGCCGCTTCCGACACTTTTCTGCGAAATTCTATGAATTACCCTCTTGGTTTTGCACAAACAATCCAGGATCCGCTCTCGAATCCACCAAAGATAAACAACGAATCAATACAGACCCTAATATATGCAGACAACATTATTGTCATGGACAAAACACAGTCAGGTCTAGAAAAGAAGCTCGACAAAGTTGAAAATTTCATGAAAGAGAATGAGTTACAAATTAACATCAGTAAAACTAAGTTAATGAAATTAACAGTCCAAAAAGTAGCAAGCGACAAAATTCGAAATTACATCTTGAAGGCAAAGAGATTGAAGAGAGAAAAGCATTCAAATATTTAGGTGCTATGTAAACCGCTCTCCAGTTGAACAAGAATAGAAAGATCACATTAAGAGGAAAGCAAGATCTTTAGCCCGCCAAGGCTGCTTTTTCCATTGCAAATTTGGGACATACACAATAAAATCAACAATTGCCCTATCCAGACAAAAGGTGGTTCCCATTCTGACCTATGCTGGGGAAACTAATCAATCAACAAACGATGAAATGACACCTTTATGAGGCCATTTTTTGGAGGAAAACATTGGCCTTACCCAAAACCTTTCCATTGCCAGGAGACTTTACTTCGAATCACCACTTCAATCCCTAGAATCTAAAATTGCTTTGGAAAAAAATGGACCTACTCAGAAAAATAATTTGTCAAGATCCAATTTCATCATTAGAAATACTCAAAGAAAAAAAGAACCTTTTATATGTGACAGCCCTCCAATACTGGACCAACGAGATACAGAAGAGAATGAAAGAAGAGGAAATAAGCGAAGATATGCTAGTAAACAGACCACAGTATGCGAAACGAAAAATTCAGCAAAACGATTAGATCAAAACAATAGCAGAACAATCAAAATACAAAAGATTCCTGAAATCTACAATAGAAATAAGAGCCCTTCACGAACTTCCATCATACTTAGCGTGTTTCCCGGACCGCTCTACACGAGACGTGTTTTTACGTTTTTGATTAAACATCCTACCGACTCTTGACTATCTAATCAACATAAACCATCCAAAAACAACCGCCCCTCACTGTCGAGTCTGCAAGATTGACAACATCAGAGAGACACTCTTCCATGTAATCATGGTTTGTCCTGCTTTGACAGAGAAAAGAAATTTGTTCAAGGATTTTTTAAAAATTTCTCAAACAGATGACCCGACAAGAACGATGGGCTCATCTTTTAAAAGGCCACGACAAATCTCTAATTTTAACAGTAAGCAAATTCTGGACAGTGATTAACAATGGTAGCAACCTGCATGAACCCGAAACATGAATCTTACGTTTTTTGTTTTTCTCTTTTCCTCTGAATGAAATGTAATAATGAAAAGTTTGTTTTACCAAACATATCATTTAAAAAAAATAAAAAAAGTTATTTTTGTATAGAATCACACATGAGTACAATAGGTGTTTTGGCATACCAATCCTATGTCATTTTTCCCATAGTAGCCTTCTATCAATAGTGTCAAACTGAAGAGAAATCAACAAATAGGATATACAGTGGCAACTCTTTTCTCCCGCTGGCTTCTTCTAGCAGGGTTAGATTATATATATGTTATATATCTTTATAATATATTATATAATATATTATAAAGCTATTCATACTAGTGGAGCACCCCTTCCTGAAACCCGTCTGAGAGATGTTATAGATGCTCTCTTTAGCTATCCAATTGTTAATGCCTTTTAGTATAAATATTTTGCTAGGAACATCTGCCATAGCTGCAGAGGGTAGTTATCAGGGGAGGTTCCAATACCCTTTTTTTTAACACAGGTATAATTTATTTATTTCCATTTATATAGCGGACAACTGCCCTCAAGCATCGTGGCGCTGTTAAGAATGCTTAGCTTGGTTACATAAGTGCCTGAAGACAAATTACAAGTTATAGTGCATGGAAGATATGTTACATAAGTGTTTGAAGGAATATACATTTGCATGAGCCTGGTGTGAGGGCTGCTTACTTAATTCAGTAAACCATATGGATGCAGTCGAGGTAGATATTACAAGCATTTTGCCTTACCCCATGTTGCAGGGAGGCAGCATAAGGATACAAAAGTCAAAATCGGTGGTACAGAACTTGATGCCTAGTCCCACATTGCAGGGAGGCAGCATGAGTTGCAGAGTCAAGATCGGTGGCACATGAGCATGATGCCTTGCCCATGTTGCAGGGGGCAACGTGCAAAACATGATGCGTATTACATGTTACATTCGGTGGTATTCAGGTGTGGAGGTCAGGTGAGCTGCTTTGTTAGGGGGCACAGGGGGAGACAGAGGAGGAGGCATATCATTGAGGCGATCATGGGGGGCAGGGGGAACACGAGACAAGCGGGTGACCAAGGGGGAAGGAGGGGGGACATGAGACAAACGGGCGACCATGAGGGAGGGAGGAAGGGGGACATGAGGCAAGCAGGCGACCATAGGGGAAGGCGGGGGGGGACACAAGACAAATGGGCAGGGTCCACAATATGTCTGCCCATGCCACAGGATTATCTTTGATAATCATATTGCATACCCAATCAGGGCTAGACGCCTTAGAAGATTTAAGTCTTTTTAAAATTAAATCTGTGATGTCTTCTCGGCTAATAGTAAGATCAGGTATAGGGCTAGTCGCAAACACAATTGGGACCAGCACATTTTTTTACTCGGATAACTCACCCAGGTCCGCTCCTCAATATTACAGAGTAGATCGTCCTTACTTCCACCTGTTACCATCTTATAGTTTGCCCACATTTTGCGATTGTCACCCTCAATTAGTATTTTTACCATATTCTGCCAGACAACATTCCTTTCAGAGCTGAAGTACCTTTTCCTCCAGTTTCTATAACCATTCCTGATAGAGCGTTTTCTCCTAAGATTTTCTTCCCTACGTTGAGCTGATCAACAGTTCTTATATCTTGCCCCATTTTCTTCTTAGTTGCCGCTATCACTTTGTCTTAGGGTATTTACCGGCCTATGCCAACCCCCCCACCCCCCTGCCTGCGAGTATTCTTCTCCTGGCTGCACATTTTTGCATACAGACAGTTAACCAATCCACAATCTCTTCTGCAGACTTCATATCACTGTAACAAGTTGCACCACTTATTGCACCACAAGCAAATTGGGTTAAACTAATTTTCTGAAATAAATGGGTCTGACGTACCAATTTGGTGGTTAACCCAAATATTTTATTAGTTGGCCCTCTGTGATAACACGTGTTTCGGCACTTGACCGTGCCTTTTTCAAATCGGGGCTAGTTAGACAATGTGCGCAAAAAAAGCAAACCCCTCTCAACCCTCATAAACCACCCTCATCCCCGATCCTGAATCTCAGTCTCTAGCATTTGCTTTTTATCATCTTTTTTTTGCTTCACGTGTGTTAGGAAAGATTTTATATTTGAATGTAATTTTCCCTCCATGTGTCAACCCCCAAACTTTTTCCTGCTGTTTAAACACCTGTAACTAAACGTTAAGACAGTCAGTACTGGGAGACTTTGTTTCCCTTAGTCCTTTCCTCATGTTGCAACTTTTGTGCAACATGTAACAAGTGTGCAATGTAACTTACCTTACAGCACACTTGGGTCTCTAGTCATTCCAAAGGCCCTAGAAACTCTCGCTGGACTTTTTATGAACTGTGCAGATGTGTCAGGAACAGGACTGGTGGCAGATATTGTTTACATGTATTTTTAACCCTTTCTTGCCATGTTAAACCGCTTTAACCGCGCTTGGCACAAATCGGTGGCCTGGCTCCAAAATGGCCATGCCACGAGGTTCTTTGTCCTGTCCTTTGGCCATCTTGCCCCTTCACCCTCCCCAGCTCGAGTTGACCCGGGTCAGTCCTTATTTGGTCATGCACTTTCCCGCGAAACCCAATGCTTTCGTGGGCTTCTGCATGCCTTGTCTGTGTGCCTCCAGGATGTGGGCTGGGATGCCTGTTCCCAATACACATCCTGGGTGCCAGAGAGTCTGGAGTGTCTTGAATGCCTGGGACCACCGTGGTCCCTGATTGGTCCACGTATAGAGTGAGTGTTTGTGAGCAGATCTCCCATTGGGTCCTCTCCGTTTTGGCGCAAAGGGAACTTTGGATAAGAGGAGGCTGAAAACACCACTACCAGGTCGATCTCCTGACTTCACACCGAACAAGGGATAAGGAGCCAAGTATCCTGCAACAGAAGCCGATTCAAGGAATCGCTGGGGACCCGCTGGAAGGTTTGGCACACTGAGCCCGCAGTCCCGTGAGACCCCTCTGCATCTGTTCGTCCTACAAGGTATGCAAAGGCACTTCGACCCATTAGAATAGTGGGATCAACTATTCTCTGCACCTTCACCAAACCCTGCAAGTAAGCCTCTTTGGAAATGTCCCTGGGCCAACCAGTGGGTTGACCAGCTTACACGGGACGTTTGCTCTGTCTCCGCTGCCGTTTCGAGGAAGCCCTCGAAACTTGGCATACTGCTAGCTCTGTGTCCACGGCACCCTCACACCGAATTTCGTACATTTGGCCTTCCCAGGTCTGAAGTGAGATGAGTGTAACTGGACCAGAGTAAACGCGTTTGCCGTGTTGCCCTGCTGAGGCAACGACTTGTGCAAGTTCGCTGCATTTGTGACCCCTTTGCCCCTGAAGCCTGCTGCAGTGGAACTGGGCCGATTCCTCTACCCTGAGCAGAGAAATCGTCACTGTCCCGTTTGGGAATCCTCGCTGCATCTCGGGAACTACACGTGTCGAGACGTCCTGATTGTCGCATTCGAACCTGCCAGCAAAGTAGACTGTACTGGCGAAGTTTGGGTCTGCCTGTGTCGGGGACCGGTGAGTAATCCTTAACCAAACCGGTGGCCCCTAGCGCAGGAGCCCATTTTTACGCACAAAGTGGCCCCTGAGGGCCCCTTTCCTTTCCACAGCTATTGTAAAATAGCGACTCCATCCCAAACTCTCCAACTGCCTCTGCCCTCAAGTGGAAGTCTGTTTGAATAGTGGGAACTTGTTCTTCATCGCCTTATCCACCTTCCTGAACTGCTAGAGACACTTGAAGAGACCCTGTTTTGTATATTGGCACAAGCGTGTGCATGTACTATTGAGCATAAGGCTCCTCTCTTCGTAGGGCTTGGACTGCCTCTTATGTTAGGTGTATTCTTGATGTGGAACTGGGTCTAAAGATTATTTGCACTGCCTGTTTTCCCCCCCATCTAGGTGGTCTACATATTTTGTGCTTTTAACTCCTTAGACCCCAATGGTCTTGCATATATATTGTGTTGATATTGATGTATTGGTTTATTCTAGTGATACTTTGATTCTTTGCTATGGTCTACTTTACAAAGGCCTTGTAATAAATGCGTATATATTTGTAATATAACACCTGTCTGGAGTAATTTGTAAGTGTTCTTGCTTTGTATGCTCACTGAGGTCTTTCAGTCACCCTCACCCCTCTTGAGGCTTAGTCTTGACCGCCTGCCATAGCTACCCTGATTGGTCTGGCTTGTCCAGAGGTTACCCTGTTCCAAGAAACTAGGCTGGCCTTCTGAACCTCTGCCCCTCCAGGTCAGAGTTCAGAAATCCTTCTTAACAACGTGTTGAACATTACTTTTGAATTATGTTTATTTTTTATGCACATTGTCTAATTTGGGGTTAATGAACCGACACATTCAACATCAATACCATGAATGTCAATCTATTCACAAAATGTTGGATTTGCATATGTTCTACCATCCTTTAACGTTTTTATTTCATGAATAGACTAGCCCTGATTTGAAAAAGGCACGGTCAAGTGCCGAAAGACGTTATCACAGAGGGCCAACTAATAAAATATTTCGGTTAACCACCAAATTGGTACTTCAGACCCCTTTTATTTCAGAAAATTACTTTAACCCAATTTGCTTGTGGCGCAATAAGTGGTGCATTTGAAATGCGTTTTCCTGTTTAAACCAACGGAGTAGAGGAACTCAAGGTCTCTGCTGTTTCATGCACCAATGTGACACTTTCTAAATTGAATCTGATCCTGGTCGCGGGGGTATTCCCAATTGATATCACCCAAAAAGTTCCTCATGTGAGATAACCTTAGTTCTAGATCTCAAAAACTACGCTGACCCCTACTACTGCAATGGCGGAATATCTTGAGAAGCGGGAGGGGGAAGCCAATAACCTGTTCACACACAAAAGAAGCAATGGTGACGCATTCGGAACCAGCACCCCAAAACGTGAGGACCTAAGATACAAATGTATCAAATTAGAAAGAGCTTCACGGTAATAAATTGATAAATATTGAGAGATTATCTCATTAAAAAACTATTTAACAAAACAGCAAATTGCGAATTCTCATATTCCCGGATTTCAGCAAAGACGAAGACAAAGATTTGGCTGAAGATTGGGAAAAATACCCTGAACCAGTGCTCCAAACAAATGTTAGAAATGCTAGTGGAGCATGCAAACCGTGAACACAAAAGAATAACAGAACAAATCGAGAACATTAAGAACGAAATAACGGATGCGAAAGCACTTGATGCAACTAAGGAGAAAAATGATCTTAAGATGTACGAAATCCTGAAAGAGTATCAGGATGACATAAAAATGCGCAAGCTTAGAATTTTTTTTCGAGAGGAGAGAGATTACAACGAAGACAGAGTATAGACGTTCCAAGGAAAAACATCAAATTTACCAAGCCAATATCAAGAGAAAGTACACCCAATACATATTCGGCAAGTTTGGACGCAGAGGAAGAAATGGAAGGGGATACAGACACCCCAGAAGATCCAAACAAGAAGAAAACGGGCGAGGGTTTCCTCAACCAAATAAGACGCTTTAAGAAAGGGAATAGTAACACAGTACAAAAGCAAGTCCGTTTCCAATTGAAAAAGAGGGAGGGGGTCAGGCAGACACAGGCAACTCTGATGCCTTAGTAGATTATCAATGATTAACAAGTCAGGAGCCCGAGAAGCAGCCAAGAAGAGCAAATAAACAACCTAGTGATGAATTTCTCTGCAAAGACCCAAACTACAGATGAAATCGGCCTCCTCAACAGAGGCCTTTCCTTTACCCCACCATCATATTTTGAGCCAGTACAAGTACAATTTGATCTTTTAAAATTTGTCAAAGCTCAAACTCCAAAAAAAAATACAAAAATTGCCACCCAAGTTAGCAGACGGGAAAGTCCAACTCAGCCAGTTACTACCAGTGAAATAACCATTGAAGAACTGGGGAACATACACCTCCTTAGATCAATACAAGAACCTGAGGATTTCCTGATACACCAAGCATTACAAGAATTACAGATCTTACGGTCAGCATGACACAAAAAGAAATCAAACCAAAATCGAGGTTCTTACCTCAACTATCACCTGATAACATGCTAGATGTATTTTATAAATCAGTCACGCAAGAACTTAACATCTCAGATAAAAAATGGAAACAAGGAAAAAACCTTGTACGCAACAACCTCACACCACAGGAAAGACACGCCCTTGAAACCTTGAGAACAAATAAAGACCTTGTTATAAAAGAAGCAGACAAAGGGGGAAATATAACTGTTATGAACAGGAAAGATTATATCTAAATGGCACAGAATCATCTTGACATACCAAACTGTTATGAGACATTACCCACAAACCCGAATAAAGGCATCATTCAAGACTTGAAAAACTTAATAGACAGATGGCATCGTCCAGGTCTAATCACGGATGACGAAAAGAGATATTTATTTGCCCCAAAACCAACATTACCAACAATCTACTTCCCAAAGTGCATAAGAGATTTTTAGAAATTCCGGAAGGCAGACCGATCCTCCGTGGCATGGGTTGGGCCACTGAGCCACTTGCTGAATACATTGATAATATTCTTAGACCTAAGGTGTGTCAAGTTAAGGCATATTTGAAAGATACTACGGCATATACAGATGGTAGAACAAATTCAATGGCAGGCGAAATACCTAGTAGCCACATGGGACGTCAAAGCTTTATACACATCAATTCGATATGATTTAGCTTTGGAGACAATTGATTATGTATTTAAGGAGAAATCGGCATCACGTTTTCCCTTCGTCTGCATGCTTAAAGAAATGCTAATGGCTACATTAGAGAATAACGTCTTTCTCTTTGACGATCAATTCTTCAAACAAAAAAGGGGTGTCGCAATGGGCGTAAAGTACGCACCAGCCTTGCCTATTCTAGTCATGGTTATGTTCGAAGATCGCGTTATCTACACAACCAAAGCATACAGGACAAAGGTTATAAAATGGACAAGGTTCATAGACGATGACTTCCTGATATGACGGAGTGGGACATCTCAAGCATTAGAAGATTTCAAACAACAAGTGAACAACAATCAGTATGGAATAGAATTTATTGGGACCAGTAGTAAAACTGAGATTAACTAACTTCCTGGATTTAACAATCTTTGTGTCGGGAAGCCGCTTGAAGACCAAAACTTATAGAAAGAAGACAGAAGTAAACTTAACTCTATTCGCCACTAGCTGTCACTATGAACCAGTCGTCAGAAATATCCCAAAAGGTGAATTCATAAGCGCACGAAGAAACTGTGGTGATATGACCAATTTCATTGCAGAATGTGATTTACTATCCACAAGGTTCACCGCCCGTGGCTACTCGAAGACGTGTATTCAAGCAGCACGAAACGAAGCACAAAGGACAACTAGATTTCAACCTTTGACACAAACAGAAAAAGAGAAAAAAGATGATAAAGTACAATTTATTACCACATACTGTGCCAACAACCATTCAATAAGACGGATTTTAAGAAAAAATTGGCATCTGCTTAAACTGGATCCACTTATAGGTGAAGTCATTAACAATTATCCTTCAATAATCTACAGGAGAGCAAAAACACTCAGAACCAGTCTAAGACCATCGCTACTACCAAAAGTGAAAGAAGCAACACACAAGACCGGGTTACAACAACCTCATTCTGGGTTCAGAAAATGTGGAACTTGTTCGATGTGCCAATACGCAACGGCAAGTACTAACACCTTTAAGGACCGAAATGGGGTCATGACATCAATTAAGGAGCAAATTAACTGCCGTTCCAAATTTGTCATATATGACATCAAAGTACCTGTCAATTGGTTTATATTGGAAGTACAATTTGTGAATTGCTAATCAGAATTGGAGAACATTTATCTGCAATCGGCAGTCAGGACAAAAACGTACCTTTTAGCAGATCATTGGCAAAACAAACACCAATTGAACGATAAAAAGGAAATCAAATTCATTGGACTAAAAAAAGGTAAACTTAGGCCAAAGAGGAGGTAACCAGGAATTGCTCCTCAGTCAAGAAGAAGTCCAACTCATCTGTCATTTCAAGACTGTAGAGCTGGGTTTGAACTCTGACAACTTCTTGGAAGACACGGCCTTAGTAAATAAGATATAGCTCCTCATCCAGGCATGGATGGCATCTCACGGCCTCTGCCTGAATGACGACAAGACTGAGTTACTGATCCTCGGCTCAGAGCTGGCCATCAAAAAACTTGACCCAAACTATGCCTCATTCAACATTGACAATGTCATCAAAGTGATGCCTGCAGTCAAAACCCTCAGGGTCTATCTCGACTCAGCGCTCACTTTCAAGAAACAAACTAACTCACAAGCATCTTCCACGGCATCTACTTGCAAATTGATCCGAGCATGTAAACCATTTCTAACTGAGACTAGCTGCATTACACTAGCTAATGCACTCATCATATCCAAGCTGGATTACTGTAATGCTCTATATGCAGGATCTAACAAGTATATCCTTGATAAACTCCAAACTCTCCAAAATAACGCTATTAGAGTAGCTTTAAATATTCCTAACAGAGCTCATATCTCCACCTCTAGGAAAAATATCCACTGGCTAAATATCAAAGACAGGATTGCCCTCAAAACACTCTCCCTCACCTCTAAATGTCTTAACAATATAGCTCCCCCTTACCTGGTAAACAGAGTCAACAAAAGAACTTCAAACCGTCTCACTAGAATGACTAATGCCTACACCTTAATGGTGCCCAGATACAAAAAGAGTACAGCGGGCGACTCCAGTTTATCGGTCAAAGCTGCGCAAACCTGGAACAAACTCCCTATGGATCTCAGAATGGACCAACCTTACCCTAGCTTCAGGCGGAAAGTCCTCACCTGGATACGTTCCAATGACACTTAGCTCGACCGTCCCACTACCACCCACTCCAGAAACCTTAAATGACTGCAACTAGATGTAGAGGTAGTTTTGCATTTTCTTGTACATGTACCTTTGTTACTAATGTGAACTGTATAACTGTATTTTTTTCCTGTAACCAAGTTCTCAAGTATCCTTGTATTGTCTGCGCCCAGCTACCCCTTCGGGTTTGGTTTTGCGCTATACCAAATAAACAAACAAACAAACAATGAGATGTTGTCTTTTCTTGTAATTTGCATTTAGATTTGTTTTAGTGTGGACCTTGAAACAAAGAAATAACGAGTAACAGATTCTGGCTTTGCATAGCAGATCTCGCACAAATATTTGCCAAAGAATACAATAAGACTATTCAAAACATGATACACAATTCATGCTGACAAGACAAACAAGTCCCTGCTAACAAGCACTACATATCCCGGCATGGCCACCATAGAGGGTAAACACTGCCTCATGCTCAATTTCTATGTATGCAGATTTTTTGCCTCATATATATTTTTTCACTTTCAGGCAAACGTACAATATGCAGACCAAGTGTACCACACCTCCACAAACATAGAGACATTACGAGGTTACATAAGGCGAAATTCCACGTGCTCAGTCTTGGCACACAGACATTGACATACACTAGTTTTTTCTTCCTTTTTTCAAAACATTTAATGTCACAAAATGGAGTCAATAAGCCTTTCCAATTGAATATATATGTTTTAACTAGGCACTGCAAGATCTAAACTGACCCTAATACAATGGGTAATGAATTTATTTCTAATCTAAATAAAACTCACTAGTTACTGAGACAGAACAAGGCAGGATTTGCACTTTGTCCCTTTGGTAACGATAAGAAATGCCCTAAACATGTCCGACGTTAGTTTCAGACAGATGGAAACTGAGGTAGGACCATCTAACGTCAGTTCCCATGGAGAAGTGCTAAACACAAACCAGCGCGCGCTGGCGGTCCATTACACCCCATGCGAGACGCGTGAAACTCATTCTTTAGAGGTAAACCCTGGGGTCTCAGTAAACACACCCTTCGAAGGAACCAATCGAATTACAATCCGCGTTTACATTCGCGGAATCGAGCGATATCAAGACTAGTTACTTATCGAAATATTCGCTGCATGCTTAAAAAAGCTATGCCTCTTAAACTACTTCACTTCCTTACCAATAACATTAGTGCCGAGTCCATTTGAAATGAACATCACACTATTACAGGAGCAGAATGACCATATACTTTTGAACCGTGTTTAAATATCGATCAAAGACTACCCTTGTTATTACGGACAGGGATCTTTGCGTGCATGTTACAGCCGAAAATAACATTAGACCAAGGCGCAGATGGAACAATGGCACCGACTGGGACTATAATACACAATTTAACTTAACTTTTAACTCCATGCATATGTACATTTCTGTTTTAAGGCTCCACGGAAACAAGTTTCCTGTTGTGATTTGTTTTATTTTCCAACCAGGTGGGGTTTAAACCCATGACTTTATTTTCGCACTGCAACTACGCATATTATCCATGGACCCGAGGAAAAAGGGTAAGGGCTCAAACTGCATAGATCACAATGCACATTGCTCATATAAGAATTTTGGAACTTATATAGTCAACATTTCTATACAAAGAAGCCATTAATGATACACGCGAATTGCTGAAACAAAGGTCCGCAACCTAGAGAAGATTAAACACAACAGGGAATAAGCACAACACGAGTTGTATTTGAATTCATTCACACAGTAGAGAAGGTGTTTGTCAAAACTAAGCTCACCTAATAATTAACTTGTGATTTTGATGACAAAATACAAGGATGTTCAATCTCATGATTATGTTCTTTTCTTTCTTTCACCTGATTTCTCCTGTTCCTCTCAACCCTCATAAACCACCCTCATCCCCCATCCTGAATCTGTCTCTTTCATTTGCTTTTTATCATCTTGTTTTTGCTTCACGTGTTGAACATAACTTTTGAATTATGTCTGTTTTTCTTATGCACATTGTCTAATTTTGGGTTAATGAACCGACACATTCAACATCATCAATACCATGAATGTCAATCTATTCACAAAATGTTGGATTTGCATATGTTATACCATCCTTTAAAGTTTTAATTTCATGAATAGACTAGCCCTGATTTCAAAAAGGCATGGTCAGGTGCCGAAACATGTTTTATCACAGAGGGCCAACTAATAAAATATTTCGGTTAACCACCAAATTGGTACTTCAAACCCCTTTATTTCAGAAAATTAATTTAACCCAATTTGCTTGTGGCGCAATAAGTGGTGCAGTTGGAATTCTTGTTCCTGTTTAAACCAACAGAGTAGAGGAACTCAAGTTTTCTGCTGTTTCATGCACCAATGCGACATGTTCTAAATTGAATCTGATCCTGGTCGTGGGGGTATTCCCGATTGATATCACCCAAAAGGTTCCTCATGTGAGATAACTATATTCACATGACTGTAATTGTCACTCTTAACTCTACTCCAGATTTCAGCCTTTTCCAAGTTCCTATCAGACCATCCCAATCGAGAGCCCTTGCTGTTTATTTCTAGTTCACCCCCCGTCCTATCACTGGTAATGGTCCTTATAGCCACGTTACCAAAGCTAAAACAGATGGTTGCATGATCGCTGAACTCATTAAAGTGAACCTGCAGTTCCAAGGCTTTATCTAGAGTTGCACTGTTAACAAACATGTAGTCCAGGGCAGAGGTACAGTGATCGTTGTGCCATGTCACCTTCATGGGTATATCTGTTGTGACTGCACCATTCACCATTTTTAGCTCAATTTCTTCAAAAAAACATTTTCCACCTATGATTTTTGTTCCCATTCCTTACCTTGCTCACAATGGCAAAATTACCATTGTCATATATGATTTTTGAGTTTAGGTCCCCGGCAATTATAATATCCACGTCATCCCCATCAAGGTGACTGCTAGTGATCAACTCAAAGATTGTGTCCTGAATGCCCAGAGGCAATCCATCCCCCGGAGGATCATAGACATTGATTATCAGCACCTTGTGTTGCCCTCAGATCAAGATGTCAACACCCAGAACATTATCATCGCTGGCGCTAGCTTGTGTCTCTTTAGAGGGAATATCATTGGCCACCAGAATGGCCAAACCCCCACACAGTCTCCCTTTCCTCCCCTTACTGGCACCACAACCAGTTAGTGAGGTTTCCTGATTTAGAGGCCGCCCTCTTGGCTCGTCTGGCTGCTTTCTTCCTAGTGCGCGTCCATGAGCGTTTACTATTCAGGGATTTCCCTACACCGTCATCCTCCCCACTGTCCCCTACTGCCTCATTAATGACCATCTTTTTCTTCCTCCTCCTTTCTCTGTTTGTTAAATGGCATCTTCATTACCCACATCATTGTCACTACCCAGTAAGATCTCCACTCTCGTTGATTCCAGGTCAGGTAGGCGGGGCCATTATCTTTGGAACGTACCTTCACATTTGCGTCCAGCGTTGAAGGGCCAATGGGACCAAACCACTGGCTGTTGGGATTACCCTTTCCCAGACCAGCCAGAAGCACTGCGTTGATTTGTATCTGACATGCAATATTGTGCGATAGTTTTAACAGAATTTTGAGGGCAAAGCTCGTTGCTTCATAATGTGCCTCTTGCTCTTTAGGTTTTTCCCCCAAAAAGGTTTCCCATGTTTCCCACTCATTCCGAGAAATGTTAAGGTCTTGATCTTTGATAGAATTAGATGTTATATCATTTAGTCCAGTAAGCAGAGGTGAGCAGGATAAACGTGTAGAGTCAGAGATTCTCAAGCACAGATTCATCTCCAACACTACTTAGGGCATTAGTTGTAGATTCTACAGCTTTCTCAGCTACTGCTTTTTCCAGGTGGATAATTTGACCTTCCAGGTTGTAGCAGAGTGAGTTGTTATCCAATTCAGGCGTTGTACAGGCCGCCTCGTCGACCAGCATCACTGATTCAGCTGCTTCATTGTGTATTTCAATGGGTACTGTGGCGACAGCTGGTCCCACAAAGAAATCAGTGATTTCTTTTGACGAGGAGGAGGCCATATTCAAATCGGCCTCTTCCTGCACCAGCACCAAATTATTGTGCCCCTTTGCTCTAGCGTTTAAGTTCTGTTTGTTTCATGATTGCCAAACAGAAACACACCAGCAGCTCTTTCCAATTAACCAATAACACCAATTATTGGTTTTCCTACTTTGACTCATCCCACCGGGGGAGCCACAGGATCAGGGGCGGCTCAAAGACTTAAAAGTCCACAGTCACCACCCCTGATTACATGTATTCAAAATAGACGCAGGAATAACGCGTCTTGCCAAACCCGGACGGCAGTTACAGCAGCGATCCGCACTTAATGAGGCGGCTCAAAGACTGTCTAACCGCACATTCGCCATACTAGAATGAGAGCGCAGGTTGCTTTTAACCAGTATAATAGGAGGGAAATACCAGGTTCAACTTTCAACGTTCCAGAATTATCACCAAGTAACAATAATTTTCTTGTAACGTAGTTCAGAAGTACGTAGTATCAAGACAGCAACCAAACTTCAGAGAATGTTTAGGGGATTGACATATATTATCAATCTTACCAATTGCCAGCAGCGCGTTGCCCACCGCCTACCGCCTGCAGACTGTCCACTCGGGCTCCACTTCACGGCAAGGTTTTGTTGAAAATGTGGGCAGAGTTTCTCCTTGGTACTGCAGCAAATAACACATTGGAACAGCCACTAGACAGCCTTTCCTCCTCACGACCAGGTAGCAGAATCTTGTGCTATTATGCTCCACCTTTTATCCCTCTGGCGAAAGGAAAGGGCCGTCAGGTGTGTGTGATTCGGTTAATTGCCTGACTCTGCCTCGCCCTTGGGTTGGACATGTCAGGTAAACAGCTTTATAATTAGTCTGCTGTCTTTTACTGTATGGGAAGGTGTTTGTATTGGAAAAGGATGGTGGTAGAGTTTCCAAATATCCTACAGGGTCGGAAGGGAAAAAGGTGTTATATGGAATTATAGTTCTTGTCCTAGGGGTTTGAGTAATCTCGGAAAGGTGGTTTTTGTAGGGCTTGTGAAATGAGTAAGAGGGTTTATGGGCACGGTAGTTGTTGGTCCGATTCGACTGGGAAATCGGAAAATGATTATCCGAAAGACAGGGTTGTTTGGGTTTAGGGAGCAAACAGGATCGTAAACTGAACAGAGGGGATTGTGAGAACTGTAGTATTTTGTCTGGATAGGGTGGGTGTTCTGGAATGAATATCAGAGGGACATGGAGAAAAAGGACCGGGAGTATTCTGCGGGCAACAGAAAAACAGGATTCCGAGAGAGGTTGTTTCCTACTATGACCGGTTTGGGCTTTTAATTGGTTTACCAGAGGTGTATGGGTGGTGGGATTCTAATAGGGGAGCGTCAATGGGAGGAGGGGAGATAGCTGTGATACAGCCTACAAAGGTTTCAAAGATCTCATTCTCCTCTCCTCCTTCCTCTGCATAATACTGCATCTCATCTGGGCTTTTCCCTGAGCATGACCCCGGGCTCCCCTACCCAGGTGATCCTCCTTTGCTCGTCCACCCCCAGGGTTGGGATCTGAGAGCACCCGCCCTCTCCTGGCCACCTGAATAAGGGATCCCGATGTCTACCTGAGAGAATACCCTCGGGTTTCTCACAGATGTTACGGTGAAGATGCATCCCACCCTTGGGGCTCCTCTGCTCCAGTAGTTGGCCAGTGGCGTCCCCCCTTGGCATCCCTGGGTTCTCATGAGCACTTTCCCATCCGTACTGCTCCTTGTATTTATGGACGTCTCTCACTGCACAATGCATATGTGCATTTATAGGAGCACTGTGCAAAACCCTTTTGTCTAAGTAAGGGAAATGCAGATGCACAAGATTTGTAAAAGATTAAATGTCGGTTATTGTGTGGAAGCTTCATAGGTGATAGGGTTATATGTAAATGTTTTAGAAGTGATTGGTGGATGGATGTGTGACTGTTTGTAGGCAGGCATTGAGGGAGTGTTACAAATATAAAATGTAAAAGGGTAGAATGGCTGCCCTGTGTGATGGTGTGTACGTACCATCTAGGTCTTTTTAATGATCCATGGCCTGGAAAGGGGACTGTGGAGATTGTGGATCGTTATAAAGGTCCATCGATTATGGTCCTTATTGTATGCTAGAATAAAAGTATTGTTTTTGTCCTTTTCATATTTTTCTCTAGTATACAATTGTCCATTAGCACCCTGGGTGGGGGAGCCATCCAATTAGGTGGCTAGGAACGCGGCCGGTACAAGCTTGGGTTCCAAGCCGCCTGACGGCCGGCTCTCCCCGCTGCCATCCTCCCCACCATCCTCTGTCCCATTATTTTTTTTATTTTTATTTTTTATCCCCCTTACCTTATTTCGGCGGTGGCAGGTGCCACCGCCGCATCCGCTGTTGAAAGGAAAATCCTTTTTTAAAACCTAATTTATTTTTTAGCACCCCAGGTTACCGCTTTGGCAACCCGGGGTGCTAGTGGCCTTCATGGGGCTGGAACGGGGGAGATGAATGCCGCATTATTACCATAACACAAAATGGTAATGGAAAGGTTGGAGAATCTTATTCAGTCTGGAGAATCTTATTCAGTCGTTCTACTTTACTGAGAAATGTAAAGTAGATGGAACCTTTAAAGATAATTTTTTTTAGTTCTATTTTCTAACTGTGAAAGGTGGCCTCAAATATTGTCTGCCCAATATCCAATGTAAAGTAATCAAATTAAGGAGCAGCGTTGCTGGGCTATCCATTCAACAGGGAGGTTCCCCATTTTCCCACTACTGTTTACATCAATAGCAACACATGATACAACCATGTTATTTGCACTATGAAAATGCATGCACAAGTCTCTATAACAGATAATAATTGATGCATATTAGTTGCTTTCAATCCCTCCTGACGAGCCACTTGATTACAGTGGTGAAACACATGTAGAGGAATTGAGGAAAACGTATTTTTTCTTTGTATCCGGTACCAAAGAGGGAACTTTTTTGGTACCAAGTTTGGACACTAAAAATGCTTTGATATTAAAATTGCTTTGACATTGGACAAAACGCCTCAGTTAGTGTGTATTTGACTTATTGAACTGTTACGGATAAAAACAGAATCCACTAATGAATATGTGATCTATGGCAAAATAGCCAATTATTTTGATTCTAAAAACTAACCTTGAAGGAGCGTCAGTTAATAAACAACTAATCTAACAAACTACCTACTTCCGAGTTGTCTATTCAAGGAATTTACCACAAACCTGATTGTTTCAGGTCTAAAAAGTTATTTGTCTCCAGATGCACTTGGATATGTAGGTACGCAGTTTTGTCTAATATCTTGAGTAAAATCTGTACCATTGTGATAGGCCTATAATTAGTCGGGATGGTTGGGTCCAGTGAAGCTTTTTTTTAAAGTGGTAGAATTACTCCTGCTGCAAATTTGGTGAAATCCGTCCAGCCGTTTGGGCTGTAGCCGTGCGCAAAGTTTTTGCCCATTCATGGAAAAAAAAATGTTTAGGCCCACTCTTTAACTTTGTCCCCCCTGCACGAAACCTCACCAAACTTGCAGAGCGGCCATATACTTTTTTTTTGCAAAGTTTGGTGAGGGATTCCTCCAGGGGGAGCGAAGTTATAACCCACCCAAAAAGTGGTCTTCCTCTGGGTTTAGCAACTTAACCATAACTACACTGCCACTACCACGGGCTGTGTAATCTATATATGTATATATTTTTATATCGAAAAATAGTCGTTTAGCCTCTTAATTGCTGTTGAAACGCTGTGTTCACTCTTATTTTAGCAGCTTTAGTGCCTGCGGAGCGGTGGAATTGTGTTCCGAGTTCGATTTGGAACATTGTGTTATAACCCAATGAGCATGCGCCGCCCGACGCTTGGCACATCATAAATATCACCGCTGTGTGAAAGGGCTGTCTGCAATCTGTCAAGTAAGGCACCTTAATAATACTACAGAAGGTGAAAGTGGAATGTGAAAGCAGACCGGAGCCCTGTGCAAGCGATCGCTCGCAGGCCGGGTCTGCTTTTGGAATAGTATGTACGCAACGCGCTCGATGGCACTGAATGAGGGGTGCCGGTGAGAAACGTAAGCGTATCATCTACCGATGCGACGTTCTACATGAATAATATATTGTACATTATTAGCGCGTGCAATGCTAAGCACATATTAGAAAATACTCCAAATTCTACACACTGTATTGTGAGGTAGTTTAGAGTCACTTAGCTGTCGGATGCAGCAAAAAAGAAGAGGAAAGGACCTAGAGCAGCAGGGATTTGTACCTAAGGAAGAGCCCTGATTGGACAGCAGCACAGAGGCTCAGGACTACTATGCTGCAGGGACTCGTGGGGATTGTAGTTTTTTAGCTATCTTTTCTCTGTTTTTTTTGTTTTTTTTCTCGTGATTGCAGTTTCCAAACTGAAAAAAAAAATAAGAAAGAAAAAGTTGAAGGTTTTAAAAGCTGTTGGAAGCAATAATAAAGAAGTTATAGCATAACGCTCGCCTCTGGTCTTGCAGTAGAATCCAGATTATAAGGAAGAGATGTTTACAGCCATCAAGAATGTTAGTGCTAAGAACATGATATTTAAAAAAACCACAGCAACTCCACCACCTCTGCCCTTTTTACGATCTGATCTGATCATTTTATATCCCACAGGTGTTACCAATAGTGCAGCATGATTAGTTTATGCATTTAGCCAAGTTTCTGTGAGACGGAACATGTCAAGATTCTGAATAGTCAATAGGTCTGCCACCTTGGTGGCATGTTTAATGATGGCGCGAGTGTTCCAGAGTGCTAACTTCATCTTCTGATTAGAATCCAGTATGACCTTAGCAGAGGGAGTGGGGGGGAATATCACTGGATACTGGAGCCCCATCCCTTTGAGTAATCACGGGCTCTGAAAAGAGACTATGGACAGCCATATCATAGGCTCCCTCAACAGCTGGATCCAGTATGACATTAGCAGAGGGAGTGGGGGGGGGGATATCACTGGATACTGGAGCCCCATCCCTTTGAGTAATCACAAGCTCTGAAAAGAGACTATGGACAGCCATATCATAGGCTCCCTAAACAGCTGGATCCAGTATGACATTAACTGAGGGAGTGGGGGGAATATCACTGGATACTAGAGCCCCATCGCTTTGAGTAATCATGGGCTCTGAAAAGAGTCTATGGACAGCCATATCATAGGCTCCCTGAACAGCTGGGTTTTGCAGGCCTTTGCATTTGCCATGACCTTGTGTAGCGAGAGGAGAGGGTTGCATGTTATTTGACATTGATTTCAAGAGTGTAATAACCCTTTCCTTGTACGTGTTCTCCACGACTGTTTGTTTTATTCCAAACAGAGTCGGGGAAGGACACACTTTGTGTATGCTGAATCAGCACATTGGCAAAATGCGTGGTGGTGCAGAGATGCACAGGCGAAGGAGAATGTAGTTCAGATTTTGCTCTGGCCATCTCAATCAGTTGCAAAGGATGCATAACCAGTGGTGCAGAGATGCACAGGCGAAGGAGAATGTAGTTCAGATTTTGCTCTGGCCATCTCAATCAGTTGCAAAGGATGCATAACCAGTAGCAGGCAGTAAGTACTGTGTAGAAAACAAAGTGCTTACTCACTCAGTAGCCCCACAGCCCTGACAGCACGGACCGGCACAGACTGACTTATCACTTGCCCGTGAGCAAATAAAAATAACCCGCAAACTACAATACTCCTGGATATTGTAGTTTGAGGTGCTAGATGTGAGATTGAGGCAACAGTTGCTTCTAATGAAGTTTAAACCAATACAATCTGTATTTTAAAACACACTCACACTGTGATTTCCTTCTTTCGAGTTCATGCACAAGGCTATTCTTAAGCCTCTCACCTATAAGACTGCTTTTCCGGTGGCTGTTACTTTCATTAGGAGGGCTAGTGAACTGCAGGCTTTCTCAATTCAAGACCCGTTTGTTACTCCTCATAGACAACTGGCTTTCTGCGCACACCCACGGTTTGCACCTTAATTGATTTCCAAGTTTCGTGTAAACCAGTCCATTGAACTCCCAACTTTATCACCATACCACTAACTCAGCTGAAAGAAGCCTCCATACACTAGATGTTAGGAGAGCAGTTGTGTACTACCTTTATAAGACAAAACCACTATGAAGGACAGATCGGTTCTTTGTCTCTGTTGCCGCTGGTAGAGAAGGGGGATCCTGTGTTACTCTGTGGCTAAGAGAGATTTACCCTTTACTTTACGCCTAGAGCACGTTCTGCTCAAGGCACAGAAGCTACTATAGCTTTCATTGCAAATGTTCTGCTTGATTCTATTTGCAAGGCTGCTACCTGGAGTTCTGTTCACACTTTCACTCAACATTACTGCTTAGATACACATTCTAAGACTGATTCTCAGGTGGGTCAAGCGGTGTTAAGACATCTCTTCATTGTCGTTCCTTCTCACTTCCTACCACCATCTCCTGGCACTGCTTGATAGTCTATGCACAGCATGTGATTCTAAGCAGCTTCACAAGCATCGGAAGACATATATTACGTATCATAATTGTATTACTGATGCTTGTATCTCCTTAGATTCACATGCGTCCACCCTTCCTCCCCTCTTGGAGTTGAAGGAACATGGACATTTTACATCTTCCTTGCTTCTGTACTCGCTCACGCATTCTCTTCAGGCTCCCTCATGGCAGAACAAAAACAACTGGCCGGACCTCTGGACCTCGACACGTGAGGGATCATGTGTACACTACACGTCACAATAGGGATAGTGTTACAGGTGCGCCCAGTTCGACGTCCCTTTTCGATCTTCGAACAAAAGATGCAATACTCTGTGATTACCACTAGATGTCAGACTGTATGCAAAGAATGTGAATCTAAGCAGATACAAGCACCAGAAATACGATTACAGTGAGTAATGAATGTCATATATGTGTATATATTGCACATTTGTATCACATGCAATGTCCTGTTTAGTTTTTCTCCAATCCTCATGCACCACTCTAAGACACAGTGAACAGAACATCTTCCATTAGAATGCAGCTATCCCCAACGACAAAATTCAGTCTAAATGCACACATCATATCTCTCCTACCCTTGCATTCTCTCCAAACTCCCTTTTAGCACCCATCTGCATGCCTGCTCGACATGATGACTAACATGGACTTAGCCACCCTACTTCCCTTGTTTTGGCTAAAATGCGCACATGCATTGTCTCGGGAGGATAGCTCAAGGGCAACGTGCTCGCCTTGGAAACAAGACGACACGGAGCACCACAGATTCGATCCCCGGGTCCGCGCTTAGAAACCTCTGGTTATTAAGCATGTTTTAAATAACCTATCATATCATTCTACAACTTCCTGACAAATTTCCTATACATGGACCTCTGTCCCCATATTGTGTTCAAACTACAGCGCATTGAGACCATACCAATTGTGAAAGGCGCTATGGAAATGCATGTTGCATTACATTTTGAAGTGGTATCCCTAATGAGTTTGCACGTTATAGAATTCTATAGTTGTGACAAATTGGGTTCTGCTCCACAGGAGTATGAGGATGAGTAGGGTTAAAATATCTCACTAAGCCCTCACACTTCTAAACCAAAACCCAGCACAATCATAAAGGTAAAACAGGGACATAGGGTCTACACCACCTTTGCCTTTTTTGCTAACGTGGGCTGAGGAAAGGCTGTGCTCTTAAGAGGGGTGTGAAAGTGAACCATTAGTGATCCAAACAACACAGTGCAAAATAAAGGGAACGTCCGATCAAGGTTCTATACAAATATTTATACTTTAATTGGACACACCATCTGCAATAGAACAAATGGAGAATACTGTACAAAAACCCACCTCATAGGAAGGACAGAGAAGATGCCACAGACTGAGGAAAGTAGCACCCTGAACGTGGTTCCTAGGAGTGGTAGGTAAGTTACTTGCCACAAACAAGATATATTAACGGATGCGATCGTGACGTAACCAGTTTCTAGGCCCCAAGTGGACTGAGTGAGGGCAGTTCGTGGTCAGCAGTACCGGGATTTGGTTCTTGGTGGGTTAGCGAACGTTCATGCGAGCGGATGAAGTTCATTTCGGTCATGTTCAATCATATGGACCGAAACAGCAAGAGTAGTGGGTGAATGTGGTTGCTCTATGGTAGGTGGCTTTCAAAGATGCAGGTCGGGTGGTCCCAGCATCTCTTTGCAGTTGGACCAGGCTGAGTCTGGGAGGCTGGGAGTGAGTGACGCTCCACTGGTTTAAGTCAGCGGGTGGCAGTTGTCGATGTGGTGGTCTTATGTGCTGGTCGCGGAAGCAACCATTCAAGGGCTAGCCAGGTCAAGCCTTGGCTGTAACCCCTGGTCACAGTATGTATGTGACTCACCAGTGATTCGGATCGGGGTCTCAGCATTGCAGTTGATCCGGCCCTAGCAGGGGACTGGCTCAGTTGGGGCAGGATGCATCGTTGAGCTGGTTTTGAAGTGCATGAAAGATTTCGGGAAGAGTGCAAAAACCAGCACCAGTGTCTTCCCTCTCGTTCAAGGTGCAGCAGAACCGTGAGCTTTGGCTGGTCTGGCCCTCAGGCTGCTGGGAGTCCCACTCTGGAGGATTAGAGGACAGGATGGCTCCGTACAGGGTCTGCTCTTCCAGCTTAGGCGATTCCGGGGTAGAGTGACGGGTCCTGCTCTAGAGCAAAGTTTAGTCCCAATGTGCCCTGCTAGTGGGTAAGGATCCTCTGCCTTGGACCGCTTCTCCTTCACCTCAGGCTGAGGGCTTTGGAAAGTTCAACTTTCCCAAAGTACTGAGACTTCTTCCAGAGCGAATGTTTGTGTCTTGAGAGGATCTGAGAGAATCTGAAGAAGTGGTGGGAGTCCCCTTCTTACAAAGACGCAAGTCCCCAGGTGATTGGACTTAAGCTAGCCTGCCTTAGTGGTCCAATCCCTATTCTTGAACCAAGCAAACCTTGCCCTTCTGATGTCACACCCAAAGTGCTTTGCTCCAGGGGAAGTGGACGGGACAGGAAAGAGAGTGCCTGAGAGAAACAATATGGTGGAAGTCTCCTTCCATTGACCAGAGCACTCCTGCCTACTCTAATACCACCCCTTCCCTTCTCTCTAAGAGCAAAAGGCCTTTAGAGATGCAGCACCATGGAGTGAGACTACTTCTTCCACTTGAGTGTGCTCCCTTGCTGCCTGGGCCAGGACAGCTACCTGCTGTGTGGCTATCTCTGGTGGAGGGTGTTAACTGCCCTCACAAAAGAGATAAAACAGGCCCAGTCCTCCAGGTTCCCGTACCGCATTTTTGCAGTCTCCACCCGGCTTCCCAGAAGACACATCCCATTCCCCAGCAGAGCTGACACATGGGTCATATCAATTGGGATGTGGCGGCCATGATCATAAGTAGTGCCATAGCTTTATTTGCGAGTTTGCCCTGCCACCTGCATGGTTTACTTCTGATCATTGCAGTTTTGTTACCAGGCGGGGGTGGGGATATCCTATATGCTGTTCCTGTGCTGCAGAGACTTTTCTGTTATTCCAGTTGTCCAGTGGGCATCTTCAGACCTTGGCTCTTCCTTTGCACTGTGGTTAGAGCAGGCACTGCGGATCAGGCTACTGAGGCAGGAGGGCACAAGCACAGTATGCTTTTGGCATGGAATTGAAGACCTGTGGAATCAGGTTAGCAATTCCCCTTTTGGGGATGGAATTACCTGCATCATTTTTGTGTTAATAACCTTTTTTTAAAAAAAAGCCAGGACTTTGCACCCTTGCCAGATGCTAATTCCTCACAATAGCAGTCATCCGAGTGCAAAATGGGCACTTGCCATTAGCTAGAAGTAATTGACTTTTAGCGAAATGGTGTGCATCTGTAAAGAATTGAGGTGGCGGCTGACTCTCTATGGCTGGCTAGGAGCTTGCAACAGTTAGGGTAGTTTATGTGGAGTGGGCACACAATCAGTTCATGGGATGGTCAGTGTGTGATGGTTCAAGGAATAGATTGTGGACTATTGCCCCACTCCTGTCCTGCAATGAGTACTCTTGTAGGACCGGGTGGGGGAGCCAGGGTGCAGGTGTCTCAGTGCCAGGACTCAGTGTTCCTAAAGCAATGTGATGCTAATTAAGACAAGTCCTGAAAGCTGGTGCACTGAGGAGTCTACAACATAATGAGGTACATGTCCTGAATCTCAGGGGTTGAAAAGGGCGGGGGTGATGATTGAAAGCATTCTTTGCCTAACAAGATTTTGCAGTAATTGCACCTGGCTGGAGCCATTGGTTGGGGTGTGGTACCTGGCTTATTGATGGTGGAGATTAGAGATGGTCAGTGTTAGGGAGAATTTTCATAAATGTGCTATTTCCCTTCACTTTAGAGACCCGCAGCAACTTTGCTGGATTTTTGAGGACTTGATTTTTTTACCTAGAAAGAGTGTGAGCCTTTTTTCCCCCACTCTTTCATGTATAGGCATCATCGTTTCATGTGTGTTACACAGCACCCTCAGTGCAGTGACACAGGGATGTCTTTTAGACTTCCCAAAAGTTTAAATACCTTCTCTGGGATAAACTACTGTTTCCCAGAGAATGTAGAGTGAAATTGACTTTAATAGTCTTTGCAAATTCCTAGACCTAGCACACACCATTTTACCATGGAGTGCTGGAGGGGTTACATAGTATCCCCTGTGTCTAAATACTCATTTAGCAGTCAGATGCTACCCTTTCCTATTGAAAAGGCTGGTGGCAGTGGTTTTACAATGAACTACCATGATTTTCCCGACCACAAACACTGGTAGCTAAAAATCACGGGAGCCATGTTTTTCAAGATGGCGCCTTAAGCCCCTTTGTTTAAACAGGTCCCGGTCTTCATTTTTCGCAGTTTCTTTTTGGAAAGGTCTTTCTAGTGTGTGCCAAACCAGGTTTGGTCCCTTTGTTCGTATGCTTTTGGCGGGCTTCAGGACTGAAGACCGCCTCTGGCGTCTTAGTGTCTGGGGTGGGCAGGAGGTGAGGGAGTTACCCGAAACTCCCTGTGCTTAGTCTCCGAGGCGACCCAAATGCACTCTAGCGTGATTGTCTGGCTGACTGTACGGCAAGGACAGCCACCCTGCTGGGTGAGTGAAAGCTAGGCTGGAATGAAAGGGAGGCAACTATTAAAAAGGCGAGTCTCTTGGGCTGGAAAGCAGAGTTGACCACTGGAACGAAAGAACCGAAGAAGACGGCTGCTGCAACTCCTTGCCCGGTGAAGCCCTGCTGCAGGTCCGAATTGCCAAGTTCATCTCGAAAGAGAAGCCCCTTCAAGGATGACCTTTGAGTTGGTGGGACCAATCAACTCGTAAGACACCTGGATACCATTCTAGAGGCTGGTTAGGATTAATCAGGGAGAGGGACACCAGCTTGTGTGCTTGAATCTACAGCTACTGGAACTGAAGTGAGTCCATCTTGTTTGCTTTTTCCGACGATCCCGTGCAGTGCAGGAGTCCCCCAATGCCCTCCCTCTTGTCACCACGACTGTGGCTCACGAACAGTGAGATCTGCAGGAACTGCCAGGAAGCACCGACTTCAGCTGCAAGTGTTTCTTCATACTAAGGTACTGTGCCAACCCGATTGAGAGAACGCCACTCTTAGGGTGAACGTATGTGAAACTTTCCCAACTTGCAGGCTTAATCAGTGACCCAACATATGATTCTTTTTCACCTAAACTACTTCTAAGAACTTCTGCAAAGACTTTACCGTTTGAGACCAGAACTGCTCCTTCCTATCCAGAACACTAGGCCGTTGACTTTGGCCTGGCCTATTGACTTGAATTGAACTCTTCTGGTGTACTGAAACTATTTGCACTGTTTAACAAGTAAATGTGATCTATTCTACTTACCTTGCCCCTTTTGCTCACTTGTAAGTAACTGAACTGCCATTTGGCTCCTATTTCAAGGGAGCTCAAGCTGTCTCAAAATCTTTTGTGTTGAAGTGTATTGGTATATAATAATTAAGTTACCTCCTTCTAGTGAAATGTTTTCTAAATGATTGTGTAATCAATGAATAAGTGTTTTTACCAAGAAAACTTGAGAATTAGTGTCTACTTGAACCACTGTGATTGAAAGACCTCTGTGTAACCTCTTGTACTGCTCACATTCACTCTTGAGAATAAGCCTGGCTGCTCAGCTCGCTACCAAAAACTGTGTGGTACAGACTTATACCAAAGGCTGGTTTGGCTAACACCTGGAGTCCTAATTGTGTGTGGTGGTCCCAGAGGGTACTGCATGCAATTCTGCCCAACAGTCAGTTAAGTAGAGCCACTGGGAACCATTAATGGGCTGATTGGGGCTTTCAGTGTAGAGGATGTGGGATCTCTTTCTACTTTCACCTGGGTGCAGGATGGACACAGTGTACATATTCCTGCACTTCAATTACCCATCTTGGGCCAAGAAAACTGCATCTGAAGTAATTGTTACCTCAAACCCCTATGTGTATGGCGAGCTTTGAATCGCACAAGAAAGACAGAACTTGACGTTGCACATCAGCTGTCGGAAGCTATAGACAATTGTTAAGAAACCAAAAATTACCCGCCATGCGTTTTCCTGGGACGAGTAAGGGGTCCGTTCAGGCTGCATTGACTGCTTTGTGATGCTGTACTCGTAGAATGGAAATCACAGTAGCTAGAATATGTTTATGGGTGAGAGGTTATAACCCAGCATTTCTTTCCTACGATTCCTGTAGAGAATGAGGCAAGGCATCCACTTTTCTGTTTTGAGTTCCTGGAAGAAAGGTGATTGTACTGCAGTGATCAGACGCACCCACAAGGCTTGTCTACTGTTCCTGCATTGTTGAGTGTGAAATATTGAAGATTGCAGTGAACTGTGCAGACTTCAACACTAAGGATTCCCCTTGAAGTTTTTTCTTTTTTTTTTTTTGTTGTGCAACAAAATGGTACCTATGGCTTGGCCCAAGGTATCCGTTTCCAGAACAAAGGGTAGGGCATTGTCGGGGGTGCTACGCCAAAGCCGTAATAAAGGCCTATTTGAGAGATTGGAAGGCCGCCCTTTCCATTTCAGCCCACTGGAATCTTCGTCTGGTGCTCAGATGATGGGTCAGATCTTGTGATAGCTGTGCAGAGTCTGCTATAAAACCACAGTAGTAATTTCCAAAGCCGAGAAACGCTGAACAGATTTGAGATCATGGAGGGCCTTTCCAGTTTATGATGGCCTGTATCTGTAAGTCCATTTCAATACCCCTAGGACTGAGTATGTACCCCAGGAAGTCAATAAAAGCGACATGAAACAAGGCATTTAGAAGCCAGTTTTCCAATCGTGTCCTGGTCTAATTCAGACTAAATGATGGGCACTGCAGAGTTCAGGTGGGAATACATCTTGGCTTCCCTTGGGGACTCCAGCATCTCTTTTATCAAGGGACATGGGTATATATCCTTGAGTGTCGTTGCATTCAATAACTTGGAATCAATGCAAGGCTGAAGAGATCCCAAATGAGACTCTGAAGGAGTTATATACGCACGGTTAATATTTGTATTTTATTCTTTTTAAAGCGGAGACCTACTTCGAGAGCAGTGGGTGCTGTACAGACTAAGGGCCTCATTACGAGTTTGGAGGTAGCCATGCCCTTATGGCTGCCTCCAAACTCGGGTCCGTGGTCCCTGAATGGGGAAATACCGGGCCATTCCGACTTTGGAGGGCCCCATATTTCCCCATTCAGGGAACCCAGACGCGGACCATCCCCGTTCCCATTGAGCCCCCATAGAGCTCAATGGGAATGGGGAGCATGCTAACAACGGGCCCGTTAATGACGGGCCCGTTGTTAGCATGCTGGCTCCCTCGCGGGACCCACAAGGGGACCTCGTAATAGGGCGGAATGGGTTTAACGGCGCTGGTACCTTTACCGGTGCCGTTAAACCCATTCCGCCAGGGTCGTAATGAGGCCCTAAGGATAGCCAGCGTTTGGGCTGGTATCTTTTACCAGTAGTGCAGTACTGTGAGGTGCGCTCTGTGTGTTGATTTGTGGAGAGCCTGCAGTTCATCCGATAGTTCTTGTAATGCTTCATTTTGGGCTCCGTAGGATTAGTTGCGTGTCAAAATCTGTAAAGCGGCCCACTCCCCTTTGTCCCCTTTGTAAGGAAGGCATGGTATCAAAGCAAGACCGACACAAGTGATCACAGTTCAAGGGTGTTTATTATTCTGTAAAATGGGTGAGATAAACCTAACTCTAAGAGGGGAGCAAGCTAGGACCATCGAATAATAATACGGTCCTAGTGGAGTCTAGTCAAATAAAGAGGGCCTATACTAAAAATAAACTATTGCCAATCCTTACCGTTACGTTACAAAAGACGGATAATGTTCACAAGAAAAGAAGGAAGTGTTGGCCGTGGTCTCCCTTCCCAACGTTTTTAGCACGGGACAAGGTGGGATTCTCGAGCACGGCACACTCCTGGGCTTCTCCAGCACAAGGTTACAGTTCCTTTTCCAGTATCGGGGCCTTCTGTGCTTAAGTCTCTTCTCATGCAAAGTCTCTTGCTTCAGAGGGCCTGATACGCCCAAATAACAAAAATAAAAGTTCCTTCTGGTAATCTTTACATGGGGTGAATACCTGTCACCCTTGGATTCCCCTCAGCCAGGCTCTGATCCTACTCTCAATCGTCAGCCTACCTCAATCAGGTTCAGACCAACCACTCACTGTGGACATCCCTCAGTCGAGTTCACACTTGTCATCACAGTGTTCATAGGTGTTTGAACACTATGCAGGATTCACTTCCCCAGTCAGGCTTTCTTTTAGGCCCCCAGTCAGACTTCACATAGTTCTATCATCGCTGTCATTCCTCAGTCGTGTTCACATTTGTCCCAGTATCACAGTTCCTTTGTTTAGTTTTTCTTTTCCCCTACAATAATCGAAAGTCTTAATGTCTTTTTAAACAGTAGCACAATGTTCAGATTAGGTCTACCTCGTCCGCGCTCAGACCTTCTGAAGGGCGATCACGTCTCGCTGGGTCACTCTAGGATGCAAGCCAGGGACCTAGCCCCTTTCATCTCGAAGCTTATAAACTCCTCCTTTAAATCAAACACAGTGCCCACCAACCTGAAAGAATCCTGGGTCCTTCCCCTACTTAAAAAACAAACCCTTGATCCCACTATCCCACTAACTACAGACCTATTACCACCGTGCCTTTCCTACTTAAAATCATTAATAGTCCTGAATTTGTAAATAGGCAACTCTATCTGTAAACTAATCACCTGCTAGGCTCACGGCAATCGGGCTTCCGCCCCCTTCAAGGCACTGAAACAGCCTTGCTAGAACTCAAGACACAAATAGAGGAGCTAAAGGACAATGGAAAAACAGCTTTGCTACTCTTACTGGACATGTCGGCAGCCTTCGACTTGGTGGATCATGCAGTTTTATGCAACCATTTCAAGCTTGCCGCCAAATTCACAGAGGAGGCCATAGCATGGGTCCAATCCTTTCTTGCTAACCGGACTATGAGAGTCTTTTCCACCTCAGCCTCTGCTGATCATATCTAAATAACCGGCAGAGTTCCACAAAGGTCTTGTGTCTCACCTACCATGTACAACATTTTCACCAAACCGTTGTTCGACAAGTTGGATAGACTGGGTGTCACCTACACTAACTATGCAGATGACACCCAGATCTTCATACCCCTTTTGGGCAACTTCGCAGCGGACTCGGCTTTGGTGAACAAGATATACATCCTCATTCAGGCAAGAATGGCATCACACGGCCTCTGACACCAACCTAAAGAAACTAAGCCCAAACTACGCATCCTTCAACCTTGATAACAATATCAAGGTGATGCCAGTTGTAAAAACCTTAGGATTCTACCTGGACTCCTCTCTCGCCCTCAAGAAGCAAGTCAATTCCCTTGCCTCCACAACAGCCTATACCTGCAAACTTATTCGAGCCTCCAGACCGTTTGTCTCCAGTGCTAGTTGCATCACCCTGGCCAATGCTCTCATAATGTCCAGACTAGATTACTGCAACACCCTATACTCTGGAGCTAGCAAGTATATCACAGACAAACTTCAAAGTTTGCAAAATAACGCCTTGAGAGCAGCACTGAATATCACCTATAGAGAGCATATCACTAAATTCAGAAAAGAGACTCATTGGCTAAAAATAACGGATAGAATTTTCCTTAAAACAGTCTCTCTCACTTCCAAATGCCTGAACAGTTTAGCACCTCCATACATGTCTGAAAGAATCACTCTGAGAACAGCCACCCTACCTACTAGATCTGCCAACACATCCTTGCTCGATATTCCTAGATTTAAACGATCCACGGCGGGAGGATCCAGTTTCGCAGTCAAAGCTGCGCAATCGTGGAATACGCTCCCACTTGACCTCAGACTACCACAACCTTAAGCCACATTTAGACATAATACACTCATATGGCTTCGTATGAATGTCTCCTAACTGCTTCCACCTTCTCCTCACTGCTACTCGACCCACTAGACTTGACCGCTGCATCCTCTGCACCGTCCCATATGTATGTATGTATATCTATCTGTGCCCTGACACGTAAATTATATGCACTGCAATGTATGTATGTATGTAATGTTATTTTTACCTGCGGTAAGCACTGTAACTAAGCTTTGAGACTTCTTGTACTGCTGCACCCAGCTACCCAAGGGTTTGGTGCACATTATCAAATTAATAAACAAACCAACTCTGTTAGCCTACGGCACACACTGGCTTCCTATTCTCAGTTGGCATGGCGTTCCCCTTAGTCCGGCACCAACACTAGTTCACAACAACAAAACCTCTTCTTTAGTGCGTCAAGGACTTTGATTGTACAAAGGATTTGACTTTACTCTTGTATGACCACCTTAACACCTTATAAGGCCTCTTGACACTTGTAGTTTCCTTTACTCGCAATGTTCAACAGTCTTTGTTCAGGAGAGGGGCACCAGCTAGAGACCTTCGACTGAGCGCCCACGTGGCGCTGGACCACTCTGACTCTGGTACCCAGTTTGTTCATCAACAACCTTTTGTTTAATCTTCTTACTGTTGCTACTGCAACCTCGAGCTTAACACAAGCCGGTCGACTATCAGTTGCTTCCGACTCACCGGCTGTGTTGGACTCGCTCTGATCCTTTTTGCCGCTGGAGTCAAGGATGGTACGTTGATGGCCACCCCGCCTCCACGCCCTGGCAATCGGTGCAGGAGCGTGCCATGTACCACTGACATCTGTCTCACCACCTGCCAGCTGCGATTCCCGATCTTGTGTATCTTTCATCGGAGGCTTTGCTGGTCTGGGTTGAAAAGGGCAATGGCAACTCCCTCCTTGACATCCTTTCTGGTCTCACCACCTTTCTCCTCAGTTTGAACTGCCGTCCTGGAATGGCTGCTTTGTCGTGCATTTGGCCTTGCTCGGAGTGTGCTTGTGTGTTCTGCCTTTTGTCCCTGTGGGTACGGGAAAGGGTAATCAGGTGTGTGTAGTTGGCGGTAATTGCCTGACCCTTCTGTTGGGACATGTCAGGTAAACGGCTCGAGTATTAGTCCGTTGTCGTTCACGTTGTGAGAAAGTGTTTGTGTCGGGAAGGGGGAAGGGTAGAGTTTCTAAGTATCCAACCGGTCAGGCAGGGGAAAAAGTGTCGAAAGGAAGGGGGTACCGCGTCTCACCCTTTGGTGGATCACTGCCACTTCCCGAGGACCCCTCAGGTGATCCTCGCTCACTAGTCCACCACCAGGAACTGGATCCAATAGCGATGGCCGTATCCTGGACTCCTTGATAACCGATCCCTGGACACTAGTAAGTGAGACACCTTCAGGTTTCTCACACCTTGTACCAGATACATGAGTCTTCTGATGGTCCAGAGTAGCGTTCTAGGCCCAGAGTCTAGTCTGCTATTGTGGAAGGACCGTGTGTGGGGGATCCCTCTCTCTCTTCGACCGAGCACTGAATAACTCGCTCCTGTTAGTTGCAAGATCCTTCTCCCAATACCACAAAAGAAAGATCTCTTACGTATTAACATGATATTGGGACAGCGATAGACACTGATCAAGGGTAGCCAGAAAGAAGGGAGACAGAATTGAAGGACAGAGACTACCAGAAGCTAGCATACGGATATTTGATAATTCGGCCCCGGAGCCCGGCATTAGATTTTTGCAGTGAGTTTGTTATTAGCATGCATGTTAGTCTTGATAGCGACGGCATGGGTTAGGTGCATCTATCTACAGTGTTCACTGTGCCCACATAGTTCAATATCTGGTAATTTCATCCTTGACTGTCCTTTGCACCCCTCTGTAAGTCTGTCTATAGTTTTCATGACAGTGCATTTAGTGGCGGCACCGTCCTGGTGCGTCTGCTTACTATGTATATACCTGAAAAAAAATGTATATATTAGTCTTTTTATCAATGTTTTTTCTTTTTCCTCTTGATTGTTAAATGTGTGCCCTTGTGTTTTGTTTTGGTGCGTTTTATATTGAAGCGGTCCTATTTTCTTTTTCTATGATGATTCTGATGTTATACATGTATTTTTTTTAATGTATCGCTTATGTTTAGAATAAGGAATATGTTCTGGGGATGTCCATGATGAAAGACTAGTACACATCTGAAATGCATTTGGCACAGAATTATTATCTGATCGCCTCCTTTTCATTGTACAAATAACTCGTTTGGAATTCGACCAATAGAGAACTTGATAGGGAAAAGTGTACTGTGATATATATTTTCTGATCAGTAACTTGATTTTTCAGGTGAAATTTAAAGTACCAGTTGCAGTGTTTGCAAGGGATAAGGTGGCACCACAAGGTTTTTTCCTCGTATTGGTTTTAACATTATATAGGCCACCTGATTGCGAAGGTGGATAATGCTGCCTTGTCCTAGGAATTATTAGGAAGAGAAGAAATCGGGCGGAGCAGAGGCAAGGAGGCCCCTGGGCAAAACTGGCACAAGGCAGCAGGAAGCTAAAAACACCAACCCTAAGTGTCACCTTGCAGACTGAAAGCAATTGTCACACAATGGCTGTGAAACATCTCTGGGTTTTATGGTGAATCACATGAGTACGCCTCCCAGCCAGACTGACTCTTGCCCAGGGCAAAGCACATGCATGGAACTGTGATGCTGATTATGCCCCCACGTCTGTGCAGTTTGGAAACCATCGAGACCCCCAAGCTTAAGAATGCTGCGTATGTGGCAACAAGACTGAACCCACACCCAACCCCCAAGCACCAGTGGGGCGAATGCTGCCAGAGCGAGTGGTGCCTCGGGTAAGGCAGCATTCTGACACCCAGTATATCCTCCATCTACAGATTTCTCAGAATCATTTTATCATGTGTATTGGGTAAAATACTGGCCTTAATTACTGCACCAGCTCAGGGGCATTTAGATACTAAAGGGGGGGGTGGAGCTTGTGGACAATAGTCACATGACCAGTGACCTAAAGAAGGGTTGCATCCTGGCCACTTCCATTACTTCCACCGAAAAATGGAGGCAAATAAAATCTTTAGTGGTTGCGATGCACAAATGTTTTTTTTATACTACCAATAAGCTTGCAAAGAAAGCTTATTTCTCATCAGAAATGTGTTCCCAATTAATGACCCAAGGCCAATATCAATATAAACCTTTTATATTGAGTTTTACACATAAGTACAATAGACTGTGTAGTTGGTATTTGAATGAGGAAAAAGTAGTAATAACCAAGCTTGGGAATAATGTGGGTAAATCATGAGTCTGAAACAAAAAACACCTCCCTGATTATGAATGGTCTGTGGACGTTTGATAAAATGTACTGCAGCCACTTGACTGAAATGCATAGAGGACGCACTTTAGAGATGATCCCTTGGCTTGGGGGACGTCTCCTGCATGGAATATCTTTATTCAGAGTTTGGTATTAAGATATGCGTTGCCAGGTAGAACAAGAGCACTCTAATTTGGATATAAGACATTGGGGAAACCCCAGTATATTTCTGAAATGGCTGAAAGCAGAGCTGTGGGTGAAACAGTCGAGACGGGTGCTCGGAGATCGCACTAAAATTCCAAACATTGAAAGTATTTCTAGAGTATGTAATGAAAAGAGAAGGGTGGGGCCACTAAGGCATCTGCAACCATTTAGGGCTCTGCACAAAGACTGAATAAAATGCAGGGGAGATTTGTAGAGAAATGGGAGGATGTGAAAGATGCAATATTCTGGCTTGGAGCTTTAAGGGGAAAGGAGGTTGCCTTAATATTGGCTATGTTACGACAGCTTTTTGAAGCCTTAAAGACATGTGAAATATTTGTAAACCAATGAAACACTATTTCAAAAATAAAGAAACTGTGCATGTCTAATGTTTCTTTTTTTCTTTGTTTGAAAAGATAATGTGTCCATTTTCTTTTACAGTTTTCTAAAGCCTGCACAGAAAAAGCAAAGGGTAAAGATGTAAAATGCCAGAAGAATGGGTTTTCCTGTAACAAAATGGATATCTCATGGAATGGACGTTTCTAGAAGGCCAGTCTGGTCAAGAACTGGGGGTAGAGGAAGCTACGCATTATTAAAAGGATTTCTATTATCACGCGCATTGCATATGCAGTGTGTCAAGGTAACCGGGAGAAGGAAATGCTTCTGAAAAGTAAAAGAAAATGCATGGATGAGCAGGAGACCCGAAAGCAAGTCTGAATTGGAATTACTATTTAATTCTAAATTCATAGCATGTTTATTCACAAAAGAATGCAAATAGTAGAAAACCATATCAGTGCATTGAATTAGAAAACACTACATACCAAGGTTGGATCCAATCACCCTAACACACATTTTCTTTTCCCAATCAGCATACTAATAACATAAGACATTAAAGCATTAAGATTCTCTGAGAACACCCAAATGGGGAGGTGTCAAAAATTCAACTTGCATGGACACACAGAGGTGAAGAATCGAAGCTCCTAAAAAGAGCTTTCCATTGTACAATGCATTTATATCCAGGAGCGCAGCACTGAGAGATGAATATAGAGCATTCTATACAAATGGCTGACCCTGTAATAAGGTTCACTCTGCTATTGCATTCTTGCTAAATACAATCCACGCTGGAGAAATGAAACCCCCAGAGAAACCTTCCCCGGACAATGAATGCCACAAAAGCTTCAGTCTGAAAACCCATCTCGCTCAAAATGAGAAAACCCACGCAGGAGAAAATCCTCATCAGTGCACAGAATGTCATAACCGTTTCAGCCAAAAAACATACCCAACTCTACACGAGAAGACCCATACAGGAGTAAAACCTTCTCCAGCATTGGATCTTTCATGGATTCACATGCTTTGAATATTCCCCGTCGTCAGGCTGGGAATCCCCGGTACATTATATAGACCCTTTCCCGTAGGAAAACTTTTTCGACGCTTATGCGTCCTATCCACCTCGTTTTGTATCATGCGTGCCCGTGCCGTCAGGACGTCATGATATAAATACAGGCCCCGCCCCCGCGCTCCCTCAGATTTCAACCGTCTTTCAAAGCAGTGGGATCTTCGTGTTACTACTAGTGATAACTAGATTGTTTTTTTGTCTGTTTCGCGTAAGCGAAGTTCAAATCTGGAGAATTATGTCTGGAAAGGCGTTATTTCGCCCATGTGCAACCTGTGGCCTCAAAAAGGTTTATGAAGGAGACGGCCACATGGACTGTATCTACTGTCTCCACCCGCACCACACGGCGGATACATGTGAGATATGCCAGGGTTTCTCCCAAAAAACCCTTAAGGACCGTAAAAGAAGGCTGGTCGACTGGCTTAATGACGGAGCGGGTGCCTACCCGGCTTCGGAAGTTGGCTCCACGGCCTCCAGGAGCAAGTCGGAGCCTCCATCGAAGAAGGTGCGGCCAGCAGAAATTCGCCCTGAGGACAAGCATAAGGGGAAACATGCTGGATCCTCCTCATCTCATAAAAAGCCCTCCTCCTCCTCATCATCTAAGACGGAGAGGCTGGCGCTGTCTAAATCCTCCTCAGGGGACCGTCCCAGGTCTTCCGTGAGTCGAGAAGCTTCAGCCGGGAAGTCGGCATCAAAATCGACAACGAAGTCTAAAGGCTCGACGACGACGACTTCCTCGTCGACCTCGGTGTCATTGACGATGCCTATTACCGTTCAAGCAGCAGCGGTTGGGATTCCTTCGTCGACGGAAACTCAGTCTATGGCTTGGCTGCCTGAGGTCTATGACCCGATCCCCCCTGAGGTCTTACTGCAGCCAGACACGGCCTGCTCGGCGGAAGGGGAAGGTGACATGGTTCTGCAGCCATTGGATTTAGGCTTACGGCCTTCCACGTCGACGACGACGGCGACGAGTGCGAGCGGGGGTATGGTACCTATATCATCCACGTTGCTGAACCCCCAGACAGTTTTGTCTCTGGATGTGCTTAATACTCTTCAGAAGCTACTACAGCGGCTGGATACCCAGTTCCCTCAACCTGGGACGTCATCGTCACTTCTGTCTGTACCTTCCGTCGACGAGCAAACTTGTACGGCTCGCTCGTCGACGAATCACCCATCGGCTCCCCAGGCGGTAAAAGATCGTCCTCGAGCTCAGGAGGAGGGTGAGTTGTCGGAGTCCGACTCTATACATGATGACTCTGGGTCAGACATCTCCCTGTCACCGTCGAGGGACCCGACATGGAATTCGGATGTAGAATTGGAGTCTACGAGGAGCCAGACACAGCCATCTCCCCCTGATGATGTGGGAGCCTTCCATGCAATGATGGGGAAAGCGTGTTCCGAATTCGGCTTGATTCCTGAGGAGCAGAGGAAAGACTGTTTCCTTTTTGACCATATGGGTCAAAGGAGAAAATCGGTATTTGCCATCCCAATCCTTGACCACGTGTGGCAAGAAGGTCTCAAAACGATGCGCCATCCGTTCTCGGAACCAGCCATAAAGGGACGGATCGAGAAAAAGTTTAAAGCTCCGGAGTCCACTCCAAAATGTCTAACATCACAGCCTTTGTCTGACTCGGTGGTGTCGGCGGCAGCAGCTAGGAAGGCCAGGGTCCAGCAAAAATGTTCAACGCCACCGGAAAGCGAGGCTAGGAGGCAGGACGCATTTGGAAAGAAGGTGCTCTCGGTCGGAGCGACGACAGTAAGAGCAGCCAATTCCTTAGCGATCGTGTCACGATATGATAGGGAAATGTGGCACAAATTAGCCCCTATCCTAGAACACCTGCCAGACGAACACCGAAAAGCAGCTATGTTACTGGTGCGGGACGGCGAGGAGGCCTCGAACCACGCTATTAATATCGCAGTGGACCTAGCAGAGTCTGGTTTCAAACAAATCAACCATGGAGTAGTGCTTCGTCGACAAGCGTGGCTCAAATGTACTACTTTCCGTCCTGAAGTACAGTACAAAGTCCTGGACATGCCATGCGAAGGGGAGCACCTGTTTGGCGAAAAGGTTGATGAAGCGCTGAAAGGGATGAAAGAAGACACGGATACTGCTAGGTCCCTCGGCGCCCTTCAAACGGGTAGAAATTTTCGCTCTTTTCGCCCTTTCAGAGGTGCTTCTGGAAACTCCCGCTTTGGAGCCTCGAGGGACCGTGGATTTAACAGGCCCTCGTACTCTTCACAAGGGTTCAGACGAGCGTCCCAGTCGGCACGTGGAAGCAGGGACTATCAAGCCTCCAGGCGGCGAGGCTCAGGTCCGTCGTCAACGAAGAACAAGCAAACCAGCAACCAATGACGGCCTTCGGAACGTCCTGGGGGGTCGAGTCTCTCATCACTTCGACCGATGGAAATGCATCACCAAAGATCGATGGGTCCTAGACACGATTCGCATGGGTCATGCGCTGCAATTCAAAGACAAGCCTCCGCGTCTTCCTCCTTTATTCTCGACACAGCCCCACCTCCAAATCCTACGACAAGAGGCGGAGCTTATGTTGCGAAAAGGGGCGGTAGAGAGAGTTCCTGTGGCACAGGAAGGCCAAGGAGTTTATTCCAGGTTCTTTGTTGTCAAAAAGCCAAACGGCAAATGGAGGCCCATTCTCGACCTGAGGGTACTCAACAAGTGGCTAAAGAGCCAAAAATTCAAAATGCTAAAACTCCAAGAGGTTATCAGATCGGTGCAACCCATGGACTATCTCTCTTCACTAGACCTTCAGGATGCTTATTTTCACATCCCAATACGCCCACGACACAGGAGATATTTAAGATTCGTCGTCGGGAGAAAGCATTTTCAGTTCAAGGTCCTCCCGTTCGGGCTCAAGTCCTCCCCCAGGACGTTCACCAAGTGCTTGGCCCCTATAGCGGCCCATTTAAGGAAGGATGGTCATCATGTCTATCCATATCTAGACGACTGGCTAATCAGAGGGTCATCCAAGGAACAAACACGAGACAGTCTACGAGCCACAATGTCCATCTTACAGGAACTGGGCTTCGCAATAAACTTCAACAAGTCCTCAGTAGAGCCTTCGAGGACCTTGGTCTTTCTAGGAGCGGAGTTTCATACGCACACAAGCCTGGTGAAACCATCCAGCGAAAGAATTCAGAAACTTCAAAACAAGGCGTCGGAATGGAGCGGCGGTACCAGAGTCTCTGTGCGCAAGTACATGTCCCTGCTAGGGACCATGTCGTCCTGCATTCCGTTAATAAACAACTGCCGTCTGTTTATGAGGCCTTGCCAGGAATTTCTAGCGGACCGTTGGGCACAGAGCAGAGGTCGCTGGTCCGACAGACTGGTCGTCGACGAACAACTAGTTCAAGCACTCGGCTGGTGGAAAGTGTCTACTCACCTAACGAGAGGGATGCCTCTACTGGAACCAGAGTTCCAAAAGACGGTGGTGACGGATGCATCGCTGAGCGGATGGGGAGCTCATCTGGATATGTTACAGGTACAAGGCCAGTGGTCTTTGCAGGAGTCCTCCCTGCATATCAACCTGCTAGAACTGAGAGCAGTGCGATGGGCTCTGAAGTCTTTTCTTCCGCAACTGAGGGACTCGGTGGTGCGTGTCATGACGGACAACACCACTACGATGTTCTACTTGAGGAAACAAGGAGGGACACGTTCCAGGTCCCTATCGACAGAGGCACAGAAAATCTGGCATTGGGCCCTTCAACACAACATACAAATCTTAGCATTTCACCTACCAGGAGTGAAAAACGTGGAAGCCGATGCCCTCAGCAGAGAAATGAACGAAGTTCACGAATGGGTGCTGAACGACCAACAACTTCAACAAGTATTCAAGGAATGGGGACACCCTTCCATAGACCTGTTTGCAACGAAGAACAACAAGAAATGCCATCAGTACGCAAGCAGATGGCCTCAGCAGGGCTCACTGGGGGATGCGTTCTCATTCCCATGGACGAACAAATTCCTGTACGCATTTCCTCCTTTTCCCCTTGTCAGGAGGACGTTGCAATGGATCCTCAGGTACCCATGTCGGGTAATTCTGGTGGCCCCATACTGGGCCAGACAAGTGTGGTTTTCAGACCTACTACACTTAGCGGCGGCGGAACCGATGAGATTCCAGAAGACCCCCGACCTTCTGTCTCGACAGGAGGGTGTCGTTTGGCATCACGACCCGGACAGCCTCAAGTTGACGGCCTGGCTCCTGACTTCGCCGAATTTGGTCGGCTAACGATTCCGGAGGACTGTCGACGTATCCTGCAAGCGGCAAGAGCACCTTCCACAAACGCCTCATACGCGTACAAATGGAAAAGGTTCTGTCAATGGTGTGAGGATCAACCAGGTTTGGCCCCGCAATCGATTAGGCCGGAACAGCTCCTTCCATACTTGCTGTTATTAGCTCAAATGGGCCTGTCGGTGTCGTCAATAAAAGTACACCTAGCAGCCATTTCCAGGTTTACTCGTCGACGGCACTCGGCACCATTGTTCAGCGACCGCCTGATTAAGCACTTCCTTAAAGGCCTCTTTCGGAGTTTCCCTCCAGAGAAGAAATTTCCACCGGAGTGGAGCCTCAATCTGATCTTAACGTCTCTTATGAAACCTCCGTTTGAGCCAATGTCATCATCGTCTCTGAAGTTTCTGTCGTGGAAATTGGCCTTCCTGGTGGCCATCACTTCAGCCCGACGTATCTCAGAAGTTCAGGCTCTAATGGTGGACCCACCATACTTACGATTTTTCAAGACCAAGGTAGTCCTAGCCACTAACCCACAGTTCATACCAAAAGCTCCTTCGGTGTTTCATAAACACTCTTCTATCGTGTTGCCTACGTTTTTTCCGGAGCCATGCTCGGGAGCGGAGCGCATGCTACACACATTGGATGTAAAAAGGGCTCTCAAGTTTTATCTTCATCGTACGCAACCGTTCAGAGAAACGAGACAGCTGTTTGTGGCCTATGGGTTGGGTGCTAGAGGAAAAGCCATTTCAAAGCAAGGACTTTCAAGATGGGTGTCATCTACCATCTCGTACTGCCATTCCAAGGCAGGGAAGCCTCTTCTACGACGGCCAAGAGCTCATTCAACTAGAGCAGCGGCATCGTCGACGGCACTGTGGGCCGGAGTCCCTCTAGGGGACATCTGCATGGCGGCTACCTGGGCGACTACACACACCTTTACCCGCCATTACTGCCTGTCGCAGCAACATGCCGAAGACACCCGGATGGGACAGGCGGTGCTTCGACACCTATTCCAGTAAGGTAAGCCCCGGCTGCGGGGTGGCATCCTGTGGAATTTATGACTGTATGTGGTCCGTTTTTTCCCTATGTAAACTATTACTGATGTATACATAATCTTAGGGAACGGCCTTTTGCGAAGAATGTATAGGGGTTTGCATGCACACCTCCTCTTGGGGGTAGTACTGCTATGTAATCTATTCAAAGCATGTGAATCCATGAAAGATCCAATGCTGGAGAAGGGAATAGTTTCTTACCTGTAACTCCATTTCTCCAGCATTGGTATCTTTCATGGATTCACATGCGCCCACCTGCCTCCCCTGATCATGCAAACCGGTTCCCCCACTACTTTGGGGGCCGAAATCTGAGGGAGCGCGGGGGCGGGGCCTGTATTTATATCATGACGTCCTGACGGCACGGGCACGCATGATACAAAACGAGGTGGATAGGACGCATAAGCGTCGAAAAAGTTTTCCTACGGGAAAGGGTCTATATAATGTACCGGGGATTCCCAGCCTGACGACGGGGAATATTCAAAGCATGTGAATCCATGAAAGATACCAATGCTGGAGAAATGGAGTTACAGGTAAGAAACTATTCCCTTATCAGTGCAGTCAGTGTCAGAAAAGCTTCAGTGTGAAAAGCAAGTTAACTGCCCATGAGAGAAGCCACACAGGAGCCAAACCTTATCAGTGCTCTGAATGTCAGAAATGTTTCAGTAAGAAAAGCCACCTAACTACCCATGAGAGAAGCCACACAGGAGCCAAACCTTACCAGTGCTCTGAATGTCAGAAATGCTACAGTCAGAAAAGCAACCTAACTATCCATGAGAGAAACCACACAGGAGCCAAACCTTATCAGTGCTCTGAATGTCAGAAATGCTTCAGTGTGAAAAGCAGCCTAGCCATCCATGAGAGAAGCCACACCGGAGCCAAACCTTATCGGTGCTCAGAATGTCGGAAATGCTTCAGTGTGAAAAGCAGCCTAACCATCCATGAGAGAAGCCACACAGGAGCCAAACCTTATCGGTGCTCAGAATGTCGGAAATGCTTCAGTGTGAAAAGCAGCCTAACCATCCATGAGAGAAGCCACACAGGAGCCAAACCTTATCGGTGCTCAGAATGTCAGAAATGCTTCAGTGTGAAAAGCCGCCTAACCACCCATGAGAGAAGCCACACAGAAGCCAAACCTTATCGGTGTTCTGAATGTCAGAAAGGCTTCAGTGAGAAAAGCAAGCTAACTATACATGAGAGAAGCCACACAGGAGCCAAACCTTATCAGTGCTCTGAATGTCAGAAATGCTTCAGTCAGAAATGCAACTTAACTACCCATAAGAGAAGCCACACAGGAGCCAAACCTTATCAGTGCTCAGAATGTCGGAAATGCTTCAGTGTGAAAAGCAGCCTAACCATCCATGAGAGAAGCCACACAGGAGCCAAACCTTATCGGTGCTCTGAATGTCAGAAATGCTTCAGTGTGAAAAGCAGCCTAACCACCCATGAGAGAAGCCACACAGGAGCCAAACCTTATCGGTGCTCTGAATGTCAGAAATGCTTCAGTGAGAAAAGTAAGCTAACTTCCCATGAGAGAAGCCACACAGGAGCCAAACCTTATCGGTGCTCTGAATGTCAGAAATGCTTCAGTGTGAAAAGCAGCCTAACCACCCATGAGAGAAGCCACACAGGAGCCAAACCTTATCGGTGCACTGAATGTCAGAAATGCTTCAGTGAGAAAAGCAAGCTAACTATCCATGAGAGAAGCCACACAGGAGCCAAACCTTATCGGTGCTCTGAATGTCAGAAATGCTTCAGTCAGAAAAGCAAGCTAACTATACATGAGAGAAGCCACACAGGAGCCAAACCTTATCAGTGCTCTAAATGTCAGAAATGCTTCAGTCAGAAAGGCAACCTAATTACCCATGAGATAAGCCACACAGGAGCCAAACCTTATCAATGCTCTGAATGTCAGAAATGCTTCAGTGTGAAAAGCAGCCTAACTACCCATGAGAGAAGCCACACAGGAGCCACACCTTATCGGTGCACTGAATGTCAGAAATGCTTCAGTGAGAAATCCAAGCTAACTATACATGAGAGAAGCCACACAGGAGCCAAACCTTATCAGTGCTCTGAATGTCAGAAATGCTTCAGCCAGAAAAGCAACCTAACTAAACACGAGAGAAGCCACACAGGAGCCAAACCTTATCAGTGCTCTGAATGTCAGAAAAGCTTCAGTGTGAAAAGCAGCCTAACCACCCATGAGAGAAGCCACACAGGAGCCACACCGTATCAGTGCTCTGCATGCCAGAAATGCTTCAGTGAGAAAAGTAGCCTAACTATCCATGAGAGAAGCCACACAGGAGCCAAACCTTATCAGTGCTCTGAATGTCAGAAATGCTTCAGCCAGAAAAGCAACCTAACTAAACACGAGAGAAGCCACACAGGAGCCAAACCTTATCAGTGTTCTGAATGTCAGAAATGCTTCAGCCAGAAAAGCAGCCTAACTACCCATAAGAGAAGCCACACAAGAGAAACCTCCAGTGTGAATGACAGAAAAGCTTCAGCCAATAATTCTAAACTAACTTGATACAAAAAACCCATGCATTAAAAGAACCATACTACAGCCCTGAATGTCAGAAAAAAATCTGCCCTTAATGATCTTTAATTCTCTCTGTGACAAGCTACAGAGGACAATACCCTGCAGAGAAGCCCCCTGCATGTCTGGGAAGCCCCCTGCATGTCTGGGAAGCCCCCTGCATGTCTGGGAAGCCCCCTGCATGTCTGAGAAGAATCATGTGCATCCAAACAGGAGTAAAACCTTCAGTGCTTGGAATATCAGGAAAGCTTGAGTCAGAAAGGCAACCAAAATCGAGATGAGAGAAAACACACAAAGGACACAACGCTGGTCAGTTCACTGCATGTCTGAAATGCTTTAGTTACAAAATCAGTTTAAGCCACATGAGAAATCCCTTTGTGTGCAATGGATGTCAGAAAATATGATACAAGTCTAATTCAGAGGCCTGCAACCTTTTGGATTTTATTTATTATGCACCAAAAACCATACAGGTAATAGGGGGTGCTAAAAAGATTCAAGACTGCACATTACGCACAAGACAACCTATGATAACAGACCAGCAATTTAGTTAATTCACACAAGTGTTTTGGATCTCCAGATGTTTTGGAGTACACCATCCATCAGCTCTATTGAGCATAGTCGGTGGTGAGAGTTTATGGGAGTTGCTGTTCAAAACACCTAGAACACTGCAGGTTGCAGGTCGCTGGTCTAATTCAACATGAAAGAGCCCACATGGGAGAAAACGGTTTGACTTCCAGGCCAGACAAGTGTCTGTCATCAATTCACTTTTACACAACATCACAGAAACCACACAGAAACAATCCTGAATTTCAGAAATGCTACATTGAGAAAAGTTTATTTGCTTTGCATGAGAGACTACGTGTGATATTCAAGACAGAAGAGTGCACGAGGAGAGAGGAGATGATGAAATATCAGGAAAGGCTCACAAACTGCAATCAGAATGCAGACGTTGGTTTAGGACAGAAAGAAGATGGACATCCGGTTCCTCCCTGATAGCGCAGCAGTTGAATGCTAATTAATCATTAACATCAAAATGATGATCCTGCTCTTCCCTAAGTAAGCAGAATACGAAGCAACTCCCCCATGCAGTCCATCCTGCGGAACATTCAGACACTGATTCCTTTGAGCAGTAACCATGACTACGAAGCAACCCCCCACCCCATGCAGTCCATCCTGTGGATCGTTCAAACACTAATGCTTTTGAGCAATAACCATGACTACGAAGCATACCATCCCATGCAGTCCATCCTCTAGAACCTTCAGACACTGATGCCTTTGAGCAGTAATCGTGTATCTTCAATGCTATCTAAGATGAAATTTCCTCAAGGAAAGCTTATGAATAAAGGGTGCATATAATTAAATCAACCTTAGTGTAGAGCAGCACTGCGCAACCCGAGGCTCTCCCGATTTGGTCTCATGATCACAGCCATTGATTAGGCTAGCTAAGGCTGATGGAGTTTTAGTCCAAAATATCTGTACTGCCAAAGGTTCCAGAACTGGTCTAGAGGTTAAAACCAGCGAAATACTTAACGGAAAGAAGACTGTGGGTTCATTCCACCAGACCTCCTCCGACTGCCACCTGAAAATCAGCCCGTGATGTGACATTGTTCCGCAGATATCACTAACTCAGGGGGATCGGGAGTCGATGCTGCCCCAATCCGCCTTCCACATCTGGCGGGGACCGCCTTCTGCCCCAGGAGTCACCACGGCTGCGGGGCCTGCTGGAGGGAAGGGCGAGTGGCTGCTGGCCTGCGTTCGCCCTGTGCTGTTTGAGAGTCGGCGGGCACCCATTGCAGGGGGCGGCTAGTGCGTTGCCTTTGGCGCACCATCTCCTATGGCTGCTGCCCCCCCTCGGCCCACTGCCCGCCTGGCGGACCTGCGTGGCTGAGACCTTGGCTAAGCCCGAACCGCTGGTTACCCCCGGTGGCCTTGGGGATGATGTCCCCCCTTCTATGGCTGGGTGAGTGAGCCCCTCTACTGCTGCTTGCCTCCCCCGAGGTGTGGACCGTGCCCGCTCCTACCAAGACCAACAAGGAGTGCGGGAGTATCGCCCGCCCAACACGAGAAAGGTGCCGTCTCCTCAAGCAGGAGGTGAGTCCGACGTCCGGAGTGTGCTGCAGCTAGTGGTGGCACGATGTTCCCTCTACTACTCGACTGATACTTGGGGCGACCAGTGTGTTCCCTCGCCGGTGCCCACTATTCTACTTCCACGGACCTCGCCCCCCATACCGGACCTGCCGTCGCATACACGTGGCGTTCTATTCCTGTCTCTCCGTTCGGCGCCACGTTTCTTTAATCTTCACTCTACCACCTGCAGCGCGGCTCCTCCTCGAAGCCTGTCCCTTTTGGCTGTAAACTGGCGCGGCATGCTCCCCATGCTTAATGGATGCCCGAATTCCTGGGAGAGGGAGATCCCTACTTTCCCTATAAATACGTGAGAAGTCAGTCCAGTCGGACACAGTGGAGCTCAGCTGCAATTACCAACACTTCAACTCAGCTACTATCACCAATGATATTTTTTAGCTGACCCTGATCCCTCAGTGACAAACGCATACCTTGGTTTTGTATTAGATAATTTATAGCCTGCCTACATACAGTGGTTCTTTTTTTTTCCCAGTGCACCTAGATCCGGGCATAGAGGAGAGTTCCAGTGCAGTGCTCAACACGTATTACTTCTATGTCCCGTCCCCTTTCCTTCATGCTTATGGGACATCTCTCCGTCTTGTGGGACAGGACCGGAGCAGTTTGTAAAAAGCATCCACATTTTTTTCAAAAATGTGTCCCTCCTCTTTCCTGTGCGGGGCCCGGCATGCGGCATAACCCCGCCCACCTTAGCTCCGCCCCGCGCACGCCCATCAGTCCTTTTCTCCGCACGATCGGGGCCGGACGCACTTGCATCCTCGAAGATTTTCTTCCCTTTTTTTCCCTCTCTGGCTCTCGCTAGCGTTCGTTTACTGTTCATCGTGTCACCGTCGCTTCGCGAGGGCGGTCCCCATCCTCTTTGTTTAGAGTGTTTGGGTCTGGAACACCGTTGGGACTCCTGTTTTTACTGCTCCCTTTCGGTCCGGGCACTTAAACGTCGGTTGGAGCGGTGGGAGGAGGTGTTCGGACGGACTCCTCTTTCGCATTTTCAGGTGTTCATCGACGAGAAGAAAAAACGCCTGGTAAATTCTTTAATTTTCAGAGCACCCCGGCCGGGGGATACCTTCCCGGGTTCCTCTCGAGCCGGGAGGGGCGCTGATCGCTCTGTTACCGGGGTTCGCCCTGAGGTGCTTGTCGGGCCTAATAATTCTACCAGAGTTTTCTCAGAGGGTCTCCGTAAGGGGCCTGTGAACACCTGAGTACGCTCCGAGGCCCCTCCTGTGGGGGCAGTTTGTAGACCCAGTTCTACTGAGTCGTGGGGTACCGGAGCTTGCTCTGAGGCCGCTCTTTCGGCTTCCCTCAAAAACAAAACCGGGGTACGCCTGAGGTCTTGGCTGGGCTTGAGGTTATCGGACAGATGTTCGAGGCCCGTGCCGATAAGGCTTCTACCGGGCCTAGGTCTGAGGTCCCTCGTACAGAGGCTAAGGATACCAACAGTTCTGAGGGGCCGGGCAAGGCCCTGTCGGTGACAGCGCACCGTTCCCGCTCTTGTGGTGACACCAGATCTGTTGAGGGGGCAAAGAAGAAAGTTTCTTCTTTTGCCGGCAGTGCCGAGGCTCTTCCTTCGAAGGCTCAGTTGGCGGTTGGTATGTCGCAGAAACATTCCAGGCCTCATAGTACCGGCTCTGCCGAGGTTCCTTACGTTAAGGCTAAAATTAAGACCCCTGACCCATAGACGGGGACCCCTGCCTCACTTCTTCACGTGCCGCAGTTCCCCTCAGATGAGGACAAAATGGCGGCCGTTCCCGCCACGACCACGGTGGCCATTTTAGGTACTACCCCTACAACTACGCCATCGGCCCCTGGTGTAGGGTTCGGTCCTTCGGGTGAACCTAAGGTCTCTTGTGCGCATCCTTTACGGCCGGTTTATGATTAGAACGCCCGGAGGCCTCTTCCGCACAATGTTTCGTTGCCCGCGGGGGCGGCTCCCTTGATTTATGTCGATACGTCGGCGGAGGGGTCGGTGTGGCACCCTTCCCCGTTGCGTCCCTGGATTTGTCCACCTCATGAGAGGCCTCCTCAGGTTCCGAAACAATCTCCTGAGGATGCCTTTTTCGGTAAATTTCAAGCGCTTATGCGCACCGACCCCATGAGGGAATATTTCAAAGGGCTTTTCAAGGAGATCTGTCCACCCGCGCCTCCGGCTCCACCCATTCTGACGGTGGTTCCGCCGGCACCTCCCTTGCCTGTGGTGCCTCGCCCTGCGCTTCCGCCTGTGCCACCATTGTCCCCAGTGGACAAGGCAGTGCCTGACACGGCTCAGCAGGATCCTGACCTGTCAGATGACCCTCAAGGTGATCAGGACAACGAGGACCTGCACTGCTCTACCAGAGCTTTCCATGAGCGGGTACTGGACATGAGCTTCTTAGATATTCCGGTGCCCGAGGCACCTGCTCCGCAGGAGGGCGTGCTTTCTGGGGCATTCACTTTGTCTCCTTTGGAGCGTACCAGCCTGTTCTTGCAGAAGGACGTTCTGGCCGAGGTCTGAAGAGTTTGGGAAAAGCCACACTCGGGACTTTTTGTCAATAAGAAGATTGACGCGAGGTACAGGCTACATTCCTCGGAAGAAGTGGCCTTGTCGTCTTGTCCGCCCCCTCCTCCACAGTGGTGGCTGCGGCCACGTTGCAATCCAGACCTGCAGCATCCTCCTTCGCGACGGCTACTCAGGTCTTGGGAAAGGAGGACAAGCTCCTGGACTCCCTAGGGAGGAAAATCTTTGCCAATTCGGCCTTGCAGCTCAGGCAGGCCAATGCAGAATTGATTTTGGCGGGAGCTAACATGCGGATGTGGAGAGGTCTGTCGGAGTTTGAGGAGCACATTCTGGTCGAGAAGCTGGAGGATTTCAGAGGAGGCCTTTCCGATGCCAGGGTCTTGGCCCAGGATCTCCTGGAGGCTGCTGCTCACCACGTAGACACCTCTGCTCGGGGTCTGATGCTTGGGGTTGATACCTCGCGCCAAGCGTGGCTACATGCCACTAAGTTCTCGAAGGAGGTGCAAGACAAGGTTCTGGACCTTCCATTTGATGGTAAGGAGCTTTTTCACTCTTCTACTGATGTAGAGCTTACCAAAACCAAAGACAGCACTCCCTTCAAGGCTCAAAGGCTGTTGTCGCAAGGTCGACCTTCCTCTGGTTTTAGGGGCTTTCTCGACCGCAAAAGTCGCATAGTGGATACTCCTGCAGGGAATAACCGCCGTAGACAACAGCGAACGCAGTATTTCTCCCGCTCCTCAGCCTCCTCATCAGGTTCTGGTGGCACCGCCACCGATAAACCTGCCAAATGAGGGTTTTCCGCGCTCGCACGAGACCCCGGTGGGAGGACGCATTGCGTCTCATTGGGAGGTATGACAAGCTATCACAGAAGACAGATGGGTCTTGTCAGTCGCTCGAGCGGGCTTCCGCTTACCTTAACCCCTACCCCACCCCGCAACCCTCCTTTTCAGCTGTCGGGCTCACCCTCCCTCAAGGCCGAGGTTCAGAAACTTCTGCTCCTCAGAGCTGTGGAACCTGTTCCCCTTGGGCAGCGAAGGGAGGGATTTTACTCCCGGCTGTTTATGGAGCCCAAACCCAACCAGGCTGGCCTGCACACTATCCTAGACCTTTCCCAGTTCAATCTTTCCCTACCCCAAGAGAAATTCAAGATGATCACGCCCGGCCAGATTCGCTCCTCGTTGCAGGCGGGCGATTGGCTCAGCGTGGTGGATCTTCAGGATGCGTACATGCATATCCTGATTTGGAACCCACACAGGAGATACCTCCGTTTCTCTTTGGGAGAGGAGCACTTCCAGTTTCGGGTGCTTCCTTTTGGCCTCAGTTCGGTGCCGCGTGTCTTCACGAAGATGATGTCGGTGATTGCGGCCTATCTTTGTCTCCAGGGTATCCATTTGTATCCCTATTTGGACTGGCTCCTACGCAGCCCTTGTCCCTTGGCAGCAGCGGGCAACCTCCAGTCTCTCCTTCAGCTCCTGTTCCATCTTGGGCTGTCGGTGAACTGGCGGAAATCCTCCATGACGGTCTCACAGGACCTGACTTTCCTGGGTTTTCGTTGGAACACGATAGACTGCCAAGTGCATCTGACCGGGCACAGAATGGCGGATCTGTTGGCCACATGTCAGATGTTTACACAGTCGGAGAGCATGTCGGCCTGGTGGTTCCAGAGGCTTCTGGGCCTCATGGCCTCATGTGTACTGGCTCTTTCTCTTGCTCGTCTCAAAATGAGACGGACCCAAATGGCTCTTCGGAGTTCCTGGCATCAGGCTGTGGACCCGGATTCCAAACGGATAAAGATTCCGGATTCCATGAGAGTGGACCTGAACTGGTGGTCATCTCTCAGCAACCTGTCAGTGGGCGTGGGGTTCCAGGACCCAGCCGGCATGGTGACGATCACGACAGACTCCTCCCTTTTCGGGTGGGGGGCGACGTTAGATCTTCTTCAGGTCTCGGACATCTGGTCACCTCAGGACTAGCTCCTGCACATAAATCAATTGGAGCTTCTGGCGATTTTTCTGGCGCTCAAGGCGTTCAGACCTCTCATTGTCAACAAGGTGGTCCACATAAGAACAGACAATGCGGTGTCAATGTACTACAAAAACAAGCAAGGGGGAACGAAGTCTCCCACTCTCGTGGATCTATCCATCCAGATTTGGGAGTGGCCCATGCTTCATGGGGTCTGGCTGCTTGCAGTACACATCCCGGGCCGGCTGAATGTCACCGCGGATGCCCTCAGCCGGCGGATAGTGGTCAGCTATGAGTGGGAGTTGAAGGCAGAGATCCTCTCATGGTTTTTCTCGCGTTGGGGCACACCAGAGGTAGACCTCTTCGCCACGGCGGTAAACAAGAAGCTTCCTCAGTACGCCTCCAGAGGGGGGCTGGGAGCCTCCTCTCTGGGGGACGCACTCGAGATTCCATGGCACAACATGAGAGCTTACGCCTTCCCGCCTCTTCCTCTGGTTCATCGAGCAATTTGGAAGTTGAAGAGCTCTGTCAACTGTTCTCTTCTACTGATAGCTCTGTGGTGGCTGGCCAGGTTTTGGTTCTCAGAACTTCAACACCTGTCGGTGTGTCCGCCGATCAGGTTACCAGTAACTCCTGATCTTCTTCACCAAGGGGAACAGCAGATGTGGCACGCCTCCCCACAATCGCTGAACTTGGCGGCATGGTGCCTGAGTTCACGGCTCTAGAGCATTTGGGTTTGTCTGCGGATAACATGCGCATTATCAAGGCAGCCAGGAAACCCTCGACCAGATCTCAATACAAGAGTAAATGGCTCAGGTTCTGTCATTGGTGTTTGGAGAAAGAATTGAACCCGAGGGTGGCGACGATTGACACAGTGCTGTCCTTCGTCTCCTCCCTAGCAGAGTCAGGGGTTCATGTCTTGTCCTGCAGGGCTTATCTCTCTGCGATTTCCACCTACCTCTCTACAGACCGGTGTTCTTATTCGTAAACTAATCCGGTAGGGAAGAGACATTTTGCTGGTTTGACACGCATCTACCCTCCGGTTCGTAGTCTGCACCCGCCTTGGGACCTAAATGTAGTCCTGACGGCGCTGTGCCATAAAACTTTTTAGCCAATGGCTACGGTTCACCTCAAGTATGTGTCCTAGAAAGTGTCCTTTCTGGTAGCCGTTACGTCAGCGAGGAGAGTGAGTGAGCTCCAGGCATTGTCGGTGGAGCATCCTTTCTTGGTCTTTCACAAGGACAAGGTAGTCCTTCGGACGAACCCAGCTTTCCTACCAAAGGTAGTGACCGAATTCCATCTGAAGCAGTCGATTTCCCTTCTGGTCTTTTTTCCGAACCCTGCCTCGGAGGCGGAAAGGGGTCTACACTGCCTGAATGTCCGAAGAGCTCTTAAGTTCTACCTCGACAGGACTGCCAAGCTTCGGAGCTCTTCCCAACTGTTTGTGACCTTCGGTAAACCCCAGGGCAGGCCGGCGTCTAAGGCATCCATTTCCAGATGGATTGCTGCCTGTATCACAGAATCTTTCACCGTCCAAAAGCTGAAACCTCCTAAAGGTATCCATGCACATCAGGTGCGAGGCAAAGCAGCCGCGGTTGCTTTTCAGAAGTATGTTCCCTGGGAGTCCATCGCTAGAGCGGCTACTTGGGCCTCCCCATCTGCTTTCTGTAAGCATTACTGCCTCGATATGAGCTCCAGAGCTGACGCTCAGTTCGGCCAGGCTGTGCTGAATAACCTGTTTCAGTAAGGGGTATTTCCATCCACCCATAGTTCTTGTAAGGATTACTTGGGAATCTCCCATAAGTATGGAGGAAAGGGGACGGGACGTAGGAGTATTACCATGTAATTCACCGTAGTGACCACCTTACTCCTAGTCCATAGTCCCCTTTCCTCCATACGCCCGCCCGCCGTCCCCTCTAATAAGATTCCTCTGTTATTGCTAATGGGTCTTGACCCTGCGATAGAAAAGGACTGATGGGCGATGCGCGGGGCGGAGCCAATGTGGGCGGAGTTACGGCCGCGTGCCGGGCCCCACGCAGGAAAGAGAGGAGGGACACATTTTTTAAATAAGTGCTCCGGTCCCGTCCCGCAGGACGGAGAGATGTCCCATAAGTATGGAGGAAAGGGGACTATGGACTAGGAGTAAGGTGTTCCCTACGGTGAGTAACCTGGTAAATCTTCCACTCTGCTACTTTAAGCCTCCCAGCGGCGGTGGTAGCCACATCATCAGCTCAGCTCTCCCCTGTTGCTGGATATATAGTGCTGCAAAGCTAGCCCGGACCCGCTGGTGAGAAGAACATGCTACCTGTACTTCAAGGCTTTAATGACTGCATGTAATCCTGTTCGTCATTTTACCGCTGCATGGGAGTTTTGCGGCCAGCCTGACTCTGTCCCTGAATATACCTATGCATCCCAAACACTGCAGCACATATCCTCCGACTGGGCCCTCCTGGTCCAAACCCGTTCATAGGATTGGCACTCAAGGCTTTTGGGCCCCCTAAAAACTTGCCAGGGGCCCACTCTGACGCATATTGCAAACCCGGACTTGGGCCAGTTCCTCGTAACCTCTAATCGATTCACACTCAGGCTCCGGAGTTCTTTATCAGTTTACCGCAGTCCACACGCCTAAGAACCATCCTATAACCTGTATGAGGTACATACCACGTGGCACCACCCTGGCTTTCCCAATACGGTTCGCTCACTGACCAACGGCCCTGCTGGAACCATGACCAAAGGGGCCATCAAAAAACAAAGCTCCATCAACATATTTGCCAAGACCCCATTCAAGTTGACCGAAACCACTTCTGAACCTGTGCCTACCACATCTGCACCTGCTGACTCCGCAGTGTCCCAGAAGATGATGGAATTCATGCGGGAAGGGTTTACCGCCCTCCACTCGGAGCTCAATGACATAAATTGGACCATATCGTCAATCAAAGCCCACATGGAGAAAACGGATGGCCGGGTCAAAGAGGTGGAGTCTAGGGTGGGTACTGCTGAGGATGACATAGTCGCCCTCCGAACAGAGGTTGCCACACTGTCCAGACAGGTGTCCGAGGTTGCTAAGAAGAATGAAGACCTCGAATCACGCTCAAGGCGTAACCTCCGCATCATTGGAATTCCTGAAGACAGAATCGATGACGCCATGGAGGCCTATAATGAACGCACATTACTTCAACTGCTTGACTCTCCTAGGCTGTCCCCACAGTTTGCTCTAGAGCGAGCCAACCGCACATTGATGGCGAAACCAAAACCTGGTGCACCCCCGCACCCCATCACTGCAACGGTGCTGAACTACCGGGATCGAGAAGCAAGGGCCAAAGGGCAACTCTCACTGGGGTTCACCAGGATCCACTTGTTTCCTGATTTCCCAGTCTCCGTTCAACAAGAACGCAAAACCTACAGCCAAAAAGACTGCAAGAACTGGAAGTCAAATACGCCATGCTGTACCCGGCCAAGCTTCGGATTTAACACTCAAATCAAGTGTATTTCTTCACTATTCCAGAAGAGGCTTCAAAATGTATAGATGAGCACTTCCCCGGATGAACATATCTTTCCTAGTAACTACGATTGTACTACGCTTATCTCCGGGAGGTGTACGTCTTGATCCGGGAAGCTCTTGACTATATTTGTCTGTGGAGAAGTCTTTGCTCCAACCACTAACCACAATGAGTATTTTTGTTCATTAATAGTTAGATCCTAATGTTGTACTTGAACCACCAGTCTTGATTACTACTTGCGTTAGTACCATGTCAATCCTTATTATGTCCCCAGCAAGGAAGCGAAGCCGCCCAACTGGCGCACCACCAGGCGATGATGCCAATGTTTTTGGTTTTGTTGGATGGGTGTTGGGTTTTCACCCCTCTGATTGGGGAGAGGGCTGTGGGTGGGGGCGATGGGTTGTGAAGTTATGGAAAAAGATGCTTGACATGTACAGTTGAGGAGGAGTGTGAGGTTATACTATGGAGGACGCACCTCGTTAATGGACACATCTACTGGTCTCCGGACTTGGTCCCCCGAATACTGCTACAACACCTAGTAATGCCCCTGTCTCTTACATATTCTGATGGCTGATCATAACCTGGTCTGTATGAGTTGGAATGTCGGGGGTCTCGGTAATTGCAGAAAGATGCAGAATGTACAACTGTATGTAGAGCGGCATGGGGTTAAAATCCTTTTTTTTTTTACAGGACACCTGCTCGATCTGGGGGCTGCTTGAGGTTTGCAAAGATATGGGCCCTCCCAAAGATACTACACTGATTACTCCACTCAAAATAGGGGTGTTATGATTTTGATCCATAAGAGTGTTAAGTTTCAGCACTTTGTGTCTCACATAGATCCCCTGGGACGATATGTTTTACTTTATGGCAGGTTACACAACAAAGAGGTTGTACTTCTTAATGTCTACGAGCCCAACATTGACGGCCGTGAGTTCTATTCTCACCTCACTGATCTACTTGCTGGATCTGGGGCGGGGATTTCAACACGATTTTGGACGTAAATTGGGACAGATCAGGTACGAGACCCCACCAAATATTCAGAGCTGCTTAAGTAATCCTGGAGGCTCTGTCGCAACTGGAGGTCTTGGACACATGGAGGCTGTTGCACCCCGATTCCCAAATGTATTCTTTCTATTCCTCCGTGCACGACTCATACTCCAGGATAGACAGATGGCTCATGTCCAACATACTCATTAGGAACATTACACATATGTCAATCCTCCCCAGGACACACTCAGACCATTCCCCAGTGACTATTTCCCTCAGTTGGGGTACTGATCACAATAAAATCTGTTAGTGGAGACTGAAACCACAATCCCTATCGGATGTAGCCTTCAAGGCTGACCTGGAATCCAACCTTTGACGATTATTTTGCACTGAACACCGGGTATGTCCGCAAACAGGCTCCTCTGTGGGAGTCGTTTAAGGCCTATATTCGGGGTATAGCTATTTCCAAGGAGTCCGGGATCCTCAAGGTTATTCTTAGAGACATATGGAAGAGCGAAGCAACACTTTCCTCCCTCGAGGCCCAATATGCCCAGCACCAGTCTCCAAAAGCCCTTTCCAATATCGATATCGAATTAGATAGATTTCGCACCCATGCTGAAAGGGAAACAAAGTTCATTGAAAATCCTGGACTTGCTCGGCAGTATGGAGATGGTGAGCGGCCTGGCCGTGTGTTGGCCAGGCTTCTCTGCCAGGAAACGGGATCTCCACATATCCCAGCTATAGAAAGGCCTGATGGCTCCTTGGCCCTTCTTCCACAGGAAAGTAATGCGGAATTCCAATCGTTTTACGAATCCTTACAAATGTCGTCACTGTTCCTAGGTCGGAGGTTGACACCTACTTGTACAGCCTAACCCTCTCTGTTCTTTCTGACGAAACTGGCACCTGCCTGGACACACCTATTATGGCTGAAGAATTATCGAAAGCCATTGATTCTCTCGCTTCAGGTAAAGCCCCTGGGTCCGACGGCTTCCCGATTAAATTTCATAAACAATATAGATCCTGACTGGTCCCTCAGCTCCTAGCATTATGGGAAGAATCGTGCGAGGCGGGTACGCTTCACCCCTCCCTCCGCGAAGCCATTATAACTGTCTTACTCAAACCGGGCAAACCTCCCACTCAATGCGGGTCATATCGGCCCCTTTCCCTCATCAACTGTGATGTAAGATTTATGCTAAGGTTCTGGCCCTACGGTTGACCCCTTACATGCCCCACATTATTCACCCAGACCAGTCGGATTTATCCCAGGTAGGTCCACATCCCTCCACTTGCGCTGCCTTTTTAATATCATCAGTCAAATTGACCCCAACACTGGTGGTGGTGGCAGCCCTCGACATGCAAAAGGCTTTTGATTCCGTCTCATGAAACTACCTTTGTCGGGTGCTCGAGAAATGCAACTTTGGGCCCTGCTTTCTTTCTTGGGTCAAACTGCTGTATTCGGATCCAGTAGCCAGGGTCTGTACTGAGGACAGATGCTCGTCCCCCTTTTATATAGCCAGAGGCAAGAGACAGGGCTGTCCCTTCTCTCCCCTGATTTTCGCCATAGCTATTGAACCTCTAGCAGACAGGGTATGGCAGGCACATTCTCACGGAGGCTTGAGATCGCTGGGCACATCTGATATTGTCTCCCTATACGCAGACAATTCCTTACTCTTCTTTCTCTTACCAGAACACAACCTTGCCCCGATCCTAGGAGACGTCATCCACTTTGGACTGCTATCGGGCCTCAAGGTTAACTGTTCAAAATCAACTCTTTCCACTCACTGATGCCACCCCCCGACCTCATGGGGTTTACCTGGGCACAATCGGAACTCACCTACCTCGGAGCAGTGGTTGCTCGCCAACCCGACATGGTGTATGAGACCAATTATCGGGATTATTTAACCACGCTTACCAAGAAATGTCTGGGCTGGGCCCAACTTCCACTCTCCCTGGCTGGCAAGATCGGTATCTTGAAGATTGTTGTGCTTCCCCAACTCCTTTATCGTTTCCTTAAGCTCCCCCTTGGCCCGCTAGGGAATTTTTCCAGTCTCTAAGCCGCGCGCTCAACACATTCTTATGGCACTCCGGTGCAGTTCGTCTCAAATTTAACACATTGGCTGCTCATGGAGAGTGGCGGCTTCAGAGCTCCAAACTTGGAAAAATACTGGCTGGTCGCCCAAGCACAATTTGCGTCATACTTGTTCACCATCTCGAACCCTCCCACCCCCAGCCACCCCGCTTATAAGACTCGAGTGTCATGCTGTTGGAGGACGGGATATCCGCCCCTTAGTTCTTTCTCCCCCTACCCTTAGGTGTAGCCCTCTGGACCCGGTAGGCACCACGTTCTTTGCTCTAAGCTAGAATGTGAATGCTGCCCGGCGGTTCTACCCCTCTGGAACTTCCTCTCAGGAGCCCCCTGCATCCCCCTGACCGAGACACGCCACTGGGCGGAAGCGGGATTCGAAACCAATCGAGATGTCTTTGATCAAGGTAGCTTTCTGGAATGGTCAGAGTTACCAGATGCCCTACGGCGAAAATCATCCATTTGGCTTCAATATTCAGGCCTCTGCCAATTTCTCAAGAGAAGCTATCAGAGTTTCCCCATTATGCCCCCCCCGACGACCCTATTTTAGCTGTAATCATGAATGCCACAGCCACTAGAGGGAAGGTTTCCAGATTGTACGCCTTACTACAGTCCAAAACTTCTCCTTTATTTGATAAGCTGAAACACTCTTGGGCTGGGGACCTGGAGGTTGATATAACTGATCAATGCTCGAAGGGTATGTGTGCTCGCACCCACAATGTATCATTTAACTCCTGTTTCAAACTCATTCAATTTAAAATCTTATACAGATTCCACTACACCCCAATTAGACTACATCGGATGTCGCCAGATCACTCTCCCAGGTGCCTCGGGTGTAGATCCGAAGATGCAACCTATATCCATATGATCTGGTCCTGCCCCTGCCTTACCTAATTTTGGGCTGAGACCTGCTCCACACTTTCAGCTATCCCGGACCATGAAATCACCCCATTCCCACTGAAATGTCTCTTTCATGATTTACCCGGTCTTGACCGAGAGTTTCAAAAGTTGGCGGGACTATGCATGCTACTCGCAGCACGCTGTATTCTGCTGTGTTGGCTTCGCCCCCGAGTGCCCACACATTCACTGTGGCTGGCCGCAGTGACCTGGGCCTCCGACACGGAGGAGGCGTGGGCGACTCAGCAACCTCCAACGTCCAAACCCAGAAATATCTGGTCCCCGTTTCGCTCCTACATGTCTGTCAACTGATAACAATGACAGTTCATCTGCACCTTCTTCCCCTGTCAACGTTTCCACCTGAACGATGGCCATGAATGATGTCATATATGCGTATTGAATGGTTACCGTTCTAGTACCCCCTCAATCTGATTGTCGATACTGCATACCAAGTATTAACGCCATTACTGTAATTGTTGATTTCTACTTACTGCTCGCTCTTCTATTGTTATGTCAAGCACAATAAATAGTTTTTTTTTTTTAAAACAGCAGCTGTGAAAATGTCGTAAAAGAAATCTATGAAGTGGTTTTATGAAGTGAATTTGGCCACATCAAAGCTCTAGGACGAAACTTGCAGCTGGAGTGTGAAAATAGATGAAGCATCCTCGCGCTCAGACCAATGCTGGAAAATGACAGACATTTCAGCTATAACACTCTTAAAATAACCTCCCAGGTGTTGATTGATTGACATTTGCTCAAAAAGTAGGTGAGTTAGATGACTTTTTCAGTGAGCAATCAAAAAACAGACTTGACTAATCAAGATTTTAGGTTAACTGTTTGAGATGAACAGTGAATGATGTCCTATTTAACTATACAAGGTGTAAGGTTTTCTGATGGCCTAACTCTCAAGTTACTCCTTCTTAGGATTTTCCATCTGAGGTAAGATCTATGAGAAACACTTTGTGACACAAGAAAACTTTCAAAGTACATGCAACTAAGTGTTACTTCTGTAAGGAAGGCATGCTATCAAACAGACACAAGTGATCACAGTTCAAGGGTGTTTATTGAACTTCAATGGATTGATTAAATGCATATCCAATCCTAAGTCTAAGATGGAGCAAGCTATGACCATCAAATAATCATGCATTCCTAGTAGTCTTAGCAAAATAAAAGTGCCTATACTAATAAACCTATTGCTAATCCTTTCTTCTAAATACAAATGATGTGGGAAACAATGTTATACAAAAGAAAAGTGTTCAAGAAATTATATGTCGGGATATTTGAGCCGTTGCCTCCTCTTTCCCATGTTTTCAGCACGGGACAAGGCGGCACACTCGAGCTTTGCACTTCTTCAGCACGAGGATTGGTTTCAAAACCTCAATATCAGGGCCTTCTGTGCCAAAGTCTCTTTGCCATTCAAAGTCTCTTATTACAGAGGGCCTGTTGCGACAAACATTCAAAGTTCCTTTCTTCTCAGGATTTCCTTAAGCCCAATTTCGCAGGTGATTCTTTATTCAACCAGGGTCCCCCTCCGCCAGCCTCAGACCCACCTTAATACAATATTCTCATTTGGTCTCCCTCCGCCGGGCTCGAACCATTTTATCTCATTTTCCAAACCTTCCTTTCTGATTGAAGACATTCGACTGTGCCTAGGATTTTGCTCGACCTTTTGCAGGTCCACTTCGATTCACAATTCTTTTCTCATTACAACACTTTAACTTTCACTTCTGTCACTTCTCAGCTGGGTACCGTACAGAGACCTTCGATTGAGCACCCATGTAGGGCCAGACCACTCTGTCAATGATTGTCAAGGATGGCACTCTATTAAGAGTGGCACAGGACACCCAGAAAGGGTTTGGGTGTTTGTGCCAAATAAAGTGGACAGATAAGAACACACACAGCGGAAAGGAAAGGGAACGAAGAGTAGGCAAGAGTAGCAAGGGAAAAGGTACAGAATGAATACCCTCTTGGGGTGTATGCAGATATAGGAAAAGAGTATTCCACGAACCTTGGAAATACTCTAGCCTTCTGCACAGTTTGCTATAACAGAGGCCCACGCTGTTTGCTCATGACTTGGAACAGCAGCTATGGGTGTAGAAATGTAGAAACGAGACAAGGGAAGGGGCAGAGGTTGACTGATGGGAACCAACAGCCAAGCTCTGTACAAAAGGGTCTACAAACAGTACAAGAGAAGATACTACAGACAAATCCAGGAAAGGAGGTGATAGCAAACTAGCAGAAGGAAATGAAGGGAACGTCGTGTAACAGGATAGGATAGCAGAGGACAGTAAGGAACAAGGTTGAGAGCTCAGAGGAGCAGGAAAGCAATGAGTAATCCCACAGGAGTAGGACTGTAAGGTAGAAAGCCCAGAGGAAAAGGGCTTAGGGCAGCAGAGTAAAGCAGACTGCACGGCAAGGATCCCATAAGGGCCGGGCAGTAAGGAGTGAACCCTGAGGGACAGGGCCGCTGAACGTAGAAGGTAGCAGAGGACTGTAGAGGGCTGCTAGGCCGAGAACCCAGCGGAAAAGGTAGGTAGTAGGCAGCGGAGCGTGATAAGCTGCAAAGTAGGAAGGCCCAGAGGACAAGGGCTGTAGGTAGCCAGAGTGAGGTAGGCTGCAGAGCAGGGAGCCCAGAGGACACGGGCTAAGGCAGCCGGAGTGAGGCAGGCTGCAGAGCAGGGAGCCCAGAAGACAAGGGCTGAAGGCAGCCGGAGTGAGGCAGGCTGCAGAGCAGGGAGCCCAGAGGACAAGGGCTGAGGCTGGAAAGCAGCAGAGCGTGATCAGCTGCAATGTAGAGAGCCCGCAGGGCAAGGGCGGAGGCTGGAAGGCAGCAGAGCGTGATCGGCTGCAATGTGGAGAGCCCGGCAGGGCAAGGGCGGAGGCTGGAAGGCAGCAAAGCGTGATCGGCTGCAATGTGGAGAGCCCGGCAGGGCAAGGGCGGAGGCTGGAAGGCAGCAGAGCGTGATCGGCTGCAATGTGGAGAGCCCGGCAGGGCAAGGGCGGAGGCTGGAAGGCAGCAGAGTGTGATCAGCTGCAGTGTGGAGAGCCAAGAGGAGCAGGGCTGTGAGGGAGGGAGCCTGGAAGGCTATGGCTGGAGGCAGCAGGGTGGAGCAAGCAACAAGGCAGGGTCCAAGCAGGAGTGAAGGTCAACAGCATACAAGATCCGTAGGAAGACGCGAAAGGTGGAGGAAGGACTCTCAGATGCAAGAGGCTGAGCCACTGCAGGCAGCAGCCTTTATACTGCCTAGCCCAGCACAGAGGCAGGCTAATTGGTTGCACCTGGCTAAGCACACCTGCAGGCAATCGGCCACCTCCCTTTCTGTTCCTGGGCTGGTGGAAGCAGGGCAAGTCCCTAGGGCTTCTGGGGGGTGTAGTTCCTTTGATAACCAATAGGAACAGCCATGAATCGATGCTTGTAGCCAAGTGCATTATGGTATGCGTAGTTTGTTGGCAAAAATAATAAGGCACCAAAGTCTCGCAAATGGGAAATAAAGTTCCCAAAGTAAATATAGATGGATCCAAGAGTCTGTTGTAAATAAATGATAAACAAATAGTCCATATTGAGCGTAAATGGATGCGCCCATGGCGCAGGCATGACAGTATGCCCCTCTCCAGGCTCCCTGAAGACCGATCTATAGGAAGAATGTCTGTCACACCGTACAAGAGTCTTAATCCAAAAAGGCACATCATGAAGCACCAGAAACGGTTTGCAAGGCGAGAGTCTTGAATGACGGAGACAGTACCAATGTTCTGAACTTTTGATGTAGAAATCAGAATAGACAAAGTCTTTGGAACACAGACCCCAACTGTGTGTGCATGAAGAGAGGAACCGCAAAAAACTGCTGCAGGCTCCATGATAGATTTTGCTTTGACGGGCAACAGTATGGTGCTGGAAAGTGGAGCCATAGGTACAGCAGAGTTGGTAGCTTTACCAAGGTTTTCCAAGACATCCGGAGCAGCAATGACAACGTTAGGGTTAGCCGCAGAGAGTTCAGGAGTCACAGCGGCGGTTTTCCCATGATTAGTAGACAGTTCAGAGGTTACAGCAGCAGTGAGATCTTGAATGGCTGTAGAGAGTATCAAGGCTGTAGCAACTGGGTGTGTGGGTGTCATGAGAGAACCAGCGGGCTGGAACGCACCTGAGACTGGTAGAGTAGAGTCTGGCAGTCTTAGTGCTATAGATACACCAGCAGGAACAACGGGAGCAGTAGTCTTAACAGGGAAACCCTTCGCTGACTTTGCAACAGTTAGCATGGTGGATGTAGGATCAGGAAGTTAAGGTGCTGCGGGATCAGGTTGTGTAGCAGAGGATTCTGCTGCAGCGAGCACAGCTGCGAAGGAAGTAGTAATCTGGGCATCGGGAGCATCAGAATTAGCAGTAGCTTCAGGAATCACAGTAGCTATAGCAACCTCAAGATTTGCAGCAGGGACTTGAGGAGTCCCAAATGTGACAGGGAGTTTAGAAACCACAGCAGCAGGAAGATCATGAATTGCAGTTGGAAGTTCGGGTGCTGTAGCAGCTACAGACAGTTCAGGTGTTGCAACTACTGGTAGATCGGGTACCACAACTACTGGCGATTCAGGGGGTATCGAAGAAACTGAAGATGTTGATTGCTCAAGAGTGTTGTCTGATAGCACAGCCACACTTTGGCAAGCTCCGCTTGCCAACTCAGCATGCTCGGTGTGAATTGCGCCAGTCTCTTTAGCTGCCGTTGTTATTTCAGAAGAGGTTGTAAGTGTGAGTAATGGACAATAGGCAAGGGTGAGGGTGGAACCATGCTTTGACTCAGAGGGATTTCCAATCAGAAGACCACCCTTGTTTTGTGGTGTAATGGCTGTGTGAGTGATTTGACCCACCGGAGGAGTTAATCCTTTTCTTTCAGTACAACAACCTGAGTTTCTGTGGCTGGAAGGTGAAAGAGCTGTGTCAGTCTTTAGAAGGGATACATATGCTATATTATGTCTTCCATCTGCTTGGTATAAGTCTGTATACTTTTCTGCATGGCAATTCCAGGCCTTATCATGTCGATCTCTAAAGATAAGATGTCAGGTGTTGGACATAGTGTCAGATGGTCTGGTGACTTGTGTCCCTTCATAAGATTCTTATAATGCAAATAAACAAAGTCATAATAGAGGTCTTCGGTCTTTCTTTTAAGGCGTAGGAGTTGTTCGTGTAGCAGGTAAGTATCATTAGTTTGATCTAAAGCTTCAGAAGCTGGTGTGGCAGAAAATTCGGTTGTAGCAATGGGAAGACTGACCTTAGGGTTATTGTGGTTAGTAGATACTGTGGAAGCATTAAGACAACCGATGGTTAGTATAGGTCTTTTGTACCCAGGACCAGATGCACAAACTTCAGAATAATGACTGCCTTGTCCTGTCAAATAAGGGTTTCCAGCATTCTGGGGAGCTTGCCAAGCTGATCTTGCGCATATCACTCTGGCAACAGCGTATTCTGGTTTAGAGTCTCCCACAATGAGTGCTATATCCTTGTCTGTTGCGGTGTTAGAAGGCTTGTCAGAAGACGCAGGAGTGTTTTTCACTGTTTGGTTTAACAAGATCTGTAAGAATTAATTATCTTGCTGTAGCTCTGCAACAGATAAGGTCTGCGGGTCATAGTCGCAAATATCATAATCATTGTACATGGAAGAAGGGTCAGCTAGCCAGTGAGTATAGTACCGTGCTTGTAAATCTTTGTTTACTAAGGCGAGACTGTCCTTTAGACTAAGGTTCTTGTTTGCTGTCTTTAGGGAAACCATAGGTTTATGCAAAGGTTTCTTAACTCGAAAGGAAAGCATCTTTGTTCTGTGTGTGCCTTTCCGGCCTATGGAACAAGAAATGTTTGGATCTTGCATTCTGTCAAGGATGGCACTCTATTAAGAGTGGCATAGGACACCCAGAAAGGGTTTGGGTGTTTGTGCCAAATAAAGTGGACAGATAAGAACACACACCGCGGAAAGGAAAGGGAACGAAGAGTAGGCAAGAGTAGCAAGGGAAAAGGTACAGAATGAATACCCTCTTGGGGTGTATGCAGATATAGGAAAAGAGTATTCCACGAACCTTGGAAATACTCTAGCCTTCTGCACAGTTTGCTATAACAGAGGCCCACGCTGTTTGCTCATGACTTGGAACAGCAGCTATGGGTGTCTGTAATGTAGAAACGAGACAAGGGAAGGGGCAGAGGTTGACTGATGGGAACCAACAGCCAAGCTCTGTACAAAAGGGTCTACAAACAGTACAAGAGAAGATACTACAGACAAATCCAGGAAAGGAGGTGATAGCAAACTAGCAGAAGGAAATGAAGGGAACGTCGTGTAACAGGATAGGATAGCAGAGGACAGTAAGGAACAAGGTTGAGAGCTCAGAGGAGCAGGAAAGCAATGAGTAAGCCCACAGGAGTAGGACTGTAAGGTAGAAAGCCCAGAGGAAAAGGGCTTAGGGCAGCAAAGTAAAGCAGACTGCACGGCAAGGATCCCATAAGGGCCGGGCAGTAAGGAGTGAACCCTGAGGGACAGGGCCGCTGAATGTAGAAGGTAGCAGAGGACTGTAGAGGGCTGCTAGGCCGAGAACCCAGCGGAAAAGGTAGGTAGTAGGCAGCGGAGCGTGATAAGCTGCAAAGTAGGAAGGCCCAGAGGACAAGGGCTGTAGGTAGCCAGAGTGAGGTAGGCTGTAGAGCAGGGAGCCCAGAGGACAAGGGCTAAGGCAGCCGGAGTGAGGCAGGCTGCAGAGCAGGGAGCCCAGAAGACAAGGGCTGAAGGCAGCCGGAGTGAGGCAGGCTGCAGAGCAGGGAGCCCAGAGGACAAGGGCTGAGGCTGGAAAGCAGCAGAGCGTGATCAGCTGCAATGTAAAGAGCCCGCAGGGCAAGGGCGGAGGCTGGAAGGCAGCAGAGCGTGATCGGCTGCAATGTGGAGAGCCCGGCAGGGCAAGGGCGGAGGCTGGAAGGCAGCAGAGCGTGATCGGCTGCAATGTGGAGAGCCCGGCAGGGCAAGGGCGGAGGCTGGAAGGCAGCAGAGTGTGATCAGCTGCAGTGTGGAGAGCCCAGAGGAGCAGGGCTGTGAGGCAGGGAGCCTGGAAGGCTATGGCTGGAGGCAGCAGGGTGGAGCAAGCAACAAGGCAGGGTCCAAGCAGGAGTGAAGGTAAACAGCATACAAGATCCGTAGGAAGACGCGAAAGGTGGAGGAAGGACTCTCAGATGCAAGAGGCTGAGCCACTGCAGGCAGCAGCCTTTATACTGCCTAGCCCAGCACAGAGGCAGGCTAATTGGTTGCACCTGGCTAAGCACAACTGCAGGCAATCGGCCACCTCCCTTTCTGTTCCTGGGCTGGTGGAAGCAGGGCAAGTCCCTAGGGCTTCTGGGGGGTGTAGTTCGTTTGATAACCAATAGGAACAGCCATGAATCGATGCTTGTAGCCAAGTGCATTATGGTATGCGTAGTTTGTTGGCAAAAATAATAAGGCACCAAAGTCTCGCAAATGGGAAATAAAGTTCCCAAAGTAAATATAGATGGATCCAACAGTCTGTTGTAAATAAATGATAAACAAATAGTCCATATTGAGCGTAAATGGATGCGCCCATGGCGCAGGCATGACAATGATAGTGTATCTTTCCTTTCAAAGTTCAAGCATTCGTCACTCGCGTTTTTCATCACACATGTTTTAACAATGTTTGTTCTAGCGCTCGTTATACAATATTGCTGCTTGCAACCTTGGCTTCAACACAGACTGGTCTTGTATCAGTCTCCTCCACTTACCGGCTGTGTTGATCTCTTTGGCGCTTCTTTGATTGTGGAGCCAAGGACAGTACCACTGTGGTTGCAGATTCTCCCCAATTCGATTAGTCACGCGGGTGTGCCCCGGTATCTCTGACATGCAATGCAGGGTTCTTCAGCCTGGTTTCCTGGCCTTCCTCTTTTTAATCTGACGATTTCTTGAAAGCTTACTCTTCTTCAAACGGTTGTTGGAGCAGGTATAGCTTCTCCCTTTTAGAATTCTATTCTATATGGGGGATACTATGGCTCAGTCCAAGGGGACTCTCAGTATAGTAGAAAGTGTTCACCCTACCCGTAATGATATTCCAAACAAACACAACCAAAATAATATTGTTAATACTATGAGAAATGCTAATGTACACACCGATTTAACCATTACCATGCTTAATACTCGTTCATTGCCTAAACACTGTATAGAATTGCATGACTATATTCTAGAGCATAAGCCAGATATTATGTGTCTTACGGAGACATGGCTTACAGACTCTCATGGACCGTCCATAGAGCAGGTAACCCCCCCCCCTGGTTACGTATTCCTAGGGAAGCATAGAGAGAATAATATTGGTGGTGGAGTGGCCATAATTTGCAAAAAGCAGTTGGGGTTTTACGAGGTTAAAATAGAGTGCACTGGATGTGATATCATCCACGTGAAACTGACCTCAAACCTTAACTATAGTTTGAATTTGGTTTTACTTTACCGCCCGCCAGGAGAAGTATGTGATTTCAATAATGACTTAGTCAAGCTGATTGCACCGATGTTGACTACGAATTCAGGGCTAGTCATATTGGGTGACTTCAACTTATGGAAAAATGACAGAGCAGACAAAGCACTCCTTTTGGAAAAAATGATGAGCACTCATCATATTACCTATCAATACTGAACCAACGCATAATAAAGGACACATTCTTGATTGGGTGGGAGGGGGAAATGTCCAGTTTGGGCCTATCTTTACTTCTCCATGTATCTGGTCAGATCATTGTTTCCTGACATGTAGCCTTGGATTACCAGTTAATTCCATAAGAGTGTACGCCAAAGCACACACGGTCAAATCACGGAATTTTAAGAATATCACGTCTGATATTTTACCAACTAGCATGGAATTACTCTTAAGTACAACGGACGATTTAGACGATCCCGAGAGACTCATAAAAGTTTATAATGATGTCATGTTATAAATGCTAGATAAACATGCACCCATGAAGGACAAAATTGTTAAAGATCTGCCCAATCGTCATAAGTGGTTTTCGCCCGCACTAGCTGAACTTAAAATCGCCAAAAGGCAAGCTGAACACTCTTGGGATAAAAACAAAACGAATGATAATTGGCTGGCTTGGAAACACATTGAAAAGCGTTAGAGTGATGACTACAGAAGCTAAGAAATCCTTCTATGGTGCTTAAATAAACCAAGCTGGAGATAAAACAAAAGAACTCTTCCGCCTTTTCAGGTTATGGGAAAAACCAACTGTTTGTAATCCCTCGATTAAACCCACTATAGATGACTGTAGCAGAGTCCAGAGGGCTTTTGCAGACAAACTGCTGAAGGCACAAAAGAAAATTGAGCAGGAAATACTAATTTCTCCTCTGCCAATTCCCCCGTTTGCACCTAAATTACCTAAAACTGGTAACCTTTTTAGTACTCCAGGTAATTTTAATTTTGCAGAACCAAACTTAGCTGAAACATTGCTGCTATTGAAAGATATGCATCCCACACATTGTCCAGGGGAAACCTTCCCCTCAAAATATAGACTGGAGCATCAAGAACTGTTTGCCCCATTTCTATGCCGGTTCATAAAGTCCTCTTTTCGTACAGGTTCCATTCCTCATTCTATTAAAAATGTGGCTGTTACCTCCCTGATAAAAAAAAAAAAAACAGGCCTGGATCCATCAGATACAACTGATTTAAGACCAATCACAAATACGTTATTTTTCCTTAAACTTATAGATAAGGCAGCGACCACACAGTGTAACGCTCACCTGATTCCCGCAGAGGCGCCGTCTTGACTGGGCGAATACCGTATCTTCAAAGGTGATGTGTAACACACGGTTGGCTCTTTGGGCTGGACCTCTGTGCACTGTATGTCTGACTCGAAGAGTAAGATGTCTGCAGATAGAAAATATGGGATTAATGAACTAGGGTTATTGGGTGTCTCTCTCTTCTTCCCCTTCTCTTCTCATGTAGAACCCCAAAGGTTAACGCTCTGACCTTAGGTAAGTGAACGCCGAGCTCTCCATCTGCCTCGGGGCAGGGTGCCGTAACCAGTTTCTTCACTGGATAAGGGTGCAGGCCTCTTGACCTCAGAGGACTGCTGTCCGTCGTTTACTGCACGAACGGTAAGTTCCGAGTATTTCAAATGTCTTTAAAAGTCTTTTGTAATGATGTCTCTTGTTTTGCAGGGTTCCGGCGATGGCGGATGACGGCTGAAGTGAGTTGAGGATGGAACCCGTGTGAGGAATAGAAGCGCCTGGAAGCACGTAAGTAAGCGCTTGTTGCCTGCTTCACGATGCGCACTAACTGTCCTTTTATCTTGCAGGTACAAGTTCAGAGCTGGTGAAGGGTGCCGGAATACCCACTGGGTTCGGCGTGGGAAGGAGTAATGGCACGTGAGTAATAAAGTTACCCAATGTCTTTAAACGCACCTTCTTTTGTCTTTCAGATGCGGGATGCAGCACGGAAGGCCTCCGGAGCGTGCAAAGAGTTGGTAAGCTTTTGTCTTTCAGATGCCGGAATGCAGTGCGAAGACCTCCGGAGCATGTGAAGAGTAGGTAAGCCTTTGTCTTTCAGATGCCGGAATGCAGCGCGAGGCGTTGGTGACAGCCGATGGACCAGGTAAGAGAAGCGCTGTCACTGAAGACCGTGATGCTAACCTGTTCTTTCTTGTCTTTATAGGTGTTGCTGAAGACTGGATTCAGGATGGTAAGACTTTTTCCCTTAGGCCCAGGATCAGATGCAGAAGACACGATGAGCGTTCTGCTGCAGAGGATGCAGAATAACGCAAAGCAAGATTCATCCATCGGGTGTGGTTTAAATAGCTTCCTGTGGTGCTTAGGTGTCTCCTTCCACAGCCTCGCCTAGGTAAGAAAAGAGTTCCTGCTTTCCATAAGAGTTCCAGTGTTCTGAACCTAGGGAGTGGCTCCTGCCCCACCCAACAGGAAAAGTAGTCCCAAACAGAAGAGGATTAGAGGCTCAACTGGCAGGTAAGTAAGCAGCATGGTCTGCTGCAGGTAAGTCCACCCAAGCATTATGAGCCCGGCGATTCCAGCGCTGGGACTGGGCATATTTATGAGCCTGGTGCCACTGGCGCCAGGACAGGGTCCAAAAGGTCCCAATTCTGACTGGTTGGCACTCGGAACCTGGGTTATGGGTCTGCTTACAAGGGAGATGGGTAAGTCCTGACCTTTTGGAAGCAGAGATCATGACAGCACCCCCCCCTCAAGGCCCCTCCCAAACCGGGCTTCTCCGGGGGTTTGGGCTTGTCAGGAAATGTTCGATGGAATCTTTTGATTAGACGAGGAGCGTGGACATATTCTGCAGGTTCCCAGGATCTTTCTTGGGGGCCGTAACCTTTCCAGTCAATTAGGTAAAATAGTTTCCAGTCAATTAGGTAAAATAGTTTAGATTTGGAGATCTTGGAGTCCAGGATGCTTTTGACTTCAAACTCGAGTTCTCCATCAACTAGGATAGGTTTTGGAGATTTAGTTAGTCGGGTTTGAGGTTGCACGGGTTTTAATAGAGAGACGTGGAAGACCGGATGTATCTTCATGTGAGGGGGCAAGTCCAACTTGACCGCTACTGGGTTTACTATGGTAGTGATGGAATAGGGACCAAGGTATCTTGGGTTGAATGTGCATGGTCCTTTTAGAGGTAGATATTTGGTGGATAACCAGACTTGATCTCCTACTTGATATTGGGGGGCTTCCTTCCGATGTTGATCTGCTCCTTTCTTGTATTGTTCCTTAGCCCTTTGAAGGTGAGAAACGGCTTCCTTAAAGGCTTGGGTGATTGTAGAATGCAGGTAGTCTACTGCTGGTGTTCCAAGATCTTGGAGTGGATCCAACTCCGAGGTTCGAGGGTGACTGCCGTATAGAAGAAAAAACGGGGTTTTCCCAGTTCCCGAGTGGACAGAGTTATTGTAGGCATATTCGGCTATCCAAAGGATATGTTTCCAAGTTTTTTCAGTTTGTTGCAGCATGCAGCGTAAATACTGTTCCAGAGTTTGATTGGTGCTCTCGGTTTGTCCGTCGGTTTGAGGGTGGTGACTGGTCGATAGTCTCACATCAATTTGGGCCGACCGACAGCAACTTCGCCAAAAATGAGAAATGAATTGACTACCTCGATCCAAATTAGAACTGAAGGAAAACCGTGCAGTCGGACGATGTTTTCGAGAAATTCTCGGGCCAGAGTTGTTGCTGTTGGCAAGCCTTTGAGTGGAATGAAATGCGCCATCTTGGAGAATAGGTCCACGATTACTAGGATCGTATTGTATCCGGAGCATGGAGGTAGATCGGTGATGAAGTCCATAGAAAGCGTATGCCAAGGGCAAGGTGGGATGTCAATAGGGCGTAAGAGGCCGGCTGGTTTTTCCTTTTCACTCTTGTTTTGGGCGCATACTCCACAAGACATTATAAAGTCTCTGATATCTTTTTTCCAAGACGGCCACCAGAAGTAGCGCTTGATCTTTTCTGAGGTTTTGGCCATACCGGGATGTCCTTCCATTAAGGAATCGTGATAACAAGAGATTACCTTTTTCTGTAAATCTGTGCTGGGCAGGTATAATCGTTCTTGGAAATACAATAAGTTGTCCTTCACTGCAAAGTCCTTTCCCTGCAGATGCCAATTCTGTATGTCTGCTGGAGTTACAAGTTGCCTGGCTTTATCCTTAACTTCCTCTATGGATTGTGTGGCGATTACACCCAGAATTCTTTGTTTGGGAATGATAGGTACAGGTTTAGGGTTGATCAAGTGTTCTTCCACTCCTATCCGAGAAAGGGCATCAGCTTTACCGTTTTTTGTACCAGGTCGATAGGTAATTATGAAGTCAAACTCGGCAAAGAATAGTGCCCAACGGAGTTGTCTAGAGGATTGGGCTTTTGCGGTTTTCAAATATTGCAGGTTTCGGTGATCCGTAATCACAGTAACAGTGTGTCGGGCCCCCAGAAGATAATGCCGCCAAGCCTTAAAGGCAGACTTGATAGCCAGAAGTTCCTTATCAGTAATAGTGTAATTGATTTCAGGAGGCGAGAATTTGCGGGACCAAAATGCCACGGGATGCAACTTATTGGTTACTGGGTCCTTTTGTGATAGAACTGCCCCCATGGCAAGGCTCGAAGCATCAGTTTCAACGATGTAGGGGAGTTCGGGGCGAAGATGTTTTAAAATTGGTGCAGAGATAAATTTAGTCTTCAAATTCTGGAACGCTTGCTCTGCCTCGGTAGACCATTGAAAACGTTTGTTTATCTTTAACAAGGCGCTGATGGGCTGGACTATTCGAGAGAATTCGGGGATAAACCTGCGGTAAAAGTTAGCGAAGCCTAACATGCATTGAAAACCTTTTACGGAGGATGGTGATGGCCATTTGAGAATTGAATCGACCTTCTTTGAATCCATACGCACTCCGCTAGGTGATAATATGAATCCCAAGAACTCAACTTCAGTCACGTTGAAAACACATTTTTCCAACTTGGCGAAAAGTTTGTGTTGACGCAATCTCTCGAGGACCATTTTCACGTGTTTCCGATGTTCAGATTCCGATGAAGAATAAACGAGGATGTCGTCAATGTAAACAACAACACACACATCTATGAGCTCTCTGAGGACATCGTTCATAAAATATTGAAAGGCGGCCGGGGCATTGCAAAGTCCGAAGGGCATGACCTGATATTCAAATAGCCCATACTCGGTGCGGAAGGCCGTCTTCCATTCATCGCCCTCTTTTACTCGTACCAAGTGGTAGGCTCCTCTAAGATCCAGCTTTGTATATATGCATGCTTTTCTGACTTGGTCCAGGAGTTCAGGGATCAAAGGTAACGGATATCTATTCTTAACAGTGATCTGGTTCAGGGCACAATAATCTATACAAGTTCTAAGGTCACCTTCTTTTTTTGGAACGAAGAACAAAGCTGAAGAAGCAGGGGACTTGGATGGACGAATAAACCCATTCGCTAGGTATTGATCCAGGTATTGTCGGAGGTGAAGGTTCTCAGGCTCGGTGAGGGCATAAATTCTACTACAAGGAGGAGTAGATCCAGGTATCAGGTCTATCTGGCAGTCATAAGACCTATGAGGAGGTAGAGAGTTAGCCTGATCCTTCCGGAAAACATCTTGGAATTCTAGGTATTCGGGAGGTAACTGGGGAGTCTCCGAAGAAATTGCTGCCTGTGCAACACCAGGTGGAGGGTGACAAGTAGAGACACATTCTGGAAACTGAACCGTTCTTGCTCGCCAATCGATCTGAGGATTGTGTTTCTCTAACCAAGGTATTCCTAGAATAATCTGGAACTGAGGGGCCTTGGTCACATCGAACACGATCTTCTCATGGTGTCCATCTTGACTTACTAGCGTCACTTCTTGAGTGGTATGCGTTACTGGTCCGGAGGCTATCTCCGTACCATCCACCGTAGTAATGACGTCCTTTACAGCCTTGGGACAAAGAGTTAGATTCATCCTCAAAACCATTTCATGATCAACATAATTGCCGATGGCACCGCTGTCGACGTAAGCTTCAATCGCATGTAATCGATCCGGATGATCAGGGCTAATGAGGACCATAGGTATCACGAAATGCGAGGTCACGGAACTGGTTTTAACGCTCGGCAAGAGGACCTCTATTCTTGTCGGGCGAGGTCGTTTCCCTGCTCAGAGTTTGTGACCTTGGTAACTGCAGCTCCTACTGCCTTCTTGGCTGGTTTCACCGGACAGTCTCGAAGAAAGTGCCCTGAGTTTCCGCAATAGAGGCATAATTGCAACTGTTTTCTCTTTTCCCGCTCCTTTTGTGTGAGTGGTCCTTTCAGGCCCCCTATTTGCATGGGTTCCCCGGAGTCTACTCCTTTGGAAGGAGTTGGTGGTTTGGAAAATACTCGAGCATCAAACTTGGAACGATCGGCCTTCCTGTTCTGCAGTCTGTGATCTATTTGAACGACTAAGTCTATATAGTCCGAACAGTCTTGCGGGGGATTCACTACTTGGGCTAACACATCTTTGAGCTCTCCACGTAGACCTCTATAAAACAGCATAATCCTTTTGTCCTCAGGCCATTGAGTTTCCACTATCAGTCTGTTGAAAGACGCAATATAAGCCAAAAGGTCTTGATTACCCTGTCGCAACGAAAGAAGCTCATTGTCCAAGGCCTGCCCCTGTGAATGTCTTGCGAACAGTTTTTCCATACTGAGCTGAAAAGCTTGAAAATCATGGAGAACCGGATCATCTTGATTAACTAGAGGGATCGACCAGTCCGCCGCATTGCCACTAAGGTACGAAAGCACAAAAGCTACTTTAGCTTGATCAGTTGGAAAGGCTGCGGGCCGGCATAAGAAATGCAACCGGCACTGATTAATAAATACTGCAAATCTCTTTGGGTCACCAGAAAATCCTTCGGGCGGAGCCAGAGGTACATTCCCAGGTAGGTTGATTTGCACTGGATTCACAGAGGATGTTGAAGGAAGATTTGCCCCTGATGCGGGTAATGGGGTCTGTCCGGCTTGTGACTGTAGCAATTGTCTAGCGAGATCGTCTGTTCGCTCCTTGGAAATTATCAGTTCCCTTCTTAGAGCGTTCGTTTCCTGACGGGCTGCATGCACTTCTGCTCTTAGTTCCCCAAGTAACTTGGCTAGCTGATCGGTATCCGAGGTTTCCATAGCGCCTGGGCGGGAGTTTTGCGGTAGGCTTTGCGTTCTGTAACGCTCACCTGATTCCCGCCGAGGCACCGGTCTTGACTGGGCGAATACCGTATCTTCAAAGGTGATGTGTAACACACGGTTGGCTCTTTGGGCTGGACCTCTGTGCACTGTATGTCTGACTCGAAGAGTAAGATGTCTGCAGATAGAAAATATGGGATTAATGAACTGGGGTTATTGGGTGTCTCTCTCTTCTTCCCCTTCTCTTCTCCTGTAGAACCCCAAAGGTTAACGCTCTGACCTTAGGTAAGTGAACGCCGAGCTCTCCATCTGCCTCGGGGCAGGGTGCCGTAACCAGTTTCTTCACTGGATAAGGGTGCAGGCCTCTTGACCTCAGAGGACTGCTGTCCGTCGTTTACTGCACGAACGGTAAGTTCTGAGTATTTCAAATGTCTTTAAAAGTCTTTTGTAATGATGTCTCTTGTTTTGCAGGGTTCCGGCGATGGCGGATGACGGGCTGAAGTGAGTTGAGGATGGAACCCGTGTGAGGAATAGAAGCGCCTGGAAGCACGTAAGTAAGCGCTTGTTGCCTGCTTCACGATGCGCACTAACTGTCCTTTTATCTTGCAGGTACAAGTTCGGAGCTGCTGAAGGGTGCCGGAATACCCACTGGGTTCGGCGTGGGAAGGTGTAATGGCACGTGAGTAATAAAGTTACCCAATGTCTTTAAACGCACCTTCTTTTGTCTTTCAGATGCGGGATGCAGCGCCGAAGGCCTCCGGAGCGTGCGAAGAGTTGGTAAGCTTTTGTCTTTCAGATGCCGGAATGCAGTGCGAAGACCTCCGGAGCACGCGAAGAGTAGGTAAGCCTTTGTCTTTCAGATGCCGGAATGCAGCGCGAGGCGTTGGTGACAGCCGATGGGCCAGGTAAGAGAAGCGCTGTCACTGAAGACCGTAATGCTAACCTGTTCTTTCTTGTCTTTATAGTTGTTGCTGAAGACTGGATTCAGGATGGTAAGCCTTTTTCCCTTAGGCCCAGGATCAGATGCAGAAGACACGATGAGCGTTCTGCTGCAGAGGATGCAGAATAACGCAAAGCAAGATTCATCCATCGGGTGTGGTTTAAATAGCCTCCTGTGGTGCTTAGGTGACTCCTTCCACAGCCTCGCCTAGGTAAGAAAAGAGTTCCTGCTTTCCAGAAGAGTTCCAGTGTTCTGAACCTAGGGAGTGGCTCCTGCCCCACCCAACAGGAAAAGTAGTCCCAAACAGAAGAGGATTAGAGGCTCAACTGGCAGGTAAGTAAGCAGCATGGTCTGCTGCAGGTAAGTCCACCCAAGCATTATGAGCCCGGCGCTTCCAGCGCTGGGACTGGGCATATTTATGAGCCTGGTGGCACTGGCGCCAGGACAGGGTCCAAAAGGTCCCAATTGGGACTGGTTGGCACTCGGAACCTGGCTTATGGGTCTGCTTCCAAGGGAGATGGGTAAGTCCTGACCTTTTGGAAGCAGAGATCATGACACACAGTTACAAGCCCATGTACTAAACTCCGGCATATTACATGCGAAGCAATCAGGTTTTCGAAGTTTCCATGGAACGGAGACAGCTTTATTGGATCTTCAAACATATATGTTGGGTAAACTGGAACATAGCAAGTCAGGGTTGCTGATGTTATTAGATCTATCGGCAGCCTTCGACTTGCTGGAACACAAGATCTTGCTCAACAGAATGGCATCGGTAGGTGGACTTTCCAAAAATGCCATTTCTTGGCTCAGATCTTTTATGGAGGGTCACAAGTCTCGTGTCCACTGGGGCGAATGTGCTTCTGAGCCACAGACTATCACATGTGGAGTCCCCCAGGGAGCATGTCTCTCTCCCCTGCTGTTCAATATTTACATTCTTCCCTTATGTATCGAGTTAGAATTGTTGGGGATCTTTTTCTGTAACTATGCAGATGATTTCCAACTAGTCTTGAACATAACTGGGAACTATGAGGCTGGCCAACAAACAGTAGCCGAAGCATATGAAGTCATAAAATAATGGATGTCAGTTAATTGTCTCTGTTTGAATGCTGTGAAAACGGAGCTGATGCATTTCGGCTCCCAGCATGCCCAATTCAAACTAAGCCAAGATTATAATTGTTTTACGATAGAAGGTGCTAAAATCAAAATCGTAAAGAAAGTTAAGACTTTGGGTACCTATATGGAGGAAAGTCTGGATAGTGTGGCACATGTTACTGCCATTACTACCAATACAAACTACCACCTAAAGGTTTTGGGACAAGTAGTCCCGTTGATTTCGGTAGAAAATCGCATAAAACTTGTGGGAGCAGTAATACTGCCTCACATAGATTATTGCAATGCACTGTTGGGGGGAGCTAACAAAGCTGACATCCAACAGTTGCAGAAGATACAAAATGCAGCTGTTAGAATCGTTTTCCAGATGAAAAGCTCGGAACCCACCAGTGCGGCCAGAAGAAAACTTCACTGGCTTCTAGTGGCAGCTCGTATCCAATTTAAAATACTTACCACGTGTCATAAGTGTATTTTTGGAAACGCTCAGGCTTATTTGAAGGAAAAGATCAACCAACAAGAAGCCTATGTTCCTCGGCTGGGTCTCTGTTAGCCTTGCCCCGGATAAAAAAGTCTTTTGGCTTAGGTAGGGCCTTTTGTGTCCGAGGCGCGCAAGCCTGGAACTCTCTTCTGACACAGATGCGCTTGACAGAAAACCACCTTGCTTTTCGTAAACAGTTGAAGACTATATTGTTGGAATAGAATAATTCCAGCTCTGTCTGCTACTACTTCTGTCTTTCGGGGCCTGGATGCCTGCAGGCTTTGGCGCCTTATAAGTGCAATTAACATAACATTAACAAAGCAACTTTTTATTTGCTTGTTTGTGTGCATTTATCACTTATATAATCTCCTGTGATGCAGAAATCATGTTTTGGTCACCTAGAGTACAAGGGTGGACGTTACTGGTGTTGTAAGGGTGGCACTCATTAAATCTGGGTTGCTTCATAGCTTCAAGCCACTCTTGTTATGGGTGACATTGCATGGAGAAGCCTATCTTACTTTTGGCATTCCATTTAACATGGTTTCTGAGTGAGCTCTTGCAATCCCTGCTTAATGCAATGTTGCAAGCTCAGTTTTCCAAACACAGAATTCTCCACATGTGATAGAAAGTTATCAAATCATTTTCTCATGGTGCAGCATACCTGCGCTGAGGATATATTGGGCCTCATACCGAGTTTGGAGGTAATTTGGTGGTAAATCTACTGAATTCCCACCAAATGTGATTACTGTTACTGCCACTTTGTCAAATAGGTTTACCACAGGATTACAAGTGGTGGTGAATCGTAATTTTTGGAGTCCATAGGGATTTTTGGCAGATTTATTGCCTGGTAAATTCACTTTTTTGTGGGGGTGGAGGTGGTGCAAAGTGGCAGATTTACCTCCAGCTTGTTGTATGAAGTAAATCCTCCACTTTACCTCCAAATGCCTGATTCCACTGTTTGTGAAAAACAGCAGTAATTCCATTGCCACCCCAAAAATCCGAGTTACTGCCACTTTTTTCCCCAGCCTACTAAATTTGTCATGAGGCCCATTTTCATCTACACATTGAGGGTATTTTAAAACCTTACCAAAGTGTTTTTCCAATATTCAGGTCACATGCTGAGAGTAAACGGAGCATATAGGTCCTTTAAGGCAAGACTAGAGAGTAGCAGGGAGGGAGAAGTGGTATCCAGTATGGCGGGGCAGATTAGATGCAAGCCTGGGATCAGCAACAAATCCCAACCCTGCCGCAATTACAGAACACAGTTCAAAACCATCACTTAAAGCCCAACCTAGGGAAAAGGAAGAGAACTTTAAAACTGTAAGACCTCATTCAGACCGTGTTGGTTTTTGGAGCAGCTTGAGTCATGTAGTTGAAGAACAATACACGTAACGTTCGGGAGGCATTGGGGACAAGGAGAGATGGGACAGGTGGATGTAGTAAGGAGGAGTCAATAACATGCAGTGAGATCGGGCTTGAGAAGAGGCAGTGTTCCCCTAACAAGAATTAGCAGAAAGACAGGAGCAGGCCAAGATGTCCCAAGGCAGGCTCAGGGGACGGTACAAGATTGGGCAAGGAGTCCAGAGGAGGAATCGTCAGGATGACAAAGGGGAACAAACTACACACTTCGTCGAAGGATGGTGTCTGGCCCTGTGTCGGGTGTTAGGAAGGGGAGGTGCCTATGTCTGACTACCTCAACCTGACAGGAACTGCACCTACGTTTAGTTGGATGTGGTACCAACAGGATTGTTTGGTAAATCGTGTGGAATTTAGGCTGATAATGGGTTTCATGAACGACCACACGATTGTCAAGGGTTCAGGAACTCTTGGAAAAACCAACCATGCATCTGAGAAGTGAGACCGCATCACATCCCGTTCAGCCTATTTGACTTGCGTGTAAATAAATCCTAGGTTCTAGAATTCATGACTCCTGTCTTTTGTGTAGCCCTTGTGGCCTCCTGACAGTATTGATGATGCTGTACCCATCCCCCCCATTCTCTTCTGTTAATGGTTTACTGTGCTGTTCAGCCCTTGTGGGCCTCCTGACAGTATTGATGATGCTGTACCTCCCTCCATTCTCTTCTGTTAATGGTTTACTCTGCTCTTTAGCCCTTGTGGCCTCCTGAGAGTATTGATGATGCTGTACTTGTCAAACCTCGGCGCCGTTCCACACTACGACCCCGTGCTTCATACTTACCTCAGGGCTGTCAGTGGAAAAGGACGTCTGGCAAAACTATTGCGCTTCGCCGTTCTGTTCGGCATTCTGCAGCGCCATTCTTGATGAAGTGGAGAATGCCCTGGAGGCTAGCGACTACTGCACCAGCCAGACGGTTTCAAACTACGATTCCCATGAAACCTAAGGGAATTTGTAGTCCATAACATCACGTGTGCCTCCCCTCACTTGGCTCCGCCTCCTCATTGATTTAAGCTGCTGCAGCCCGGAGGACGCTGCTTCTGTTTGAAAGTTACAGCCGGCGCTTAAGTTCCGTCTTCATCGCCTTGTTTCTGAAGCTCCTTTTTACAGTTTCCAGTCTGCTCAACGTAATTCTGTTTCCTTCTCCTTCATTCCGTCTTCCCGTGTACCGAACCCTCGTTTGAACAAAGGACTGCCTGCCTGCCGTTTATAGTCTTTCGTGCTCGCCCGTGTACCGACTTGAGGATTGATTTAAGGACTGCCTGTCTCCTGATTCTGTTACCTTCTTGCTCGCCCGTGTACCGACTTGAGGATTGATGTAAGGACTGCCTGCCTGCTGATTCTATTACCTTCTTGCTCGCCTGTGTACCAAATTGAAAATATGCCCAACGGACTGCCTTAGCACTTTTTCTCAGAGTTCTAAGTATTTGTTTTTTGTGTGCTTTCTCCACGCGCCCTACTCCCATCTGCACTCCTCCTCTCGTTTGTTTTGGAATCTTTACATTTGGCTCCACTGTTAAAGGACGCTTGCTGTTACGGATTCTACCTGGCTCCGCCCTATAAGTGCACTTTGGGACGCCTTGCAGTTGTTCATCGACCCGGATCTAGTGCGTCCCTCGTTCCGCCCGGGACTAGCTACCCAACTAACATTCCCTGTTTATTATTTTGCACTGTCGTTGTGTTCTGCATCCTGGAGTTCAAAGGAACTCTGACTTCCTAGGGTAAGACTTTCAGTGTCTTTCCTCTTTGTTACTTACACTACTCAGGATAGATTCTAATTCCTTGTCTATAATTTCAGGGGATACCAGGGCACTGTGGTTTCAGAATCCGGGGACTGGGTTGTTCAGTTACTATTCTGTCTTATTCCCACCTACTGGTAGTTGCAGTTATTCCAAGTGATTAACCGTGTGTTGTTTCTTGCAGCTGGGTCCGTGGCGGTGTGTTTCTCCCCGCTCTTTCGGGTGATCGGTCCCTCTGTCTGGTACACCTATCAGCAGTGGGTCATATCATCAGAAAGGTCATTTTCCCTCATAGAGAGGAGGCTCGGGTGGAGGCTTCAACCCGAGCTCTTCAATCAACGCACAGTCTCTCTGGTCAGGCCTCCTGTCTTGTCTACTCCCGTTCGGTGAGTAACAGTACTTCCCTTTATTCTCTTCTGTTAATGGTTTACTCTGCTGTTTAGCCCTTGTGGGCCTCCTGAGAGTATTGATGATGCTGTACCTCCCTCCATTCTCTTCTGTTAATGGTTTACTGTGCTGTTTAGCCCTTGTGGGCCTCATGACAGTAATTATGATGCTGTACCTCCCTCCATTCTCTTCTGTTGATGGTTTACTCTGCTGTTTAGCCCTTGTGGGCCTCCTGAGAGTATTAATGATGCTGTACCTCCCTCCATTCTCTTCTGTTAATGGTTTACTCTGCTGTTTAGCCCTTGTGGGCCTCATGACAGTATTGATGATGCCGTACCTCCCGCCATTCTCTTCTGTTAATGGTTTACTGTGCTGTTTTGCTGTGGCTCTTTTGTCTTGCATTTCTTTTGTGGCCTTTCATTGAAATGTGTGGGTTCCTGCATGTACCTTTCTTGCTCTTTCCATCTGCCCCTCTCCCTCGACACTTATCTGACTTCTGTATACTAAGGCTGTGAATGACGAAAGCCCCCACCCCCTCCCAACATGTGACGCCAAGAAGGGACTGCGTTTCACTGATGGCACTTAATAAATCAATCATGAATACATTAATAATGATCTGCTTATGTGAAATAAACAAGTTCCTTTATAATGTTACAGTGCCAAAGGAATATATGACCCAGACTGATGCCCACGTTCCTTATGTATTTAAATTTGTTGAATCTTTTGGAACTTAAAACCGATGACCTATCAAAGTACTGCCCAATCCAAGCATCTGACTTTAGGCACAAGATGTACCCCATTCAGTACCTGTTTCACTCGTTATCACTGTTTCTTGCATAGATGCACATTTAATACTTCAGTAGACATGACAATGTTTTTCTTCAACTGTAATTTGTAACTCCATTTTTAAAATAGAAGATTTGATAACTCTTAAGCAGCAGGAGATGTGTGTGCTCTGTGTTGTGAGGCTTGTTCTATTTTTATATTTTAATCTGGGTATTTGAGCATGAATCTGGCCTCAGGTAGCCAGAGTCTGTACATCGATAGGTGTGACAGGCATACATTGAATCAGGGGTCTGCAACCTTCGGCTCTCCAAATGTTCTGGACTACAACTACCATCAGCCCTAGCCAGCCTAGTCAATGGTGAGGGATTATGGGAGTCCTAGACTAAAACCTCTGGAGAGCTGCAGGTGGCAGAGCCCTGCACTGGATGGAAGCCTGTGGTGCAAGGATGCAGTGTTTGCAACCGTATGAGAAGGAGGAAGCAGTCAGCTGGGAGCTGATCCCAGACTACGCCCCATGGTTTTCTACTGCCGCTGCACAGGCACGCCAGGGTGAAGCCCATGGGGCAAGGGCGCAGTGTTTGTCATCATAGGTGTTCAGTACCGTGAGGTGGTGACGCCTTTTCTTAGTACCTGAACCAGTGCGGTGCTGTCTTTGGCCTAAAACGCTCCCATTCGTAAACCAGCACTTTTAAGTGGGCAGTGCATTATGACCGGAGGCACAGTGATTTATAGTTACTGGGGCTAAGCCTAAGTATTCAGATTCTTTTTTTCATCGTTCTTTCCTCAAGATGGTGAAAAGAAAAGCCGAAAAGGTAAAAGGAAGCTTTTTAAGCTGTTTAAGCCTATTAAGGATGTCAATGACCGTAATGCAAGATTTATTGGAAGACATTGATGTATTGACTCTGCTGGCCCAGTCATGCCAAGAGGGCGCAGGAGCCCCTAGAGATTGTAGATTTGCGGGGAGATAAACCCAATTGTGCAGTGAGATCACGTTCCTCTGACTCAATAGAAGTACTCATCATGTTGGAAGATGGAGCCGTTAGGTCTAAAGTGATGCTGGTTGGTATTTACAGAAATAAAGGCAAACCCATATCAGATGTCCTCGAGGCCTTTGTGGTGGGTAAAAAAGGTGACCAAGTGGTGGGGGGGGAACTGTGTTCCCAGTATCTGGCTGTTAGGGAGAATTCTCTGTTTAGGCTGAATTTCCTAACCTAGTGAGTCCCCCAGCAGCTTTGCTGGATTTTTGGGGTTTATTTTTTTCTCCTGCCAAGAGTGAGACTCTTTTACCCTCACTCTTGGACATGATTTGAGTGCGTTTCTTTGGATCTAGAAGTGTTTAATGGGCTATGGGGTCTTTTACTCCATAGGGTTTCATGTGTTTTTGTGATGTGTGTTACACAGCACACTCAGTGCAGTAACACAGGGGTGTCATAGTGACCCCCCAGTATAGACTCCATACCCTGGGACTGACTACTGTCTCCCAGAGCATGTAAAGTCACCATTGACTTTACTAGTCTTAAATTCTGAACAGAACCAGTACCAACCATCATATTGTGGACGTACTGGCTGGGGCAATTCGATTGCCCCAGGGTCTGTTAGTCGAGGGGGCATGTCTCCGTCCCCCCTGATCGAGTTTTGGCTGGTAGCAGTGGATACTACTTTTTATATTCAACCGCAAATATTTTCCTATAGGATTTCCCATTGTTTTAGGCTACTATATTTATTTAATTATTTACGGTAGCCTCAAACATACCGCCGGTTTATTTAATTAATATTAATTCTCCGGTTGGTAGTTTTTGGCAAAACTTGATTCTAAAATGCTGTTTGTGTTCTCTTCTGTGACTCCAACCCAAGTCGAGCCCTTTGTTCCACTTTTTGGCGGGCTTCGCCACAGAAGCCCTCCAAAGTGGTGCCACTCTGTCTGGGGTACTTAGGAGGGGTGGAGGGGAATTTAGGCACCCTGGACTGAGTTGCCTAGACAACTCAAGTCGCACTCCGTCCTGATTGGCCCAAGTGGTGAGCCGGCCGGCTCACCACTTAGCATGTTTGAGTGACAGCTAGGCTGAGTGAATGTGGGTTTGCTGCATAAAAGCAGGGCTTTGGGGACTGGAACTTCAGAAGTCGCCACAGGACCTAAGAATCCGACGAGGGAGAAGCTGAGCCGACCTGCCACGACACCACTACCGGTGGAGCCCTGCTGGACCGTCTCACCACTTTTTCCCAACGACAGAGGAGATCTCCCGCCGGAGAGTCTTCTTCCTTTAACTGGTGGGGATAACCAGTTTCACCGTCTTTTCGCTTTCCCGACGTACCTCGTGGCCGCCTTGCCCGTGCCAAGCACCCCGGCAACCGGGATACCACGTTTTACCACGACCGCGAGAAAAAGGTACCACCTTCAACCGGAAAACTCTGCGGCTGGTTTCTGCCCTGGTAGTGCAACGACCTTCATCTTTCCTCCAAGTCGAGATCTTCTCTTCCCCTGGACGACGACGCAACTTGCACCTACTACCAGGAACAACTGCCACCGCTGGAGGATCTTTCCCACTTAAGGTACCGTGTCCCGCCTGGCTTCCCCTGCTACCGACTGTACGGGGTAGATTTAGCCCCCGGCTTTCGAACCTGGGTTAGCCTGGGACACCTTGGCTAAACTTTTCTAAGCCTCTCTAAACGCTTTTCTGAACCCTCTGCAAGACTTTCAAAGCCTAGTGTAACTGTGTGATCTTGGGCGCATTTGTGCTCTGCTCTCTCTAAGAGTGGGCCCAGCCTTTGGACTTTGGCTCACCAGTGACTTTTTTGCTCTCTGCCTTGCTAACAGTGTTCTGGAATCGTAGAGTGGTGTACCTTTGCATATTCTGTCCCTCCCCCCCCCCTTTTCACAAACTTATTAGAGTGCAATCTAGTTAAGCGCTCACCCTTATGAAAATAAGTGGTGTTTTACTGTGATTTTCTAATAGGGAAAAAGGGGTGTATATATCATAATAGTAACTGTGTTTAGAATATCTTTACAATAAGAGTGCTGGAGTGTTTCAACTGTGTGTTTTTAAATAAATAATTATATACTTTGATACCAAAGCTCTGGTCAGCGTTTGCTTGTATTATTGTATCTGAGTGCCTATTGAGTATACTTTGCATACTGCCTAACTCTTCTTGAGGGAAGTCTGACTGCTCAGCCACAGCTACCAGGTAAATCTGGGTGGTACAGACTGCTACCAAGTGGGTTTACTGCCAACACCTGTAGTCTTAAATCTTTTGCAGTGGTTCCTAAGGGAACTGCACAGGTTTCTGCATAACACTGGCCCAGAGGCTTGCCCAGGCAGAGGGGCGGGCACATGTCATCCACATGCAGGGTATAGTATTCTGCCAGTCCAGTAGTGGGGGTATAATATAGCTGAGCTTCAGAAGGAGGTGGGCGCAACCTTAGGTGTGAGTCTGTGCCCAGGCATGAACCAGGCTCTTTTGAATCAACCAGGGCTGCTCGGCCATTGCCCATGACTCAGAGCTTTCAGACAAGCAAGTCGTCATTGCATCGGATGTCCTCTTATGTAACAGATTTGGGCCAATAGAAGAATTGCCAAGCAAGGAACCTGTATAGATGGCGATGAACGCAACGCTCGGGGGAGTATAGGGAACGGCCTGGGCAAGAAGGCCGGGGCCGCCACTGTAACATCTGATCCACCCACCTGGACCCTTGCAGACTGTACACGAGTTGTTCCCTGTTGTGATTACGGATGTGATGGTAATTATAAGGGAGGATGGGAGGATTCGAAGGGAGGATGTTTACGCTAATTATAGGTGGGATGACTTGCTGTCTGCATGTCGCCAGGGAGGTTCAACTTCATTTTGGAAGCTGGTTGAAGGAAGTAGCTGAACGAGCTGGAGGCTCCGAAATGTCAAATTCTACCAGACATATGGCACCGTCACTTTGTCGATTTATATGGGGATCCCTAGGAGGGGCCCAAGGTAGTAGACCTTTGTTGTAGCTATCCACCCATGGGGGTGGAATCTGGTACAATATCAGTGAAGGAAGTAGAGGAAGCCCTTGCTACATTAGAAACCGGGAAGGCCACAGGCCGTGATAAAATCACCATTGACCTCTACAAAGATGAGAAGTCCATTTGGGCGTCTGTTATGTCGTGTGTTTAACTCGGCTGCTGTTATAGTTAAGGTTCCACAGTCTTGGTGTGATTCAAAGATTCTGCCCATTCATAAAAAGTGGGTCAGAAGCATCCCGGGGAACTATAGACCTTATTTCTCTGTTGGATGCAGCTAGTAGAACCTATGCCAAGGTGTTACTCGGTCGTTTTCAAATGTGGGCAAATGCTTGCAAGGTTACCAGCCATCTACAGTCTCGGTTCCAGTAGAGATTAAGCACTGTTGATCAGAGCTTTAGATTAGACCTGATACTGGATAAGTAGGTCTCTCTAAGCCGCGTCAAGATTTATGATAGCTTTGTTGACCTTTGTATGGCCTTTGACTGTATTCCTCCTAAGTATCTTTGACAAGTACTGTTAAAGCAAGCTATTCCTGGGAATACACTTGCCAATATTAAAACTCAATACTGACAATAAGGCTACAGTCGGGTGGGGATTGGGAGGGGAACTAACACAACCTATTGAGGTAGACAGCAGGGTCCGCCAGAGTTGTGTGTTGGCCCCCCCCCTTCTCTTCTGTATATAAATCAATGAGCTAGTTGAGGAGTTACTGGACCAATACCTTGATCCGCCCAAATTGGGCTCTGACCGCCTTCCCCTATTATTTTTCACAGACAACGCTGTAATCCTGTCTACTACCCCAGTGGGTTTACGACATAACCTGGCTATCTTTAACAAAAAATTTAAGGAATTGAGCCTTGTGCTTAATGTTGAAAAGGCCAAATCAATGGTCTTCAGGCATAGGGCATCCAAGCGGACCAAACTAAACATTGAAGCTAATGGTACCATCTTGGAACAAGTGTCCACATATGATTACTTGGGCATACGATCCTCAGAGAATTGTCTGTGGTCTCATCGCTTGAAAGCCACTGTGACCTTGGACAAATACAGTGGTGGAATGGGGAAGTTCTTGGCTACTCATGGTAGGAGAGCAATAACACCGGCTCTGCATCTGTATCGGTCCCAGGCCCTATCTTCAGCTGATTATGTAGCAGAGCTTTGGGGTCATGCAAAGGATTCTTCACTTAGTGTTTCGGAGAACAACTCCATTAGTGCGCTGCTTACGCAACCCTCGGAGCCCCCCTAGCTAGCCTTCATTTGGAGTGTAATCTTTACCCAATCGCTGTTGTTGGGATCAAGCCATTGTTTTATTGGGTGCTTGATTTGCTCGAATCCAAACACTGCTATATACCAATCTGCACTAAAAATCTGCACTAAAAAGCCTGAGTCTGAATGGATTTGGTTCACTTCCCTGGCTTGGGTATGTGCGCTCAGAGCTTTTTAGGCTGCATCTCACCAATCTTAGGGAATGCCCTGAAGCTATGAACTCGGGATGATAGGCCTTGGTCAAGTGGGCAAGTACCAAGGTAATTTTGCATCAAATGAAAGCGGGATGTATGCTGCGGAGTAATGGTCGTTTGTAGTTAAATTCCAAACAAGAACCTGGCTTTCATGTCTGAGGATTCAGGAATGAGATGGACACAAAGAGAGCAGACAGCAGCAAGAACAGATGTATCAGGACGAACAGCAAAGAAAGGAAGAAATGGAGGAAGAGCAAAGAAAGTATGGCAACAGGCAGAGAGTAATCAAAGAACAAGATAGGCAAGAGATAAAGCGAGAAGAGGAGGAAGCGCAGAGATTAAAGGATAAAAGGATGCAGAGATGAAAAAGAATGAAGAACAGGGGAAAGGAGAGAGGAGATAAGAGGAAAGAGATGGGAGGCGAGAAAGAGAAGAGAATTAGACAAAGAATTGGAGCAAAAAAGGAGACAGTGGGAGCGCGATATTGACTGCATTCAAAAGGAGCTAATGAAACCAAGTCCAGCAATACAATGGGGCAATATAGAGGAGTTTCTTCTGTTAAAGAAGGCAATGCCAGGGCCATCTAGGGTAGCCCTGGGAGAGAATTGTGACATAGGGAGCATCAGAGAGGATTGATGAGGCCTACCAAGACTTAAGGGAAGGTAGCAAATCGGGAAGCCGAGGAAAATGGGATCAATCCTTGGTCCTGTAATCATGAAGCGGAGAGAGACCTATTTAGTCTTGCGCATGGAGCACTGTATTTAGACAGGTTGACCCTAAATTGGGGTGAAGGGGATGAGAGTCACACTAGCTGGGGGCTAGATATGCCAGGCGAAGAGAGAGAATCCTTCCGTGTGGAGGAGGGGGGGAAGCGCATGCGGCCCGAAGGGATCCCTGCAAACAGACAAGGAAGTAAGATGGTCTGATCTAGAGCAGCCTAAGGACAGAACGCCAGATCCCATGGCGTATCCAGAGCGTCCTAAAGGACGATCACATATCGAAAAGGGAGGGTCACTACCATAACAGATTAAGGTCATTGCCAGATAGAAAACTACCAGGAACCATTGTCCCTACTATGAATAGGCAGGCGATGGGAGCCGATTGGGGTTAACACAGTTTCCTTTTTTGGAAAAACGGAGGAGCAAAACCACAGTATATTCTGTGGCCACAGATGGATAAGGACAATTTAAGATGTAAACTCCACAGTTTAACGGCGAGTGCAGAAAAATGGATCTATGAGCTAGAAAAAATAACTGAGAAATACTCTGGCAATAGGGGACATTAAGGGTCTCCCCACAGCCATTCTTGGGGAAAGATCTGATGACATCTGGACCAGAGCAGGTTATTCGAGTGTCACAGCACAAAACACAGCGCACGATGGAGCACCATTTAATAATTGTAGAGCAGATGTCTGGAGAGCTCCCTGGGTGCAATATCCTAACACATCAGACATGGACACAGTTATGGCACGTAAAATGAAAGAAGACTAAGATCTGCTTGCTTACATTCTAAGCATTCAGGAACGCTGGACTCTTGAAACTCAAGAGCTGTGGGGAAAAACAGTGGCAGTATTTTACCACTTTTTATGTCAGGGGTTGCCAGGGCAGCTACAGAGGCAACTCAAGAAGCTAGTGGGAATGGAAACAAAGCCATGGGCAGAAATACAGTTGACCATAGTGTATCACTGCTGGTTGTTACAGGAGAAAAATAGGAAGAAGGAAGATGCTAAAAAAATTGAGGAAGCCAAGTTAGTTCAGAAGAAGTTATGAAAATATGCTATAGTAGGGGCGGTATTGACAAGCGGAGAAGGACTAGGAATGCAACAAGCAATGGGTGCATCGCAGGCGAATAATCTGCGCCAGATGGACCAAGGAGGGAATGGGTTCATGGCACGAGGCAGAGGAATGAGCTATAGAGGAAGGGGTGGTTTTCAGAATAACCAAGGAGGATTTCAGAATATGCAGAATGGTAATCAAAATGCGCAATGAGGATTGAATCAAAGGGGCTAGTCAGAAGGGCTCCTTCTATATGTTGGACATGTGGGATGACAGGACACATTGCGCACACATGTGGGAGCCAAGGGTATGTACATTATTGGCAATTCACAAGAGGGGGACATCTTATCCTCCCGCATATAGCTCACAAGCTAGGGACGGGTTTGCCCAAGATCAGACAGTGTATCAGACACAAGCACCGCAAATGCAAAAGGCACAGCAAGCACTGTTGAATCCGTCATAAGGACATTCACAGGGTGCACCTATGCAGATACAGCTGAAAGCAACGCAACACAGGACAATTATTGACACCTCGAGTAGGGGGGTGTCACTGTGGTGGGAGGAAGTTTTTTCGCTGGTACAGGGATGAGTATATATCCACAATACGACAGCTCACATGGTGACTTGATGTGTTCAGTGCTATCAGTGACACCAGACCCCCAAGAGGAACCAAGGGTTGATGTGACGATAGGAGGCAAATCTTTTTTTTTTTTAGTAGGCTCTGGTGCAACTCGTTCATGTATACGAGAGGGAAAGTACCCAATGTCGGGAATTGCTATGAATGCTCATGGATTCTCTGGAGCTACAAGCCGAGTTCCTTTTACTGATGAATTACCAGTCTCCATAGGAGAGTGTGACATGTCTGTTCCATTATTGTATTCTTGGCAGACACCAGTTAACATTCTGGGAAGATATTTAATGATGAAGCTTAACATGATGATTTCTTTTAATGACGAAGGCATAGTGTGCTCCACTCTTGGGATACATTATATGAATGTGGACGAATTTACATTTGCATTTACAGGGCAAATGGCTCTGCGAGGAGTGCCAATGGAACCAGAAGTTTTGCTTTATGGGGTGAGCATTCTGTTAACGTGGCTACCCGGCTTAGTGGGATGGATTATGAGAATACCTGACCAATTTTGTATTCAGGCCACAGATACCAATGGATGAAGAGTGGGGACTGACCATTCCCTTAGCGTTAGATGCAGCCACAGTACGAGGGGAAATGGAAATGCTTGGAGGAACAGATGATGAGGACAGGCCATGGAGAACAGTGATTGCCATTGGGGAAGGGTGCAGACTGACTGATGTCACTGACAACGACATGTTTAGAGATGACCCATCATGTGGTAAAGTAATATTTTAGATGAGTATTACATATTGGATCAGGATAGAGAAAAGAGATCCCACAGCGAATGATAATACAGCGTCCAGCGTTTTTTGACGAGGACTTAGAAAATGTGCCAAGTGCTTTATGGACCACAGGCCCCTATGACGTATGCCTATTGAAAGGGGTAGAGGAGGTTAAGCTAAAACTGAAGCCAGGAGCAATTTAACCTCAAGCCAGACAGTACCCCATGTTTTGAGAGGCGGACAAAGGTATTTTTAAGACTATTTCTGCACTGATGGAACAAGGTTTTCTAGTACCGTTATAATCATTGTGCAATACTGCAGTGTACCCTATCAAGAAATCAAAGGGGGGGTTCATGGAGACTTATTCAACATATGAGACCAATTAACCCAATTGTAGAGGCAGAGTTTCCTTTAGGTCCTAATCTGGCGACAAGATTGTGCAGCATTCCAGTAGAAACGTGATATTTCATGGTGTCATATCCCGTTGCATAAGGACTCGCAAGACTTGTCATCACGTTTCGTCAAAATAGATTGAAAGGTACTTGTTTGCACCAAGGGTACTGTGAGTCTCCATCGATCTTTAATAGGGTCCTCCAGATGGATCTAGACAATATTGATTTGAAGAGTGTTGTGATACAGTACGTAGATGACATTTTGATTTGTAGCATGACAGAAGATGAGTGCAGGCAAGACTTGATTCAGTTAATTACTATCCTAGCAGACAAGGGATACAAGGTAGACAAAGAGAAGTTACAGTATTGTCAAGAAGAAGTGTTGTACATGGGCCAGTTGATCTCACATGAGGGAAAGAGGGCTACACCTGAAAGGGCTGAGGCAATTATGAAAACAGCAAAACTGCACACGGTAAATCAAATGCAGCATTTTTTGGGACTATGCAACTATGTTAGAGCATGGGTGTTTGTTTATAATTCGTGCACAAGACCACTTTCGCAGGCTCTAAAGAAAGCACAAGTGAACAAAGAGAAAATAGAATGGACTAAAGAAAGTAATTTGAACAGCCCTGTTTTAGGGAATCCTAATTATGCTGAGGAGTTTTTCTTGTTTTCACACACGAATGGGACAGTTATGACAGCAGTGCTTACACAGCGGACTACATTAGGCAAAACCTCTGGCATATTACAGTGGGATTCTAGATGCAGTTATGAAAGGACACTTTCCTTGCAAACAGTCATTGCCAGCAGCCGCGTTCGCAATTGAGAAGTCTAGCAGTATTGTAATGGGTTGTTCTATTTGTGGAGCATGCGTTGTTTGTCATTTCGGAAAAACCTACGGGTACGCTGATCTCTCAAAGAGCTTCCGCATATGAGGTGGTCATATCGAACCGAGCAATTAAAATAGTCAGTTGTAAAATAGTGAACCCTGCCACATTTATAGCTGACCCCGTGGCAGAGGGAGAGCATGTGCATGACTCTGAGAATTCTGTGGAGTTTTACGATGACATACCGCGCATGAAGGAAAACACGCTGTCAGGATGGGAGGTCTTTTTTTATTTATAGTTCTTCGAAAATTGATCAGACCAGTGGAGAAAGGCATTCTGGGGCAGCTGTAGTGAGACATAGAGAAAATTGAATTCGAGGTGCTAGCAAGCGCAGGACTTAACGTCTCACTTTTCAGCACAAGCAGCAGAATTGGTAGCGCTGATTGCTGCGCTTGAAAATCATGCAGAACAGGAAGCAACGGTGTACAGTGACTCCGACCTAAGTGACATCAACTGTACACGCAGGGTTAGCATGTTGGAAAAGGAGGGGCTACCTCCGAGCGGACGGCACTCCAGTGCAACACTCAGCATTATTGGACAGGCTTATTAAGGCACTAGAACGCCCAGTAGCCATAGCAACAGTTAAGTGCGCAGCACATACTAAGCAAACTGATTTTATCACAAGCGGGAATGAAGCCGCAGACAAAGAAGCCAAAACGGTTGCATATTCCCCAGATATTTCAAGTTTTTATACTCCAGATGTTAAAGAGAAAGTAGTCAAGCTTATGCTACTGAATGGTTTAATAATTTATCGAGGACACAGTTTACCGAAATCCAAGGCAGTGCACCACAAGAAGAGCAGGATTTGTGGAAACGAAGGGGGTGCTCCTTATCTCCCACAGAAGCATTGTGGCGACACAACGGCATCATAAATCTGGTGATGCCAGTAGCATTGTTAAGGGTAGCGCTTGAACAGCTGCACTACCCTGCACATATAACTGGGGAGAGTCTGGCTGTAACAATTGCAGAGGACTGGCTCGTACCGAACCTGCTAGAAAACGTTGCATTTTATATAGAGCACCCTCTTGATGTTCTGATCTCCTCAGACCTTCCACTCTCTGTCCCTCTCACCGCTCCTCTCTCCTGGAGAGATCACTTTCTCCTCTCCTCCCACCTCACCCTCCATACCCCCCAGGCCAAGCCACTTCCATCACTGCCACGCACCTTCTCGGTCATCCGCCCCATGAAGCGCGTGTCAGCTGATGCTTTCGCCACCACCTTCTCACCCATCTCTTCCCCCTTTGGCTGACTCTCATCCTCACACAGCCCTTTCCACGCTCCACGCGTGCTTCATGTTCATCCTCTGACAAACTGGCCTGCCGCCTGCTGCAAAGTCAATACCGGCTCTCTGTCCTAACGAAGAAGAGAGCGCATATCAAAGCCTGTGTCTCTGCGGCATCTAACAACTCTCTACCTCTCCCGACCCCTCTCAGGCCCTCTGTACGGCACTGGCTTCTCACTTCATCTCTAAAACTCAGGATAACCTGTCCCCTCTCTCTTCCTTTTCCTTGCCTCCCCCACTCCCTGCTCTTCCTCTAGCCTCTCTGCAGCCACCTCTCCTCCCTCCTTCTCTTCCTTTCCGCTGTTCTCCGCAGACAAGATTGCTAGAAAAGTACGATCTATGAAAGTCTCATCAAAACAGGTTCACCCCTGTTCCTCCAAAACTATCAAGGACCACATAGACTCTATGGCTCCTGCCCTGGCTGATTTCTGCAATCACTCCTTTGCCACTGGAGTCTTCACATCCCCCCTGAAGCACTCCCTTGTGCACCCCCTTCTTAAGAAACCCACTGCCGACCCCTCCTGCCCGGCCAACTACCGCCCAATCTCCATCACTGGGCAAGCTCCTGGAGAAACTGGCCATCTCCCAGCTTAATCTCCACACTGAATCTGTTGGCTGTCTTCATGACAATCAGTCTGGCTTCAGAGCTGCCAGAAGCACGGAAACTGCTCTCCTGGACATCCATGAAGACCTGCTCTCCAACCTTGACTCTAACACCCCTTGCGTCCTCATCCTGCTTGAGCTCTCTTCTGCCTTTGACACTGTCAACCATGCCATCCTGCTCAACTGTCTCCGTGATAACCTGGGTATCACTGGTCAGGCTCTGGCATGGCTGACTTCTTTCCTCTCCGACCGACCCTCCCAGGTCTAACTTGGGACCTTCCTCTCCGCTATCTTTTTCTCTACCTGTGGTGTCCCCCAGGGGTCTAACCTCTCTCCGTGGCTGTTCAACCAATACCTGGCACTCCTGGCCCACCACATCGCCGCTCTCTGCCCCAACTTTCAGTGCTATGTGGATGACACCCAGCTCATCTTCAGGCTACCCTCGGCCTCCTCCTACACTTCCCTCATCTCTGACTGTCTGTCTGCTATCCAGGAGTGGTGTGCCGCCAATGACCTCTGCCTTAATGCCAGTAAGACTGAGATTCTCTTCATCGTCACACCCGCTCCCTCCTTTCCTGTAGCTCTCTGACTGTCCTTCCTTGGCCCTCTTCCTGTTCCCACCTGTAAGGCTAAAAACCTCAGGATCATCTTCAACTGTACACGCCCCTTCTCTCCTCACATCTCGGACATCTCTAAGAAGTCACACTACCAGCTGCACCTCCTCAGAGGTATTCTTCCTTTCCTCTCCTTCCCCTGAAGCTCACGGTCTCCAGAGCTCTGATTCTCTCTAGGCTGGACTATTGCAATAGCCTCTTTCTAAATCTGCCTGCTTCTACTCTCCGCCCCCTGCAACTTATCCAGAACAGGACTGCAAGACTTGTCCTTGGCCTCAAGCTCTGGGATTGTATCCCTCCAGGACTGAAATCTCTGCACTGGCTACCAGTGGCTGCGAGGATTAAGTTCAAAACCCTCTGCATCGTCCACAAGGCCTTCTGGGGCCTGGGGCCTCAATACTTTCAACTCTCTCCCCCCCAAATACCTTCCTTTTTGAGCTCTTTGCTCATCTACCTCAAACTCCCTCAGGGTCAGTCGCTTCTCCAAGCAACGCGTTGGTGGTAGATCTCTTTCTTCGGCTGGGGCCTCCCTCTGGAAGAGCCTCCCTGCCTCCCTGAAACTTGAGGAGAATCATCTTTGGTTCCGGATACAGCTCAAAACCTTTCTCTTTGTGTCTGCTTTTTCTCCTCCTCTCCCTTGCTGACTTCCTGGCTGACACTGAATGTGCACTGGTTACTTGGTCACCCTCGGATCTTGGGCCCAGGTCCCCTCCCCTGCCAGTCACAGTCCTGCACTGCCCTCCTGGCAACCCCCGCACTTGGGGACTGTTTCTGTATCCCTACAGTCCCACTACCAGCACTTGACACCTGGTATTGGCACTTATCCTTGCACTTGCCACCTGCTGGCCGCACTTTTACTTACTGTTTAAATTAGTTTTTTTTCTTACCCCATGTATTGCACTGTCCTCTCCCCTTCTCCCTCGCACTTCTCCTCCATCCCCTTCCCATGCACCCGCGCGATCTGAATGACACCTGGCCTAGTAGGATCGTTGTCTATCCCCCCTCTGTTCCCCCTCCCAGGCCTCGTCGCACCTTGAAACACTTGTGTATAAGCGCATTATAAATGCCATATCATATCATAGTAAGCTGCATCGTATGTCAAATGTTTACCACTGGGCATAAACTGCGAATGATCAGAGGAGTGATTCCTCGACGGAATGGTCCTTTTCAGTATTTACATATTGACTATGTTGACATGCTGCAAGTATTTAGTGGATATAGGTATAGTGTTGGTGTGCCCCTTTTCCAGGTGGATCGAAGCAGGTCTGTGTTCACACCCTGATGCCACTTGCGTAGCAAAGTTTTTAGTACGAGAAATCTTTCCAAGATGGGGAGTATGTGAGGTGCCGATATCCGATAAGGGGGCCACATTTTGTTAATGAACTATTTGAACAAATTAGTCTGATATTGAATATTAAGCACAAGTTTTCTTCTGCTTATCATCCGCAAGCAAACGGGTTGTGAGAGACTCAACGGTCTTAAAGAGAGGATAGCAAAACTTAAATTGACACTGAAAAAGGGATGGCTATATTGCCTGCCCCTAGCCTTGTATGCATTAAGGAATCGGCCAGAATCAGACCACCACTTCACATCCCACGAGCTAGTGACAGGGAGGCGAATGAGAATGCCTTTGTCTCCTCCATCGAGGAGCAGAAGTGATGCCCAGAAGACTGCAGAAATGTTAGGAAATGAGTTAGATGCTTATTTGACCTGTATGACCGCTAGTATCGCTATCATTGCAGATCAACTCATGCGTCATGGGGTCGGTCTCAGAATACAGATGAAGACCATTCAACAACCGGAATTTCTGAACTATTACCTGTACCTAGACTTTTTGCTGGAGATACAATACTAATTAGGAACTTCACTAGAAAGTGGCATGAGCTGCGATTTGTTGGACCTTACATTGTGGAGAACGTTACTCCTTCAGCAGTGAAAGTTCAAGGAAGGAGAGCTTGGCTACATCTTAACGATGTCAAACACTATACTAGTAGGGCCGGCGCACCCCTAATGATCAATTCAGAAGCAAGATAAGAAGAAGAATTTCAGTGTGTGCAGACTCGATCAATGATGAGGAAGAAGGACAATACGGTTGCTGTTTAAATAAATGCAAGTTTGCATTTGGACTGTGGTTCTCCCTGGACACACTTTATAGATATTATAGCAGGAGTGCAAACTCGGTTCTTGAGCCACAGGAATCTCTTGAAAACAAACTTAAGAAAGTTGTTTGTATCTTATAAGTATGTTTAAATTACAACACATGGTCAGAAATTTGAAGTGTGAACAGTACGCTGATTCGTTCTTTACAACATACCTGTTTGGTTGAGTATATGGTTTTGGCAAATGCCGACGCCCATAGGCTCTTGCTCGCTGTTTTCATTTTTATCCTTAGAGCTTACCCTGCTCTCGTTGGGCGTAGTGCTGACATACTTACATTTTTCGTGACCCTAAATATGGCCCTGCGATAAGGAGGCTACTTGTGGCAATAGCCGAGAAGATCCTGCAGCTACCTAATTTGCTAGACTTGCCTGATTAAAACGTTTTTTTCCTTCCTTAAAGTAGTTCCAGGCAAAATGAGAAACATTGAGAATGGTACAGTTTTGGAAAAAGAGTGAACTCAACGACGTCCAGAGAATCGTAAATGGTGTAGGTTAATGTACTAGTGTATAATATATGCATGCTCAGCATTTATCCTTGTTCTCATGGTTCTTGTGGTCCACACTCTTTATTGTATTGGTCAAAACAAGATAGCAATCCCTTTGATTCTCCCCACTCCAGTAACATGTGCAGAGTTGCCTATTGCTGAGACAAATGTTTCTATGGTTCTCCCAGAAAAGAGAGCTCTTTCTGATATGCTTCTTGATTACTATGCAAACACTTATTTTGTACAAGGCAGACACAAGAGGAGTGCAGAGGAAGACAGCAATGAAATAAATAATTATCTTGACAGTACAGCACATTTGGGTCATAACATGTGGTATCAACACATGAAAAAGGTGGGAGAGAGAACATCTAAAAAGAGCTGCTATGTTTGTGCTCTCATACCTTATGCCAGGGGAAACTCTCAGATATGCACAGCTATAGAAGTAGCAGTACAAAAAGCTCATTGCCTAACGCATCTTACGCTCTGCCAAACGAGAGTACAGTTCTAGGGTCAGACATCATCCTTGGTATGGGTGACTGATAAGATAGCAAGAGAGAAGATAACTATGTGCAAGATTTGAAGACAAGACCAAAGTCAGAAACAGGGAATCTAGTGATAACATATGAACAATCTGGAATAAACGAAGCAGGAATCAGAAGAGAAGAAAACAAGATGCTAAATTGTCAAGGCAAGAATCAAGAAGAAATAGAGAGATGTAAGGAGAGAGGTCAGTTGCAAATTAAAGGAACAGTGCTGACTCCAGAAGGATGGGCTGAAGGTGTGATTGTGTGTAAAGCAGCAGCATTAACAGGATACTATGAGCCAGTTATCAATACTGCAGAAAGTGAATGCAAGCACCACTGGCCGAAGATTGTAAATTTGTTGACATGGGTTGACGATAAAGGAAGACCCTTGCAGATAGTCCCTTTAGCTAGTGCATCCCTGTGTTTCAGAAACAATGGCACTAGGAAAGTTGGAATGAATCAACAGTGTGGCCGAATTTTCAATGTACCAGACATGAAGGATGGAACAGTAGTGCTAATGGACCACTACTGGGCCTGTGGATCCAGAGCATATATGAAGTTGGCCAAAGATTGGGGAGGGACATGTTCCATAGTAATCATTCATGTTCCAGCTTTCGTAATTCCGAAGAGTAACCTGAACAATGGAGAGTTTCCGAAAGCAGATGCTCACATGAGAAAGAATAGATCACTTGTATTTCTCAATCTGACAAGAAGGGAGATTTACTTTTCAGCTAAATCAGTAGAAGCCTTTGATGCTATTCCTTATGAACACAGGTTGTTCAGTCAGACTTCAGCAATATTCACAAATATCTTCATGCCAGGCATCCATACGATGTTGAATGTGAAGTGATTACAAATCACTCTCTCAGAGGTTCTGCAGACTATCAACACTACCATAAAGGGATTTAACGCAATCAAGGAAGAATTGAGAGCCATAGGATTGATGACTCTGCAGAACAGGTATGTCCTTGACATGATCACAGCTACGGAAGGAGTTGTGTGCGCCAAAATCGGGCCATCATGTTGCACGTTCATACCGTCTCATGGTGACGAAAATGGGACCTTGACAGTGGCCATAACGTTGCTGACAAACCTAAACAAGAAAATGGAAGATGAAGTAGAAGACATTGCAGATGACAGCTGGTTTGCATAAATCTTCTCATGGGTTCCACAATGGATGGCGAATATCTTCAAATTTCGTGAGGATCATGTTTGGATTCTGTATGATTAGTATAATAAACACACAGTGTAAGAAGACAGCGAAGAAGGCAGTAGGAATGAAGGTCATGATCGATATTGAATCAGGGTTTGGACTCAAGGAGTTGACAGATGAAGAAATCCGAAAATATATAAAAGCCAGTATTCAAGCATCCGAGGGAACGAAGTTCCTATATCCGAGGAACCACAAGAAGTATGTGGGATGATGCACCTCCTGTAACCCGAATGGACAATGTAGCCACATGACCTAGAGCATTGATGACCATGTAAAATCTGCTGGATCTTTGAAAGGCGTAATGAAGATATGGACCCCAAAGAAACACTTCTTCAGAAGAGGATGTCTAGATATGAAGACTGATGGAGGAGTGGTCAATGAATCAACCAGTGGGGGGAGTGTAGAGGAGGAGCCAAATGCCTTTAGCGGAAGTCCCGCCCCCATTTTGCCTATATGTTGGGAACCGTAAATTATGACAAGTAAAACACCACTAGTGATGCCTATATCAAAGAAATCCTTTGAGACAAGGTATCCATTGAGAAAACCTTATTTCATGTATCCTTGGAGAGCTGATGGTCTCCTAGGGGAAATTCCTGAAGACATGTAAAAACAAGTGAAAGAGAAGATTGGTGACGTCACACGAAGTAAGGATGACGGACTGAGAAGAGTGATCGAAGGAAAGAATATATAGACCTTATAGAAACTGATGACGGTGCAAATAATTGCAAATACTTTAGCACACGGAATGAAGATTGCATGTGTGGAAAGCACTCAAGAAAACACAAGCAGTTTTATAAAGGTACAGATGATGTAACGCAAGTGGACAAGTAATCATAAAGGCTGGCTATACGTAGTGAGTAGACTGCAGGTGGTGCCGCCAATATATAGAATCTGGATATTCGAAGTCACAACTTTAGCAAGCCATGACCTGCAAAGAGAAGGGCTAACAGTGTGCCGCAGCAGAAGGAAAACAGCTGAGGATCATGGAAGAATCGAGAAGGCTGTCTGGCCCAGTGTCAAGGGTTGGGGCAGCTGAAAACTGGTTATCTATAGTGGAACGATACAGAGAACGAGAGGAGCGACGCGAGCCCCTGTTAAGGTGTGAAGAAAAGACACCACAAGTGCCAAGTTTTATTCATTTAATATTATTAAATGCGAAAAAGGAGCTAAAACACGGTCTCCTGTCACATGGGGTGGACAAAAATAGAAAATGGGTGAGCTACACCGAGACTTGAAGATAGGAATGTGCTTGCACTCCCTTCTATTCTCAGGAACAGTGATACTTTGCAAATCCAAGTTCAAAGACAATTCATTTGGCAGGAGGCATGAGTGATGATGGGCTAATTGGGTGGGAAGACATGATCAAGTCCACCCACTGACACCTGGGGTACCAGCTTGCGTGCTGCTAGTGAGTGGAATATTCCAGAAGGGTACAAGTGTGCCAACCAATTATAAAGGGCCACGCAGCAAAGAGCCCTATAGTTTGAGAGCTAATGAAACATTGTGTATTTGATGACTATGACGATGACTTCCACTAGGGGTGGGCATAGTTGTCCAGCTGACTATAGAGATCAAATCACAATCCAATCCCTTATAGAAAGTATACCTAGATGTTCCCCTTAGACCAATCCCAATCCCAACTAAGTTTAAGTAGGTTTTCTTAGTTTGCCACAAATAACAGATGATGAATTTTGACTATAAAGTGTATTTTTTCATGTGATGCTTCGAGATTATGCTGTGCAACGTCCTTTGATGTCTGTTGTACTCCCCGATTTAGACAATTGAGAATAAAACCGATTACTTTGCCAACTTCCTGAGTCGGTTTTATTGTTTGGTGCAAGAGTTATTCTGCATCCCCATCCATCTAATAAAGCACTACCTCATATAAAAGGACCAGAACGGTTCAAACTGTTTAATTTGCAGCAACTGTGTGTAAATACTATAACCAACGTGATTGTTGTAACCATGATGTTTGAAACACACACACCGATAAAAATACAATCCATGTATACCTAACCAATTACTACTGTTACCTTGAACACCATGCTTATTATGCATAACGCTGGTATCACTATGCGTGCCACATAACGATATCATATCCAATGGAATATCACTGCGCAAAAATGTTTCTCCATCACAATGATGAATCGGTCATTACTCACCTTACCGCCTCATGGTGTCTCACGCACAATGCAAAAATGCACACTGCATTATTTCTGAACCACCACAGCCTTGATGAAGACCCTTGTTGGGCCGAAACACGTGTCAGAACCTTGCATGTTAATAAACGCTCACTTGAACCCAACCGAAGTGACAAGACTTCTCATTTGGTGCTTTATATACTCAACCCAATTGGACAAAATATTTAATATCCAGCTCCTGAGTGCATGTGATTCTTACAAACCTTTTCCTCACTGGTTGTGTGACTAATCTCCAGATTTCTGGCTTTCCCGACCCAAGCCGTCCTTACTGGGCGTAGCGGGCAAGTGACTTCCTTAAGGCTTCCCGACTCCCTTTCGGATCGTTCGGCGTGCTCTGCCGTTCAGCGTCTCTCCGCAGGTGGTTTACACCAGCACCGTTGTTTCAGCTTCCCTCTATGGTTCTCCTCGGTGTCCGCTCATTTGGTCGAAAAAAAAAGATCGAATGACCATTTGGTCGAAAAAAAATGGTTGACATTTTTTTTTATTTATTTATATATTTTTTGTTCGTTTTGTTTGGTTAAAAAAAAATTAATATATAAAAAGCGGGGTTGGGGGTGGAACCCCCCCCAAAAAAAAAAATGTAAAAAAAAAAAATTCGACCATTTGAATTTCGTTCTCCTCACCAGCATCAGCTTCCCCTCTCGACTCCCTTAGCTGACCTGCCTCTCGCCATGGGCCTGGAGTCTCAGGATGCCCCTCTTCAGCCTGCACGGGAACCTTCATAGGACTCTTGCAACTGCCACAGTGCCCACACTGTGTGTCAGACATTTATACTTCCCGGATTGTGGAAACCATCTCCAGCAACTAGACCTCTGTGTTCGTTTGCTGGTCTTCGGTATCTCCTTCTCTCCTCCTTGTCCCAGTAAAGAAGGGGAAACTTTGATAAGTTGGTATTTTGGGAAAATTACACATGAGTCTTCCTGAGTCACAGTCTCTTCAGAAATCTGGCAGTATGCTGTTAGGTTGGGCTTGTGTAAGGGGAAAGCTATGGAACTAGAAGAGTAGAGGAATACCATGTCTATCTGAATATGTCATCACCCCCTCTAGGATTACCTCCCCCAATGTTATTCTCCCACCCCCCCCCCCAAGATAGCCACCACCCAGGGTCAGGATCCGGTTGCTGCGGCCGTTCCCTGGCCACATGGCGAGAGGCTTTCCCTGAGAAAGGAGTGATGACATTATTGGATTCATCAGACGTGATAAGCCCGGGGTTTGCGCACGCTCCTTATATCCAGTTTCACACTAACACTTTGAGAGTGGAGTCATTTACAGTGATGTTGAGGTCCTTAAATGACCCCAAGTGTCCCATTTGTGGCACTGCGGAAGAAACACCCACTCATTTATTTTTGTTTTGTGAAGCATATAGAGATTTCAGACAAGATATTTACTTCTGCTATTCTGGCTGAAAAATATTAGGAAGGAATCAACATTGGACTTTTGCAAAGATACCAGAGATTTAAATGTAGTCTTTTTTTGTTTCGAAATATCTATATCGGGCATGGGCCGAGTGGGTATAGCATTGTGAGCTTGACAACTCTGAAGGCATGTAGTTGGCTGCGCACAATATCCCGATGCTGCCTGGTATCTGGTTGAACAGGATTGTATCCCTGTAAGCATTGAAGTAGCCTCTTGTGGCCACTTAATTCGTGGCCAATTGGAAGAATTGCTTACACTGTAATGCTGCTAGTGCTTGATTGTATTTGTCGAGGGAAGAATAGGGTCATCTTTGTTATGCATAGGGATGTATTTATCTGAATCAAAGTGTCTGTGATTATTTTCTGGGTTATCATATGCTATACTCATGTACTTGCACTTTATGACTGTATTTAACTAGGTTTCAACACATGGTTAGTATAGATATGTGTATTTATTTTAACGTGTTGCATCCTATTCTACAGATAATATTGTGTACTGTGTTCATAGTAAGCCTGCACATTTAATGTAATTTGATAACTGTAGGACATTTGTCTCTAATATTTATCGTTTATGGCTCTTTGTGACGGCATCAAGAAGTAGACACAGACAACCGGTCCAAGTTTGGTTCACAAAAGTTTTATCAACTTAAAAGGCAGGATGGAGTAAGGCCTAACTTGCCCTATGCTAAGTTGGGATTTCCCTACCTAAACAAACTATGGATAGTCCGTGTCAGGAAATCCAAATCAAATGTCTGTCTATGTCTAAAAACCTATACTTGCCCTCACAACTAACTGTATACAATGGGTAGAGATGTCGGCATCAAAATAAGTCGTGTCAAAATAAAGTTCAGAGCTTCTTCCAGCTCTTGGCTTGGAATCACTTTCCCCTTCCCCAAGTTGAAAACAGTTCACAAGGCATTGGGGTTCCCTTCCCCAAGAGTTCAAATCTTCCAGCTTTTCAGCAAAAGAAACACAGTCCTTGGGACACTTCCCGGCTCTTTGACTGTTGGCACTTGTCATTAATTCATATAGGCAGTATTGTTTCTTGACTTCAAAATCACATAAGAGATTGTTGAAAAACTGCAAACTTATTTATTGAGACTTTCTGTGGCACAGGAGTCCTCGGTCTAGGTGCAGTTTTCGGACCACACGGTCCACCCATTACAGGTCACGCAGCCGATACCCCTTGTTGACTACTTTCTTTCAGTGATGTGCCACTCCTTTCTTTTGACAGTGATGCTTGCTTTATTCACCTGACACTGTCCCGTGGCTTGGTTGGCCACCATGCTGTTGCCAATGCTCCTTTTCTCATACAGTACAATTCCTTGAATTCTATTGACTTTAGCCAATACTTGATTTTGCACATAATGCAGTTTGTGGTATCAGCCAAATTCACCACCTTTCTTTCACTCCATTCAATATTACAAGTGCTGAAATCTTGCTTTCACTCTGTTCGGTATTCAAATATACTTATTATGGCTTTCGTTTCATTTGGTATTCAAAAGTATTTGTATTTGCTTCGTTCGGTATTCAAAAGTACTTGTAACTTCAACAATTCATATGGGCTCAATCGCCCCTTCGCAGTGCCTGGTTCCCCTTCTACAGGCGGTCTCACCGGTTTCTGCGTATGGCGGTGCTCCGAATCTCTGCCTGCCACGGTTCAGCTTCTCCCCGCGGCGGCTCGCCTCTGTGGTGTGCTGACATTCGGCAGCATTGCTTTTTCCCACCGGCAGGCTGTCATTGGGACGGAGACTTCCTCGCGGGTCCACCAAATCTCGTCTGCTTCACTCCAGCAGCTCAGCCTGGCCCTCAGTTTCGCTCTGCATCCCCCTTCTGCTGGCCCAGCTCTGCATTCATTGGTACTCCTGCAAACATCTTGCCTACATGCATGCCACAGATTGTGGCTCTGGCTCTCCCAGCTGGCTTCAGCCACTCCGACTCGGTCTACATTTCTGTAAGGCTTTCACCTTTTAAAGTTCTTGCCATCATGACTGAACAAAAAAGGACACGACTGCTCACTGCTGAAGCGGTAGTCCTGCCATGCTCTTGCCATGCTCTTGCTGTCCTCCTCCTCGTCTCAGTACCCAGTTGAGTTCTATATGTGTGCATTATTAGAATGATGATGTGTTGCTCTGGCTGTCCTCCTCCTCATCTCAGTACCCAGTTGAGTTCTATATGTGTGTGCATTATTAGAATGATGATTTGTTGCTCTGGCTGTCCTCCTCCTTGTCAAGACCGGTGGGGGGGTCTGTACTTCTGCTCTCTATATGGTAGAGGAGAGGCACAGAGGACCCCAGCCAAGATTCTCTAATTTGGTAGCAATGGGCGAGCAATCAAGGCCTAGCTTCTCAGGAGGTGATGCAGGCTGGTTCTTAAGTACAGTGTATCCCCAAGCCCCCACAAAGGAATGTCCACACACTGTATTACTGAAAACACAGTCTTTATAATTAATATTCAAGGGTTATGTACACTTATCACAATAACGCACTTTGTGCTCAGGAAAACCAATAATGGTAAATATCTACAATTCTAAAGTGGTACCACTAATATTAGACCTTATTAAAGTGCATTCACAATACTGTTAAAATGGCACACAGATCAATAAGAAGGAAACCAGCAATAGAGAGAGGAGAGATAACAGAGGGTTGAAACAATAGGCAGAATACTGGCCCCTACCACTGGACACAGTTCTGTGTGGAGATCCCCCCACCTGGGCAACCTGTAAAATAAAGGGATATGACACAAGCCCAGTCCATATATTGTTCAATAGTCTTATTCTCTCCTGCAATGTTTTTACCCCCCCAATGTACCTGGTGGAGTCGAGTTCTTCGAAGAGGCGTCGACAGATCCTTCTTGAATGACCCCCTTTAAAGCAGGAGTCACGGATCGTCGAGAGGCGTCGAGAAGCGTCGAAGAACTCGGTGTTCGGTGTCGGGGAATCGACGGCCCTTCTTGAATGCCTCCCCTTTCAAGCGGGAGACACGGGGCGTCGAACGTCCGACAACAAACGAGGTAGAACGGCGTCGATGAGGCGGCAGGCTTCGATCCGAGCGGTGCTCGTCGGCGTCGAGACGTCGGCGTCCTGCGAGGAAGAGGCGTGCGGGGCACCTCGGCGACACTAGTTCTGGACCGCAAAGATTGTGAATGACGGTGGCCCAGCAAGGGCGTCGAGTCGCTCGAGTCTTTGGGGTCGTGAGGTGGCGGGAAACCCACCGGCGGATTCTCCTCGGCGCGTTGGTCGTCCTCGACTTTCTCCGGCAGGACAAAAGCGGTCGACGGTGCGGACGAGAGAGTCCTTCGATTCAAATGTTCTTAGGCAAGGAGCGGACGGCTCCGGTCGTCGGCGGCACGGCGTCAAGTGGTTCCCACGGCTGGGCAACACAACTTCGACGGGCCTCCAGCGGTTACACAGACCTGCGAACCCTGGTCGACGGCAAGGGACTTCGACAGCGTCGATGTCCGGGTGCTTCACTTCGATCTCCTCGGCGGTCCCGTCTCGGGTCGGCAGCCTTTCGAGGGTCTGACTTCCAGGGCGCTTCGGCGAAGATTCAGCGGTGCTCGATGGTCCCTCGGAGCACGGGAAGAGGGCGCCTTACCAGGTCCTCTCTCGGGTCAGTCCTCGACGATTTCGACAACCTTCAGTTTCTGTCGAAGCAAATGCCACAGCAAGTCTTCTTCTTCCAGCTGGACGTCGAGGATCAGCAAATCCAGTTACTCTTGAGTGGAGACTCAGCTTCTGAATGCTTCTGAACAATTTCCAGTGGTGAGAGGTCCCCAGATATACTATCCTGTCTCTCATCCACACTGCTGGCACACACACAGCAGCCAATCACACAGAAGGGCATTCATGCAGTCAGTCAGCCAATCAGGCACACAGTGCATTCAGGCCACACTCCTCCCTTTCAGACACTCACAACAAGGAATGTGGATTGGGACAAGTACCCAGCCATTCAACACTACACACTGCATTCAGGCCAGTTTCGGGCAGGGCTGTCTCAGTCTTTGTCTCACATGCCAGAAACCAGACAACCACAACAAGAAGTGTATATTGGTCACACACTCCATTCACCCAGGTCCCACCCACAGGAGGTACCCACAACATACAGTCAAAGGGAAGGCTCCAGTCAGTCTAGCTGGGCCTTCACAACAACACCATATATGGAACTTCCACCCAACAGCCAGTCAGGGGGAAGGGACAGAGTCAGGGCTTCCCAGGACTTTGGGAAAAACAAGACAACAGGCAATAGAAAGCAAGAGGCCACAGGGGCCATCTTGTTTTCTATCAGGAATCAACTGATCCCAATGGCAGGGCCTGGGTATCCCAAAATGGAGGACACCCAGAGCACCTGTCCAGTTCAGCATGGAGCTGCCACCAGCCCATACCCTGCTCTGTGGGCCACCCACAGGTGCCCAAAAACATACACTAGGGGCACAGGGTTGTACCCCTACCCAGGGGTGCCATAAGGGTATCCCATGGGTCTGTTCACCAAACCAAAAAGAGAGAGCTGCACTGCCAGGAGTCCCAAATGGACTCCTGGGCAGAAAACATAACAGAACACACGATAAAAGGCAGAAAAGGACAAGGATTCAGAGGCCCTGTCCCTCTGATGCATTTCCAGCATCACAGTCGCCCCCCCCAGACTGAGGTGGAGGGTGTCTAATCTCCCACGGGATAGACACCCTCATCCAGACGGTCAACATACCTTCTGGAAAGGCCATCCGCATTATCGTGACTCTTCCCTGGTCTGTGCTCTATGGTGAAGTCGAGCCCTTGTAGGCTAATCGACCACCTGAGCAATTTCGGGTTCTCACCCTTCATCTGCATAAGCCACTTCAGGGGCTTATGATCTGTTTGGACCTTGAAGGTAGACCCCGTAAGGTAGGGCCTAAAACGCCTAAGGCTCCAAACTATACTAAAACACTCCTTTTCAACAGTAGCCCACCTAAGTTCTCTACCCTTGAGTTGTCTACTGATGAATATGATAGGGTGTTCTCTCCCTTTGTCATCTAACTGGGACAAGACAGCTCCAATTCCGGTGTCGCAGGCATCCGTCTGGACGATAAAGGGTCGGCTGTAGTCAGGCGCACACAACACAGGTGCCCTACACAGACTTTCTTTCAAGCCATCAAAGGCCCTCTGACAGTCTTCAGTCCAATTAACCTTCCTAGGCTGTTTGGGCGAAGTTAGAGCTGTCAGGGGTGCAGCTATGGTTCCATAGTCTGCCATGAAATTGCGATAGTACCCAGTGAGGCCCAAAAAGGCTCTCACCTGGGTTTGAGTAGTGGGAGTCTCCCAGTTCTGTACGTCCTGTACTTTACTGGAAAGAGGCTGGATTTGACCCCCTCCTACCTCATGACCAAGATAGGTAACTTTCCCCTGAGCTATCTGGCACTTGGTGGCCTTGATAGTGAGGTTAGCCCTTTTCAAGGCCTGCAACACCCTATCCAGATGTGTCAAATGCTCTTCCCAGGTGGAACTGTAGACGGCAATGTCGTCTAAGTAAGCCACACAAAAGGCTTCCAGTCCACTGAGCGCATGGTTGACCAATCTCTGGAAGGTGGCAGGGGCATTCTTCAACCCAAAAGGCATGACCCTAAACTGGTAGAGTCCCTCAGGTGTGGAGAACGCCGTCTTTTCCTTGGCATGGTCCGTCAGAGCTATTTGCCAATAGCCTGAGGTAAGGTCAAAGGTGCTCACAAATTTGGCAGCACCTATAGTGTCCACGAGCTCATCAGCCCTGGGCAATGGGTGCGCGTCAGTTTTGGTGACGGCATTGACTCCTCGGTAGTCCACACAGAACCTCCAATCCTTGGTACCCGCCTGGGAACTTGCCTTGGGGACAAGGACCACTGGACTGGACCAGGGACTGGTTGAGGGTTCAATAACACCCAGATCCAACATCTTGGCGACCTCAGCCTGGATGTGGTTTTTGACGGTATCTGACATACGATAGCTCCTGCTTTTGACAGGCACACTGTCACCAGTGTCAATTTCGTGCTTACACCACGGTGTAAGGCCCGGTGTCAGTGAAAACAGAGAGGCATACTGCTGGAGCAAAGCCCTGCAGGCCCTCTGCTGCTCTGTTGTCAAATCGGGAGAGAGTTGTACTCCCTCCACTGAGCCATCCTGAGGGTTGCTATGCAGCAAATCAGGAAGGGGCTCACTCTCATCCTCTTCTTGCCCTGAAGCTAGCAAGAGACATGAGACCTCTGCTCGCCTGTGGAAAGGCTTGAGCCTGTTGACATGGAATACCTGGGGGGCTACCCCAGAGGCTCCCATGTCAACCAGATAATTGACTTCGCCCATCTTGGAGATGATCCTGAAGGGTCCAGTCCACTTGTCTGCCAAAGCTCTAGGCTTGGTAGGCTCCATCACAAGGATTTCCTGTCCCGGAGTCCAATCCACTTGCGAAGCTTTAAGGTCATGCCAGTACTTGTTCAATTCCTGGCTGGCCTTGAGGTTTGCTGTTGCCTGACCCATCATTTGTGTCATCCTCCGCCTGAGGCCTAACACATAGTCCCCCACTTGCTTGGCGGGACCTGGAGGGGTGGCTTCCAAGCCTTCTCGGATCAAGGCGAGGGGCCCCCTCACGGGATGTCCAAAGAGTAACTCAAAGGGGCTGAAACCAACACCCTCTTGAGGTACCTCCCTGTAAGCAAACAGCAGGCATGGCAGGAGGAGATCCTATTTCCTCCTTAGGGGCTCTTCCAAAGCACCTAGCATGCCCTTGAGAGTTTTATTAAATCTCTCAACCAGACCATTGGTCTGGGGGTGGTAAGAGGTGGAGAACTTGTAGGTTACCCCGCACTCTTTCCACATGGTTTTCATGTAACTAGACATGAAGTTGGATCCTCTGTCAGAGACAACCTCCTTGGGGAATCCAACACGGGTGAAAATGCCCAGGAGAGCCCTGGCAACCACCTTGGCAGTTACAGTCCGAAGGGGTATTGCCTCAGGGTACCTGGTGGCATGATCTACCAAGACCAGGATGAACCGATGTCCACCTGAAGTGGGAGGGTCAAGGGGACCGACGATGTCGATGCCCACCCTCTCAAATGGTGTGCCAACCACTGGTAATGGCTGCAGTGGGGCAATGATCCTGCCTCCAGTCTTGCCAGACAACTGACAAGTGGGGCAGGTCCTGCAGTGGGACTCCACCTCTACCCCCATCCTTGGCCAGTAGAAATGGGCAGAGAGCCTCTGCTTAGTCTCCTTAGTCCCAAGATGACCAGCCAAGGGCACCTCATGCGCCAACTGCAGTAGGAAGGGCCTGTAAACCTGGGGTACCACCAACCTCTTGCGGGCACCAGGTTCAGGCTTAGTGGGCTCACTAACAAGGAGCTCACCCTCCCAATAAATCCGGAATGTCTTAGGCACTTCTCCTTGTGCCTGGGACAGGGCCTGTTTCCTCAGTCCCTCGAGAGAGTGACACTCTCTCTGTCCCTTACAGAAGTCTGCCCGGGAGGGTCCCCCTTCAGCTAACAAGCATTGAAGGTCGGGGTGCTCCTCCGGGTTAAGAACCTCTCCCACAGGAGAGTCTTCTGTCTCTTCTCCCACAGGAGTTGAGTTTGGGTTTTCCACTGGACCCAGCCCGTCCGGAGCATGGATCCCAATGGGTGCTGTCGGAACAGCAGGAAGAGAAGGTGTTCCCTCCACAGAGGTGGCCTTCTTGGTCTTCCTTCTTCTTGCCTTAGGCCTCGCCTTTGGCTCGGGTACCTGACTCACAGCCAGACCCGGTGTCACCTGTGACCTAGTGACCGCAGCAGTAGTCAGGGGAAGACCATCCGAGATCAACCCCAACTCCACTAGATCATTACCTAACAGAATGTTAGCAGGGACATTGTCCTGAACCAGGACACGAAGCTTTGCTGTCTTGTCGCCAATCATGAGTGTGACTAAGGCTACAGGGGATAATTTGGGAGGCCCACCAGCTAACCTGGTGGTTTGCAGAGGAGCACCTTCATAGTCCTCTGGCTTGAGCAGGGTCCTGTCCACCACTGTCATGCTTGCCCCAGTGTCTCTCAAACCAGTAGAAGGCTGGCCATTCCAGAGGACACTTCTCAAAAACCTACGGGTGTTCTGCGGGATAGTCGCCAGTACTTCTGCGTACTGGTCCCAGGCCCCAAGGGACACTAAGGAAATCTCTACCGGAGCACCAAATGTGATTCCTGTAGAGGAGGGGAGGACAGTGCCCTCCACCTCAGACACGGGGTAAGGGTAGGTCAGGCTGACAGCCTGTACTCCAAGTGCCTTACCTTTACACTTGGGGTCACCCCTTTTGTGATCCAGAGCCCCACACTCCCAACAAGTGCCAGGAGTGCGGGGTACGGTACTGGAACCACTGGGAACCTGCTTTGCAGCAGGTGGACCACTACTCTTATTCCCACCCACAGAGGACTTATCCCCACTAGATTTTTGGGTCTTAGGAGAGGAAGGTTTTGGTTTACCCGACTGTGACTGCTTTTGGGACTCCTCAGCTTTCTGAGAGGCCCCCTTTTCTTTGTCCTTGTCCTTCCCACTGGAGTCCTTAGGGGACACCCGATGCGAGACCCACTTGTCAGCCAACCTAGCCAGCTTAAAGGGGTCAAAAATGTTCTGGTCAGCCACATACTGACGCAGCTCTGGTGAACAGACTTCAGAAAAATGCTCAAAAAACAAGAGGTGGGACAACTCAACAAAAGTTTTCACCTTGTATCCATCATTCCACCCCATCATGTTCATGTGCGCAGTACTCACCCAGTCAACCCAAGACACATTCTCTCTTTTCTTAAATTCCCTGAACCTTTTAAGGTATTGGGTAGGTGTCTTGCCAAACTTGGCAATCAAAGCAGACTTCATACACTCATACTGACCCCTTTCTTCCACACCCAGCTTCAGAATACAGTCATATCCAGTTTGAGGCACTCTGCTTAACAAACACTTAGCCCAATCTCTTTTATCTACATCATGAATTGCACAAGCCATTTCAAACGCTTCAATCCATTGGAGGATATCTGAACCCTCCACAAACACACCAACCAAATCTTTCATAAACTTGGTGGCTGGGGACCTGCCACTCTCAATTGGTCTAGCTGAAGTCTCCACTCGAGCTTTCTCTAACTGGATTCTCTGACATTCAGTGTCCTTTTCTTTGAGCGCAAGATCCCTATTCTTGAGTTCCACTTGCTGTGCCAGCTCCTCTTTCTTAAGCTCAGCTTCTATTTCCAACTTGCGATATTCAAAGGCTAACTTCATCCTTAATAACTCAAGTTCCATGGAATTGCTGGGGTTTGGAACAGAGGCAGCAGGAATGGTGGCATTCCCAGAAACAGATTCAGCGACAACCCCAGGGGCAGAGTCCTCACTGGTTGCATCCCCCCCTTCCTCAAGAGTTTCACCATCAGTCTGGTAATCCACCAGGGCAGCTATCAGCTCAGCCCTAGACTTATCCACAAAGTCTAACTCCCTGGCTTCACAAGCACTCTGGAGAGCCTCTAAGCTCATCCGAGTCAATTTACCATTTGCAATGGACTCCATTGCTTGTAATGCAGTTATTTGGAACACACCCGAACCTTAATCTAATAAAAGTGCGGATATTTTGTAAGTGGCACGGTTATACACTGAGTCTTAAAACCATAAGCATCCCACCGCTGGCCACCAGACTTTGTAAAGACTGGTGGGGGGGTCTGTACTTCTGCTCTCTATATGGTAGAGGAGAGGCACAGAGGACCCCAGCCAAGATTCTCTAATTTGGTAGCAATGGGCGAGCAATCAAGGCCTAGCTTCTCAGGAGGTGATGCAGGCTGGTTCTTAAGTACAGTGTATCCCCAAGCCCCCACAAAGGAATGTCCACACACTGTATTACTGAAAACACAGTCTTTATATAATTAATATTCAAGGGTTATGTACACTTATCACAATAACGCACTTTGTGCTCAGGAAAATCAATAATGGTAAATATCTACAATTCTAAAGTGGTACCACTAATATTAGACCTCATTAAAGTGCGTTCACAATACTGTAGAAATGGCACACAGATCAATAAGAAGGAAACCAGCAATAGAGAGAGGAGAGATAAAAGATGGTTGAAACAATAGGCAGAATACTGGCCCTTGCTACTGGACACAGTTCTGTGTGGAGATCCCCCCACCTGGGCAACCTGTAAAATAAAGAGATATAACACAAGCCCAGTCCATATATTGTTCAATAGTCTTATTCTCTCCTACAATGTTTTTACCCCCCCAATGTACCTGGTGGAGTCGAGTTCTTCGAAGAGGCGTCGACAGATCCTTCTTGAATGACCCCCTTTAAAGCAGGAGTCACGGATCGTCGAGAGGCGTCGAAAAGCGTCGAGGAACTCGGTGTTCGGTGTCGGGGAATCGACGGCCCTTCTTGAATGCCTTCCCTTTCAAGCGGGAGACACGGGGCGTCGAACGTCCGACAACAAACAAGGTAGAACGGCGTCGATGAGGCGGCAGGCTTCGATCCGAGCGGTGCTCGTCGGCGTCGAGACGTCGGCGTCCTGCGAGGAAGAGGCGTGCGGGGCACCTCGGCGACACTAGTTCTGGACCGCAAAGATTGTGGGTGACGGTGGCCCAGCAAGGGCGTCGAGTCGCTCGAGTCTTTGGGGTCGTGAGGTGGCGGGAAACCCACCGGCGGATTCTCCTCGGCGCGTTGGTCGTCCTCGACTTTCTCCGGCAGGACAAAAGCGGTCGACGGTGCGGACGAGGGAGTCCTTCGAGTCAAATGTTCTTAGGCAAGGAGCGGACGGCTCCGGTCGTCGGCGGCACGGCGTCAAGTGGTTCCCACGGCTGGGCAACACAACTTCGACGGGCCTCCAGCGGTTACACAGACCTGCGAACCCTGGTCGACGGCAATGGACTTCGACAGCGTCGATGTCCGGGTGCTTCACTTCGATCTCCTCGGCGGTCCCGTCTCGGGTCGGCAGCCTTTCGAGGGTCTGACTTCCAGGGCGCTTCGGCGAAGATTCAGCGGTGCTCGATGGTCCCTCGGAGCACGGGAAGAGGGCGCCTAGCCAGGTCCTCTCTCGGGTCAGTCCTCGACGATTTCGACAACCTTCAGTTCTGTCGAAGCAAATGCCACAGCAAGTCTTCTTCTTCCAGCTGGACGTCGAGGATCAGCAAATCCAGTTACTCTTGAGTGGAGACTCAGCTTCTGAATGCTTCTGAACAATTTCCAGTGGTGAGAGGTCCCCAGATATACTATTCTGTCTCTCATCCACACTGCTGGCACACACACAGCAGCCAATCACACAGAAGGGCATTCATGCAGTCAGTCAGCCAATCAGGCACACAGTGCATTCAGGCCACACTCCTCCCTTTCAGACACTCACAACAAGGAATGTGGATTGGGACAAGTACCCAGCCATTCAACACTACACACTGCATTCAGGCCAGTTTCGGGCAGGGCTGTCTCAGTCTTTGTCTCACATGCCAGAAACCAGACAACCACAACAAGAAGTGTATATTGGTCACACACTCCATTCACCCAGGTCCCACCCACAGGAGGTACCCACAACATACAGTCAAAGGGAAGGCTCCAGCCAGTCTAGCTGGGCCTTCACAACAACACCATATATGGAACTTCCACCCAACAGCCAGTCAGGGGGAAGGGACAGAGTCAGGGCTTCCCAGGACTTTGGGAAAAACAAGACAACAGGCAATAGAAAGCAAGAGGCCACAGGGGCCATCTTGTTTTCTATCAGGAATCAACTGATCCCAATGGCAGGGCCTGGGTATCCCAAAATGGAGGACACCCAGAGCACCTGTCCAATTCAGCATGGAGCTGCCACCAGCCCATACCCTGCTCTGTGGGCCACCCACAGGTGCCCAAAAACATACACTAGGGGCACAGGGTTGTACCCCTACCCAGGGGTGCCATAAGGGTATCCCATGGGTCTGTTCACCAAACCAAAAGAGAGAGCTGCACTGCCAGGAGTCCCAAATGGACTCCTGGGCAGAAAACATAACAGAACACACGATAAAAGGCAGAAAAGGACAAGGATTCAGAGGCCCTGTCCCTCTGATGCATTTCCAGCATCACATTGACCGCACTAGCACCAGACATGATTCGCAAAGGAGACACTCCAGACAGAAGATCAGATATCTAGAAAATTTGCCTCGCAGAAGACAGATATCGCACTCATCCTCATCCAGTGGGGACAGGAAAAGGGGATATGTACATGCAATTGGAAACAGCATAGCCGCAGAATACAGTCCCACCCTGCTACTACAAATTAATGGGCAAAACAAAGAATTTCTAATTGACACGGGAGCAACGGTAAATGTCATAAATGATGAGAACTACAAGAAGTCACTGAAAGAAGCAGACACATTAATATATCCATACGGCTCCAACAAGCCTCTCAACTGCCAAGGGATGTTCACGGCACACTGTCAGTACAAAGACAAAAATCAAAAGATCAAAATATACGTCATAAAAGGGGCGTGCCAGGCGGCAGCATTCTGAGCTTCAAGTCTGCGATCCAAATGGGACTCATTCAAATCATGTATCAAATAATGTCGGCATACACGACCAGTCCGAAGGACATAATGAAAAAAATGTTTCCCTCTCTATTCAAGGGGCTGGGAAAATTAAAGGACAAACAAGTAAAGCTGCACATCAATCCCCAGATACCTCCGACAGCACAACACTACAAGGACATACCTCTCAACATACAAAGACACGTGGAGGATGAGATTTAGTCATTATTACAGCAGGACATCATAGAGCCAGCATCGGGACCAACTCCCTGGGTGTCTCTCATTGTACCCGTACCGAAAAAGGACAACAAGGATAGCATTCGCATTTGCGTGGACATGAGGGCCCCAAATGTGGCCATAGAGCGGGAACGACACCTTGCCCCAAGAATGACTGATATGATGCACCTACTGCACGGATCCAAGGTGTTCTCAAAATTAGACTTAACCCTTTAAGTGCCATGGGTATTTCTTCCCAGTGCCAGAGCCTTTTTTGGTGATTTTGGTATGTGGCCATTCAATGGCTTGTAACTTTTTTGTTACATGAGATATCTTGGCCAAATTTGGCTCCTTTTTTTCCCACATGTAGGCGGTCGTAACGCCATCCAGGAATCCCAGGTTGCTGTAGGGGGGGGGGGGAGAAAATAAGGAAAAAGTGCGAAAATTTTGGGTTTTTTCAAAAAATGCCAATAAAATGATGTACAAAGAAGGCTGTGGTTTTTTCCTTGTAAGAGCTAGAAACAAATGGTTTGCTGTGCTGAGCTCCCCAATGTGTTGGCTTTCAGGAACAGGTTGAGTGGAAATGGAAAAAAATTATTTTGATGGGGTTATCAACCGTTTTGTGAGAGGTAGGCGATTTTTGCCATTTTTGCCAATTGGACATGCATGGACGGAATGGAAGAAAAGGGCAGGAAATCCAAATTGGAGGACAGAAAGGCATATATTTCTGAAAAGTAGACAAAATTCCAAGTTTAGGAAGGGGTGATTTGTATAGGTCAGGCAACAACTAGGTAGGGGAAACTGCCATTGAATGGGGTAAAAGCGGGAAAATGACTGAAAAAAAAGGTATGTGTTGGACATGGTTGGCTTGGTACGGCAATGGCTTCTATGAATTCTGAGAAAAGCAATGCTCCGCTACATTCCCCCGACTCTTGCAGTTAGGAGAGCATACCATTTTTGTAGTGTTTGTACAAAACAAGCAATACCACAAGCCAAACACTGAGCCATGGTACACAGGAGTTTTACGCTCACGGCCTGACCAGACGCACTTAGCATGTGTAAATTGGGAAAACCAATGTGGTGAGGAACGGCAGCCATACATTTTTTGAAAGAGCACAGGCAGACCTTTTCAAGGGTAGGTGACTTGTGCAGGTTACAAAAGTGTATGGTGGCTAAAGCAGCGACTAAATGTAGGTCCCATTTGGGAAAAGAAAGGGTTGTGAGACAAAGGGCTCCAGCAAATGGGTCAAAACGTTATGAAAACCACACAAACACAACACATGGCCTACCGTCCCGCGTTCCCACAGGTGTCCTGATGAAAACGGTACCCCACATGTGTGGGTGCACCTACCTGGCCGGCAAGGGGAAAGCCTAAAACACAAGTAACCCCAAGTCTGTTTTCACACCGGAAATGTCACACTCTCACATCATACAGATATGGGCCTCGGGTGTCCAAGCCACCGAGGAAAACAGGGAACCCCATGCATTTTCGAAAAGAGGACACCCGTTGGAATCCGCAGAGGTGTGATTTGCGCCCATCGCCCCAGATTTTTTTACCCAGACAGCCCTGCAAAGTCGGAAATGTGGCGAAAAAACGCTTTTTCCGCACATTTCGCTCGCCGCACCCATCGAAACACGCCCCCCACAACACATGGCCTACCGTCCCGCGTTCCCACAGGTGTCCCGATGAAAACGGTACCTCACATGTGTGGGTGCACCTACCTGGCCGCCAAGGGGAAAGCCTAAAACACAAGTAACCCCAAGTCTGTTGGCAGAGGGAAATCTCAGACATTCTGCCGAGCGGCGCAACTTACAGATATGGGCCTCGGGTGTCCAAGCCACCGAGGAAAACAGGGAACCCCAGGCATTTTCGAAAAGAGGACACCCGTGGGAATCCGCAGAGGTGTGATTTGCGCCCATCGCCCCAGATTTTTTTACCCAGACAGCCCTGCAAAGTCGGAAATGTGGCGAAAAAAACGCTTTTTCCGCACATTTCGCTCGCCGCACCCATCGAAACATGCCCCCCACAACACATGGCCTACCGTCCCGCGTTCCCACAGGTGTCCCGATGAAAACGGTACCTCACATGTGTGGGTGCACCTACCTGGCCGCCAAGGGGAAAGCCTAAAACACAAGTAACCCCAAGTCTGTTTTCACACCGGAAATGTCACTCAATCACATCATACAGATATGGGCCTCGGGTGTCCAAGCCACCGAGGAAAACAGGGAACCCCAGGCATTTTCGAAAAGAGGACACCCGTGGGAATCCGCAGAGGTGTGATTTGCGCCCATCGCCCCAGAATCTTTTACCCAGACAGCCCTGCAAAGTCGGAAATGTGGGGAAAAAAACGCTTTTTCCGCACATTTCGCTCGCCGCACCCATCGAAACACGCCCCCCACAACACACGGCCTACCGTCCCGCGTTCCCACAGGTGTCCCGATGAAAACGGTACCCCACATGTGTGGGTGCACCTACCTGGCCGCCAAGGGGAAAGCCTAAAACACAAGTAACCCCAAGTCTGTTTTCACACCGGAAATGTCACACAATCACATCATACAGATATGGGCCTCGGGTGTCCAAGCCACCGAGGAAAACAGGGAACCCCATGCATTTTCGAAAAGAGGACACCCGTGGGAATCCGCAGAGGTGTGATTTGCGCCCATCGCCCCAGATTCTTTTACCCAGACAGCCCTGCAAAGTCGGAAATGTGGGGAAAAAAACGCTTTTTCCGCACATTTCGCTCGCCGCACCCATCGAAACACGCCCCCCACAACACATGGCCTACCGTCCCGCGTTCCCACAGGTGTCCCGATGAAAACGGTACCTCACATGTGTGGGTGCAACTACCTGGCCGCCAAGGGGAAAGCCTAAAACACAAGTAACCCCAAGTCTGTTGGCAGAGGGAAATCTCAGACATTCTGCCGAGCGGCGCAACTTACAGATATGGGCCTCGGGTGTCCAAGCCACCGAGGAAAACAGGGAACCCCAGGCATTTTCGAAAAGAGGACACCCGTGGGAATCCGCAGAGGTGTGATTTGCACCCATCGCCCCAGATTTTTTTACCCAGACAGCCCTGCAAAGTCGGAAATGTGGGGAAAAAAACGCTTTTTCCGCACATTTCGCTCGCCGCACCCATCGAAACACGCCCCCCACAACACATGGCCTACCGTCCCGCGTTCCCACAGGTGTCCCGATGAAAACGGTACCTCACATGTGTGGGTGCACCTACCTGGCCGCCAAGGGGAAAGCCTAAAACACAAGTAACCCCAAGTCTGTTGGCAGAGGGAAATCTCAGACATTCTGCCGAGCGGCGCAACTTACAGATATGGGCCTCGGGTGTCCAAGCCACCGAGGAAAACAGGGAACCCCAGGCATTTTCGAAAAGAGGACACCCGTGGGAATCCGCAGAGGTGTGATTTGCGCCCATCGCCCCAGATTTTTTTACCCAGACAGCCCTGCAAAGTCGGAAATGTGGGGAAAAAAACGCTTTTTCCGCACATTTCGCTCGCCGCACCCATCGAAACACGCCCCCCACAACACATGGCCTACCATCCCGCGTTCCCACAGGTGTCCCGATGAAAACGGTACCTCACATGTGTGGGTGCACCTACCTGGCCGCCAAGGGAAAGCCTAAAACACAAGTAACCCCAAGTCTGTTGGCAGAGGGAAATCTCAGACATTCTGCCGAGCGGCGCAACTTACAGATATGGGCCTCGGGTGTCCAAGCCACCGAGGAAAACAGGGAACCCCAGGCATTTTCGAAAAGAGGACAGCCGTGGGAATCCGCAGAGGTGTGATTTGCGCCCATCGCCCCAGATTTTTTTACCCAGACAGCCCTGCAAAGTCGGAAATGTGGGGAAAAAAACGCTTTTTCCGCACATTTCGCTCGCCGCACCCATTGAAACACGCCCCCCACAACACATGGCCTACCGTCCCGCGTTCCCACAGGTGTCCCGATGAAAACGGTACCCCACATGTGTGGGTGCACCTACCTGGCCGCCAAGGGGAAAGCCTAAAACACAAGTAACCCCAAGTCTGTTTTCACACCGGAAATGTCACACAATCACATCATACAGATATGGGCCTCGGGTGTCCAAGCCACCGAGGAAAACAGGGAACCCCATGCATTTTCGAAAAGAGGACACCCGTGGGAATCCGCAGAGGTGTGATTTGCGCCCATCGCCCCAGATTTTTTTACCCAGACAGCCCTGCAAAGTCGGAAATGTGGGGAAAAAAACGCTTTTTCCGCACATTTTGCTCGCCGCACCCATCGAAACACGCCCCCCACAACACATGGCCTACCGTCCCGCGTTCCCACAGGTGTCCCGATGAAAACGGTACCTCACATGTGTGGGTGCACCTACCTGGCCGCCAAGGGGAAAGCCTAAAACACAAGTAACCCCAAGTCTGTTGGCAGAGGGAAATCTCAGACATTCTGCCGAGCGGCTCAACTTACAGATATGGGCCTCGGGTGTCCAAGCCACCGAGGAAAACAGGGAACCCCAGGCATTTTCGAAAAGAGGACACCCGTGGGAATCCGCAGAGGTGTGATTTGCGCCCATCGCCCCAGATTTTTTTACCCAGACAGCCCTGCAAAGTCGGAAATGTGGGGAAAAAAACGCTTTTTCCGCACATTTCGCTCGCCGCACCCATCGAAACACGCCCCCCACAACACATGGCCTACCGTCCCGCGTTCCCACAGGTGTCCCGATGAAAACGGTACCTCACATGTGTGGGTGCACCTACCTGGCCGCCAAGGGGAAAGCCTAAAACACAAGTAACCCCAAGTCTGTTGGCAGAGGGAAATCTCAGACATTCTGCCGAGCGGCGCAACTTACAGATATGGGCCTCGGGTGTCCAAGCCACCGAGGAAAACAGGGAACCCCAGGCATTTTCGAAAAGAGGACACCCGTGGGAATCCGCAGAGGTGTGATTTGCGCCCCTCGCCCCAGATTTTTTTACCCAGACAGCCCTGCAAAGTCGGAAATGTCGGGAAAAAAACGCTTTTTCCGCACATTTCGCTCGCCGCACCCATCGAAACACGCCCCCCACAACACATGGCCTACCGTCCCGCGTTCCCACAGGTGTCCCGATGAAAACGGTACCTCACATGTGTGGGTGCACCTACCTGGCCGCCAAGGGAAAGCCTAAAACACAAGTAACCCCAAGTCTGTTGGCAGAGGGAAATCTCAGACATTCTGCCGAGCGGCGCAACTTACAGATATGGGCCTCGGGTGTCCAAGCCACCGAGGAAAACAGGGAACCCCAGGCATTTTCGAAAAGAGGACACCCGTGGGAATCCGCAGAGGTGTGATTTGCGCCCATCGCCCCAGATTTTTTTACCCAGACAGCCCTGCAAAGTCGGAAATGTGGGGAAAAAAACGCTTTTTCCGCACATTTCGCTCGCCGCACCCATTGAAACACGCCCCCCACAACACATGGCCTACCGTCCCGCGTTCCCACAGGTGTCCCGATGAAAACGGTACCCCACATGTGTGGGTGCACCTACCTGGCCGCCAAGGGGAAAGCCTAAAACACAAGTAACCCCAAGTCTGTTTTCACACCGGAAATGTCACACAATCACATCATACAGATATGGGCCTCGGGTGTCCAAGCCACCAAGGAAAAACAGGGAACCCGATGCATTTTCGAAAAGAGGACACCTGTGGGAATCCACAGAGGTATGATTTGTGCCCATCGCCCCATATTTTTTTACCCAGACAGCCCTGCAAAGTCAGAAATGTGGCGAAAAAAACACTTTTTCCGCACATTTCGCTCGCCGCACCCATCGAAACACGCCCCCCACAACACATGGCCTACCGTCCCGCGTTCCCACAGGTGTCCCGATGAAAACGGTACCTCACATGTGTGGGTGCACCTACCTGGCCGCCAAGGGGAAAGCCTAAAACACAAGTAACCCCAACTCTGTTGGCAGAGGGAAATCTCAGACATTCTGCCGAGCGGCGCAACTTACAGATATGGGCCTCGGGTGTCCAAGCCACCGAGGAAAACAGGGAACCCCATGCATTTTCGAAAAGAGGACACCCGTGGGAATCCGCAGAGGTGTGATTTGCGCCCATCGCCCCAGATTTTTTTACCCAGACAGCCCTGCAAAGTCGGAAATGTGGGGAAAAAAACGCTTTTTCCGCACATTTCGCTCGCCGCACCCATCGAAACACGCCCCCCACAACACATGGCCTACCGTCCCGCGTTCCCACAGGTGTCCCGATGAAAACGGTACCCCACATGTGTGGGTGCACCTACCTGGCCGCCAAGGGGAAAGCCTAAAACACAAGTAACCCCAAGTCTGTTTTCACACCGGAAATGTCACACAATCACATCATACAGATATGGGCCTCGGGTGTCCAAGCCACCGAGGAAAACAGGGAACCCCATGCATTTTCGAAAAGAGGACACCCGTGGGAATCCACAGAGGTGTGATTTGCGCCCATCGCCCCAGATTTTTTTACCCAGACAGCCCTGCAAAGTCGGAAATGTGGGGAAAAAAACGCTTTTTCCGCACATTTCGCTCGCCGCACCCATCGAAACACGCCCCCCACAACACATGGCCTACCGTCCCGCGTTCCCACAGGTGTCCCGATGAAAACGGTACCTCACATGTGTGGGTGCACCTACCTGGCCGCCAAGGGGAAAGCCTAAAACACAAGTAACCCCAAGTCTGTTGGCAGAGGGAAATCTCAGACATTCTGCCGAGCGGCGCAACTTACAGATATGGGCCTCGGGTGTCCAAGCCACCGAGGAAAACAGGGAACCCCAGGCATTTTCGAAAAGAGGACACCCGTGGGAATCCGCAGAGGTGTGATTTGCGCCCATCGCCCCAGATTTTTTTACCCAGACAGCCCTGCAAAGTCGGAAATGTGGGGAAAAAAACGCTTTTTCCGCACATTTCGCTCGCCGCACCCATCGAAACACGCCCCCCACAACACATGGCCTACCGTCCCGCGTTCCCACAGGTGTCCCGATGAAAACGATACCTCACATGTGTGGGTGCACCTACCTGGCCGGCAAGGGGAAAGCCTAAAACACAAGTAACCCCAAGTCTGTTTTCACACCGGAAATGTCACACTCTCACATCATACAGATATGGGCCTCGGGTGTCCAAGCCACCGAGGAAAACGGGGAACCCCATGCATTTTCGAAAAGAGGACACCCGTGGGAATCCGCAGAGGTGTGATTTGCGCCCATCGCCCCAGATTTTTTTACCCAGACAGCCCTGCAAAGTCGGAAATGTGGGGAAAAAAACGCTTTTTCCGCACATTTCGCTCGCCGCACCCATAGAAACACGCCCCCCACAACACATGGCCTACCGTCCCGCGTTCCCACAGGTGTCCCGATGAAAACGGTACCCCACATATGTGGGTGCACCTACCTGGCCGCCAAGGGGAAAGCCTAAAACACAAGTAACCCCAAGTCTGTTTTCACACCAGAAATGTCACACTCTCACATCATACAGATATGGGCCTCGGGTGTCCAAGCCACAGAGGAAAACAGGGAACCCCATGCATTTTCGAAAAGAGGACACCCGTTGGAATCCGCAGAGGTGTGATTTGCGCCCATCGCCCCAGATTTTTTTACCCAGACAGCCCTGCAAAGTCGGAAATGTGGCGAAAAAAACACTTTTTCCGCACATTTCGCTCGCCGCACCCATCGAAACACGCCCCCCACAACACATGGCCTACCGTCCCGCGTTCCCACAGGTGTCCCGATGAAAATGGTACCTCACATGTGTGGGTGCACCTACCTGGCCGCCAAGGGGAGAGCCTAAAACACAAGTAACCCCAAGTCTGTTGGCAGAGGGAAATCTCAGACATTCTGCCGAGCGGCGCAACTTACAGATATGGGCCTCGGGTGTCCAAGCCACCGAGGAAAACAGGGAACCCCAGGCATTTTCGAAAAGAGGACACCCGTGGGAATCCGCAGAGGTGTGATTTGCGCCCATCGCCCCAGATTTTTTTACCCAGACAGCCCTGCAAAGTCGGAAATGTGGCGAAAAAAACGCTTTTTCCGCACATTTCGCTCGCCGCACCCATCGAAACATGCCCCCCACAACACATGGCCTACCGTCCCGCGTTCCCACAGGTGTCCCGATGAAAACGGTACCTCACATGTGTGGGTGCACCTACCTGGCCGCCAAGGGGAAAGCCTAAAACACAAGTAACCCCAAGTCTGTTTTCACACCGGAAATGTCACTCAATCACATCATACAGATATGGGCCTCGGGTGTCCAAGCCACCGAGGAAAACAGGGAACCCCAGGCATTTTCGAAAAGAGGACACCCGTGGGAATCCGCAGAGGTGTGATTTGCGCCCATCGCCCCAGAATCTTTTACCCAGACAGCCCTGCAAAGTCTGAAATGTGGGGAAAAAAACGCTTTTTCCGCACATTTCGCTCGCCGCACCCATCGAAACACGCCCCCCACAACACATGGCCTACCGTCCCGCGTTCCCACAGGTGTCCCGATGAAAACGGTACCCCACATGTGTGGGTGCACCTACCTGGCCGCCAAGGGGAAAGCCTAAAACACAAGTAACCCCAAGTCTGTTTTCACACCGGAAATGTCACACAATCACATCATACAGATATGGGCCTCGGGTGTCCAAGCCACCGAGGAAAACAGGGAACCCCATGCATTTTCGAAAAGAGGACACCCGTGGGAATCCGCAGAGGTGTGATTTGCGCCCATCGCCCCAGATTTTTTTACCCAGACAGCCCTGCAAAGTCGGAAATGTGGGGAAAAAAACGCTTTTTCCGCACATTTCGCTCGCCGCACCCATCGAAACACGCCCCCCACAACACATGGCCTACCGTCCCGCGTTCCCACAGGTGTCCCGATGAAAACGGTACCTCACATGTGTGGGTGCACCTACCTGGCCGCCAAGGGGAAAGCCTAAAACACAAGTAACCCCAAGTCTGTTGGCAGAGGGAAATCTCAGACATTCTGCCGAGCGGCGCAACTTACAGATATGGGCCTCGGGTGTCCAAGCCACCGAGGAAAACAGGGAACCCCAGGCATTTTCGAAAAGAGGACACCCGTGGGAATCCGCAGAGGTGTGATTTGCGCCCATCGCCCCAGATTTTTTTACCCAGACAGCCCTGCAAAGTCGGAAATGTGGGGAAAAAAACGCTTTTTCCGCACATTTCGCTCGCCGCACCCATCGAAACACGCCCCCCACAACACATGGCCTACCGTCCCGCGTTCCCACAGGTGTCCCGATGAAAACGGTACCTCACATGTGTGGGTGCACCTACCTGGCCGCCAAGGGAAAGCCTAAAACACAAGTAACCCCAAGTCTGTTGGCAGAGGGAAATCTCAGACATTCTGCCGAGCGGCGCAACTTACAGATATGGGCCTCGGGTGTCCAAGCCACCGAGGAAAACAGGGAACCCCAGGCATTTTCGAAAAGAGGACACCCGTGGGAATCCGCAGAGGTGTGATTTGCGCCCATCGCCCCAGATTTTTTTACCCAGACAGCCCTGCAAAGTCGGAAATGTGGGGAAAAAAACGCTTTTTCCGCACATTTCGCTCGCCGCACCCATTGAAACACGCCCCCCACAACACATGGCCTACCGTCCCGCGTTCCCACAGGTGTCCCGATGAAAACGGTACCCCACATGTGTGGGTGCACCTACCTGGCCGCCAAGGGGAAAGCCTAAAACACAAGTAACCCCAAGTCTGTTTTCACACCAGAAATGTCACACAATCACATCATACAGATATGGGCCTCGGGTGTCCAAGCCACCAAGGAAAACCAGGGAACCCGATGCATTTTCGAAAAGAGGACACCTGTGGGAATCCACAGAGGTATGATTTGTGCCCATCGCCCCATATTTTTTTACCCAGACAGCCCTGCAAAGTCGGAAATGTGGCGAAAAAAACGCTTTTTCCGCACATTTCGCTCGCCGCACCCATCGAAACACGCCCCCCACAACACATGGCCTACCGTCCCGCGTTCCCACAGGTGTCCCGATGAAAACGGTACCTCACATGTGTGGGTGCACCTACCTGGCCGCCAAGGGGAAAGCCTAAAACACAAGTAACCCCAAGTCTGTTGGCAGAGGGAAATCTCAGACATTCTGCCGAGCGGCGCAACTTACAGATATGGGCCTCGGGTGTCCAAGCCACCGAGGAAAACAGGGAACCCCATGCATTTTCGAAAAGAGGACACCCGTGGGAATCCGCAGAGGTGTGATTTGCGCCCATCGCCCCAGATTTTTTTACCCAGACAGCCCTGCAAAGTCGGAAATGTGGGGAAAAAAACGCTTTTTCCGCACATTTCGCTCGCCGCACCCATCGAAACACGCCCCCCACAACACATGGCCTACCGTCCCGCGTTCCCACAGGTGTCCCGATGAAAACGGTACCCCACATGTGTGGGTGCACCTACCTGGCCGCCAAGGGGAAAGCCTAAAACACAAGTAACCCCAAGTCTGTTTTCACACCGGAAATGTCACACAATCACATCATACAGATATGGGCCTCGGGTGTCCAAGCCACCGAGGAAAACAGGGAACCCCATGCATTTTCGAAAAGAGGACACCCGTGGGAATCCGCAGAGGTGTGATTTGCGCCCATCGCCCCAGATTTTTTTACCCAGACAGCCCTGCAAAGTCGGAAATGTGGGGAAAAAAACGCTTTTTCCGCACATTTCGCTCGCCGCACCCATCGAAACACGCCCCCCACAACACATGGCCTACCGTCCCGCGTTCCCACAGGTGTCCCGATGAAAACGGTACCTCAAATGTGTGGGTGCACCTACCTGGCCGCCAAGGGGAAAGCCTAAAACACAAGTAACCCCAAGTCTGTTGGCAGAGGGAAATCTCAGACATTCTGCCGAGCGGCGCAACTTACAGATATGGGCCTCGGGTGTCCAAGCCACCGAGGAAAACAGGGAACCCCAGGCATTTTCGAAAAGAGGACACCCGTGGGAATCCGCAGAGGTGTGATTTGCGCCCATCGCCCCAGATTTTTTTACCCAGACAGCCCTGCAAAGTCGGAAATGTGGGGAAAAAAACGCTTTTTCTGCACATTTCGCTCGCCGCACCCATCAAAACACGCCCCCCACAACACATGGCCTACCGTCCCGCGTTCCCACAGGTGTCCCGATGAAAACGGTACCTCACATGTGTGGGTGCACCTACCTGGCCGCCAAGGGGAAAGCCTAAAACACAAGTAACCCCAAGTCTGTTGGCAGAGGGAAATCTCAGACATTCTGCCGAGCGGCGCAACTTACAGATATGGGCCTCGGGTGTCCAAGCCACCGAGGAAAACAGGGAACCCCAGGCATTTTCGAAAAGAGGACACCCGTGGGAATCCGCAGAGGTGTGATTTGCGCCCATCGCCCCAGATTTTTTTACCCAGACAGCCCTGCAAAGTCGGAAATGTGGGGAAAAAAACGCTTTTTCCGCACATTTCGCTCGCCGCACCCATCGAAACACGCCCCCCACAACACATGGCCTACCGTCCCGCGTTCCCACAGGTGTCCCGATGAAAACGGTACCTCACATGTGTGGGTGCACCTACCTGGCCGCCAAGGGGAAAGCCTAAAACACAAGTAACCCCAAGTCTGTTGTCAGAGGGAAATCTCCGACATTCTGCCGACCGGCGCAACTTACAGATATGGGCCTCGGGTGTCCAAGCCACCGAGGAAAACAGGGAACCCCATGCATTTTCGAAAAGAGGACACCCGTGGGAATCCGCAGAGGTGTGATTTGCGCCCATCGCCCCAGATTTTTTTACCCAGACAGCCCTGCAAAGTCGGAAATGTGGGGAAAAAAACGCTTTTTCCGCACATTTCGCTCGCCGCACCCATCGAAACACGCCCCCCACAACACATGGCCTACCGTCCCGCGTTCCCACAGGTGTCCCGATGAAAACGGTACCTCACATGTGTGGGTGCACCTACCTGGCCGCCAAGGGGAAAGCCTAAAACACAAGTAACCCCAAGTCTGTTGGCAGAGGGAAATCTCAGACATTCTGCCGAGCGGCGCAACTTACAGATATGGGCCTCGGGTGTCCAAGCCACCGAGGAAAACAGGGAACCCCAGGCATTTTCGAAAAGAGGACACCCGTGGGAATCCGCAGAGGTGTGATTTGCGCCCATCGCCCCAGATTTTTTTACCCAGACAGCCCTGCAAAGTCGGAAATGTGGGGAAAAAAACGCTTTTTCCGCACATTTCGCTCGCCGCACCCATCGAAACACGCCCCCCACAACACATGGCCTACCGTCCCGCGTTCCCACAGGTGTCCCGATGAAAACGGTACCTCACATGTGTGGGTGCACCTACCTGGCCGCCAAGGGGAAAGCCTAAAACACAAGTAACCCCAAGTCTGTTGGCAGAGGGAAATCTCAGACATTCTGCCGAGCGGCGCAACTTACAGATATGGGCCTCGGGTGTCCAAGCCACCGAGGAAAACAGGGAACCCCAGGCATTTTCGAAAAGAGGACACCCGTGGGAATCCGCAGAGGTGTGATTTGCGCCCATCGCCCCAGATTTTTTTACCCAGACAGCCCTGCAAAGTCGGAAATGTGGGGAAAAAACGCTTTTTCCGCACATTTCGCTCGCCGCACCCATCGAAACACGCCCCCCACAACACATGGCCTACCGTACCGCGTACCCACAGGTGTCCCGATGAAAACTGTACCTCACATGTGTGGGTGCACCTACCTGGCCGCCAAGGGGAAAGCCTAAAACACAAGTAACCCCAAGTCAGTTGGCAGAGGGAAATCTCAGACATTCTGCCGAGCGGCGCAACTTACAGATATGGGCCTCGGGTGTCCAAGCCACCGAGGAAAACAGGGAACCCCAGGCATTTTCGAAAAGAGGACACCCGTGGGAATCCGCAGAGGTGTGATTTGCGCCCATCGCCCCAGATTTTTTTACCCAGACAGCCCTGCAAAGTCGGAAATGTGGGGAAAAATACGCTTTTTCCGCACATTTCGCTCGCCGCACCCATCGAAACACGCCCCCCACAACACATGGCCTACCGTCCCGCGTTCCCACAGGTGTCCCGATGAAAATGGTACCTCACATGTGTGGGTGCACCTACCTGGCCGCCAAGGGGAAAGCCTAAAACACAAGTAACCCCAAGTCTGTTGGCAGAGGGAAATCTCAGACATTCTGCCGAGCGGCGCAACTTACAGATATGGGCCTCGGGTGTCCAAGCCACCGAGGAAAACAGGGAACCCCAGGCATTTTCGAAAAGAGGACACCCGTGGGAATCCGCAGAGGTGTGATTTGCGCCCATCGCCCCAGATTTTTTTACCCAGACAGCCCTGCAAAGTCGGAAATGTGGGGAAAAAAACGCTTTTTCCGCACATTTCGCTCGCCGCACCCATCGAAACACGCCCCCCACAACACATGGCCTACCGTCCCGCGTTCCCACAGGTGTCCCGATGAAAACGGTACCTCACATGTGTGGGTGCACCTACCTGGCCGCCAAGGGGAAAGCCTAAAACACAAGTAACCCCAAGTCTGTTGGCAGAGGGAAATCTCAGACATTCTGCCGAGCGGCGCAACTTACAGATATGGGCCTCGGGTGTCCAAGCCACCGAGGAAAACAGGGAACCCCAGGCATTTTCGAAAAGAGGACAACCGTGGGAATCCGCAGAGGTGTGATTTGCGCCCATCGCCCCAGATTTTTTTACCCAGACAGCCCTGCAAAGTCGGAAATGTGGGGAAAAAAACCCTTTTCCCGCAGATTTCGCTCGCCGCACCCATCGAAACACGCCCCCCACAACACATGGCCTACCGTCCCGCGTTCCCACAGGTGTCCCGATGAAAACGGTACCTCACATGTGTGGGTGCACCTACCTGGCCGCCAAGGGGAAAGCCTAAAACACAAGTAACCCCAAGTCTGTTGGCAGAGGGAAATCTCAGACATTCTGCCGAGCGGCGCAACTTACAGATATGGGCCTCGGGTGTCCAAGCCACCGAGGAAAACAGGGAACCCCAGGCATTTTCGAAAAAAGGACACCCGTGGGAATCCGCAGAGGTGTGATTTGCGCCCATCGCCCCAGATTTTTTTACCCAGACAGCCCTGCAAAGTCGGAAATGTGGGGAAAAAAACGCTTTTTCCGCACATTTCGCTCGCCGCACCCATCGAAACACGCCCCCCACAACACATGGCCTACCGTCCCGCGTTCCCACAGGTGTCCCGATGAAAATGGTACCTCACATGTGTGGGTGCACCTACCTGGCCGCCAAGGGGAAAGCCTAAAACACAAGTAACCCCAAGTCTGTTGGCAGAGGGAAATCTCAGACATTCTGCCGAGCGGCGCAACTTACAGATATGGGCCTCGGGTGTCCAAGCCACCAAGGAAAACAGGGAACCCCAGGCATTTTCGAAAAGAGGACAACCGTGGGAATCCGCAGAGGTGTGATTTGCGCCCATCGCCCCAGATTTTTTTACCCAGACAGCCCTGCAAAGTCGGAAATGTGGGGAAAAAAACCCTTTTTCCGCACATTTCGCTCGCCGCACCCATCGAAACACGCCCCCCACAACACATGGCCTACCGTCCCGCGTTCCCACAGGTGTCCCGATGAAAACGGTACCTCACATGTGTGGGTGCACCTACCTGGCCGCCAAGGGGAAAGCCTAAAACACAAGTAACCCCAAGTCTCTTGGCAGAGGGAAATCTCAGACATTCTGCCGAGCGGCGCAACTTACAGATATGGGCCTCGGGTGTCCAAGCCACCGAGGAAAACAGGGAACCCCAGGCATTTTCGAAAAAAGGACACCCGTGGGAATCCGCAGAGGTGTGATTTGCGCCCATCGCCCCAGATTTTTTTACCCAGACAGCCCTGCAAAGTCGGAAATGTGGGGAAAAAAACGCTTTTTCCGCACATTTCGCTCGCCGCACCCATCGAAACACGCCCCCCACAACACATGGCCTACCGTCCCACGTTCCCACAGGTGTCCCGATGAAAACGGTACCTCACATGTGTGGGTGCACCTACCTGGCCGCCAAGGGGAAAGCCTAAAACACAAGTAACCCCAAGTCTGTTGGCAGAGGGAAATCTCAGACATTCTGCCGAGCGGCGCAACTTACAGATATGGGCCTCGGGTGTCCAAGCCACCGAGGAAAACAGGGAACCCCAGGCATTTTTGAAAAGAGGACACCCGTGGGAATCCGCAGAGGTGTGATTTGCGCCCATCGCCCCAGATTTTTTTACCCAGACAGCCCTGCAAAGTCGGAAATGTGGGGAAAAAAATGCTTTTTCCGCACATTTCGCTCGCCGCACCCATCGAAACACGCCCCCCACAACACATGGCCTACCGTCCCGCGTTCCCACAGGTGTCCCGATGAAAACGGTACCTCACATGTGTGGGTGCACCTACCTGGCCGCCAAGGGGAAAGCCTAAAACACAAGTAACCCCAAGTCTGTTGGCAGAGGGAAATCTCAGACATTCTGCCGAGCGGCGCAACTTACAGATATGGGCCTCGGGTGTCCAAGCCACCGAGGAAAACAGGGAACCCCATGCATTTTCGAAAAGAGGACACCCGTGGGAATCCGCAGAGGTGTGATTTGCGCCCATCGCCCCAGATTTTTTTACCCAGACAGCCCTGCAAAGTCGGAAATGTGGGGGAAAAAACGCTTTTTCCGCACATTTCGCTCGCCGCACCCATCGAAACACGCCCCCCACAACACATGGCCTACCGTCCCGCGTTCCCACAGGTGTCCCGATGAAAACGGTACCTCACATGTGTGGGTGCACCTACCTGGCCGCCAAGGGGAAAGCCTAAAACACAAGTAACCCCAAGTCTGTTGTCCATTCTGCCGACCGGCGCAACTTACAGATATGGGCCTCGGGTGTCCAAGCCACCGAGGAAAACGGGGAACCCCATGCATTTTCGAAAAGAGGACACCCGTGGGAATCCGCAGAGGTGTGATTTGCGCCCATCGCCCCAGATTTTTTTACCCAGACAGCCCTGCAAAGTCGGAAATGTGGGGAAAAAAACGCTTTTTCCGCACATTTCGCTCGCCGCACCCATCGAAACACGCCCCCCACAACACATGGCCTACCGTCCCGCGTTCCCACAGGTGTCCCGATGAAAACGGTACCTCACATGTGTGGGTGCACCTACCTGGCCGCCAAGGGGAAAGCCTAAAACACAAGTAACCCCAAGTCTGTTGTCCATTCTGCCGACCGGCGCAACTTACAGATATGGGCCTCGGGTGTCCAAGCCACCGAGGAAAACAGGGAACCCCATGCATTTTCGAAAAGAGGACACCCGTGGGAATCCGCAGAGGTGTGATTTGCGCCCATCGCCCCAGATTTTTTTACCCAGACAGCCCTGCAAAGTCGGAAATGTGGGGGAAAAAACGCTTTTTCCGCACATTTCGCTCGCCGCACCCATCGAAACACGCCCCCCACAACACATGGCCTACCGTCCCGCGTTCCCACAGGTGTCCCGATGAAAACGGTACCTCACATGTGTGGGTGCACCTACCTGGCCGCCAAGGGGAAAGCCTAAAACACAAGTAACCCCAAGTCTGTTGTCCATTCTGCCGACCGGCGCAACTTACAGATATGGGCCTCGGGTGTCCAAGCCACCGAGGAAAACGGGGAACCCCATGCATTTTCGAAAAGAGGACACCCGTGGGAATCCGCAGAGGTGTGATTTGCGCCCATCGCCCCAGATTTTTTTACCCAGACAGCCCTGCAAAGTCGGAAATGTGGGGGAAAAAACGCTTTTTCCGCACATTTCGCTCGCCGCACCCATCGAAACACGCCCCCCACAACACATGGCCTACCGTCCCGCGTTCCCACAGGTGTCCCGATGAAAACGGTACCTCACATGTGTGGGTGCACCTACCTGGCCGCCAAGGGGAAAGCCTAAAACACAAGTAACCCCAAGTCTGTTGGCAGAGGGAAATCTCAGACATTCTGCCGAGCGGCGCAACTTACAGATATGGGCCTCGGGTGTCCAAGCCACCGAGGAAAACAGGGAACCCCAGGCATTTTCGAAAAGAGGACACCCGTGGGAATCCGCAGAGGTGTGATTTGCGCCCATCGCCCCAGATTTTTTTACCCAGACAGCCCTGCAAAGTCGGAAATGTGGGGAAAAAAACGCTTTTTCCGCACATTTCGCTCGCCGCACCCATCGAAACACGCCCCCCACAACACATGGCCTACCGTCCCGCGTTCCCACAGGTGTCCCGATGAAAACGATACCTCACATGTGTGGGTGCACCTACCTGGCCGGCAAGGGGAAAGCCTAAAACACAAGTAACCCCAAGTCTGTTTTCACACCGGAAATGTCACACTCTCACATCATACAGATATGGGCCTCGGGTGTCCAAGCCACCGAGGAAAACGGGGAACCCCATGCATTTTCGAAAAGAGGACACCCGTGGGAATCCGCAGAGGTGTGATTTGCGCCCATCGCCCCAGATTTTTTTACCCAGACAGCCCTGCAAAGTCGGAAATGTGGGGAAAAAAACGCTTTTTCCGCACATTTCGCTCGCCGCACCCATAGAAACACGCCCCCCACAACACATGGCCTACCGTCCCGCGTTCCCACAGGTGTCCCGATGAAAACGGTACCCCACATGTGTGGGTGCACCTACCTGGCCGCCAAGGGGAAAGCCTAAAACACAAGTAACCCCAAGTCTGTTTTCACACCAGAAATGTCACACTCTCACATCATACAGATATGGGCCTCGGGTGTCCAAGCCACAGAGGAAAACAGGGAACCCCATGCATTTTCGAAAAGAGGACACCCGTTGGAATCCGCAGAGGTGTGATTTGCGCCCATCGCCCCAGATTTTTTTACCCAGACAGCCCTGCAAAGTCGGAAATGTGGCGAAAAAAACACTTTTTCCGCACATTTCGCTCGCCGCACCCATCGAAACACGCCCCCCACAACACATGGCCTACCGTCCCGCGTTCCCACAGGTGTCCCGATGAAAATGGTACCTCACATGTGTGGGTGCACCTACCTGGCCGCCAAGGGGAGAGCCTAAAACACAAGTAACCCCAAGTCTGTTGGCAGAGGGAAATCTCAGACATTCTGCCGAGCGGCGCAACTTACAGATATGGGCCTCGGGTGTCCAAGCCACCGAGGAAAACAGGGAACCCCAGGCATTTTCGAAAAGAGGACACCCGTGGGAATCCGCAGAGGTGTGATTTGCGCCCATCGCCCCAGATTTTTTTACCCAGACAGCCCTGCAAAGTCGGAAATGTGGCGAAAAAAACGCTTTTTCCGCACATTTCGCTCGCCGCACCCATCGAAACATGCCCCCCACAACACATGGCCTACCGTCCCGCGTTCCCACAGGTGTCCCGATGAAAACGGTACCTCACATGTGTGGGTGCACCTACCTGGCCGCCAAGGGGAAAGCCTAAAACACAAGTAACCCCAAGTCTGTTTTCACACCGGAAATGTCACTCAATCACATCATACAGATATGGGCCTCGGGTGTCCAAGCCACCGAGGAAAACAGGGAACCCCAGGCATTTTCGAAAAGAGGACACCCGTGGGAATCCGCAGAGGTGTGATTTGCGCCCATCGCCCCAGAATCTTTTACCCAGACAGCCCTGCAAAGTCTGAAATGTGGGGAAAAAAACGCTTTTTCCGCACATTTCGCTCGCCGCACCCATCGAAACACGCCCCCCACAACACATGGCCTACCGTCCCGCGTTCCCACAGGTGTCCCGATGAAAACGGTACCCCACATGTGTGGGTGCACCTACCTGGCCGCCAAGGGGAAAGCCTAAAACACAAGTAACCCCAAGTCTGTTTTCACACCGGAAATGTCACACAATCACATCATACAGATATGGGCCTCGGGTGTCCAAGCCACCGAGGAAAACAGGGAACCCCATGCATTTTCGAAAAGAGGACACCCTGTGGGAATCCGCAGAGGTGTGATTTGCGCCCATCGCCCCAGATTTTTTTACCCAGACAGCCCTGCAAAGTCGGAAATGTGGGGAAAAAAACGCTTTTTCCGCACATTTCGCTCGCCGCACCCATCGAAACACGCCCCCCACAACACATGGCCTACCGTCCCGCGTTCCCACAGGTGTCCCGATGAAAACGGTACCTCACATGTGTGGGTGCACCTACCTGGCCGCCAAGGGGAAAGCCTAAAACACAAGTAACCCCAAGTCTGTTGGCAGAGGGAAATCTCAGACATTCTGCCGAGCGGCGCAACTTACAGATATGGGCCTCGGGTGTCCAAGCCACCGAGGAAAACAGGGAACCCCAGGCATTTTCGAAAAGAGGACACCCGTGGGAATCCGCAGAGGTGTGATTTGCGCCCATCGCCCCAGATTTTTTTACCCAGACAGCCCTGCAAAGTCGGAAATGTGGGGAAAAAAACGCTTTTTCCGCACATTTCGCTCGCCGCACCCATCGAAACACGCCCCCCACAACACATGGCCTACCGTCCCGCGTTCCCACAGGTGTCCCGATGAAAACGGTACCTCACATGTGTGGGTGCACCTACCTGGCCGCCAAGGGAAAGCCTAAAACACAAGTAACCCCAAGTCTGTTGGCAGAGGGAAATCTCAGACATTCTGCCGAGCGGCGCAACTTACAGATATGGGCCTCGGGTGTCCAAGCCACCGAGGAAAACAGGGAACCCCAGGCATTTTCGAAAAGAGGACACCCGTGGGAATCCGCAGAGGTGTGATTTGCGCCCATCGCCCCAGATTTTTTTACCCAGACAGCCCTGCAAAGTCGGAAATGTGGGGAAAAAAACGCTTTTTCCGCACATTTCGCTCGCCGCACCCATTGAAACACGCCCCCCACAACACATGGCCTACCGTCCCGCGTTCCCACAGGTGTCCCGATGAAAACGGTACCCCACATGTGTGGGTGCACCTACCTGGCCGCCAAGGGGAAAGCCTAAAACACAAGTAACCCCAAGTCTGTTTTCACACCAGAAATGTCACACAATCACATCATACAGATATGGGCCTCGGGTGTCCAAGCCACCAAGGAAAACCAGGGAACCCGATGCATTTTCGAAAAGAGGACACCTGTGGGAATCCACAGAGGTATGATTTGTGCCCATCGCCCCATATTTTTTTACCCAGACAGCCCTGCAAAGTCGGAAATGTGGCGAAAAAAACGCTTTTTCCGCACATTTCGCTCGCCGCACCCATCGAAACACGCCCCCCACAACACATGGCCTACCGTCCCGCGTTCCCACAGGTGTCCCGATGAAAACGGTACCTCACATGTGTGGGTGCACCTACCTGGCCGCCAAGGGGAAAGCCTAAAACACAAGTAACCCCAAGTCTGTTGGCAGAGGGAAATCTCAGACATTCTGCCGAGCGGCGCAACTTACAGATATGGGCCTCGGGTGTCCAAGCCACCGAGGAAAACAGGGAACCCCATGCATTTTCGAAAAGAGGACACCCGTGGGAATCCGCAGAGGTGTGATTTGCGCCCATCGCCCCAGATTTTTTTACCCAGACAGCCCTGCAAAGTCGGAAATGTGGGGAAAAAAACGCTTTTTCCGCACATTTCGCTCGCCGCACCCATCGAAACACGCCCCCCACAACACATGGCCTACCGTCCCGCGTTCCCACAGGTGTCCCGATGAAAACGGTACCCCACATGTGTGGGTGCACCTACCTGGCCGCCAAGGGGAAAGCCTAAAACACAAGTAACCCCAAGTCTGTTTTCACACCGGAAATGTCACACAATCACATCATACAGATATGGGCCTCGGGTGTCCAAGCCACCGAGGAAAACAGGGAACCCCATGCATTTTCGAAAAGAGGACACCCGTGGGAATCCGCAGAGGTGTGATTTGCGCCCATCGCCCCAGATTTTTTTACCCAGACAGCCCTGCAAAGTCGGAAATGTGGGGAAAAAAACGCTTTTTCCGCACATTTCGCTCGCCGCACCCATCGAAACACGCCCCCCACAACACATGGCCTACCGTCCCGCGTTCCCACAGGTGTCCCGATGAAAACGGTACCTCAAATGTGTGGGTGCACCTACCTGGCCGCCAAGGGGAAAGCCTAAAACACAAGTAACCCCAAGTCTGTTGGCAGAGGGAAATCTCAGACATTCTGCCGAGCGGCGCAACTTACAGATATGGGCCTCGGGTGTCCAAGCCACCGAGGAAAACAGGGAACCCCAGGCATTTTCGAAAAGAGGACACCCGTGGGAATCCGCAGAGGTGTGATTTGCGCCCATCGCCCCAGATTTTTTTACCCAGACAGCCCTGCAAAGTCGGAAATGTGGGGAAAAAAACGCTTTTTCTGCACATTTCGCTCGCCGCACCCATCAAAACACGCCCCCCACAACACATGGCCTACCGTCCCGCGTTCCCACAGGTGTCCCGATGAAAACGGTACCTCACATGTGTGGGTGCACCTACCTGGCCGCCAAGGGGAAAGCCTAAAACACAAGTAACCCCAAGTCTGTTGGCAGAGGGAAATCTCAGACATTCTGCCGAGCGGCGCAACTTACAGATATGGGCCTCGGGTGTCCAAGCCACCGAGGAAAACAGGGAACCCCAGGCATTTTCGAAAAGAGGACACCCGTGGGAATCCGCAGAGGTGTGATTTGCGCCCATCGCCCCAGATTTTTTTACCCAGACAGCCCTGCAAAGTCGGAAATGTGGGGAAAAAAACGCTTTTTCCGCACATTTCGCTCGCCGCACCCATCGAAACACGCCCCCCACAACACATGGCCTACCGTCCCGCGTTCCCACAGGTGTCCCGATGAAAACGGTACCTCACATGTGTGGGTGCACCTACCTGGCCGCCAAGGGGAAAGCCTAAAACACAAGTAACCCCAAGTCTGTTGTCAGAGGGAAATCTCCGACATTCTGCCGACCGGCGCAACTTACAGATATGGGCCTCGGGTGTCCAAGCCACCGAGGAAAACAGGGAACCCCATGCATTTTCGAAAAGAGGACACCCGTGGGAATCCGCAGAGGTGTGATTTGCGCCCATCGCCCCAGATTTTTTTACCCAGACAGCCCTGCAAAGTCGGAAATGTGGGGAAAAAAACGCTTTTTCCGCACATTTCGCTCGCCGCACCCATCGAAACACGCCCCCCACAACACATGGCCTACCGTCCCGCGTTCCCACAGGTGTCCCGATGAAAACGGTACCTCACATGTGTGGGTGCACCTACCTGGCCGCCAAGGGGAAAGCCTAAAACACAAGTAACCCCAAGTCTGTTGGCAGAGGGAAATCTCAGACATTCTGCCGAGCGGCGCAACTTACAGATATGGGCCTCGGGTGTCCAAGCCACCGAGGAAAACAGGGAACCCCAGGCATTTTCGAAAAGAGGACACCCGTGGGAATCCGCAGAGGTGTGATTTGCGCCCATCGCCCCAGATTTTTTTACCCAGACAGCCCTGCAAAGTCGGAAATGTGGGGAAAAAAACGCTTTTTCCGCACATTTCGCTCGCCGCACCCATCGAAACACGCCCCCCACAACACATGGCCTACCGTCCCGCGTTCCCACAGGTGTCCCGATGAAAACGGTACCTCACATGTGTGGGTGCACCTACCTGGCCGCCAAGGGGAAAGCCTAAAACACAAGTAACCCCAAGTCTGTTGGCAGAGGGAAATCTCAGACATTCTGCCGAGCGGCGCAACTTACAGATATGGGCCTCGGGTGTCCAAGCCACCGAGGAAAACAGGGAACCCCAGGCATTTTCGAAAAGAGGACACCCGTGGGAATCCGCAGAGGTGTGATTTGCGCCCATCGCCCCAGATTTTTTTACCCAGACAGCCCTGCAAAGTCGGAAATGTGGGGAAAAAACGCTTTTTCCGCACATTTCGCTCGCCGCACCCATCGAAACACGCCCCCCACAACACATGGCCTACCGTACCGCGTACCCACAGGTGTCCCGATGAAAACTGTACCTCACATGTGTGGGTGCACCTACCTGGCCGCCAAGGGGAAAGCCTAAAACACAAGTAACCCCAAGTCAGTTGGCAGAGGGAAATCTCAGACATTCTGCCGAGCGGCGCAACTTACAGATATGGGCCTCGGGTGTCCAAGCCACCGAGGAAAACAGGGAACCCCAGGCATTTTCGAAAAGAGGACACCCGTGGGAATCCGCAGAGGTGTGATTTGCGCCCATCGCCCCAGATTTTTTTACCCAGACAGCCCTGCAAAGTCGGAAATGTGGGGAAAAATACGCTTTTTCCGCACATTTCGCTCGCCGCACCCATCGAAACACGCCCCCCACAACACATGGCCTACCGTCCCGCGTTCCCACAGGTGTCCCGATGAAAATGGTACCTCACATGTGTGGGTGCACCTACCTGGCCGCCAAGGGGAAAGCCTAAAACACAAGTAACCCCAAGTCTGTTGGCAGAGGGAAATCTCAGACATTCTGCCGAGCGGCGCAACTTACAGATATGGGCCTCGGGTGTCCAAGCCACCGAGGAAAACAGGGAACCCCAGGCATTTTCGAAAAGAGGACACCCGTGGGAATCCGCAGAGGTGTGATTTGCGCCCATCGCCCCAGATTTTTTTACCCAGACAGCCCTGCAAAGTCGGAAATGTGGGGAAAAAAACGCTTTTTCCGCACATTTCGCTCGCCGCACCCATCGAAACACGCCCCCCACAACACATGGCCTACCGTCCCGCGTTCCCACAGGTGTCCCGATGAAAACGGTACCTCACATGTGTGGGTGCACCTACCTGGCCGCCAAGGGGAAAGCCTAAAACACAAGTAACCCCAAGTCTGTTGGCAGAGGGAAATCTCAGACATTCTGCCGAGCGGCGCAACTTACAGATATGGGCCTCGGGTGTCCAAGCCACCGAGGAAAACAGGGAACCCCAGGCATTTTCGAAAAGAGGACAACCGTGGGAATCCGCAGAGGTGTGATTTGCGCCCATCGCCCCAGATTTTTTTACCCAGACAGCCCTGCAAAGTCGGAAATGTGGGGAAAAAAACCCTTTTCCCGCAGATTTCGCTCGCCGCACCCATCGAAACACGCCCCCCACAACACATGGCCTACCGTCCCGCGTTCCCACAGGTGTCCCGATGAAAACGGTACCTCACATGTGTGGGTGCACCTACCTGGCCGCCAAGGGGAAAGCCTAAAACACAAGTAACCCCAAGTCTGTTGGCAGAGGGAAATCTCAGACATTCTGCCGAGCGGCGCAACTTACAGATATGGGCCTCGGGTGTCCAAGCCACCGAGGAAAACAGGGAACCCCAGGCATTTTCGAAAAAAGGACACCCGTGGGAATCCGCAGAGGTGTGATTTGCGCCCATCGCCCCAGATTTTTTTACCCAGACAGCCCTGCAAAGTCGGAAATGTGGGGAAAAAAACGCTTTTTCCGCACATTTCGCTCGCCGCACCCATCGAAACACGCCCCCCACAACACATGGCCTACCGTCCCGCGTTCCCACAGGTGTCCCGATGAAAATGGTACCTCACATGTGTGGGTGCACCTACCTGGCCGCCAAGGGGAAAGCCTAAAACACAAGTAACCCCAAGTCTGTTGGCAGAGGGAAATCTCAGACATTCTGCCGAGCGGCGCAACTTACAGATATGGGCCTCGGGTGTCCAAGCCACCAAGGAAAACAGGGAACCCCAGGCATTTTCGAAAAGAGGACAACCGTGGGAATCCGCAGAGGTGTGATTTGCGCCCATCGCCCCAGATTTTTTTACCCAGACAGCCCTGCAAAGTCGGAAATGTGGGGAAAAAAACCCTTTTTCCGCACATTTCGCTCGCCGCACCCATCGAAACACGCCCCCCACAACACATGGCCTACCGTCCCGCGTTCCCACAGGTGTCCCGATGAAAACGGTACCTCACATGTGTGGGTGCACCTACCTGGCCGCCAAGGGGAAAGCCTAAAACACAAGTAACCCCAAGTCTCTTGGCAGAGGGAAATCTCAGACATTCTGCCGAGCGGCGCAACTTACAGATATGGGCCTCGGGTGTCCAAGCCACCGAGGAAAACAGGGAACCCCAGGCATTTTCGAAAAAAGGACACCCGTGGGAATCCGCAGAGGTGTGATTTGCGCCCATCGCCCCAGATTTTTTTACCCAGACAGCCCTGCAAAGTCGGAAATGTGGGGAAAAAAACGCTTTTTCCGCACATTTCGCTCGCCGCACCCATCGAAACACGCCCCCCACAACACATGGCCTACCGTCCCACGTTCCCACAGGTGTCCCGATGAAAACGGTACCTCACATGTGTGGGTGCACCTACCTGGCCGCCAAGGGGAAAGCCTAAAACACAAGTAACCCCAAGTCTGTTGGCAGAGGGAAATCTCAGACATTCTGCCGAGCGGCGCAACTTACAGATATGGGCCTCGGGTGTCCAAGCCACCGAGGAAAACAGGGAACCCCAGGCATTTTTGAAAAGAGGACACCCGTGGGAATCCGCAGAGGTGTGATTTGCGCCCATCGCCCCAGATTTTTTTACCCAGACAGCCCTGCAAAGTCGGAAATGTGGGGAAAAAAATGCTTTTTCCGCACATTTCGCTCGCCGCACCCATCGAAACACGCCCCCCACAACACATGGCCTACCGTCCCGCGTTCCCACAGGTGTCCCGATGAAAACGGTACCTCACATGTGTGGGTGCACCTACCTGGCCGCCAAGGGGAAAGCCTAAAACACAAGTAACCCCAAGTCTGTTGGCAGAGGGAAATCTCAGACATTCTGCCGAGCGGCGCAACTTACAGATATGGGCCTCGGGTGTCCAAGCCACCGAGGAAAACAGGGAACCCCATGCATTTTCGAAAAGAGGACACCCGTGGGAATCCGCAGAGGTGTGATTTGCGCCCATCGCCCCAGATTTTTTTACCCAGACAGCCCTGCAAAGTCGGAAATGTGGGGGAAAAAACGCTTTTTCCGCACATTTCGCTCGCCGCACCCATCGAAACACGCCCCCCACAACACATGGCCTACCGTCCCGCGTTCCCACAGGTGTCCCGATGAAAACGGTACCTCACATGTGTGGGTGCACCTACCTGGCCGCCAAGGGGAAAGCCTAAAACACAAGTAACCCCAAGTCTGTTGTCCATTCTGCCGACCGGCGCAACTTACAGATATGGGCCTCGGGTGTCCAAGCCACCGAGGAAAACGGGGAACCCCATGCATTTTCGAAAAGAGGACACCCGTGGGAATCCGCAGAGGTGTGATTTGCGCCCATCGCCCCAGATTTTTTTACCCAGACAGCCCTGCAAAGTCGGAAATGTGGGGAAAAAAACGCTTTTTCCGCACATTTCGCTCGCCGCACCCATCGAAACACGCCCCCCACAACACATGGCCTACCGTCCCGCGTTCCCACAGGTGTCCCGATGAAAACGGTACCTCACATGTGTGGGTGCACCTACCTGGCCGCCAAGGGGAAAGCCTAAAACACAAGTAACCCCAAGTCTGTTGTCCATTCTGCCGACCGGCGCAACTTACAGATATGGGCCTCGGGTGTCCAAGCCACCGAGGAAAACAGGGAACCCCATGCATTTTCGAAAAGAGGACACCCGTGGGAATCCGCAGAGGTGTGATTTGCGCCCATCGCCCCAGATTTTTTTACCCAGACAGCCCTGCAAAGTCGGAAATGTGGGGGAAAAAACGCTTTTTCCGCACATTTCGCTCGCCGCACCCATCGAAACACGCCCCCCACAACACATGGCCTACCGTCCCGCGTTCCCACAGGTGTCCCGATGAAAACGGTACCTCACATGTGTGGGTGCACCTACCTGGCCGCCAAGGGGAAAGCCTAAAACACAAGTAACCCCAAGTCTGTTGTCCATTCTGCCGACCGGCGCAACTTACAGATATGGGCCTCGGGTGTCCAAGCCACCGAGGAAAACGGGGAACCCCATGCATTTTCGAAAAGAGGACACCCGTGGGAATCCGCAGAGGTGTGATTTGCGCCCATCGCCCCAGATTTTTTTACCCAGACAGCCCTGCAAAGTCGGAAATGTGGGGGAAAAAACGCTTTTTCCGCACATTTCGCTCGCCGCACCCATCGAAACACGCCCCCCACAACACATGGCCTACCGTCCCGCGTTCCCACAGGTGTCCCGATGAAAACGGTACCTCACATGTGTGGGTGCACCTACCTGGCCGCCAAGGGGAAAGCCTAAAACACAAGTAACCCCAAGTCTGTTGTCCATTCTGCCGACCGGCGCAACTTACAGATATGGGCCTCGGGTGTCCAAGCCACCGAGGAAAACGGGGAACCCCATGCATTTTCGAAAAGAGGACACCCGTGGGAATCCGCAGAGGTGTGATTTGCGCCCATCGCCCCAGATTTTTTTACCCAGACAGCCCTGCAAAGTCGGAAATGTGGGGAAAAAAACGCTTTTTCCGCACATTTCGCTCGCCGCACCCATCGAAACACGCCCCCCACAACACATGGCCTACCGTCCCGCGTTCCCACAGGTGTCCCGATGAAAACGGTACCTCACATGTGTGGGTGCACCTACCTGGCCGCCAAGGGGAAAGCCTAAAACACAAGTAACCCCAAGTCTGTTGTCCATTCTGCCGACCGGCGCAACTTACAGATATGGGCCTCGGGTGTCCAAGCCACCGAGGAAAACAGGGAACCCCATGCATTTTCGAAAAGAGGACACCCGTGGGAATCCGCAGAGGTGTGATTTGCGCCCATCGCCCCAGATTTTTTTACCCAGACAGCCCTGCAAAGTCGGAAATGTGGGGGAAAAAACGCTTTTTCCGCACATTTCGCTCGCCGCACCCATCGAAACACGCCCCCCACAACACATGGCCTACCGTCCCGCGTTCCCACAGGTGTCCCGATGAAAACGGTACCTCACATGTGTGGGTGCACCTACCTGGCCGCCAAGGGGAAAGCCTAAAACACAAGTAACCCCAAGTCTGTTGTCCATTCTGCCGACCGGCGCAACTTACAGATATGGGCCTCGGGTGTCCAAGCCACCGAGGAAAACGGGGAACCCCATGCATTTTCGAAAAGAGGACACCCGTGGGAATCCGCAGAGGTGTGATTTGCGCCCATCGCCCCAGATTTTTTTACCCAGACAGCCCTGCAAAGTCGGAAATGTGGGGAAAAAAACGCTTTTTCCGCACATTTCGCTCGCCGCACCCATCGAAACACGCCCCCCACAACACATGGCCTACCGTCCCGCGTTCCCACAGGTGTCCCGATGAAAACGGTACCCCACATGTGTGGGTGCACCTACCTGGCCGCCAAGGGGAAAGCCTAAAACACAAGTAACCCCAAGTCTGTTTTCACACCGGAAATGTCACACAATCACATCATACAGATATGGGCCTCGGGTGTCCAAGCCACCGAGGAAAACAGGGAACCCCATGCATTTTCGAAAAGAGGACACCCGTGGGAATCCGCAGAGGTGTGATTTGCGCCCATCGCCCCAGATTTTTTTACCCAGACAGCCCTGCAAAGTCGGAAATGTGGGGAAAAAAACGCTTTTTCCGCACATTTCGCTCGCCGCACCCATCGAAACACGCCCCCCACAACACATGGCCTACCGTCCCGCGTTCCCACAGGTGTCCCGATGAAAACGGTACCTCAAATGTGTGGGTGCACCTACCTGGCCGCCAAGGGGAAAGCCTAAAAAACAAGTAACCCCAAGTCTGTTGGCAGAGGGAAATCTCAGACATTCTGCCGAGCGGCGCAACTTACAGATATGGGCCTCGGGTGTCCAAGCCACCGAGGAAAACAGGGAACCCCAGGCATTTTCGAAAAGAGGACACCCGTGGGAATCCGCAGAGGTGTGATTTGCGCCCATCGCCCCAGATTTTTTTACCCAGACAGCCCTGCAAAGTCGGAAATGTGGGGAAAAAAACGCTTTTTCCGCACATTTCGCTCGCCGCACCCATCAAAACACGCCCCCCACAACACATGGCCTACCGTCCCGCGTTCCCACAGGTGTCCCGATGAAAACGGTACCTCACATGTGTGGGTGCACCTACCTGGCCGCCAAGGGGAAAGCCTAAAACACAAGTAACCCCAAGTCTGTTGGCAGAGGGAAATCTCAGACATTCTGCCGAGCGGCGCAACTTACAGATATGGGCCTCGGGTGTCCAAGCCACCGAGGAAAACAGGGAACCCCAGGCATTTTCGAAAAGAGGACACCCGTGGGAATCCGCAGAGGTGTGATTTGCGCCCATCGCCCCAGATTTTTTTACCCAGACAGCCCTGCAAAGTCGGAAATGTGGGGAAAAAAACGCTTTTTCCGCACATTTCGCTCGCCGCACCCATCGAAACACGCCCCCCACAACACATGGCCTACCGTCCCGCGTTCCCACAGGTGTCCCGATGAAAACGGTACCTCACATGTGTGGGTGCACCTACCTGGCCGCCAAGGGGAAAGCCTAAAACACAAGTAACCCCAAGTCTGTTGTCAGAGGGAAATCTCCGACATTCTGCCGACCGGCGCAACTTACAGATATGGGCCTCGGGTGTCCAAGCCACCGAGGAAAACAGGGAACCCCATGCATTTTCGAAAAGAGGACACCCGTGGGAATCCGCAGAGGTGTGATTTGCGCCCATCGCCCCAGATTTTTTTACCCAGACAGCCCTGCAAAGTCGGAAATGTGGGGAAAAAAACGCTTTTTCCGCACATTTCGCTCGCCGCACCCATCGAAACACGCCCCCCACAACACATGGCCTACCGTCCCGCGTTCCCACAGGTGTCCCGATGAAAACGGTACCTCACATGTGTGGGTGCACCTACCTGGCCGCCAAGGGGAAAGCCTAAAACACAAGTAACCCCAAGTCTGTTGGCAGAGGGAAATCTCAGACATTCTGCCGAGCGGCGCAACTTACAGATATGGGCCTCGGGTGTCCAAGCCACCGAGGAAAACAGGGAACCCCAGGCATTTTCGAAAAGAGGACACCCGTGGGAATCCGCAGAGGTGTGATTTGCGCCCATCGCCCCAGATTTTTTTACCCAGACAGCCCTGCAAAGTCGGAAATGTGGGGAAAAAAACGCTTTTTCCGCACATTTCGCACGCCGCACCCATCGAAACACGCCCCCCACAACACATGGCCTACCGTCCCGCGTTCCCACAGGTGTCCCGATGAAAACGGTACCTCACATGTGTGGGTGCACCTACCTGGCCGCCAAGGGGAAAGCCTAAAACACAAGTAACCCCAAGTCTGTTGGCAGAGGGAAATCTCAGACATTCTGCCGAGCGGCGCAACTTACAGATATGGGCCTCGGGTGTCCAAGCCACCGAGGAAAACAGGGAACCCCAGGCATTTTCGAAAAGAGGACACCCGTGGGAATCCGCAGAGGTGTGATTTGCGCCCATCGCCCCAGATTTTTTTACCCAGACAGCCCTGCAAAGTCGGAAATGTGGGGAAAAATACGCTTTTTCCGCACATTTCGCTCGCCGCACCCATCGAAACACGCCCCCCACAACACATGGCCTACCGTCCCGCGTTCCCACAGGTGTCCCGATGAAAATGGTACCTCACATGTGTGGGTGCACCTACCTGGCCGCCAAGGGGAAAGCCTAAAACACAAGTAACCCCAAGTCTGTTGGCAGAGGGAAATCTCAGACATTCTGCCGAGCGGCGCAACTTACAGATATGGGCCTCGGGTGTCCAAGCCACCGAGGAAAACAGGGAACCCCATGCATTTTCGAAAAGAGGACACCCGTGGGAATCCGCAGAGGTGTGATTTGCGCCCATCGCCCCAGATTTTTTTACCCAGACAGCCCTGCAAAGTCGGAAATGTGGGGAAAAAAACGCTTTTTCCGCACATTTCGCTCGCCGCACCCATCGAAACACGCCCCCCACAACACATGGCCTACCGTCCCGCGTTCCCACAGGTGTCCCGATGAAAACAGTACCCCACATGTGTGGGTGCACCTACCTGGCCGCCAAGGGGAAAGCCTAAAACACAAGTAACCCCAAGTCTGTTTTCACACCGGAAATGTCACACAATCACATCATACAGATATGGGCCTCGGGTGTCCAAGCCACCGAGGAAAACAGGGAACCCCATGCATTTTCGAAAAGAGGACACCCGTGGGAATCCGCAGAGGTGTGATTTGCGCCCATCGCCCCAGATTTTTTTACCCAGACAGCCCTGCAAAGTCGGAAATGTGGGGAAAAAAACGCTTTTTCCGCACATTTCGCTCGCCGCACCCATCGAAACACGCCCCCCACAACACATGGCCTACCGTCCCGCGTTCCCACAGGTGTCCCGATGAAAACGGTACCTCACATGTGTGGGTGCACCTACCTGGCCGCCAAGGGGAAAGCCTAAAACACAAGTAACCCCAAGTCTGTTGGCAGAGGGAAATCTCAGACATTCTGCCGAGCGGCGCAACTTACAGATATGGGCCTCGGGTGTCCAAGCCACCGAGGAAAACAGGGAACCCCAGGCATTTTCGAAAAGAGGACACCCGTGGGAATCCGCAGAGGTGTGATTTGCGCCCATCGCCCCAGATTTTTTTACCCAGACAGCCCTGCAAAGTCGGAAATGTGGGGAAAAAAACGCTTTTTCCGCACATTTCGCTCGCCGCACCCATCAAAACACGCCCCCCACAACACATGGCCTACCGTCCCGCGTTCCCACAGGTGTCCCGATGAAAACGGTACCTCACATGTGTGGGTGCACCTACCTGGCCGCCAAGGGGAAAGCCTAAAACACAAGTAACCCCAAGTCTGTTGGCAGAGGGAAATCTCAGACATTCTGCCGAGCGGCGCAACTTACAGATATGGGCCTCGGGTGTCCAAGCCACCGAGGAAAACAGGGAACCCCAGGCATTTTCGAAAAGAGGACACCCGTGGGAATCCGCAGAGGTGTGATTTGCGCCCATCGCCCCAGATTTTTTTACCCAGACAGCCCTGCAAAGTCGGAAATGTGGGGAAAAAAACGCTTTTTCCGCACATTTCGCTCGCCGCACCCATCGAAACACGCCCCCCACAACACATGGCCTACCGTCCCGCGTTCCCACAGGTGTCCCGATGAAAACGGTACCTCACATGTGTGGGTGCACCTACCTGGCCGCCAAGGGGAAAGCCTAAAACACAAGTAACCCCAAGTCTGTTGGCAGAGGGAAATCTCAGACATTCTGCCGAGCGGCGCAACTTACAGATATGGGCCTCGGGTGTCCAAGCCACCGAGGAAAACAGGGAACCCCAGGCATTTTCGAAAAGAGGACACCCGTGGGAATCCGCAGAGGTGTGATTTGCGCCCATCACCCCAGATTTTTTTACCCAGACAGCCCTGCAAAGTCGGAAATGTGGGGAAAAAAACGCTTTTTCCGCACATTTCGCTCGCCGCACCCATCGAAACACGCCCCCCACAACACATGGCCTACCGTCCCGCGTTCCCACAGGTGTCCCGATGAAAACGGTACCTCACATGTGTGGGTGCACCTACCTGGCCGCCAAGGGGAAAGCCTAAAACACAAGTAACCCCAAGTCTGTTGGCAGAGGGAAATCTCAGACATTCTGCCGAGCGGCGCAACTTACAGATATGGGCCTCGGGTGTCCAAGCCACCGAGGAAAACAGGGAACCCCAGGCATTTTCGAAAAGAGGACACCCGTGGGAATCCGCAGAGGTGTGATTTGCGCCCATCGCCCCAGATTTTTTTACCCAGACAGCCCTGCAAAGTCGGAAATGTGGGGAAAAAAACGCTTTTTCCGCACATTTCGCTCGCCGCACCCATCGAAACACGCCCCCCACAACACATGGCCTACCGTCCCGCGTACCCACAGGTGTCCCGATGAAAACTGTACCTCACATGTGTGGGTGCACCTACCTGGCCGCCAAGGGGAAAGCCTAAAACACAAGTAACCCCAAGTCAGTTGGCAGAGGGAAATCTCAGACATTCTGCCGAGCGGCGCAACTTACAGATATGGGCCTCGGGTGTCCAAGCCACCGAGGAAAACAGGGAACCCCAGGCATTTTCGAAAAGAGGACACCCGTGGGAATCCGCAGAGGTGTGATTTGCGCCCATCGCCCCAGATTTTTTTACCCAGACAGCCCTGCAAAGTCGGAAATGTGGGGAAAAAAATGCTTTTTCCGCACATTTCGCTCGCCGCACCCATCGAAACACGCCCCCCACAACACATGGCCTACCGTCCCGCGTTCCCACAGGTGTCCCGATGAAAACGATACCTAACATGTGTGGGTGCACCTACCTGGCCACCAAGGGGAAAGCCTAAAACACAAGTAACCCCAAGTCTGTTGTCAGAGGGAAATCTCCGACATTCTGCCGACCGGCGCAACTTACAGATATGGGCCTCGGGTGTCCAAGCCACCGAGGAAAACAGGGAACCCCATGCATTTTCGAAAAGAGGACACCCGTGGGAATCCGCAGAGGTGTGATTTGCGCCCATCGCCCCAGATTTTTTTACCCAGACAGCCCTGCAAAGTCGGAAATGTGGGGAAAAAAATGCTTTTTCCGCACATTTCGCTCGCCGCACCCATCGAAACACGCCCCCCACAACACATGGCCTACCATCCCGCGTTCCCACAGGTGTCCCGATGAAAACGGTACCTCATATGTGTGGGTGCACCTACCTGGCCACCAAGGGGAAAGCCTAAAACACAAGTAACCCCAAGTCTGTTGTCAGAGGGAAATCTCCGACATTCTGCCGACCGGCGCAACTTACAGATATGGGCCTCGGGTGTCCAAGCCACCGAGGAAAACAGGGAACCCCATGCATTTTCGAAAAGAGGACACCCGTGGGAATCCGCAGAGGTGTGATTTGCGCCCATCGCCCCAGATTTTTTTACCCAGACAGCCCTGCAAAGTCGGAAATGTGGGGAAAAAAACGCTTTTTCCGCACATTTCGCTCGCCGCACCCATCGAAACACGCCCCCCACAACACATGGCCTACCGTCCCGCATTCCCACAGGTGTCCCGATGAAAACGGTACCTCACATGTGTGGGTGCACCTACCTGGCCGCCAAGGGGAAAGCCTAAAACACAAGTAACCCCAAGTCTGTTGTCCATTCTGCCGACCGGCGCAACTTACAGATATGGGCCTCGGGTGTCCAAGCCACCGAGGAAAACAGGGAACCCCATGCATTTTCGAAAAGAGGACACCCGTGGGAATCCGCAGAGGTGTGATTTGCGCCCATCGCCCCAGATTTTTTTACCCAGACAGCCCTGCAAAGTCGGAAATGTGGGGAAAAAAACGCTTTTTCCGCACATTTCGCTCGCCGCACCCATCAAAACACGCCCCCCACAACACATGGCCTACCGTCCCGCGTTCCCACAGGTGTCCCGATGAAAACGGTACCTCACATGTGTGGGTGCACCTACCTGGCCGCCAAGGGGAAAGCCTAAAACACAAGTAACCCCAAGTCTGTTGGCAGAGGGAAATCTCAGACATTCTGCCGAGCGGCGCAACTTACAGATATGGGCCTCGGGTGTCCAAGCCACCGAGGAAAACAGGGAACCCCAGGCATTTTCGAAAAGAGGACACCCGTGGGAATCCGCAGAGGTGTGATTTGCGCCCATCGCCCCAGATTTTTTTACCCAGACAGCCCTGCAAAGTCGGAAATGTGGGGAAAAAAACGCTTTTTCCGCACATTTCGCTCGCCGCACCCATCGAAACACGCCCCCCACAACACATGGCCTACCGTCCCGCGTTCCCACAGGTGTCCCGATGAAAACGGTACCTCACATGTGTGGGTGCACCTACCTGGCCGCCAAGGGGAAAGCCTAAAACACAAGTAACCCCAAGTCTGTTGGCAGAGGGAAATCTCAGACATTCTGCCGAGCGGCGCAACTTACAGATATGGGCCTCGGGTGTCCAAGCCACCGAGGAAAACAGGGAACCCCAGGCATTTTCGAAAAGAGGACACCCGTGGGAATCCGCAGAGGTGTGATTTGCGCCCATCACCCCAGATTTTTTTACCCAGACAGCCCTGCAAAGTCGGAAATGTGGGGAAAAAAACGCTTTTTCCGCACATTTCGCTCGCCGCACCCATCGAAACACGCCCCCCACAACACATGGCCTACCGTCCCGCGTTCCCACAGGTGTCCCGATGAAAACGGTACCTCACATGTGTGGGTGCACCTACCTGGCCGCCAAGGGGAAAGCCTAAAACACAAGTAACCCCAAGTCTGTTGGCAGAGGGAAATCTCAGACATTCTGCCGAGCGGCGCAACTTACAGATATGGGCCTCGGGTGTCCAAGCCACCGAGGAAAACAGGGAACCCCAGGCATTTTCGAAAAGAGGACACCCGTGGGAATCCGCAGAGGTGTGATTTGCGCCCATCGCCCCAGATTTTTTTACCCAGACAGCCCTGCAAAGTCGGAAATGTGGGGAAAATAACGCTTTTTCCGCACATTTCGCTCGCCGCACCCATCGAAACACGCCCCCCACAACACATGGCCTACCGTCCCGCGTACCCACAGGTGTCCCGATGAAAACTGTACCTCACATGTGTGGGTGCACCTACCTGGCCGCCAAGGGGAAAGCCTAAAACACAAGTAACCCCAAGTCAGTTGGCAGAGGGAAATCTCAGACATTCTGCCGAGCGGCGCAACTTACAGATATGGGCCTCGGGTGTCCAAGCCACCGAGGAAAACAGGGAACCCCAGGCATTTTCGAAAAGAGGACACCCGTGGGAATCCGCAGAGGTGTGATTTGCGCCCATCGCCCCAGATTTTTTTACCCAGACAGCCCTGCAAAGTCGGAAATGTGGGGAAAAAAATGCTTTTTCCGCACATTTCGCTCGCCGCACCCATCGAAACACGCCCCCCACAACACATGGCCTACCGTCCCGCGTTCCCACAGGTGTCCCGATGAAAACGATACCTAACATGTGTGGGTGCACCTACCTGGCCGGCAAGGGGAAAGCCTAAAACACAAGTAACCCCAAGTCTGTTTTCACACCGGAAATGTCACACTCTCACATCATACAGATATGGGCCTCGGGTGTCCAAGCCACCGAGGAAAACGGGGAACCCCATGCATTTTCGAAAAGAGGACACCCGTGGGAATCCGCAGAGGTGTGATTTGCGCCCATCGCCCCAGATTTTTTTACCCAGACAGCCCTGCAAAGTCGGAAATGTGGGGAAAAAAACGCTTTTTCCGCACATTTCGCTCGCCGCACCCATAGAAACACATCCCCCACAACACATGGCCTACCGTCCCGCGTTCCCACAGGTGTCCTGATGAAAACGGTACCCCACATGTGTGGGTGCACCTACCTGGCCGCCAAGGGGAAAGCCTAAAACACAAGTAACCCCAAGTCTGTTTTCACACCAGAAATGTCACACTCTCACATCATACAGATATGGGCCTCGGGTGTCCAAGCCACAGAGGAAAACAGGGAACCCCATGCATTTTCGAAAAGAGGACACCCGTTGGAATCCGCAGAGGTGTGATTTGCGCCCATCGCCCCAGATTTTTTTACCCAGACAGCCCTGCAAAGTCGGAAATGTGGCGAAAAAAACACTTTTTCCGCACATTTCGCTCGCCGCACCCATCGAAACACGCCCCCCACAACACATGGCCTACCGTCCCGCGTTCCCACAGGTGTCCCGATGAAAACGGTACCTCACATGTGTGGGTGCACCTACCTGGCCGCCAAGGGGAAAGCCTAAAACACAAGTAACCCCAAGTCTGTTGGCAGAGGGAAATCTCAGACATTCTGCCGAGCGGCGCAACTTACAGATATGGGCCTCGGGTGTCCAAGCCACCGAGGAAAACAGGGAACCCCAGGCATTTTCGAAAAGAGGACACCCGTGGGAATCCGCAGAGGTGTGATTTGCGCCCATCGCCCCAGATTTTTTTACCCAGACAGCCCTGCAAAGTTGGAAATGTGGGGAAAAAAACGCTTTTTCCGCACATTTCGCTCGCCGCACCCATCGAAACATGCCCCCCACAACACATGGCCTACCGTCCCGCGTTCCCACAGGTGTCCCGATGAAAACGGTACCTCACATGTGTGGGTGCACCTACCTGGCCGCCAAGGGGAAAGCCTAAAACACAAGTAACCCCAAGTCTGTTTTCACACCGGAAATGTCACTCAATCACATCATACAGATATGGGCCTCGGGTGTCCAAGCCACCGAGGAAAACAGGGAACCCCAGGCATTTTCGAAAAGAGGACACCCGTGGGAATCCGCAGAGGTGTGATTTGCGCCCATCGCCCCAGAATCTTTTACCCAGACAGCCCTGCAAAGTCGGAAATGTGGGGAAAAAAACGCTTTTTCCGCACATTTCGCTCGCCGCACCCATCGAAACACGCCCCCCACAACACATGGCCTACCGTCCCGCGTTCCCACAGGTGTCCCGATGAAAACGGTACCCCACATGTGTGGGTGCACCTACCTGGCCGCCAAGGGGAAAGCCTAAAACACAAGTATCCCCAAGTCTGTTTTCACACCGGAAATGTCACACAATCACATCATACAGATATGGGCCTCGGGTGTCCAAGCCACCGAGGAAAACAGGGAACCCCATGCATTTTCGAAAAGAGGACACCCGTGGGAATCCGCAGAGGTGTGATTTGCGCCCATCGCCCCAGATTTTTTTACCCAGACAGCCCTGCAAAGTCGGAAATGTGGGGAAAAAAACGCTTTTTCCGCACATTTCGCTCGCCGCACCCATCGAAACACGCCCCCCACAACACATGGCCTACCGTCCCGCGTTCCCACAGGTGTCCCGATGAAAACGGTACCTCACATGTGTGGGTGCACCTACCTGGCCGCCAAGGGGAAAGCCTAAAACACAAGTAACCCCAAGTCTGTTGGCAGAGGGAAATCTCAGACATTCTGCCGAGCGGCGCAACTTACAGATATGGGCCTCGGGTGTCCAAGCCACCGAGGAAAACAGGGAACCCCAGGCATTTTCGAAAAGAGGACACCCGTGGGAATCCGCAGAGGTGTGATTTGCGCCCATCGCCCCAGATTTTTTTACCCAGACAGCCCTGCAAAGTCGGAAATGTGGGGAAAAAAACGCTTTTTCCGCACATTTCGCTCGCCGCACCCATCGAAACACGCCCCCCACAACACATGGCCTACCGTCCCGCGTTCCCACAGGTGTCCCGATGAAAACGGTACCTCACATGTGTGGGTGCACCTACCTGGCCGCCAAGGGAAAGCCTAAAACACAAGTAACCCCAAGTCTGTTGGCAGAGGGAAATCTCAGACATTCTGCCGAGCGGCGCAACTTACAGATATGGGCCTCGGGTGTCCAAGCCACCGAGGAAAACAGGGAACCCCAGGCATTTTCGAAAAGAGGACACCCGTGGGAATCCGCAGAGGTGTGATTTGCGCCCATCGCCCCAGATTTTTTTACCCAGACAGCCCTGCAAAGTCGGAAATGTGGGGAAAAAAACGCTTTTTCCGCACATTTCGCTCGCCGCACCCATTGAAACACGCCCCCCACAACACATGGCCTACCGTCCCGCGTTCCCACAGGTGTCCCGATGAAAACGGTACCCCACATGTGTGGGTGCACCTACCTGGCCGCCAAGGGGAAAGCCTAAAACACAAGTAACCCCAAGTCTGTTTTCACACCAGAAATGTCACACAATCACATCATACAGATATGGGCCTCGGGTGTCCAAGCCACCAAGGAAAAACAGGGAACCCGATGCATTTTCGAAAAGAGGACACCTGTGGGAATCCACAGAGGTATGATTTGTGCCCATCGCCCCATATTTTTTTACCCAGACAGCCCTGCAAAGTCGGAAATGTGGGGAAAAAAACGCTTTTTCCGCACATTTCGCTCGCCGCACCCATTGAAACACGCCCCCCACAACACATGGCCTACCGTCCCGCGTTCCCACAGGTGTCCCGATGAAAACGGTACCTCACATGTGTGGGTGCACCTACCTGGCCGCCAAGGGGAAAGCCTAAAACACAAGTAACCCCAAGTCTGTTGGCAGAGGGAAATCTCAGACATTCTGCCGAGCGGCGCAACTTACAGATATGGGCCTCGGGTGTCCAAGCCACCGAGGAAAACAGGGAACCCCAGGCATTTTCGAAAAGAGGACACCCGTGGGAATCCGCAGAGGTGTGATTTGCGCCCATCGCCCCAGATTTTTTTACCCAGACAGCCCTGCAAAGTCGGAAATGTGGGGAAAAAACGCTTTTTCCGCACATTTCGCTCGCCGCACCCATCGAAACACGCCCCCCACAACACATGGCCTACCGTCCCGCGTTCCCACAGGTGTCCCGATGAAAATGGTACCTCACATGTGTGGGTGCACCTACCTGGCCGCCAAGGGGAAAGCCTAAAACACAAGTAACCCCAAGTCTGTTGGCAGAGGGAAATCTCAGACATTCTGCCGAGCGGCGCAACTTACAGATATGGGCCTCGGGTGTCCAAGCCACCGAGGAAAACAGGGAACCCCAGGCATTTTCGAAAAGAGGACACCCGTGGGAATCCGCAGAGGTGTGATTTGCGCCCATCGCCCCAGATTTTTTTACCCAGACAGCCCTGCAAAGTCGGAAATGTGGGGAAAAAAACGCTTTTTCCGCACATTTCGCTCGCCGCACCCATCGAAACACGCCCCCCACAACACATGGCCTTCCGTCCCGCGTTCCCACAGGTGTCCCGATGAAAACGGTACCTCACATGTGTGGGTGCACCTACCTGGCCGCCAAGGGGAAAGCCTAAAACACAAGTAACCCCAAGTCTGTTGGCAGAGGGAAATCTCAGACATTCTGCCGAGCGGCGCAACTTACAGATATGGGCCTCGGGTGTCCAAGCCACCGAGGAAAACAGGGAACCCCAGGCATTTTCGAAAAGAGGACAACCGTGGGAATCCGCAGAGGTGTGATTTGCGCCCATCGCCCCAGATTTTTTTACCCAGACAGCCCTGCAAAGTCGGAAATGTGGGGAAAAAAACCCTTTTTCCGCAGATTTCGCTCGCCGCACCCATCGAAACACGCCCCCCACAACACATGGCCTACCGTCCCGCGTTCCCACAGGTGTCCCGATGAAAACGGTACCTCACATGTGTGGGTGCACCTACCTGGCCGCCAAGGGGAAAGCCTAAAACACAAGTAACCCCAAGTCTGTTGGCAGAGGGAAATCTCAGACATTCTGCCGAGCGGCGCAACTTACAGATATGGGCCTCGGGTGTCCAAGCCACCGAGGAAAACAGGGAACCCCAGGCATTTTCGAAAAAAGGACACCCGTGGGAATCCGCAGAGGTGTGATTTGCGCCCATCGCCCCAGATTTTTTTACCCAGACAGCCCTGCAAAGTCGGAAATGTGGGGAAAAAAACGCTTTTTCCGCACATTTCGCTCGCCGCACCCATCGAAACACGCCCCCCACAACACATGGCCTACCGTCCCGCGTTCCCACAGGTGTCCCGATGAAAACGGTACCTCACATGTGTGGGTGCACCTACCTGGCCGCCAAGGGGAAAGCCTAAAACACAAGTAACCCCAAGTCTGTTGGCAGAGGGAAATCTCAGACATTCTGCCGAGCGGCGCAACTTACAGATATGGGCCTCGGGTGTCCAAGCCACCGAGGAAAACAGGGAACCCCAGGCATTTTCGAAAAGAGGACAACCGTGGGAATACGCAGAGGTGTGATTTGCGCCCATCGCCCCAGATTTTTTTACCCAGACAGCCCTGCAAAGTCGGAAATGTGGGGAAAAAAACCCTTTTTCCGCACATTTCGCTCGCCGCACCCATCGAAACACGCCCCCCACAACACATGGCCTACCGTCCCGCGTTCCCACAGGTGTCCCGATGAAAACGGTACCTCACATGTGTGGGTGCACCTACCTGGCCGCCAAGGGGAAAGCCTAAAACACAAGTAACCCCAAGTCTCTTGGCAGAGGGAAATCTCAGACATTCTGCCGAGCGGCGCAACTTACAGATATGGGCCTCGGGTGTCCAAGCCACCGAGGAAAACAGGGAACCCCAGGCATTTTCGAAAAAAGGACACCCGTGGGAATCCGCAGAGGTGTGATTTGCGCCCATCGCCCCAGATTTTTTTACCCAGACAGCCCTGCAAAGTCGGAAATGTGGGGAAAAAAACGCTTTTTCCGCACATTTCGCTCGCCGCACCCATCGAAACACGCCCCCCACAACACATGGCCTACCGTCCCGCGTTCCCACAGGTGTCCCGATGAAAACGGTACCTCACATGTGTGGGTGCACCTACCTGGCCGCCAAGGGGAAAGCCTAAAACACAAGTAACCCCAAGTCTGTTGGCAGAGGGAAATCTCAGACATTCTGCCGAGCGGCGCAACTTACAGATATGGGCCTCGGGTGTCCAAGCCACCGAGGAAAACAGGGAACCCCAGGCATTTTTGAAAAGAGGACACCCGTGGGAATCCGCAGAGGTGTGATTTGCGCCCATCGCCCCAGATTTTTTTACCCAGACAGCCCTGCAAAGTCGGAAATGTGGGGAAAAAAATGCTTTTTCCGCACATTTCGCTCGCCGCACCCATCGAAACACGCCCCCCACAACACATGGCCTACCGTCCCGCGTTCCCACAGGTGTCCCAATGAAAACGGTACCTCACATGTGTGGGTGCACCTACCTGGCCGCCAAGGGGAAAGCCTAAAACACAAGTAACCCCAAGTCTGTTGGCAGAGGGAAATCTCAGACATTCTGCCGAGCGGCGCAACTTACAGATATGGGCCTCGGGTGTCCAAGCCACCGAGGAAAACAGGGAACCCCATGCATTTTCGAAAAGAGGACACCCGTGGGAATCCGCAGAGGTGTGATTTGCGCCCATCGCCCCAGATTTTTTTACCCAGACAGCCCTGCAAAGTCGGAAATGTGGGGGAAAAAACGCTTTTTCCGCACATTTCGCTCGCCGCACCCATCGAAACACGCCCCCCACAACACATGGCCTACCGTCCCGCGTTCCCACAGGTGTCCCGATGAAAACGGTACCTCACATGTGTGGGTGCACCTACCTGGCCGCCAAGGGGAAAGCCTAAAACACAAGTAACCCCAAGTCTGTTGTCCATTCTGCCGACCGGCGCAACTTACAGATATGGGCCTCGGGTGTCCAAGCCACCGAGGAAAACGGGGAACCCCATGCATTTTCGAAAAGAGGACACCCGTGGGAATCCGCAGAGGTGTGATTTGCGCCCATCGCCCCAGATTTTTTTACCCAGACAGCCCTGCAAAGTCGGAAATGTGGGGGAAAAAACGCTTTTTCCGCACATTTCGCTCGCCGCACCCATCGAAACACGCCCCCCACAACACATGGCCTACCGTCCCGCGTTCCCACAGGTGTCCCGATGAAAACGGTACCTCACATGTGTGGGTGCACCTACCTGGCCGCCAAGGGGAAAGCCTAAAACACAAGTAACCCCAAGTCTGTTGTCCATTCTGCCGACCGGCGCAACTTACAGATATGGGCCTCGGGTGTCCAAGCCACCGAGGAAAACAGGGAACCCCATGCATTTTCGAAAAGAGGACACCCGTGGGAATCCGCAGAGGTGTGATTTGCGCCCATCGCCCCAGATTTTTTTACCCAGACAGCCCTGCAAAGTCGGAAATGTGGGGAAAAAAACGCTTTTTCCGCACATTTCGCTCGCCGCACCCATCGAAACACGCCCCCCACAACACATGGCCTACCGTCCCGCGTTCCCACAGGTGTCCCGATGAAAACGGTACCCCACATGTGTGGGTGCACCTACCTGGCCGCCAAGGGGAAAGCCTAAAACACAAGTAACCCCAAGTCTGTTTTCACACCGGAAATGTCACACAATCACATCATACAGATATGGGCCTCGGGTGTCCAAGCCACCGAGGAAAACAGGGAACCCCATGCATTTTCGAAAAGAGGACACCCGTGGGAATCCGCAGAGGTGTGATTTGCGCCCATCGCCCCAGATTTTTTTACCCAGACAGCCCTGCAAAGTCGGAAATGTGGGGAAAAAAACGCTTTTTCCGCACATTTCGCTCGCCGCACCCATCGAAACACGCCCCCCACAACACATGGCCTACCGTCCCGCGTTCCCACAGGTGTCCCGATGAAAACGGTGCCTAAAACACAAGTAACCCCAAGTCTGTTGGCAGAGGGAAATCTCAGACATTCTGCCGAGCGGCGCAACTTACAGATATGGGCCTCGGGTGTCCAAGCCACCGAGGAAAACAGGGAACCCCAGGCATTTTCGAAAAGAGGACACCCGTGGGAATCCGCAGAGGTGTGATTTGCGCCCATCGCCCCAGATTTTTTTACCCAGACAGCCCTGCAAAGTCGGAAATGTGGGGAAAAAAACGCTTTTTCCGCACATTTCGCTCGCCGCACCCATCGAAACACGCCCCCCACAACACATGGCCTACCGTCCCGCGTTCCCACTGGTGTCCCGATGAAAACGGTACCTCACATGTGTGGGTGCACCTACCTGGCCGCCAAGGGGAAAGCCTAAAACACAAGTAACCCCAAGTCTGTTGTCAGAGGGAAATCTCCGACATTCTGCCGACCGGCGCAACTTACAGATATGGGCCTCGGGTGTCCAAGCCACCGAGGAAAACAGGGAACCCCATGCATTTTCGAAAAGAGGACACCCGTGGGAATCCGCAGAGGTGTGATTTGCGCCCATCGCCCCAGATTTTTTTACCCAGACAGCCCTGCAAAGTCGGAAATGTGGGGAAAAAAACGCTTTTTCCGCACATTTCGCTCGCCGCACCCATCGAAACACGCCCCCCACAACACATGGCCTACCGTCCCGCGTTCCCACAGGTGTCCCGATGAAAACGGTACCTCACATGTGTGGGTGCACCTACCTGGCCGCCAAGGGGAAAGCCTAAAACACAAGTAACCCCAAGTCTGTTGGCAGAGGGAAATCTCAGACATTCTGCCGAGCTGCGCAACTTACAGATATGGGCCTCGGGTGTCCAAGCCACCGAGGAAAACAGGGAACCCCATGCATTTTCGAAAAGAGGACACCCGTGGGAATCCGCAGAGGTGTGATTTGCGCCCATCGCCCCAGATTTTTTTACCCAGACAGCCCTGCAAAGTCGGAAATGTGGGGAAAAAAACGCTTTTTCCGCACATTTCGCTCGCCGCACCCATCGAAACACGCCCCCCACAACACATGGCCTACCGTCCCGCGTTCCCACAGGTGTCCCGATGAAAACGGTACCTCACATGTGTGGGTGCACCTACCTGGCCGCCAAGGGGAAAGCCTAAAACACAAGTAACCCCAAGTCTGTTGGCAGAGGGAAATCTCAGACATTCTGCCGAGCGGCGCAACTTACAGATATGGGCCTCGGGTGTCCAAGCCACCGAGGAAAACAGGGAACCCCAGGCATTTTCGAAAAGAGGACACCCGTGGGAATCCGCAGAGGTGTGATTTGCGCCCATCGCCCCAGATTTTTTTACCCAGACAGCCCTGCAAAGTCGGAAATGTGGGGAAAAAATGCTTTTTCCGCACATTTCGCTCGCCGCACCCATCGAAACTCGCCCCCCACAACACATGGCCTACCGTCCCGCGTACCCACAGGTGTCCCGATGAAAACTGTACCTCACATGTGTGGGTGCACCTACCTGGCCGCCAAGGGGAAAGCCTAAAACACAAGTAACCCCAAGTCAGTTGGCAGAGGGAAATCTCAGACATTCTGCCGAGCGGCGCAACTTACAGATATGGGCCTCGGGTGTCCAAGCCACCGAGGAAAACAGGGAACCCCAGGCATTTTCGAAAAGAGGACACCCGTGGGAATCCGCAGAGGTGTGATTTGCGCCCATCGCCCCAGATTTTTTTACCCAGACAGCCCTGCAAAGTCGGAAATGTGGGGAAAAATACGCTTTTTCCGCACATTTCGCTCGCCGCACCCATCGAAACACGCCCCCCACAACACATGGCCTACCGTCCCGCGTTCCCACAGGTGTCCCGATGAAAATGGTACCTCACATGTGTGGGTGCACCTACCTGGCCGCCAAGGGGAAAGCCTAAAACACAAGTAACCCCAAGTCTGTTGGCAGAGGGAAATCTCAGACATTCTGCCGAGCGGCGCAACTTACAGATATGGGCCTCGGGTGTCCAAGCCACCGAGGAAAATAGGGAACCCCAGGCATTTTCGAAAAGAGGACACCCGTGGGAATCCGCAGAGGTGTGATTTGCGCCCATCGCCCCAGATTTTTTTACCCAGACAGCCCTGCAAAGTCGGAAATGTGGGGAAAAAAACGCTTTTTCCGCACATTTCGCTCGCCGCACCCATCGAAACACGCCCCCCACAACACATGGCCTACCGTCCCGCGTTCCCACAGGTGTCCCGATGAAAACGGTACCTCACATGTGTGGGTGCACCTACCTGGCCGCCAAGGGGAAAGCCTAAAACACAAGTAACCCCAAGTCTGTTGGCAGAGGGAAATCTCAGACATTCTGCCGAGCGGCGCAACTTACAGATATGGGCCTCGGGTGTCCAAGCCACCGAGGAAAACAGGGAACCCCAGGCATTTTCGAAAAGAGGACACCCGTGGGAATCCGCAGAGGTGTGATTTGCGCCCATCGCCCCAGATTTTTTTACCCAGACAGCCCTGCAAAGTCGGAAATGTGGGGAAAAAAACGCTTTTTCCGCACATTTCGCTCGCCGCACCCATCGAAACACGCCCCCCACAACACATGGCCTACCGTCCCGCGTTCCCACAGGTGTCCCGATGAAAACGGTACCTCACATGTGTGGGTGCACCTACCTGGCCGCCAAGGGGAAAGCCTAAAACACAAGTAACCCCAAGTCTGTTGTCAGAGGGAAATCTCCGACATTCTGCCGACCGGCGCAACTTACAGATATGGGCCTCGGGTGTCCAAGCCACCGAGGAAAACAGGGAACCCCATGCATTTTCGAAAAGAGGACACCCGTGGGAATCCGCAGAGGTGTGATTTGCGCCCATCGCCCCAGATTTTTTTACCCAGACAGCCCTGCAAAGTCGGAAATGTGGGGAAAAAAACGCTTTTTCCGCACATTTCGCTCGCCGCACCCATCGAAACACGCCCCCCACAACACATGGCCTACCGTCCCGCGTTCCCACAGGTGTCCCGATGAAAACGGTACCTCACATGTGTGGGTGCACCTACCTGGCCGCCAAGGGGAAAGCCTAAAACACAAGTAACCCCAAGTCTGTTGTCCATTCTGCCGACCGGCGCAACTTACAGATATGGGCCTCGGGTGTCCAAGCCACCGAGGAAAACGGGGAACCCCATGCATTTTCGAAAAGAGGACACCCGTGGGAATCCGCAGAGGTGTGATTTGCGCCCATCGCCCCAGATTTTTTTACCCAGACAGCCCTGCAAAGTCGGAAATGTGGGGGAAAAAACGCTTTTTCCGCACATTTCGCTCGCCGCACCCATCGAAACACGCCCCCCACAACACATGGCCTACCGTCCCGCGTTCCCACAGGTGTCCCGATGAAAACGGTACCTCACATGTGTGGGTGCACCTACCTGGCCGCCAAGGGGAAAGCCTAAAACACAAGTAACCCCAAGTCTGTTGTCCATTCTGCCGACCGGCGCAACTTACAGATATGGGCCTCGGGTGTCCAAGCCACCGAGGAAAACAGGGAACCCCATGCATTTTCGAAAAGAGGACACCCGTGGGAATCCGCAGAGGTGTGATTTGCGCCCATCGCCCCAGATTTTTTTACCCAGACAGCCCTGCAAAGTCGGAAATGTGGGGAAAAAAACGCTTTTTCCGCACATTTCGCTCGCCGCACCCATCGAAACACGCCCCCCACAACACATGGCCTACCGTCCCGCGTTCCCACAGGTGTCCCGATGAAAACGGTACCCCACATGTGTGGGTGCACCTACCTGGCCGCCAAGGGGAAAGCCTAAAACACAAGTAACCCCAAGTCTGTTTTCACACCGGAAATGTCACACAATCACATCATACAGATATGGGCCTCGGGTGTCCAAGCCACCGAGGAAAACAGGGAACCCCATGCATTTTCGAAAAGAGGACACCCGTGGGAATCCGCAGAGGTGTGATTTGCGCCCATCGCCCCAGATTTTTTTACCCAGACAGCCCTGCAAAGTCGGAAATGTGGGGAAAAAAACGCTTTTTCCGCACATTTCGCTCGCCGCACCCATCGAAACACGCCCCCCACAACACATGGCCTACCGTCCCGCGTTCCCACAGGTGTCCCGATGAAAACGGTGCCTAAAACACAAGTAACCCCAAGTCTGTTGGCAGAGGGAAATCTCAGACATTCTGCCGAGCGGCGCAACTTACAGATATGGGCCTCGGGTGTCCAAGCCACCGAGGAAAACAGGGAACCCCAGGCATTTTCGAAAAGAGGACACCCGTGGGAATCCGCAGAGGTGTGATTTGCGCCCATCGCCCCAGATTTTTTTACCCAGACAGCCCTGCAAAGTCGGAAATGTGGGGAAAAAAACGCTTTTTCCGCACATTTCGCTCGCCGCACCCATCGAAACACGCCCCCCACAACACATGGCCTACCGTCCCGCGTTCCCACTGGTGTCCCGATGAAAACGGTACCTCACATGTGTGGGTGCACCTACCTGGCCGCCAAGGGGAAAGCCTAAAACACAAGTAACCCCAAGTCTGTTGTCAGAGGGAAATCTCCGACATTCTGCCGACCGGCGCAACTTACAGATATGGGCCTCGGGTGTCCAAGCCACCGAGGAAAACAGGGAACCCCATGCATTTTCGAAAAGAGGACACCCGTGGGAATCCGCAGAGGTGTGATTTGCGCCCATCGCCCCAGATTTTTTTACCCAGACAGCCCTGCAAAGTCGGAAATGTGGGGAAAAAAACGCTTTTTCCGCACATTTCGCTCGCCGCACCCATCGAAACACGCCCCCCACAACACATGGCCTACCGTCCCGCGTTCCCACAGGTGTCCCGATGAAAACGGTACCTCACATGTGTGGGTGCACCTACCTGGCCGCCAAGGGGAAAGCCTAAAACACAAGTAACCCCAAGTCTGTTGGCAGAGGGAAATCTCAGACATTCTGCCGAGCTGCGCAACTTACAGATATGGGCCTCGGGTGTCCAAGCCACCGAGGAAAACAGGGAACCCCATGCATTTTCGAAAAGAGGACACCCGTGGGAATCCGCAGAGGTGTGATTTGCGCCCATCGCCCCAGATTTTTTTACCCAGACAGCCCTGCAAAGTCGGAAATGTGGGGAAAAAAACGCTTTTTCCGCACATTTCGCTCGCCGCACCCATCGAAACACGCCCCCCACAACACATGGCCTACCGTCCCGCGTTCCCACAGGTGTCCCGATGAAAACGGTACCTCACATGTGTGGGTGCACCTACCTGGCCGCCAAGGGGAAAGCCTAAAACACAAGTAACCCCAAGTCTGTTGGCAGAGGGAAATCTCAGACATTCTGCCGAGCGGCGCAACTTACAGATATGGGCCTCGGGTGTCCAAGCCACCGAGGAAAACAGGGAACCCCAGGCATTTTCGAAAAGAGGACACCCGTGGGAATCCGCAGAGGTGTGATTTGCGCCCATCGCCCCAGATTTTTTTACCCAGACAGCCCTGCAAAGTCGGAAATGTGGGGAAAAAATGCTTTTTCCGCACATTTCGCTCGCCGCACCCATCGAAACTCGCCCCCCACAACACATGGCCTACCGTCCCGCGTACCCACAGGTGTCCCGATGAAAACTGTACCTCACATGTGTGGGTGCACCTACCTGGCCGCCAAGGGGAAAGCCTAAAACACAAGTAACCCCAAGTCAGTTGGCAGAGGGAAATCTCAGACATTCTGCCGAGCGGCGCAACTTACAGATATGGGCCTCGGGTGTCCAAGCCACCGAGGAAAACAGGGAACCCCAGGCATTTTCGAAAAGAGGACACCCGTGGGAATCCGCAGAGGTGTGATTTGCGCCCATCGCCCCAGATTTTTTTACCCAGACAGCCCTGCAAAGTCGGAAATGTGGGGAAAAATACGCTTTTTCCGCACATTTCGCTCGCCGCACCCATCGAAACACGCCCCCCACAACACATGGCCTACCGTCCCGCGTTCCCACAGGTGTCCCGATGAAAATGGTACCTCACATGTGTGGGTGCACCTACCTGGCCGCCAAGGGGAAAGCCTAAAACACAAGTAACCCCAAGTCTGTTGGCAGAGGGAAATCTCAGACATTCTGCCGAGCGGCGCAACTTACAGATATGGGCCTCGGGTGTCCAAGCCACCGAGGAAAATAGGGAACCCCAGGCATTTTCGAAAAGAGGACACCCGTGGGAATCCGCAGAGGTGTGATTTGCGCCCATCGCCCCAGATTTTTTTACCCAGACAGCCCTGCAAAGTCGGAAATGTGGGGAAAAAAACGCTTTTTCCGCACATTTCGCTCGCCGCACCCATCGAAACACGCCCCCCACAACACATGGCCTACCGTCCCGCGTTCCCACAGGTGTCCCGATGAAAACGGTACCTCACATGTGTGGGTGCACCTACCTGGCCGCCAAGGGGAAAGCCTAAAACACAAGTAACCCCAAGTCTGTTGGCAGAGGGAAATCTCAGACATTCTGCCGAGCGGCGCAACTTACAGATATGGGCCTCGGGTGTCCAAGCCACCGAGGAAAACAGGGAACCCCAGGCATTTTCGAAAAGAGGACACCCGTGGGAATCCGCAGAGGTGTGATTTGCGCCCATCGCCCCAGATTTTTTTACCCAGACAGCCCTGCAAAGTCGGAAATGTGGGGAAAAAAACGCTTTTTCCGCACATTTCGCTCGCCGCACCCATCGAAACACGCCCCCCACAACACATGGCCTACCGTCCCGCGTTCCCACAGGTGTCCCGATGAAAACGGTACCTCACATGTGTGGGTGCACCTACCTGGCCGCCAAGGGGAAAGCCTAAAACACAAGTAACCCCAAGTCTGTTGTCAGAGGGAAATCTCCGACATTCTGCCGACCGGCGCAACTTACAGATATGGGCCTCGGGTGTCCAAGCCACCGAGGAAAACAGGGAACCCCATGCATTTTCGAAAAGAGGACACCCGTGGGAATCCGCAGAGGTGTGATTTGCGCCCATCGCCCCAGATTTTTTTACCCAGACAGCCCTGCAAAGTCGGAAATGTGGGGAAAAAAACGCTTTTTCCGCACATTTCGCTCGCCGCACCCATCGAAACACGCCCCCCACAACACATGGCCTACCGTCCCGCGTTCCCACAGGTGTCCCGATGAAAACGGTACCTCACATGTGTGGGTGCACCTACCTGGCCGCCAAGGGGAAAGCCTAAAACACAAGTAACCCCAAGTCTGTTGGCAGAGGGAAATCTCAGACATTCTGCCGAGCGGCGCAACTTACAGATATGGGCCTCGGGTGTCCAAGCCACCGAGGAAAACAGGGAACCCCAGGCATTTTCGAAAAGAGGACACCCGTGGGAATCCGCAGAGGTGTGATTTGCGCCCATCGCCCCAGATTTTTTTACCCAGACAGCCCTGCAAAGTTGGAAATGTGGGGAAAAAAACGCTTTTTCCGCACATTTCGCTCGCCGCACCCATCGAAACACGCCCCCCACAACACATGGCCTACCGTCCCGCGTTCCCACAGGTGTCCCGATGAAAACGGTACCTCACATGTGTGGGTGCACCTACCTGGCCGCCAAGGGGAAAGCCTAAAACACAAGTAACCCCAAGTCTGTTGTCAGAGGGAAATCTCCGACATTCTGCCGACCGGCGCAACTTACAGATATGGGCCTCGGGTGTCCAAGCCACCGAGGAAAACAGGGAACCCCATGCATTTTCGAAAAGAGGACACCCGTGGGAATCCGCAGAGGTGTGATTTGCGCCCATCGCCCCAGATTTTTTTACCCAGACAGCCCTGCAAAGTCGGAAATGTGGGGAAAAAAACGCTTTTTCCGCACATTTCGCTCGCCGCACCCATCGAAACACGCCCCCCACAACACATGGCCTACCGTCCCGCGTTCCCACAGGTGTCCCGATGAAAACGGTACCTCACATGTGTGGGTGCACCTACCTGGCCGCCAAGGGGAAAGCCTAAAACACAAGTAACCCCAAGTCTGTTGGCAGAGGGAAATCTCAGACATTCTGCCGAGCGGCGCAACTTACAGATATGGGCCTCGGGTGTCCAAGCCACCGAGGAAAACAGGGAACCCCAGGCATTTTCGAAAAGAGGACACCCGTGGGAATCCGCAGAGGTGTGATTTGCGCCCATCGCCCCAGATTTTTTTACCCAGACAGCCCTGCAAAGTCGGAAATGTGGGGAAAAAAACGCTTTTTCCGCACATTTCGCACGCCGCACCCATCGAAACACGCCCCCCACAACACATGGCCTACCGTCCCGCGTTCCCACAGGTGTCCCGATGAAAACGGTACCTCACATGTGTGGGTGCACCTACCTGGCCGCCAAGGGGAAAGCCTAAAACACAAGTAACCCCAAGTCTGTTGGCAGAGGGAAATCTCAGACATTCTGCCGAGCTGCGCAACTTACAGATATGGGCCTCGGGTGTCCAAGCCACCGAGGAAAACAGGGAACCCCAGGCATTTTCGAAAAGAGGACACCCGTGGGAATCCGCAGAGGTGTGATTTGCGCCCATCGCCCCAGATTTTTTTACCCAGACAGCCCTGCAAAGTCGGAAATGTGGGGAAAAAATGCTTTTTCCGCACATTTCGCTCGCCGCACCCATCGAAACACGCCCCCCACAACACATGGCCTACCGTCCCGCGTACCCACAGGTGTCCCGATGAAAACTGTACCTCACATGTGTGGGTGCACCTACCTGGCCGCCAAGGGGAAAGCCTAAAACACAAGTAACCCCAAGTCAGTTGGCAGAGGGAAATCTCAGACATTCTGCCGAGCGGCGCAACTTACAGATATGGGCCTCGGCTGTCCAAGCCACCGAGGAAAACAGGGAACCCCAGGCATTTTCGAAAAGAGGACACCCGTGGGAATCCGCAGAGGTGTGATTTACGCCCATCGCCCCAGATTTTTTTACCCAGACAGCCCTGCAAAGTCGGAAATGTGGGGAAAAATACGCTTTTTCCGCACATTTCGCTCGCCGCACCCATCGAAACACGCCCCCCACAACACATGGCCTACCGTCCCGCGTTCCCACAGGTGTCCCGATGAAAATGGTACCTCACATGTGTGGGTGCACCTACCTGGCCGCCAAGGGGAAAGCCTAAAACACAAGTAACCCCAAGTCTGTTGGCAGAGGGAAATCTCAGACATTCTGCCGAGCGGCGCAACTTACAGATATGGGCCTCGGGTGTCCAAGCCACCGAGGAAAACAGGGAACCCCAGGCATTTTCGAAAAGAGGACACCCGTGGGAATCCGCAGAGGTGTGATTTGCGCCCATCGCCCCAGATTTTTTTACCCAGACAGCCCTGCAAAGTCGGAAATGTGGGGAAAAAAACGCTTTTTCCGCACATTTCGCTCGCCGCACCCATCGAAACACGCCCCCCACAACACATGGCCTACCGTCCCGCGTTCCCACAGGTGTCCCGATGAAAACGGTACCTCACATGTGTGGGTGCACCTACCTGGCCGCCAAGGGGAAAGCCTAAAACACAAGTAACCCCAAGTCTGTTGGCAGAGGGAAATCTCAGACATTCTGCCGAGCGGCGCAACTTACAGATATGGGCCTCGGGTGTCCAAGCCACCGAGGAAAACAGGGAACCCCAGGCATTTTCGAAAAGAGGACAACCGTGGGAATCCGCAGAGGTGTGATTTGCGCCCATCGCCCCAGATTTGTTTACCCAGACAGCCCTGCAAAGTCGGAAATGTGGGGAAAAAAACCCTTTTTCCGCACATTTCGCTCGCCGCACCCATCTAAACACGCCCCCCACAACACATGGCCTACCGTCCCGCGTTCCCACAGGTGTCCCGATGAAAACGGTACCTCACATGTGTGGGTGCACCTACCTGGCCGCCAAGGGGAAAGCCTAAAACACAAGTAACCCCAAGTCTGTTGGCAGAGGGAAATCTCAGACATTCTGCCGAGCGGCGCAACTTACAGATATGGGCCTCGGGTGTCCAAGCCACCGAGGAAAACAGGGAACCCCAGGCATTTTCGAAAAAAGGACACCCGTGGGAATCCGCAGAGGTGTGATTTGCGCCCATCGCCCCAGATTTTTTTACCCAGACAGCCCTGCAAAGTCGGAAATTTGGGGAAAAAAACGCTTTTTCCGCACATTTCGCTCGCCGCACCCATCGAAACACGCCCCCCACAACACATGGCCTACCGTCCCGCGTTCCCACAGGTGTCCTGATGAAAACGGTACCTCACATGTGTGGGTGCACCTACCTGGCCGCCAAGGGGAAAGCCTAAAACACAAGTAACCCCAAGTCTGTTGGCAGAGGGAAATCTCAGACATTCTGCCGAGCGGCGCAACTTACAGATATGGGCCTCGGGTGTCCAAGCCACCGAGGAAAACAGGGAACCCCAGGCATTTTCGAAAAGAGGACAACCGTGGGAATCCGCAGAGGTGTGATTTGCGGCCATCGCCCCAGATTTTTTTACCCAGACAGCCCTGCAAAGTCGGAAATGTGGGGAAAAAAACCCTTTTTCCGCACATTTCGCTCGCCGCACCCATCGAAACACGCCCCCCACAACACATGGCCTACCGTCCCGCGTTCCCACAGGTGTCCCGATGAAAACGGTACCTCACATGTGTGGGTGCACCTACCTGGCCGCCAAGGGGAAAGCCTAAAACACAAGTAACCCCAAGTCTGTTGGCAGAGGGAAATCTCAGACATTCTGCCGAGCGGCGCAACTTACAGATATGGGCCTCGGGTGTCCAAGCCACCGAGGAAAACAGGGAACCCCAGGCATTTTCGAAAAAAGGACACCCGTGGGAATCCGCAGAGGTGTGATTTGCGCCCATCGCCCCAGATTTTTTTACCCAGACAGCCCTGCAAAGTCGGAAATGTGGGGAAAAAAACGCTTTTTCCGCACATTTCGCTCGCCGCACCCATCGAAACACGCCCCCCACAACACATGGCCTACCGTCCCGCGTTCCCACAGGTGTCCCGATGAAAACGGTACCTCACATGTGTGGGTGCACCTACCTGGCCGCCAAGGGGAAAGCCTAAAACACAAGTAACCCCAAGTCTGTTGGCAGAGGGAAATCTCAGACATTCTGCCGAGCTGCGCAACTTACAGATATGGGCCTCGGGTGTCCAAGCCACCGAGGAAAACAGGGAATCCCATGCATTTTCGAAAAGAGGACACCCGTGGGAATCCGCAGAGGTGTGATTTGCGCCCATCGCCCCAGATTTTTTTACCCAGACAGCCCTGCAAAGTCGGAAATGTGGGGAAAAAAACGCTTTTTCCGCACATTTCGCTCGCCGCACCCATCGAAACACGCCCCCCACAACACATGGCCTACCGTCCCGCGTTCCCACAGGTGTCCCGATGAAAACGGTACCTCACATGTGTGGGTGCACCTACCTGGCCGCCAAGGGGAAAGCCTAAAACACAAGTAACCCCAAGTCTGTTGGCAGAGGGAAATCTCAGACATTCTGCCGAGCGGCGCAACTTACAGATATGGGCCTCGGGTGTCCAAGCCACCGAGGAAAACAGGGAACCCCAGGCATTTTCGAAAAGAGGACACCCGTGGGAATCCGCAGAGGTGTGATTTGCGCCCATCGCCCCAGATTTTTTTACCCAGACAGCCCTGCAAAGTCGGAAATGTGGGGAAAAAATGCTTTTTCCGCACATTTCGCTCGCCGCACCCATCGAAACACGCCCCCCACAACACATGGCCTACCGTCCCGCGTACCCACAGGTGTCCCGATGAAAACTGTACCTCACATGTGTGGGTGCACCTACCTGGCCGCCAAGGGGAAAGCCTAAAACACAAGTAACCCCAAGTCAGTTGGCAGAGGGAAATCTCAGACATTCTGCCGAGCGGCGCAACTTACAGATATGGGCCTCGGGTGTCCAAGCCACCGAGGAAAACAGGGAACCCCAGGCATTTTCGAAAAGAGGACACCCGTGGGAATCCGCAGAGGTGTGATTTGCGCCCATCGCCCCAGATTTTTTTACCCAGACAGCCCTGCAAAGTCGGAAATGTGGGGAAAAATACGCTTTTTCCGCACATTTCGCTCGCCGCACCCATCGAAACACGCCCCCCACAACACATGGCCTACCGTCCCGCGTTCCCACAGGTGTCCCGATGAAAATGGTACCTCACATGTGTGGGTGCACCTACCTGGCCGCCAAGGGGAAAGCCTAAAACACAAGTAACCCCAAGTCTGTTGGCAGAGGGAAATCTCAGACATTCTGCCGAGCGGCGCAACTTACAGATATGGGCCTCGGGTGTCCAAGCCACCGAGGAAAACAGGGAACCCCAGGCATTTTCGAAAAGAGGACACCCGTGGGAATCCGCAGAGGTGTGATTTGCGCCCATCGCCCCAGATTTTTTTACCCAGACAGCCCTGCAAAGTCGGAAATGTGGGGAAAAAAACGCTTTTTCCGCACATTTCGCTCGCCGCACCCATCGAAACACGCCCCCCACAACACATGGCCTACCGTCCCGCGTTCCCACAGGTGTCCCGATGAAAACGGTACCTCACATGTGTGGGTGCACCTACCTGGCCGCCAAGGGGAAAGCCTAAAACACAAGTAACCCCAAGTCTGTTGGCAGAGGGAAATCTCAGACATTCTGCCGAGCGGCGCAACTTACAGATATGGGCCTCGGGTGTCCAAGCCACCGAGGAAAACAGGGAACCCCAGGCATTTTCGAAAAGAGGACACCCGTGGGAATCCGCAGAGGTGTGATTTGCGCCCATCGCCCCAGATTTTTTTACCCAGACAGCCCTGCAAAGTCGGAAATGTGGGGAAAAAAACGCTTTTTCCGCACATTTCGCTCGCCGCACCCATCGAAACACGCCCCCCACAACACATGGCCTACCGTCCCGCATTCCCACAGGTGTCCCGATGAAAACGGTACCTCACATGTGTGGGTGCACCTACCTGGCCGCCAAGGGGAAAGCCTAAAACACAAGTAACCCCAAGTCTGTTGTCAGAGGGAAATCTCTGACATTCTGCCGACCGGCGCAACTTACAGATATGGGCCTCGGGTGTCCAAGCCACCGAGGAAAACAGGGAACCCCATGCATTTTCGAAAAGAGGACACCCGTGGGAATCCGCAGAGGTGTGATTTGCGCCCATCGCCCCAGATTTTTTTACCCAGACAGCCCTGCAAAGTCGGAAATGTGGGGAAAAAAACGCTTTTTCCGCACATTTCGCTCGCCGCACCCATCGAAACACGCCCCCCACAACACATGGCCTACCGTCCCGCGTTCCCACAGGTGTCCCGATGAAAACGGTACCTCACATGTGTGGGTGCACCTACCTGGCCGCCAAGGGGAAAGCCTAAAACACAAGTAACCCCAAGTCTGTTGGCAGAGGGAAATCTCAGACATTCTGCCGAGCGGCGCAACTTACAGATATGGGCCTCGGGTGTCCAAGCCACCGAGGAAAACAGGGAACCCCAGGCATTTTCGAAAAGAGGACACCCGTGGGAATCCGCAGAGGTGTGATTTGCGCCCATCGCCCCAGATTTTTTTACCCAGACAGCCCTGCAAAGTCGGAAATGTGGGGAAAAAAACGCTTTTTCCGCACATTTCGCTCGCCGCACCCATCGAAACACGCCCCCCACAACACATGGCCTACCGTCCCGCGTTCCCACAGGTGTCCCGATGAAAACGGTACCTCACATGTGTGGGTGCACCTACCTGGCCGCCAAGGGGAAAGCCTAAAACACAAGTAACCCCAAGTCTGTTGGCAGAGGGAAATCTCAGACATTCTGCCGAGCGGCGCAACTTACAGATATGGGCCTCGGGTGTCCAAGCCACCGAGGAAAACAGGGAACCCCAGGCATTTTCGAAAAGAGGACAACCGTGGGAATCCGCAGAGGTGTGATTTGCGCCCATCGCCCCAGATTTGTTTACCCAGACAGCCCTGCAAAGTCGGAAATGTGGGGAAAAAAACCCTTTTTCCGCACATTTCGCTCGCCGCACCCATCTAAACACGCCCCCCACAACACATGGCCTACCGTCCCGCGTTCCCACAGGTGTCCCGATGAAAACGGTACCTCACATGTGTGGGTGCACCTACCTGGCCGCCAAGGGGAAAGCCTAAAACACAAGTAACCCCAAGTCTGTTGGCAGAGGGAAATCTCAGACATTCTGCCGAGCGGCGCAACTTACAGATATGGGCCTCGGGTGTCCAAGCCACCGAGGAAAACAGGGAACCCCAGGCATTTTCGAAAAAAGGACACCCGTGGGAATCCGCAGAGGTGTGATTTGCGCCCATCGCCCCAGATTTTTTTACCCAGACAGCCCTGCAAAGTCGGAAATTTGGGGAAAAAAACGCTTTTTCCGCACATTTCGCTCGCCGCACCCATCGAAACACGCCCCCCACAACACATGGCCTACCGTCCCGCGTTCCCACAGGTGTCCTGATGAAAACGGTACCTCACATGTGTGGGTGCACCTACCTGGCCGCCAAGGGGAAAGCCTAAAACACAAGTAACCCCAAGTCTGTTGGCAGAGGGAAATCTCAGACATTCTGCCGAGCGGCGCAACTTACAGATATGGGCCTCGGGTGTCCAAGCCACCGAGGAAAACAGGGAACCCCAGGCATTTTCGAAAAGAGGACAACCGTGGGAATCCGCAGAGGTGTGATTTGCGGCCATCGCCCCAGATTTTTTTACCCAGACAGCCCTGCAAAGTCGGAAATGTGGGGAAAAAAACCCTTTTTCCGCACATTTCGCTCGCCGCACCCATCGAAACACGCCCCCCACAACACATGGCCTACCGTCCCGCGTTCCCACAGGTGTCCCGATGAAAACGGTACCTCACATGTGTGGGTGCACCTACCTGGCCGCCAAGGGGAAAGCCTAAAACACAAGTAACCCCAAGTCTGTTGGCAGAGGGAAATCTCAGACATTCTGCCGAGCGGCGCAACTTACAGATATGGGCCTCGGGTGTCCAAGCCACCGAGGAAAACAGGGAACCCCAGGCATTTTCGAAAAAAGGACACCCGTGGGAATCCGCAGAGGTGTGATTTGCGCCCATCGCCCCAGATTTTTTTACCCAGACAGCCCTGCAAAGTCGGAAATGTGGGGAAAAAAACGCTTTTTCCGCACATTTCGCTCGCCGCACCCATCGAAACACGCCCCCCACAACACATGGCCTACCGTCCCGCGTTCCCACAGGTGTCCCGATGAAAACGGTACCTCACATGTGTGGGTGCACCTACCTGGCCGCCAAGGGGAAAGCCTAAAACACAAGTAACCCCAAGTCTGTTGGCAGAGGGAAATCTCAGACATTCTGCCGAGCTGCGCAACTTACAGATATGGGCCTCGGGTGTCCAAGCCACCGAGGAAAACAGGGAATCCCATGCATTTTCGAAAAGAGGACACCCGTGGGAATCCGCAGAGGTGTGATTTGCGCCCATCGCCCCAGATTTTTTTACCCAGACAGCCCTGCAAAGTCGGAAATGTGGGGAAAAAAATGCTTTTTCCGCACATTTCGCTCGCCGCACCCATCGAAACACGCCCCCCACAACACATGGCCTACCGTCCCGCGTTCCCACAGGTGTCCCGATGAAAACGGTACCTCACATGTGTGGGTGCACCTACCTGGCCGCCAAGGGGAAAGCCTAAAACACAAGTAACCCCAAGTCTGTTGGCAGAGGGAAATCTCAGACATTCTGCCGAGCGGCGCAACTTACAGATATGGGCCTCGGGTGTCCAAGCCACCGAGGAAAACAGGGAACCCCAGGCATTTTCGAAAAGAGGACACCCGTGGGAATCCGCAGAGGTGTGATTTGCGCCCATCGCCCCAGATTTTTTTACCCAGACAGCCCTGCAAAGTCGGAAATGTGGGGAAAAAATGCTTTTTCCGCACATTTCGCTCGCCGCACCCATCGAAACACGCCCCCCACAACACATGGCCTACCGTCCCGCGTACCCACAGGTGTCCCGATGAAAACTGTACCTCACATGTGTGGGTGCACCTACCTGGCCGCCAAGGGGAAAGCCTAAAACACAAGTAACCCCAAGTCAGTTGGCAGAGGGAAATCTCAGACATTCTGCCGAGCGGCGCAACTTACAGATATGGGCCTCGGGTGTCCAAGCCACCGAGGAAAACAGGGAACCCCAGGCATTTTCGAAAAGAGGACACCCGTGGGAATCCGCAGAGGTGTGATTTGCGCCCATCGCCCCAGATTTTTTTACCCAGACAGCCCTGCAAAGTCGGAAATGTGGGGAAAAATACGCTTTTTCCGCACATTTCGCTCGCCGCACCCATCGAAACACGCCCCCCACAACACATGGCCTACCGTCCCGCGTTCCCACAGGTGTCCCGATGAAAATGGTACCTCACATGTGTGGGTGCACCTACCTGGCCGCCAAGGGGAAAGCCTAAAACACAAGTAACCCCAAGTCTGTTGGCAGAGGGAAATCTCAGACATTCTGCCGAGCGGCGCAACTTACAGATATGGGCCTCGGGTGTCCAAGCCACCGAGGAAAACAGGGAACCCCAGGCATTTTCGAAAAGAGGACACCCGTGGGAATCCGCAGAGGTGTGATTTGCGCCCATCGCCCCAGATTTTTTTACCCAGACAGCCCTGCAAAGTCGGAAATGTGGGGAAAAAAACGCTTTTTCCGCACATTTCGCTCGCCGCACCCATCGAAACACGCCCCCCACAACACATGGCCTACCGTCCCGCGTTCCCACAGGTGTCCCGATGAAAACGGTACCTCACATGTGTGGGTGCACCTACCTGGCCGCCAAGGGGAAAGCCTAAAACACAAGTAACCCCAAGTCTGTTGGCAGAGGGAAATCTCAGACATTCTGCCGAGCGGCGCAACTTACAGATATGGGCCTCGGGTGTCCAAGCCACCGAGGAAAACAGGGAACCCCAGGCATTTTCGAAAAGAGGACACCCGTGGGAATCCGCAGAGGTGTGATTTGCGCCCATCGCCCCAGATTTTTTTACCCAGACAGCCCTGCAAAGTCGGAAATGTGGGGAAAAAAACGCTTTTTCCGCACATTTCGCTCGCCGCACCCATCGAAACACGCCCCCCACAACACATGGCCTACCGTCCCGCATTCCCACAGGTGTCCCGATGAAAACGGTACCTCACATGTGTGGGTGCACCTACCTGGCCGCCAAGGGGAAAGCCTAAAACACAAGTAACCCCAAGTCTGTTGTCAGAGGGAAATCTCTGACATTCTGCCGACCGGCGCAACTTACAGATATGGGCCTCGGGTGTCCAAGCCACCGAGGAAAACAGGGAACCCCATGCATTTTCGAAAAGAGGACACCCGTGGGAATCCGCAGAGGTGTGATTTGCGCCCATCGCCCCAGATTTTTTTACCCAGACAGCCCTGCAAAGTCGGAAATGTGGGGAAAAAAACGCTTTTTCCGCACATTTCGCTCGCCGCACCCATCGAAACACGCCCCCCACAACACATGGCCTACCGTCCCGCGTTCCCACAGGTGTCCCGATGAAAACGGTACCTCACATGTGTGGGTGCACCTACCTGGCCGCCAAGGGGAAAGCCTAAAACACAAGTAACCCCAAGTCTGTTGGCAGAGGGAAATCTCAGACATTCTGCCGAGCGGCGCAACTTACAGATATGGGCCTCGGGTGTCCAAGCCACCGAGGAAAACAGGGAACCCCAGGCATTTTCGAAAAGAGGACACCCGTGGGAATCCGCAGAGGTGTGATTTGCGCCCATCGCCCCAGATTTTTTTACCCAGACAGCCCTGCAAAGTTGGAAATGTGGGGAAAAAAACGCTTTTTCCGCACATTTCGCTCGCCGCACCCATCGAAACACGCCCCCCACAACACATGGCCTACCGTCCCGCGTTCCCACAGGTGTCCCGATGAAAACGGTACCTCACATGTGTGGGTGCACCTACCTGGCCGCCAAGGGGAAAGCCTAAAACACAAGTAACCCCAAGTCTGTTGTCAGAGGGAAATCTCCGACATTCTGCCGACCGGCGCAACTTACAGATATGGGCCTCGGGTGTCCAAGCCACCGAGGAAAACAGGGAACCCCATGCATTTTCGAAAAGAGGACACCCGTGGGAATCCGCAGAGGTGTGATTTGCGCCCATCGCCCCAGATTTTTTTACCCAGACAGCCCTGCAAAGTCGGAAATGTGGGGAAAAAAACGCTTTTTCCGCACATTTCGCTCGCCGCACCCATCGAAACACGCCCCCCACAACACATGGCCTACCGTCCCGCGTTCCCACAGGTGTCCCGATGAAAACGGTACCTCACATGTGTGGGTGCACCTACCTGGCCGCCAAGGGGAAAGCCTAAAACACAAGTAACCCCAAGTCTGTTGGCAGAGGGAAATCTCAGACATTCTGCCGAGCGGCGCAACTTACAGATATGGGCCTCGGGTGTCCAAGCCACCGAGGAAAACAGGGAACCCCAGGCATTTTCGAAAAGAGGACACCCGTGGGAATCCGCAGAGGTGTGATTTGCGCCCATCGCCCCAGATTTTTTTACCCAGACAGCCCTGCAAAGTCGGAAATGTGGGGAAAAAAACGCTTTTTCCGCACATTTCGCACGCCGCACCCATCGAAACACGCCCCCCACAACACATGGCCTACCGTCCCGCGTTCCCACAGGTGTCCCGATGAAAACGGTACCTCACATGTGTGGGTGCACCTACCTGGCCGCCAAGGGGAAAGCCTAAAACACAAGTAACCCCAAGTCTGTTGGCAGAGGGAAATCTCAGACATTCTGCCGAGCTGCGCAACTTACAGATATGGGCCTCGGGTGTCCAAGCCACCGAGGAAAACAGGGAACCCCAGGCATTTTCGAAAAGAGGACACCCGTGGGAATCCGCAGAGGTGTGATTTGCGCCCATCGCCCCAGATTTTTTTACCCAGACAGCCCTGCAAAGTCGGAAATGTGGGGAAAAAATGCTTTTTCCGCACATTTCGCTCGCCGCACCCATCGAAACACGCCCCCCACAACACATGGCCTACCGTCCCGCGTACCCACAGGTGTCCCGATGAAAACTGTACCTCACATGTGTGGGTGCACCTACCTGGCCGCCAAGGGGAAAGCCTAAAACACAAGTAACCCCAAGTCAGTTGGCAGAGGGAAATCTCAGACATTCTGCCGAGCGGCGCAACTTACAGATATGGGCCTCGGGTGTCCAAGCCACCGAGGAAAACAGGGAACCCCAGGCATTTTCGAAAAGAGGACACCCGTGGGAATCCGCAGAGGTGTGATTTGCGCCCATCGCCCCAGATTTTTTTACCCAGACAGCCCTGCAAAGTCGGAAATGTGGGGAAAAATACGCTTTTTCCGCACATTTCGCTCGCCGCACCCATCGAAACACGCCCCCCACAACACATGGCCTACCGTCCCGCGTTCCCACAGGTGTCCCGATGAAAATGGTACCTCACATGTGTGGGTGCACCTACCTGGCCGCCAAGGGGAAAGCCTAAAACACAAGTAACCCCAAGTCTGTTGGCAGAGGGAAATCTCAGACATTCTGCCGAGCGGCGCAACTTACAGATATGGGCCTCGGGTGTCCAAGCCACCGAGGAAAACAGGGAACCCCAGGCATTTTCGAAAAGAGGACACCCGTGGGAATCCGCAGAGGTGTGATTTGCGCCCATCGCCCCAGATTTTTTTACCCAGACAGCCCTGCAAAGTCGGAAATGTGGGGAAAAAAACGCTTTTTCCGCACATTTCGCTCGCCGCACCCATCGAAACACGCCCCCCACAACACATGGCCTACCGTCCCGCGTTCCCACAGGTGTCCCGATGAAAACGGTACCTCACATGTGTGGGTGCACCTACCTGGCCGCCAAGGGGAAAGCCTAAAACACAAGTAACCCCAAGTCTGTTGGCAGAGGGAAATCTCAGACATTCTGCCGAGCGGCGCAACTTACAGATATGGGCCTCGGGTGTCCAAGCCACCGAGGAAAACAGGGAACCCCAGGCATTTTCGAAAAGAGGACAACCGTGGGAATCCGCAGAGGTGTGATTTGCGCCCATCGCCCCAGATTTGTTTACCCAGACAGCCCTGCAAAGTCGGAAATGTGGGGAAAAAAACCCTTTTTCCGCACATTTCGCTCGCCGCACCCATCTAAACACGCCCCCCACAACACATGGCCTACCGTCCCGCGTTCCCACAGGTGTCCCGATGAAAACGGTACCTCACATGTGTGGGTGCACCTACCTGGCCGCCAAGGGGAAAGCCTAAAACACAAGTAACCCCAAGTCTGTTGGCAGAGGGAAATCTCAGACATTCTGCCGAGCGGCGCAACTTACAGATATGGGCCTCGGGTGTCCAAGCCACCGAGGAAAACAGGGAACCCCAGGCATTTTCGAAAAAAGGACACCCGTGGGAATCCGCAGAGGTGTGATTTGCGCCCATCGCCCCAGATTTTTTTACCCAGACAGCCCTGCAAAGTCGGAAATTTGGGGAAAAAAACGCTTTTTCCGCACATTTCGCTCGCCGCACCCATCGAAACACGCCCCCCACAACACATGGCCTACCGTCCCGCGTTCCCACAGGTGTCCTGATGAAAACGGTACCTCACATGTGTGGGTGCACCTACCTGGCCGCCAAGGGGAAAGCCTAAAACACAAGTAACCCCAAGTCTGTTGGCAGAGGGAAATCTCAGACATTCTGCCGAGCGGCGCAACTTACAGATATGGGCCTCGGGTGTCCAAGCCACCGAGGAAAACAGGGAACCCCAGGCATTTTCGAAAAGAGGACAACCGTGGGAATCCGCAGAGGTGTGATTTGCGGCCATCGCCCCAGATTTTTTTACCCAGACAGCCCTGCAAAGTCGGAAATGTGGGGAAAAAAACCCTTTTTCCGCACATTTCGCTCGCCGCACCCATCGAAACACGCCCCCCACAACACATGGCCTACCGTCCCGCGTTCCCACAGGTGTCCCGATGAAAACGGTACCTCACATGTGTGGGTGCACCTACCTGGCCGCCAAGGGGAAAGCCTAAAACACAAGTAACCCCAAGTCTGTTGGCAGAGGGAAATCTCAGACATTCTGCCGAGCGGCGCAACTTACAGATATGGGCCTCGGGTGTCCAAGCCACCGAGGAAAACAGGGAACCCCAGGCATTTTCGAAAAAAGGACACCCGTGGGAATCCGCAGAGGTGTGATTTGCGCCCATCGCCCCAGATTTTTTTACCCAGACAGCCCTGCAAAGTCGGAAATGTGGGGAAAAAAACGCTTTTTCCGCACATTTCGCTCGCCGCACCCATCGAAACACGCCCCCCACAACACATGGCCTACCGTCCCGCGTTCCCACAGGTGTCCCGATGAAAACGGTACCTCACATGTGTGGGTGCACCTACCTGGCCGCCAAGGGGAAAGCCTAAAACACAAGTAACCCCAAGTCTGTTGGCAGAGGGAAATCTCAGACATTCTGCCGAGCTGCGCAACTTACAGATATGGGCCTCGGGTGTCCAAGCCACCGAGGAAAACAGGGAACCCCATGCATTTTCGAAAAGAGGACACCCGTGGGAATCCGCAGAGGTGTGATTTGCGCCCATCGCCCCAGATTTTTTTACCCAGACAGCCCTGCAAAGTCGGAAATGTGGGGAAAAAAACGCTTTTTCCGCACATTTCGCTCGCCGCACCCATCGAAACACGCCCCCCACAACACATGGCCTACCGTCCCGCGTTCCCACAGGTGTCCCGATGAAAACGGTACCTCACATGTGTGGGTGCACCTACCTGGCCGCCAAGGGGAAAGCCTAAAACACAAGTAACCCCAAGTCTGTTGGCAGAGGGAAATCTCAGACATTCTGCCGAGCGGCGCAACTTACAGATATGGGCCTCGGGTGTCCAAGCCACCGAGGAAAACAGGGAACCCCAGGCATTTTCGAAAAGAGGACACCCGTGGGAATCCGCAGAGGTGTGATTTGCGCCCATCGCCCCAGATTTTTTTACCCAGACAGCCCTGCAAAGTCGGAAATGTGGGGAAAAAATGCTTTTTCCGCACATTTCGCTCGCCGCACCCATCGAAACACGCCCCCCACAACACATGGCCTACCGTCCCGCGTACCCACAGGTGTCCCGATGAAAACTGTACCTCACATGTGTGGGTGCACCTACCTGGCCGCCAAGGGGAAAGCCTAAAACACAAGTAACCCCAAGTCAGTTGGCAGAGGGAAATCTCAGACATTCTGCCGAGCGGCGCAACTTACAGATATGGGCCTCGGGTGTCCAAGCCACCGAGGAAAACAGGGAACCCCAGGCATTTTCGAAAAGAGGACACCCGTGGGAATCCGCAGAGGTGTGATTTGCGCCCATCGCCCCAGATTTTTTTACCCAGACAGCCCTGCAAAGTCGGAAATGTGGGGAAAAATACGCTTTTTCCGCACATTTCGCTCGCCGCACCCATCGAAACACGCCCCCCACAACACATGGCCTACCGTCCCGCGTTCCCACAGGTGTCCCGATGAAAATGGTACCTCACATGTGTGGGTGCACCTACCTGGCCGCCAAGGGGAAAGCCTAAAACACAAGTAACCCCAAGTCTGTTGGCAGAGGGAAATCTCAGACATTCTGCCGAGCGGCGCAACTTACAGATATGGGCCTCGGGTGTCCAAGCCACCGAGGAAAACAGGGAACCCCAGGCATTTTCGAAAAGAGGACACCCGTGGGAATCCGCAGAGGTGTGATTTGCGCCCATCGCCCCAGATTTTTTTACCCAGACAGCCCTGCAAAGTCGGAAATGTGGGGAAAAAAACGCTTTTTCCGCACATTTCGCTCGCCGCACCCATCGAAACACGCCCCCCACAACACATGGCCTACCGTCCCGCGTTCCCACAGGTGTCCCGATGAAAACGGTACCTCACATGTGTGGGTGCACCTACCTGGCCGCCAAGGGGAAAGCCTAAAACACAAGTAACCCCAAGTCTGTTGGCAGAGGGAAATCTCAGACATTCTGCCGAGCGGCGCAACTTACAGATATGGGCCTCGGGTGTCCAAGCCACCGAGGAAAACAGGGAACCCCAGGCATTTTCGAAAAGAGGACACCCGTGGGAATCCGCAGAGGTGTGATTTGCGCCCATCGCCCCAGATTTTTTTACCCAGACAGCCCTGCAAAGTCCGAAATGTAGGGAAAAAAACGCTTTTTCCGCACATTTCGCTCGCCGCACCCATCGAAACACGCCCCCCACAACACATGGCCTACCGTCCCGCGTTCCCACAGGTGTCCCGATGAAAACGGTACCTCACATGTGTGGGTGCACCTACCTGGCCGCCAAGGGGAAAGCCTAAAACACAAGTAACCCCAAGTCTGTTGTCAGAGGGAAATCTCCGACATTCTGCCGACCGGCGCAACTTACAGATATGGGCCTCGGGTGTCCAAGCCACCGAGGAAAACAGGGAACCCCATGCATTTTCGAAAAGAGGACACCCGTGGGAATCCGCAGAGGTGTGATTTGCGCCCATCGCCCCAGATTTTTTTACCCAGACAGCCCTGCAAAGTCGGAAATGTGGGGAAAAAAACGCTTTTTCCGCACATTTCGCTCGCCGCACCCATCGAAACACGCCCCCCACAACACATGGCCTACCGTCCCGCGTTCCCACAGGTGTCCCGATGAAAACGGTACCTCACATGTGTGGGTGCACCTACCTGGCCGCCAAGGGGAAAGCCTAAAACACAAGTAACCCCAAGTCTGTTGGCAGAGGGAAATCTCAGACATTCTGCCGAGCGGCGCAACTTACAGATATGGGCCTCGGGTGTCCAAGCCACCGAGGAAAACAGGGAACCCCAGGCATTTTCGAAAAGAGGACACCCGTGGGAATCCGCAGAGGTGTGATTTGCGCCCATCGCCCCAGATTTTTTTACCCAGACAGCCCTGCAAAGTTGGAAATGTGGGGAAAAAAACGCTTTTTCCGCACATTTCGCTCGCCGCACCCATCGAAACACGCCCCCCACAACACATGGCCTACCGTCCCGCGTTCCCACAGGTGTCCCGATGAAAACGGTACCTCACATGTGTGGGTGCACCTACCTGGCCGCCAAGGGGAAAGCCTAAAACACAAGTAACCCCAAGTCTGTTGTCAGAGGGAAATCTCCGACATTCTGCCGACCGGCGCAACTTACAGATATGGGCCTCGGGTGTCCAAGCCACCGAGGAAAACAGGGAACCCCATGCATTTTCGAAAAGAGGACACCCGTGGGAATCCGCAGAGGTGTGATTTGCGCCCATCGCCCCAGATTTTTTTACCCAGACAGCCCTGCAAAGTCGGAAATGTGGGGAAAAAAACGCTTTTTCCGCACATTTCGCTCGCCGCACCCATCGAAACACGCCCCCCACAACACATGGCCTACCGTCCCGCGTTCCCACAGGTGTCCCGATGAAAACGGTACCTCACATGTGTGGGTGCACCTACCTGGCCGCCAAGGGGAAAGCCTAAAACACAAGTAACCCCAAGTCTGTTGGCAGAGGGAAATCTCAGACATTCTGCCGAGCGGCGCAACTTACAGATATGGGCCTCGGGTGTCCAAGCCACCGAGGAAAACAGGGAACCCCAGGCATTTTCGAAAAGAGGACACCCGTGGGAATCCGCAGAGGTGTGATTTGCGCCCATCGCCCCAGATTTTTTTACCCAGACAGCCCTGCAAAGTCGGAAATGTGGGGAAAAAAACGCTTTTTCCGCACATTTCGCACGCCGCACCCATCGAAACACGCCCCCCACAACACATGGCCTACCGTCCCGCGTTCCCACAGGTGTCCCGATGAAAACGGTACCTCACATGTGTGGGTGCACCTACCTGGCCGCCAAGGGGAAAGCCTAAAACACAAGTAACCCCAAGTCTGTTGGCAGAGGGAAATCTCAGACATTCTGCCGAGCTGCGCAACTTACAGATATGGGCCTCGGGTGTCCAAGCCACCGAGGAAAACAGGGAACCCCAGGCATTTTCGAAAAGAGGACACCCGTGGGAATCCGCAGAGGTGTGATTTGCGCCCATCGCCCCAGATTTTTTTACCCAGACAGCCCTGCAAAGTCGGAAATGTGGGGAAAAAATGCTTTTTCCGCACATTTCGCTCGCCGCACCCATCGAAACACGCCCCCCACAACACATGGCCTACCGTCCCGCGTACCCACAGGTGTCCCGATGAAAACTGTACCTCACATGTGTGGGTGCACCTACCTGGCCGCCAAGGGGAAAGCCTAAAACACAAGTAACCCCAAGTCAGTTGGCAGAGGGAAATCTCAGACATTCTGCCGAGCGGCGCAACTTACAGATATGGGCCTCGGGTGTCCAAGCCACCGAGGAAAACAGGGAACCCCAGGCATTTTCGAAAAGAGGACACCCGTGGGAATCCGCAGAGGTGTGATTTGCGCCCATCGCCCCAGATTTTTTTACCCAGACAGCCCTGCAAAGTCGGAAATGTGGGGAAAAATACGCTTTTTCCGCACATTTCGCTCGCCGCACCCATCGAAACACGCCCCCCACAACACATGGCCTACCGTCCCGCGTTCCCACAGGTGTCCCGATGAAAATGGTACCTCACATGTGTGGGTGCACCTACCTGGCCGCCAAGGGGAAAGCCTAAAACACAAGTAACCCCAAGTCTGTTGGCAGAGGGAAATCTCAGACATTCTGCCGAGCGGCGCAACTTACAGATATGGGCCTCGGGTGTCCAAGCCACCGAGGAAAACAGGGAACCCCAGGCATTTTCGAAAAGAGGACACCCGTGGGAATCCGCAGAGGTGTGATTTGCGCCCATCGCCCCAGATTTTTTTACCCAGACAGCCCTGCAAAGTCGGAAATGTGGGGAAAAAAACGCTTTTTCCGCACATTTCGCTCGCCGCACCCATCGAAACACGCCCCCCACAACACATGGCCTACCGTCCCGCGTTCCCACAGGTGTCCCGATGAAAACGGTACCTCACATGTGTGGGTGCACCTACCTGGCCGCCAAGGGGAAAGCCTAAAACACAAGTAACCCCAAGTCTGTTGGCAGAGGGAAATCTCAGACATTCTGCCGAGCGGCGCAACTTACAGATATGGGCCTCGGGTGTCCAAGCCACCGAGGAAAACAGGGAACCCCAGGCATTTTCGAAAAGAGGACAACCGTGGGAATCCGCAGAGGTGTGATTTGCGCCCATCGCCCCAGATTTGTTTACCCAGACAGCCCTGCAAAGTCGGAAATGTGGGGAAAAAAACCCTTTTTCCGCACATTTCGCTCGCCGCACCCATCTAAACACGCCCCCCACAACACATGGCCTACCGTCCCGCGTTCCCACAGGTGTCCCGATGAAAACGGTACCTCACATGTGTGGGTGCACCTACCTGGCCGCCAAGGGGAAAGCCTAAAACACAAGTAACCCCAAGTCTGTTGGCAGAGGGAAATCTCAGACATTCTGCCGAGCGGCGCAACTTACAGATATGGGCCTCGGGTGTCCAAGCCACCGAGGAAAACAGGGAACCCCAGGCATTTTCGAAAAAAGGACACCCGTGGGAATCCGCAGAGGTGTGATTTGCGCCCATCGCCCCAGATTTTTTTACCCAGACAGCCCTGCAAAGTCGGAAATTTGGGGAAAAAAACGCTTTTTCCGCACATTTCGCTCGCCGCACCCATCGAAACACGCCCCCCACAACACATGGCCTACCGTCCCGCGTTCCCACAGGTGTCCTGATGAAAACGGTACCTCACATGTGTGGGTGCACCTACCTGGCCGCCAAGGGGAAAGCCTAAAACACAAGTAACCCCAAGTCTGTTGGCAGAGGGAAATCTCAGACATTCTGCCGAGCGGCGCAACTTACAGATATGGGCCTCGTGTGTCCAAGCCACCGAGGAAAACAGGGAACCCCAGGCATTTTCGAAAAGAGGACAACCGTGGGAATCCGCAGAGGTGTGATTTGCGGCCATCGCCCCAGATTTTTTTACCCAGACAGCCCTGCAAAGTCGGAAATGTGGGGAAAAAAACCCTTTTTCCGCACATTTCGCTCGCCGCACCCATCGAAACACGCCCCCCACAACACATGGCCTACCGTCCCGCGTTCCCACAGGTGTCCCGATGAAAACGGTACCTCACATGTGTGGGTGCACCTACCTGGCCGCCAAGGGGAAAGCCTAAAACACAAGTAACCCCAAGTCTGTTGGCAGAGGGAAATCTCAGACATTCTGCCGAGCGGCGCAACTTACAGATATGGGCCTCGGGTGTCCAAGCCACCGAGGAAAACAGGGAACCCCAGGCATTTTCGAAAAAAGGACACCCGTGGGAATCCGCAGAGGTGTGATTTGCGCCCATCGCCCCAGATTTTTTTACCCAGACAGCCCTGCAAAGTCGGAAATGTGGGGAAAAAACGCTTTTTCCGCACATTTCGCTCGCCGCACCCATCGAAACACGCCCCCCACAACACATGGCCTACCGTCCCGCGTTCCCACAGGTGTCCCGATGAAAACGGTACCTCACATGTGTGGGTGCACCTACCTGGCCGCCAAGGGGAAAGCCTAAAACACAAGTAACCCCAAGTCTGTTGGCAGAGGGAAATCTCAGACATTCTGCCGAGCGGCGCAACTTACAGATATGGGCCTCGGGTGTCCAAGCCACCGAGGAAAACAGGGAACCCCAGGCATTTTTGAAAAGAGGACACCCGTGGGAATCCGCAGAGGTGTGATTTGCGCCCATCGCCCCAGATTTTTTTACCCAGACAGCCCTGCAAAGTCGGAAATGTGGGGAAAAAAATGCTTTTTCCGCACATTTCGCTCGCCGCACCCATCGAAACACGCCCCCCACAACACATGGCCTACCGTCCCGCGTTCCCACAGGTGTCCCGATGAAAACGGTACCTCACATGTGTGGGTGCACCTACCTGGCCGCCAAGGGGAAAGCCTAAAACACAAGTAACCCCAAGTCTGTTGGCAGAGGGAAATCTCAGACATTCTGCCGAGCGGCGCAACTTACAGATATGGGCCTCGGGTGTCCAAGCCACCGAGGAAAACAGGGAACCCCATGCATTTTCGAAAAGAGGACACCCGTGGGAATCCGCAGAGGTGTGATTTGCGCCCATCGCCCCAGATTTTTTTACCCAGACAGCCCTGCAAAGTCGGAAGTGTGGGGGAAAAAACGCTTTTTCCGCACATTTCGCTCGCCGCACCCATCGAAACACGCCCCCCACAACACATGGCCTACCGTCCCGCGTTCGCACAGGTGTCCCGATGAAAACGGTACCTCACATGTGTGGGTGCACCTACCTGGCCGCCAAGGGGAAAGCCTAAAACACAAGTAACCCCAAGTCTGTTGTCCATTCTGCCGACCGGCGCAACTTACAGATATGGGCCTCGGGTGTCCAAGCCACCGAGGAAAACGGGGAACCCCATGCATTTTCGAAAAGAGGACACCCGTGGGAATCCGCAGAGGTGTGATTTGCGCCCATCGCCCCAGATTTTTTTACCCAGACAGCCCTGCAAAGTCGGAAATGTGGGGAAAAAAACGCTTTTTCCGCACATTTCGCTCGCCGCACCCATCGAAACACGCCCCCCACAACACATGGCCTACCGTCCCGCGTTCCCACAGGTGTCCCGATGAAAACGGTACCTCACATGTGTGGGTGCACCTACCTGGCCGCCAAGGGGAAAGCCTAAAACACAAGTAACCCCAAGTCTGTTGTCCATTCTGCCGAGCGGCGCAACTTACAGATATGGGCCTCGGGTGTCCAAGCCACCGAGGAAAACAGGGAACCCCTTGCATTTTCGAAAAGAGGACACCCGTGGGAATCCGCAGAGGTGTGATTTGCGCCCATCGCCCCAGATTTTTTTACCCAGACAGCCCTGCAAAGTCGGAAATGTGGGGAAAAAAACGCTTTTTCCGCACATTTCGCTCGCCGCACCCATCGAAACACGCCCCCCACAACACATGGCCTACCGTCCCGCGTTCCCACAGGTGTCCCGATGAAAACGGTACCTCACATGTGTGGGTGCACCTACCTGGCCGCCAAGGGGAAAGCCTAAAACACAAGTAACCCCAAGTCTGTTGTCAGAGGGAAATCTCCGACATTCTGCCGACCGGCGCAACTTACAGATATGGGCCTCGGGTGTCCAAGCCACCGAGGAAAACAGGGAACCCCATGCATTTTCGAAAAGAGGACACCCGTGGGAATCCGCAGAGGTGTGATTTGCGCCCATCGCCCCAGATTTTTTTACCCAGACAGCCCTGCAAAGTCGGAAATGTGGGGAAAAAAACGCTTTTTCCGCACATTTCGCTCGCCGCACCCATCGAAACACGCTGTGATGCTGGAAATGCATCTGAGGGACGGGGCCTCTGAATCCTTGTCCTTTTTCTGTTTTTACCGTGTGTTCTGTTATGTTTTCTGCCCCGGAGTCCGTGTGGGACTCCTGGCAGTGCAGCTCTCTTTTGGTTTGGTGAACAGACCCATGGGATACCCTTATGGCACCCATGGGTAGGGGTACAATCCTGTGCCCCTAGGGTATGTTTTTGGGCACCTGTGGGTGGCCCACAGAGCAGGGTATGGGCTGGTGGCAGCTCCATGCTGAATTTGACAGGTGCGCTGGGTATCCTCCCTTTTGGGATACCCAGGCCCTGCCATTGGGATCAGTTGATTCCTGATAGAAACAAGATGGCCCCTGTGGCCTCTTGCTTTCTATTGCCTGTTGTCTTGTTTTCCCAAAGTCCCGGGAAGCCCTGACTCTGTCCCTTCCCCCTGACTGGCTGTTGGGTGGAAGTTCCATGTATGGTATGGTGGTGAAGGCCCAGCTAGACTGGCTGGAGCCTTCCCAGTGTCTGTATGTTGTGGGTACCTCCTGTGGGTGGGACCTGGGTGAATGGAGTGTGTGACCAATATACACTCCTTGTTGTGGTTGTCTGGTTTCTGGCATGTGAGACAAAGACTGAGACAGCCCTGCCCGAAACTGGCCTGAATGCAGTGTGTAGTGTTGAATGGCTGGGTACTTGCCCCAATCCACATTCCTTGTTGTGAGTGTCTGGAAGGGAGGAGTGTGGCCTGAATGCACCGTGTGCCTGATTGGCTGACTGACTGCATGAATGCCCTGCAGTATGATTGGCTGCTGAGTGTGTGCCAGCAGCGTGGATGAGAGAGAGGATAGTATATCTGGGGACCTCTCACCACTGGAAAAGTGTTCAGAAGGGACCTTTGGTTGAGAAGCGACCATTGTGCTCCTACAGCAGCCAGGGAGCTGAGTCTCCACTCTACGAGTAACTGGAACTGCTGATCCTCGACGTCCAGCTGGAAGAAGAAGACTTGCTGTGGCATTTGCTTCGACCGATCCGAAGGCTGTCTAAATTCGTCGAGGGCTGACCCGAGAGAGGACCTGGTAAGGCGCCCTCTTCCCGTGCTCCGAGGGACCATCGAGCACCGCTCCATCTTCGCCGAAGCGCCCTGGAAGACAGGTCCTCGAAAGGCTGTCGACCCGAGACGGGACCGCGAGGAGATCGAAGTGAAGCACCCGGACATCGACCTCGTCGAAGTCCATTGCCGTCGACCAGGGTTCGCAGGTTTGTGTAACCGCTGGAGGCCCGTCGAAGTTGTGTTGCCCAGCCGTGGGAACCACTTGACGCTGTGCCGCCGACGACCGGAGCCGTCCGCTCCATTGCCGAAGAACATTCAATTGAAGGACTCTCTCGACCGCATCGTCGACCGCTTATCCTGCCGGAGAAAGTCGAGGCCGACCAACGCGCCGAGGAGAAACCTGCCGGTGGGTTTCCCGCCACCCAACGACCTCAAAGACTCAGACGACTCGACGCCCTTGCTGGGCTCCCGTCTCTACAATCTTTGCGGTCCAGAACTATTGTCATCGAGGTGCCCCGCACACCTCCGCCTTGCAGGACGCCGACGCCCCGATGCCGACGAGCACCGCTCGGACGAAGCTGCCGCCTCTTCGACATCGTTCCACCTCGTTTGTCGACGGACGTTCGACGCCCCGTGCCTCCCGCCTGAAAAGGAAGGCATTCAAGAAGGGCCGTCGATTCCCCGTCGCCGACCAAACGAGTCCCTCGACGTTAGTCGACTCCACCAGGTACATTGGGGGGGTAAAAACATTATAGAGGAAAATAAGACTTGCAGAGCAATACATGGACTGGGCTGGTGCTATATCTTTCTTTACAGGTTGCCCAGGTGGGGGGATCTCCACACAGAATTGTGCCTAGTGGTAGGGGTCAGTATTCTGCCTATTTGCTCAAACATCTTATTCCCTCTCTTCTCTCTATTGCTGGTTTCACTCTATTGGTCTGTGTGACATTGTACAGTATTGTTCATGCACTTCAATGAGATCTAGGGTGGTACCACTTTAGGATTGTAAATATTTGTCATTGTAGATTTTGCCGGAGTACAAAGTGAGTTATCATGATGAATGTACATAACCTTAACTATTGATTATATAAAGACTGTGTTCTAACCAATACAAAGTGTGGATATTCCTTTGTGGGGGCTTGGGGATACACTGTACTTAAGAACCAGCCTGCATCACCTCCTGAGAAGCTAGGCCTTGATTGCTCGACCATTGCTACCGAATAGAGAATCTTGGCTGGGGTCTCCTGTGCCTCTCCTCCACCATATAGGGAGTGGGAGTACAGACACCCCCCACCGGTCGTTGAGATCCGTTCTCTCACACTGGTGGCAAGCGGTGGGATGCTTATGGTTTTAAGAATCAGTGTATAACCGTGCCACTTACAAAGGATATTTGCCCTTTATTGAATTAAGGTTTAGTTGTGTACAAGGTAACTGCATTACAAACAATGGAGTCTATTGCGAATGGCAAATTAACTCGGATGAGCTTGGAGGCTCTTCAGAGTGCTTGTGAAGCTAGGGGGTTAGACTTTGTGGATAAGTCTAGGGCTGAGCTGATAGCTGCCCTGGTGGACTACCAGACTGATAGTGAAACTCTTGATGAGGGGGGAAATGCAACCGATGAGGACTCTGCCCCTGGGGTTTCAGCTGAATCTCTTTCTGGGAATGCCGCCATTCCTGCTGCCTCTGTTCCAAACTCCAGCAATTCCTTAGAACTTGAGTTATTGAGGATGAAATTGGCCTTTGAATACCGCAAGTTGGAAATAGATGCTGAGCTTAAGAAAGAGGAATTGGCTCAACAAGTGGAACTCAAAAATAAGGACCTTGAACTCAAGAGCCAGGACACTGAATGTCAGAGGATCCAGCTAGAGAAAGCTAGAGTGGAGACTTCAGCTAGATCCAGTGAGAGTGTCAGGTCCCCAGCCACCAAGTTTATGAAAGATTTGGTTGGTGTGTTTGTGGAGGGTTCGGATATCCTCCAATGGATTGAAGCGTTTGAAATGGCTTGTGAAATTCATGATGTGGATAAAAGAGATTGGGCGAAGTGTTTGTTAAGCAGAGTGCCTCAAACCGGGTATGACTGTATTCTGAAGCTGAGTGTGGAAGAAAGGGGTCAGTACGAGTGTATGAAGTCTGCTTTGATTGCCAAGTTCGGCAAGACACCTACCCAATACCTTAGAAGGTTCAGGGATTTTAAGAAAAAGGAGAATATGTCTTGGGTTGACTGGGTGAGTGCTGCGCACATGAACATGATGGGGTGGATCGATGGATACAAGGTTAAGACTTTTGTTGAATTGTCCCACCTCTTGTTTTTTGAGCATTTCTCTGAAGCCTGTTCACCAGAGCTGCGTCAGTATGTGGCTGACCAGAACATTTTGGACCCCTTTAAGCTGGCTAGGCTGGCTGACAAGTGGGTCTCCCACCGGGTGTCCCCTAAGGACTCCAGTGGGAAGGACAAGGATAAAGAGAAGGGGGCCTCTCAGAAGGCTGAGGAGCCCCCCAAGCAATCACAGTCGGGTAAACCAAAACCTTCCTCTCCTAAGACCCAAAAATCTAGTGGGGATAAGTCATCTGGGGGTGGGAATAAGAGTAGTGGTCCACCTGCTGCAAAGCAGGCTCCCAGTGGTTCCAGTACCGTACCTCGCACTCCTGGCGCTTGTTGGGACTGTGGGGCTCTGGATCACAAAAGGGGTGACCCCAAGTGTAAAGGTAAGGCACTTGGAGTACAGGCTGTCAGCCTGACCTACCCTTACCCCGTGTCTGAGGTGGAGGCCACTGTCCTCCCCTCCTCTGCCGGTATCACATTTGGTGCTCCGGTGGAGATTTCCTTAGTGTCCCTTGGGGCCTGGGACCAGTACGCGGAAGTACTGGCGACAATCCCACAGAACACCCGTAGGTTTTTGAGAAGTGTCCTCTTGAATGGCCAGCCTTCTACTGGTTTGAGAGACACGGGGGCAAGCATGACAGTGGTGGACAGGACCCTGCTCAGGCCAGAGGACTATGAAGGCGCTCCTCTGCAAACCACCAGGTTAGCTGGTGGGCCTCCCAAATTATCACCTGTAGCCTTAGTCACACTCATGATTGGCGACAAGACAGCGAAGCTTCCTGTCCTGGTTCAGGACAATGTCCCTGCTAACATTCTGTTAGGTAATGATCTAGTGGAGTTGGGGTTGATCTCGGATGGTCTTCCCCTGACTGCTGCTGCGGTCACTAGGTCACAGGTGACACCGGGTCTGGCTGTGAGTCAGGTACCCGAGCCAAAGGCGAGGCCTAAGGCAAGAAGAAGGAAGACCAAGAAGGCCACCTCTGTGGAGGGAACACCTTCTCTTCCTGCTGTTCGGACAGCACCCATTGGGATCCATGCTCCGGACGGGCTGGGTCCAGTGGAAAACCCAAACTCAACTCCTGTGGGAGAAGAGACAGAAGACTCTCCTGTGGGAGAGGTTCTTAACCCGGAGGATCATCCCGACCTTCAATGCTTGTTAGCTGAAGGGGGACCCTCCCGGGCGGACTTCTGTAAGGGACAGAGAGAGTGCCACTCTCTCGAGGGACTGAGGAAACAGGCCCTGGCCCAGGCACAAGGAGAGGTGCCTAGGAATTTCCGGATTTATTGGGAGGGTGAGCTCCTTGTTAGTGAGCCCACTAAGCCTGAACCTGGTGCCCGCAAGAGGTTGGTGGTACCCCAGGTTTACAGGCCCTTCCTACTGCAGTTGGCGCATGAGGTGCCCTTGGCTGGTCATCTTGGGACCAAGAAGACTAAGCAGAGGCTCTCTGCCCATTTCTACTGGCCACGGATGGGAGTAGAGGTGGAGTCCCACTGCAGGACCTGCCCAACTTGTCAGTTGTCTGGCAAGACTGGAGGCAGTGTCATTGCCCCACTGCAGCCATTACCAGTGGTTGGCACACCATTTGAGAGGGTGGGCATCGACATCGTCGGTCCCCTTGACCCTCCCACTTCAGGTGGACATCGGTTCATCCTGGTCTTGGTAGATCATGCCACCAGGTACCCTGAGGCAATACCCCTTCGGACTGTTACGGCCAAGGTGGTTGCCCGGGCTCTCCTGGGCATTTTCACCCGTGTTGGATTCCCCAAGGAGGTTGTCTCTGACAGAGGATCCAACTTCATGTCGAGTTACATGAAAACCATGTGGAAAGAGTGCGGGGTAACTTACAAGTTCTCCACCTCTTACCACCCCCAGACCAATGGTCTGGTTGAGAGATTTAACAAAACTCTCAAGGGCATGCTAGGTGCTTTGGAAGAGCCCCTAAGGAGGAAATGGGATCTCCTCCTGCCATGCCTGCTGTTTGCTTACAGAGAGGTACCTCAAGAGGGTGTTGGTTTCAGCCCCTTTGAGTTACTCTTTGGACATCCCGTGAGGGGGCCCCTCGCCTTGATCAGAGAAGGCTTGGAAGCCACCCCTCCCGGTCCCGCCAAGCAAGTGGGGGACTATGTGTTAGGCCTCAGGCGGAGGATGACACAAATGATGGGTCAAGCAACAGCAAACCTCAAGTCCAGCCAGGAATTGAAAAAGTACTGGCATGACCTGAAAGCTTCGCAAGTGGATTGGACTCCGGGACAGGAAATCCTTGTGATGGAGCCTACCAAGCCTAGAGCTTTGGCAGACAAGTGGACTGGACCCTTCAGGATCATCTCCAAGATGGGCGAAGTCAACTATCTGGTTGACATGGGAGCCCCTGGGGTAGCTCCTCAGCTATTCCATGTCAACAGGCTCAAGCCTTTCCACAGGCGAGCGGAGGTCTCATGTCTCTTGCTAGCTTCTGGGCAAGAAGAGGATGAGAGTGAGCCTCTCCCTGATTTGCTGCATAGCAACCCTCAGGATGGCTCCGTGGAGGGAGTACATCTCTCTCCAGATTTGACAACAGAGCAACAGAGGGCCTGTAGGGCTTTGCTCCAACAGTATGCCTCTCTGTTTTCACTGAAGCCAGGCCTTACACCGTGGTGTAAGCACGAAATTGACACTGGTGACAGTGTACCTGTCAAAAGCAGGTGCTACCGTATGTCAGATACCGTTAAGAACCACATCCAGGCTGAGGTCGCCAAGATGTTGGATCTGGGTGTTATTGAACCCTCAACCAGTCCCTGGTCCAGTCCAGTGGTCCTTGTCCCCAAGGCAAGTTCCCAGGCGGGTACCAAGGATTGGAGGTTCTGTGTGGACTACCGAGGAGTCAATGCCGTCACCAAGACTGACGCACACCCATTGCCCCGGGCTGATGAGCTCGTGGACACTATAGGTGCTGCCAAGTTTGTGAGCACCTTTGACCTCACTTCAGGCTATTGGCAAATAGCTCTGACGGACCATGCCAAGGAAAAGACGGCCTTCTCAACACCTGAGGGACTCTACCAGTTTAGGGTCATGCCTTTCGGGTTGAAGAATGCCCCTGCCACCTTCCAGAGATTGGTCAACCATGCGCTCAGTGGGCTGGAAGCCTTTTGTGTGGCTTACTTAGACGACATTGCCGTCTACAGTTCCACCTGGGAAGAGCATTTGACACATCTGGATAAGGTGTTGCAGGCCTTGAAAAGGGCTAACCTCACTATCAAGGCCACCAAGTGCCAGATAGCTCAGGGGAAAGTTACCTATCTTGGTCATGAGGTAGGAGGGGGTCAAATCCAACCTCTCGCCAGTAAAGTACAGGATGTACAGAACTGGGAGACTCCCACTACTCAAACCCAGGTGAGGGCCTTTTTGGGTCTCACTGGGTACTATCGCAATTTCATGGCAGACTATGGGACCATAGCTGCACCTCTGACCGCTCTAACTTCGCCCAAGCAGCCTAGGAAGGTTACTTGGACCGAAGACTGTCAGAGGGCCTTTGATGGCTTGAAAGAAAGTCTGTGTAGGGCACCTGTGTTGAGTGCGCCTGACTACAGCCGACCCTTTATCGTCCAGACGGATGCCTGCGACACCGGAATTGGAGCTGTCTTGTCCCAGTTAGATGACAAAGGGAGAGAACACCCTATCATATTCATCAGTAGACAACTCAAGGGTAGAGAGCTTAGGTGGGCTACTGTTGAAAAGGAGTGTTTTAGTATAGTTTGGAGCCTTAGGCGTTTTAGGCCCTACCTTACGGGGTCTACCTTCAAGGTCCAAACAGATCATAAGCCCCTGAAGTGGCTTATGCAGATGAGGGGTGAGAACCCGAAATTGCTCAGGTGGTCCATTAGCCTGCAAGGGCTAGACTTCACCATAGAGCACAGACCAGGGAAGAGTCACGATAATGCAGATGGCCTTTCCAGAAGGGGGGGCGACTGTGATGCTGGAAATGCATCTGAGGGACGGGGCCTCTGAATCCTTGTCCCTTTTCTGTTTTTACCGTGTGTTCTGTTATGTTTTCTGCCCCGGAGTCCGTGTGGGACTCCTGGCAGTGCAGCTCTCTTTTGGTTTGGTGAACAGACCCATGGGATACCCTTATGGCACCCATGGGTAGGGGTACAACCCTGTGCCCCTAGTGTATGTTTTTGGGCACCTGTGGGTGGCCCACAGAGCAGGGTATGGGCTGGTGGCAGCTCCATGCTGAATTTGACAGGTGCGCTGGGTATCCTCCATTTTGGGATACCCAGGCCCTGCCATTGGGATCAGTTGATTCCTGATAGAAACAAGATGGCCCCTGTGGCCTCTTGCTTTCTATGGCCTGTTGTCTTGTTTTTCCCAAAGTCCTGGGAAGCCCTGACTCTGTCCCTTCCCCCTGACTGGCTGTTGGGTGGAAGTTCCATGTATGGTATGGTGGTGAAGGCCCAGCTAGACTGGCTGGAGCCTTCCCAGTGTCTGTATGTTGTGGGTACCTCCTGTGGGTGGGACCTGGGTGAATGGAGTGTGTGACGAATATACACTCCTTGTTGTGGTTGTCTGGTTTCTGGCATGTGAGACAAAGACTGAGACAGCCCTGCCCGAAACTGGCCTGAATGCAGTGTGTAGTGTTGAATGGCTGGGTACTTGCCCCAATCCACATTCCTTGTTGTGAGTGTCTGGAAGGGAGGAGTGTGGCCTGAATGCACCGTGTGCCTGATTGGCTGACTGACTGCATGAATGCCCTGCAGTATGATTGGCTGCTGAGTGTGTGCCAGCAGCGTGGATGAGAGAGAGGATAGTATATCTGGGGACCTCTCACCACTGGAAAAGTGTTCAGAAGGGACCTTTGGTTGAGAAGCGACCATTGTGCTCCTACAGCAGCCAGGGAGCTGAGTCTCCACTCTACGAGTAACTGGAACTGCTGATCCTCGACGTCCAGCTGGAAGAAGAAGACTTGCTGTGGCATTTGCTTCGACCGATCCGAAGGCTGTCTAAATTCGTCGAGGGCTGACCCGAGAGAGGACCTGGCAAGGCGCCCTCTTCCCGTGCTCCGAGGGACCATCGAGCACCGCTCCATCTTCGCCGAAGCGCCCTGGAAGACAGGTCCTCGAAAGGCTGTCGACCCGAGACGGGACCGCCGAGGAGATCGAAGTGAAGCACCCGGACATCAACGTCGTCGAAGTCCATTGCCGTCGACCAGGGTTCGCAGGTTTGTGGAACCGCTGGAGGCCCGTCGAAGTTGTGTTGCCCAGCCGTGGGAACCACTTGACGCTGTGCCGCCGACGACCGGAGCCGTCCGCTCCATGGCCTAAGAACATTCAATTGAAGGACTCTCTCGACCGCATCGTCGACCGCTTATCCTGCCGGAGAAAGTCGAGGCCGACCAACGCGCCGAGGAGAAACCTGCCGGTGGGTTTCCCGCCACCCAACGACCTCAAAGACTCAGACGACTCGACGCCCTTGCTGGGCTCCTGTCTCTACAATCTTTGCGGTCCAGAACTATTGTCATCGAGGTGCCCCGCACACCTCCGCCTTGCAGGACGCCGACGCCCCGACGCCGACGAGCACCGCTCGGACGAAGCTGCCGCCTCTTCGACATCGTTCCACCTCGTTTGTCGACGGACGTTCGACGCCCCGTGCCTCCCGCCTGAAAAGGAAGGCATTCAAGAAGGGCCGTCGATTCCCCGTCGCCGACCAAACGAGTCCCTCGACGTTAGTCGACTCCACCAGGTACATTGGGGGGGTAAAAACATTATAGAGGAAAATAAGACTTGCAGAGCAATACATGGACTGGGCTGGTGCTATATCTTTCTTTACAGGTTGCCCAGGTGGGGGGATCTCCACACAGAATTGTGCCTAGTGGTAGGGGTCAGTATTCTGCCTATTTGCTCAAACATCTTATTCCCTCTCTTCTCTCTATTGCTGGTTTCACTCTATTGGTCTGTGTGACATTGTACAGTATTGTTCATGCACTTCAATGAGATCTAGGGTGGTACCACTTTAGGATTGTAAATATTTGTCATTGTAGATTTTGCCGGAGTACAAAGTGAGTTATCATGATGAATGTACATAACCTTAACTATTGATTATATAAAGACTGTGTTCTAACCAATACAAAGTGTGGATATTCCTTTGTGGGGGCTTGGGGATACACTGTACTTAAGAACCAGCCTGCATCACCTCCTGAGAAGCTAGGCCTTGATTGCTCGACCATTGCTACCGAATAGAGAATCTTGGCTGGGGTCTCCTGTGCCTCTCCTCCACCATATAGGGAGTGGGAGTACAGACACCCCCCACCGGTCGTTGAGATCCGTTCTCTCACATGCACCTACCTGGCCGCCAAGGGGAAAGCCTAAAACACAAGTAACCCCAAGTCTGTTGGCAGAGGGAAATCTCCGACATTCTGCCGAGCGGCGCAACTTACAGATATGGGCCTCGGGTGTCCAAGCCACCGAGGAAAACAGGGAACCCCATGCATTTTCGAAAAGAGGACACCCGTGGGAATCCGCAGAGGTGTGATTTGCGCCCATCGCCCCAGATTATTTTACCCAGACAGCCCTGCAAAGTCGGAAATGTGGGGAAAAAAACGCTTTTTCCGCACATTTCGCTCGCCGCACCCATCGAAACACGCCCCCCACAACACATGGCCTACCGTCCCGCGTTCCCACAGGTGTCCCGATGAAAACGGTACCTCACATGTGTGGGTGCACCTACCTGGCCGCCAAGGGGAAAGCCTAAAACACAAGTAACCCCAAGTCTGTTGTCAGAGGGAAATCTACGACATTCTGCCGACCGGCGCAACTTACAGATATGGGCCTCGGGTGTCCAAGCCACCGAGGAAAACAGGGAACCCCATGCATTTTCGAAAAGAGGACACCCGTGGGAATCCGCAGAGGTGTGATTTGCGCCCATCGCCCCAGATTTTTTTACCCAGACAGCCCTGCAAAGTCGGAAATGTGGGGAAAAAAACGCTTTTTCCGCACATTTCGCTCGCCGCACCCATCGAAACACGCCCCCCACAACACATGGCCTACCGTCCCGCGTTCCCACAGGTGTCCCGATGAAAACGGTACCTCACATGTGTGGGTGCACCTACCTGGCCGCCAAGGGGAAAGCCTAAAACACAAGTAACCCCAAGTCTGTTGTCCATTCTGCCGACCGGCGCAACTTACAGATATGGGCCTCGGGTGTCCAAGCCACCGAGGAAAACAGGGAACCCCATGCATTTTCGAAAAGAGGACACCCGTGGGAATCCGCAGAGGTGTGATTTGCGCCCATCGCCCCAGATTTTTTTACCCAGACAGCCCTGCAAAGTCGGAAATGTGGGGAAAAAAACGCTTTTTCCGCACATTTCGCTCGCCGCACCCATCGAAACACGCCCCCCACAACACATGGCCTACCGTCCCGCGTTCCCACAGGTGTCCCGATGAAAACGGTACCTCACATGTGTGGGTGCACCTACCTGGCCGCCAAGGGGAAAGCCTAAAACACAAGTAACCCCAAGTCTGTTGTCAGAGGGAAATCTCCGACATTCTGCCAACCGGCGCAACTTACAGATATGGGCCTCGGGTGTCCAAGCCACCGAGGAAAACAGGGAACCCCATGCATTTTCGAAAAGAGGACACCCGTGGGAATCCGCAGAGGTGTGATTTGCGCTCATCGCCCCAGATTTTTTTACCCAGACAGCCTGCAAAGTCGGAAATGTGGGGAAAAAAACGCTTTTTCCGCACATTTCGCTCGCCGCACCCATCGAAACACGCCCCCCACAACACATGGCCTACCGTCCCGCGTTCCCACAGGTGTCCCGATGAAAACGGTACCTCACATGTGTGGGTGCACCTACCTGGCCGCCAAGGGGAAAGCCTAAAACACAAGTAACCCCAAGTCTGTTGTCAGAGGGAAATCTCCGACATTCTGCCGACCGGCGCAACTTACAGATATGGGCCTCGGGTGTCCAAGCCACCGAGGAAAACAGGGAACCCCATGCATTTTCGAAAAGAGGACACCCGTGGGAATCCGCAGAGGTGTGATTTGCGCCCATCGCCCCAGATTTTTTTACCCAGACAGCCCTGCAAAGTCGGAAATGTGGGGAAAAAAACGCTTTTTCCGCACATTTCGCTCGCCGCACCCATCGAAACACGCCCCCCACAACACATGGCCTACCGTCCCGCGTTCCCACAGGTGTCCCGATGAAAACGGTACCTCACATGTGTGGGTGCACCTACCTGGCCGCCAAGGGGAAAGCCTAAAACACAAGTAACCCCAAGTCTGTTGTCCATTCTGCCGAGCGGCGCAACTTACAGATATGGGCCTCGGGTGTCCAAGCCACCGAGGAAAACAGGGAACCCCATGCATTTTCGAAAAGAGGACACCCGTGGGAATCCGCAGAGGTGTGATTTGCGCCCATCGCCCCAGATTTTTTTACCCAGACAGCCCTGGAAAGTCGGAAATGTGGGGAAAAAAACGCTTTTTCCGCACATTTCGCTCGCCGCACCCATCGAAACACGCCCCCCACAACACATGGCCTACCGTCCCGCGTTCCCACAGGTGTCCCGATGAAAACGGTACCTCACATGTGTGGGTGCACCTACCTGGCCGCCAAGGGGAAAGCCTAAAACACAAGTAACCCCAAGTCTGTTGTCAGAGGGAAATCTCCGACATTCTGCCGACCGGCGCAACTTACAGATATGGGCCTCGGGTGTCCAAGCCACCGAGGAAAACAGGGAACCCCATGCATTTTCGAAAAGAGGACACCCGTGGGAATCCGCAGAGGTGTGATTTGCGCCCATCGCCCCAGATTTTTTTACCCAGACAGCCCTGCAAAGTCGGAAATGTGGGGAAAAAAACGCTTTTTCCGCACATTTCGCTCACCGCACCCATCGAAACACGCCCCCCACAACACATGGCCTACCGTCCCGCGTTCCCACAGGTGTCCCGATGAAAACGATACCTCACATGTGTGGGTGCACCTACCTGGCCGCCAAGGGGAAAGCCTAAAACACAAGTAACCCCAAGTCTGTTGTCCATTCTGCCGACCGGCGCAACTTACAGATATGGGCCTCGGGTGTCCAAGCCACCGAGGAAAACAGAGAACCCCATGCATTTTCGAAAAGAGGACACCCGTGGGAATCCGCAGAGGTGTGATTTGCGCCCATCGCCCCAGATTTTTTTACCCAGACAGCCCTGCAAAGTCGGAAATATGGGGAAAAAAACGCTTTTTCCGCACATTTCGCTCGCCGCACCCATCGAAACACGCCCCCCACAACACATGGCCTACCGTCCCGCGTTCCCACAGGTGTCCCGATGAAAACGGTACCTCACATGTGTGGGTGCACCTACCTGGCCGCCAAGGGGAAAGCCTAAAACACAAGTAACCCCAAGTCTGTTGTCCATTCTGCCGACCGGCGCAACTTACAGATATGGGCCTCGGGTGTCCAAGCCACCGAGGAAAACAGGGAACCCCATGCATTTTCGAAAAGAGGACACCCGTGGGAATCCGCAGAGGTGTGATTTGCGCCCATCGCCCCAGATTTTTTTACCCAGACAGCCCTGCAAAGTCGGAAATGTGGGGAAAAAAACGCTTTTTCCGCACATTTCGCTCGCCGCACCCATCGAAACACGCCCCCCACAACACATGGCCTACCGTCCCGCGTTCCCACAGGTGTCCCGATGAAAACGGTACCTCACATGTGTGGGTGCACCTACCTGGCCGCCAAGGGGAAAGCCTAAAACACAAGTAACCCCAAGTCTGTTGTCCATTCTGCCGACCGGCGCAACTTACAGATATGGGCCTCGGGTGTCCAAGCCACCGAGGAAAACAGGGAACCCCATGCATTTTCGAAAAGAGGACACCCGTGGGAATCCGCAGAGGTGTGATTTGCGCCCATCGCCCCAGATTTTTTTACCCAGACAGCCCTGCAAAGTCGGAAATGTGGGGAAAAAAACGCTTTTTCCGCACATTTCGCTCGCCGCACCCATCGAAACACGCCCCCCACAACACATGGCCTACCATCCCGCGTTCCCACAGGTGTCCCGATGAAAACGGTACCTCACATGTGTGGGTGCACCTACCTGGCCACCAAGGGGAAAGCCTAAAACACAAGTAACCCCAAGTCTGTTGTCAGAGGGAAATCTCCGACATTCTGCCGACCGGCGCAACTTACAGATATGGGCCTCGGGTGTCCAAGCCACCGAGGAAAACAGGGAACCCCATGCATTTTCGAAAAGAGGACACCCGTGGGAATCCGCAGAGGTGTGATTTGCGCCCATCGCCCCAGATTTTTTTACCCAGACAGCCCTGCAAAGTCGGAAATGTGGGGAAAAAAACGCTTTTTCCGCACATTTCGCTCGCCGCACCCATCGAAACACGCCCCCCACAACACATGGCCTACCGTCCCGCGTTCCCACAGGTGTCCCGATGAAAACGGTACCTCACATGTGTGGGTGCACCTACCTGGCCGCCAAGGGGAAAGCCTAAAACACAAGTAACCCCAAGTCTGTTGTCCATTCTGCCGACCGGCGCAACTTACAGATATGGGCCTCGGGTGTCCAAGCCACCGAGGAAAACAGGGAACCCCATGCATTTTCGAAAAGAGGACACCCGTGGGAATCCGCAGAGGTGTGATTTGCGCCCATCGCCCCAGATTTTTTTACCCAGACAGCCCTGCAAAGTCGGAAATGTGGGGAAAAAAACGCTTTTTCCGCACATTTCGCTCGCCGCACCCATCGAAACACGCCCCCCACAACACATGGCCTACCATCCCGCGTTCCCACAGGTGTCCCGATGAAAACGGTACCTCACATGTGTGGGTGCACCTACCTGGCCACCAAGGGGAAAGCCTAAAACACAAGTAACCCCAAGTCTGTTGTCAGAGGGAAATCTCCGACATTCTGCCGACCGGCGCAACTTACAGATATGGGCCTCGGGTGTCCAAGCCACCGAGGAAAACAGGGAACCCCATGCATTTTCGAAAAGAGGACACCCGTGGGAATCCGCAGAGGTGTGATTTGCGCCCATCGCCCCAGATTTTTTTACCCAGACAGCCCTGCAAATTCGGAAATGTGGGGAAAAAAATGCTTTTTCCGCACATTTCGCTCGCCGCACCCATCGAAACACGCCCCCCACAACACATGGCCTACCGTCCCGCGTTCCCACAGGTGTCCCGATGAAAACGATACCTCACATGTGTGGGTGCACCTACCTGGCCGCCAAGGGGAAAGCCTAAAACACAAGTAACCCCAAGTCTGTTGTCCATTCTGCCGACCGGCGCAACTTACAGATATGGGCCTCGGGTGTCCAAGCCACCGAGGAAAACAGGGAACCCCATGCATTTTCGAAAAGAGGACACCCGTGGGAATCCGCAGAGGTGTGATTTGCGCCCATCGCCCCAGATTTTTTTACCCAGACAGCCCTGCAAAGTCGGAAATGTGGGGAAAAAAACGCTTTTTCCGCACATTTCGCTCGCCGCACCCATCGAAACACGCCCCCCACAACACATGGCCTACCGTCCCGCGTTCCCACAGGTGTCCCGATGAAAACGGTACCTCACATGTGTGGGTGCACCTACCTGGCCGCCAAGGGGAAAGCCTAAAACACAAGTAACCCCAAGTCTGTTGTCCATTCTGCCGACCGGCGCAACTTACAGATATGGGCCTCGGGTGTCCAAGCCACCGAGGAAAACAGGGAACCCCATGCATTTTCGAAAAGAGGACACCCGTGGGAATCCGCAGAGGTGTGATTTGCGCCCATCGCCCCAGATTTTTTTACCCAGACAGCCCTGCAAAGTCGGAAATGTGGGGAAAAAAACGCTTTTTCCGCACATTTCGCTCGCCGCACCCATCGAAACACGCCCCCCACAACACATGGCCTACCGTCCCGCGTTCCCACAGGTGTCCCGATGAAAACGGTACCTCACATGTGTGGGTGCACCTACCTGGCCGCCAAGGGGAAAGCCTAAAACACAAGTAACCCCAAGTCTGTTGTCCATTCTGCCGACCGGCGCAACTTACAGATATGGGCCTCGGGTGTCCAAGCCACCGAGGAAAACAGGGAACCCCATGCATTTTCGAAAAGAGGACACCCGTGGGAATCCGCAGAGGTGTGATTTGCGCCCATCGCCCCAGATTTTTTTACCCAGACAGCCCTGCAAAGTCGGAAATGTGGGGAAAAAAATGCTTTTTCCGCACATTTCGCTCGCCGCACCCATCGAAACACGCCCCCCACAACACATGGCCTACCATCCCGCGTTCCCACAGGTGTCCCGATGAAAACGGTACCTCATATGTGTGGGTGCACCTACCTGGCCACCAAGGGGAAAGCCTAAAACACAAGTAACCCCAAGTCTGTTGTCAGAGGGAAATCTCCGACATTCTGCCGACCGGCGCAACTTACAGATATGGGCCTCGGGTGTCCAAGCCACCGAGGAAAACAGGGAACCCCATGCATTTTCGAAAAGAGGACACCCGTGGGAATCCGCAGAGGTGTGATTTGCGCCCATCGCCCCAGATTTTTTTACCCAGACAGCCCTGCAAAGTCGGAAATGTGGGGAAAAAAACGCTTTTTCCGCACATTTCGCTCGCCGCACCCATCGAAACACGCCCCCCACAACACATGGCCTACCGTCCCGCATTCCCACAGGTGTCCCGATGAAAACGGTACCTCACATGTGTGGGTGCACCTACCTGGCCGCCAAGGGGAAAGCCTAAAACACAAGTAACCCCAAGTCTGTTGTCCATTCTGCCGACCGGCGCAACTTACAGATATGGGCCTCGGGTGTCCAAGCCACCGAGGAAAACAGGGAACCCCATGCATTTTCGAAAAGAGGACACCCGTGGGAATCCGCAGAGGTGTGATTTGCGCCCATCGCCCCAGATTTTTTTACCCAGACAGCCCTGCAAAGTCGGAAATGTGGGGAAAAAAACGCTTTTTCCGCACATTTCGCTCGCCGCACCCATCGAAACACGCCCCCCACAACACATGGCCTACCATCCCGCGTTCCCACAGGTGTCCCGATGAAAACGGTACCTCACATGTGTGGGTGCACCTACCTGGCCACCAAGGGGAAAGCCTAAAACACAAGTAACCCCAAGTCTGTTGTCAGAGGGAAATCTCCGACATTCTGCCGACCGGCGCAACTTACAGATATGGGCCTCGGGTGTCCAAGCCACCGAGGAAAACAGGGAACCCCATGCATTTTCGAAAAGAGGACACCCGTGGGAATCCGCAGAGGTGTGATTTGCGCCCATCGCCCCAGATTTTTTTACCCAGACAGCCCTGCAAATTCGGAAATGTGGGGAAAAAAATGCTTTTTCCGCACATTTCGCTCGCCGCACCCATCGAAACACGCCCCCCACAACACATGGCCTACTGTCCCGCGTTCCCACAGGTGTCCCGATGAAAACGATACCTCACATGTGTGGGTGCACCTACCTGGCCGCCAAGGGGAAAGCCTAAAACACAAGTAACCCCAAGTCTGTTGTCCATTCTGCCGACCGGCGCAACTTACAGATATGGGCCTCGGGTGTCCAAGCCACCGAGGAAAACAGGGAACCCCATGCATTTTCGAAAAGAGGACACCCGTGGGAATCCGCAGAGGTGTGATTTGCGCCCATCGCCCCAGATTTTTTTACCCAGACAGCCCTGCAAAGTCGGAAATGTGGGGAAAAAAACGCTTTTTCCGCACATTTCGCTCGCCGCACCCATCGAAACACGCCCCCCACAACACATGGCCTACCGTCCCGCGTTCCCACAGGTGTCCCGATGAAAACGGTACCTCACATGTGTGGGTGCACCTACCTGGCCGCCAAGGGGAAAGCCTAAAACACAAGTAACCCCAAGTCTGTTGTCCATTCTGCCGACCGGCGCAACTTACAGATATGGGCCTCGGGTGTCCAAGCCACCGAGGAAAACAGGGAACCCCATGCATTTTCGAAAAGAGGACACCCGTGGGAATCCGCAGAGGTGTGATTTGCGCCCATCGCCCCAGATTTTTTTACCCAGACAGCCCTGCAAAGTCGGAAATGTGGGGAAAAAAACGCTTTTTCCGCACATTTCGCTCGCCGCACCCATCGAAACACGCCCCCCACAACACATGGCCTACCGTCCCGCGTTCCCACAGGTGTCCCGATGAAAACGGTACCTCACATGTGTGGGTGCACCTACCTGGCCGCCAAGGGGAAAGCCTAAAACACAAGTAACCCCAAGTCTGTTGTCCATTCTGCCGACCGGCGCAACTTACAGATATGGGCCTCGGGTGTCCAAGCCACCGAGGAAAACAGGGAACCCCATGCATTTTCGAAAAGAGGACACCCGTGGGAATCCGCAGAGGTGTGATTTGCGCCCATCGCCCCAGATTTTTTTACCCAGACAGCCCTGCAAAGTCGGAAATGTGGGGAAAAAAATGCTTTTTCCGCACATTTCGCTCGCCGCACCCATCGAAACACGCCCCCCACAACACATGGCCTACCATCCCGCGTTCCCACAGGTGTCCCGATGAAAACGGTACCTCATATGTGTGGGTGCACCTACCTGGCCACCAAGGGGAAAGCCTAAAACACAAGTAACCCCAAGTCTGTTGTCAGAGGGAAATCTCCGACATTCTGCCGACCGGCGCAACTTACAGATATGGGCCTCGGGTGTCCAAGCCACCGAGGAAAACAGGGAACCCCATGCATTTTCGAAAAGAGGACACCCGTGGGAATCCGCAGAGGTGTGATTTGCGCCCATCGCCCCAGATTTTTTTACCCAGACAGCCCTGCAAAGTCGGAAATGTGGGGAAAAAAACGCTTTTTCCGCACATTTCGCTCGCCGCACCCATCGAAACACGCCCCCCACAACACATGGCCTACCGTCCCGCATTCCCACAGGTGTCCCGATGAAAACGGTACCTCACATGTGTGGGTGCACCTACCTGGCCGCCAAGGGGAAAGCCTAAAACACAAGTAACCCCAAGTCTGTTGTCCATTCTGCCGACCGGCGCAACTTACAGATATGGGCCTCGGGTGTCCAAGCCACCGAGGAAAACAGGGAACCCCATGCATTTTCGAAAAGAGGACACCCGTGGGAATCCGCAGAGGTGTGATTTGCGCCCATCGCCCCAGATTTTTTTACCCAGACAGCCCTGCAAAGTCGGAAATGTGGGGAAAAAAACGCTTTTTCCGCACATTTCGCTCCCCGCACCCATCGAAACACGCCCCCCACAACACATGGCCTACCATCCCGCGTTCCCACAGGTGTCCCGATGAAAACGGTACCTCACATGTGTGGGTGCACCTACCTGGCCACCAAGGGGAAAGCCTAAAACACAAGTAACCCCAAGTCTGTTGTCAGAGGGAAATCTCCGACATTCTGCCGACCGGCGCAACTTACAGATATGGGCCTCGGGTGTCCAAGCCACCGAGGAAAACAGGGAACCCCATGCATTTTCGAAAAGAGGACACCCGTGGGAATCCGCAGAGGTGTGATTTGCGCCCATCGCCCCAGATTTTTTTACCCAGACAGCCCTGCAAATTCGGAAATGTGGGGAAAAAAACGCTTTTTCCGCACATTTCGCTCGCCGCACCCATCGAAACACGCCCCCCACAACACATGGCCTACCGTCCCGCGTTCCCACAGGTGTCCCGATGAAAACGGTACCTCACATGTGTGGATGCACCTACCTGGCCGCCAAGGGGAAAGCCTAAAACACAAGTAACCCCAAGTCTGTTGTCCATTCTGCCGACCGGCGCAACTTACAGATATGGGCCTCGGGTGTCCAAGCCACCGAGGAAAACAGGGAACCCCATGCATTTTCGAAAAGAGGACACCCGTGGGAATCCGCAGAGGTGTGATTTGCGCCCATCGCCCCAGATTTTTTTACCCAGACAGCCCTGCAAAGTCGGAAATGTGGCGAAAAAAATGCTTTTTCCGCACATTTCGCTCGCCGCACCCATCGAAACGCGCCCCCCACAACACATGGCCTACCGTCCCGCGTTCCCACAGGTGTCCCGATGAAAACGGTACCTCACATGTGTGGGTGCACCTACCTGGCCGCCAAGGGGAAAGCCTAAAACACAAGTAACCCCAAATCTCTTGGCAGAGGGAAATCTCAGACATTCTGCCGAGCGGCGCAACTTACAGATATGGGCCTCGGGTGTCCAAGCCAGCGAGGAAAACAGGGAACCCCAGGCATTTTCGAAAAGAGGACACCCGTGGGAATCCGCAGAGGTGTGATTTGCGCCCATCGCCCCAGATTTTTTTACCCAGACAGCCCTGCAAAGTCTGAAATGTGGGGAAAAAAACGCTTTTTCCGCACATTTCACTCGCCGCACCCATCGAAACACGCCCCCCACAACACATGGCCTACAGTCCCGCGTTCCCACAGGTGTCCCGATGAAAACGGTACCTCACATGTGTGGGTGCACCTACCTGGCCGCCAAGGGGAAAGCCTAAAACACAAGTAACCCCAAGTCTGTTGTCAGAGGGAAATCTCAGACATTCTGCCGACCGGCGCAACTTACAGATATGGGCCTCGGGTGTCCAAGCCACCGAGGAAAACAGGGAACCCCATGCATTTTCGAAAAGAGGACACCCGTGGGAATCCGCAGAGGTGTGATTTGCGCCCATCGCCCCAGATTTTTTTACCCAGACAGCCCTGCAAAGTCGGAAATGTGGGGAAAAAAACGCTTTTTTCGCACATTTCGCTCGCCGCACCCATCGAAAAGCGCCCCCCACAACACATGGCCTACCGTCCCGCGTTCCCACAGGTGTCCCGATGAAAACGGTACCTCACATGTGTGGGTGCACCTACCTGGCCGCCAAGGGGAAAGCCTAAAACACAAGTAACCCCAAGTCTGTTGTCAGAGGGAAATCTCCAACATTCTGCCGACCGGCGCAACTTACAGATATGGGCCTCGGGTGTCCAAGCCACCGAGGAAAACAGGGAACCCCATGCATTTTCGAAAAGAGGACACCCGTGGGAATCCGCAGAGGTGTGATTTGCGCCCATCGCCCCAGATTTTTTTACCCAGACAGCCCTGCAAAGTCGGAAATGTGGGGAAAAAAACGCTTTTTCCGCACATTTCGCTCGCCGCACCCATCGAAACACGCCCCCCACAACACATGGCCTACCGTCCCGCGTTCCCACAGGTGTCCCGATGAAAACGGTACCTCACATGTGTGGGTGCACCTACCTGGCCGCCAAGGGGAAAGCCTAAAACACAAGTAACCCCAAGTCTGTTGGCAGAGGGAAATCTCAGACATTCTGCCGAGCGGCGCAACTTACAGATATGGGCCTCGGGTGTCCAAGCCACCGAGGAAAACAGGGAACCCCATGCATTTTCGAAAAGAGGACACCCGTGGGAATCCGCAGAGGTGTGATTTGCGCCCATTGCCCCAGATTTTTTTACCCAGACAGCCCTGCAAAGTCGGAAATGTGGGAAAAAAAACGCTTTTTCCGCACATTTCGCTCGCCGCACCCATCGAAACACGCCCCCCACAACACATGGCCTACCGTCCCGCGTTCCCACAGGTGTCCCGATGAAAACGGTACCTCACATGTGTGGGTGCACCTACCTGGCCGCCAAGGGGAAAGCCTAAAACACTAGTAACCCCAAGTCTGTTGTCCATTCTGCCGACCGGCGCAACTTACAGATATGGGCCTCGGGTGTCCAAGCCACCGAGGAAAACAGGGAACCCCATGCATTTTCGAAAAGAGGACACCCGTGGGAATCCGCAGAGGTGTGATTTGCGCCCATCGCCCCAGATTTTTTTACCCAGACAGCCCTGGAAAGTCGGAAATGTGGGGATAAAAACGCTTTTTCCGCACATTTCGCTCGCCGCACCCATCGAAACACGCCCCCCACAACACATGGCCTACCGTCCCGCGTTCCCACAGGTGTCCCGATGAAAACGGTACCTCACATGTGTGGGTGCACCTACCTGGCCGCCAAGGGGAAAGCCTAAAACACAAGTAACCCCAATTCTGTTGTCAGAGGGAAATCTCCGACATTCTGCCGACCGGCGCAACTTACAGATATGGGCCTCGGGTGTCCAAGCCACCGAGGAAAACAGGGAACCCCATGCATTTTCGAAAAGAGGACACCCGTGGGAATCCGCAGAGGTGTGATTTGCGCCCATCGCCCCAGATTTTTTTACCCAGACAGCCCTGCAAAGTCGGAAATGTGGGGAAAAAAACGCTTTTTCCGCACATTTCGCTCGCCGCACCCATCGAAACACGCCCCCCACAACACATGGCCTACCGTCCCGCGTTCCCACAGGTGTCCCGATGAAAACGGTACCTCACATGTGTGGGTGCACCTACCTGGCCGCCAAGGGGAAAGCCTAAAACACAAGTAACCCCAAGTCTGTTGGCAGAGGGAAATCTCCGACATTCTGCCGAGCGGCGCAACTTACAGATATGGGCCTCGGGTGTCCAAGCCACCGAGGAAAACAGGGAACCCCATGCATTTTCGAAAAGAGGACACCCGTGGGAATCCGCAGAGGTGTGATTTGCGCCCATCGCCCCAGATTTTTTTACCCAGACAGCCCTGCAAAGTCGGAAATGTGGGGAAAAAAACGCTTTTTCCGCACATTTCGCTCGCCGCACCCATCGAAACACGCCCCCCACAACACATGGCCTACCGTCCCGCGTTCCCACAGGTGTCCCGATGAAAACGGTACCTCACATGTGTGGGTGCACCTACCTGGCCGCCAAGGGGAAAGCCTAAAACACAAGTAACCCCAAGTCTGTTGTCAGAGGGAAATCTCCGACATTCTGCCGACCGGCGCAACTTACAGATATGGGCCTCGGGTGTCCAAGCCACCGAGGAAAACAGGGAACCCCATGCATTTTCGAAAAGAGGACACCCGTGGGAATCCGCAGAGGTGTGATTTGCGCCCATCGCCCCAGATTTTTTTACCCAGACAGCCCTGCAAAGTCGGAAATGTGGGGAAAAAACGCTTTTTCCGCACATTTCGCTCGCCGCACCCATCGAAACACGCCCCCCACAACACATGGCCTACCGTCCCGCGTTCCCACAGGTGTCCCGATGAAAACGGTACCTCACATGTGTGGGTGCACCTACCTGGCCGCCAAGGGGAAAGCCTAAAACACAAGTAACCCCAAGTCTGTTGTCCATTCTGCCGACCGGCGCAACTTACAGATATGGGCCTCGGGTGTCCAAGCCACCGAGGAAAACAGGGAACCCCATGCATTTTCGAAAAGAGGACACCCGTGGGAATCCGCAGAGGTGTGATTTGCGCCCATCGCCCCAGATTTTTTTACCCAGACAGCCCTGCAAAGTCGGAAATGTGGGGAAAAAAACGCTTTTTCCGCACATTTTGCTCGCCGCACCCATCTAAACACGCCCCCCACAACACATGGCCTACCGTCCCGTGTTCCCACAGGTGTCCCGATGAAAACGGTACCTCACATGTGTGGGTGCACCTACCTGGCCGCCAAGGGGAAAGCCTAAAACACAAGTAACCCCAAGTCTGTTGTCAGAGGGAAATCTCCGACATTCTGCCGACCGGCGCAACTTACAGATATGGGCCTCGGGTGTCCAAGCCACCGAGGAAAACAGGGAACCCCATGCATTTTCGAAAAGAGGACACCCGTGGGAATCCGCAGAGGTGTGATTTGCGCCCATCGCCCCAGATTTTTTTACCCAGACAGCCCTGCAAAGTCGGAAATGTGGGGAAAAAAATGCTTTTTCCGCACATTTCGCTCGCCGCACCCATCGAAACACGCCCCCCACAACACATGGCCTACCGTCCCGCGTTCCCACAGGTGGCCCGATGAAAACGGTACCTCACATGTGTGGGTGCACCTACCTGGCCGCCAAGGGGAAAGCCTAAAACACAAGTAACCCCAAGTCTGTTGTCCATTCTGCCGACCGGCGCAATTTACAGATATGGGCCTCGGGTGTCCAAGCCACCGAGGAAAACAGGGAACCCCATGCATTTTCGAAAAGAGGACACCCGTGGGAATCCGCAGAGGTGGATTTGCGCCCATCGCCCCAGATTTTTTTACCCAGACAGCCCTGGAAAGTCGGAAATGTGGGGAAAAAACGCTTTTTCCGCACATTTCGCTCGCCTCACCCATCGAAACACGCCCCCCACAACACATGGCCTACCGTCCCGCGTTCCCACAGGTGTCCCGATGAAAACGGTACCTCACATGTGTGGGTGCACCTACCTGGCCGCCAAGGGGAAAGCCTAAAACACAAGTAACCCCAAGTCTGTTGTCAGAGGGAAATCTCCGACATTCTGCCGACCGGCGCAACTTACAGATATGGGCCTCGGGTGTCCAAGCCACCGAGGAAAACAGGGAACCCCATGCATTTTCGAAAAGAGGACACCCGTGGGAATCCGCAGAGGTGTGATTTGCGCCCATCGCCCCAGATTTTTTTACCCAGACAGCCCTGCAAAGTCGGAAATGTGGGGAAAAAAACGCTTTTTCCGCACATTTCGCTCGCCGCACCCATCGAAACACGCCCCCCACAACACATGGCCTACCGTCCCGCGTTCCCACAGGTGTCCCGATGAAAACGGTACCTCACATGTGTGGGTGCACCTACCTGGCCGCCAAGGGGAAAGCCTAAAACACAAGTAACCCCAAGTCTGTTGTCCATTCTGCCGAGCGGCGCAACTTACAGATATGGGCCTCGGGTGTCCAAGCCACCGAGGAAAACAGGGAACCCCATGCATTTTCGAAAAGAGTACACCCGTGGGAATCCGCAGAGGTGTGATTTGCGCCCATCGCCCCAGATTTTTTTACCCAGACAGCCCTGGAAAGTCGGAAATGTGGGGAAAAAAACGCTTTTTCCGCACATTTTGCTCGCCGCACCCATCGAAACACGCCCCCCACAACACATGGCCTACCGTCCCGCGTTCCCACAGGTGTCCCGATGAAAACAGTACCTCACATGTGTGGGTGCACCTACCTGGCCGCCAAGGGGAAAGCCTAAAACACAAGTAACCCCAAGTCTGTTGTCAGAGGGAAATCTCCGACATTCTGCCGACCGGCGCAACTTACAGATATGGGCCTCGGGTGTCCAAGCCACCGAGGAAAACAGGGAACCCCATGCATTTTCGAAAAGAGGACACCCGTGGGAATCCGCAGAGGTGTGATTTGCGCCCATCGCCCCAGATTTTTTTACCCAGACAGCCCTGCAAAGTCGGAAATGTGGGGAAAAAAACGCTTTTTCCGCACATTTCGCTCGCCGCACCCATCGAAACACGCCCCCCACAACACATGGCCTACCGTCCCGCGTTCCCACAGGTGGCCCGATGAAAACGGTACCTCACATGTGTGGTTGCACCTACCTGGCCGCCAAGGGGAAAGCCTAAAACACAAGTAACCCCAAGTCTGTTGTCCATTCTGCCGACCGGCGCAACTTACAGATATGGGCCTCGGGTGTCCAAGCCACCGAGGAAAACAGGGAACCCCATTCATTTTCGAAAAGAGGACACCCGTGGGAATCCGCAGAGGTGTGATTTGCGCCCATCGCCCCAGATTTTTTTACCCAGACAGCCCTGCAAAGTCGGAAATGTGGGGAAAAAAACGCTTTTTCCGCACATTTCGCTCGCCGCACCCATCGAAACACGCCCCCCACAACACATGGCCTACCGTCCCGCGTTCCCACAGGTGTCCCGATGAAAACGGTAACTCACATGTGTGGGTGCACCTACCTGGCCGCCAAGGGGAAAGCCTAAAACACAAGTAACCCCAAGTCTGTTGGCCGAGGGAAATCTCAGACATTCTGCCGAGCGGCGCAACTTACAGATATGGGCCTCGGGTGTCCAAGCCACCGAGGAAAACAGGGAACCCCATGCATTTTCAAAAAGAGGACACCCGTGGGAATCCGCAGAGGTGTGATTTGCGCCCATCGCCCCAGATTTTTTTACCCAGACAGCCCTGCAAAGTCGGAAATGTGGGGAAAAAAACGCTCTTTCCGCACATTTCGCTCGCCGCACCCATCGAAACACGCCCCCCACAACACATGGCCTACCGTCCCGCGTTCCCACAGGTGTCCCGATGAAAACGGTACCTCACATGTGTGGGTGCACCTACCTGGCCGCCAAGGGGAAAGCCTAAAACACAAGTAACCCCAAGTCTGTTGTCCATTCTGCCGACCGGCGCAACTTACAGATATGGGCCTCGGATGTCCAAGCCACCGAGGAAAACAGGGAACCCCATGCATTTTCGAAAAGAGGACACCCGTGGGAATCCGCAGAGGTGTGATTTGCGCCCATCGCCCCAGATTTTTTTACCCAGACAGCCCTGCAAAGTCGGAAATGTGGGGAAAAAAACGCTTTTTCCGCACATTTCGCTCGCCGCACCCATCGAAACACGCCCCCCACAACACATGGCCTACCGTCCCGCGTTCCCACAGGTGTCCCGATGAAAACGGTACCTCACATGTGTGGGTGCACTGTGATGCTGGAAATGCATCAGAGGGACAGGGCCTCTGAATCCTTGTCCTTTTCTGCCTTTTATCGTGTGTTCTGTTATGTTTTCTGCCCAGGAGTCCATTTGGGACTCCTGGCAGTGCAGCTCTCTCTTTTGGTTTGGTGAACAGACCCACGGGATACCCTTATGGCACCCCTGGGTAGGGGTACAACCCTGTGCCCCTAGTGTATGTTTTTGGGCACCTGTGGGTGGCCCACAGAGCAGGGTATGGGCTGGTGGCAGCTCCATGCTGAATTGGACAGGTGCTCTGGGTGTCCTCCATTTTGGGATACCCAGGCCCTGCCATTGGGATCAGTTGATTCCTGATAGAAAACAAGATGGCCCCTGTGGCCTCTTGCTTTCTATTGCCTGTTGTCTTGTTTTTCCCAAAGTCCTGGGAAGCCCTGACTCTGTCCCTTCCCCCTGGCTGGCTGTTGGGTGGAAGTTCCATATATGGTGTTGTTGTGAAGGCCCAGCTAGACTGACTGGAGCCTTCCCTGTGACTGTATGTTGTGGGTACCTCCTGTGGGTGGGACCTGGGTGAATGGAGTGTGTGACCAATATGCACTTCTTGTTGTGGTTGTCTGGTTTCTGGCCTGTGAGACAAAGACTGAGACAGCCCTGCCCGAAACTGGCCTGAATGCAGTGTGTAGTGTTGAATGGCTGGGTACTTGTCCCAATCCACATTCCTTGTTGTGAGTGTCTGAAAGGGAGGAGTGTGGCCTGAATGCACTGTGTGCCTGATTGGCTGACTGACTGCATGAATGCCCTTCTGTGTGATTGGCTGCTGTGTGTGTGCCAGCAGTGTGGATGAGAGACAGAATAGTATATCTGGGGACCTCTCACCACTGGAAATTGTTCAGAAGCATTCAGAAGCTGAGTCTCCACTCAAGAGTAACTGGATTTGCTGATCCTCGACGTCCAGCTGGAAGAAGAAGACTTGCTGTGGCATTTGCTTCGACAAAAACTGAAGGTTGTCGAAATCGTCGAGGACTGACCCGAGAGAGGACCTGGCTAGGCGCCCTCTTCCCGTGCTCCGAGGGACCATCGAGCACCGCTGAATCTTCGCCGAAGCGCCCTGGAAGTCAGACCCTCGAAAGGCTGCCGACCCGAGACGGGACCGCCGAGGAGATCGAAGTGAAGCACCCGGACATCGACGCTGTCGAAGTCCATTGCCGTCGACCAGGGTTCGCAGGTCTGTGTAACCGCTGGAGGCCCGTCGAAGTTGTGTTGCCCAGCCGTGGGAACCACTTGACGCCGTGCCGCCGACGACCGGAGCCGTCCGCTCCTTGCCTAAGAACATTTGAATCGAAGGACTCTCTCGACCGCATCGTCGACCGCTTTTGTCCTGCCGGAGAAAGTCGAGGACGACCAACGCGCCGAGGAGAATCCGCCGGTGGGTTTCCCGCCACCTCACGACCCCAAAGACCCGAGCGACTCGACGCCCTTGCTGGGCCACCGTCATTCACAATCTTTGCGGTCCAGAACTAGTGTCGCCGAGGTGCCCCGCACGCCTCTTCCTCGCAGGACGCCGACGTCTCGATGCCGACGAGCACCGCTCGGATCGAAGCCTGCCGCCTCATCGACGCCGTTCTACCTTGTTTGTTGTCGGACGTTCGACGCCCCGTGTCTCCCGCTTGAAAGGGGAGGCATTCAAGAAGGGCCGTCGATTCCCCGACACCGAACACCGAGTTCTTCGACGCTTCTCGACGCCTCTCGACGATCCGTGACTCCTGCTTTAAAGGGGGTCATTCAAGAAGGATCTGTCGACGCCTCTTCGAAGAACTCGACTCCACCAGGTACATTGGGGGGGTAAAAACATTATAGGAGAGAAATAGACTATTGGACAATATATGGACTGGGCTGGTGTTATATCTCTTTATTTTACAGGTTGCCCAGGTGGGGGGATCTCCACACAGAACTGTGTCCAGTAGCAAGGGCCAGTATTCTGCCTATTGTTTCAACCCTCTGTTATCTCTCCTCTCTCTATTGCTGGTTTCCTTCTTATTGATCTGTGTGCCATTTTAACAGTATTGTGAATGCACTTTAATGAGGTCTAATATTAGTGGTACCACTTTAGAATTGTAGATATTTACCATTATTGATTTTCCTGAGCACAAAGTGCGTTATTGTGATAAGTGTACATATCCCTTGAATATTAATTATATAAAGACTGTGCTTTCAGTAATACAGTGTGTGGACATTCCTTTGTGGGGGCTTGGGGATACACTGTACTTAAGAACCAGCCTGCATCACCTCCTGAGAAGCTAGGCCTTGATTGCTCGTCCATTGCTACCGTAATAGAGAATCTTGGCTGGGGTCCTCTGTGCCTCTCCTCTACCATATAGAGAGCGGAAGTACAGACCCCCCACCGGTCTTTACAAGCTGGTGGCCAGCGGTGGGATGCTTATGGTTTTAAGACTCAGTGTATAACCGTGCCACTTACAAAATATCCGCACTTTTATTAGATTAAGGTTCGGGTGTGTTCCAAATAACTGCATTACAAGCAATGGAGTCCATTGCAAATGGTAAATTGACTCGGATGAGCTTAGAGGCTCTCCAGAGTGCTTGTGAAGCCAGGGAGTTAGACTTTGTGGATAAGTCTAGGGCTGAGCTGATAGCTGCCCTGGTGGATTACCAGACTGATGGTGAAACTCTTGATGAAGGGGGGGATGCAACCAGTGAGGACTCTGCCCCTGGGGTTGTCGCTGAATCTGTTTCTGGGAATGCCACCATTCCTGCTGCCTCTGTTCCAAACCCCAGCAATTCCATGGAACTTGAGTTATTAAGGATGAAATTGGCCTTTGAATATCGCAAGTTGGAAATAGAAGCTGAGCTTAAGAAAGAGGAGCTGGCACAGCAAGTGGAACTCAAGAATAGGGATCTTGCGCTCAAAGAAAAGGACACTGAATGTCAGAGAATCCAGTTAGAGAAAGCTCGAGTGGAGACTTCAGCTAGACCAATTGAGAGTGGCAGGTCCCCAGCCACCAAGTTTATGAAAGATTTGGTTGGTGTGTTTGTGGAGGGTTCAGATATCCTCCAATGGATTGAAGCGTTTGAAATGGCTTGTGCAATTCATGATGTAGATAAAAGAGATTGGGCTAAGTGTTTGTTAAGCAGAGTGCCTCAAACTGGATATGACTGTATTCTGAAGCTGAGTGTGGAAGAAAGGGGTCAGTATGAGTGTATGAAGTCTGCTTTGATTGCCAAGTTTGGCAAGACACCTGCCCAATACCTTAAAAGGTTCAGGGAATTTAAGAAAAGAGAGAATGGGCCTCATTACGACCCTGGCGGTAAGGGGTTAACGCCAGCGTTAGCTGCGCCGACCCCTTACCGCCAATTAAGAGGTCCCCTAGCGCCATGGTGCTTTTAACACCTGCTTTTAGCAGGTGTTAAAATCCATGGCGCTAAGGGACCATGGAGTTAATTACGCCACCGTAATTTACGGTGGCGTAATTAACGCCTTCCCCACTCCCATTATGCCCTATGGGGCAAAAATGGGAATGGGGAAGGGTAAATGGGGATTGGGGACTTACCGCCCCGCCGACCTCGGAATGGGGCGGTAAGTCCGCCAACCACCATGGCGTAAACGTAGTTTACGCCATGGTGGTAAAGTCACGGCCCAGGCGGTAACTTACCGCCTGGGTCGTAATGAGGCCCAATGTGTCTTGGGTTGACTGGGTGAGTACTGCGCACATGAACATGATGGGGTGGATTGATGGATACAAGGTGAAAACTTTTGTTGAGTTGTCCCACCTCTTGTTTTTTGAGCATTTTTCTGAAGCCTGTTCACCAGAGCTGCGTCAGTATGTGGCTGACCAGAACATTTTGGACCCCTTTAAGCTGGCTAGTGTAAAGAAGACCGGTGGGGGGGTCTGTACTTCTGCTCTCTATATGGTAGAGGGGAGGCACAGAGGACCCCAGCCAAGATTCTCTAATACGGTAGCGATGGGCGAGCAATCAAGGCCTAGCTTCTCAGGAGGTGATGCAGGCTGGTTCTTAAGTACAGTGTATCCCCAAGCCCCCACAAAGGAATGTCCACACACTGTATTACTGAAAACACAGTCTTTATATAATTAATATTCAAGGGTTATGTACACTTATCACAATAACGCACTTTGTGCTCAGGAAAATCAGCAATGGTAAATATCTACAATTCTAAAGTGGTACCACTAATATTAGACCTCATTAAAGTGCATTCACAATACTGTAGAAAACAATAGGCAGAATACTGGCCCTTGCTACTGGACACAGTTCTGTGTGGAGATCCCCCCACCTGGGCAACCTGCAAAATAAAGAGATATAACACCAGCCCAGTCCAGATATTGTTCAATAGTCTATTTCTCTCCTATAATGTTTTTACCCCCCCAATGTACCTGGTGGAGTCGAGTTCCTCGAAAAGGCGTCGACAAGCGTCGAGGGACTCGCTGTTCGGCGACGGGGAATCGACGGCCCTTCTTGAATGCCTTCCTTTTCAGGCGGGAGGCACGGGGCGTCGAACGTCCGTCGACAAACGAGGCCGAACGTTGTCGAAGAGGCGGCAGCTCCGTCCGAGCGGTGCTCGTCGGCGTCGGGGCGTCGGCGTCCTGCAAGGCGGAGGTGTGCGGGGCACCTCGATGACAATAGTTCTGGACCGCAAAGATTGTAGAGACGGGAGCCCAGCAAGGGCGTCGAGTCGTCCGAGTCTTTGGGGTCGTCGGGTGGCGGGAAACCCACCGGCAGGTTTCTCCTCGGCGCGTTGGTCGTCCTCGACTTTCTCCGGCAGGATAAGCGGTCGACGATGCGGTCGAGAGAGTCCTTCGATTGAATGTTCTTAGGCAATGGAGCGGACGGCTCCGATCGTCGGCGGCACGGCGTCAAGTGGTTCCCACGGCTGGGCACACAACTTCGACGGGCCTCCAGCGGTTACACAGACCTGCGAACCCTGGTCGACGGCAATGGACTTCGACGGCGTCGATGTCCGGGTGCTTCACTTCGATCTCCTCGGCGGTCCCGTCTCGGGTCGGCAGCCTTTCGAGGGTCTGACTTCCAGGGCGCTTCGGCGAAGATTCAGCGGTGCTCGATGGTCCCTCGGAGCACGGGAAGAGGGCGCCTAGCCAGGTCCTCTCTCGGGTCAGCCCTCGACAATTTCGACAACCTTCAGTTCCGTCGAAGCAAATGCCACAGCAAGTCTTCTTCTTCCAGCTGGACGTCGAGGATCAGCAAATCCAGTTACTCTTGAGTGGAGACTCAGCTTCTGAATGCTTCTGAACAATTTCCAGTGGTGAGAGGTCCCCAGATATACTATTCTGTCTCTCATCCACACTGCTGGCACACACACAGCAGCCAATCACACAGAAGGGCATTCATGCAGTCAGTCAGCCAATCAGGCACACAGTGCATTCAGGCCACACTCCTCCCTTTCAGACACTCACAACAAGGAATGTGGATTGGGACAAGTACCCAGCCATTCAACACTACACACTGCATTCAGGCCAGTTTCGGGCAGGGCTGTCTCAGTCTTTGTCTCTCATGCCAGAAACCAGACAACCACAACAAGGAGTGTATATTGGTCACACACTCCATTCACCCAGGTCCCACCCACAGGAGGTACCCACAACATACAGTCACTGGGAAGGCTCCAGTCAGTCTAGCTGGGCCTTTACAACAACACCATATATGGAACTTCCACCCAACAGCCAGTCAGGGGGAAGGGACAGAGTCAGGGCTTCCCAGGACTTTGGGAAAAACAAGATAACAGGCAATAGAAAGCAAGAGGCCACAGGGGCCATCTTGTTTCCTATCAGGAATCAACTGATTCCAATGGCAGGGCCTGGGTATCCCAAAATGGAGGACACCCAGAGCACCTGTCAAATTCAGCATGGAGCTGCCACCAGCCCATACCCTGCTCTGTGGGCCACCCACAGGTGCCCAAAAACATACACTAGGGGCACAGGGTTGTACCCCTACCCATGGGTGCCATAAGGGTATCCCATGGGTCTGTTCACCAAACCAAAAGAGAGCTGCACTGCCAGGAGTCCCTCATGGACTCCTGGGCAGAAAACATGACAGAACACACGGTAAAAACAGAAAAAGGACAAGGATTCAGAGGCCCTGTCCCTCAGATGCATTTCCGGCATCACAGTCGCCCCCCCCAGACTGAGGTGGAGGGTGCCTAATCTCCCACGGGATAGACACCCTCATCCAGACGGTCAACATACCTTCTGGAAAGGCCATCTGCATTATCGTGACTCTTCCCTGGTCTGTGCTCTATGGTGAAGTCTAGCCCTTGTAGGCTAATCGACCACCTGAGCAATTTCGGATTCTCACCCTTCATCTGCATAAGCCACTTCAGGGGCTTATGATCTGTTTGGACCTTGAAGGTGGACCCCGTAAGGTAGGGCCTAAAACGCCTAAGGCTCCAAACTATACTAAAACATTCCTTTTCAACAGTAGCCCACCTAAGTTCTCTACCCTTGAGTTGTCTACTGATGAATATGATAGGATGTTCTCTCCCTTTGTCATCTAACTGGGACAAGACAGCTCCAATTCCGGTGTCGCAGGCATCCGTCTGGACGATAAAGGGTCGGCTGTAGTCAGGCGCACTCAACACAGGTGCCCTACACAGACTTTCTTTCAAGCCATCAAAGGCCCTCTGACAGTCTTCAGTCCAATTAACCTTCCTAGGCTGTTTGGGTGAAGTTAGAGCTGTCAGGGGTGCAGCTATGGTTCCATAGTCTGCCATGAAATTGCGATAGTACCCAGTGAGGCCCAAAAAGGCTCTCACCTGGGTTTGAGTAGTGGGAGTCTCCCAGTTCTGTACGTCCTGTACTTTACTGGAGAGAGGTTGGATTTGACCCCCTCCTACCTCATGACCAAGATAGGTAACTTTCCCCTGAGCTATCTGGCACTTGGTGGCCTTGATAGTGAGGTTAGCCCTTTTCAAGGCCTGCAACACCTTATCCAGATGTGTCAAATGCTCTTCCCAGGTGGAACTGTAGACGGCAATGTCGTCTAAGTAAGCCACACAAAAGGCTTCCAGCCCACTGAGCGCATGGTTGACCAATCTCTGGAAGGTGGCAGGGGCATTCTTCAACCCAAAGGGCATGACCCTAAACTGGTAGAGTCCCTCAGGTGTGGAGAATGCCGTCTTTTCCTTGGCATGGTCCGTCAGAGCTATTTGCCAATAGCCTGAGGTAAGGTCAAAGGTGCTCACAAATTTGGCAGCACCTATAGTGTCCACGAGCTCATCAGCCCTGGGCAATGGGTGCGCGTCAGTTTTGGTGACGGCATTGACTCCTCGGTAGTCCACACAGAACCTCCAATCCTTGGTACCCGCCGGGGAACTTGCCTTGGGGACAAGGACCACTGGACTGGACCAGGGACTGGTGGAGGGTTCAATAACACCCAGATCCAACATCTTGGCGACCTCAGCCTGGATGTGGTTTTTGACGGTATCTGACATACGATAGCTCCTGCTTTTGACAGGCACACTGTCACCAGTGTCAATTTCGTGCTTACACCACGGTGTAAGGCCCGGTGTCAGTGAAAACAGAGGGGCATACTGCTGGAGCAAAGCCCGGCAGGCCCTCTGCTGCTCTGTTGTCAAATCGGGAGAGAGTTGTACTCCCTCCACTGAGCCATCCTGAGGGTTGCTATGCAGCAAATCAGGAAGGGGCTCACTCTCATCCTCTTCTTGCCCTGAAGCTAGCAAGAGACATGAGACCTCTGCTCGCCTGTGGAAAGGCTTGAGCCTGTTGACATGGAATACCTGGGGGGCTACCCCAGAGGCTCCCATGTCCACCAGATAATTGACTTCGCCCATCTTGGAGATGATCCTGAAGGGTCCAGTCCACTTGTCTGCCAAAGCTCTAGGCTTGGTAGGCTCCATCACAAGGATTTCCTGTCCCGGAGTCCAATCCACTTGCGAAGCTTTCAGGTCATGCCAGTACTTATTCAATTCCTGGCTGGCCTTGAGATTTGCTGTTGCCTGACCCATCATTTGTGTCATCCTCCGCCTGAGGCCTAACACATAGTCCCCCACTTGCTTGGCGGGACCTGGAGGGGTGGCTTCCAAGCCTTCTCGGATCAAGGCGAGGGGCCCCCTCACGGGATGTCCAAAGAGTAACTCAAAGGGGCTGAAACCAACACCCTCTTGAGGTACCTCTCTGTAAGCAAACAGCAGGCATGGCAGGAGGAGATCCCATTTCCTCCTTAGGGGCTCTTCCAAAGCACCTAGCATGCCCTTGAGAGTTTTGTTAAATCTCTCAACCAGACCATTGGTCTGGGGGTGGTAAGAGGTGGAGAACTTGTAGGTTACCCCGCACTCTTTCCACATGGTTTTCATGTAACTAGACATGAAGTTGGATCCTCGGTCAGAGACAACCTCCTTGGGGAATCCAACACGGGTGAAAATGCCCAGGAGAGCCCTGGCAACCACCTTGGCAGTAACAGTCCGAAGGGGTATTGCCTCAGGGTACCTGGTGGCATGATCTACCAAGACCAGGATGAACCGATGTCCACCTGAAGTGGGAGGGTCAAGGGGACCGACGATGTCGATGCCCACCCTCTCAAATGGGGTGCCAACCACTGGTAATGGCTGCAGTGGGGCAATGACCCTGCCTCCAGTCTTGCCAGACAACTGACAAGTTGGGCAGGTCCTGCAGTGGGACTCCACCTCTACTCCCATCCGTGGCCAGTAGAAATGGGCAGAGAGCCTCTGCTTAGTCTTCTTGGTCCCAAGATGACCAGCCAAGGGCACCTCATGCGCCAACTGCAGTAGGAAGGGCCTGTAAACCTGGGGTACCACCAACCTCTTGCGGGCACCAGGTTCGGGCTTAGTGGGCTCACTAACAAGGAGCTCACCCTCCCAATAAATCTTGAATGTCCTAGGCACTTCACCTTGTGCCTGGGACAGGGCCTGTTTCCTCAGGCCCTCGAGAGAGTGGCACTCTCTCTGTCCCTTACAGAAGTCTGCCCGGGAGGGTCCCCCTTCAGCTAACAAGCATTGAAGGTCGGGATGATCCTCCGGGTTGAGAACCTCTCCCACAGGAGAGTCTTCTGTCTCTTCTCCCACAGGAGTTGAGTTTGGGTTTTCCGCTGGACCCAGCCCGTCCGGAGCATGGATCCCATTGGGTGCTGTCGGAACAGCAGGAAGAGAAGGTGTTCCCTCCACAGAGGTGGCCTTCTTGGTCTTCCTTCTTCTTGCCTTAGGCCTCGCCTTTGGCTCGGATACCTGACTCACAGCCAGACCCGGTGTCACCTGTGACCTAGTGACTGCAGCAGCAGTCATGGGAAGACCATCCGAGATCAACCCCAACTCTACTAGATCATTTCCTAACAGAATGTTAGCAGGGACATTGTCCTGAACCAGGACAGGAAGCTTTGCTGTCTTGTCTCCAATCATGAGTGTGACTAGGGCTACAGGCGATAATTTGGGAGGCCCACCAGCTAACCTGGTGGTTCTCAGAGGAGCACCTACATAGTCCTCTGGCTTGAGCAGGGTCCTGTCCACCACTGTCATGCTTGCCCCAGTGTCTCTCAAACCAGTAGAAGGCTGGCCATTCAAGAGGACACTTCTCAAAAACCTACGGGTGTTCTGCGGGATAGTTGCCAGTACTTCTGCGTACTGGTCCCAGGCCCCAAGGGACACTAAGGAAATCTCTACCGGAGCACCAAATGTGATTCCTGTAGAGGAGGGGAGGACAGTGGCCTCCACCTCAGCCACGGGGTAAGGGTAGGTCAGGCTGACAGCCTGTACTCCAAGTGCCTTACCTTTACACTTGGGGTCACCCCTTTTGTGATCCAGAGCCCCACAATCCCAACAAGTGCCAGGAGTGCGGGGTACGGTACTGGAACCACTGGGAACCTGCTTTGCAGCAGGTGGACCACTACTCTTATTCCCACCCACAGAGGACTTATCCCCACCAGATTTTTGGGTCTTAGGAGAGGAAGGTTTTGGTTTACCCGACTGTGATTGCTTTTGGGACTCCTCAGCTTTCTGAGAGGTCCCCTTTTCTTTGTCCTTGTCCTTCCCACTGGAGTCCTTAGGGGACACCCGGTGGGAGACCCACTTGTCAGCCAACCTAGCCAGCTTAAAGGGGTCCAAAATGTTCTGGTCAGCCACATACTGACGCAGCTCTGGTGAACAGGCTTCAGAAAAATGCTCAAAAAACAAGAGGTGGGACAACTCAACAAAAGTTTTCACCTTGTAACCGTCAATCCACCCCATCATGTTCATGTGCGCAGTACTCACCCAGTCAACCCAAGACACATTCTCTCTTTTCTTAAAATCCCTGAACCTTTTAAGGTATTGGGTAGGTGTCTTGCCAAACTTGGCAATCAAAGCAGACTTCATACACTCATACTGACCCCTTTCCTCCACACTCAGCTTCAGAATACAGTCATATCCAGTTTGAGGCACTCTGCTTAACAAACACTTAGCCCAATCTCTTTTATCTACATCATGAATTGCACAAGCCATTTCAAACGCTTCAATCCATTGGAGGATATCTGAACCCTCCACAAACACACCAACCAAATCTTTCATAAACTTGGTGGCTGGGGACCTGCCACTCTCAATTGGTCTAGCTGAAGTCTCCACTCTAGCTCTCTCTAGCTGGATTCTCTGACATTCAGTGTCCTTGTCTTTGAGCGCAAGATCCCTATTCTTGAGTTCCACTTGCTGTGCCAGCTCCTCTTTCTTAAGCTCAGCTTCTATTTCCAACTTGCGATATTCAAAGGCCAATTTCATCCTTAATAACTCAAGTTCCATGGAATTGCTGGGGTTTGGAACAGAGGCAGCAGGAATGGTGGCATTCCCAGAAACAGATTCAGCGACAACCCCAGGGGCAGAGTCCTCACTGGTTGCATCCCCCCCTTCATCAAGGGTTTCACCATCAGTCTGGTAGTCCACCAGGGCAGCTATCAGCTCAGCCCTAGACTTATCCACAAAGTCCAACTCCCTGGCTTCACAAGCACTCTGGAGAGCCTCTAAGCTCATCCGAGTCAATTTACCATTTGCAATGGGCTCCATTGCCTGTAATGCAGTTATTTGGTACACACCCAAACCTTAATCTAATAAAGTGCGGATATTTTGTAAGTGGCACGGTTATACACTGAGTCTTAAAACCATAAGCATCCCACCGCTGCCACCAGCTTTGTAAAGAAGACCGGTGGGGGGGTCTGTACTTCTGCTCTCTATATGGTAGAGGGGAGGCACAGAGGACCCCAGCCAAGATTCTCTAATACGGTAGCGATGGGCGAGCAATCAAGGCCTAGCTTCTCAGGAGGTGATGCAGGCTGGTTCTTAAGTACAGTGTATCCCCAAGCCCCCACAAAGGAATGTCCACACACTGTATTACTGAAAACACAGTCTTTATATAATTAATATTCAAGGGTTATGTACACTTATCACAATAACGCACTTTGTGCTCAGGAAAATCAGCAATGGTAAATATCTACAATTCTAAAGTGGTACCACTAATATTAGACCTCATTAAAGTGCATTCACAATACTGTAGAAATGGCACACAGATCAATAAGAAGGAAACCAGCAATAGAGAGAGGAGAGATAACAGAGGGTTGAAACAATAGGCAGAATACTGGCCCTTGCTACTGGACACAGTTCTGTGTGGAGATCCCCCCACCTGGGCAACCTGCAAAATAAAGAGATATAACACCAGCCCAGTCCAGATATTGTTCAATAGTCTATTTCTCTCCTATAATGTTTTTACCCCCCCAATGTACCTGGTGGAGTCGAGTTCCTCGAAAAGGCGTCGACAAGCGTCGAGGGACTCGCTGTTCGGCGACGGGGAATCGACGGCCCTTCTTGAATGCCTTCCTTTTCAGGCGGGAGGCACGGGGCGTCGAACGTCCGTCGACAAACGAGGCCGAACGTTGTCGAAGAGGCGGCAGCTCCGTCCGAGCGGTGCTCGTCGGCGTCGGGGCGTCGGCGTCCTGCAAGGCGGAGGTGTGCGGGGCACCTCGATGACAATAGTTCTGGACCGCAAAGATTGTAGAGACGGGAGCCCAGCAAGGGCGTCGAGTCGTCCGAGTCTTTGGGGTCGTCGGGTGGCGGGAAACCCACCGGCAGGTTTCTCCTCGGCGCGTTGGTCGTCCTCGACTTTCTCCGGCAGGATAAGCGGTCGACGATGCGGTCGAGAGAGTCCTTCGATTGAATGTTCTTAGGCAATGGAGCGGACGGCTCCGATCGTCGGCGGCACGGCGTCAAGTGGTTCCCACGGCTGGGCACACAACTTCGACGGGCCTCCAGCGGTTACACAGACCTGCGAACCCTGGTCGACGGCAATGGACTTCGACGGCGTCGATGTCCGGGTGCTTCACTTCGATCTCCTCGGCGGTCCCGTCTCGGGTCGGCAGCCTTTCGAGGGTCTGACTTCCAGGGCGCTTCGGCGAAGATTCAGCGGTGCTCGATGGTCCCTCGGAGCACGGGAAGAGGGCGCCTAGCCAGGTCCTCTCTCGGGTCAGCCCTCGACAATTTCGACAACCTTCAGTTCCGTCGAAGCAAATGCCACAGCAAGTCTTCTTCTTCCAGCTGGACGTCGAGGATCAGCAAATCCAGTTACTCTTGAGTGGAGACTCAGCTTCTGAATGCTTCTGAACAATTTCCAGTGGTGAGAGGTCCCCAGATATACTATTCTGTCTCTCATCCACACTGCTGGCACACACACAGCAGCCAATCACACAGAAGGGCATTCATGCAGTCAGTCAGCCAATCAGGCACACAGTGCATTCAGGCCACACTCCTCCCTTTCAGACACTCACAACAAGGAATGTGGATTGGGACAAGTACCCAGCCATTCAACACTACACACTGCATTCAGGCCAGTTTCGGGCAGGGCTGTCTCAGTCTTTGTCTCTCATGCCAGAAACCAGACAACCACAACAAGGAGTGTATATTGGTCACACACTCCATTCACCCAGGTCCCACCCACAGGAGGTACCCACAACATACAGTCACTGGGAAGGCTCCAGTCAGTCTAGCTGGGCCTTTACAACAACACCATATATGGAACTTCCACCCAACAGCCAGTCAGGGGGAAGGGACAGAGTCAGGGCTTCCCAGGACTTTGGGAAAAACAAGATAACAGGCAATAGAAAGCAAGAGGCCACAGGGGCCATCTTGTTTCCTATCAGGAATCAACTGATTCCAATGGCAGGGCCTGGGTATCCCAAAATGGAGGACACCCAGAGCACCTGTCAAATTCAGCATGGAGCTGCCACCAGCCCATACCCTGCTCTGTGGGCCACCCACAGGTGCCCAAAAACATACACTAGGGGCACAGGGTTGTACCCCTACCCATGGGTGCCATAAGGGTATCCCATGGGTCTGTTCACCAAACCAAAAGAGAGCTGCACTGCCAGGAGTCCCTCATGGACTCCTGGGCAGAAAACATGACAGAACACACGGTAAAAACAGAAAAAGGACAAGGATTCAGAGGCCCTGTCCCTCAGATGCATTTCCGGCATCACAGCTAGGTTGGCTGACAAGTGGGTCTCCCATCGGGTGTCCCCTAAGGACTCCAGTGGGAAGGACAAGGACAAAGAAAAGGGGGCCTCTCAGAAAGCTGAGGAGTCCCAAAAGCAGTCACAGTCGGGTAAACCAAAACCTTCCTCTCCTAAGACCCAAAAATCTAGTGGGGATAAGTCCTCTGTGGGTGGGAATAAGAGTAGTGGTCCACCTGCTGCAAAGCAGGTTCCCAGTGGTTCCAGTACCGTACCCCCCACTCCTGGCACTTGTTGGGATTGTGGGGCTCTGGATCACAAAAGGGGTGACCCCAAGTGTAAAGGTAAGGCACTTGGAGTACAGGCTGTCAGCCTGACCTACCCTTACCCCGTGTCTGAGGTGGAGGCCACTGTCCTCCCCTCCTCTACAGGAATCACATTTGGTGCTCCGGTAGAGATTTCCTTAGTGTCCCTTGGGGCCTGGGACCAGTACGCAGAAGTACTGGCGACTATCCCACAGAACACCCGTAGGTTTTTGAGAAGTGTCCTCTTGAATGGCCAGCCTTCTACTGGTTTGAGAGACACTGGGGCAAGCATGACAGTGGTGGACAGGACCCTGCTCAAGCCAGAGGACTATGAAGGTGCTCCTCTGCAAACCACCAGATTAGCTGGTGGGCCTCCCAAATTATCACCTGTAACCTTAGTCACACTCATGATTGGCGACAAGACAGCAAAGCTTCCTGTCCTGGTTCAGGACAATGTCCCTGCTAACATTCTGTTAGGTAATGATCTAGTAGAGTTGGGGTTGATCTCGGATGGTCTTCCCATGACTGCTGCTGCAGTCACTAGGTCACAGGTGACACCGGGTCTGGCTGTGAGTCAGGTACCCGAGCCAAAGGCGAGGCCTAAGGCAAGAAGAAGGAAGACTAAGAAGGCCACCTCTGTGGAGGGAACACCTTCTCTTCCTGCTGTTCCGACAGCACCCATTGGGATCCATGCTCCGGACGGGCTGGGTCCAGTGGAAAACCCAAACTCAACTCCTGTGGGAGAAGAGGCAGAAGACTCTCCTGTGGGAGAGGTTCTTAACCCGGAGGAGCACCCCGACCTTCAATGCTTGTTAGCTGAAGGGGGACCCTCCCGGGCAGACTTCTGTAAAGGACAGAGAGAGTGCCACTCTCTCGAGGGTCTGAGGAAACAGGCCCTGTCCCAGGCACAAGGTGAAGTGCCTAGGACATTCAAGATTTATTGGGAGGGTGAGCTCCTTGTTAGTGAGCCCACTAAGCCTGAACCTGGTGCCCGCAAGAGGTTGGTGGTACCCCAGGTTTACAGGCCCTTCCTACTGCAGTTGGCGCATGAGGTGCCCTTGGCTGGTCATCTTGGGACCAAGAAGACTAAGCAGAGGCTCTCTGCCCATTTCTACTGGCCACGGATGGGGGTAGAGGTGGAGTCCCACTGCAGGACCTGCCCCACTTGTCAGTTGTCTGGCAAGACTGGAGGCAGGATCATTGCCCCACTGCAGCCATTACCAGTGGTTGGCACACCATTTGAGAGGGTGGGCATCGACATCGTCGGTCCCCTTGACCCTCCCACTTCAGGTGGACATCGGTTCATCCTGGTCTTGGTAGATCATGCCACCAGGTACCCTGAGGCAATACCCCTTCGGACTGTTACTGCCAAGGTGGTTGCCAGGGCTCTCCTGGGCATTTTCACCCGTGTTGGATTCCCCAAGGAGGTTGTCTCTGACAGAGGATCCAACTTCATGTCTAGTTACATGAAAACCATGTGGAAAGAGTGCGGGGTAACCTACAAGTTCTCCACCTCTTACCACCCCCAGACCAATGGTCTGGTTGAGAGATTTAACAAAACTCTCAAGGGCATGCTAGGTGCTTTGGAAGAGCCCCTAAGGAGGAAATGGGATCTCCTCCTGCCATGCCTGCTGTTTGCTTACAGAGAGGTACCTCAAGAGGGTGTTGGTTTCAGCCCCTTTGAGTTACTCTTTGGACATCCCCTGAGGGGGCCCCTCGCCTTGATCCGAGAAGGCTTGGAAGCCACCCCTCCAGGTCCCGCCAAGCAAGTGGGGGACTATGTGTTAGGCCTCAGGCGGAGGATGACACAAATGATGGGTCAGGCAACAGCAAATCTCAAGGCCAGCCAGGAATTGAACAAGTACTGGCATGACCTGAAAGCTTCGCAAGTGGATTGGACTCCGGGACAGGAAATCCTTGTGATGGAGCCTACCAAGCCTAGAGCTTTGGCAGACAAGTGGACTGGACCCTTCAGGATCATCTCCAAGATGGGCGAAGTCAATTATCTGGTTGACATGGGAGCCTCTGGGGTAGCCCCCCAGGTATTCCATGTCAACAGGCTCAAGCCTTTCCACAGGCGAGCAGAGGTCTCATGTCTCTTGCTAGCTTCAGGGCAAGAGGAGGATGAGAGTGAGCCCCTTCCTGATTTGCTGCATAGCAACCCTCAGGATGGCTCAGTGGAGGGAGTACAACTCTCTCCAGATTTGACAACAGAGCAGCAGAGGGCCTGCAGGGCTTTGCTCCAGCAGTATGCCTCTCTGTTTTCACTGACACCGGGCCTTACACCGTGGTGTAAGCACGAAATTGACACTGGTGACAGCGTGCCTGTCAAGAGCAGGAGCTATCGTATGTCAGATACCGTCAAAAACCACATCCAGGCTGAGGTCGCCAAGATGTTGGATCTGGGTGTTATTGAACCCTCAACCAGTCCCTGGTCCAGTCCAGTGGTCCTTGTCCAGTGGTCCTTGTCCCCAAGGCAAGTTCCCAGGCGGGTACCAAGGATTGGAGGTTCTGTGTGGACTACCGAGGAGTCAATGCCGTCACCAAAACTGACGCGCACCCATTGCCCAGGGCTGATGAGCTCGTGGACACTATAGGTGCTGCCAAATTTGTGAGCACCTTTGACCTTACCTCAGGCTATTGGCAAATAGCTCTGACGGACCATGCCAAGGAAAAGACGGCATTCTCCACACCTGAAGGACTCTACCAGTTTAGGGTCATGCCCTTTGGGTTGAAGAATGCCCCTGCCACCTTCCAGAGATTGGTCAACCATGCGCTCAGTGGGCTGGAAGCCTTTTGTGTGGCTTACTTAGACGACATTGCCGTCTACAGTTCCACCTGGGAAGAGCATTTGACACATCTGGATAGGGTGTTGCAGGCCTTGAAAAGGGCTAACCTCACTATCAAGGCCACCAAGTGCCAGATAGCTCAGGGGAAAGTTACCTATCTTGGTCATGAGGTAGGAGGGGGTCAAATCCAGCCTCTTTCCAGTAAAGTACAGGACGTACAGAACTGGGAGACTCCCACTACTCAAACCCAGGTGAGAGCCTTTTTGGGCCTCACTGGGTACTATCGCAATTTCATGGCAGACTATGGAACCATAGCTGCACCCCTGACAGCTCTAACTTCGCCCAAACAGCCTAGGAAGGTTAATTGGACTGAAGACTGTCAGAGGGCCTTTGATGGCTTGAAAGAAAGTCTGTGTAGGGCACCTGTGTTGTGTGCGCCTGACTACAGCCGACCCTTTATCGTCCAGACGGATGCCTGCGACACCGGAATTGGAGCTGTCTTGTCCCAGTTAGATGACAAAGGGAGAGAACATCCTATCATATTCATCAGTAGACAACTCAAGGGTAGAGAACTCAGGTGGGCTACTGTTGAAAAGGAATGTTTTAGTATAGTTTGGAGCCTTAGGCGTTTTAGGCCCTACCTTATGGGGTCCACCTTCAAGGTCCAAACAGATCATAAGCCCCTGAAGTGGCTTATGCAGATGAAGGGTGAGAATCCGAAATTGCTCAGGTGGTCGATTAGCCTACAAGGGCTAGACTTCACCATAGAGCACAGACCAGGGAAGAGTCACGATAATGCGGATGGCCTTTCCAGAAGGTATGTTGACCGTCTGGATGAGGGTGTCTATCCCGTGGGAGATTAGGCACCCTCCACCTCAGTCTGGGGGGGGGCGACTGTGGTGCTGGAAATGCATCAGAGGGACAGGGCCTCTGAATCCTTGTCCTTTTCTGCCTTTTATCGTGTGTTCTGTTATGTTTTCTGCCCAGGAGTCCATTTGGGACTCCTGGCAGTGCAGCTCTCTCTTTTGGTTTGGTGAACAGACCCATGGGATACCCTTATGGCACCCCTGGGTAGGGGTACAACCCTGTGCCCCTAGTGTATGTTTTTGGGCACCTGTGGGTGGCCCACAGAGCAGGGTATGGGCTGGTGGCAGCTCCATGCTGAATTGGACAGGTGCTCTGGGTGTCCTCCATTTTGGGATACCCAGGCCCTGCCATTGGGATCAGTTGATTCCTGATAGAAAACAAGATGGCCCCTGTGGCCTCTTGCTTTCTATTGCCTGTTGTCTTGTTTTTCCCAAAGTCCTGGGAAGCCCTGACTCTGTCCCTTCCCCCTGGCTGGCTGTTGGGTGGAAGTTCCATATATGGTGTTGTTGTGAAGGCCCAGCTAGACTGACTGGAGCCTTCCCTGTGACTGTATGTTGTGGGTACCTCCTGTGGGTGGGACCTGGGTGAATGGAGTGTGTGACCAATATGCACTTCTTGTTGTGGTTGTCTGGTTTCTGGCCTGTGAGACAAAGACTGAGACAGCCCTGCCCGAAACTGGCCTGAATGCAGTGTGTAGTGTTGAATGGCTGGGTACTTGTCCCAATCCACATTCCTTGTTGTGAGTGTCTGAAAGGGAGGAGTGTGGCCTGAATGCACTGTGTGCCTGATTGGCTGACTGACTGCATGAATGCCCTTCTGTGTGATTGGCTGCTGTGTGTGTGCCAGCAGTATGGATGAGAGACAGAATAGTATATCTGGGGACCTCTCACCACTGGAAATTGTTCAGAAGCATTCAGAAGCTGAGTCTCCACTCAAGAGTAACTGGATTTGCTGATCCTCGACGTCCAGCTGGAAGAAGAAGACTTGCTGTGGCATTTGCTTCGACAGAAACTGAAGGTTGTCGAAATCGTCGAGGACTGACCCGAGAGAGGACCTGGCTAGGCGCCCTCTTCCCGTGCTCCGAGGGACCATCGAGCACCGCTGAATCTTCGCCGAAGCGCCCTGGAAGTCAGACCCTCGAAAGGCTGCCGACCCGAGACGGGACCGCCGAGGAGATCGAAGTGAAGCACCCGGACATCGACGCTGTCGAAGTCCATCGCCGTCGACCAGGGTTCGCAGGTCTGTGTAACCGCTGGAGGCCCGTCGAAGTTGTGTTGCCCAGCCGTGGGAACCACTTGACGCCGTGCCGCCGACGACCGGAGCCGTCCGCTCCTTGCCTAAGAACATTTGAATCGAAGGACTCTCTCGACCGCATCGTCGACCGCTTTTGTCCTGCCGGAGAAAGTCGAGGACGACCAACGCGCCGAGGAGAATCCGCCGGTGGGTTTCCCGCCACCTCACGACCCCAAAGACCCGAGCGACTCGACGCCCTTGCTGGGCCACCGTCATTCACAATCTTTGCGGTCCAGAACTAGTGTCGCCGAGGTGCCCCGCACGCCTCTTCCTCGCAGGACGCCGACGTCTCGACGCCGACGAGCACCGCTCGGATCGAAGCCTGCCGCCTCATCGACGCCGTTCTACCTTGTTTGTTGTCGGACGTTCGACGCCCCGTGTCTCCCGCTTGAAAGGGGAGGCATTCAAGAAGGGCCGTCGATTCCCCGACACCGAACACCGAGTTCTTCGACGCTTCTCGACGCCTCTCGACGATCCGTGACTCCTGCTTTAAAGGGGGTCATTCAAGAAGGATCTGTCGACGCCTCTTCGAAGAACTCGACTCCACCAGGTACATTGGGGGGGTAAAAACATTATAGGAGAGAAATAGACTATTGGACAATATATGGACTGGGCTGGTGTTATATCTCTTTATTTTACAGGTTGCCCAGGTGGGAGGATCTCCACACAGAACTGTGTCCAGTAGCAAGGGCCAGTATTCTGCCTATTGTTTCAACCCTCTGTTATCTCTCCTCTCTCTATTGCTGGTTTCCTTCTTATTGATCTGTGTGCCATTTTAACAGTATTGTGAATGCACTTTAATGAGGTCTAATATTAGTGGTACCACTTTAGAATTGTAGATATTTACCATTATTGATTTTCCTGAGCACAAAGTGCGTTATTGTGATAAGTGTACATATCCCTTGAATATTAATTATATAAAGACTGTGCTTTCAGTAATACAGTGTGTGGACATTCCTTTGTGGGGGCTTGGGGATACACTGTACTTAAGAACCAGCCTGCATCACCTCCTGAGAAGCTAGGCCTTGATTGCTCGTCCATTGCTACCGTAATAGAGAATCTTGGCTGGGGTCCTCTGTGCCTCTCCTCTACCATATAGAGAGCGGAAGTACAGACCCCCCACCGGTCTTTACATGCACCTACCTGGCCGCCAAGGGGAAAGCCTAAAACACAAGTAACCCCAAGTCTGTTGTCAGAGGGAAATCTCCGACATTCTGCCGACCGGCGCAACTTACAGATATGGGCCTCGGGTGTCCAAGCCACCGAGGAAAACAGGGAACCCCATGCATTTTCGAAAAGAGGACACCCGTGGGAATCCGCAGAGGTGTGATTTGCACCCATCGCCCCAGATTTTTTTACCCAGACAGCCCTGCAAAGTCGGAAATGTGGGGAAAAAAACGCTTTTTCCGCACATTTCGCTCGCCGCACCCATCGAAACACGCCCCCACAACACATGGCCTACCGTCCCGCGTTCCCACAGGTGTCCCGATGAAAACGGTACCTCACATGTGTGGGTGCACCTACCTGGCCGCCAAGGGGAAAGCCTAAAACACAAGTAACCCCAAGTCTGTTGTCAGAGGGAAATCTCCGACATTCTGCCGACCGGCGCAACTTACAGATATGGGCCTCGGGTGTCCAAGCCACCGAGGAAAACAGGGAACCCCATGCATTTTCGAAAAGAGGACACCCGTGGGAATCCGCAGAGGTGTGATTTGCGCCCATCGCCCCAGATTTTTTTACCCAGACAGCCCTGCAAAGTCGGAAATGTGGGGAAAAAAACGCTTTTTCCGCACATTTCGCTCGCCGCACCCATCGAAACACGCCCCCCACAACACATGGCCTACCGTCCCGCGTTCCCACAGGTGTCCCGATGAAAACGGTACCTCACATGTGTGGGTGCACCTACCTGGCCGCCAAGGGGAAAGCCTAAAACACAAGTAACCCCAAGTCTGTTGTCCATTCTGCCGAGCGGCGCAACTTACAGATATGGGCCTCGGGTGTCCAAGCCACCAAGGAAAACAGGGAACCCCATGCATTTTCGAAAAGAGGACACCCGTGGGAATCCGCAGAGGTGTGATTTGCGCCCATCGCCTCAGATTTTTTTACCCAGACAGCCCTGCAAAGTCGGAAATGTGGGGAAAAAAACGCTTTTTCCGCACATTTCGCTCGCCGCACCCATCGAAACACGCCCCCCACAACACATGGCCTACCGTCCCGCGTTCCCACAGGTGTCCCGATGAAAACGGTACCTCACATGTGTGGGTGCACCTACCTGGCCGCCAAGGGGAAAGCCTAAAACACAAGTAACCCCAAGTCTGTTGTCCATTCTGCCGACCGGCGCAACTTACAGATATGGGCCTCGGGTGTCCAAGCCACCGAGGAAAACAGGGAACCCCATGCATTTTCGAAAAGAGGACACCCGTGGGAATCCGCAGAGGTGTGATTTGCGCCCATCGCCCCAGATTTTTTTACCCAGACAGCCCTGCAAAGTCGGAAATGTGGGGAAAAAAACGCTTTTTCCGCACATTTCGCTCGCCGCACCCATCGAAACACGCCCCCCACAACACATGGCCTACCGTCCCGCGTTCCCACAGGTGTCCCGATGAAAACGGTACCTCACATGTGTGGGTGCACCTACCTGGCCGCCAAGGGGAAAGCCTAAAACACAAGTAACCCCAAGTCTGTTGTCAGAGGGAAATCTCCGACATTCTGCCGACCGGCGCAACTTACAGATATGGGCCTCGGGTGTCCAAGCCACCGAGGAAAACAGGGAACCCCATGCATTTTCGAAAAGAGGACACCCGTGGGAATCCGCAGAGGTGTGATTTGCGCCCATCGCCCCAGATTTTTTTACCCAGACAGCCCTGCAAAGTCGGAAATGTGGGGAAAAAAATGCTTTTTCCGCACATTTCGCTCGCCGCACCCATCGAAACACGCCCCCCACAACACATGGCCTACCGTCCCGCGTTCCCACAGGTGTCCCGATGAAAACGGTACCTCACATGTGTGGGTGCACCTACCTGGCCACCAAGGGGAAAGCCTAAAACACAAGTAACCCCAAGTCTGTTGTCCATTCTGCCGACCGGCGCAACTTACAGATATGGGCCTCGGGTGTCCAAGCCACCGAGGAAAACAGGGAACCCCATGCATTTTCGAAAAGAGGACACCCGTGGGAATCCGCAGAGGTGTGATTTGCGCCCATCGCCCCAGATTTTTTTACCCAGACAGCCCTGCAAAGTCGGAAATGTGGGGAAAAAAATGCTTTTTCCGCACATTTCGCTCGCCGCACCCATCGAAACACGCCCCCCACAACACATGGCCTACCGTCCCGCGTTCCCACAGGTGTCCCGATGAAAACGGTACCTCACATGTGTGGGTGCACCTACCTGGCCGCCAAGGGGAAAGCCTAAAACACAAGTAACCCCAAGTCTGTTGTCCATTCTGCCGACCGGCGCAACTTACAGATATGGGCCTCGGGTGTCCAAGCCACCGAGGAAAACAGGGAACCCCATGCATTTTCGAAAAGAGGACACCCGTGGGAATCCGCAGAGGTGTGATTTGCGCCCATCGCCCCAGATTTTTTTACCCAGACAGCCCTGCAAATTCGGAAATGTGGGGAAAAAAACGCTTTTTCCGCACATTTCGCTCGCCGCACCCATCGAAACACGCCCCCCACAACACATGGCCTACCGTCCCGCGTTCCCACAGGTGTCCCGATGAAAACGGTACCTCACATGTGTGGGTGCACCTACCTGGCCGCCAAGGGGAAAGCCTAAAACACAAGTAACCCCAAGTCTGTTGTCCATTCTGCCGACCGGCGCAACTTACAGATATGGGCCTCGGGTGTCCAAGCCACCGAGGAAAACAGGGAACCCCATGCATTTTCGAAAAGAGGACACCCGTGGGAATCCGCAGAGGTGTGATTTGCGCCCATCGCCCCAGATTTTTTTACCCAGACAGCCCTGCAAAGTCGGAAATGTGGGGAAAAAAACGCTTTTTCCGCACATTTCGCTCGCCGCACCCATCGAAACACGCCCCCCACAACACATGGCCTACCGTCCCGCGTTCCCACAGGTGTCCCGATGAAAACGGTACCTCACATGTGTGGGTGCACCTACCTGGCCGCCAAGGGGAAAGCCTAAAACACAAGTAACCCCAAGTCTGTTGTCCATTCTGCCGACCGGCGCAACTTACAGATATGGGCCTCGGGTGTCCAAGCCACCGAGGAAAACAGGGAACCCCATGCATTTTCGAAAAGAGGACACCCGTGGGAATCCGCAGAGGTGTGATTTGCGCCCATCGCCCCAGATTTATTTACCCAGACAGCCCTGCAAAGTCGGAAATGTGGGGAAAAAAACGCTTTTTCCGCACATTTCGCTCGCCGCACCCATCGAAACACGCCCCCCACAACACATGGCCTACCGTCCCGCGTTCCCACAGGTGTCCCGATGAAAACGGTACCTCACATGTGTGGGTGCACCTACCTGGCCGCCAAGGGGAAAGCCTAAAACACAAGTAACCCCAAGTCTGTTGGCAGAGGGAAATCTCAGACATTCTGCCGACCGGCGCAACTTACAGATATGGGCCTCGGGTGTCCAAGCCACCGAGGAAAACAGGGAACCCCATGCATTTTCGAAAAGAGGACACCCGTGGGAATCCGCAGAGGTGTGATTTGCGCCCATCGCCCCAGATTCTTTTACCCAGACAGCCCTGCAAAGTCGGAAATGTGGGGAAAAAAACGCTTTTTCCGCACATTTCGCTCGCCGCACCCATCGAAACACGCCCCCCACAACACATGGCCTACCGTCCCGCGTTCCCACAGGTGTCCCGATGAAAACGGTACCTCACATGTGTGGGTGCACCTACCTGGCCGCCAAGGGGAAAGCCTAAAACACAAGTAACCCCAAGTCTGTTGTCCATTCTGCCGACCGGCGCAACTTACAGATATGGGCCTCGGGTGTCCAAGCCACCGAGGAAAACAGGGAACCCCATGCATTTTCGAAAAGAGGACACCCGTGGGAATCCGCAGAGGTGTGATTTGCGCCCATCGCCCCAGATTTTTTTACCCAGACAGCCCTGCAAAGTCGGAAATGTGGGGAAAAAAACGCTTTTTCCGCACATTTCGCTCGCCGCACCCATCGAAACACGCCCCCCACAACACATGGCCTACCGTCCCGCGTTCCCACAGGTGTCCCGATGAAAACGGTACCTCACATGTGTGGGTGCACCTACCTGGCCGCCAAGGGGAAAGCCTAAAACACAAGTAACCCCAAGTCTGTTGGCAGAGGGAAATCTCAGACATTCTGCCGACCGGCGCAACTTACAGATATGGGCCTCGGGTGTCCAAGCCACCGAGGAAAACAGGGAACCCCATGCATTTTCGAAAAGAGGACACCCGTGGGAATCCGCAGAGGTGTGATTTGCGCCCATTGCCCCAGATATTTTTACCCAGACAGCCCTGCAAAGTCGGAAATGTGGGGAAAAAAACGCTTTTTCCGCACATTTTGCTCACCGCACCCATCGAAACACGCCCCCCACAACACATGGCCTACCGTCCCGCGTTCCCACAGGTGTCCCGATGAAAACGGTACCTCACATGTGTGGGTGCACCTACCTGGCCGCCAAGGGGAAAGCCTAAAACACAAGTAACCCCAAGTCTGTTGTCCATTCTGCCGACCGGCGCAACTTACAGATATGGGCCTCGGGTGTCCAAGCCACCGAGGAAAACAGGGAACCCCATGCATTTTCGAAAAGAGGACACCCGTGGGAATCCGCAGAGGTGTGATTTGCGCCCATCGCCCCAGATTTTTTTACCCAGACAGCCCTGCAAAGTCGGAAATGTGGGGAAAAAAACGCTTTTTCCGCACATTTCGCTCGCCGCACCCATCGAAACACGCCCCCCACAACACATGGCCTACCGTCCCGCGTTCCCACAGGTGTCCCGATGAAAACGGTACCTCACATGTGTGGGTGCACCTACCTGGCCGCCAAGGGGAAAGCCTAAAACACAAGTAACCCCAAGTCTGTTGTCCATTCTGCCGACCGGCGCAACTTACAGATATGGGCCTCGGGTGTCCAAGCCACCGAGGAAAACAGGGAACCCCATGCATTTTCGAAAAGAGGACACCCGTGGGAATCCGCAGAGGTGTGATTTGCGCCCATCGCCCCAGATTTTTTTACCCAGACAGCCCTGCAAAGTCGGAAATGTGGGGAAAAAAACGCTTTTTCCGCACATTTTGCTCGCCGCACCCATCGAAACACGCCCCCCACAACACATGGCCTACCGTCCCGCGTTCCCACAGGTGTCCCGATGAAAACGGTACCTCACATGTGTGGGTGCACCTACCTGGCCGCCAAGGGGAAAGCCTAAAACACAAGTAACCCCAAGTCTGTTGGCAGAGGGAAATCTCAGACATTCTGCCGACCGGCGCAACTTACAGATATGGGCCTTGGGTGTCCAAGCCACCGAGGAAAACAGGGAACCCCATGCATTTTCGAAAAGAGGACACCCGTGGGAATCCGCAGAGGTGTGATTTGCGCCCATCGCCCCAGATTTTTTTACCCAGACAGCCCTGCAAAGTCGGAAATGTGGGGAAAAAAACGCTTTTTCCGCACATTTCGCTCGCCGCACCCATCGAAACACGCCCCCCACAACACATGGCCTACCGTCCCGCGTTCCCACAGGTGTCCCGATGAAAACGGTACCTCACATGTGTGGGTGCACCTACCTGGCCGCCAAGGGGAAAGCCTAAAACACAAGTAACCCCAAGTCTGTTGTCCATTCTGCCGACCGGCGCAACTTACAGATATGGGCCTCGGGTGTCCAAGCCACCGAGGAAAACAGGGAACCCCATGCATTTTCGAAAAGAGGACACCCGTGGGAATCCGCAGAGGTGTGATTTGCGCCCATCGCCCCAGATTTTTTTACCCAGACAGCCCTGCAAAGTCGGAAATGTGGGGAAAAAAATGCTTTTTCCGCACATTTCGCTCGCCGCACCCATCGAAACACGCCCCCCACAACACATGGCCTACCGTCCCGCGTTCCCACAGGTGTCCCGATGAAAACGGTACCTCACATGTGTGGGTGCACCTACCTGGCCGCCAAGGGGAAAGCCTAAAACACAAGTAACCCCAAGTCTGTTGTCCATTCTGCCGACCGGCGCAACTTACAGATATGGGCCTCGGGTGTCCAAGCCACCGAGGAAAATAGGGAACCCCATGCATTTTCGAAAAGAGGACACCCGTGGGAATCCGCAGAGGTGTGATTTGCGCCCATCGCCCCAGATTTTTTTACCCAGACAGCCCTGCAAAGTCGGAAATGTGGCGAAAAAACCGCTTTTTCCGCACATTTCGCTCGCCGCACCCATCGAAACGCGCCCCCCACAACACATGGCCTACCGTCCCGCGTTCCCACAGGTGTCCCGATGAAAACGGTACCTCACATGTGTGGGTGCACCTACCTGGCCACCAAGGGGAAAGCCTAAAACACAAGTAACCCCAAGTCTCTTGGCAGAGGGAAATCTCAGACATTCTGCCGAGCGGCGCAACTTACAGATATGGGCCTCGGGTGTCCAAGCCAGCGAGGAAAACAGGGAACCCCAGGCATTTTCGAAAAGAGGACACCCGTGGGAATCCGCAGAGGTGTGATTTGCGCCCATCGCCCCAGATTTTTTTACCCAGACAGCCCTGCAAAGTCGGAAATGTGGGGAAAAAAACGCTTTTTCCGCACATTTCGCTCGCCGCACCCATCGAAACACGCCCCCCACAACACATGGCCTACCGTCCCGCGTTCCCACAGGTGTCCCGATGAAAACGGTACCTCACATGTGTGGGTGCACCTACCTGGCCGCCAAGGGGAAAGCCTAAAACACAAGTAACCCCAAGTCTGTTGTCAGAGGGAAATCTCAGACATTCTGCCGACCGGCGCAACTTACAGATATGGGCCTCGGGTGTCCAAGCCACCGAGGAAAACAGGGAACCCCATGCATTTTCGAAAAGAGGACACCCGTGGGAATCCGCAGAGGTGTGATTTGCGCCCATCGCCCCAGATTTTTTTACCCAGACAGCCCTGCAAAGTCGGAAATGTGGGGAAAAAAACGCTTTTTTCGCACATTTCGCTCGCCGCACCCATCGAAACACGCCCCCCACAACACATGGCCTACCGTCCCGCGTTCCCACAGGTGTCCCGATGAAAACGGTACCTCACATGTGTGGGTGCACCTACCTGGCCGCCAAGGGGAAAGCCTAAAACACAAGTAACCCCAAGTCTGTTGTCAGAGGGAAATCTCCAACATTCTGCCGACCGGCGCAACTTACAGATATGGGCCTCGGGTGTCCAAGCCACCGAGGAAAACAGGGAACCCCATGCATTTTCGAAAAGAGGACACCCGTGGGAATCGGCAGAGGTGTGATTTGCGCCCATTGCCCCAGATTTTTTTACCCAGACAGCCCTGCAAAGTCGGAAATGTGGGGAAAAAAACGCTTTTTCCGCACATTTCGCTCGCCGCACCCATCGAAACACGCCCCCCACAACACATGGCCTACCGTCCCGCGTTCCCACAGGTGTCCCGATGAAAACGGTACCTCACATGTGTGGGTGCACCTACCTGGCCGCCAAGGGGAAAGCCTAAAACACAAGTAACCCCAAGTCTGTTGTCCATTCTGCCGACCGGCGCAACTTACAGATATGGGCCTCGGGTGTCCAAGCCACCGAGGAAAACAGGGAACCCCATGCATTTTCGAAAAGAGGACACCCGTGGGAATCCGCAGAGGTGTGATTTGCGCCCATCGCCCCAGATTTTTTTACCCAGACAGCCCTGCAAAGTCGGAAATGTGGGGAAAAAAACGCTTTTTCCGCACATTTCGCTCGCCGCACCCGTCGAAACACGCCCCCCACAACACATGGCCTACCGTCCCGCGTTCCCACAGGTGTCCCGATGAAAACGGTACCTCACATGTGTGGGTGCACCTACCTGGCCGCCAAGGGGAAAGCCTAAAACACAAGTAACCCCAAGTCTGTTGTCCATTCTGCCGACCGGCGCAACTTACAGATATGGGCCTCGGGTGTCCAAGCCACCGAGGAAAACAGGGAACCCCATGCATTTTCGAAAAGAGGACACCCGTGGGAATCCGCAGAGGTGTGATTTGCGCCCATCGCCCCAGATTTTTTTACCCAGACAGCCCTGCAAAGTCGGAAATGTGGGGAAAAAAACGCTTTTTCCGCACATTTCGCTCGCCGCACCCATCGAAACACGCCCCCCACAACACATGGCCTACCGTCCCGCGTTCCCACAGGTGTCCCGATGAAAACGGTACCTCACATGTGTGGGTGCACCTACCTGGCCGCCAAGGGGAAAGCCTAAAACACAAGTAACCCCAAGTCTGTTGGCAGAGGGAAATCTCCGACATTCTGCCGACCGGCGCAACTTACAGATATGGGCCTCGGGTGTCCAAGCCACCGAGGAAAACAGGGAACCCCATGCATTTTCGAAAAGAGGACACCCGTGGGAATCCGCAGAGGTGTGATTTGCACCCATCGCCCCAGATTTTTTTACCCAGACAGCCCTGCAAAGTCGGAAATGTGGGGAAAAAAACGCTTTTTCCGCACATTTCGCTCGCCGCACCCATCGAAACACGCCCCCCACAACACATGGCCTACCGTCCCGCGTTCCCACAGGTGTCCCGATGAAAACGGTACCTCACATGTGTGGGTGCACCTACCTGGCCGCCAAGGGGAAAGCCTAAAACACAAGTAACCCCAAGTCTGTTGTCAGAGGGAAATCTCCGACATTCTGCCGACCGGCGCAACTTACAGATATGGGCCTCGGGTGTCCAAGCCACCAAGGAAACAGGGAACCCCATGCATTTTCGAAAAGAGGACACCCGTGGGAATCCGCAGAGGTGTGATTTGCGCCCATCGCCCCAGATTTTTTTACCCAGACAGCCCTGCAAAGTCGGAAATGTGGGGAAAAAAACGCTTTTTCCGCACATTTCGCTCGCCGCACCCACCGAAACACACCGCCAACAACACGTGGCCTACCTTCCCGTGTCCCCACACGTGTCCCGATGAAAACGGTACCTCACATGTGTGGGTGCACCTACCGGGGGCGCAAAAGGAAAAGGGTAACCGACTGGGAACCCCAAGCCATTCGCCACTGCCCATTTTGTTCATGTGGGCAACCTACAGATTTGGGCCTAGGGTGTCGCAGCCAGCAAGGGAAACAGGGAACCCCATGCATTTCCCAAAAGAGGACACCCGTGGGAATCCACAGAGGTCTGACTTACGCAAATCGGCCCAGAATGTAATACCCAGAACCACCAGCAAAGACCCACATGGGAGAAGGGTGCCCAAGGCCAGGGATATTACCGCCGACTTTGCTGGAGCCCTGGCTGCCCTGCGTTACAGCTTCTCCCCACCAAGGAGTCTCGGCAGTGTGCCAATACCTCCCCGAAGGGAAAAGCTGTAATGCAGCCGGGCCGCAACTCCAGGACAGTTGGAGGTGATCTGCCCAGACGGGCCATTCCCACCCACACCACCAACAATCCAGCCCCAGTCTCACCCACCCCACTGACAGTGGGCCCTAACCATAGAATAATAAAAAACAGTACTCACATAACGTTGCAGCTGCTCGGGTAGAAAAAGCTGTAAACAAAACAAAGAACATGTGTTACCTACGGTCACACCAGCAAAATGTAGCCCTCCCATGGGGCAGATAGGGGGGGGGGGTTGTCCTGCACTCCTCCCTGGGCTCAGGCGTCCGTTCCTAGGAGCAGATATCTGGTCCCAGGAAGGGCTGCATGACTTGGCACCCACTCCATTGCGGGTGGGGGGGAGGGGGTCAACGGCCCATCCCATTAGAAAATTCCCTGACCCTTTGGGGTGCCCCACCGCCCCCCCTAAAAAGCGTTCCACCATTTTCATTTTTTTCCTTTGGTAACCCAACTCCCCTTGGTGCAGAGGGTCACATTGGTGTGCCAATCTGGCGCCGGGGTGCCCAAACCTTACTGCCCCACCCACTGGGGGGGGGGCCTGTCCCACCATTTTTGGGGGCCCTCTCCCCCCTCACCCCAAATGGCTGGGGGACACACCTCATGAAGGCCTCCCTGGGCCTCCTCCAAACGGCTGCGTGAGGTACACCCCACCTCCATTTGGGGTGAGGGGGGAGAGGGCCACCCCAAAAGGTGGGGCAGGACCCCCAATAGATGGGGCAGTAGGGTTTGGGCACCCTGGGGGCAGATAGCCACACTAATGTGGCCATCTGCACCAAGCAAAGTTGGGTAAACAAAAAAAAATATACAAAACCACAGGCTGCTTTTTAGGGGGGGCTGAGGGCCACCCTAAATTGGCAGCGCATGATGTACTGCAACGGGGGGTGGCCCTCAACCCCCCCCACCCGAAATGGAGGGCCCCACCTCATGCAACCCTCCCTGGGGGCAGATATCTGCTCCTAGGAAGGGGCATCTGACCCCAGGGAGGGATGCATGAGGTGAGGCCCCCCTATCTGCGCCCAGGGAGGGTTGCATGAGGTGGGGCCCTCCATTTGGGGTGGGGGGGGTTGAGGGCCACCCCCCGTTGCGGTACATCATGCGCTGCCAATTCAGGGTGGCCCTCAGCCCCCCCTAAAAAGCAGCCTGTGATTTTGTATATTTTTTTTTGTTTACCCAACTTGGCTTGGTGCAGATGGGCCCATTAGTGTGGCTATCTGCCCCCAGGGTGCCCAAACCCTACTGCCCCATCTATTGGGGGTCCTGCCCCACCTTTTGGGGTGCCCCCCCCACCCCACCCCCAATGGCTGGGGGACACACCTCATGCAGGCCTCCCTGGGCCTCCTCCAAACGGCTGCGTGAGGTACACCCCACCTCCATTTGGGGTGAGGGGGGAGAGGGCCACCCCAAAAGGTGGGGCAGGACCCCCAATAGATGGGGCAGTAGGGTTTGGGCACCCTGGGGGCAGATAGCCACACTAATGTGGCCATCTGCACCAAGCAAAGTTGGGTAAACAAAAAAAAATATACAAAACCACAGGCTGCTTTTTAGGGGGGGCTGAGGGCCACCCTAAATTGGCAGCGCATGATGTACCGCAACGGGGGGTGGCCCTCAACCCCCCCCCACCCGAAATAGAGGGCCCCACCTCATGCAACCCTCCCTGGGGGCAGATATCTGCTCCTAGGAAGGGGTATCTGACCCCAGGGAGGGATGCATGAGGTGAGGCCCCCCCTATCTGCGCCCAGGGAGGGTTGCATGAGGTGGGGCCCTCCATTTGGGGTGGGGGGGGGTTGAGGGCCACCCCCCGTTGCGGTACATCATGCGCTGCCAATTCAGGGTGGCCCTCAGCCCCCCCTAAAAAGCAGCCTGTGATTTTGTATATTTTTTTTTGTTTACCCAACTTGGCTTGGTGCAGATGGGCCCATTAGTGTGGCTATCTGCCCCCAGGGTGCCCAAACCCTACTGCCCCATCTATTGGGGGTCCTGCCCCACCTTTTGGGGTGCCCCCCCCACCCCACCCCCAATGGCTGGGGGACACACCTCATGCAGGCCTCCCTGGGCCTCCTCCAAACGGCTGCGTGAGGTACACCCCACCTCCATTTGGGGTGAGGGGGGAGAGGGCCACCCCAAAAGGTAGGGCAGGACCCCCAATAGATGGGGAAGTAGGGTTTGGGCACCCTGGGGGCAGATAGCCACACTAATGTGGCCATCTGCACCAAGCAAAGTTGGGTAAACAAAAAGAAATATACAAAACCACAGGCTGCTATTTAGGGGGGGCTGAGGGCCACCCTAAATTGGCAGCGCATGATGTACCGCAACGGGGGGTGGCCCTCAACCCCCCCCCACCCCAAATGGAGGGCCCCACCTCATGCAACCCTCCCTGGGGGCAGATATCTGCTCCTAGGAAGGGGCATCTGACCCCAGGGAGGGATGCATGTGGTGAGGCCCCCCCTATCTGCGCCCAGGGAGGGTTGCATGAGGTGGGGCCCTCCATTTGGGGTGGGGGGGGTTGAGGGCCACCCCCCGTTGCGGTACATCATGCGCTGCCAATTCAGGGTGGCCCTCAGCCCCCCCTAAAAAGCAGCCTGTGATTTTGTATATTTTTTTTTGTTTACCCAACTTGGCTTGGTGCAGATGGGCCCATTAGTGTGGCTATCTGCCCCCAGGGTGCCCAAACCCTACTGCCCCATCTATTGGGGGTCCTGCCCCACCTTTTGGGGTGCCCCCCTCACCCCACCCCCAATGGCTGGGGGACACACCTCATGCAGGCCACCCTGGGCCTCCTCCAAACGGCTGCGTGAGGTACACCCCACCTCCATTTGGGGTGAGGGGGGAGAGGGCCACCCCAAAAGGTAGGGCAGGACCCCCAATAGATGGGGCAGTAGGATTTGGGCACCCTGGGGGCAGATAGCCACACTAATGTGGCCATCTGCACCAAGCAAAGTTGGGTAAACAAAAAAAAATATACAAAACCACAGGCTGCTTTTTAGGGGGGGCTGAGGTCCACCCTAAATTGGCAGCGCATGATGTACCACAACGGGGGGTGGCCCTCAACCCCCCCCACCCCAAATGGAGGGCCCCACCTCATGCAACCCTCCCTGGGGGCAGATATCTGCTCCTAGGAAGGGGCATCTGACCCCAGGGAGGGATGCATGAGGTGAGGCCCCCCCTATCTGCGCCCAGGGAGGGTTGCATGAGGTGGGGCCCTCCATTTGGGGTGGGGGGGGGGTTGAGGGCCACCCCCCGTTGCGGTACATCATGTGCTGCCAATTCAGGGTGGCCCTCAGCCCCCGCTAAAAAGCAGCCTGTGATTTTGTATATTTTTTTTTGTTTACCCGACTTGGCTTGGTGCAGATGGGCCCATTAGTGTGGCTATCTGCCCCCACGGTGCCCAAACCCTACTGCCCCATCTATTGGGGGTCCTGCCCCACCTTTTGGGGTGCCCCCCCCCACCCCACCCCCAATGGCTGGGGGACACACCTCATGCAGGCCTCCCTTGGCCTCCTCCAAACGGCTGTGTGAGGTACACCCCACCTCCATTTGGGGTGAGGGGGGAGAGGGCCACCCCAAAAGGTAGGGCAGGACCCCCAATAGATGGGGCAGTAGGGTTTGGGCACCCTGGGGGCAGATAGCCACACTAATGTGGCCATCTGCACCAAGCAAAGTTGGGTAAACAAAAAAAAATATACAAAACCACAGGCTGCTTTTTAGGGGGGGCTGAGGGCCACCCTAAATTGGCAGCGCATGATGTACCGCAACGGGGGGTGGCCCTCAACCCCCCCCACCCGAAATGGAGGGCCCCACCTCATGCAACCCTCCCTGGGGGCAGATATCTGCTCCTAGGAAGGGGCATCTGACCCCAGGGAGGGATGCATGAGGTGAGGCCCCCCCTATCTGCGCCCAGGGAGGGTTGCATGAGGTGGGGCCCTCCATTTGGGGTGGGGGGGGGGTTGAGGGCCACCCCCCGTTGCGGTACATCAGGCGCTGCCAATTTAGGGTGGCCCTCAGCCCCCCCTAAAAAGCAGCCTGTGATTTTGTATATTTTTTTTTTGTTTACCCAACTTGGCTTGGTGCAGATGGGCCCATTAGTGTGGCTATCTGCCCCCAGGGTGCCCAAACCTTACTGCCCCATCTATTGGGGGTCCTGCCCCACCTTTTGGGGTGCCCCCCCCGCCCCACCCCCAATGGCTGGGGGACACACCTCATGCAGGCCTCCCTGGGCCTCCTCCAAACGGCTGTGTGAGGTACACCCCACCTCCATTTGGGGTGAGGGGGGAGAGGGCCACCCCAAAAGGTGGGGCAGGACCCCCAATAGATGGGCCAGTAGGGTTTGGGCACCCTGGGGGCAGATAGCCACACTAATGGGCCCATCTGCAGCAAGCAAAGTTGGGTAAACAAAAAACAAAATGCAAAATCACAGGCTGCTTTTTAGGGGGGCTGGGGGCCACCCTAAATTGGCAGCGCCTGATGTACCGCAACGGGGGGTGGCCCTCAACCCCCCCCCACCCCAAATGGAGGGCCGCACCTTATGCAACCCTCCCTGGGGGCAGATATCTGCTCCTAGGAAGGGGCATCTGACCCCAGGGAGGGATGCATGAGGTGAGGCCCCCCCTATCTGCGCCCAGGGAGGGTTGCATGAGGTGGGGCCCTCCATTTGGGGTGGGGGGGGTTGAGGGCCACCCCCCGTTGCGGTACATCATGCGCTGCCAATTCAGGGTGGCCCTCAGCCCCCCCTAAAAAGCAGCCTGTGATTTTGTATATTTTTTTTTGTTTACCCAACTTGGCTTGGTGCAGATGGGCCCATTAGTGTGGCTATCTGCCCCCAGGGTGCCCAAACCCTACTGCCCCATCTATTGGGGGTCCTGCCCCACCTTTTGGGGTGCCCCCCCACCCCACCCCCAATGGCTGGGGGACACACCTCATGCAGGCCTCCCTGGGCCTCCTCCAAACGGCTGCGTGAGGTACACCCCACCTCCATTTGGGGTGAGGGGGGAGAGGGCCACCCCAAAAGGTAGGGCAGGACCCCCAATAGATGGGGCAGTAGGGTTTGGGCACCCTGGGGGCAGATAGCCACACTAATGTGGCCATCTGCACCAAGCAAAGTTGGGTAAACAAAAAAAAATATACAAAACCACAGGCTGCTTTTTAGGGGGGGCTGAGGGCCACCCTAAATTGGCAGCGCATGATGTACCGCAACGGGGGGTGGCCCTCAACCCCCCCCCCACCCGAAATGGAGGGCCCCACCTCATGCAACCCTCCCTGGGGGCAGATATCTGCTCCTAGGAAGGGGTATCTGACCCCAGGGAGGGATGCATGAGGTGAGGCCCCCCCTATCTGCGCCCAGGGAGGGTTGCATGAGGTGGGGCCCTCCATTTGGGGTGGGGGGGGGTTGAGGGCCACCCCCCGTTGCGGTACATCATGCGCTGCCAATTCAGGGTGGCCCTCAGCCCCCCCTAAAAAGCAGCCTGTGATTTTGTATATTTTTTTTTGTTTACCCAACTTGGCTTGGTGCAGATGGGCCCATTAGTGTGGCTATCTGCCCCCAGGGTGCCCAAACCCTACTGCCCCATCTATTGGGGGTCCTGCCCCACCTTTTGGGGTGCCCCCCCACCCCACCCCCAATGGCTGGGGGACACACCTCATGCAGGCCTCCCTGGGCCTCCTCCAAACGGCTGCGTGAGGTACACCCCACCTCCATTTGGGGTGAGGGGGGAGAGGGCCACCCCAAAAGGTAGGGCAGGACCCCCAATAGATGGGGAAGTAGGGTTTGGGCACCCTGGGGGCAGATAGCCACACTAATGTGGCCATCTGCACCAAGCAAAGTTGGGTAAACAAAAAGAAATATACAAAACCACAGGCTGCTATTTAGGGGGGGCTGAGGGCCACCCTAAATTGGCAGCGCATGATGTACCGCAACGGGGGGTGGCCCTCAACCCCCCCCACCCCAAATGGAGGGCCCCACCTCATGCAACCCTCCCTGGGGGCAGATATCTGCTCCTAGGAAGGGGCATCTGACCCCAGGGAGGGATGCATGTGGTGAGGCCCCCCCTATCTGCGCCCAGGGAGGGTTGCATGAGGTGGGGCCCTCCATTTGGGGTGGGGGGGGTTGAGGGCCACCCCCCGTTGCGGTACATCATGCGCTGCCAATTCAGGGTGGCCCTCAGCCCCCCCTAAAAAGCAGCCTGTGATTTTGTATATTTTTTTTTGTTTACCCAACTTGGCTTGGTGCAGATGGGCCCATTAGTGTGGCTATCTGCCCCCAGGGTGCCCAAACCCTACTGCCCCATCTATTGGGGGTCCTGCCCCACCTTTTGGGGTGCCCCCCTCACCCCACCCCCAATGGCTGGGGGACACACCTCATGCAGGCCACCCTGGGCCTCCTCCAAACGGCTGCGTGAGGTACACCCCACCTCCATTTGGGGTGAGGGGGGAGAGGGCCACCCCAAAAGGTAGGGCAGGACCCCCAATAGATGGGGCAGTAGGATTTGGGCACCCTGGGGGCAGATAGCCACACTAATGTGGCCATCTGCACCAAGCAAAGTTGGGTAAACAAAAAAAAATATACAAAACCACAGGCTGCTTTTTAGGGGGGGCTGAGGTCCACCCTAAATTGGCAGCGCATGATGTACCGCAACGGGGGGTGGCCCTCAACCCCCCCCACCCCAAATGGAGGGCCCCACCTCATGCAACCCTCCCTGGGGGCAGATATCTGCTCCTAGGAAGGGGCATCTGACCCCAGGGAGGGATGCATGAGGTGAGGCCCCCCCTATCTGCGCCCAGGGAGGGTTGCATGAGGTGGGGCCCTCCATTTGTGGTGGGGGGGGGGTTGAGGGCCACCCCCCGTTGCGGTACATCATGTGCTGCCAATTCAGGGTGGCCCTCAGCCCCCGCTAAAAAGCAGCCTGTGATTTTGTATATTTTTTTTTGTTTACCCAACTTGGCTTGGTGCAGATGGGCCCATTAGTGTGGCTATCTGCCCCCACGGTGCCCAAACCCTACTGCCCCATCTATTGGGGGTCCTGCCCCACCTTTTGGGGTGCCCCCCCCCACCCCACCCCCAATGGCTGGGGGACACACCTCATGCAGGCCTCCCTTGGCCTCCTCCAAACGGCTGTGTGAGGTACACCCCACCTCCATTTGGGGTGAGGGGGGAGAGGGCCACCCCAAAAGGTAGGGCAGGACCCCCAATAGATGGGGCAGTAGGGTTTGGGCACCCTGGGGGCAGATAGCCACACTAATGTGGCCATCTGCACCAAGCAAAGTTGGGTAAACAAAAAAAAATATACAAAACCACAGGCTGCTTTTTAGGGGGGGGCTGAGGGCCACCCTAAATTGGCAGCGCATGATGTACCGCAACGGGGGGTGGCCCTCAACCCCCCCCACCCGAAATGGAGGGCCCCACCTCATGCAACCCTCCCTGGGGGCAGATATCTGCTCCTAGGAAGGGGCATCTGACCCCAGGGAGGGATGCATGAGGTGAGGCCCCCCCTATCTGCGCCCAGGGAGGGTTGCATGAGGTGGGGCCCTCCATTTGGGGTGGGGGGGGGTTGAGGGCCACCCCCCGTTGCGGTACATCAGGCGCTGCCAATTTAGGGTGGCCCTCAGCCCCCCCTAAAAAGCAGCCTGTGATTTTGTATATTTTTTTTTTGTTTACCCAACTTGGCTTGGTGCAGATGGGCCCATTAGTGTGGCTATCTGCCCCCAGGGTGCCCAAACCTTACTGCCCCATCTATTGGGGGTCCTGCCCCACCTTTTGGGGTGCCCCCCCCGCCCCACCCCCAATGGCTGGGGGACACACCTCATGCAGGCCTCCCTGGGCCTCCTCCAAACGGCTGTGTGAGGTACACCCCACCTCCATTTGGGGTGAGGGGGGAGAGGGCCACCCCAAAAGGTGGGGCAGGACCCCCAATAGATGGGCCAGTAGGGTTTGGGCACCCTGGGGGCAGATAGCCACACTAATGGGCCCATCTGCAGCAAGCAAAGTTGGGTAAACAAAAAACAAAATGCAAAATCACAGGCTGCTTTTTAGGGGGGCTGGGGGCCACCCTAAATTGGCAGCGCCTGATGTACCGCAACGGGGGGTGGCCCTCAACCCCCCCCACCCCAAATGGAGGGCCGCACCTCATGCAACCCTCCCTGGGGGCAGATATCTGCTCCTAGGAAGGGGCATCTGACCCCAGGGAGGGATGCATGAGGTGAGGCCCCCCCTATCTGCGCCCAGGGAGGGTTGCATGAGGTGGGGCCCTCCATTTGGGGTGGGGGGGGTTGAGGGCCACCCCCCGTTGCGGTACATCATGCGCTGCCAATTCAGGGTGGCCCTCAGCCCCCCCTAAAAAGCAGCCTGTGATTTTGTATATTTTTTTTTGTTTACCCAACTTGGCTTGGTGCAGATGGGCCCATTAGTGTGGCTATCTGCCCCCAGGGTGCCCAAACCCTACTGCCCCATCTATTGGGGGTCCTGCCCCACCTTTTGGGGTGCCCCCCCACCCCACCCCCAATGGCTGGGGGACACACCTCATGCAGGCCTCCCTGGGCCTCCTCCAAACGGCTGCGTGAGGTACACCCCACCTCCATTTGGGGTGAGGGGGGAGAGGGCCACCCCAAAAGGTAGGGCAGGACCCCCAATAGATGGGGCAGTAGGGTTTGGGCACCCTGGGGGCAGATAGCCACACTAATGTGGCCATCTGCACCAAGCAAAGTTGGGTAAACAAAAAAAATATACAAAACCACAGGCTGCTTTTTAGGGGGGGCTGAGGTCCACCCTAAATTGGCAGCGCATGATGTACCGCAACGGGGGGTGGCCCTCAACCCCCCCCCACCCCAAATGGAGGGCCCCACCTCATGCAACCCTCCCTGGGGGCAGATATCTGCTCCTAGGAAGGGGCATCTGACCCCAGGGAGGGATGCATGAGGTGCGGCCCCCCCTATCTGCGCCCAGGGAGGGTTGCATGAGGTGGGGCCCTCCATTTGGGGTGGGGGGGGTTGAGGGCCACCCCCCGTTGCGGTACATCATGCGCTGCCAATTCAGGGTGGCCCTCAGCCCCCCCTAAAAAGCAGCCTGTGATTTTGTATATTTTTTTTTGTTTACCCAACTTGGCTTGGTGCAGATGGGCCCATTAGTGTGGCTATCTGCCCCCAGGGTGCCCAAACCCTACTGCCCCATCTATTGGGGGTCCTGCCCCACCTTTTGGGGTGCCCCCCCACCCCACCCCCAATGGCTGGGGGACAAACCTCATGCAGGCCTCCCTGGGCCTCCTCCAAACGGCTGCGTGAGGTACACCCCACCTCCATTTGGGTGAGGGGGGAGAGGGCCACCCCAAAAGGTAGGGCAGGACCCCCAATAGATGGGGCAGTAGGGTTTGGGCACCCTGGGGGCAGATAGCCACACTAATGTGGCCATCTGCACCAAGCAAAGTTGGGTAAACAAAAACAAATATACAAAACCACAGGCTGCTTTTTAGGGGGGGCTGAGGGCCACCCTAAATTGGCAGCGCATGATGTACCTCAACGGGGGGTGGGCCTCAACCCCCCCCACCCCAAATGGAGGGCCCCACCTCATGCAACCCTCCCTGGGGGCAGATATCTGCTCCTAGGAAGGGGCATCTGACCCCAGGGAGGGATGCATGAGGTGAGGCCCCCCCTATCTGCGCCCAGGGAGGGTTGCATGAGGTGGGGCCCTCCATTTGGGGTGGGGGGGGTTGAGGGCCACCCCCCGTTGCGGTACATCAGGCGCTGCCAATTTAGGGTGGCCCTCAGCCCCCCCTAAAAAGCAGCCTGTGATTTTGTATATTTTTTTTTGTTTACCCAACTTGGCTTGGTGCAGATGGGCCCATTAGTGTGGCTATCTGCCCCCAGGGTGCCCAAACCCTACTGCCCCATCTATTGGGGGTCCTGCCCCACCTTTTGGGGTGCCCCCCTCACCCCACCCCCAATGGCTGGGGGACACACCTCATGCAGGCCACCCTGGGCCTCCTCCAAACGGCTGCGTGAGGTACACCCCACCTCCATTTGGGGTGAGGGGGGAGAGGGCCACCCCAAAAGGTAGGGCAGGACCCCCAATAGATGGGGCAGTAGGATTTGGGCACCCTGGGGGCAGATAGCCACACTAATGTGGCCATCTGCACCAAGCAAAGTTGGGTAAACAAAAAAAAATATACAAAACCACAGGCTGCTTTTTAGGGGGGGCTGAGGTCCACCCTAAATTGGCAGCGCATGATGTACCGCAACGGGGGGTGGCCCTCAACCCCCCCCCACCCCAAATGGAGGGCCCCACCTCATGCAACCCTCCCTGGGGGCAGATATCTGCTCCTAGGAAGGGGCATCTGACCCCAGGGAGGGATGCATGAGGTGAGGCCCCCCCTATCTGCGCCCAGGGAGGGTTGCATGAGGTGGGGCCCTCCATTTGGGGTGGGGGGGGGGTTGAGGGCCACCCCCCGTTGCGGTACATCATGTGCTGCCAATTCAGGGTGGCCCTCAGCCCCCGCTAAAAAGCAGCCTGTGATTTTGTATATTTTTTTTTGTTTACCCAACTTGGCTTGGTGCAGATGGGCCCATTAGTGTGGCTATCTGCCCCCACGGTGCCCAAACCCTACTGCCCCACTATTGGGGGTCCTGCCCCACCTTTTGGGGTGCCCCCCCCCACCCCACCCCCAATGGCTGGGGGACACACCTCATGCAGGCCTCCCTTGGCCTCCTCCAAACGGCTGTGTGAGGTACACCCCACCTCCATTTGGGGTGAGGGGGGAGAGGGCCACCCCAAAAGGTAGGGCAGGACCCCCAATAGATGGGGCAGTAGGGTTTGGGCACCCTGGGGGCAGATAGCCACACTAATGTGGCCATCTGCACCAAGCAAAGTTGGGTAAACAAAAAAAAATATACAAAACCACAGGCTGCTTTTTAGGGGGGGCTGAGGGCCACCCTAAATTGGCAGCGCATGATGTACCGCAACGGGGGGTGGCCCTCAACCCCCCCCACCCGAAATGGAGGGCCCCACCTCATGCAACCCTCCCTGGGGGCAGATATCTGCTCCTAGGAAGGGGCATCTGACCCCAGGGAGGGATGCATGAGGTGAGGCCCCCCCTATCTGCGCCCAGGGAGGGTTGCATGAGGTGGGGCCCTCCATTTGGGGTGGGGGGGGGTTGAGGGCCACCCCCCGTTGCGGTACATCAGGCGCTGCCAATTTAGGGTGGCCCTCAGCCCCCCCTAAAAAGCAGCCTGTGATTTTGTATATTTTTTTTTGTTTACCCAACTTGGCTTGGTGCAGATGGGCCCATTAGTGTGGCTATCTGCCCCCAGGGTGCCCAAACCTTACTGCCCCATCTATTGGGGGTCCTGCCCCACCTTTTGGGGTGCCCCCCCCGCCCCACCCCCAATGGCTGGGGGACACACCTCATGCAGGCCTCCCTGGGCCTCCTCCAAACGGCTGTGTGAGGTACACCCCACCTCCATTTGGGGTGAGGGGGGAGAGGGCCACCCCAAAAGGTGGGGCAGGACCCCCAATAGATGGGCCAGTAGGGTTTGGGCACCCTGGGGGCAGATAGCCACACTAATGGGCCCATCTGCAGCAAGCAAAGTTGGGTAAACAAAAAACAAAATGCAAAATCACAGGCTGCTTTTTAGGGGGGCTGGGGGCCACCCTAAATTGGCAGCGCCTGATGTACCGCAACGGGGGGTGGCCCTCAACCCCCCCCACCCCAAATGGAGGGCCGCACCTCATGCAACCCTCCCTGGGGGCAGATATCTGCTCCTAGGAAGGGGCATCTGACCCCAGGGAGGGATGCATGAGGTGAGGCCCCCCCTATCTGCGCCCAGGGAGGGTTGCATGAGGTGGGGCCCTCCATTTGGGGTGGGGGGGGTTGAGGGCCACCCCCCGTTGCGGTACATCATGCGCTGCCAATTCAGGGTGGCCCTCAGCCCCCCCTAAAAAGCAGCCTGTGATTTTGTATATTTTTTTTTGTTTACCCAACTTGGCTTGGTGCAGATGGGCCCATTAGTGTGGCTATCTGCCCCCAGGGTGCCCAAACCCTACTGCCCCATCTATTGGGGGTCCTGCCCCACCTTTTGGGGTGCCCCCCCACCCCACCCCCAATGGCTGGGGGACACACCTCATGCAGGCCTCCCTGGGCCTCCTCCAAACGGCTGCGTGAGGTACACCCCACCTCCATTTGGGGTGAGGGGGGAGAGGGCCACCCCAAAAGGTAGGGCAGGACCCCCAATAGATGGGGCAGTAGGGTTTGGGCACCCTGGGGGCAGATAGCCACACTAATGTGGCCATCTGCACCAAGCAAAGTTGGGTAAACAAAAAAAATATACAAAACCACAGGCTGCTTTTTAGGGGGGGCTGAGGTCCACCCTAAATTGGCAGCGCATGATGTACCGCAACGGGGGGTGGCCCTCAACCCCCCCCACCCCAAATGGAGGGCCCCACCTCATGCAACCCTCCCTGGGGGCAGATATCTGCTCCTAGGAAGGGGCATCTGACCCCAGGGAGGGATGCATGAGGTGCGGCCCCCCCTATCTGCGCCCAGGGAGGGTTGCATGAGGTGGGGCCCTCCATTTGGGGTGGGGGGGGTTGAGGGCCACCCCCCGTTGCGGTACATCATGCGCTGCCAATTCAGGGTGGCCCTCAGCCCCCCCTAAAAAGCAGCCTGTGATTTTGTATATTTTTTTTTGTTTACCCAACTTGGCTTGGTGCAGATGGGCCCATTAGTGTGGCTATCTGCCCCCAGGGTGCCCAAACCCTACTGCCCCATCTATTGGGGGTCCTGCCCCACCTTTTGGGGTGCCCCCCCCACCCCACCCCCAATGGCTGGGGGACACACCTCATGCAGGCCTCCCTGGGCCTCCTCCAAACGGCTGCGTGAGGTACACCCCACCTCCATTTGGGTGAGGGGGGAGAGGGCCACCCCAAAAGGTAGGGCAGGACCCCCAATAGATGGGGCAGTAGGGTTTGGGCACCCTGGGGGCAGATAGCCACACTAATGTGGCCATCTGCACCAAGCAAAGTTGGGTAAACAAAAACAAATATACAAAACCACAGGCTGCTTTTTAGGGGGGGCTGAGGGCCACCCTAAATTGGCAGCGCATGATGTACCTCAACGGGGGGTGGGCCTCAACCCCCCCCCACCCCAAATGGAGGGCCCCACCTCATGCAACCCTCCCTGGGGGCAGATATCTGCTCCTAGGAAGGGGCATCTGACCCCAGGGAGGGATGCATGAGGTGAGGCCCCCCCTATCTGCGCCCAGGGAGGGTTGCATGAGGTGGGGCCCTCCATTTGGGGTGGGGGGGGTTGAGGGCCACCCCCCGTTGCGGTACATCAGGCGCTGCCAATTTAGGGTGGCCCTCAGCCCCCCCCTAAAAAGCAGCCTGTGATTTTGTATATTTTTTTTTTGTTTACCCAACTTGGCTTGGTGCAGATGGGCCCATTAGTGTGGCTATCTGCCCCCAGGGTGCCCAAACCTTACTGCCCCATCTATTGGGGGTCCTGCCCCACCTTTTGGGGTGCCCCCCCCGCCCCACCCCGAATGGCTGGGGGACACACCTCATGCAGGCCTCCCTGGGCCTCCTCCAAACGGCTGCGTGAGGTACACCCCACCTCCATTTGGGGTGAGGGGGGAGAGGGCCACCCCAAAAGGTGGGGCAGGACCCCCAATAGATGGGCCAGTAGGGTTTGGGCACCCTGGGGGCAGATAGCCACACTAATGTGGCCATCTGCACCAAGCCAAGTTGGGTAAACAAAAAACAAAATGCAAAATCACAGGCTGCTTTTTAGGGGGGGCTGAGGGCCACCCTAAATTGGCAGCGCCTGATGTACCGCAACGGGGGGTGCCCCTCAACGCCCCCCCCACCCCAAATGGAGGGCCCCACCTCATGCAACCCTCCCTGGGGGCAGATAGGGGGGGCCCACCTCATGCATCCCTCCCTGGGGTCAGATGCCCCTTCCTAGGAGCAGATATCTGCCCCCAGGGAGGGTTACAAGGGGTGCCCCCTTTCTACTTCGGTTGGGGGGCACCCTCCCATGGGGGGACACCCCCCTTTCATTCAGTAAAAAAATCCATGGTGGCTAGTGGCCCCCACCCCTTCCCCCACCCCTGTTTCCCATCATTTCAAATTTTTTTTTCATTTTACATTCCCTTGGGGCAGATGGTCAGCCATCTGCCCCAGGGTTCACATGCACGTGCCCCCATGCTTTGGGGTCGGGAGGGGGGAGAGGGCTGCTGACTTGAAGCAGCCCCCTTTCCCCCCCCCCACCTCACAAAGAGATCCATGGTAGTCTAGTGGGTTGCTGGTCACGGATCGAGCGCTCTGCGCCGATCCGTGACCAGCAATGCCTCATATGTGGTGTCCTTGGAAAGGGGAGAAAGTCCCCTTTCCAGGGACACCACTTTCTGTTCAATCCCTGGTGGCCTAGTGGGCCCCAGGACCCCAAACCCCCTCCCACTTCCCCCCATCCCTCAGATTATTATTTTTATTTTTTATATATTTCCCTGGGGGCAGATGGCCAGCCATCTGCCCCCAGGGTACATTTTCATGTGTCCCCATGCTTTGGGGGCCGGGGGGGGGGAGAGGGCTGCTTACCTGAAGCAGCCCCCCTCCCCCCCAACTCACAAACAGATCCATGGTGGTTCAGTGGGTTGCTGGTCACGGATCAGCGCTCTGCGCTGATCCGTGACCAGCAATGCGGCATATGAGTGGTGTCCCTGGAAAGGGGAGAAAGTCCCCTTTCCAGGGACACCACTTTTAGCTCAATCCCTGGTGGCCCAGTGGGCCCCAGGGCCCAAAACCCCCTCCCACCTCCCTCCTTCCCTCGATTTTTTTTTTTTTTTTTTTTTTCCCCCCACCCCTGGGGGCAGTGATCATCTGCCCCCAGGGGTCCCTGGCGCTGTGGCCCCATGCTTTGGGGCCACGGGGGAAGGGGGCCGCTTACCTAGTAAGCAGCCCCCCCTCCCCCACGCGTCACAAAAGGATCTGCTTTGATCCGTGACGTTGCTGCCCGCGGATCGAGGCGCCCTGCGCCCGATCCGCGGGCAGCAAAGCCACACAATGGGTACCGTTGGAAAGGGGAGAATCTCCCCTTTCCAACGGTACCCGCCTCGATCTCCGGCTTCAAATACAGCCGGAGATCGAGGCGGAAGAAGAAGGGGACTCACCTTCTCTCTCCAACGCAGCAGCCGAAAATGGCTGCTGCGTTGGAAATACTTTCCGTTTCACGCCGACGTGCGTAACGCACGTCGGCGTGAAACTGAAGGAAATCCAACCCCCGGGCAGTGAGGGGGGACCTCCCCCTCACATAGCCCGGGGGTTGGATTACAGTTTTGAGCGATCCCTGCTTTGCAGGGATCGCTCAAAACAAGGTGCCAAAAAGGACGAGCTATCTCGTCCTTGGCACTGCGTGTGCACTTCCAAGGACGAGATACCTCGTCCTTGGCACTTAAAGGGTTAAATAAGGGATATCACCAACTAGAGCTACACCCTGCTTCAAGATATATCACCACTTTTTCAACCCACCTGGGTTTGTTCAGGTATAAAAGGCTTAGTTTTGGGGTATCTTTGGCTGCCGAAAGTTTCCAAAATGAGATACATCAAGTGATAAAACACATCCCCAACTGTTTAAACTACTCGGACGACATATTAATTTTCGGCACCACACAAGACAGCCATGATGATACTCTGAGGAGAGTCTGCATGGCACAAGAAAATGCCCACCTCACACTCAACCCGGACAAATGTGTGATCAGCAAATCCACTCTCAAATTCTTCGGACATATCTTCTCAAAAGATGGCCTGAAACCAGATCTGGAAAAGGTTCAAGCGCTGGTAGAGACTCCCACACCCAAATCAGTTTCAGCAGTATGCTCATTCCTGGGAATGGCGAGCTACTGCACTCGATATATACAAGATTTCGCCTCTGTGAGCACGCCTCTTCGATTGCTAACTGGGAAGCATCAAGAATTCCAGTGGTCAGATACCTGTGAACAAGCATTTCAAGAAATCAAGAAAAGAATCGCAACGGCTTCATGCATGGCATACTACGACCCTGACCTTGACACGGAACTCACAGTAGACGCCAGCCCAGTTGGACTAGGAGCAATCCTAGCACAATCCAGGCGTGGTGCATCACCTGACTCTCCGAAGAGAATTGTAGCTTATGCAAGCCACAGTCTCTCCAACACAGAATGTGCATACTCCCAACCCGAAAAAGAGAGCTCAGCGGTAGTATGGGCGTGTGAGCACTATCATCTATTTCTGTATGGACGACCGTTTACCATAGTTACGGATCACCAGGCTCTCACCACCATTTATGGAAAACCGACAGCCAAAATGCCACCACGAATCGCCAGATGGGGTTTAAGGTTACAAGAATACTCTTTCAAGATAATCCATCGACCAGGCAAAGACAACAATCCCGCAGATTTTCTATCACGCTATCCTCTTCCAGCTCAAGATGAGCTCCAATCACACAAAGCAAACCAATATCTACGGTACCTAGTCAGCAGTGTGCTACCCAAATCCATCACCACAGCACAGCTGCTAGAAGCGACCCAAAAGGACATACTACTCCAGAAAGTACAATCCTGCCTAAAGTCGAACCAATGGCAGAACAAACCAAAAGGGGCACCTTCCCTGTCCACGGAGGAGGAACAACACTTTCGCACATTCAAACTCGTCCGACATACCCTGTCCACATCACCCGAAGGCCTGCTATTGAGAGAAAACAGAATGGTAATTCCGGCAACCCTGCAAGACCAGGTACTAGATATCGCCCATGCCGGACACAGAGGAATAGTGTCAACCAAGAGACAACTAAGAACGAAGGTATGGTTCCCATCCATAGATGAACGGGTGGAACAACTACTAAGGAAATGCTTACCCTGTCAGGCGGTGGCTCCGCGCACATTCCCAGAGCCACTTAAAACATCTGAGATGCCTCTGCAGGTGTGGGATGAGGTAGCAGTGGATATGTTTGGGCCGCTGGCAAACGGCAAATATGTGCTGGTGATCATTGATGAAATGTCGCGATTCCCAGAAGTACATTTGATTCACTCGACCAGTGCTCAAGCCGTCATACCTGCGCTGGACAAAACTTTTGCTGACTACGGCATCCCCTCACGAGTCAAATCTGATAACGGGCCTCCCTTCACGAGCCATGACTTTGCTATGTTCGCAGAACACCTAGGCGTCCAACATCACAAGGTCACACCACTGTGGCCACAGGCAAATGGAATGGTGGACGTTTCATGGGAAACCTTAAACGCACGCTCCAGATCTGTTCCATCACAAACGGGTCATTCATGCAAGCCATCTGCACGTTACTACGAGAATATCGGAATACACCGCATAGCTCAACCGGCGAATGCCCATCAATGCTAATGTTCGGACGTGTCATCAGAACAAGGCTTCCCCACTATGCACGAACCAAGGATGATTCCACGCACATACAGAATGCCAGAAGCAAGGACCAAGAAAGCAAGGACAAAATGAAGGAATACGCAGATGCCAGAAGAAGGGCCAGACCTGGCACCATTCGCATTGGTGGCCAGGTATTAGTACGACAAAACCAAGTCACTAAGGACATGCCTGCCTTCAAGCCAGACCCCATGACAGTGACTCACATCCAAGGGTCGATGGTAACGGCTTCTAGCCCCCATGGAACAATCACCAGGAATTCATCTTTTTTCAAGGCTTTCAACAGCACGGACACCCCTTTCAGCACCTCAGTGACACTGACAGATGATTCGTGAGATAAGGACTCTGAATATCATGAAGAGGAAAGAGACGCTGATGATAGTGGCAGTGACAGTGACGGCACTCCAGTGAAACTGGGCCCACCGGCGCGCAGCCCATCCAAGAGGGTCATCCGCAGACCCATGAGATGGATTGAAGAGTTCGATTGAACAGTGTTGAAGTATTTGTTCAAGGAGAGGGGAGATGTAATGTCCTACTTTTATTATTATTGTTATTTGTTCAGAGGAGCAGTCCTCTGTTTATTGCAGTTGCTTGTGGGCTGCGTCCCACGTGATTAAGGAGGCGGGGTTACCGCCAATTAGGCAGTTCACGTTTAATTAAAGACCTGTTAACACACACCTGCCTCCGGTCCTGATTGATTGATTGCATTTATTATTAATCACGATTACATGCGATTGTATGCTGCTCTACAAAAGGTATTCAGTGAATATTCAACAAATGGGGCCGACATCTGATAGATCTTTTTGCCACGGCAACGAACTCGGAATGCCAGAGGTTTACCAGCAGATTCCACAAACCGAGGAGCATGGGGGGATGCATTCTCCTTCCAATGGGGAGGTCTGTTTTTGTACGCTTTTTCTCTATTTCCTCTCCTGCTACGTTTGATCAACACACTCTGTGTCAGTGCAAGATGATACTCATCGCCTCCGTGTGGCCGAGGCCGATTAGATATCCGGACCTACACAGCCTGTCAGTGTCACCTCCACTCAAGTTGCCGGTATTTACGGATCTGTTCAGCAGAGAGGCAAAATCCTTCATCACAACCTAGGATCTCTGAACCAGAAGGCAATACTCCTGAAGCCTTAGAGTTTGGAGGTTATGAGCTGCCAGCGGACTGCAGGGAGGTCCTCGCCAAAGCTAGGGTGGCGTTGACACTAAAGTGATCCCTGGGAAGATCCTCATTGTGGTGCCGCAAACTTGTCAAGTAGTTTCTCAAGGGGCTTTTTCGATCTTTCCTGCCAGTGAAGGCACCTGCCCCTGCATGGGAGCTCAACGTAGTCCTGACAAGACTCATGGGGGCACCTTTCGAGCCTATGCATTTGGTCCCACTCACGTTTCTCTTGTGGAAGACAGTGTTCCTTGTGGCCATCGCCTCAGCCAGACAAGTGGAGGAGATCCAGGCCCTCTCCTGTAAGCAGCCATATCTGACTTTCCACGATTTGAGGGTGCTGCTGCGTACACACCCCACTTTCATGCCGAAAGTCCTGTCAGAAATGTCACCTCAATGAGATTTTGGTGTTGCCTGTCTTCTTGCCGAACCCTTTATCGCTGGCAGAGAGGACCTTGCATTCGCTGGACGTTGCTCAGGCCTTGAAGTTCTATGTGGCACTCACAAAGAGTTTTCGGAACCCTTCTCAATTGTTTGTGAACATTGGACCTGCGAATCATGGTAATGCCTTGTCCAAGGCTTCATCTCAAGATGGCTCTCCAGCTGCATCATTCACTGTCATCGGCTAGCTAACCGGCCTATGGTGGGCCATCCAAGAGCTCACTCCTCCAGAGTGATCGCTGTGACAACGGCTTTCCTTTCTGGTGTGCCCCTGCTCGCCATCTGCCAGGCTGCATCATGGAGGTCCATGCATACCTTCACTAAGTTCTATTGTGTCAACAGAGATTCCAGCGAGGAGTCCAGAGTCGGCCAGGCAGTGCTATGCAACCTGTTTGCTTGAGGTGAGTCTGTTCCAGGGGTAAGTGTTGATTGCTTCTGTTGAGCCTTGCCACCTCCCATGGTTGTGTAATGTGTGCTGCTGTGTATTCATCATTCATCATTCATCATCATGTGAATCCATGCCAGACCCATGCTGGAGAAGGTTTAAGTTGTTCTCCAGCGTGGATTCACATGCAACCCCTCCCTCCGAGCCTTCTCCGGCTCTTCTTAGTCATACTGCCCCTTAACATGCTTACCAAATCTGACGGTGGCTGCCACAGGCGGGGCTTAGGGAGAGGACTTTCATTGGAAGGGGCAGTATGACCCAGAGGACAGTGATTGGTTTAGAGGAGAAATATAGTTTTAAAGTGAAAGTGAAACAGTTTTTTCTTTTACAGAGGATTCCCAGCCTGACGACAGGGAATATTCATGAGTATGTGAATCCATGCTACCCATGCTGGAGAACATTAGTTACAGGTAAGTAACTTTAACATTATCTTTGATATTGTGGAGTAAAAGACATTGCTGACCTGTTTAAGTTTAACCTTTAAAACAGATTATTCTGGCCTAGCAGGAGAGTACACCAGGTCAGAAAACATTGTAGTATTTTGATCGTTTCTGGCAGGAGAGAACACCAGAGCTGAGAACGTTGTCTTATTAGGCCTGGCAGGTGAGTGGAACAAGTGGAAGCCATTGAAGTACTGTGGTGTGGTTACAAATATTGAAGTTAAAAAGCTACTAATATGTTTTTGTGGATTAATGCAGAATCATCCTCACATATTAATATCATTGAAGAAAGTGTTGTGTGAACTTCTGCAGTAGTATTTAATATGGTCAAACAACTGGTTTTGTGAACTGGTGAAGAAATATCTTGACAAAGACCTTTTTGTTGAAACCAGTGAAGGAAGAAAATATTCTGTGCTGTTAAAAAAAAAGTTTGTTTCAAGATCTTTGTTGCAAGTAAAAGAGAACATCTTTAACTACTTATGAACTGTTGGTTGAATATAAGCTGGAACCTTCTGTTATGAAATTGGAACCAAAAGATAACTGATGTGGAACTTTGATAGAAAACAGCATTTTCTTAAACATTTTGGAAGTGTTGAACAAAATGCTGATTGAATCTGGGGAAGGGGAATTCACCCAGATTAGGAGTAACAGTTGTTATGATGTGGAGGTAACTGTTAGTTGAACTGCCATATATTGCCTTGTTAAGTTGTTGTATGTGTAAGAGTGAGGGACAGAATCCTTTTGTCAGTGTTTCCTTTAGTTTATTTTAGGCAGGGGCATCCCCATCAGGGTAGGGATACTGAGGAGTTTCATCCAAACCTTTCAATTCATAAAATCTGAATTGTGACAGCTTTCCTTCATGGAGCACCCCGGTGTCAAATCTCTCTCTGTGCACTCACCCTTCAGTTGGGAGTCTCTGGGAGCAATAGAAGCTCAGTTGATCTTTTGCAGTTTCTCCAGTCTGCTTCACGTTGCTTTGGTAATGCACCTTTTTATAACTGCTTCACCCCAACTTCCCCCAAGCCTCCCACCCCCACCCTCATAGTGCCCCAAACTCTGACTATGTTCCATTACTTACCCTTCCCCCCTCCCTCCTTAACCTGCTCAACAACAACGTGCACATGTATTGGGGGCGACTGCTACCGTGGTGAATAGAGATCCCGGCTCGTGTAACATTTGACCCTAGCAGGGCTTGAACGCTAATAAGGAGAATCTTAAACAAACATTACCATGAACACATTTGAATTACATAGTTACAGTGTGATTCAGAAATGTTCCACACATTAAGCACTAACACAGGTGCAATGCACAGCCCTTCCGGACACTAAGTAACTTCTGGTGACTGCTTCTCCATTAGAAGAATTTTGGCCTCCACAAATGATGCTGCCTCTTCTGGGAACATGAAGAAGTAAGTCTTGTTCTTAAATTGCACATGCAGCCTAGCCAGGTACAGCATAGCATAAGGTATTTTATTACGTTCATTCAGAAGCTTTTTAACCCCAACAAATGTGTGCCTTTCCTGCTGTACCGCCAGTATATATTCTGGGAAAATATTAATCCCGCTGGAACCCATTCTCAGGTCTTGCTTATTCCTTGCGGCGTTCAAATCCAGGTCTCTGTTTCTGCAGTTCATAAGGCGTGCAATTATTGGCTGGGGAAACCCAACTGGTTTTGGTCTTGCGTCAGCGCCCTATGCGCACGCTCCACTACAAACATTTGCAAACAGCTCGAGTCTCCCAACATGTCTTTCAGTAACTTCTCCACCGCTGTCTCCATGGGACCCTTGAGAGCATCCTCCGGTACCCCTATGATGCAAACATTATTCCAACGCGACCCGCTGCAAATCTTCACATTTCATCTTGATACTGCCAAGGTCTTTCGCCATGGATGTCACCGTTCCCTGCAGTGCCTCTATGGCGTCCTCTGCTGTGCTGATCTGTGTTTCCGTGATGCGCTGCGTAGCTTTTTCCAGCTGAGCCTGGATTGTGGTGACATTGACAGCAATACCGTCTAGCTTGTCGTCATTAATGGAGGTGCATCCCTGCTGCATAATGGCCATGACTGACATTGACAGTAATACCGTCTAGCTTGTCGTCATTAATGGAGGTGAATCCCTGCTGCATAATGGCCATGACTGACATTGACAGTAATACCGTCTAGCTTGTCGTCATTAATGGCGGTGAATCCCTGCTGCATAATGGCCATGACTCCCTGCAGGTCAATGGGGGGCATCTAGCTTGTCATTAATGGAGGTGAATCCCTGCTGCATAATGGCCATGACTCCCTACAGGTCAATGGGGGCGTCTAGCTCATCATTAATGGAGGTGAATCCCTGCTGCATAATGGCCATGACTCCCTGCAGGTCAATGGGGGGCATCTAGCTTGTCATTAATGGAGGTGAATCCCTGCTGCATAATGGCCGTGACTCCCTGCAGGTCAATGGGGGGCAAAGATAGGGTAATTTCTGCCGGCTCTTGACTGCTTGCCCCTTCGCTACCAGTGTCCACCTGCTTAGGGGTAGGTTTAGCAAACATGTCCATCATACCACTCCTTTTGGGGGTGGCCCCTTTAGGCATATTGCTGCACCCTTTGGTACCCTTTACAGTGTGCAATACAGTGGGCTATGCGTTACTAATAGGTCAGGCTGCAGTGTGTCCGCCTGCCGGTGGTCAACTATGCCATGTAACAGATGTCCACTTCAATCAGTGTCAAGTCCTGGTAGCACGAGTCCCCAACAGACCCACAAGGCACCGCTCACACACTGTGGCCGAGCTGTTCCACTGGCTGCCCCCCCGTCTTTAATTTAATTGTCAAATTGGTGCACCTAAGCGGCTCCATTCAGGGAGGGGGGTTGCAGGAGTTGGGAGAGTAAAAAAGCAAAGACAGCTAGATACACAGGTTGGGCTGTCCCACGAGATCCGCACCTCCGACGTGGAAATATGCTGTCCCCACCTCTCGGGGCGAAGACACAGCGACATTAGCGCAGAATGACCATCCCTTATTTCATATGCAGGCCGCAATATGACATGTCACTTTTATTGTGGATCACATTGTTAGCCCTGCTCCAGAAGTGTAACTAAAAGCACTTCTCTAGGTCCCTTAATGGGGCCCTCCTCTGTACATAAACTAGGAGGCTCCTCTTCACAAGTTCCACATTATCTCTGCCAGGGCATGCCCACCAGTAGGGAAGGGGGTGGTGACACTTAAGCAGCAGCAAAGGGGGTAGTAGCTGTGTTACAGTACCTGTGGGCATATGCATGCAGAAGCCAACCGTCTCCCCTCATCCGTCTCTGGCAGCAGCACAGAGATTGGGAGTACTCAGACGTTACCCTGCTGCTAGTCGTAGTATGGGTGGTAGCCTCAGCAAACCCCAAGTGGAAGCCTCAGCACACATTGCTGCGGTCGCCATGTCATGATCAGCTGGCAGTGTCCAGCGGACCCTCACCGGCGGATTTCCAGAGTTGCCATGCGCAGGTCATATTGTCTGTGACACGCAGTGTACTACGTTCATGGCCCGTTTTAATCAATACCGGTGTCTGTGCCCGTTCACCAGAGCAAGTTTCCAGAGACCTAAAATGTCCGGTCTCTTTTTGCAAACAAATATGAATACATACTGTTGGTTATGTTCCCTCTCCGGGCCATTCCTAAGAACACGTTCCCACTGTGTCATTCATCCACTGAAAGTGATATTTCATTATTTTATCTTGATATTGGGCTAACTTTTTACACATATGATCAAGGAGTGCGTCTATCCAGTGGGGTGAGATTATTGCACCCTTTCCCAAATTTGTTAGAGTACTCTTTTCTCCCCTTTTATTCTTATCCCTTCTTACTTAAATCTCAAAACACGTTTATCCTTATTCACCCACACCCACTCACTCAATCTTATACTTAGGGCCTCATTACACGTTGTGCGGTAAGGGATTAACGTTACCGGTAAGGGAATACCGGTAACGTTAAATCCCCATGCCAATCACGACCTGGCTCACCGCTATTAGCGGCACCGCTAAGTACGGTGCCACTAATAGCGGGCAGGCCACGTGCGCGCGACCCTCCATCCCGTAAATAACGCCATGCCGCTTATAGCACACCATCACAAGGCGAGCGGACATGGTAATAGCGGCATGGTAAAGGCCCCCAAACCCCTTACCGCCATGATGCTAATACCGGCATCGCGAACCACCCGTTAATAGAACTGAGCATTGTGCCACAGGTGGACACAATCAGCACAGGTGGAGGCAATGGACACTGTGGCAGCTCAAAAGGAGCACACCACACCCCTTCCCACACCCCTTCCCACACCAAGATGGTTCCAATACTGGCAGCATTACATGGCCTAGAGGACCTCATTGCAGTGCTGCTGCTACAACAACAGGCTGCACAAAGGAGACGCAGGAGGAGGAGGAGGGCCAGACAGGCACAGCAAGCACCACCACGCTACCTATTCATACCACAGAGGCACCCACCAATTCCCAGGATCAGAGCCAGCCCATTCAACCTAACACCTGAGCAGATACACACCCTGTACCGTCTGGACCGGGACACCATCACCAGCATCGTGGACATGATACACGACGACATTGTGAGCCTCATAGACATCAGAACTGCCATCCCCCCTCTACTGAAGGTGGTGTCAGTGCTACACTTCCTGGCCACAGGAACCTACCAGCATACAGTGGGGCAGATGCATGGCATCTCCCAACCAGTATTCTCACGCACACTGAACCAGGTACTCGATGCCCTCCTGAAGCATGCACTCGAACACATATCCATGCCACGGACTGCCCAGGAGATTGCAAACACCAAAGTTGGCTTCTATACACTGGCAGGCATTCCAAGTTGCATTGGGGCCATCGACTGTACACATGTGGAATTGGTTGTACCACATCACAATGAATTAGTGTACCGAAACAGGAAGCAATTCCACTCAATCAATGTCCAAATGGTATGTGACGCAAACAATATAATCACACATTGCTGTGCCAGATTTCCCGGATCTACGCATGATTCCATGGTCCTGCGGAACTCAACTATCCCCCGCTACATGGAGCGACAAACGGCACAACGTTCGTGGCTACTTGGTGAGTAGCAGGGCAAGCACATGGCAGTGTGATTGGGGGGGTAGAGAGATCCTCCAACTGGGTGTGCATGGGGGGGTTGAGAGATCCTCCAACTGGGTGTGCATGGGGGGGGTTGAGAGATCCTCCAACTGGGTGTGCATGGGGGGGTTGAGAGATCCTCCAACTGGGTGTGGCCTGTAGTCCATTGCACAAATGCACATACAGATGTACGCTAATGGGCATCTGTGAGGGCAGCAACGTACTTGGGATGAACGGACACGCAAGTATATGGCACACGACACAGCTGCCAATCCAAACCCATTGACATTAAAGATCAATCCTCATCCACATTGCAGGACGCTCCACGCCATGGAATGCACATATGACATCCATGACATCAACATAGTCATGCAGCATTCCTACAGCACAACATCAACAATGCATTGTGCCCTTGGATGCATGCATTGGGACCCCCCCTAGCCATGGCAATGCACCACGAACCCATGACCACTGAGGCGTTGCCTCTCAGCATGGCAAGATCAATGTCGGAAGCACTGTGCACCACTTCTGAAGTCACGGTTTAGGTGCATAAGCAGGTCTGGTGGGGCACTCCTATATGGCCATGAGAAGGTGGCAAAGATCACCACGGCATGTGTCATGCTGCACAATATGTGTATGAGACGGAATGTGCCACTGCCCCCTGAGGTTGAAATGGAGGCACCTGATGAGGATGATGATGCGGATGAGGATGGAGGTGAAGGGGATGCAGGTCATGCAAGAGGGGATGGCCAGGAGGGACGCGCTGTGAGACAGCATTTGATCAACCAATTGTTCTGAGTGACATGTAGTCATACTGTCACCTGTATATGGCTGGTGATGCACTGGTGTCTGTTTGTTAGCTCACAATGGACCTTGGCGTCAATAAATTGATCATACACAATGAAGGAGTCAAGGCCTGTGTTCTGCTCAAACAACTGTGTATTAATGAACGAAAACAGAAAAATGTGCAACTCCCCATCCATCCCACCACCCTTACAACTGTCCCATCACACCCTTCCCCCCACCCCCCACAACTGTCCCATCATACCCTTCCCCCCACCCCCCACAACTGTCCCATCACACCCTTCCCCCCACCCCCCACAACTGTCCCATCACACCCTTCCCCCCAACCCCCACAACTGTCCCATCACACCCTTCCCCCCACCCCCCACAACTGTCCCTCATAAGTCTTCAACAATGCATGTGTTCTGGCATGCACCAAGGTCAATGGACGTTCACGCCCTATTGTTCATTACCAGGGCCAGCATTTGGGGGCTGGCTGGAGGTGCGCCTGGTGATGCGTGAAGACCGTCTCAGTGGACTCGTCTGCCGCGAACTGCAGGTTGAAGAGGTGGCAGACTGTCCTTGTTTAAATTGCCGCTCCATTGCATCTGCGATGCGGGTCAGCACCTCACGGACGCGTGTTAGCTCGCCACACAGCCTGTCCGTGCAGGACTCCATCCCCTCCCTGGAGTGCCTGGATGTCTCAGCGAGGTCAGCACTGAGACGGCAACCTCCTCCACATGTTGACCGACAAGCACTGTTAGAGCCTGCTGGCGCTGGATGACGGTGGCCAGGTCAAGGGCAGTGGCGGCCTGTGGTGGTGTGTCTGGTGCGCATCCGGATGCCTGCCGGTCTACAGATGCCGGCTCTGGGGGGCTACTGAAGGCCGCTAATGACTCGTCAGCAGTGACGTGTGAGCCAGGTGTGGGGGCGGGGGATTGCTCTGGGGTTACAGCAGGGCTTGGGGTGTGCATGGGCAGATCTAGATAAGTGGGCTCATCCACGTCGGCCAATGGCCCAATTGCTGCAGCCTCCCCTGCCGAACTGGCTGCAGCTGAGGGTGGACCCTCGGTGGCGGGGATTTGGGGGGGGGGGAGTGGACCTCTGGAGCTGGGGCAGTAGGGTGTAGCTTGGCACTGGCAGTGGCGCGCAGGCCTTGTTGTGGAGGCTGCACTCGGGGCCTTGGCCCTTTTCCCCTGGATGTCATTGAGGCATCCTCGCTGGGCTGTGGCCTTCGCTTCTTTTGCACAGGTGGTGCCTGGGTAGCTCCCTCGCTGTCTGAATGCGACCCTGTCGGGGACAAGATGGGGGATGTCATTGGTTATGGTCGCATTTACTCAATGCAGGCTACATCATGATTACTTTTGGGCCCATTTCACAATCATTGTGGAGGATGCAGGTGAGGTGTCATTTCAGTGCCTCATCCATGCAGTGTTGTGTGTGGCACTTGGCTCTGTTGATGTATGCATGTGTGGGTGCTGGGCCAAACATGCAGTGATCCCGGGCTGACATTTGTGGGGACCTGTACATTCACATTGCATGCTTGCATCAGTGCACTTACCTCCATCAGATGTGTCTTGCACGCCGTACTCCATCCTTCCGACACCCTCAATGCATTCTACCCCGATGAGGTTTGCACAAGTCTCTTCCCACTCCTTCAACTTGATGGGAGACCCTGATCCTCCAGCAGTGGCAGTTTTGTGATTCTCGGACAGGATCATCCTGACCCGGAGTCTCAGGTCATCCCATCTTATTCGGCAGTCGCGTACGGTGCACGTGCTGCTGCCAACGGCACTCACTCTGGTTGACACTTCCTCCCAGATGGCCTTCTTCTTTAGGAGGGTCTCCCTCTGCATGTCATTAGCAAAGACCACTCCTGCATTGTCTGCTAATGTCTGAATTAGCATGACTAACTCCTCAGTGGAGAACTTCTCCTTTCGCTGCCTGTCTGTGGATTTCTTCAGTGCCTTGGGCATGGTAAGGGTGTGACGATGGTTTCCAGGCAGCAGGGTAACACTTACAGGTCCAGGGGGCAGAGGATGGCAATGGATTGTGTTTTTAAAGATGGCCGCCGCGCTCTTTCCCGTTCCTGTGCGATGACGCTATTTCCGGTTCCGCTTTTTAGCGGTCACCGCTAATAGCGGTCAACGCTAATAGCGGTCACCGATATTTGCATGCTGTGCGAGGGCGGAGGTGCTATCTGCACCTTCGGGGAGGCCGGTAAGGGACTTTTTGGTCACTTTAGCGGCATGGCGGTAGGGTCATTAACGGCATGGAGAAATGCTCGTGTCCGCGTACTCGGAATGTTACGCTATTAGCGCCCTCTTGCGAGGGCGGACACGTTAATTGCGTCATGCCGTTAATTTACGATTTTTAGCGCACGTGTAATGAGGCCCTTAGTGATTAACTCGTTCGCCCTATTTCGTTCACACTGGCCTTATCCTCAGGCCCGTCCCCATTTGCACCACTCACACACACTGGCCCACTCAACGGGCCTGTCTTCTTAATTTTAGTTGATACACAAATGGCCCTATCCACAGGCCCACCACCTTAACAATGATGCCCTATGTTAGTGTGTCTAGAGCTTTATTGCTCCTCCCTCCGCTCAACCTCACCCCCTGCACGTGCTACGCAGCTTCTCCAATATTTACATATTAGTTTCGCTCTGGCCCTTCCGTGTTTACTGCAGCCACAATAAACATGAAACACGTATTACTTCACTTTATCACAACAGACTCCTTCCTCTACATTAATCACTAATACATGTATCTTTTCTTTCTCTACACCATTTCACTACTTCTCAACCCGTTAATAAAAAATTACGAAACTATTTTTCACACGCATAGATAGGTCCACCTGACGGATATTGAGACAGAGTGTTGTAATGTGCTCACACATGGACCTCCTCACACTCTGCCGTCGGACTCGCACTCATGCATGCCAAGAGAGGGCCGACGCAGAGCTGGGGTGCAACACGTCTTTATTCCGTGAACCCAGGCTCGAACTGCCTTGCGGGCGGTAACCCCGCCCCTTAACACACGCGGGTCGCAGCCCGCGAAACAAACACAAACACAAACAGAGGACTTCCGTCCAAAGAGAAAAGAGTGAGGACATCACACCCTCCCATCACTAAACCTTAAGTCCGGCTCAGTTCATTTCCTCGATGAGGCGATGGGGTTTCCTTTTCATTCTCGTTGGTCGACTCTCGGTCCTGGTCGACGGGTCTGTCCGGGTCTCGGGAACTACGTCCCGTCCGAGTCTTCTCTGTCTCCTTCATATGGAACGTCCCATGGAGTGAACTCATCACTCAAGTTTGTGTCACCTAAAGCTGGGGCCCTCGACACTCGGCTGAAGTGAGATGAGTTTCTCGTTATGGACTTGCGGTCTCCGTCCGCAGTGATAAGTGACCCCTTCTTGTGGACGATGAGGAGAGGGTCCTTGTTGAATGGTGATATGTTTTTCCGATGTTGGGGCTGACGGACTACCACCATGTCTCCTGGTGCCAAATCACTTGTTTTGACTCGTCGTGTGGTATCCGCAGCTCTTTTCATGTTCTCCTTCATGCGTTTGTCCTCCTCCCTCATTTCTGCATCCCATTCGTATTGATCTTCCTCAACGGCCACGTGAGGTATTCGTGTTCTCATCGTTCGCCGGAACATTATTTCTGAAGGTGTTTTCCCAGTGGTGCTGTGTGGCGTATTCCTGTAGTCTCGCATGAGTTGGTATAATAGCTTCTCGACAGGTTCTCCCGTAATGCGAGCAATTTGTGTAGTGCGTTTGATGTTGCTCATGAACCGCTCGACTGTTCCATTGGCCTGTGGCCATAGGGGTGTCACTTTTCTGTGCCTGAAACCCATGTATTCGGCAAATCTTTGGAGGTCCTGTCCGGTGAACGGAGGTCCATTGTCGGACTTTACTACCTTAGGTACTCCGTATGTTGCGAACATTCGATCCAGGGCTGGTATGGTATGATGTGCTGATGTTGACGGGACTATCTGTAGATCGGGGTACCTTGAGTATTCATCAACGGCCACCAGAATGTATTCTCCTCCTTCCATGGGCCCAAAATAATCCACAGCTATTTCTTCCCAGGTTCCCTCGGGCAGTGCGGTCATGTTTAGGGGTTGTAGGGAGGTGTGTGGCTTTACAAGTGCAGAGGTGGGGCAGTCTTATAATAGTTCCTCTACTGCAGTGTCTAGTTGTGGGAACCATAGTTTCTGCCTTAGCATCCTTTTGGTGGATACGATCCCTCGGTGTCCTTCATGAGCGAGTTCTAGTACTTTCTGGCGCAGGCTGCGCGGTATCACGAGCTTTGTGCCTTTTAGCAGTATTCCTTGATTTTGCAAGTTCTTCTTTCACAGCTAGAAAGCACTTGATGTCCTGCTTGGTGTCTTTGTTCATCGTCTCTCGAATTTGTTTTTCTTGCTGCCATCGCCCTGTTTTCTAGGCATCGGAGGATAGTTTGTATTCCTTGGTCCGTGTTTGACTCACGAGTTATGTGATCCATGTCTAGTCCTTGCGGTGTGTTGCCGTGAAAGACATATCTTATATACTGGTCAGCTATGGATGGTTCTGGTCCACACGCGTCCTTTGGATGTCTCGAGAGGAAATCTGCAGGGTTCTGCTCCTTTCCGGGTCTATGCGTGATGGAGAATTGATAGTCTTGTAGTCGGAGTGCCCATCGAGCTATTCATGGCAGAATTTTTGCCTGAGGGTTGCCATAGATGAAGATGAGAGCTTGATGGTCCGTTACGACTACAAAAGGTTTCCCATATAGGAACAAATGAAAGTGTTCGCAGGACCAGACTACAGCCAGACCTTCCTTCTCCACCTGGGAGTAGGCTTGTTCGGTTTTGGAAAGGCTTCGACTGGCATAGGCTACAATGTGTTTTCTGCCTTCTTCTCTGTCATCCAGTTGTGTTAAGATGGCGCCTAAGCCGACTGGACTAGCGTCGACAATAAGTTCTGTCTTTCTTTTGGGGTCGAAATATGCCATGTTTCGGGCGTCGGAGTTACGGTCCTTAATTGTTTGAAACGCTTCTTGGCACTGTGGTGTCCATGTGAAGTCTGTGTTGAGCTTGGTGAGCGCTCGGAGGGGTTCGCTAATGGAGGCGAAGTCTCTTATGTATCTGGTGCAGTAACTTGCAAGGCCCAGGAATGACCTGAGGTCTGATGTGGTGGCGGGCGGCTTGGCTTCTCGGAGTGCGCTGACTTGCTCCGGGTCGGGTGTCATTCCCTTCTCGGAGAATCTGTGACCAAAGAAACAGAGTGTTTTCTTGTGAAATTCACACTTGTCCTTGTTTAGTGTGAGCCGTGCCTCTTCCAAGGCCATGCACACTCTCATCAGCGTGTCGTTGTGTTGCTCTTGATTTTGTCCGAACACCAGTATGTCATCACTGTAGTTCAGGCAGTTTGGTACATGTTTGATGACGTTATGAATTCCTGCTTGAAAAATTTCTGCCGCGGACGACACACCAAAACTTAGCCGCTTGTAACGGAAGAGTCCTAGGTGGGTGGCGAACGTGGTTATATATATCGGGAGCTTTTGCTGAGTTCCAACTGGTGATACCCTTTGTTGAGGTCCAGCTTTGAGAACACGGTGGCCCCGTTCAACAGATGTACCATGTCGGTTATTCTTGGGGCTTGGTGGCATTCCCCTAATATGGCCTCGTTTGGCCTTCTCATGTCTACGCATATTCGGATGTCTTGGGAGTCTCTTTTGGGCACGGGTACAATTGGAGAGACCCATGGGGTAGGTCCTTCCGCGGGCTCAATGATGTCTGCCTCCAGCAGCTTTGTCAGTTCATTTTCAACTTGTTTTTGAATATTCATGGGTATTCCTCGGTAGTGTTGTGCTATGGGTGTGACCGTGGTGTCGATGTGGAGTTCTATCTGCCTGTCCTTCAGCTTTCCGAGGCCTTTGAACAGTGATAGGAAGACTTGGTCTATCCTTGCAGTGAGGTCTAGATATTTGTGTACCATGAGACGGTACAATATGTGGATTAGTCCCATTTCTATTGCTGCTCGATAGCTCAGTATGCATCCGCTCTCAGTAGCTGCCTCCAGGACGTGCATGGGGATCTTCTTTTCATGTTCCTTATATTGACACGATGCCATGAAGAACCCTTTGCATGCCAGCGGGGTCTTTGATCCATATGGAAAGATGAGTGTTCGAGCTGGTTGCAGGCAGGGGGCATTTGGTATGCTTTTATAGACCTTTTCGCTGATTACATCATACATGCCAACATTCTGTGACCAAAAATCTGTAGGAATCTTAAAGTTTCAAAAATAGTCAGGCGAGGAGGTAATGATAGGAATAGGGCGCGTAAGCAGCCCATTGTCATTGAATGAGCCTGCGGCCGCGGGTCCATTCAATGACAATGAGGCGCCTGCCACGCCTTCTGCCATCACGCCAGCTCGGGGGAGCCCTTGAAAGACTCACCGGAGTTGACGTGGTGGGGGGCTAATGGTGCCTTTTGTGAAAGGCACTCGCGGCGGAGGGGCGCCCTTAGCCCACCGCCGTGGGCGCCTTTTGAAAAAAAACAAAGGCCTGCATGCTGCGCCTTCTCCCGCTACGCCAGCTCGGGGAAGTCCTTGAAAGACTCCCCCGAGCTGGTGTGGTGGGGGGCTAATGGCGCCTTTTGCCAAAGGCACCCGCGGCGGAGGGGCGCTTTTAGCCCACCGCCGTGGGTGCCTTTGACATTAACAGCCTGCATGCCATGCCGTCTCCCGCTACACCAGCTCGGGGAAGTCCTTGAAAGACTCCCCCAAGCTGGCGTGGTGGGGGACTAATGGCGCCTTTTGCCAAGGCACCCGCGGCGGAGGGGCGCTTTAGCCCACCGCCGTGGGTGCCTTTGACATTAAAAACCTGCATGGCGGGCATTCTCCCGGTACGCCAGCTCGGGGGAGCCCTTGAAAGACTCCCCCGAGCTGGCGAGGGCAAAAAAAAAAAAAATGTAAAAAAAAAAAAATTATTTTTTTTTTTACTAAAAAAATCGGTATTTGATGTCAAAAAATCGGTAGGCGGTAGGACTGCTTAAAAAGCGGTATCCTACCGCCTAAATCGGTAGGGTTGGCAAGTATGTTACATTCACAGTTGCCCCCGTGTCAATTAGAAACTCTGCTGACGTCTGATTCACCTGTATTCTGAGTATTGGGCTATGTTCCTTTGCTGTGCTGTTTCCTAGGGCATATAGGTATCCCTTCTTTCTTGGTGTTTCCTGGTGTCTTTCCGGTTGGTGTGCTTTTTCATCGGATGATGCACTTGACACGCTGTCAGACTGTGACTGTTCGATGAGGCACCGTATGTACCTTCGTGGTCTTCTTCTTGCCTTGGGAAGTGGGGTCTTGTTCTCCCTCCATTCTCTCCTGTCGTGCCTTCTTTCCGTTTGTTCATCGTGGTGTTTGTGGCGCCCTTGCTCATGGGGTTGGTGTGATCCCCGATGGTGGTGGGGTGTTGCTTGATTCTGTTCCGGTTCTGGCATGGACTTGTAGTTTCTTCCTGCTCCTCTCATTTTGCTGCGGAAAATTAGACATACAGCTTTGTAATGGTTTTCTCCACCACACGCGGAGCAGTTCTGACCCATTGCGGGGCACGTTCCTTCGTGGGGGTATTCATGTCCGCACCGGTAGCAGAAAGGGTCACTGTTTCTTGCTGTCCCCTCCAGTTTGTTGAGGCTTTCGTGTTTTCCGTGGGTGATCTTTATGTCGTCCAGACCTTCAACTTGTGCGGCAAGGGCCGCATCAGATCGAGCCAGGCGCAGGATTTCATCTAGGGTGCCTGGCTGCTGCAACAGTCGTTTGCGGAAATCAGCACTTTCACACCCCACTATGATTTGTGATCTGAAGGCCTCCTCATTGGAGTAATTATTGAAATCACAGTGTTTCATTTTTGCTCGGAGTCTCATGACGAACGCATCTATGGTTTCGCCTTTGTGCTGTTTGGTGGTGTGGAAGATGTGCCGTTCATAATCCACATTTGTGTGAGGTGTGAAATATTCCGTGAGCGTTGTTTTTAGCTTGATGTACGTGTCTATGTTGCTCTCAGGTATTTCCTCAAGAATGTCTCGCACATTTGGTCCTACAGCGTGATTTAGGAGATTGAGCTTTTGTTCGTCTTCTAAAGTACCTGCTGCTTTCAAACACACTTCGAAGTCCCTCAGCCACCTCTTCCACCTTGATCCAAGAGTGCCAGTGTCGGCGAGGTCGAAATTTGCTGGCAGCTGGGTTAACAGGCTGTCCGTCATTTTCCTAAGGCCTGTGCCGATTGGAGTCACTGGAATGGTCAGTGAGTCTTCCTCTGAGTTGCTCATGGGAAGGTGTTCAATATGTGTTATTGTGGCTGAGCTGGCTGGTGGTTCCTTTGCCTAGACACGGTGGAGTCTTGGCACCAGCAGGGGTGCTGTAGCAGTTTGCTGGATGGTGGTTCCCTTTGCCTGGTGCGGTGGCGTCTTGGTGCCAGCAGGGGGCGCTGTAGTGGGTTGGGAGTCTCTGGTGGGCCTTTCCCACTCAAATGCTCTGCAACGATGAGCGCCGGTTGGTGGGGAAGGGAAGAGCACCGTGCTGCGTGTCAGCGGGTGCGTAGTGTGGCTCGTGAAACTTGTGTTGGAAGGGGAGAGGGGCTTGCTCTTACCCCTCTGACGTATGCCGTTGGAGCGGGAGGTTCGCGCCTCCACCGCTCGACTGCGCGTGATGCCGTTGGCGGGAGGCCAGTGCTCCTCTACCGCCCGGGATGTGCAAACGGGGAGTCTCCGCTCTACCCGCTGATGTTTCCAACGTGCGTGGGCTGGGCCTCCCAGGCGTTGCCGTCGGCGGGAGAAAACATTCTCCACCGCCCGGATTACCTGCTCCTGCGGGGAGCTGTCGCAGCTGCTCCACCCGCGGATCAGCAGAGGCGCTCGCGCCGGGAGGGCGGATGGTGGGGAGCTTTCGCGCTCCACCCACCGTGACAGGCCCCCAGGCAACCGAAGTCCTAGGCTCCCAGTGGTGTCAGGTAGCACACCACGAGCAGCGGACCGGAGATTGCAGGCACGGTGGGGCTTCGTGTCCGCCTCATCGCCAGTGTAATGTGCTCACACATGGACCTCCTCACACTCTGCCGTCGGACTCGCACTCATGCATGCCAAGAGAGGGCTGACACAGAGCTGGGGTGCAACACGTCTTTATTCCGTGAACCCAGGCTCGAACTGCCTTGCGGGCGGTAACCCCGCCCCTTAACACACGTGGGTCGCAGCCCGCAAAACAAACACAAACACAAACAGAGGACTTCCGTCCAAAGAGAAAAGAGTGAGGACATCACAAGTGTCAGCCCTTACTGGTCAAAAAGGTACTTCACCCTGAAGATTTTCCTTGTTTTCTAATTACGTGTAGTTGAACCACAGTAAGTCACTTATACTTAGAGTCACTTTTTGACAATTCCTGATAGGTACATTTTGGAATATCGTTACGTGACTTTAACGGATTCGAATCTCCATACTACAATGACCATTGTAGTCTGAAGGACAAACTCTGGTGCACAAACATCCAGAATGCCCTATTGAATAAAATGTCTCTCCTCCAAAGCAAGATTGCTAGCAAAAAAGCTAACCTACCTAACACAGGCAAGCAGAGCACAGCCACAGCTCAGTTCAACAAACCACATTATTTCAGCTTCTCTCAAGTATCATCCACCTATGAGGTAGAAAAATCATCTCCTCCCTCAAACCATTTAAATGTATTTTCTTTCAGTGTTTTATCAGTCTTGATTGAACTGTTGTAAAACACAGAGGTGTGAGGTGGTGTGGAGAAAAAGGAGGACCCAGTGATGGGGGTTTGAATTGGTTAGGGTGGTGATTATGGGTGTGGAGGAGTGGGGGGTTTCAGGGTTGCTGTTGGACTGAGAAGAAGAGGGGAATATAGATCAATTTTCTTATTTTTTTACACTTCGTTTGTTTACACATGGCCATAAAAAGATTGACACGTGGCAAATACCGTGATTGGAAAGGGTGGCAAATGGGTGTTACAAAAAAATATATCTTTTAAAGACACTATATCGCGGGTGTGCACATGCGCCAAGTATGCATACATTATTTAGAGCTAAACCGGAAATTGATCTGCGCATTCTTGGTAGCAAAGTCGCGTTACAGAGATGATGCCGGAAGCGAAAATATGCACATGGTCGATAGCAAAGGCGTTTGATAGAATGATGCCGGAAGCTTAGATATGCGCATGCTCGATAGCAAAGCCACTTGACGGAGATGGTGCTGGAAGGTACAATCTGCGCATGCTCAATATCAAGGACACTTTACGGAAATGGTGCCGGAATTGAAGATCTGCGCATGCTCAATACCAAAGCCGCTTGACGGATATGGTGCGGGAAGCGAAGAGCTGCGCATGCTCAATAGCAAAGCCACTTGACGGAGATGGGGCTGGAAGGGAAGATCTGCGCATGCTCGATATCCAAGTCACTTGACGGATATGGTGCCGGAAACGAAGATCTGCACTTTGGTCGTGGTTGCGCATCAGAAGTGGCCTCATACGGCATCATTTGCCCACCATTCAACCTTTATAGGTGACATTAGTTGCAGATGGCATTGTAACACAGAGAACAAAAAAAGAAAACTAGCTCCATTCCACATGCAGGGAAGTGACCTAGCCGAGCTCTGTCCAGGGCCTATGGGGCAAAGTGCATGCAAGCCTCCTACCTTGCATGAGCATTGACACCCACAGGGGTGACTCTGCACAACTAGCCCCATTCCACATGCAGGGAAGTGACCTAGCCGAGCTCTGGCCAGGGCCGATGGGGCAAAGTGCATGCAAGCCTCCTAACTTGCATGTGCATTGACACTCACAGGGGTGACTCTGCACAACTAGCACCATTACACATGCAGGGAAGTCAACTAGCCGAGCTATGTCCAGGGCCTATGGGGCAAAGTGCATGCACGCCTCCTAACTTGCATGTGCATTGACACCAACAGGGGTGACTCTGCAGAACTAGCCCCATTCCACATGCAGGGAAGTCACCTAGGCCTGCTCTGTCCAGGGCCTATGGGGCAAAGTGCATGCAAGCCTCCTACCTTGCATGAGCATTGACACCCACAGGGGTGACTCTGCAGAACCAGCCCCATTCCACATGCAGGGAAGTCACCTAGGCCTGCTCTGTCCAGGGCCTATGGGGCAAAGTGCATGCAAGCCTCCTAACTTGCATGAGCATTGACACCCACAGGGGTGACTCTGCAGAACTAGCCCCATTCCACATGCAGGGAAGTCACCTAGGCCTGCTCTGTCCAGGGCCTATGGGGCAAAAAAAAATGCATGCAAGCCTTCTACCTTGCATGTGCATTGACACCCACAGGGGTGACTCTGCACAACTAGCACCATTACACATGCAGGGAAGTCAACTAGCCGAGCTCTGTCCAGGGCCTATGGTGCAAAGTGCATGCAAGCCTCCTGACTTGTATGTGCACTGACACCAACAGGGGTGACTCTGCAGAACTAGCCCCATTACACATGCAGGGAAGTGACCTAGCCGAGCTCTGTCCAGGGCCTGTGGGGCAAAGTGCATGCAAGCCTCCTAACTTGCATGTGCATTGACATCAACAGGGGTGACTGCAGAACGCGGGACACAAGCTGTCATTTCGGGACAGTCGCGTGAAAAATGGACGGTTGTCCACCCCAGGAGGCAAAGCTATGCAGTCGAGTTTTCTCTCAGGGGTGGGTGCGGGGCCCTAAGGCAGGTGGTCACCCTGGGGTCAGTGGGACATGTTTGGGGGTTTCCAGGAGCCTTGCAGTTAGGATGGCACTGGAGATGCCTGGCTGACCTGGAGAACTGTCATATGTGGCTATGGAGGGGAGGACCTGCATCATTCAGGATTTGTTCATCCATTCCTGCATTTCTTCTTTGCTTTCTGCCACTTGCATTCCTGGACCTGGAGAACTGTCCTATGGGGGGTAGGGGGGGTCTGTTCCTGCATCATTCAGGATGTGTTCCTCCATTCCTGCATCTCTTCTTTGCTTTCTGCCACTTGCATTCCGGGACCTGGAGAACTGTCCTATGGGGGAAGGGGAGGTCTATTCCTGCATCATTCAGGATGTGCCCATCCATTCCTGCATTTCTTCTTTGCTTTCTGCCACTTGCATTCCTGGACCTGGAGAACTGTCCTATGGGGGGCAGGGGGGGTCCTATTCCTGCATCATTCAGGATGTGTTCCTGCATTTCTTCTTTGCCTTCTGCCACTTGCATTCCTGGACCTGGAGAACTGTCCTATGGGGGGCAGGGGGGGTCTATTCCTGCATCATTCAGGATGTGCCCATCCATTCCTGCATTTCTTCTTTGCTTTCTGCCACTTGCATTCCTGGACCTGGAGAACTGTCCTATGGGGGGCAGGGGGGGTCCTATTCCTGCATCATTCAGGACGTGTTCATCTATTCCTGCATTTCTTCTTTGCTTTCTGCCACTTGCATTCCTGGATCTATGTTTGGAAAAGCAAAACTACATGTCTGCGTTTTGTCATTTTATTTTTGTATAATGCCTGATGCATTTTTGTGACTTCAAATTAGTGAATGAAAAAGGAAATGGCGTGTCTTCATCTGCCCAAAGGATGTGGCATGCAGAAATGTATTTGTGTCATACTTGGGAGTTTTCAAACCTCTCAGCCTATTGACTCTCCAGTGCTTGTGAAATCAGCTGTGCTTGGGGTCGTATGACGCATGACCACATTGACGTCAATGGGAACTATTACATTTTTTAATGTTGCTGAAAGTGTCCCATGTGTGGGTGAGCCTAGTGAAAGGAGGGTGACGCGCACCAAATGTGGGTAAGGTGAGAGGTGTCTGTAGATCATGGCTACTCTAAAGGGAAAGAGAATGGTAAGAATGGGGAAGGGGGGCTTTTAGTGGTGTCAGAGGGGGCTTTAAAGGTGAATGGATTCTTTGAGGGAGATTATCCTCCTGAACAGGCTCCTGGGATTTATCTGAAAAAAGGTGGATGGTGGCTCTGAAAACTGACGAGAAGGGTTTAGAAGCCTGTGGCCTAAGGGGAGTGTCATGAGGGTCCCCAGCATTCAGTCCTGACACTTAAAAAAAGCCCTTAGTATGCTTGGATTTTTCCAAATGTTTTGCAAGGAACTTTGGGTTGGTCACCCTGAGTTACCTGGGGTAACTCAGACCTGGACCCCCTGCTCACTGTGCTTAGCGACGCACAGCCTCACCGATGAGGATGAACAAGGCTGAAACACGTGTATGGGGTTGCTGTTGGTACTCTTGTTCAGAAGGGAATTGCCTTAGCATTTCGGTGCTAGACTGCCCATGTGGGCGGGACATAGACTGATATGCAAATGGATATTTCCCATCTGTGGAAGGTACAGTGAGCAAAAAGCGATGGCTGCGGACTCTCAAAGTGGTTAGTAACCACTGAACAGATTTATCATGCCATGTTCTTTCTGGAGAGGGGCGTCTGCTACCTTTTTTGGAAAATCTTAGTATGCTTGGGCTTACTGGCATATGTCATAATGGGGAAATTAAAATGTGCACTTAGATACCCAGGACTGGGTAAAACTGAGTCTGTTTGAAGAGGCTATCTGCAGCTACAGGAGGGTGATTGGAGTTCTGAAGGGGGAAAACACATTTTCTAATAAGGGGGATGGGTGCTATAAGAGGAGATGAATGAAGCCTCTCTGTAGGGTCCAGGAGGGGATCTGGGCAGGGAGGATTGAGGGTGAGGATCGGGGGCTCTAAAGTTTAGGAGCTCTAAGATGCAAAGGTACAGACTCTGAGGACTCACAGAAACCCTTCCAAGGTTACAGGAAGGGGCTCTGAGGTGGGGCATTTCAGGAATGAGGATTGGCTATTGAAAGCAGGTGGTCAGGAGATTATGGGAGGAAAGCAGGATGGGTCTCTGGGGCGTGGAGGTGACTGAGTGGTGGAATAGTAATTCACTAGATATTACAGGCTGAGTGGGAGGGTTTAGTTCCTAGACTGAGTACAGTGAAGACTGGTTCAGCTGAGTGGAGTGGCCGTGTTAGGATTGGTAATGTTGAGGAGAGTGGTAATTGGCTGGGGGTTTGGTGCAGTATAGTCTGCAGTGCGGGCTACATCACTGTATGCTGGAGCTTGCATTATGTACAATACATGTAATTTCACCAAACGTGAGAACAATTGTGCTTCAAATGGTTGTACAGTAAGGCCTCACTAGGCGGCTATTTTATTAAACTTATTGAACATTGTCATTTCTAACAGAAACAATGTACCAGTGAAACATCAGTGATGGCCGAGGTAATCCTTGAATAGGTGCTGTGACAGACCCAGTTCAGCTGTATAAAGAAAATACAAATAAGGAAAATGCATCCAGGTATGTCAACGAGACATCTCTGCTAATATGTTCCCTATTGGTTTTGTTTGTGTTTCATAAAGCAAGCTGTTCGGGGGGCAGCTGCTGCACTATGAAACATGTTCGGGGGGACATGTGACTTGCTAAACTGTGTGTGACTTTTGAAACTATTGTGTGCTGAAAAAAAGGCAATTAACAAAGGTACTCTTTAAAATTAGTATTGTCTTGAATTGTCCTTTTGATTCCGAACACGGTGCATTATGTATTTTATTGTTGCCGCCCACAACGCTCTCTGTGCAGTGCTGCTGGGTTGCCCTTTGGGGTCTCCTTTTTATTTTCTCTGTATTACCTAGTGTGAACAACTGTTCCCAAGGGTAGAAAGGATATTCATTTCCTCTACATTATATTTTGTGAGACCTGCACACCTCACCTTATGTGGAGTACTGGGAGAGATACAGTGTATCCCCTTTCTCACTGCTCCTGTGACAGTGACAGGCTTAACCTAAATGGCTGGTGGCAGAGAACCTTTAGTACAGATTCTGTGCAACTTATTCACAGGCTGTTTTCACAGCTACGGTAAGGCACCCTTGGGTGACCATTTTTCCAAAATGGCCCCTGTCTTCTTTTTTCACCATTTCTCGTTTGCTTGTCCTTTCCATGTCCTTCTCCTACCCTTCAGGGTGGCAAATGCCTTTGTGTGATTTATGTCTTTGGCGGGAGGCCTTGGGCAAGCCCGCCCAGGCTCCAGAGTGTCTGAGAAGTCAGGAAGCGAGGGAGGAGTCCAAAACTCTGCAGCCCTTTGTCTTCCTGCCTGCTTTGAACCAGTTCCAACTGGGAGGTTGGCTGTTCTGAAAGGACTGCTACCCCCTCAGGTTTGAATGTTGCGTGCCTGTTGATTGGCTAGGTTCCTGTTTAAAGTTAAGATCCTAGTAGTTGAAGAAGTCGTCGACCACTGAACCAAATCCAAAGATCAAGAAAAGCCGGCCGAGACAATTTCCAGCGACTGGAACACATCCTAGTGTTATAAAAGAGATGTTAGTTACAATAAAAGAGTCTGGAAGAACTCTGCTCTCCAAATGGAGCCACTCGTGACGATTCGCGGCACAAACGCCTGCCATTTTACATCCTACCTTATTTATTTACAAAAATAGCATCATGATGACACGCTGCATGTGACGTCATTATTTTACAGAGTTATCGCTTCTAACGCTAATCAAGCCCAAAACTCACCAGACACAAAAATAATTTTGTTATAATTGCAAATGTCACAATAATAGTGAATCTTTGTCTGTAGATAAGTCACCAATATCTGGGAAAATATATGAACTAGGGGCCCCAAAAATGTAGATATTCAACAAACGTTTTAACCTTCCGATGAATATTGGTTCCCAAAACAGCACAAATCAGTCATGGTCAAAATCCTGTGCCTATGTGTTCAAATCCATAGACTTACTAAAACAGGCACAGTCTTGTTGGTGGACCCTCTGGGTATCCAATTAGTATTTCTATCATTCCGCCGCCATTGTTACACCATGCTCCCCTTTAATATGATGGTCCTTGCACCCCACATTCATCGCCCAGTAGTACATCATCTGGTTATTAAAACATCTACAACTAAGGAAATCTACTATCATTGGCATTCAAATGTTGGCATGAACAATTTAACCATACAAACACAGTATCCTCATCTAAAACAAGTCATCAGACCCTATCTCATACAGGAGACCCCATTTAAAGAAATTAGCTCATCTCATTTTCCGTGGTCAGACCCATGAACACAGTTTTGTATTTGAAAATTGCCCTGGATTCTGCCCTCCTTAGAGCCATTTCTGTCAACTCCTTTGAGGTTCTTTGGTATTGTTAAAAATCAGTAAATGTAATATCGGCCTTGCAGTCCATTTGATGGTAATGAGAACAGTTTGAAAATTGCTTGCAATCTTGTATGCAAGCTCCTAATGTTTCTTTCAATTGTTTCTTGTAGATTATCTGAGACTGCAAGGTAATAAGGTCATTGAGGTTGCCAAATGCTTGAAGAGTGGAAAGGATGAGTATATTACCTTAGATTTGCGCCTGCAGATTCCTAGTAGTCTGCATATCACGCAAATAAACATAGTATAGTTCATTTATCATTTATTGTTTTCATCACATATTTTTGTATAACATTGACATATTTACAGATGTTGTTCACAAGCCGATTTTATTATCGGTATATTCAGTTGTAGTCCTTGGTATTACTTCATATCAGGATACATGCATTGAAATGGCCAAGGTTTAAGTCCTTAATGTAGCTTCTCATTAGGTTTAATGTACATTAGTAGTACATTAGTAGTTGGCCAGTATTATTCTTTAATGTTGTTTCGATTGTATGGATTGAATATCAAGTTTGAGTCCTTAATGATACTGCTCATTAAGTCTGATGTACATTGGTAATTTACCAAAAATGGAAGTCCTTAATGTTACTTCACATTAAGTTTAATTTTAAATTACAGGGTGAATCCTTGTTAATTCCTGAGGTGGTTTGAGTTTTTCCTCTGATGTAAGTAAAGACTGATTTTCCCTCTACACGTGTTTCGCCAATAGCTGAAGAACCAATACAAAGGTTATTGGGGAAACACGTGTCGAGGGAATACATGTCCAAGAATTGATGCTTTATACCTGTTGTTAGTATACCATTCACTCCATAATAACGCTAATGAAGAAATTGGTAGAGCCTTTGTTTGCTAGTTAATTCCCACAATGGGCATGCTTCTGGTGGTGGACGCATGGACTTGGTGGTGGGAATGTGTTGTTTTGCCCTCTGGGCATTCAAACAGTATAAATGGCAATTCCAATGCTAGTGACCTTATTGTATGTGCTATCCCCAATGGGTACTAATATATGCTTTTCTCCCTTCTCTTTGAAAAGCATGCTGTGAATCGTGTTTGATCCTTGTGCTTTTACTATTATGGATGTGTAAAGAACTCAGGGTGGTAACAGTAAAGACAGACACAAGTGATCACAGTTCAAGGTTGTTTTTGAAACTGTCTGAATGGGTGAGAAAACACTAATCTAAACCTAAATCTAAGATGGGACCAACCTGCGACCATCAAATAATAAGGCAGTCCTAGTGGCATCTTGTCAAATAAAAAGGACCTATAATAAAAAATATATATATTGCCAATACTTACACTAAGTTACGAAAGAGTGTGGGATAATGTTCACAAGAAAAGAAAAAAGTGCTCACAAATAATATGTCAAGATGTTATAGCTGGGGTCTCCCTTCCCCACGTTTTTAGCAGGGGACAAGGCGAGCCTCTTGAGCACAGCACACAACTGGGCTTCCTCAGCACAAGGCTATTGTTCTTAGCGATATCAGGATCCTCAGTGGTCAAGTCTTTTCCACAAACCCTCTTGTCCCGAGAGCCTGATGTATCAAAATAACGAAACAAAAAGTTCCTTTCAACCGATACGGGCTACAGTCCCTTTCAGCGATATCAGGACCTTCGGTGGTTAAGTCTATTTCTGCAAAAGTCTCTTTCCTCCGTGGGCCTAGTGTATCCAAGAATAACAAAAAAAGTTCTGTTCTGTATGCACGTTGGGTGATGACTCTTCACCCGGGTATCCCCCTCTTCCACGCTCAGATCCTTCTGCAATGTTAGCCTCCCTCCGTCGGGTTCACTACAGCCTTTTCTCAGACTCTTTCTCTTGTCGTATTCACGAGCCTCAATGGCTTTTTAAACAATGTTTCATTGCGGACATTCCTCAGCCGGTTTCACTTTTGCCACCACAGTGTTAACAGGGTTATTGTACCTCACTCCGTTCAGCAGGCATCCCTCAGCCGGGTTCACATTTGCCAATGATAAAGTTCGTCTTGCTTTACACAATGTGGGATTTGTTTCACTTTGCTTTCTTCTGGGTTACGGGTCCAAGACCTTTGAGTGTACAAGGGGTTTTACTCGACCCTTGTATGACCACTTTGACCACATGCATCGGTACTCCTAGGGCTTTCTGGTATTGGTAGTTTCAACAAGAAGGGAACCGGTCAGTCTTTCGAATGAGCGCTCATGTGGCACCGGACCACTCTGCACCTGGTCTCCCTTTTTGGTTTTCAAAACAGTTCTGCAACACACCCAGTCTTTTGTTCTTTGATTCACATTACGTCGCCACTTGCAACGTTTGCTCAATCATAGATCTTTTACTATTGGTTCTTACGCCAACTCACTGATTGTTATGAACTGCTTGGTTTTTCTTGTCTCTGTAGTCAAGGGCAGTACCACGGTATGATGATATTTTATTTGTATCTCATACACAAGTGTTTCAGAGTGCGACAAGTCAAAGGAGGGGAACAAGGTAGGACAAAACTATCTTACTAGGCCCAGTGACAATGAGAACGCGCAAGTGCAGGGAGAGAGAAGGGCGAATGTGCAAGGGAGAGGGGAGGAGTGGAAAGTGCTGAGCAAGGGGTAAAACAACAACTGGTAGTGCAGCCAGCAAGATGGCAGGTGCAAGGTTAAAGCACAGACAAGGGGTGTCTAATAAGTGCAGGTAAGGGGACTGTAGGGATGCAGATACAGACCTAAGTGCAAGGGTTTCCAGGAGGCAGTGCGTGTGTGTGGCTGGGTGGGCAGGGATCTGAGCCTGAAAAATCAGAGGGTAACCAGGTACCCGGGGGCGAGAACGAGCAAAGGCAGAAGCAAAGAGGAAGGTCTTGAGGTGCTTCCGGAACCAAAGATGGTTCTCCTCAAGTTTCAGAGAGGCAGGGAGGCTGTTCCAGAGGGAGGCCCCAGCCAAGGAAAGAGATCTACACCCAACTTGTTGCTTGGAGAAGCGACTGACCCTGAGGGAGTTGGAGGAGCGATGAGCTTGAGTAGGAAGGTATTTACAGAGGGAAAGTTGAAGGTATTGTGGACCCAGGCCCCAGAAAGCCTTGTGGACAATGCAAAGGGACTTGAATTTAATCCTTGCAGCACTGAGAGCCAATGAAGAGATTTCAGGGCTGGAGAGATACGACCCCAGGGCTTGAGGCCAAGAACAAATCTCGCAGTCCTGTTCTGGATCAGTTTCAGAGGGCGGAGAGTAAAAGCATGCAGATTTAGAAAGAGGCTGTTGCAGTAGTCCAGCCTAGAGAGAACCAGAGCTCTAGAGACAGTGAGATTCTGGGGGAAGGAGAGGAGAAGAAAGGAAGAATACCTCTGAGGAGGTGCAGTTGGTAGTTTGACTTAGAGACGTCAGAAATGTGAGGAGAAAAGGAGAGTGTGGAGTCGAAGATGACCCCAAGGTTCTTAGCCCCACAGGTGGGAGCAGGAAGAGGGTCAAGGGAGGCCAGCCAGAGAGTGACAGAAAAGGAGGGTTCATATCAAACAGTTCATGCGCTCATTTCACCAAACAGGATTCACTTCCCTTAGCTTTGCAATCTGTCGGTCAAAGATTTTTGCCGGTACAGAGGATTTTACAAGACCCCTGTATGACCACTTTGACCTCTTCTCGCCTCTTCCCCAGGGCTTCTGATTACGGTAGTTTCTACCATCGGGTAATCGGCCAGGATTTCCTGCCTGAGCACCCACATGGTGCCGGACTCCTCTGTTGCTGGTTTTCCCCCTCTTTCATCAATCATATCTTTCAGTTTCTCAAAAGTTCAAACTAGCCGTTGGTTATTTATCGTTCAACACAGTTCGGGTTTTTTATCGACACTCCCCTCGACTCACCGGCTGTGATGAATCACTTGGTTTTCTTTCTCCTTGGAGTCAAGGTTGGTACCACAGAGACTAGCGTCTATCCCCGGCTTGGTAATCAGCGGAGGAGGGTCTCATGTACCATTGCCATCTGTTGCAACACATGCTGGCTATTGTTTGCAGACTTGTGTTTCCTTCTGCTGAGGTTTCACAGGCTTTAGTCGGAAAGGGCAAGGTCGCTTCTCTCCTTGTCACCCTCTCGGTCTGCGCCATCTTACTCCTCCTCTTGAACTGCCGTGCTGAGTTAGCTCTCACGTCGTGCGATCTGCCTTGCTCGTCTTGTGCTTTTAAAAAAAAAATGTTTATTGTGTATATTAGTTTATATTAAAACTTCTTAACACATTACATACAATCTCAAAATAGTTCAAATATAAAACAAACCACTATATGAAACAGAAGCAACAATAGAAAAGCTTAAACGTAATCATTCGTACAATGAAAGTAACATTCCTGAGAACAGGGGAAACAAAAAGGAAAAGAGAGATAGGAACATTAGGTCAACCTAGGAGTAGGTAGTTCCCTTATCGTGGCTGGCCACCCAGTCCCACTTGATTGCACATCTCTTTAGTGATAAACAGAGCACTCCTTCTCCATCTTCCCAATGTGGAGACCAGCATATTTTTTCAAAGACATTTTTGTTCATTTTCTTACATTTTTGCATACTATCATTGTTACCTTCCTGGAGTGCATTTTTCATTGACAGCAGGGAATGATCTTTTGCATATATAATCGTTATATACAGAAACCCTCTCTCTATGTTAATATGGGTGGCCAAGGAGGTGAGTCCAAGCTCCAACCTTATTGCCTCAATCGGAGTGTAGTTCGTGATGCCCAAAATTCTTCACCATACCAACCCCTCTAATTTGGCGGCCCAGTTTTCCCAATCAACATAGCAAGCTTCCAAGCCATATAGAAAGGATGCCACCAGTTTCTGTTTATAAATGTTCAGTACACCCATCAAAGAATAGCCCGCAGTTCTGTTTGCCAAAGCAGTTGTCGCCATCATTGTAGACAATGCTTTTACTTTCTTGTTTTCTTGCAGACAAACATTTGTTCTCTTTTCCGATGATAGGTGCTGACCTGTTAGTCTGAAAAAACTAAACCCCTAACCATCATGTTGCCCCCCCTTGTGCAACCAAGACAATCTCCTATTGGGGGTGTGGATCACTATACCCCCCTTGCTGCATTCGTATCAGGCCCTATGTGCACTGTGTTTACTCCTGGATTACTACCATGAACAGAAATAACAAATAACATAAGACACCACACAAAGATAACACATGAATCGATTCAATTATAAGAAGGGATACATTTATTTATATACACACAGCTAAGCATAATGCATAACAATGCAGGCAGTCCTAATGCTATGTCTAATTTGCACCTTTTATACCTCTGGTGCAAAGCTACCATGCAATACCTATGTAAGCCTGTGCTGCAAGTGTGTGGTTCTATTGCAATCTAATGCAAGCTTCAAGCATCCAACAATCCTCTCCTTCAATCCACACCAATCCACACTCTCACTCTAGACCAGGGGTGCACAACTGATTTTGACAGAGGGCCGAAAGTACCTTACATGAGGGCTATAGTGGGCCGAAAAGTAAAGTGGGCGGGGCGATAGGCGGGACATGTCAGGAGGCTTTTTCAACCCCCAATTTGTATTAAACACATGGAAAAAGAATATGTTTTTGAGGGGTAACGATTTTTATTGCATTTCAAACTTACATTTTGTACTACACATTTTCCATTGTTATCATTTATTTCGATTTAGTTATTGTATATCGTCTGTTTAATTAAATTATATATATATTTGATTGACCCTTGATTGGACATTCCGTTATTTTGGACTGCTATAGTTTGCTGTTTGGGTTGCCCAAGAGGAGTATGGCCTTCGTTGAGTCAGGTTTCCTCAAAAAAGAAAAGGATGTACATCTCCCAACTGTGCCTGTATTAGCTTTATTATTGAGTTCACTCTTGGAGTGCAACACTATGCCCCATGGCTCCCACCCCCAGCCCAACACTATGCCCCATGGCCCCCTCACCCCAACCAAACACTATGCCCCATGGCTCCCACCCCAACCAAACACTATGCCCCATGGCCCCCATGCCCCAAGCAAACACTATGCCCCCTGTCCCTCACCCCCAACCAAACACTATGCCCCATGGCCCCATCACCCCCAACCAAACACTATGCCCCCTGGGCCCCTCACCCCCAACCAAACACTATGCCCCATGGCTCCCACCCCCAACCAAACACTATGCCCCCTGTCCCTCACCCCCCAAGCAAACACTATGCCCCCTGTCCCTCACCCCCAACCAAACACTATGCCCCATGGCCCCCACGCCTCAAGCAAACACTATGCGCCCTGTCCCTCACCCCAACCAAACACTATGCCTCATGGCCCCTCACCCCCAACCAAACACTATACCCCATGGCCCCCTCACCCCCAACCAAACACTATGCCCCATGGCCCCCTCACCCCCAACCAAACACTATGCCCCCTGTCCCTCACCCCCAAAGCAAACACTATGCCCCCTGTCCCTCACCCCCAACCAAACACTGTGCCCCATGGCCCCTCACCCCCAACCAAACACTATGCCCCATGGCTCCCACCCCCAACCAAACACTATGCCCCATGGCCCCCACACCTCATGCACACACTATGCCCCATGGCCCCCTCACCCCCAACCAAACACTATGCCCCATGGCTCCCACCCCCAACCAAACACTATGCCCCATGGCCCCCTCACCCCCAACTAAACACTATGCCCCATGGCTCCCACCCCCAATTAAACACTATGCCCCCTGTCCCTCACCCCCCAAGCAAATACTATGCCCCCTGTCCCTCACCCCCAACCAAACACTATGCCCCATGGCCCCCACGCCTCAAGCAATCACTATGCCCCCTGTCCCTCACCCCCAACCAAACACCATGCCCCATGGCCCCCTCACCCCCAACCAAACACTATGCCCCAAACACACTCTTAAGCATGCACCCATACAGACCCGAACCCCCTGCCCCCAACGCAGCATACACATTCTCAAGCATGCACCCATATAGACCCGAACCCCCCACCCCCAACTCAGCACACACATTCTCAAGCATGCACCATGCACCCATACAGACCCGAACCCCCCATCCCCCAACACAGCACACACATTCTCAAGCATGCACCCATACAGACCCGAACCCCCACCCCCAACTCAGCACACACACTCTCAAGCATGCACCCATACAGACCCGAAACCCCCACCCCCAACTCAGCACACACACTCTCAAGCATGCACCCATACAGACCCGAACCCCCCGCCCCCCAACGCAGCACACACATTCTCAAGCATGCACTCATACAGACCCGAACCCCCCACCCCCCAACTCAGCACACACACTCTCAAGCATGCACCCATACAGACCCAAACCCCCCAACTCAGCACACAAACTCTGAAGCATGCACCCATACATGCATCTCAACATACACAACACAAACATTCAAAAACAAACATTCATGCACATCCGACACCCCCCCACCCCATCTCAACATACACAACACAAACACTCAAAAACAAACATTCATACACATCCGACACCCCCCCAGCCCTCCATCTCAACATACACAACACAAACACTCAAAAACAAACATTCATACATATCTGCCAAGCCCCCCACCCCCCATCTCAACATACAAAACACAAACACTCAAAAACAAACATTCATACACATCCGACACGCCCTCCACCCCCCATCTCCACATACACAACACAAACACTCAAAAACAAACATTCATACACATCCGACACGCCCCCCACCCCCTCATCTCAACATACACAACACAAACACTCAAAAACAAACATTCATACACATCCGACACGCCCCCCACCCCCCATCTCAACATACACAACACAAACATACAGCAGAACAGACCCGACACACAAACACAAACACACAGACAACTTACCGGAGACGTGCTGGAAGGCAGGTAAGCTGGAACGCTGGCGAGGTAAGTGGAATCGTACTACGGCTGGTGTGGCAAGCAAGGCTGAAATGCCTTCCGGCATCAAGCCTTACTGGCCACGCCAGCCGTAGTGCTGGCACTCCATTGGTGCAGCACACACGCACTACGTGGCTCGTAGGAGTGATGTGGTGCGTGTGTGCTGTGCCAATGATGGCCAGTGTTTTGTCCGGCCCTGAAGACAACAAAGACTTTCCTAATAGAGGGCGGCTGATGCTGCTTGCGGGCCGCCCTCCATTAGGAAAGTCTTTGTGCCTCGCAGGCCGGTAAAAACAGCATGGCGGGCCGCAACTGGCCCACGGGCCGTATGTTGTGCACCCATGCTCTAGACAATCCCTGTCTGGTTTCCCCTTCACCCAAAGCTCTTTGTGTGTGTGTGTGTGTGTGTCTTGTTCTTATCAATCAGTCAGCCTAGGCCAACTTCCCATTCTGCTGTCTTTCCAGCTCTGTCTTTGCCAGGCCTCAATCAGTCAGTGGCAGGCCTCAAGACTGCCAACTGCCAAGCTCTCTCAAGCTCCTCTCTCTCTCTGCCTCATCGATCTCATCGAGGCCCATCAGTCTGCTGCACCAAGCACCATCTCCAGCCAACTCTCTCTGTGGCTCTCCCGATCTCTCTCTGTCTCATTCTCCCGATCTCTAGTGCAGTCCTACTCCAGCCAATTCTAGCCTCCTTGGTTATAGTCCCCAATGACGCACATATCTCTATGGTTACATATATGGTGTAAGCTAAAGAATGTCTAAGAATGTCTCTCCCTCAGCGTTTAGCAAAATGCCTGCCAGTCTGCTGTTTGCGTGTGCTTGCACGGCATGTCCTGTTACTTCGTGTGCTGTCAGCGTGACCTCATATCTCTCTGCCTTGGCCTTCCGAGTCTGTTGCGAAAAACACCATCTATTTCCATCAATTCAGTGTTCATACCCATTCTCTCCACTGTAGGCACTCTATGCATTACGAAATGCTCTTTTAGGGCCTGTTCTTAAAGCACCTCTTCTGTGTGAAAAGGCTTCCCTCTCTCCTCTCTCCTCTCTTCCCACTCCATGTCGCGCCCCCTCCCACCTTTGCAGTCTCTGCAAAGCACACCATGCTGATTAGGCTCCTTCTCGGACAAGGGTTCATGTTGTCTATGTCTCTCTGCCAATGTTTATGAATACTTTCTCAGTGTAATTCATAACAATTCTCTGCACTGAGCCCAGTGCGCTTCTGTCTCTCTCCATCAGAAAATGGCTCTCAAATGCCAGCCTAATGCTTTCTACCATTTACCGCAAATCTCTCGCAATGCAAGCACTACATAATACAAACTTATTCTAAATACACACATACATACATGACAGTCAAACATATCTCTAAATGTGTCTCTACAAAGCTTACAATCTAAATGGCTTTTCATGTCATTTCAAATATGACACTGTGTGTGTCATTCCAGGCCTGATTCGTAAGTGCTCTCCTAGTGCAAACAATACATTAATATACCGTGTCTCTAAAGCACTTCCATGGCACTTCAAATATATGGCAGTGTCATTCTATTGCAAATGGCAAAATGCAAAGTGGCAGTCTAATAATGTGGAGTGTCTACTTCAGCAATGTACTAATCAGAACTAAACAGAATGCAATAATGGAATGATTCCATAGCAAAGAGTAATGATTGGGTAATGGTGATTCTAGTGAGTCTAATAATGGGTAATGGTTCTTTACAATGAGTCTTATGATTCTTCTAATGAGTGTTATGAGTCTTTTAATGATAACAATCCCAGGCTCCTCATTTCACCCAATTCCACAATTCTTCCCTTTTATCCTTAGATAAATCATAACAAAATATAGCATATGTCATACATAACATAACAATAGTGGCAGTCTAATACCAAGCAATATTACTGAAGGGAAAAAAATATATATTTCATGATGCAAAAAACCCTTCTAAAAATGCAAGCATTCCACTCTATCAGTGGCAAGCTAAAATATTCAAATGCAAATGTGTCAGAATGCAATAGCATAGCCAAAGGGCAAAAGTCAAGTCAGAGGGCCTCATTACGACTCAGGCGGTAAGGGTTTTACGGCGGCGTTAACAGCGCCGACCCTTACCGCCTGAGTACGAGGTCCCTTAGCGCCCTGGCGGACTTAACACCTTTAGCAGGTGTTAAAATCCATGGCGCTAAGGGACCATGGAGTTAATTACGCCACCGTAATTTACGGTGGCGTAATTAACGCCTTCCCCACTCCCATTATGCCCTATGGGGCAAAAATGGGAATGGGGAAGGGTAAATGGGGATTGGGGACTTACCGCCCCGCCAACCTCGGAATGGGGCGGTAAGTCCGCCAACCACCATGGCGTAAACGTAGTTTACGCCATGGTGGTAAAGTCACGGCCCAGGCGGTAACTTACCGCCTGGGTCGTAATGAGGCCCAGAGTGTCTACAAGCCAAAGGTGTGAAAGTGTCTCTACAAGCAGAAAACGAAAAATGCAATGCATAGAATCAATGCACAAGTACTGTGTATCCAGGTGTTTCCAATTCGATGTGTCAGGCACAAAATATGACAATTCACTTTCACAGGTGTCAAAGGTCAGTACAGATGTCAGTAGCCAAACAGGCCAAACATTCCATTTATCAATGCATACATATCAGTGTATACATGCAGTGTATTCAGTTATATTCCAGTCCAAGGTATTTCCAAGTCACTCATGAGGTATGTGTGTCCCCACAACAGTGCACAGTACAAATTTAGTTCTAATGCAAAGGTTCAGCCAACGAATGTTCACAAATCGAATCATGTGTTCACTAAGAGCATATCAGTGTTCAGCAAAAGGTCAAAGTGTTCAGGTTAAAAAGTGTTCTCCACAACAGCAAAGTGTGAAGCAGCAAAGTGTTCAAGCCAATCAATATCCAGGCAGCAGAAACGTGTACAAGCCAGTTCAGGTTGGCCTGCTTGATAAATGCCAGCAAGCTAAATGAGATTTTTCACACAGAGCTCCATCAAGACTGGAGCAAGCAAGTGTCAGGTACCATATGTGTGCCCCACTTGTCCCCATGGAGTGATCAACATATGCCCTTTACTTCAAAGGTAGCACAGGGAAAACCGTGTGTCAGGACTTTCAATTGATGCCAATTGATGCGTATGCTCCCTTTTTCCCTAGGCCTTAACAAAGGCGGCAGGTGCACTCATTCAGAGTGTTTCCAAGATAGTTACTCTCCAGTGCAATTCCATGCACATTGCAATTTCATGCATATTGGCCCTTCTCCATAGGCCCAAACTCCAGCAGGTTCAAATTCTCTTCTCCCTCTCGTCAGGTCATGTTGTTGCCATTCTGTTGCCATTCCAGCCAGTCCCATGCTCTTTAAATGAGGGACAGCCAGCGTTAAATGCAAGTGCAAATGCTTTCAAAGCACCATGCTCTGTCTCCTTCACTCAAGAGAACAAGAGCTTCACTGCATTTCCAAACCTGGATCAGGCAAGAAATGCTTTCAAAGTGTGTGTTCCTGCTCATTCCTTCCCAGGCCAGGCACAAACTTGTCTAGTGCAAAAGGTATTCTCTTCTCTGCTCTCCTCTGCTGCTGCTGAACAATTTCTTTCACTGCTCTTTCTCTCACTCTTCTTGGCACACAATGCTGCAAGGTGTATTCTCTATGCACTGTCGGACACAATGTCTTCTCTCTCCATGGCAATAGGTGTCATGCCACAAAATCTCTTTAGTCTGGGTAGCAAGCAGATTTGTTGGGTACATTCTCAGAGCACAGCCATTGGACAAGGCGCACCCTGAGGCCTCAAAATGGTCGGTCAGTCGGCATTCCCTAAAAGTGCTGCTGCAATGCGTCAAATGGTCAGATGCCAATGTCTCATCATTGCTGCAAACAAACAGCCATGATGCAAAGTCACATTACAAGGTGAAAAAAGCCAGTCTCTTTCTGGTGCTGCAAAGTCACAAGGTGCAGCCATCATGGATCAATCTGGTCTGGACATTCTGTTCTGGTCATCATGCCGGTCATCTGGACATGCTGCTCAATCATGGTCTGGTCATATCATGCGGCAATGCCATCTGGTCTGGTCAAGGTGTCTCCAGATTTCATGCAAAGAAAAATAAAAGTGCAAGTATCAGTCTTACTCAGTTTCAGGTGGTTTTCCAAAGCCAAAAATAAAACAGCATTTCTCATTGTGTGTTGAAGTGCACATCTGCTAGTCCTACACTTTCCCATGTCTCTCAAAAACATTCATGCTATCTCCCCTCTGTGTCCTATCAATGTGTCAGTGCCTCTGTCTATTGTTGTGCCTTTCTCTCCATGCCTGTCTCTCCCTGCCTCATAATGCACGCATGCTTAAGGCATGACTCCTGCTTCCATTTCTGTCCTTTTCAAAACAAAACGAAACAGCCAGTTTCACATACTCCAACCATGTCACAACTGCATTTTCATTCACTCCTGCATTTCCTTCTGTGTCACTTCCATGTCCTCTAAATGTCACCACACTCTCCCCATTTTTCTTCATTAAGAATTCACAACGTTGAATTATTACATGTTGAAAAATCAAATCGGTTACAAAAGTCCAACAGCCTCTCTTATATACAATACAATTCACATTCACACATTCCTGCTTTGCTGGAAGAGATACACTACCTCGTGCTTCAAATACACAGTCGGCCAGTCCCACGCGATCTCTGATGTCAACAAACTTGCTTTCCATGCACACATTCAAACTATGAAAATTCCAGGCATTCAAGCTTTCAAAACATCCAATTTTAGCACGATTCCTTTTATCTATCTTCTCTTGTAATGTTCTCAAAATAGCTATGTCATTGGACAATATTTGTTTTCTCTCGAAAACGTAGGAATCAAAATACTGGTGTTAACACTGCTGCTAAAACTGTCATTATCCCTATTCAAATCAAAGATCTCCACATAACTACCTTCATGCACATAACTCTGCTCATGCAGAAGTCTCTCTAATGACACAGTTTAACAATGCCTCAAGTCTTCATAGGCAACCCCTCTATGCATTCCCCTAGCCAATTCTCTAGGCACACTGCACGTGTCCATCAAATCTGCACTATCTCTTCCATTGTTCTGAGGTAACTTTTTTCCCCATGAACAACATGCATTACTATAGGAACGCTGTACCCGCCCATCACTGCTGATGAAATTGATTTCAATGGGTCTTTCAATGGGACATTTTCCCAGTTACTAATCACATCTTTGAGACGATATATTACTGAGTGCAAATCAACAATATATAGGCTCCCCTCTATAGCTATGTCACTTTTCACTTTCAATACAGTTGATTCCTGTGATACATCCCAGGAAGCAAGTGTATTTTTAAGCCGATTTCTTATTGCCTTCAGGTCGCTAAGAAATTAACCCATTCTGCAGTTTCAATACCACGAGCGTCTTCAAGAAAAAAAACTGTTTCTCTCACTCGGTGAATTAATGTACATTCATTCAATTTATCAATTGTCAACTAATGTCAACCAATTCCGGCAACCAAGGTCAAACAATTACGCTCCCCTTCCTACGAAGAACGAAATTGCAGACATCATGCTCTAAGACAATAACATCCTGTCATGATCTCTGCTTCCAAGAGGTCAGGACTTGCCCAACTCCCTTGGAAGCAGACCCATAACCCAGGTTCCGAGCGCCAGCCGGTCCCAATTGGGACCTTTTGGACTCTGTCCTGGCGCCGGTGGCGCCAGGCTCATAAATGTGCCCAGTCCCAGCGCTGGAAGCGCCGGGCTCATAATGCTTGGGTGGACTTACCTGCGGCAGACCATGCTGCTTACTTACCTGCCAGTTGAGCCTCTGATCCTCTTCTGTTCGGGACTACTTTTCCTGTTGGGTGGGGCAGGAGCCACTCCCTAGGTTCAGAACCCTGGAACTCTTCTGGAAAGCAGGGACTCTTTTCTTTCCTAGGCGTGGCTGTGGAAGGAGACACCTAAGCACTACAGGAGGCTATTTAAACCACACCCGATGGATGAATCTTGCTTTGTGTTATTCTGCATCCTCTGCAGCAGAACGCTCATCGTGTCTTCTGCATCTGATCCTGGGCCTAAGGAAAAAGGCTTCCATCCTGAATCCAGTCTTCAGCAACACCTATAAAGACAAGAAAGAACAGGTTAGCATTACGGTCTTCAGTGACAGCGCTCCTTTTACCTGATCCATCGGCTGTCATCAACGCCTCGCACTGCATTCCGGCATCTGAAAGACAAAAGCTTACCAATTCTGCGCACGCTCCGGAGGCCTTCAGCGCTGCATCCCGCATCTGAAAGATAAAACAAGGTGCGTTTAAAGACTTTGGGGAACTTAAATACTCACGAGCCATTACTCCTTTCACATCTAACCCAGTGGGTATTCGGCCACCCTGCAGCCACTCCGAACTTATACCTGCAAAGGAAAAAGACAGTTAGAGCGCGCCGTGAAGCAGGCAGCAAGTGCTTACTTACGTGCTTCAAGGCGCTTTTATTCATCACACGGGCTCCATCTTCGCCATCGCCGGAACCCTGCAAAACAAGATACAACATTACTAAAGACTTTTAAAGACATTTGAATTACTCGAAACTTATCGTGCGTGAAGAAAACGACGGACAGCAGTCCTCTGAAGTCAAGAGGCCTGCTTCCCTTATCCAGTGAGGAAACTGATTTCAGCACCCTGCTCCGAAGCAGATGGAGAGCACGGCGTTCACTTACCTAAGGTGAGCGCGTTAACCTTTGGGGTCCTACAGGAGAAGAGAAAGGGAAGAAGAGAGAGACATTCAATAACCCAGTTCATTAATCCCATATTTTCTATCTGCAGACACCTTACCCTTCAAGTCAGACATACAGTGCACAGGGGTCCAGCCCAAAGAGCCAGCCGTGTGTTACACATCACCTTAGAAGATACGGTATACGCCCAGTCAAGACCGGCGCCTCTACGGGAATCAGGTGAGCGTTACAGAACACAAAGCCTACCACAAAACTCCCGTCCAGGCGCTATGGAAACCTCGGATACCGACCAGCTAGCCCAGTTGCTTGGGGAACTAAGGGCAGAAGTGCATGCAGCCCGTCAGGAAACCAACGCTCTAAAAAGGGAACTGATTATTTCCAAGGAGCGAACAGATGATCTCGCTAGGCAATTGCTACAGTCACAAGCCGGACAGACCCCGTTACCCGCATCTGGGGGAAATCTTCCTTCTACATCCTCTATGAGTCCAGTGCAGATCAACCTACCTGGGAATGTACCTCTGGCTCCGCCCGAACGATTTTCTGGTGACCCAAAGAGGTTTGCAGTATTTATCAATCAGTGTCGGTTGCATTTCTTATGCCGGCCAGCAGCATTTCCAACTGATCAGGCTAAAGTAGCTTTCGTGCTTTCGTACCTTAGTGGTAATGCGGCAGACTGGTCGATCCCTCTAGTAAATCAAGATGATCCGGTCCTCCATGATTTTCAAGCTTTTCAGCTCAGTATGGAAAAACTTTTCGCAAGACATTTACAGGGGCAGGCTTTGGACAATGAGCTTCTTTCGTTGCGACAAGGTAATCAAGACCTTTTGGCTTATATTGCATCTTTCAACAGACTGATAGTGGAAACTCAATGGCCTGAGGACAAAAGGATTACGCTGTTTTATAGAGGTCTACGTGGAGAGCTCAAAGATGTGTTAGCCCAAGTAGTGAATCCCCCACAAGATTGTTCGGACTATATAGATTTAGTTGTTCAAATAGATCACAGACTGCAGAACAGGAAGGCTGATCGTTCCAAGTTTGATGCTCGAGTATTTTCCAAACCGCCAACTCCTTCCAAAGGAGTAGACTCCGGGGAACCCATGCAAATAGGGGGCCTGAAAGGTCCTCTAACACAAAAGGAGCGGGAAAGAAGAAAACAGTTGCAATTATGCCTCTATTGCGGAAACTCAGGGCACTTTCTTCGAGACTGTCCGGTGAAACCTGCCAAGAAGGCAGTAGGAGCTGCAGTTACCAAAGTTACAAACTCTGAGCAGGGAAACGACCTCGCCCGACAAGAATAGAGGTCCTCTTGCCGAGCGTGAAAACCAGTTCTGTGACCTCGCATTTCGTGATACCTATGGTCCTCATTAGCCCTGATAATCCGGATCGATTACATGCAATTGAAGCTTACGTCGACAGCGGTGCCATCGGCAATTATGTGGATCATGCAATGGTTTTGAGGATGAATCTAACTCTTTGTCCCAAGGCTGTAAAGGACGTCATTACTACGGTGGATGGAACGGAGATAGCCTCCGGACCAGTAACGCATACCACTCAAGAAGTGACGCTCGTAAGTCAAGATGGACACCATGAGAAGATCGTGTTCGATGTGATCAAGGCCCCTCAGTTTCAGGTTATTCTAGGAATTCCTTGGTTAGAGAAACACAATCCTCTGATCGATTGGCGAGCAAGAACGGTCCAGTTTCCAGAATGTGTCTCTACTTGTCATCCTCCACCTGGTGTTGCACTGGCAGCTACTTCTTCAGAGACGACTCCCCAGTTACCTCCCGAATACCAAGAATACCAAGATGTTTTCCGGAAGGATCAGGCTAATTCTCTACCTCCTCATAGGTCTTATGACTGCCAGATAGACCTGATACCTGGATCTACTCCTCCTTGTAGTAGAATTTATGCCCTCACCGAGCCTGAGAACCTTCACCTTCGTCAATACCTGGATCAATACCTGGCAAATGGGTTTATTCGTCCTTCCAAGGTCCCTGCTTCTTCAGCTTTGTTCTTCGTTCCAAAAAAGGAAGGAGACCTTAGAACTTGTATAGATTATCGCTCCCTGAACCAGATCACCGTCAAGAATAGATATCCGTTACCTTTGATCCCTGAACTCTTGGACCAGGTCAGAAAAGCATGCATATATACAAAGTTGGACCTTAGAGGAGCCTACCATTTGGTTCGAATAAAGGAGGGCGATGAATGGAAGACGGCCTTCCGCACCAAATATGGACTATTTGAATATCAGGTCATGCCCTTTGGACTTTGCAATGCCCCGGCCGCCTTTCAATATTTTATGAACGATGTCCTCAGAGAGCTCATAGATGTGTGTGTTGTTGTTTACATTGACGACATCCTCGTTTATTCTTCATCGGAATCTGAACATCGGAAACACGTAAAAATGGTCCTCGAAAGATTGCGTCAACACAAACTTTTCGCTAAGTTGGAAAAATGTGTTTTCAACGTGACTGAAGTTGAATTCTTGGGATTCATATTATCACCTAGCGGAGTACGTATGGATTCAAAGAAGGTCGATGCAATTCTCAAATGGCCATCACCATCCTCCGTAAAAGGTGTGCAAAGCATGTTAGGCTTCGCTAACTTTTACCGTAGGTTTATCCCCGAATTTTCTCGAATAGTGCAGCCCATCACTGCCTTGTTAAAGAAAAACAAATGTTTTGAATGGTCTACCGAGGCGGAACAAGCTTTCCAGGATTTGAAGACTAAATTTATCTCTGCACCAATCTTAAAACACCCTCGCCCCGAACTCCCCTACATCGTGGAAACTGATGCTTCAAGCCTTGCCATGGGGGCAGTTCTATCACAAAAGGACCCGGTAACCAATCAGTTGCATCCTGTGGCATTTTGGTCCCGCAAATTCTCGCCTCCTGAAATCAATTACACGATTACTGACAAGGAACTTCTGGCTATCAAGTCTGCTTTTAAGGCTTGGCGGCATTATCTGCTGGGGGCCCGACACACCGTTACTGTGATTACGGATCACCGAAACCTGCAATATTTGAAAACTGCAAAAGCCCAATCCTCTAGACAACTTCGTTGGGCATTATTCTTTGCCGAATTTGACTTTATAATTACCTATCGACCCGGTACAAAAAACGGTAAAGCCGATGCCCTTTCTCGAATGGGAGTGGAAGAACACTTGATCAACCCTAAACCTGTACCTATCATTCCCGAACAAAGAATCCTGGGTGTAATCGCCACACAATCCATAGAGGAAGTTAAGGATAAAGCCAGGCAACTTGTAACTCCAGCAGACATACAGAATTGGCCTTTAAAGGGAAAGGACTTTGCAGTAAAGGACAACTTGTTGTATTTCCAAGAACGATTATACCTGCCCAGCACAGATTTACAGAAAAAAGTAATCTCTTGTTATCACGATTCTTTAATGGAAGGACATCCCGGTATGACCAAGACTTCAGAAAAGATCAAGCGCTACTTCTGGTGGCCGTCTTGGAAAAAAGATATCAGAGACTTTATAATGTCCTGTGGAGTATGCGCCCAAAACAAGAGTCAAAAGGAAAGACCAGCAGGCCTCTTACGCCCTATTGACATCCCACCTCGCCCTTGGCATACGCTTTCTATGGACTTCATCACCGATCTACCTCCATGCTCCGGATACAATACGATTCTAGTAATCGTGGACTTATTCTCCAAGATGGCGCATTTCATTCCGCTCAAAGGCTTGCCAACAGCAGCAACTCTGGCCCGTGAATTTCTGGAAAACATCGTCCGACTGCACGGTTTTCCTTCGGTTCTAATATCGGATCGTGGTAGTCAATTTATTTCTCATTTTTGGCGAAGTTGCTGTCGGTCGGCTCAAATTGATGTGAGACTATCGACCAGTCACCACCCTCAGACCGACGGACAAACCGAGAGGACCAATCAAACTCTGGAACAGTATTTACGCTGCATGCTGCAACAAACTGAAAAAACTTGGAAAGACATACTTTGGATAGCCGAATATGCCTACAATAACTCTGTCCATTCGGGAACTGGGAAAACCCCGTTTTTTCTTTTATACGGCAGTCACCCTCGAACCTCGGAGTTGGATCCCCTCCAAGATCTTGAAACACCAGCAGTAGAATACCTGCATGCTACAATCACCCAAGCCTTTAAGGAAGCTGTTTCTCACCTTCAAAGGGCTAAAGAACAATACAAGAAAGGAGCAGATCAACATCGGAAGGAAGCCCCTCAATATCAAGTAGGGGATCAAGTCTGGTTATCTACCAAATATCTACCTCTAAAAGGGCCACGTACATTCAACCCAAGATACCTTGGTCCCTATTCCATCACTACCATAGTAAACCCAGTAGCGGTCAAGTTGGACTTGCCCCCGCACATGAAGATTCATCCGGTCTTCCACGTCTCTCTATTAAAACCCGTGCAACCTCAAACCCGACTAACTAAATCTCCAAAACCTATCCTAGTTGATGGAGAACTCGAGTTTGAAGTCAAAAGCATTCTGGACTCCAAGATCTCCAAATCTAAACTATTTTACCTAATTGACTGGAAAGGCTACGGCCCCCAAGAGAGATCCTGGGAACCTGCTGAATATGTCCACGCTCCTCGCCTAATCAAAAAATGTCATCGAACATTTCCTGACAAACCCAAACCCACGGAGAAGCCCGGTTTGGGAGGGGCCTTGAGGGGGGGTACTGTCATGATCTCTGCTTCCAAGAGGTCAGGACTTGCCCAACTCCCTTGGAAGCAGACCCATAACCCAGGTTCCGAGCGCCAGCCGGTCCCAATTGGGACCTTTTGGACTCTGTCCTGGCGCCGGTGGCGCCAGGCTCATAAATGTGCCCAGTCCCAGCGCTGGAAGCGCCGGGCTCATAATGCTTGGGTGGACTTACCTGCGGCAGACCATGCTGCTTACTTACCTGCCAGTTGAGCCTCTGATCCTCTTCTGTTCGGGACTACTTTTCCTGTTGGGTGGGGCAGGAGCCACTCCCTAGGTTCAGAACCCTGGAACTCTTCTGGAAAGCAGGGACTCTTTTCTTTCCTAGGCGTGGCTGTGGAAGGAGACACCTAAGCACTACAGGAGGCTATTTAAACCACACCCGATGGATGAATCTTGCTTTGTGTTATTCTGCATCCTCTGCAGCAGAACGCTCATCGTGTCTTCTGCATCTGATCCTGGGCCTAAGGAAAAAGGCTTCCATCCTGAATCCAGTCTTCAGCAACACCTATAAAGACAAGAAAGAACAGGCTAGCATTACGGTCTTCAATGACAGCGCTCCTTTTACCTGATCCATCGGCTGTCATCAACGCCTCGCACTGCATTCCGGCATCTGAAAGACAAAAGCTTACCAATTCTGCGCACGCTCCGGAGGCCTTCAGCGCTGCATCCCGCATCTGAAAGATAAAACAAGGTGCGTTTAAAGACTTTGGGGAACTTAAATACTCACGAGCCATTACTAATTTCACATCTGACCCAGTGGGTATTCGGCCACCCTGCAGCCACTCCGAACTTATACCTGCAAAGGAAAAAGACAGTTAGAGCGCGCCGTGAAGCAGGCAGCAAGTGCTTACTTACGTGCTTCAAGGCGCTTTTATTCATCACACGGGCTCCATCTTCGCCATCGCCGGAACCCTGCAAAACAAGATACAACATTACTAAAGACTTTTAAAGACATTTGAATTACTCGAAACTTACCGTGCGTGAAGAAAACGACGGACAGCAGTCCTCTGAAGTCAAGAGGCCTGCTTCCCTTATCCAGTGAGGAAACTGGTTTCAGCACCCTGCTCCGAAGCAGATGGAGAGCACGGCGTTCACTTACCTAAGGTGAGCGCGTTAACCTTTGGGGTCCTACAGGAGAAGAGAAAGGGAAGAAGAGAGAGACATTCAATAACCCAGTTCATTAATCCCATATTTTCTATCTGCAGACACCTTACCCTTCAAGTCAGACATACAGTGCACAGGGGTCCAGCCCAAAGAGCCAGCCGTGTGTTACACATCACCTTAGAAGATACGGTATACGCCCAGTCAAGACCGGCGCCTCTACGGGAATCAGGTGAGCGTTACACATCCCCAAGACAGACAAAACATGAAAAAAAAAATCTCTATCCCACGACGAACGAACAGAAAAAACAAGACAAAATCACAGTTGCACAAACAAGATGTTAAAACTCCGACCGCTGAGAAACCGATAAGTATGCCAGCAGACCAGCTGCAAAACATCTTAATCAGTCCACATTGAGTGAATACCCGGGTGCCCCTCCCATTTGTTAGTCTGAAAAAACCAAACCCCTAACCATCGTGTTGCCCCCTCCCCCTTGTGCAACCAAGACAATCTCCTATTGGGGTGTGATCACTATACCCCCCTTGCTGCATTCGTATCAGGCCCTATGTGCACTGTGTTTACTCCTGGATTACTACCATGAACAGAAATAACAAATAACATAAAACACCACACAAAGATGACACATGAATCGATTCAATTATAACAAGGGATACATGTATTTATATACACACAGCTAAGCATAATGCATAACAATGCAGGCAGTCCTAATGCTATGTCTAATTTGCACCTTTTATACTTCTGGTGCAAAGCTACCATGCAATAACTATGTAAGCCTGTGATGCAGGTGTGTGGTTCTATTGCAATCTAATACAAGCTTCAAGCATCCAACAATCCTCTCCTTCAATCCACACCAATCCACACTCTCACTCTAGACAATCCCTGTCTGGTTTCCCCTTCACCCAAAGCTCTTTGTGTGTGTGTGTCTTGTTCTTATCAATCAGTCAGCCTAGGCCAAAACCATACTTCCCATTCTGCTGTCTTTCCAGCTCTGTCTTTGCCAGGCCTCAGTTAGTCAGTGGCAGGCCTCAAGACTGCCAACTGCCAAGCTCTCTCAAGCTCCTCTCGCTCGGCCTCATCGATCTCATCAAGGCTCATCAGTCTGCTGCACCAAGCACCATCTCCAGCCAACTCTCTCTGTGGCTCTCCCGATCTCTCTCTGTCTCACTCTCCCGATCTCTAGTGCAGTTCTACTCCAGCCACTTCTAGCCTCCTTGGTTATAGTCCCCAATGACGCACCTATCTCTATGGTTACATATATTGTGTAAGCTAAAGAATGTCTAAGAATGTCTCTCCCTCAGCGTTTAGCAAAATGACTGCCAGTCTGCTGTTTGCGTGTGCTTGCACGGCATGTCCTGTTACTTCGTGTGCTGTCAGCGTGACCTCATATCTCTCTGCCTTGGCCTTCCGAGTCTGTTGCGAAAAACACCATCTATTTCCATCAATTCACTGTTCATACCCATTCTCTCCACTGTAGGCACTCTATGCATTACAAAATGCTCTTTTAGGGCCTGTTCTTAAAGCACCTCTTCTGTGTGAAAAGGCTTCCATCTCTCCTCTCTACCCACTCCATGTCGCGCCCCACCCACCTTTGCAGGCCCGCAAAGCACACCATGCTGATTAGGCTCCTTCTCGGACAAGGGTTCATGTTGTCTATGTCTCTCTGCCAATGTTTACGAATACTTTCTCAGTGTAATTCATAACAATTCTCTGCACTGAGCCCAGTGCGCTTCTGTCTCTCTCCATCAGAAAGTGGCTCTCAAATGCCAGCCTAATGCTTTCTACCGTTTACCGCAAATCTCTCGCAATGCAAGCACTACATAATACAAACTTATTCTAAATACACACTTACATACATGACAGTCAAACATATCTCTAAATGTGTCTCTACAAAGCATACAATCTAAATGGCTTTTCATGTCATTTCAAATATGACACTGTGTGTGTCATTCCAGGCCTGATTCGTAAGTGCTCTCCTAGTGCAAACAATACATTAATATACCGTGTCTCTAAAGCACTTCCATGGCACTTCAAATATATGGCAGTGTCATTCTATTGCAAATGGCAAAATGCAAAGTGGCAGTCTAATAATGTGGAGTGTCTACTTCAGCAATGTACTAATCAGAACTAAACAGAATGCAATAATGGAATGATTCCATAGCAAAGAGTAATGATTGGGTAATGGTGATTCTAGTGAGTCTAATAATGGGTAATGGTTCTCTACAATGGGTCTTATGATTCTTCTAATGAGTGTTATGAGTCTTCTAATGATAACAATCCCAGGCTCCTCATTTTACCCAATTCCACAGACCTAGGTACTTATAATGCTCTGTTCTGTCAATAGTACCTAGCGGGGTGTTAATGCATTGTTTACGTGTGCGCTTCTGACCAATTGCCATGAATTGGGCTTTCAGCATATTTATTTGTAACCCATTACTTTTTGCCTAGCTGCACAGGGCCAGAGCACTATTGGAAATGCTGACGAAAGTGTTATCAAATATCACTATATCGTCCGCATATCCCAACCACCCCAATTTTCTTTTCCCTATTTTAGGGAAAGCATTGTGTTTCTCCAAGAAGGTCCCATGAAAATCTACAAAAAAGAGATTGAAAAGAGTAGGTGCTAGCGCACAACCCTGCCTTGCTCCTTTATATATTGGGATTTGCCAATATATGGGAGAGGTGATGCTGATTACTCAACCTTACTCTGGCAAAGTTATATTTTGTATAGCATCATACATGAGTACAATAGGTGTTTTGGCATACCCATCCTATGCCATTTTTCCCATAGTAGCCTTCTGTCAATAGTGTCAAACTGAGGAGAAATCAACATATAGGATCTACAGTGGCAACTCTTTTCTCCCGCTGGCTTCTTCTAGCAGGGTATTCTATTATAAAGATATGCTAGTGGTGCACCCCTTCCTGAAACCCGTCTGAGAGATGTTATAGATGTTCTCTTTAGCTATCCAATTGTTAATGCCTTTTAGTCTAAGGGGCCGATTCATAGAATTCAGCGCACAAGTGGCGCACGCGGCTGGCGCACAGTGTGCGCGTGCGAATCCCTGCGCCAGCCGCGTGCGCTAAAATCCATTTCCGCGCACAGCGTATTCATGGATTCCAGCCACCAAAACCAGCCGTGGCGCACAGTTGCACAGCGACCCTGCAGCAGCGCCAGTTACGCCTCCAAGAACGCCTCTCGCGCAGGGAAAAGCCATCAAAATCCCCAACCGAGCGCAAAGGGCAGCAGAAAACGCAGAGCTGGGAGCGTGTATTCCAGGGGGGTGCGGGTGTTTCCATACGCGACTGGGCTGGGTACGTGTATTTCAGGGGTGCGCGAGAAAGTCTACACGCGATTGGCCTGGGTACGTGGATTTCAGGGGTGCGCGAGAAAGACTACACGCGATTGGCCTGGGTACGTGGATTTCAGGGGTGCGCGAGAAAGTCTACACGCGATTGGCCTGGGTACGTGGATTTCAGGGGTGCGCGAGAAAGTCTACACACGATTGGCCTGGGTACGTGGATTTCAGGGGTGCGCGAGAAAGTCTACACGTGATTGGCCTGGGTACGTGGATTTCAGGGGTGCGCGAGAAAGTCTACACGCGATTGGCCTGGGTACGTGGATTTCAGGGGTGCGCGAGAAAGTCTACACGCGATTGGGCTGGGTACGTGGATTTCAGGGGTGCGCGAGAAAGTCTACACGCGATTGGCCTGGGTACGTGGATTTCAGGGGTGCGCGAGAAAGACTACACGCGATTGGCCTGGGTACGTGGATTCCAGGGGTGCGCGAGAAAGTCTACACGCGATTGGCCTGGGTACGTGGATTTCAGGGGTGCGCGAGAAAGACTACACGCGATTGGCCTGGGTACGTGGATTTCAGGGGTGCGCGAGAAAGTCTACACGCGATTGGCCTGGGTACGTGGATTTCAGGGGTGCGCGAGAAAGTCTACACGCGATTGGCCTGGGTACGTGGATTTCAGGGGTGCGCGAGAAAGTCTACACGCGATTGGCCTGGGTACGTGGATTTCAGGGGTGCGCGAGAAAGTCTACACGCGATTGGCCTGGGTACGTGGATTTCAGGGGTGCGCGAGAAAGTCTACACGCGATTGGCCTGGGTACGTGGATTTCAGGGGTGCGCGAGAAAGTCTACACGCGATTGGCCTAGGTACGTGGATTTCAGGGGTGCGCGAGAAAGTCTACACGCGATTGGCCTGGGTACGTGGATTTCAGGGGTGCGCGGGTGGTGGGTGTGCGGGAAGTTCAAGACGTGAATTGGCAGTGTGGGTCCTCCCAGGTCTCCCCTCTACCCCCTCCACGACCTCTGCAGGCATCCCACACCACAGGGGACTACCCTGCACCCCATGTCATGTCCCACAGGCAGCCCAACCACCATGGCCATGCCCCCCAGCCAAGCCACATGTCCCCTTGCACCCCCACCCCCCAGCACTGTGGGGCACCTGCCAGCAGGCCCCCACCCATGTCGAACTCCTGTTCCCCACCCCCCCACCCCCCAGCACTGTGGGGCACCCTCCACCAGGCCCCCACCCATGTCTCCCAGCACCCCCACCCCCCAGCCACCAGGGGCACCCTCCACCAGGCCCCCACCCATGTCTCCCAGCACCCCCACCCCCCAGCCACCAGGGGCAGCCTACACCAGGCCCCCACCCATGTCTCCCACCACCCCCACCCCCCAGCCACCAGGGGCAGCCTCCACCAGGCCCCCACCCATGTCTCCCACCACCCCCACCCCCCAGCCACCAGGGGCAGCCTCCACCAGGCCCCCACCCATGTCTCCCAGCACCCCCACCCACCAGCCACCAGGGGCAGCCTCAACCAGGCCCCCACCCATGTCCGACTCATGTCTCCCAGCACCCCCACCCCCCCAGCCACCAGGGGCAGCCTCCACCAGGCCCCCACCCATGTCTCCCAGCACCCCCACCCCCCAGCCACCAGGGGCAGCCTCCACCAGGCCCCCACCCATGTCTCCCAGCACCCCCACCCACCAGCCACCAGGGGCAGCCTCAACCAGGCCCCCACCCATGTCCGACTCATGTCTCCCAGCACCCCCACCCCCCCAGCCACCAGGGGCAGCCTCCACCAGGCCCCCACCCATGTCTCCCAGCACCCCCACCCCCCCAGCCACCAGGGGCAGCCTCCACCAGGCCCCCACCCATGTCCAACTCATGTCTCCCAGCACCCCCACCCCCCAGCCACCAGGGGCAGCCTCCACCAGGCCCCCACCCATGTCTCCCACCACCCCCACCCCCCAGCCACCAGGGGCACCCTCCACCAGGCCCCCACCCATGTCTCCCAGCACCCCCACCCCCCAGCCACCAGGGGCACCCTCCACCAGGCCCCCACCCATGTCCAACTCATGTCTCCCAGCACCCCCACCCCCCAGCCACCAGGGGCAGCCTCCACCAGGCCCCCACCCATGTCTCCCAGCACCCCCACCCACCAGCCACCAGGGGCAGCCTCCACCAGGCCCCCACCCATGTCTCCCAGCACCCCCACCCCCCAGCCACCAGGGGCAGCCTCCACCAGGCCCCCACCCATGTCTCCCACCACCCCCACCCACCAGCCACCAGGGGCAGCCTCAACCAGGCCCCCACCCATGTCCGACTCATGTCTCCCAGCACCCCCACCCCCCCAGCCACCAGGGGCAGCCTCCACCAGGCCCCCACCCATGTCTCCCACCACCCCCACCCACCAGCCACCAGGGGCAGCCTCAACCAGGCCCCCACCCATGTCCGACTCATGTCTCCCAGCACCCCCACCCCCCCAGCCACCAGGGGCAGCCTCCACCAGGCCCCCACCCATGTCTCCCACCACCCCCACCCACCAGCCACCAGGGGCAGCCTCAACCAGGCCCCCACCCATGTCCGACTCATGTCTCCCAGCACCCCCACCCCCCCAGCCACCAGGGGCAGCCTCCACCAGGCCCCCACCCATGTCTCCCAGCACCCCCACCCCCCAGCCACCAGGGGCAGCCTCCACCAGGCCCCCACCCATGTCTCCCAGCACCCCCACCCACCAGCCACCAGGGGCAGCCTCAACCAGGCCCCCACCCATGTCCGACTCATGTCTCCCAGCACCCCCACCGCCCCAGCCACCAGGGGCAGCCTCCACCAGGCCCCCACCCATGTCTCCCAGCACCCCCACCCCCCCAGCCACCAGGGGCAGCCTCCACCAGGCCCCCACCCATGTCCAACTCATGTCTCCCAGCACCCCCACCCCCCAGCCACCAGGGGCAGCCTCCACCAGGCCCCCACCCATGTCTCCCACCACCCCCACCCCCCCAGCCACCAGGGGCAGCCTCCACCAGGCCCCCACTCATGTCTCCCAGCACCCCCACCCACCAGCCACCAGGGGCAGCCTCCACCAGGCCCCCACCCATGTCTCCCAGCACCCCCACCCCCCAGCCACCAGGGGCAGCCTCCACCAGGCCCCCACCCATGTCTCCCACCACCCCCACCCACCAGCCACCAGGGGCAGCCTCAACCAGGCCCCCACCCATGTCTGACTCATGTCTCCCAGCACCCCCACCCCCCCAGCCACCAGGGGCAGCCTCCACCAGGCCCCCACCCATGTCTCCCACCACCCCCACCCCCCCAGCCACCAGGGGCAGCCTCCACCAGGCCCCCACCCATGTCTCCCAGCACCCCCACCCACCAGCCACCAGGGGCAGCCTCCACCAGGCCCCCACCCATGTCTCCCAGCACCCCCACCCCCCAGCCACCAGGGGCAGCCTCCACCAGGCCCCCACCCATGTCTCCCACCACCCCCACCCACCAGCCACCAGGGGCAGCCTCAACCAGGCCCCCACCCATGTCCGACTCATGTCTCCCAGCACCCCCACCCCCCCCAGCCACCAGGGGCAGCCTCCACCAGGCCCCCACCCATGTCTCCCACCACCCCCACCCACCAGCCACCAGGGGCAGCCTCAACCAGGCCCCCACCCATGTCCGACTCATGTCTCCCAGCACCCCCACCCCCCCAGCCACCAGGGGCAGCCTCCACCAGGCCCCCACCCATGTCTCCCACCACCCCCACCCACCAGCCACCAGGGGCAGCCTCAACCAGGCCCCCACCCATGTCCGACTCATGTCTCCCAGCACCCCCACCCCCCCAGCCACCAGGGGCAGCCTCCACCAGGCCCCCACCCATGTCCAGGAACAGAGACTTCCATGCTGTCATGTGTGCAATCTGCACAGGGCTCCCCATGTCACATTCAAACACATGCAACAACCATGCGGTTCACACATTACAGGTCGCACATGCATTACCATGATGTCCCTGCACACATACATGCGTACATGGCCTATGTCACACATGCAGGCAAGTATCAGACAACCAGCACACTGCAACATGCCCTGTCTCACACAGCAATGCTTGGCCACTTACCGCTCAACTCCAGACGGGTCTCCCTCTCAAGGACCTGGCTGTGGAGCGCTGGGTGTGCGCGTTCCAGGACCCTCAACTGGATGGAACTCATGCGGCCCCGGCCCCCCTCCACAAGGCGCCGGGCCTTCATGAGGGTCCTGGACCTCAAGTCCTCCCAGCGCTTCTTGACCTTCTGGATGGTGCGGGTTGCCACCCCCTCCGCGTCCTCTCCCGTCCTTCCCTGTTGGCGCGGGACGATCCGAAGAGGGCATCATACTGCCCCAGGACATGCTCCACCAGGACACCAACTTCGGTGGCAGTGAAGCTGGTGCCCCTCTGCCCCTCTGCCCCTCTGGCCGGGGGTTGCAACTGGTGTCAGATGTGGATGTGCTCGACATGGCAACCCCAGGGGCAGGAGTGGGTGACCAACTGGGTCCTGGGGCTGGGCTGTGGAGCGATGTCATTTGAGTCGGGACTCTTCTGTACCAGCAGGGGTGGACACAGCAACTGGACCCCTGCAGATGGCTGATGTGCAGGCACCAAATGGCAGGGCACGGTGGCAGCAGGCAGGCAGGCAGGCAGCAGCAGATGGCATGTGGGAGGCTGCTTGGGGCACTGGGGGCCCCCACCCATGTCTCCCAGCACCCCCACCCCCCAGCCACCAGGGGCAGCCTCCACCAGGCCCCCACCCATGTCTCCCACCACCCCCACCCACCAGCCACCAGGGGCAGCCTCAACCAGGCCCCCACCCATGTCCGACTCATGTCTCCCAGCACCCCCACCCCCCCAGCCACCAGGGGCAGCCTCCACCAGGCCCCCACCCATGTCTCCCACCACCCCCACCCACCAGCCACCAGGGGCAGCCTCAACCAGGCCCCCACCCATGTCCGACTCATGTCTCCCAGCACCCCCACCCCCCCAGCCACTAGGGGCAGCCTCCACCAGGCCCCCACCCATGTCTCCCACCACCCCCACCCACCAGCCACCAGGGGCAGCCTCAACCAGGCCCCCACCCATGTCCGACTCATGTCTCCCAGCACCCCCACCCCCCCAGCCACCAGGGGCAGCCTCCACCAGGCCCCCACCCATGTCTCCCAGCACCCCCACCCCCCAGCCACCAGGGGCAGCCTCCACCAGGCCCCCACCCATGTCTCCCAGCACCCCCACCCACCAGCCACCAGGGGCAGCCTCAACCAGGCCCCCACCCATGTCCGACTCATGTCTCCCAGCACCCCCACCCCCCCAGCCACCAGGGGCAGCCTCCACCAGGCCCCCACCCATGTCTCCCAGCACCCCCACCCCCCCAGCCACCAGGGGCAGCCTCCACCAGGCCCCCACCCACGTCCAACTCATGTCTCCCAGCACCCCCACCCCCCAGCCACCAGGGGCAGCCTCCACCAGGCCCCCACCCATGTCTCCCACCACCCCCACCCCCCCAGCCACCAGGGGCAGCCTCCACCAGGCCCCCACCCATGTCTCCCAGCACCCCCACCCACCAGCCACCAGGGGCAGCCTCCACCAGGCCCCCACCCATGTCTCCCAGCACCCCCAGCCACCAGGGGCAGCCTCCACCAGGCCCCCACCCATGTCTCCCACCACCCCCACCCACCAGCCACCAGGGGCAGCCTCAACCAGGCCCCCACCCATGTCCGACTCATGTCTCCCAGCACCCCCACCCCCCCAGCCACCAGGGGCAGCCTCCACCAGGCCCCCACCCATGTCTCCCACCACCCCCACCCACCAGCCACCAGGGGCAGCCTCAACCAGGCCCCCACCCATGTCCGACTCATGTCTCCCAGCACCCCCACCCCCCCAGCCACCAGGGGCAGCCTCCACCAGGCCCCCACCCATGTCCAGGAACAGAGACTTCCATGCTGTCATGTGTGCAATCTGCACAGGGCTCCCCATGTCACATTCAAACACATGCAACAACCATGCGGTTCACACATTACAGGTCGCACATGCATTACCATGATGTCCCTGCACACATACATGCGTACATGGCCTATGTCACACATGCAGGCAAGTATCAGACAACCAGCACACTGCAACATGCCCTGTCTCACACAGCAATGCTTGGCCACTTACCGCTCAACTCCAGACGGGTCTCCCTCTCAAGGACCTGGCTGTGGAGCGCTGGGTGTGCGCGTTCCAGGACCCTCAACTGGATGGAACTCATGCGGCCCCGGCCCCCCTCCACAAGGCGCCGGGCCTTCATGAGGGTCCTGGACCTCAAGTCCTCCTAGCGCTTCTTGACCTTCTGGATGGTGCGGGTTGCCACCCCCTCCGCGTCCTCTCCCGTCCTTCCCTGTTGGCGCGGGATGATCCGAAGAGGGCATCATACTGCCCCAGGACATGCTCCACCAGGACACCAACTTCGGTGGCAGTGAAGCTGGTGCCCCTCTGCCCCTCTGCCCCTCTGGTCGGGGGTTGCAACTGGTGTCAGATGTGGATGTGCTCGACATGGCAACCCCAGGGGCAGGAGTGGGTGACCAACTGGGTCCTGGGGCTGGGCTGTGGAGCGATGTCATTTGAGTCGGGACTCTTCTGTACCAGCAGGGGTGGACACAGCAACTGGACCCCTGCAGATGGCTGATGTGCAGGCACCAAATGGCAGGGCACGGTGGCAGCAGGCAGGCAGGCAGGCAGCAGCAGATGGCATGTGGGAGGCTGCTTGGGGCACTGGGGGCCAGTGAATTGGCCTTCTGGGCAGGAGCGTGGTCTTCCGTGTGTTTTCGCGTGGCCAGCTTGATACGGAGTGATTAGGCACGTGAAAAATCTGCACGCTGCGTGTAATGCGCGTAAGCGCGCGCGAAAAACTGCACGTCCGCGTGTAATAGGAGGAAAGGGCCCATGCATAAGCGTGCGCGCGTGAAAAACTGCACGTCCGCGTGTAATGCGCGTAATCAACCGTGAAAAAGTGCACGTCCGCATGTGACGTGACGCGCGCGTGCGTTTCCCTCAGCACGGGTTAAAGGTGAGCGGGCCCAGCAGTTCGCTGTACGTGCCTTTCGTGGAGACTGACGTGTGTTGCTGCTTCCAGTTGTTTCGCGCGCCATCTACTTCACAGCTCTCAAGGACGTATCTCTTCTTTTGGCGGGGGTTTTGGCTACGCGTGTTTTTCTGCATCGCGCTAGTCAGACGGTGAGTCGCAAACGCTCCTTTTCCCACTGCGGGTGCCCCTGTGTATCGCACCCATTTTCGATGTCATCGTAGCCTGCGTGTCCCACGCGTACGCGTTATACGTGTTACTGGGTGCCACCGCGTACTGCGGGAGGTTTAATCCACGCACGTAGGCTGCAGGGTTGCGTGCACGGTTTTACTGCAGTTTTGGGGTGCCTGAGCGTTGCGTGACCCGTCAACACATCACCGGGGTCACATACAGCCTTGCAGGTGCAGGGGGGCTGTTAACATCTTGCTTCCCACCCCCTTCACCCCAATTGCCCAGGTCAATTGTGCTGTACACCTCCCATTGGCACCACTCCATCTGTGCCAGCACTATTACATCTGTGCCATGGTAGGGAGGCTACCAAAGGTGAGGGGCGCCTCAGCTGGGCGTCCTCCTCGTGGCGGGCGTGGTCGGGGATGTGGCCGTGGTGACCAGGGAGTAGGGGGACTCCAGGGTGTCCAGGGCAGCCACAGAGGGGGAAGAGGCAGGGGTGCGCCACTTGAGCACAATGTTGTGCCATGTGTTGGTGCAGCCATGCCACCACCCCCTGTGGTTCAGGGGGATGCAGCTCCTGCATCTGGCACTGGCACCCGTATGACCCGGCAGTCCGTTTCATCGACTGCCACGGGCCCAAGGGTAGCGGTAGCTGCAGGTGCAGTTGTGGACACCGCCACCCAGGCTCAGGGTCTGCCAGCGCAGGCTGCGTTGGCACTTGAAGAGCCCTTGGTAGATCTCCAACAGGCCAGGGGGGAAACCATTGGGGCAGGCCGGGCTGCTCAGACCAAGACACGTGTCCCTGGGGCAGTCATGTCATCTGCTGCCCCGAACAGCCGGGTGTTGGCAAGTGAAGGGGCAGATGCACCCAACAGCACCCCGGTTGTGAGTCTGCCAACCAGGACCGTTGCGGTCAATGACCCTGCCACAGCTGATGTTGCTGCGCAGGGTCCATTAGTGGGCACCCAGCTGCCACTGACACAAGTCAGGCCTTTGGTCATCCCTCCACCTGCCACTCCCTCGGCTCAATCCACCCAACCCACTGGCCATACTGGTCAGGGCGGCATTAGCCAGCCAGGGTCTGCGCCACAGTCCAAGAGGAGGAAGGTTGCATCTGCAGCACAGGCTGGGACCCCACACACAGCCACGACCTCCTGCACGTCGAGGAAGAAGCCTTTCTGTAAGCAGGAACTGGACTTCCTCGTGGACTACGTGCGGGGACACAGCCGTGACATGCTAGTGGGTGCCAATAGTCAGACTACGGCTGCCCAACGTGACACCCACTGGAAGCATGTGGCGGAACATGTCAGTTCATTCGGCCATGAGGTGCGCACGGCGCAGGAGTGCAAAAAGCGCTGGAATGACATCAAGCGCAGCACTAAGGCCAAGCGTGCCTCAAATTACAACTTGACTCTGGTGACTGGCGGTGGGCCTGCACCAGAGGAGGAAGAACTCATTCCGCATGAGGCTCTCGTTGCGGAGTTCATACCACCAGAATTGGTCGAAGGTGTGGGAGAGATGCTGGACTTTGATGCCCAGTCCAGTGAGTGTTGATGCGTAGTTGTTGAGGACGTGTGTGTTTCACTTGTGGGATGTGTTGTGCATGATTGCTGCTACATGTGACCTGTACATGGTTCTGATGTGTAAGTAATGCAATGCCACCGTCATGCATGTCTCCTCTGCCTGCATGCGGGACTCCATGTGGCCATGCTCCCTTGCCCCTCCTCCGCCACTCTGCACCCCAGTTCCACCTTTGCACTGGTCTGCTACATTCTTGCCAATGTGTAGTTTCATGTTCATGTGTCCTGTGTAGATGCTAACTTCCAGCTTAGTAACTGCCAGACATATGCCGTGTGGTACAGCCTTAGTACTCGATGCAGGGCATCCCACTTGTACTGTGCATGGGTCAGATGTCCCGCAGGGACATGAGTGCCCATTCATGCTCCATGTGCATTGCACACATGCCCCTATGTGTCCTTGACTGGATGATCACTGTAATATGAGTCCTTGGTTACATACATTGCCTGCCATATTATCGGCCTCCCCATGTCAACTGTGGCTCAGTCCTGCGTTGCACACATGTTTAGGCTCTGACAATCTGTGTGGCTCACAGGCCTCAGCCTGTTCAATGGCCAATGACTCTGTCCAACTCTTGTCGTGTCTTCTTCACACGTGGCCGGCCTCCGGATCTTCCATCATGTGTCCTGCCCACTGTCCCACCATCATTTGCAGTGTTGTAATTGAAATCACATTAAGCTGTTGATGCCAGTCAACACTGCTTGTCAATACACAGGTGTATGGTCAGCCTTTTGATACCATGCTAGGCATCCCTGCTTTGGTACTGGGGTGGAGGGGTGCTTGCCTTCTAGACATGGTACACATTGAATACACAATGCACGTGATGTCTGATTTTGACATTGCACTGCCTTCACATTTCCTGGCACACACCATGGAGTGCTTGTACATGTAGGTAGTGAGTGGCGTACACATTTTCTGCACTGCATAGACCCACTTCCATGCAAACTGCCACCTTTCAACAGGTCTGATCACAGAAGCTATTCTAAGTAGACCCAGCATGCATGCAAGGTCATATGTTGTGTGTCACATGTCTGCCAGATGCCTTTGCTGTCGGTGTGTGTGTTTGTGTGTTGTGTGCTTCTGACATGTGTACTGACCTTTTCCTCTCTATTTTTCAGGTGATGACGCAATGGATGCAGAGGATGGTGTTGTCATGCCAGACACAGGGTTGGTAAGACCACATCAACCCGGCATTAGTGGGGGTCATGGGGTGGTAGGCCACGAAAACCCCCAAGTGCTGCAGTCCATCCTGTCTCTGGCTGCCTATGAGTCCAGCCTTGATGACGACTCTGACGTCCATGTTGAGTTGGATGACCATCAAGTCCATGTGTCAGGGGTGAGTGATTCTGATGTGGACACTCCTCTGTCTGCGACCCCTGCACTGAGGGATCAGACAGTCTTGGTTCCTCCGCCCGTGGTGGATCGGGACGCAGGGTCACCCTCCACACCAGTCACTGATGTGCCTGGGACATCACGTCGACGGGGGCATGTAGTCGTGCAGCCGCAGGCGGTGCCAACACAGCGAGGACCCCCGGTCCTTGGGTCCCGCAGGGGTCAAGCCCGGCAACGCGGTCGCCGCGCGCAACCGCTGTATACTGAGTGGGAGCAAGACATGACTGCCAATTCAGAACGGCAGGGGGCAGCAATGGAGAACATCGCTGACAGCATGGAGCGTGTGGCCCGATCTGTGCTCCCCCCTGCTAGGCAGGTGCTTCTCCAGCAGCAGGCGGCACGGTCCACGGCCCGCTCACTCAGGCTGGGCATGGCGGCCTCAGACAGGGCACGCCAGGCTGAAATGTCGTCTCTGCGTCAAGCAATTGCTGCTCACGCAGAGGCGCACATGGATGCCCTGAGGGAGGAGTATGCCTCCCTCAGATCCACTCTGGGTGTCCTTATGATGTCCCAGAGGCAGCAGGCAGAGGAGAGGTTTGCACAGCTTGAGCGCACCATCTCGGCTGAGCTACAGGGTTGCCGGGAGGTGCAGCGGTTGTCCAGCCAGGCCTTGCAGGAGGAACTCCGTGTTACACGTGCTACCTTGCAAGAGGAAGCACGTGTATCACGTGAGGTCCTGCATGCAGACCTATGTAACATCGCCACACAGAACCAGGCTCACCTGTCCGGCAGACTTGCTGCCGACGAGGGGCAAGCTGCGGCTAGGCGTGGCCAGGCTACTGTGCCACGTCCTCCTTACCAGGATGAGCCAGACTCGGACGACCATCTATCTCCCACATAGGTCGTGCTGTGAAGGCGTTGAGCCCATGGAGGTATTTTTTTTTGGCTCAGCATCATCGCATGTGGATGTTGAGCAGCACCCTGTACCTCCCCCCTCCTGGGTGCCTCCCCTCCCCCCCGGGTCGTATGTGGCCATTTTTGATTTTTCTTTTAGTTTAGTTAGTTAAGTTTCTGTTTGATAGTTAGTTTAAATAGGTAATGTAGGTTTTCCATAGTTAGTGTAATTAGTTAATAGTTGAGTTAGTTTAAAATTTGTAGTCTATTGTGCTTACATGTGACAGTGCGGTGCCTTGTGGTTTTTGAAGGCATCCACTGTCTGTTCCAGCTGGGCCCTTCATGGTTGTCTTGTGTATGTGTTTGCTGCTTGGGTTCCTTGACTCACATATGCCACTCCTGCCTCCCTTATCCATGGGCTCGCAAGGATGGTTCGGTGTAACAGATTTTTACACAAGGGCTTTGGACTGTCATATCTGTGGCATGTCTGGTGCTTTTTGACTTGTGTTGACACCCCTAGTGGGGATGATTTAGGTGTAATTGTCCACTGTTCAGCTTTTGCTAGATGGGGCGTGTCATGATTAATGTGGACATTGATTGCTATGCATTGTGTATTATGTTTCATATCTTTCCTGTACACGTGCTTGTTGCAAATCATGCTGTAGATAGTGTTCCACACTTTGGAGGTGAAAGACGGACTGATGGTGTGATTTGTGATGTGACTCTCTGACATGGTCAAGTAATGAGATGCCTGATGAGACACACACAGATCACTTTGATGCATTAATCATGTGTTTCATGCACTTTCTGCAGGGGGATGAGGCACCAGAGCACCTTTGCCAGCAGACATGGCCCATTGGACGACGTAATTCCTGACCCGTTTGTTGGTGCCCACATGCACATGTGTGCACAAGCAGAGCCACAGTGATTGCAGACCCACATCCTAGAACTGCTGACATGTTCCAAGGAACTCCAGGCAAGGTGAGCATCACAGGGGGGCCACGAGACAGCAAAGCTTGCACCAGGCGAGTTGCACGTGCAGGCTTAGTCACAGCACTGAGGGTGAGCTTAGACAAATATTGGTGTTGAAGCACACAATGCAGCTCAGATGTGTTTGTGGACTGATGGCTGTTGATAGTAGGGTTGTCTGGGACACATGCGGGGGCAGTGGCACATACCCTGCGGTACACCAAGGTTCATTGAGGCACTTGTATCAACCATGTAGCCTTCCAAGACATGGAAAGGGGCAGCTCACAGGGACATACAGCAAGGGACATACTCGGGTGCAGTGCATGTCTATTCCACGTACTTCATGATAAATGCACTGGCAACTTTGTTTTGGTCATGGTGGTACGCAACTTGCTCTGTAGTCATGGCTTGCCATATGGGTCTGTCTGCTTACCCAGGGAACATTGCATGTTGTGTGAATTGTGACACATTGGTGTTCCATTTGCCACGCACCCACCAGCGGCTGACTTACTGCATTGACTGTGAATGACCCGTCACAGGGGTGATGTTATATATGGGTACGAAGCATCTACACCAGATTGTCTGTTTGTAGAGTTGTATGTTGTTATGGGGCATGTTTTGTGTTGTGTTTTTGTGTAATTGGCACGTACAGGTTGCTGACTGTGTCTCTCTTTGCAGCATTGCAGTGCTCCTGTAACCGGACCTGAGAGTGCGCAGGCAGGAGGCCAGTACTCAAAACCAGAGCTAAGTGTCTTGTTGTATTTTCTTACAAACTGCCCTGCATAGGCTTGCTGGGGAGTGTACTGATGCATGGATGTATGTGTGGTCCTATTTGGTATGTTTTTTACCCTAATCACCCGTGATCCTATGCAATTTCGAAACCTGTACCCTCTACCCGGTGTTCCTGCTTCCCATGCCTATCCAAGCAATGTTCCCTGACCCTCTTTCCCCACTGGGGTTGCGGATGCCTGTGTAAGCCCCGAACTTGCAGGCGCCAAAACCCTAGAGGGGGTGGTTGGTTCGTACCACTCCTGAGCCTGGACTACAGAAGGCCATGACAATGATGTCCAAGTTTGTTTGGATTGTGCATGTGTTCATGCAGGTTGTACATTTTCGTGCATTCCCTGGTTTCATGTTTCATTCCTACTCCCCTCACCTGCCACGCATTCCAGTCATCCAGTGTGTCTACACCTGTCCCGACTGCATATCCCTGAACCTCTTTCCCCACCAGGATCTCAGGGGCCTGTGTGAGTTTGACCTTGCAGGCACCCGGGACATGGTGTGGGTGGTTGTTTCATGAGACTCCAGCACCTGTACAGGGGATCTGTGACAGTACACATCCATTCATGGTGCATCATCCTATGTCATGTACCACACATGTCTCACATCCTGTCGTGACATTGTTTTGCTGTGCTACCTTGGTTGTTGCATCATTGTGGTAGTACTTGGCCTTTGAGACGTACTGCTATGTCAAGTCATCTACTGGAGGGTGTTTGGGTTCCTTTTCATGCCTTGGATTATGTGATTTTGGAAATGAGTGTGGATTCTGAGGGTTCAGGCATCTCTTTACACACAAGGTGGGAGATGGACACGAAGGGTAAAGGTGATCCTGTGGCCAGGTGGGAATGAGGGTTGGAGGCTCCATGACCCAGGTGCAGTTGTTCAGTGGGTCATGGTCATTTGCGAGGGGGGGGGGGTTGTTGTTGATAGTTGCGTTGCCCTGCAGTGTGATGGGAACTCTGACATTGTAATGTTTTTGTCCTATGTACATGTTGTGTTCTGCTGATCAATGCCTGTTCATGTGTTGTGTTTTCCTTTCAGGTGCGAGGGGATAGTAGTGGTTTGACATGCTGGGGTGTACACATGGTGGATGTTCACATGTGATGTGTAGGGAACACTGATGGTCACTTGAGTACACATGCATATGTGGAGTGCATGTCCTTGCAGAACCACACACTTGCACTCGGATGCACTCCATGTACTCCCACCCTTGCATATCCACGTGTACACTGTTTGCCTTCTGGTGCCCACTGTGTCCCGCCAGCACATGTTCTGTGACCAATTATGGTTCGAGTACATGCCTAATTTGATGTTTGATGTAGTCTGTCACTTAGATGTGATGCTCAGGGTGTGCATCACACGCAATGGCTGTTCACTGTGCTGTGCGCTGAGCAGTGTGATGCAGGAGTAGGACATTGCACACATGAGCTGCAGTGTTCATTTTGCAATGCATCATGTGCATATAGCCAGGCATTCATTGTGATGTTACGTCTACGACTGTTGTAATGCATTTGGAATCGACTTATTTTTGGTGGGACATTTTGTTGGTCTGTCATTTCATCGGATTCCGGGTCAGGCATCATTGTCCGATGCCACTGTACATTTAGGACATGGAAATGTGTACCTTATCGTTACTGGGTCGGTGTATGGGTATTGCTTGCCATGTCATGTTGATGTTTGGGAGGGTTTGACTGACATGACAGTGATGGCCATGGCCTGTTTTGCAGGTGTGTGTGATGCACACCTTGCATGTCCAGGTCATCCGCTTCTCAGAGCAACTAGCTGGGGGTAGGTTTCTCTCCGCAGCAGGGCCCTCCCCCTCGAACAGACTTCCTGACTTGAACTTGAGGGGAACCATCTCCAGTTCTGGAAGCACCTCAAGACCTTCCTCTTTGCTTCTGCTTACTCTCTGCCTCTCCCTTGCAGAATTGTTCACTGGAACTGCACAGGAGCTGCAACTGGGCCACTCTCACCAACCTCGGTCCCTGGCCCAGCCACTGTCCACTTGCACTGCCACCCTGGCAACCCCTGCACTGCAGTACTGTCTCTCTATCCCTACAGCCCTCCCTTCCCAGCACTCGTCTGCACCTACCTTAGCAGTTGCCACCAGGCGACCTATGTATAATTTTTTGGCCTACTTCCCCTGTACTGGACTCCCCCCCACCCTTGCACTTTTCCCTTCCCCCTACCCCTGCACTTGCACAATCACAATGACACCTGGCCTAGTAGTACCGTTCTCTGTGTTCCCTTGTTCCCCCCCCCCTGCCTCATTGTGCCTTGTAATACTTGTGTATGGCTCATGTCATGTCACATGTCATATGTGTGCATTTTGGTTGCACAGGATAGCTTGTGTTTAAGTAGCTAGGGATGCAGACGATGTGGCACTTCCATGGCAACTATCTCAGGGTGGTAGGGTTGTGACAGTTGACTGTCACTTTGTCATCATCGATTGTCACCTGGTATGTGCCAGGCCTGTGTGCACTCCGCAGGGGTGGGAGTTTAGGTGAAAAATGTGGCCACAAGCTGGGTCCGGGCTACCTCGCCACGTGCCCTGTCCCCTCCCATGGGCAGCGCCTGTGCCTGTGGTTGGGGATGTGGGGGCACCACCATGTCCACCGGGACGCCCTGCCGTGTTGCAACATTGTGCAGGACACATGCTGCCACAATGATCCTGCACACAACTGCTGGTGCATAGAGTAGTTGCCCACCAGAGCGGTCAAGGGAGCGGAAACGTGACTTGAGCACTCCGAATGTGCGCTCCACTATGCCCCTGGTTGCAATATGGGCAGCGTTGTATCTTACCTGGGGTGGTGTGGTGGGGTTCCGGATTGGCGTCATCATGTGGTTGCTCAGAGGGTAGGCACTGTCCCCTGGGGAGGTGATAATTGTTCAGATTATTAGGGTTGATATATTTGTCTGTGTGTGACTTGCATGCATGTGCAAGGGCATTAGTACTCACCTAGGAGCCATGTGTCGCCATGCTGCCCAGCTTCCAGGGCCCGGCTCAGGGCAGACATTCTGTATATGAAACTGTCATGGGTGGAGCCAGGGTAGTTTGCATACACAGAGGTGATGATTCCCTTTGCATCGCATACCACCTGTACATTGATGGAATGCCAGTGCTTGCGGTTTCGGTAGATGTGCTCAGTGGCCCTAGGTGGACGTAGGGCCACATGGGTGCAATCTATGGCACCGAGCACTTTGGGGAAGTGTGCCACCCTGAAAAAATCCAGGACAACGGCCTGCCTTTCTGCGGGTGTTCTGGGCATGTATATGTGCCTGCGGACTGAGGGGTGCGCTGTCATGATTGCCAGTACCTGGTGTAGGCAGCGTGACTGCGTGGCCTGTGAGACCCCCCCCACTATGGCAGTGGTCCGCTGAAACGACCCAGTGGCCAAGAAATGCAAGACATTGAGCAGCTTCTCCAAGGGGCTCAATGCTTGGGAGCAAAGGGTGGGGGATGTGAGGTCATCTTCCCACTCCCTGACCAGGTCTAGGATGATATGGGGTGGAAACCTATACCTGCCGTAGACCTGGTCGTCAGGCATCCCAAAAAGGCCTGTCCGTGGTGCAAAAATGCGTGCCCTGGCTATTCTCCTCCTCCTGCGGTGTCCCACAATCACTGCAGCAACAAATGGGGCATTCATCGTCGCTGTATATACGCGTTTGTTGTTTGCGCGCACTTTTATGCTGTGCGCGGGCACGGGACGCCTCCGTGTGGGCGGACTCGTTGGTTTCCCGTATTCGGGTGTCATCGCGTGTGATCGGAGGGGAGCGAGCGTACACGCGATTGGCCTGGGTACGTGTGTTTCGGGGTGCGCGGGTAGTTCCACACGCGATTGGCCTGGGTACGTGTGTTTCGGGGTGCGCGGGTAGTTCCACACGCGATTGGCCTGGGTACGTGTGTTTTGGGGTGCGCGGGTAGTTCCACACGCGATTGGCCTGGGTACGTGTGTTTCGGGGTGCGCGGGTAGTTCCACACGCGATTGGCCTGGGTACGTGTGTTCCGGGGTCCCGTGAACTTTCACACGCGATTGGTTGGGATCCACGTGTGTACTGTCATCACGTGCAATGAGGGATACTCCCTTGCACGTCACGTCACAGACGCGCTCACGCGCTGAGGGCCTTTGGTCCAATGAAAATGCGTATGCGTGCAGACGCGCTTACGCGCTAAGGGCCTTTCCTCGAATTACACGCTGACGTGCAGAATTTTCACGTGCCAAATCACTCCGTATCAAGCTGGCCACGCGTAAGCACACGGAAGACCACGCTCCTGCCCAGAAGGCCGAACTACTGCCCCCCAGAGCCCCGAGCACGCTCCCACCTGCCACCTGCTGCTGCCTGACTGCCTGCTGCCCACGTGCCCTGCCATTTGCTGCCTGCACATCAGCCAGGGGTGCTGTTGGTGTGACCACCCCTGCTGGAACCAAAGACTCCCGACTGGGATTCCATCGCTCCACAGCCCAGCCCCAGGACCCAGTTGCCCACCCACTCCTGCCTCTGGGGTTGTCATGTCGGGGCAAACTCCATCTGTGACCACTGACAACCCCCGGCCAGAGAGGCAGAGGGGCACCAGCTTCAGTGCCACCGAAGTTGGTGTCCTGGTGGAGCAAGTCCTGGGGCAGTATGATGCCCTCTTCGGAAGTTGCCGCGCCGACAAGGAAGGACGGACTCGGATCTGGACTGACATCGTGACTGCCATCAACGCGGAGGGGGTGGCAGTCCGCGACTTCCAACATGTCAAGAAGCGCTGGGAGGACTTCAGGTCCAGGACCCTGACCAAGGCCCGGCGCCTCTTGAAGGCAGCGGATGCCAAGGGGCGCCGGGGCCACTTGTCGGAAGAACAGATGAGGGTCCTGGAACACATATCCCCAGCGCTCCACGTCCAGGTCCTTGAGAGGCAGACCCGTCTGGAGTCGAGCGGTGAGTGTACATGCATCCTGATTGTGAGCAGTGCGTGTGGTGATTGTTCAGTAGTGTGCAGGTTGCACATCTGTTTGTATGGGGTCGAGTATGGGTGCGGGTGTACAGGGCCGTGGGGCTGACACATGCGAGGGTTGTAATGTGTGAGACATGGATGGTGCCTGTGTGTGTGGGCTTGCATGCCAAATGCAGTTGTGTGGGCACACAAGTTTGTATGAATGTGTATGTGAGTAGACATGTCCGTGATGTCACGCATGTATGTTGTTTTCAGCTGATTGTATCAGCGCTGTGTACATGTGCATGTGTGTGTATTTGACAAGGGTGCAACAGTGATGCAACATGGATGCATGTGACAGCTTTAAGTGGATGCCTGATGGGCAGATGTGACATGGATGCCCGTCTGAACACTGCGACACTTAGCAGAGGTGTACACATGCATGCAAGTGTGGTGGTGTGTGTACATGTGTGGTGCACTTCCTGTGTTGCATGTGATGTCTGGCTCACCTTTGGCTGCTGATGCTGTTGTATGTGTATGGATGGTGTTGGCAGTTGCAACATGGCTGTGGTATGGCTCGTGTGTGCAAGTTGTAATGACATGTGTGTTGGGGATTGTGATGACATGTCTGAGGTTTGCCAATGCCACTCATGTACAACTGTCATGTGTGTATGTGTCCATTGTACAGTGCCCTGATGCCTGTGTTTTGTTTCTCCCTGTCTGCAGCGTCAACTGATGAAGAGGGCGGAGAAGGTGCTGTGGAGCACAGCGGCGGGGATCCCACCGCCAGCCGGAGACGCAAGGCCCGGCTCCCCTCCCAGGTTGTCATCTCGTCGGGGAGTGAGGAGTCCGGTGCCGCGTCCCAGGCCGCAGCTGCCGGGGGGAGGTCCAAGAGGCGGAGGTTGGAGTTGGACTCCTCGGCAGCAGAAGGGGCAGCTGGGACCCCACAGGGCCCAACGGGGGAAGATGGCACAGAGTCATCCAGGTTGGTGGGGGGTTTGGTGGAGGAGGAGGCCGTGCAAGCACCGGAGACGGGGTCTGGGGGTGGGGATCCCACTGGTGCTAGTGGTGCAGTGCAGGACCAGGGACAGGAGGCAGCACAGGCCGCCGCGGAGGTGCCTGTGTGCAATCCTGTCCCTGATCCTGTCCCTGCATCATCTTGCACCAGCAGGGATGCCCATGTCCAGACCAGTTTTCAGGCAGGGGATGAGCTGACGTCAACTGGCCTTCCTCTGCCTGCAGACGTGGCTATCCAGGCCCGGGTTGAGCCTGTCCTGGCTGGAGTGGCGTTGCGTCAACGGGCCATGCGAGGTGACCTGCAGTCTTTTCATGAAGAGACTGCACATCATCTCGAATGGCTCGTTGACCACGTCAGCCTGCTGGGACAGGTCACCCAGGCCGGATTCCTCCGTCTGATGGGGCTTGCCACGACCCCCTCCTCAGCTGGACCCCCTACGCGCCAGTCGTCCTCTGTGCCATCTTCCCACCCATCAGTCACCTGGGTGCCCTGTGGAGCTGCCTCTGACGGTGCGGCCAGGCTGGTGGAGGAGGCATCCCTGCCACAGTCGGGAGTCGGACGTCCAGCAGGGGTGGCCACGTCAACGACTGCACCCCAGCCGGCGGAGGATGTGCAGGCAGCAGGAGGCAGTGCAGGGGCAGAGGCACAGCAGCAGCAGCACCATGGTGGGAGCCATGAAGGCTCGGGGCCTTCGACATCGGAGGGGCAGGCATCGGCCGGAGGGCAGGAGGACCCAGGACAAAAAGTGTCTTCCGTGTGGCAGCGGTTGGGCCACGCCATAGATGCGGAGCGGCAGCGGGCGGAAGAGGCACGGCTCTCAATGGTCAGGGCGGAGAACTCCATGCAGAGGGCCCTGAGGCGGGTCGAGTGCCTCGAGGCAATCCGCAGGGCTTTGGAGGTGGACACGTCGACGGCCCTGCGGACCCTCGGGGCCATGGAGGAGGACCGCCTCCGGGACATTGAGGAGGAGTTCGATGATGCCCTGGCCCGGCACATCCAGAAGTGAGCCGTGGAACTAGCCCGCTGCCCTTGTACATAGTTATGTAGGTAGTGTTAAGTTTCATTTTTGTTTTTATTTCATTTGGACCTTTTGGACATTGGCCACATTTTTGTATATAGTTTTTTTTATTAGTTAGTGTAGTTAGTTAGGTTTCCTTTATTTTGTTGGGATGATGGACCCTGGCTTCTTGCATTGTACATAGTTGTGGACTTGTACATACTTTCTTTTTTGACATTATCCATGGATCAATGGCTTATAATTTTTTTTTCACATTGGATTTTGTTTGGTGGACATTGACTTTGTACTACATTACTTTGGATTTCTATATTCTTTAATTTTTTTTTTATTTTGAACTGACATGCTTCTTTTCATTTTTTTCCATTCACATTTCTGTTTCTTCATTTTTGTTTCTATTCATCTTTCCTTTAATACATTAATTATTTGTTGCACTTCAATGTGTGGTGTCTCATTGTTTTCATGCATTTCATGTTATGTGTTTTGAGAATCACTGACACCCATTGGGTGTATGTGAGGGAGATGTGTTTGTTTTGGAACTTGAAATTGGTGTTCTGTGATGTAATTGCAGAATATGAGTGGGTGGATGCAATACTCGGGTGGGTGTTTTGCATTTGGGGGCTGACCATAGAGACCAGGGATCTGGACTGTGATGACATGTTGGGTGGGGAACATGAGTTGGACATGGGTGGGGGCCTGCTGGCAGGTGCCCCACAGTGCTGGGGGGTGGGAGACATGAGTGGGGGCCTGGTGGAGGGTGCACCTGGATGCTGGGGGGTGAGGGTGCAGGGGGACATGTGTGGGGGCCTGGTGGAGGGTGCCCCTGCACTGCTGGGGGGTGGGGGTGGTGGGAGACATGTGTGGGTGCCAGGTGGAGGGTGCCCCTGGATGCTAGGGGGTGGGGGTGCAGGGGGACATGAGTGGGGGCCTGGTGGAGGGTGCCCCTGGATGCTGGGGGGTGAGGGTGCAGGGGGACATGTGTGGGGGCCTGGTGGAGGGTGCCCCTGCACTGCTGGGGGGTGGGGGTGGTGGGAGACATGTGTGGGGGCCTGGTGGAGGGTTCCCCTGGATGCTAGGGGGTGGGGGTGCAGGGGGACATGAGTGGGGGCCTGGTGGAGGGTGCCCCTGGATGCTGGGGGGTGGGGGTGGTGGGAGACATGAGTGGGGGCCTGGTGGAGGGTGCCCCTGGATGCTAGGGGGTGGGGGTGCAGGGGGACATGAGTGGGGGCCTGTTTGAGGCTGCCCCTGCACTGCTGGGGGGTGGGGGTGGGGGGAGACATGAGTGGGGGCCTGGTGGAGGGTGCCCCTGGATGCTAGGGGGTGGGGGTGCAGGGGGACATGAGTGGGGGCCTGTTTGAGGCTGCCCCTGCACTGCTGGGGGGTGGGGGTGGGGGGAGACATGAGTGGGGGCCTGGTGGAGGGTGCCCCTGGATGCTGGGGGGTGAGGGTGCAGGGGGACATGTGTGGGGGCCTGGTGGAGGGTGCCCCTGCACTGCTGGGGGGTGGGGGTGGTGGGAGACATGTGTGGGGGCCTGGTGGAGGGTGCCCCTGGATGCTAGGGGGTGGGGGTGCAGGGGGACATGAGTGGGGGCCTGGTGGAGGGTGCCCCTGCACTGCTGGGGGGTGGGGGTGGTGGGAGACATGTGTGGGTGCCAGGTGGAGGGTGCCCCTGGATGCTAGGGGGTGGGGGTGCAGGGGGACATGAGTGGGGGCCTGGTGGAGGGTGCCCCTGGATGCTGGGGGGTGAGGGTGCAGGGGGACATGTGTGGGGGCCTGGTGGAGGGTGCCCCTGCACTGCTGGGGGGTGGGGGTGGTGGGAGACATGTGTGGGGGCCTGGTGGAGGGTGCCCCTGGATGCTAGGGGGTGGGGGTGCAGGGGGACATGAGTGGGGGCCTGGTGGAGGGTGCCCCTGGATGCTGGGGGGTGGGGGTGGTGGGAGACATGAGTGGGGGCCTGGTGGAGGGTGCCCCTGGATGCTAGGGGGTGGGGGTGCAGGGGGACATGAGTGGGGGCCTGTTTGAGGCTGCCCCTGCACTGCTGGGGGGTGGGGGTGGGGGGAGACATGAGTGGGGGCCTGGTGGAGGGTGCCCCTGGATGCTAGGGGGTGGGGGTGCAGGGGGACATGAGTGGGGGCCTGTTTGAGGCTGCCCCTGCACTGCTGGGGGGTGGGGGTGGGGGGAGACATGAGTGGGGGCCTGGTGGAGGGTGCCCCTGGATGCTGGGGGGTGAGGGTGCAGGGGGACATGTGTGGGGGCCTGGTGGAGGGTGCCCCTGCACTGCTGGGGGGTGGGGGTGGTGGGAGACATGTGTGGGGGCCTGGTGGAGGGTGCCCCTGGATGCTAGGGGGTGGGGGTGCAGGGGGACATGAGTGGGGGCCTGGTGGAGGGTGCCGCTGGATGCTGGGGGGTGGGGGTGGTGGGAGACATGAGTGGGGGCCTGGTGGAGGGTGCCCCTGGATGCTAGGGGGTGGGGGTGCAGGGGGGCATGAGTGGGGGCCTGTTTGAGGCTGCCCCTGCACTGCTGGGGGGTGGGGGTGGGGGGAGACATGAGTGGGGGCCTGGTGGAGGGTGCCCCCGGATGCTAGGGGGTGGGGGTGCAGGGGGACATGAGTGGGGGCCTGTTTGAGGCTGCCCCTGCACTGCTGGGGGGTGGGGGTGGGGGGAGACATGAGTGGGGGCCTGGTGGAGGGTGCCCCTGGATGCTAGGGGGTGGGGGTGCAGGGGGACATGAGTGGGGGCCTGGTGGAGGGTGCCCCTGGATGCTGGGGGTGGTGGGAGACATGAGTGGGGGCCTGGTGGAGGGTGCCCCTGGATGCTAGGGGGTGGGGGTGCAGGGGGACATGAGTGGGGGCCTGGTGGAGGGTGCCCCTGGATGCTGGGGGGTGAGGGTGCAGGGGGACATGTGTGGGGGCCTGGTGGAGGGTGCCCCTGCACTGCTGGGGGGTGGGGGTGGTGGGAGACATGTGTGGGTGCCAGGTGGAGGGTGCCCCTGGATGCTAGGGGGTGGGGGTGCAGGGGGACATGAGTGGGGGCCTGGTGGAGGGTGCCCCTGGATGCTGGGGGGTGGGGGTGGTGGGAGACATGAGTGGGGGCCTGGTGGAGGGTGCCCCTGGATGCTAGGGGGTGGGGGTGCAGGGGGACATGAGTGGGGGCCTGTTTGAGGCTGTCCCTGCACTGCTGGGGGGTGGGGGTGGGGGGAGACATGGGTGGGGGCCTGCTGGAGGCTGCCCCTGGTGGCTGGGGGTGCAGGGGGACATGCGTTGTGGGCAGTAGTGCTAGTTGATATGTGGGTTGGCTGGTGGGCATGGCCATGGTGGATGGGGTGCCTGCAGGACATGTGCTGGGTAGGCCCCTGTGGTGTGAGCCACCTGGAGGGGCCGTGGAGGGTGTAGAGGGTACACCTGGGAGGACCCACACGTGCAATTCACGTGTGCTGCTCCCCGCGCACCCCCGGAATACACGTACCCCGCTCAATCGCATGTGGAACTTCCCGCGCACCCCTGAAATCCACGTACCCGGCCAAATCGCGTGTGGAACTTCCCGCGCACCCCTGGAATCCACGTGCCCGGCCAAATCGCGTGTGGAACTTCCCGCGCACCCCCGAAATACACGTACCCCGCTCAATCGCGTGTGGAACTTCCCGCGCACCCCTGAAATCCACGTACCCGGCCAAATCGCGCGTGGAACTTCCCGCGCACCCCTGGAATCCACGTGCCCGGCCAAATCGCGTGTGTCACTTCCCGCGCACCCCCGAAATACACGTACCCTGCTCAATCGCGTGTGGAACTTCCCGCGCACCCCTGAAATCCACGTACCCGGCCAAATCGCGTGTGGAACTTCCCGCGCACCCCTGGAATCCACGTACCCGGCCAAATCGCGTGTGGAACTTCCCGCGCACCCCCGAAATACACGTACCCCGCTCAATCGCATGTGGAACTTCCCGCGCACCCCTGAAATCCACGTACCCGGCCAAATCGCGTGTGGAACTTCCCGCGCACCCCTGGAATCCACGTACACGGCCAAATCGCGTGTGGAACTTCCCGCGCACCCCTGGAATCCACGTACCCGGCCAAATCGCGTGTGGAACTTCCCGCGCACCCCTGGAATCCACGTACCCGGCCAAATCGCGTGTGGAACTTCCCGCGCACCCCCGAAATACACGTACCCCGCTCAATCGCGTGTGGAACTTCCCGCGCACCCCTGAAATCCACGTACCCAGCCAAATCGCGTGTGGAACTTCCCGCGCACCCCTGGAATCCACGTACACGGCCAAATCGCGTGTGGAACTTCCCGCGCACCCCTGGAATCCACGTACCCGGCCAAATCGCGTGTGGAACTTCCCGCGCACCCCTGGAATCCACGTACCCGGCCAAATCGCGTGTGGAACTTCCCGCGCACCCCCGTAATACACGTACCCCGCTCATTCGCGTGTGTCACTTCCCGCGCACCCCCGAAATACACGTACCCCGCTCAATCGCGTGTGGAACTTCCCGCGCACCCCTGGAATCCACGTACACGGCCAAATCGCGTGTGGAACTTCCTGCGCACTCCTGGAATCCACGTACCCGGCCAAATCGCGTGTGGAACTTCCCGCGCACCCCTGGAATCCACGTACCCGGCCAAATCGCGTGTGGAACTTCCCGTGCACCCCCGTAATACACGTACCCCGCTCATTCGCGTGTGTCACTTCCCGCGCACCCCCGAAATACACGTACCCCGCTCAATCGCGTGTGGAACTTCCCGCGCACACCCGGAATACACGTACCCCGCTCAATCGCGTATTTTACTTCCCGCGGCGCCACTTTTTTGATGCGCTGGGACTCTACCGCCTGCCTTCGTGTGGCGGACGTGTTTCAGCTTGTGCGCGGCTTTGGCTGTGCGTGGGTTTGCCCTATTCCATTCCATGAATACGTGTGGTTCGTGTGCGTGTGGGCGTTACCTCTGCTTCCGTGCAGTGCATCCCCAGTTACGCCCTTATTTTCGCGTGTTGTTCCCCATTCCGCGCGTTACGCCCCATGTCCCGCCCACTTTCTGCTGTGTGCGCTGAGGTTGTGCGCTTTCACTGTGCGCGTCGCGCACCGTCGCGCACGCCTTTCGCGATGTTGCAGTGACTTGTGCGCCATGCACGGGTTTGGCGCACATCCCGCGGTGAACACGCGCAGGGACTTCCATGAATCGCACGCGTGCGCGTGCGCCTGTTTTTTTCCGCTTGCGCCTGCTTGCGCCTACTTGCGCGTAGATTTTCGGCGCACGTTTGTTCCATGAATCGGCCCCTAAATGTTGCGAATATTTTGCTAGGAACATCTGTCATAGCTGCAGAGGGTAATTATCAGGGGGGTTCCAATACCCTTTTTGAACACAGGTATAATGTGTGTAAAGAGCTAGGAACAATACCCGTGGTTATTGTATTGTAAAGGGTCCACAATATGTCAGCCCATACCACAGGATTATCTGTGATAATCGTATTGCATACCCCATCAGGGCCAGGCACCCTAGAGGATTTACGTTTTTGAATGAAATCTGTGATGTCTTCTCTGCGAATAGTAAGATCAGGTATAGGGCTAGTCACAAACACAAAATCGGGACCAGCAAATTGTTTTACTCGGATAACTATTATAGAGGAGATCATCCTTACTTCCACCTGTTAACACCTTGTTTGCCCTCATTTTGCGATTGTCGCCCTCAGTTAGTATTATTACCATATTCTGCCAGACAACATTCCTTTCAGAGCTGAAATATCTTTTCCTGCAGTTTCTATAACCATTCCTGATCGAGCGTTTTCTCCTAAGATTTTCTTCTAGCCCTACGTTGAGCTGATCAACAGTTCTTATATCTTGCCCCATTTTCTTCTTAGTTGCCGCTATCACTTTGTCTTAGGGTATTTACCGGCCTATGCCAACCCCCCCACCCCCCTGCCTGCGAGTATTCTTCTCCTGGCTGCACATTTTTGCATACAGAGAGTTAACCAATCCACAATCTCTTCTGCAGACTTCATATGACTGTAACAAGTATTTCAACTGCACCACTTATTGCGCCACGAGCAAATTGGGTTAAAGTCATTTTTTGAAATAAATGGGTCTGAAGTACCAATTTGGTTGTTAACCGAAATATTTTATTAGTTGTCCCTCTGTGATAACATGTGTTTTGGCACCAGACTGTGCCTTTTTAAAATCAGGGCTAGTTAGAAAATGTGCGTAAAAAAATCAAACCCCTCTCAACCCTCATAAACCACCTTCATCCCCCATCCTGAATCTCGGTCTCTATCATTTGCGTTTTATCATCTTGTTTTTGCTTCACGTGTTGAGCATTACTTTTGAATTATGTTTGATTTTTTTACGCACATTGTCTAATTTGGGGTTAATGTACCGACACATTCAACATCATCAATACCATGAATGTCAATCTATTCACAAAATGTTGGATTTGCATATGTTATACCATGCTTTCATATTTTTTATTTCATGAATAGACTAGCCCTGATTTGAAAAAGGCACGGTCAAGTGACGAAACACGTGTTATCACAGAGAGCCAACTAATAAAATATTTCGGTTAACCACCAAATTGGTACTTCAGACCCCTTTATTTCAGAAAATTATTTTAACCCAATTTGCTTGTGGCGCAATAAGTGGTGCAGTTGAAATACTTGTTCCTGTTTAAACCAGCGGAGTAGAGGAACTCAAGGTCTCCGCTGTTTCATGCACCAATGCTACACGTTCTAAATTGAATCTGATCCTGGTCACGGGGGTATTCCCAATTGATATCACCCAAAAAGTTCCTCATGTGAGATAACGATATTCATATGACTGTAATTGTCTATCATACCTCTACTACAGATTTTGGCCTTTTCCAAGTTCCTATCAGACCATCCCAATCGAGAGCTGTTTATTTCTAGTTCACCCCCCGTCCTATCACTAGTAATAGTCCTCATAGCCACGTTACCAAAGTTAAAACAGAGGGTTGCATGATCGCTGAACTCATTAAAGTGAACCTGCAGTTCCAAGGCTTTATCTAGAGTTGCAGTGTTAACAAACATGTAGTCCAGGGTAGAGGTACAGTGATTATTGTGCCATGTCGGTCCCATGGGTATTTCTGTTGTGACTGCACCATTCACCATTTTTAGCTCAAAACATTTTCCACCTATGGGTTTTGTTCCCATTCCTTACCTTGCTCACAATGGCAATATTACCATTGTCCTATATGATTTTTGATTTTGGGTCCCCAGCAATTATAATATCCACGTCATCCCCGTCAAGGTGACTGCTAGTAATGAACTCAAAGATTGTGCCCAGAATGCCCAGAGTGAATCCATCCCCCCTCCCCCGGAGGATCATAGACCTTGATTATCAGCACCTTGTGTTGCCCTCAGATCAGGATGTCAACACCCAGAACATTATCATCGCTGGTGCTAGCTTGGGTCTCTTTAGAGGGAATATCATTGGCCACCACAGTGACCAAACCCCCATACGTTCTCCCTTTCCTCCCCCTACTGGCACCACGACCATAAGATGAAAAAGCATCAAGATATGATGCTGCTGCCATGAGCCAGGTCTCCTGGAGGAGTGTAATATCCGCCATAGATCTTAGGCTAAGGCATCCATCCTTCTTAAAGAGATGCTTATGGCCTCTCGTGGTCCGTGTAATGATTTTGGTGTCCACTCAGTTATTAGCAATCATTGCGGGGAGAAAGGAACAGAGCCATTCCCAGTGTGATCTTGCATTAGGGTCGCCCATGTTACCGCTGGAGAAAGGAACAGAGCCATTCCCAGTGTGATCTTGCATTAGGGTCGCCCATGTTACCGCTGGAGAAAGGAACCAAGTCATTCCCAGTGTGATCTTGCATTAGGTTCGCCCATGTTACCGCTGTTACTCTTTTCATACTGCACACCTTTTCTAGTCGCTTTATGATTATTCTTGTTGCTATTCGGTTTACCTTTCTTAACCTGTTTGCTCACACATTCAAAGTCCAACTCATAACCCCTCTTTGTGAGTTCCCCAGAGAGGCCTCTAATTAAGCCCACCCCCTCTGCTGCATAGCAGTGGACCTTGGTTATCATGTCCTCACATAGTTCAACACATTTGAGGTCCTCACGTTTGATGAACCTTAGTGGTAATAGCTGGTTAGAAATGTCCAGCAGTCTACTTGGGTTGATGGGTTTCCTCCTTCCTTTAGTCATGCCTCTGATGTTAAATGATATGAGTGGAAGAACGCTCTTTTTTTCCTCCACCAAAATCAACTTTATTATGATTAATGGGCTTGGAAGTAGTCACCACTTCTCTTAGCACCTCTTCAGGTTCATAATTGGATTCACACACAGAGGTTTCGATGGATATTGCGCTACCATTCAGAGAAGATTTAGAGCTATCAAAGGAGCTTTCCAGGATTTCTTCTTCTATTTTGGGTATTTCCTCCTCCTAAACGCCAGTTAGTGAGGTTTCCTGATTTAGAGGCCGCCCTCTTGGCTCTTCTGGCTGCTTTCTTCCTAGTGCGCGTCCATGAGCGTTTACTATTCAGGGATTTCACTACACCATCATCTTCACCACTGTCCCCTACTGCCTCATTAATGACCATCTCTTTCTTCCTCCTCCTTTCTCTGTTTGTTAAATGGCATCTTCATTACCCCCATCATTGTCACTACCCAGTAAGATCTCAACTTTCGTTGATTGCACATTGTCAGGTATGCTGGGGCCATTATCTTTGGAACGTACCTTCACATTTGCGTCCAGCGTTGAAGGGCCAATGCAACCAAACCACTGGCTGTTGGGATTACCCTTTTCCAGACCAGCCAGAAGCACCGCGTTGATTTCTACCTGACATGCAATATTGTGTGATAGTTTTAACAGAATTGTGAGGGCAAAACTCGTTGCTTCATAATGTGCCTCTTGCTCTTTAGGTTGTTCACTCATTCCTAGAAATGTTAAGGTCTTGATCTTTGATAGAATTAGATGTTACATCATTTAGTCCAGTAAGCAGATGTGAGCCGGATAAATGTGTAGAGTCGGAGAGAGTCAGAGATTCTCAAGCACAGATTCATCTCCATCACTACTTAGGGCATTAGTTGTAGATTTCACAGCTTTCTCAGCTGCCGCTTTTTCCAGGTTGATAATTTGACCTTCCAGGCTGTAGCAGAGGTTAAGGAGTGAGTTATTATCCAATTTGGGCGTTGTACAGGCTGCCTCGTCAACCAGCATCACTGATTCAGCTGCTTCATTGTGTATTTCAATGGGTACTGTGGCGACAGCTGGCTCCACAAAGAAATCAGTGATTGTTTTTTAAGAGGAGGAGTCCCTAATTACATCAGCCTCTTCCTGCACCGGCACCAACTTATTGTGCCCCTTTGTTGTAGGGTTTAATTTCTGTTTGTTTCATGATTGCCAAACAGAAACACACCAGCAGCTCTTTCCAATTAACCAATAACACCAATTATTGGTTTTCCTACTTTGACTCAGCCCATTGGGGGAGCCACAGGATCAGGGGTGGCTCAAAGACGTAAAAGTTCACAGTCACCGCCCCTGATTACATGTATTCAAAATAGACGCAGGTAGAACGCGTCTTGCCAAACCCGGACGGTAGTTACAGCAGCGATCCGCACTTAATGAAGACGGCTCAAAGACTATCTAACTACATAGTCGTCATACTAAAATGAGAGCGCAGGTTTCTTTTAACCAGTATAATAGGAGGAAAATACCAGGTTCAACTTTCAACGTTCCAGAATTATCACCAAGAAACAATAAGTTCCTTGTAACATAGTTCAGAAGTACGTAGTCGCAAGACAGCAACCAAACTTCAGAGAACGTTTAGGGGATTGACATATATTATCAATCTTACCAATTGCCAGCAGCGTGTTGCCCACCGCCTACCGCCTGCAGACTGTCCACTTCAGGCTCCAATTCACTGCGAGGTTTTGTTGAAAATGTGGCCAGAGTTTCTCCTTGGTACGTCAGCAAATAACACGTTGGAACAGCCACTAGACAGCCTTTCCTCCTCACGACCAGGTAGCAGAATCTTTTGCTATTATGCTCCACCTTTTATCCCTGTGGGGAAAGAAAAGGACTGCCAGGTGTGTGTGATTCAGTTAATTGCCTGACTTTGCCTGGCCCTTGGGTTGGACATGTCAGGTAAACAGATTTATAACTAGTCTGTTGTCTTTTACTGTATAGGAAGGTGTTTGTATTCGAAAAGGACGGTGGTAGAGTTTCCAAATATCTTACAGGGTCGAAAGGGAAAAAGGTGTTTTATGGAATTATAGTTCTTGTCCTAGGGGTTTGAGTAATCTCAGAAGGGTGGTTTTTGTAGGGCTTGTGAAATAAGTAAGAGAAGGTATTATGGGCACGGTAGTTGTTGGTCCGATTCTACTGGGAATTAGGGAAATTATTATCCGAAAGACAGGGTTGATAGGGTTTAGGAAGCCAACGGGAACATAAACTGAACAGAGGGGATTGTGAGAACTGTAGTATTTTGTCTGGATAGGTTGGGTGTTCTCGAATGAATTATCAGAGGGACATGTAGAAAAATGACCAGGAGTATTCTGGCGGGCAACAGAAAAACAGCATTCAGAGAGAGGTTGTTTCCTACTGCGACGGGTTTTGGCTTTTAATTGGTTTATCAGAGGTGTATGGAAGGTGGGATTCTAATAGGGGAGCGTCATTAGGAGGAGGGGAGATAGCTGTGGTACAACCTATAAAGGTTTCAAAGATCTCGTTCTCCTCTCCTGCTTCCTCGGCATAATACCGCATCTCATCTGGAGCTTTTCCCTGAGCATGACCCCGGGCTCCCCTACCCAGGTGATCCTCCTTTGCTCGTCCACCCCCAGGGTTGGGATCTGAGAGCGCCCGCCCTCCACTGGCCACCTGAATAAGGGATTCTCGAGGTCTACTTGAGAGAATACCCTCAGGTTTCTCACAGATGTTACGGTGAAGATGCATCCCACCCTTGGGGCTCCTCTGCTCCAGTAGTTAGCCAGTGGCATCCCACCTTGGCATCCCTGCATTCTCATGAGCACTTGCCCATCCGTACTGATCCTTGGATTTATGGACGTCTCTCACTGCACAATGCATATGTGCATTTATAGGAGCACTGTGCAAAACCCTTTTGTATAAGTAAGGGAAATGCAGATGCACAAGATTTGTAAAAGATTAAGTGTCGGTTATTGTGTGGAAGCTTCATAGGTGATAGGGTTATATGTAAATGTTTTAGAAGTGATTGGTGGAAGGATGTGTGACTGTTTGTAGGCAGGCATTGAGGGAGTGTTACAAATATAAAATGTAAAAGGGTAGAAGGGCTGCCCTGTGCGATGGTGTGCACGTGCCATCCGGGTCTTTTTAATGATCCATGGCCTGGAAAGGGGACTGTGGAGACTGTGGATCGTTATAAAGGTCCATCGATTATGGTCCTTATTGTAGGCTAGAATAAAATTATAGTTTTTGTCCTTTTAATATTTTTCTCTAGTATTCAATTGTCCATTAGCACCCTGGGTGGGGGAGCCAGCCAATTAGGTGGCTAGGAACGCAGGCTTGAACGGCCGGTACAAGCTTGTGTTCCAAGCCGTCTGACAGCTGGCTCTCCGCGCTGCCATCCTCCCCACCATCCTCCGTCCCATAATTTTGTTTATCCCACCTACTTACCTTACCCGGGGTGCTAATGGCCTTCATGGGGCTGGAACGGGGGGTGAATGCCTCATTATTACCATTAGCATAACACAAAATGGTAATGGAAATGTTGGAGAATCTTATTCAGTCTAGAGAATCTTATTCAGTCTGTCTACTTTACTGAGTAGATGGAGTCTTTAAGATCATTTTTTTAGTTCTATTTTCTAACTGTTAAAGGTGGCCTCAAATATTGCCTGCCCAATATCCAATGTAAAGTAATCAAATTAAGGAGCAGGGTTGCTGGGCTATCCATTCAACAGGGAGGATTCCCCTTTTTCCCACCACTGTTTACATCAAGAGCAACACAGGATACGACAATGTTTTTTGCACTATGAAAATGTATGCACAAGTCTCTGTAACAGATAATCATTGACGCATATTAGTTGCTTTCAATCCCTCCTGATGAGCCACTTGATTACAGTGGTGAAACACATGTAGAGGAATTGAGGAAAACATATTTTTTCTTTGTATCCGGTTCCAAAGAGGGAACTTTTTTTTTTGTTTTGGTACCAAGTTTGGACACTAAAAATGCTTTGATATTAAAATTGCTTTGACATTGGACAAAATGCACCAGTTAGTGTATTTGACTTATGGAACCGTTATGGATAAAAACAGAATCCACTAATGTATATGTGATCTATGGCAAAATAGCCAATTATTTTGATTCTAAAAACTAGCCTCGAAGGAGCGTCAATCAATAAACAACTAATCTAACAAACTACCTACTTCCGAGTTGTCTATTAAAGAAATGTGCAGCTCTAAAAGGTTATTTGTCTCCAGATACGCTTGGATCTGTTAGGTACGCTGCTTTGTCTAATATCTTGAGTAAAAACGGTACCATTGTGATAGGCCTATAATTAGTCGGGATGGTTGGGTCCAGTGAAGCTTTTTTTTTAAAGTGGTAGATCTACTCCTGCTGCAAATTTGGTGAAATCCGTCCAGCCGTTTGGGCTGTAGCCATGCACAGTTTTTACCCATTCATGGAAAATAAAATATTTGGGACCCCCCCCTATAACTTTGTCCCCCCTGCACAAATCCTCACCAAACTTGCAGAAAAAATTCAGAGCGGGCCATATACTTTTTTTGCAAAGTTGGGTGAGGATTCCTCCAGGGGGAGCGAAGTTATAAGCCACCCAAAAGGTGGTCTTCCTATGGGTTTAGCAACTTAACCATAACTACACGGCTGCTACCATGGGCTGTGTAATCTATATATGTATATATTTTTTTATATAAAAAATAGTCGTTTAGCCTCTTAATTGCCGTTGAAACGCTGTGTTCGCTCTTCTTGTAGCAGCTTTAGTGCCTGCAGAGTGGTGGAATTGAGTTCAGAGTTCGATTTGGAACATTGTGTTATAACCCAATGCGCATTCGCCGCCTGACGCTTGGCGCGTCATAAATATCACCGCTGTGTGAACGGGCTGTCTGCAATCTGTCAAGTAAGGCGCCGTAATAATACTACAGAAGGTGAAAGTGGAATGTGAAAGCAGACCGGAGCCCTGTGCAAGCGATCGCTCGCGGGCCTGGTCTGCTTTTGGAATAGTATGTACGCGACGTGCTCAATCGCACTGAATGAGGGTTGCCGGTGAGAAACATAAGCATATGATCTACCTATGCAACGTTCTACATGAATAATATATTTTACATTATTAGCGCGTGCAATGCTAAGCACATATTAGAAAATACTCCAAATTCTACATACTGTATTGTGAGGTCGTATAGAGTCACTTAGCTGTCGGATGCAGCAAAAAAGAAGAGGAAAGGACCTAGAGCAGCAGAGATTTGAACCTAAGGAAGAGCCCTGATTGGACAGCAGGACAGAGGCTCCGGACTACTATGCTGCAGGGACTCATGCGGATTGTAGTTTCTTAGCTATCTTTTCTCTCTGTGTTTTGTTTGTTTTTTCTCATGATTGCAGATTTCAAACTGAAAAAAGAAATAAGAAAGAGAAAAAGTTGAAGGTTTTAAAAGCTGTTGGAAGCAATAATAAAGAATTTATAACATAACGCTCGCCTCCGGTCTTGCCGTAGAATCCAGATTCTAATGGAGAGATGTTTACAGCCATCAAGAATGTTAATGCTAAGAACATGATATTTAGAAAAATCACAGCAACTCCACCACCTCTGCCCTTTTTACGATCTGATCATTTTATATCCAACAGGTGTTGCCAATAGTGCAGCATGATTAGTTTATGTATTTAGCCAAGTTTCTGTGAGACGGAACATGTCAAGATTCTGAATAGTCAATAAGTCTGCCACCTCGGTGGCATGATTAATGATGGCGCGAGTGTTCCAGAGTGCTAACTTCATCTTCCAATTAGAATCCAGTAGGACCTTAGCAGAGGGAGTGTGGGGGAATATCACTGGATACTGGAGCCCCATCCCTTTGAGTAATCACGGGTTCTGAAAAGAGACTATGGACAGCCATATCATAGGTTCCCTGAACAGCTGGGTTTTGCAGGTCTTTGCATTTGCCATGACCTTGTGTAGCGAGAGGAGAGGGTTGCATGTTATTCAACACTGGATTCAAGAGTGTAATAACCCTTTCCTTGTACGCGTTCTCCACGACTGTTTTATTCCAAACAGAATGGGGGGGAAGGACACACTTTGTGTATGCTGAATCAGCACATTGGCGAAATGCGTGGTGGTGCAGCGATGCACAGGCGAAGGAGAATGTAGTTCAGAGTTTGCTCTGGCCATCTCAATCAGTTGCCAAGGATGCATAACCAGTAGCAGGCAGTAAGTATTGTGTAGAAAACAAAGTACTTACTCACTCAGTAGCCCCACAGCCCTGACAGCACGGACCGGCACAGACCGACTTATCACGTACCAGTGAGCAAATAAAAAGAACACGCAAACTGCAATACTCCTGGATATTGTAGTTCGAGGTGTTAGATGTGAGATTGAGGCAACAGTTGCTTCTAATGAAGTTTAAACCAATACAATGTGTATTTTAAAACACACCCACACTGCGATTTCTTTCTTTCGTGTTCATGCGCAAGGCTATTCTTAGGACTCTCACCTATAAGACTGCTTTTCCGGTGGCTGTTACTTTCATTACGACGGTTAGTGAACTGCAGGCTTTCTGTCACGCCCACTACCAATTCTCCCACTGTACAACCGAGTACTCCTGCACAACCAGTTGCACCCCTCTCTCTTGCACGCCATCACTCACCTTCAACACCCGTGCGTCATGGCAGTCGGCGTTTTCGTCCTTTCATCCTACATAACCATGTCCGATGTAACAGACACAGCGTTTATCGCCCCTCTTAGCAACGGCAGCTTAATTGGAGATATCGATACGGGCACAGACTTCCACAACGGCCTGCATGTCACGTGAAACATACGGGCTCTGACTTCCGCAATGGCCCGCACATCACGTGAGCAGCGCCTCCTATTCACGTGACCCCCCCACGTATCACCTGACATCTCCATTGTATAAATACGTTCACTAACACGGAAGCGCTGCTTCACAGCTGCCTGTTCCGGATTTGTTTAGCGCTTCGTTCTTGTTGTTTTGATCTCCTATTTCTTCGACCACGGATTGTGTACTGATTGCTCTTGCCTCACCCTGAACTGCTTTTGGACCTGTCTTGAACCTCTTTGACCACGGATTGTGTACGGATTGCTCTTGCCTCACCCTGAACTGCTTTTGGACCTGTCTTGAACCTCTTTGACCACGGATTGTGTACGGATTGCTTCTGCCTCACCCTGAACTGCCTTTGGACTTGCCTGGAACCTTCTTTGATCACGGATTGTGTACATATTGCATTGCTCTACCTCTGAGCTGCCTGGAACTTGTGTCGAACTCTCGTTGCCAGACCACGGATTGTTTTTTGCTTATTTCTTACGGATTACCTTGGCCCTTGAGGCTCCTGCTAGGTGTTTACCTGCTTACACACCTTGGATTCGAGTCACTCCCAGTGTCGTCACTACATTACCCTTGGTTATAGGAACCTCGAATCGAATCTTGTCCGTGATCCCTTCGTCTACCACACTCTTGGGGTGTCCCTACCTTACCCATAGGTAAGCTTGGTCCAGCTCCTCCTGTTTTCTGTTTACTGTTAATGCTTTTACTGACCTTAACCACTCATTTCCTTACAGTGCTCTGGGGTTCTTCTGGCTGTTCCAGGATCCAGATCCAACGGATTACCACACCTGTGGCCCCAAAGATCGCACAGGCAGTATAGTTCACATTGCCTGCGTGATACTTGGGGACGGAGGTTTTACTTAATCTACACGATCATCAAGTCCGTAACACTTTCTCAATTCAAGAGCCGTTTGTTACTATTTATAAAGACAAAGTGGCTTTCTGCGCACACCCACGGTTTGCACCTTAATTGATTTCCAGGTTTCATGTAAACCAGTCCCTTGAACTCCCAACTTTGTCACCATCCCACTAACTCAGCTGAAAGAAGCCTCCATACACTAGATGTTAGGAGAGCAGTGGTGTACTACCTTTATAAGTCAAAACCAATATGAAGGACAGATCGGTTCTTTGTCTCTGTTGCCGCTGGTAGAGAAGGGGGACCCTGTGTTACTCTGTGGCTAAGAGAGATTTACCCTTTACTTTAGGCCTAGAGTACGTTCTGCTCGAGGCACAGAAGCTACTATAGCTTTCATTGCAAATGTTCCTCTTGATTCTCTTTGCAAGGCTGCTACCTGGAGTTCTGTTCACACTTTCACTCAACATTACTGCTTAGATACACATTCTAAGATTGATTCTCAGGTGGGTCAAGCGGTGTTAAGACATCTCTTCATTGTCGTTCCTTCTCACTTCCTACCACCATCTCCTGGCACTGCTTGATAGTCTATGCACAGCATGTGTTTCAAAGCAGATTCACAAGCATCGGAAGACATATATTACTCACCATAATTGTATTTCTGATGCTTGTATCGCCTTAGATTCACATGCGTCCACCCTTCCTCCCCTCTTGGAGTTGAAGGAACATGGACATATTACATCTTCCTTGCTTCTGTAATTGCTCACGCATTCTCTTCAGGCTCCCTCATGGCAGAACAAAAACAACTGGTGTGACCTCGGGACCTGAACACGTGAGGGATCATGGATACACTACACGTCACAATAGGGATAGTGTTACAGGCGCGCCCAGGTCGACGTCCCTTTTCGATCTTCGATCAAAAGATGCAATACTCCGTGATTACCACTAGATGTCAGACTGTATGCACAGCATGTGAATCTAAGCATATACAAGCACCAGAAATACGATTACGGTGAGTAATGAATGTCATATATGTGTATATATTGCACATTTGTATCATACACAATGTCCTGTTTAGTTTTTCTCAAATCCACATCTTCCATTAGAATGCAGCTATCCCCCCCACGAAAAAATTCAGTCTAGATGCACACATCATATCTCTCCTACCCTCGCATTCTCTCAACTCCCTTTTAGCACCCATCTACATGCCTGCTCAACATTAGTGACTAACATGGACCTAGCCACCCTACTTCCCTCGTTTTAGCTAAAATGCACACACGCATTGTCTCGAGAGGATAGCTCAAGGGCAACGTGCTCGCCTTGGAAACAAGACGACATGGAGCACCACAGATTCGATCACCGGGTCCGCGCTTAGAAACCTCTGGGTATTAAGCGCATTTTAAATAACCTATCATATCATTCTACAACTCCCTGACAAATATCCTATACATGGACCTCTGTCCCCCAACTGCGTTGAACCTACAGCACATTGAGACCATACCAATTGTGAAAGGCGCTATGGAAATGCACGTTGCATTACATTTTGAAGTGGTATCCCTATGAGTTAGCACATTATAGAACTCCATTATATAGTTGTGCCAATTTGGGTTCTGCTCCACAGGGTATGAGGAAGAGTAGGGGTAAAATGTCCCACTAAGCCCCCACACTTCTTACCTTCTAAATCATAAAGGTAAAACAGGGTGAGTTAAGAGATATATCACCTTTGCCTTTTTTGGTAACGTGGGCCGAGGGAAGGCTGTGCTTTTAAGAGGGGTGTGAAGTGAACCAGTAGTGATCCAAGCAACACAGTGCAAAATAAAGGGAACGACAGATCAAGGTTCTATACAAATATTTATACTTTAATTGGACACACCATCTGCAATAGAACAAATGGAAAATACTGTACAAAAACCCACCTCATAGGAAGGACAGAGAAGATGCCACAGGCTGTGGAAAGTAGCACCCTGAGCGTGGTTCCCAGGAGTGGTAGGTAAGTTACTAGCCACAAACAAGATATATCGATTGTGACCTAACCAGTTTCTAGGCCTCAAGTGGACCGAGTGAGGGCAGTTTGTGGTCAGCAGTACCGGGATTTGGTTCTTGGTGGGTTAGCGAACGTTTATGCGAGCGGATGAAGTTCATTTCGGTCATGTTCAATCATATAGACTGAAACAGCAATCCAGCGTTGAGTAGCGGGTGAGTGTGGTTGCTCTTTGGTAGGTGGCTTTCAAAGATGCAGGTCGGGCGGTCCCAGCATCTTTTCAGTTGGGCCAGGCTGAGTCTGTGAGGCTGGGAGCGAGTGACGCTCCACTGGTTTGTCAGCGGGCGGCAGTTGATGTGGCGGTCTTATCTGCTGGTCGGTGAAGTAACCATTCAAGGGCTAGCCAGGTCGAGCCTTGGCTGTAACCCCTGGTCAGAGTATGTATGTGACTCACCAGAGATTCGGATCGGGGTCTCAGCATTGCAGTTGATCCGGCCCTAGCAGGGGACTGGCTCAGTTGGGGCACAATGCATCGTTGAGCTGGTTTTGACGTGCATGAAAGATTTGTGGAGGAGTGCAAAAACCAGCACCATTGTCTTCCCTCTCGTTCCAGGTGCAGCAGAAACGTGAGCTTTGGCTGGTCTGGCACTCAAGCTGCTATGAGTCCCACTCCGGTGGATTAGAGGACAGGATGCCTCCGTACAGGGTCTGCTCTTCCAGCTTAGGCGATTCCGGGGTAGAGTGACAGGTCCTGCTCTACAGCAAAGTTTAGTCCCAATGTGGCCTGCGAGTGGGTAAGGAGCTGATCCTCTGCCTTGAACCGCTTCTCCTTCACCTCAGGCTGAGGGCTTTGGAAAGTTCAATTTTCCCAAAGTACAGAGACTTGATGGGTCATATCAATTTGGATGTGGCGGCCATGATCATAAGTAGTGCCATAGCTATATTTGCGAGTTTGCCCTGCCACCTGCATGGGTTACTTCTGATCATTGCAGTTTTATTACCAGGCCGGGGGGGGGGGGTACAGTATCTTAAATGCTGTACCTGCGCTGCAGAGACTTTTCTGTTATTCCAGTTGTCCAGTGGGCATCTTGAGACCTTGGCTCTTCCTTTGCACTGTGGTTAGAGCAGACACTGCGGATCAGGCTACTGAGGCAGCAGGGCACAAGCACACTATGCTTTTGGCATGGAATTGAAGACCTGTGGAGTCAGGTTAGCAATTCCCCTTTTGCGGATGGAATTACCTGCAACATTTATGTGTTAATAACAATTTCTTTTTCATTTTAAAAAGCCAGGGCTTTGCACCCTTGCCAGATGGCACTTCCTCACAATAGCAGTTACAGTGCAAAATGGGCACTTGCCATTAGCCATCGGCTAGAGGTAATTGACTTTTAGCGAAATGGTGTTCATTTGTAAAGAATTGAGGTGGCGGCTGACTCTCTATGGCTGGCTAGGAGCTTGCAACAGTTAGGGTGGTTTATGTGGAGTGGGCACACAATCAGTTCATGGGATGGTCAGTGTGTGATGGTTCAAGGAATAGATTGTGGACTATTGCCACCACTCCTCCCCTGCAATGAGTACTCTTGTAGGACCGGTTGGGGGAGCCAGGGTACAGGTTTCTCAATGCCGGGACTCAGTGTTCATAAAGCAATGTGATGCTAATTAAGACAAGTCCTGAAAGCTGGTGCACTGAGGAGTCTACAACATAATGAGGTACATGTCCTGAATCTCAGGGGTTGAAGAGGGTGGGGGTGATGATTCAAAGCATTCTTTGCCTAACAGTGATTTTGCAGTAATTGCACCTGGCTGGAGCCATTGATTGGGGTGTGGTACCTGGCCTATTGATGGTGGGGATTAGAGATGGTCAGTGTTAGGGAGGGAGAATTCTCATAAATGTGCTATTTCCCTTCACCTTAGAGACCCCCAGCAACTTTGCTGGATTTTTGAGGACTTGATTTCTTTACATGGAAAGAGTGTGAGCCTTTCCCCCCCCACTCTCTCATGTATTTTGATGTGTGTTTTACACTTGTGTTCTTTGATTATGGAATTTTAGATAACTCCATGGGCATCATCTTTTCATGTGTGTTACAGGGATGTCTTTTAGACTTCACAAAGGTTTAAATACCTTCTCTGGGATAAACTACGGCTTCCCAGAGAATGTAGAGTGAAACTGGGCCTCATTACGAGTCCGGCGGTAACCGCGGCGGTAAAACCGCCTGGTTACCGCTGGACTCATATTAACATTCCGCCTCCGTGATTCCCAGAATTACCGGGGCATTACAACCCTGGTTTTCCGGGAATCACGGAGGCGGGATGGTGTTAATCCCCATTCCCATTGAGTCCTATGGGACTCAATGGGGATGGGGATCATGGAAACATCGGCAGCATCTCGTAATGCTGCCGGTGTTTCCTCGGCCGCCTGCAGGCGGGCGGTGTTAAACCCGCCAGGTCAGACCTGGCGGGAACATCACCTCCCGCCTGCAGGAGTCGGGATCAGGCGGTCCGGAAACAACGGTGGCGGCGGGTTTACCGCCACCGTTATTTCCGGACCGCCTGAGTTATAATGAGGCCCATTGACTTTACTACTCTTTCCAAATTCTTAGACCTAGCACACACCATCTTACCATGGAGTGCTGGAGGGGTTACATAGTATCCCCTGTGTCTAAATACTCATCTAGCAGTCAAATGCTACCCTTTCCTATTGAAAAGGCTGGTGGCAGTGGTTTTACAATGAACTGCCATGATTTTTCCCAACCGCGAACACCGGTAGCTAAAAATCACAGGCGCCATGTTTTTCAAGATGGAGCTTTAAGCCCCTTTGTTTAAAAAGGTCCCGGTCTTCTTTTTTCGCTGTCTATTTTTGAGAAGGTCCTAGTTTTTGTCTCTGTGTGCCAAACCAGGTTTGGTCCCTTTGTGTGTATGCTTTTGGCGGGCTTCAGGACTGAAGACTGCCTCTGGCGTCTGAGTCTCTGAGTTCGGCAGGAAGTAAGGGAGGTGCTTAGTCTCCTAGGAGACCCAAATGCACTCTGGCGTGATTGGCTGGCTGACTGTCAGGCAAGGACAGCCACCCTGCTGGGTGAGTGGCAGCTAGGCTGGAATGAAAGGGAGACAACTATTAAAAAGGCCAGTCTCTTGGACTGGGGAGCAGAGTCGACCACTGGTACGAAAGAACCGAAGAAGTGCTGGAAGAGGACGGCTGCTGCAACTCCTGGACCGTTGATTTGCCCGGTGAAGCCCTGCTGCAGGTCCGAATTGCCAAGTTCATCTCGACAGAAGCTTCTTCAAGGACAGCTTCTTCCTTTGAGTTGGTGGGACCAATCAACTCATAAGCCACCTGGATACCATTCTCGGAGCTGGTTAGGATTAACCAGGGAGAGGGACTCCATCCAACTTGTGTGCTTGAATCTACAGCTACTGGAACTGAAGTGACTTCATCTTGTTTGCCTTTTCCGACGATCCCGTGCAGTGCAGGGGTTCCTGACGTCCTCCCTCTTGTCACCACGACTGAGGCTTGGGAACAGTGAGATCTGCAGGAACTGCCAGGAACCACCGACTTCAGCTGCAAGTGTTTCTACATACTAAGGTACTGTGCCAACCGGATTGAGAGAACGCCACTCTCAGGGTGAAAGTTCATGAAACTTTCCCAACTTGCAGGTTTAATCAGCTTGTGACCCAACATATGATTCTTTTTCGCCTAAACTACTTCTGAGAACTTCTGCAAAGACTTTACCGTTTGATACCAGAACTGCTCCTTCCTATCCAGAACACTAGCCCGTTGACTTTGGCCTGGCCTATTGACTTGAATTGAGCTCTTCTGGTGAATTGAAACTATTTGCACTGTTTAACAAGTATATGTGATCTATTCTACTTACCTTGCCCCTTTTGCTCACTTCTAAGTAACTGAACTGCCATTTGGCTCCTATTTCAGGGGAGCTCTAACTGTCTTTAAATCTTAGAGTTTTGTGTTCAAGTGTATTGGTATATAATAATTAAGTTACCTCCTTCTAGTGAAATGTTTTCTAAATGATTGTGTAATCAATGAATAAGTGTTTTTACCAAGAAAACTTGAGAATTAGTGTCTACTTGAACCACTGTGATTGAAAGACCTCTGTGTAACCTCTTGTACTGCTCACATTCACTCTTGAGAATAAGCCTGGCTGCTCAGCTCGCTACCAAAAACTGTGTGGTACAGACTTATACCAAAGGTTGGTTTGGCTAACACCTGGAGTCCTAATTGTGTGTGGTGGTCCCAGAGGGTACTGCATGCAATTCTGCCCAACAGTCAGTTAAGTAGAGCCACTGGGAACCATTAATGGGCTGATTGGGGCTTTCAGTGTAGAGGATGTGGGATCTCTTTCTACTTTCACCTGGGTGCAGGATGGACATAGTGTACATATTCCTGCACTTCAATTACCCATCTTGGGCCAAGAGCACTGCAGCTGAAGTCATTGTTACCTCGGACCCCTCTGTGTATGGCGAGCTTTGAATCGCACAAGAAAGACAGAACTTGACGTTGCACATCAGCTGTCGGAAGCTATAGACAATTGTTAAAAACCAATAATTACTCGCAATGCGGTTTCCTGGTATTAGTAAGGGTTCCATTCAGGCCGCATTCTCTGCTTTGTGACGCTGTACTCGTAGAATGGAAATCACAGTAGCTAGAATATGTTTATGGGTGAGAGGAAGTAACCCAGCATTTCTTTCCTCTGGTTCATGTAGAGAATGAGGCAAGGCATCCACTTTTCTGTTTTGAGTTCCTGGAAGAAAGGTGATCGTACTGCAGAGAACAGACACACCCACAAGGCTTGTCTACTGTTTCTGCATTGTTGAGTATGAAATATTGAAGATTGCAGTGATCTGTGCAGACTTCAACACTAAGGACATTTTTTTTTTTTGCAACAAAATGGCACTGATGCCTTGGCCCAATGTATCAGTTTCCAGAACAAAGGGTAGGGCATTGTCCGGGGTGCAACGCCAAAGCCGTAATAAAGGCATATTTGAGAGATTGGCAGGCCGCCCTTTCCATTTCAGCCCACTGGAATGTTCGGCTGGTGCTCAGAAGATGGGTCAGATCTTTTGATAGCCGTGCAGAGTCTGCTCTAAAGCCACAGTAATAATTTGCAAAGCCGAGAAACGCTGAACAGATTTGAGATCATGGAGGGCCTGTTAGGGAGAATTCTCTCTTTAGGCTGAATTTCCTAACCTAGTGAGTCCCCCTGCAGCTTTGCTGGATTTCTGGAGTTAGTTTTTTTTTCTCCTGCTAAGAGTGAGACTCTTTTTCTCCCACTCTTGGACATGATTTATGGTGTTCCTTTGACTGTTAATGTGTTTTATGGGCTATGGGGTCTTTTACTCCATAGGGTTTCATGTGTTTTTGGTATGTGTTACACAGCACCCTCAGTGCAGTGACACAGGGGTGTCATAGTGACTCCCAAACATAGACTCCATACCCTGGGACTGACTACTGTCTCCCAGGGCATGTAAAGTCACCATTGGCTTTACTAGTCCCAAATTATTAACAGAAACCAGTACAAACCATCATATTGTGGACGTACTGGTTGGGGCAATTCGATTGGCCCGGGGTCTGTTAGTCGAGGGGGAACTCTCCGTCCCCCCTGATCGAGTTTTGGATGGTGGCAGTGAATACTACTTTTTATATTCGACCGCAAATATTTCCCTATGGGATTTCCCATTGTTCGAGGCTACCAACTTTAATCATTTAATTCTCATAGCCTCGAACATACCGCCGGTTTATTTAATTAATATTAATTTGCCAGTTGGTATTTTCTGCCAGGACTCGATTCTAAAATGGCGTTTGTGTTCTCTTCTGTGACCCCAACCCAAGTCGAGCCCTTTGTTCCAATTTTTGGCGGGCGTCTCCACAGAAGCCTCCAAAAGTGGTGCCACTCTGTCTGGGTACCACAGAGGTTGTGGGAGGGGGTTTAGGCACCCTGGACTGAGTTACCTTGGTAACTCAAGTCGCACTCTTGTGTGATTGGCCCAAGTGGTGAGCCGGCCGGCTCACCACTTAGCGTGTTTGATTGACAGCTAGGCTGAGTGAATGGGGGTATGCTGCATAAAAGCAGGGTTTTGGGGACTGGAACTTCAGAAGTCGCCACAGGACCTGAGAATCCAACAAGGGAGAAGCTGAGCCGACCTACCACGACAACACCACCGGTGGAGCCCTGCGGAACCGACTCACCACTTCCCGACGACAGAGAAGATCTCCCGGCTGGAGAGGCTTCTTCCCCTGACTGGTGGGCACAACCAGTTTACCTTCTTTTCTTCGCACCCCAGACCGGTTTGTGGTCGAACTGCCCGTGCCAAGCACCCCGGCGGCCGGATAGCCACTTACCACTGAAACGCGAATCAACGGACCGCTCCTTGTACCTGAGAAACTCCGTGGCTGGTTTCTTCCCTGGCAGTGCAACGGACTCCTGTCTTCCTCCCCGACGAGATCCTCTCTTCCCCCGAATGAAGCACCGACTTGTATCCCCTGCCAGGAACAACTGCTGGAGTGTTCTCACCACTTTAAGGTACCGTGTCCACCAGGCCTCCCTGTCATGATGCCTCCCTCTAAGGAGCCAGGTCCGACCCAGCAACCCCAGAGGCAGGCATCATTTTCCCCAGGGAAGTGCCAGCGGGCCCAAGCTGGGGCCCTTTGGACACAGTCCTGGCGCCTTAGGCGCCAGGCTCATGTTGGACCCCTGTCCTGGCGCCTTAGGCGCCAGGCTCATAAAGCTAGACATGTGTTCAAGTGTTTTAATGTGCACTTACCTGATGCAGACCATGCTGCTACATCCAGGCCCTCTTGAGGCCTGAATGGAACTACTTTACCTGTGGAACTACTTTCCCCTGGGTGTGGTCGGGGAAGGATACATACCTGATCGGTGGAAGGATACATACCTGGAACTTCCTCCAAAGCTATTTAAACCACGCCCGATCAGCAACTCACGCTTCGCGTTGTTCTGCTCCTCGCAGCTGGACGCTCACCGTGTCAGCTCCTGCATCTGGACTTCAGCCACGCCTGTCAGCATCCTGGGTCACCTGCTAAGAGAGAATTGGAGAGAAAGAAGACCTTACCTGCTAAAGCTGCATCACGGAGAATTCACACCGACGATCCTGAAAGGGAAGACATCATTTTAAAAGCATTTCGCTACGATCGCTGCAGCGCTACATTTCACTCACCTTTCCTGGGCACCTCCATCTTCAGCAGCGATCATCCGGATCCACAGCCACTTCCCAGAGCCTAGAGAGAAAAAGCCAAGAACACAAGGTGAGAGAAGGAAGGGAATAGGAAAAGCTCAGTTTCCTTCTAAGACTTACCTGTTGGGTCATTCCCATTTCATTTCGGATCCTGCCGCTTCCTGGCATTCCGGACCCCGGCCCCTATGGGGAAAAAAGACAAAGACATTGAATGAGCGAATGCAAAGACATTACCCGAACGCTCATCCAGAACTTACCTGTCATTTACTGGAACTGCACGTTTCACTTCGGGTCGGCGCCATATCTCCGGCATTCCGAACCCCGGCCCCTAAGGGGAAAAAAGACATAAGCGTTAGCGCTTGCTGCAATAAGACAATGAACATTATAATAAGGCTTGAACTTTTGAACTTGCTACAGAACTCTTACAGCGCCTTACCTGAATAGTCAAGCTTATTTGAACTCCCATCAAACCTCAATCCAGTGAAGTAACTGGGTTTCAACGCGCCCCTGCATCAGAAGCAGGATGGAGAACTCATCCTTCCAGACCCTAAGGTGAGACTTCACGGGGAATCAAGGAAGGGTATCGTGGAGGGTTGGAAGGGAGTGGGAGGCTTGAGCATTATTCCGTCAGTAGGTAATACTCCCTTTTCACGCACAGGGGAATATTCCTGCGAGCCAGTGAGTCCATCTTCAGAGTCCTGCGCTTCACCATAGAAGAAGCATCAGCACTCGAAGCCAGACCTGCGCCTCCGTGGGAATCAGGTGAGCGTGACACTCCCTTTCTAAGGATTGCTACAAGGTAATAATAACCCCTTAACCTTCTGGACTGGGCTGGCCGCCTTGACCCTCTAACTGGTCCCTTTCTTTTTTCCAACTCCTTTCTGAACCGTTACAAGACTTTTGTGCACTGCAACCGTGTGACCTTGGACACATTTCGTTTTGATCCTCTTAAAGCGGATCCGGCCTACTGACTCTGAATTCACGGTGTTACTTTGCCTTCCCCTCTTGTTGTGTTCGTGAAAAAGTGTTGGGATCTGTTTCAATTCATTCTCTGCTTTTCTCTCCCTTTTAAAAACGAATTATTACAGTGCCATCTATGTTAAGCGCTCGCCGCTGTCTGAAAATAAGTGGGACTTGTCTAATATTCTTTTAAGGAAGTGTATATCTTTTAGTGACCGTGTTTTTGAATTGCTTACTATTAGTGCCTGTGTGTTTTTCTAGATGTGGTTTTAAAAAAATAATTATATCTCTTTTACACCAAGCCCTGGTCAGTGTTTACTTATTCTATTGTGTTCACTTGACCTATTGTGAATACTCTGTATACTGCCTAACTCTTCGTGAGGGAAGTCTGACTGCTCAGCCACAGCTACCAAGTGAATCTGTGTGGTACAGACTGCTACCAAGTGGGTTTACTGCCAAACACCTGTAGTCCTAAATCTTTTGCAGTGGTCCCAGAGGGAACTGCACAGGTTTCTGCCTAACAGGGCCTTTCCACTTTATGATGGCCTGAACCTGTAAGTCCATTTGAATACCCTTGCAACTGAGGATGTACCCCAGGAAGTCAATAAAAGCGACATGAAACATGCATTTCTCCAGTTTGGCCTATAAATTGTTTCCTGAGGCACTCCAGGACCTCATGAACATGACACACGAATGACTCATAGGGCGAAAACACCGGAATATCATCAAGGTAAACCCACATAAAACATTGCAACTCTGCCAGAGCAGTACCAAGATCAAAGGGCATCGCCTTGTACTCGTAATGCCCAAAAGGCATTTAGAAGGCAGTTTCCCAATTGTGTCCCGGTATAATTCAGACTAAATGATGGGCGCTGCAGAGTTCCAGGTGGGAATACATCTTGGCTTCCCCCCAGCATGTCTTTTATCAAGGGATATGGGTATATCCTTGAGTGTCATTGCATTCAATAACCTGGAATCAATGCAAGGCTGAAGGGTTCCCTCTTTCATGTACAGGAAAAATAGGAGATCCCAAATGAGACGATTAAGGAGTTATTTACGCATGGTTAATATTTGTATTTTATTCTTTTTAAAGCAGAGACCTACCTCGAGAGCAGTGGAGCGCTGTACAGACTGAGGGTAGCTAGCGTTTGGGCTGGTATCTTTTAACAGTAGTGCAGTACTGTGAGGTGCGCTCTGTGTGTTGGTTTGTGGAGAGCCTGCAGTTCATCCCATAGTTCTTGTAATGCTTCATTTTGGGCTCCGTAGGATTAGTTGCGTGTCAAAATCTGGAAAGCCGCCCACTCCCCTTTGACCCGTTTGTAAGGAAGACATGGTATCAAAGCAAGACAGACACAAATGATCACAGTACAAGAGTGTTTGTTATTCTGTAAAATGGGTGAGATAAACACCTAAGCTAAACCTAACTCTAAGATGGGAGCTGGCTATGACTATCAAATAATAATACGGTCCTAGTGGAGTCTAGTCAAATAATTAGGGCCTATACTAAAAATAAACTATTGCTAATCCTTACCGCTACATTAGAAAAGAGTGTGGGATAATGTTCACAAGAAAAGAAGGAAGTGTTGGCCGGGGTCTCCCTTCCCAACGTTTTTAGCACGGGACAAGGTGGGATTCTCAAGCACGGCACATTCCTGGGCTTCTCCAGCACAAGGTTCCAGTTCCTTTTCCAGTATCGGGGCCTTCTGTGCTTAAGTCTCTTCTCATGCAAAGTCTCTTGCTTCAGAGGGCCTGATATGCCAAAACAACAAAAATAAAGTTTCTTCTGGTAATCTTTACATGGGGTGAATACCTGTCACCTTTGGATCCCCCTCAGCCGGACTCCGATCCTACTCTCAATCGTCAGCCTCCCTCAATCAGATTCAGACCAACCACTCACTGTGGACATCCCTCAGTCGAGTTCACACTTGTCATCACAGTGTTCATAGCTGTATTAACACTATGCAGGATTCACTTCCCCAGTCAGGCTTTCTTTTTAGCCCCCAGTCAGACTTCACATAGTTCTATCATCGCTATGATTTCGCAGGCATCACTCGGTCAGGTTCACATTTGCCCCAGTATCACAGTTCCTTTGTTTAGTTTTTCTTTTCCCTAGAATAATCGAAAGTTTTTTTAAACAGTAGCACAATGTTCAGATTAGGTCCCCCTCGTCCCGGCTCAGACCTTTCTGAAGGGCGATCACGTCTCGCCGGGTCACTCTGTTAGCCTACGGCATGCACTGGCTTCCTAGCCTCACAATTTGCACAGCGTTCCCCTCAGTCGGGCGCCAATGCTAGTTCTCAACAACACAACCTCTTCTTTAGTGTGTCAAGGACTTCGATTATACAAAGGATTTGACTTGACCCTTGTATGACCACCTTAACACCTTATACCGGCCTTCCTTAAGTCCTATTGCCACTTGTAGTTTCCTTTACCCGCAATGTTCAACAGTCTTTGTTCAGGAGAGGGGCACCAGCTAGAGACCTTCGACTGAGCACCCACGTGGCGCTGGACCACTCTGACTCTGGTACCCAGTTTGTTCATCAACAACTTTTTGCTTAACTTATCTTCTTACTGTTGCTACTGCAACCTCGAGCTTAACACAAGCCGGTTGACTATCAGTTGCTTCCGACTCACCGGCTGTGTTGGACTCGCTCTGTTCCTTTTTGCCGCTAGAGTCAAGGATGGTACGTTGATAGCCACCCCACCTCCTCGCCCTGGTAATCGGTGAGGGAGCGTGCCATGTACCGCTGACATCTGTCGCACCACCTGCCAACTGCGATTCCTAGTCTTGCGTATCTTTCATTGGAGGCTTCACTGGTCTGGTTTGAAATGGGCAACAGCAACTCCCTCCTTGACTTCCTTTCTGGTCTCACCACCTTTCTCCTCCGTTGGAACTGCTGTCCTGGAATGCTGCTTTGTCGTGCGTTTGGCCTTGCCCGGAGTGTGCTTGTGTGTTCTGCCTTTTATCCCTATGGGTAAGGGAAAGGGAAGACAGGTGTGTGTAGTTGGCGGTAATTGCCTGACCCTTCTGTTGGGACATGTCAGGTAACCGGCTCGGGTATTAGTCTGTTGTCGTTCACGTTGTGAGAAAGTGTTTGTGTCAGAAAGGGGGGAGGGTTAGAGTTTCTAAGTATCCAACTGGTCAGGAGGGGGAAAAGGTGTCGAAAGGAAGGGGGTACCGCGTCTCACCCTTCGGTGGCCCACTTCCACTCCCGAGGACCCCTCAGGTGATCCTCCCTTACTATCCACCCCCAGACACTGGATCCAATAGTGATGGCCGTGTCCTGGCCTCCTGGATAACAGATCCCTGGGCACTAGTAAATGAGACACCTTCAGGTTTCTCTGACCTTGTACCAGATACACGGGTCTTCTGATGATTCAGAGTAGCGTTCTAGGCCCAGAGTCTAGTCTGCTGTTGTCGAAGGACCGTGTGTGGGGGGGTCCCTCTGTCCCTTCCACCCAGCACTGAATGACTCACTCCTGTTAGTTGGAAGATCCTTCTCCCAGTACCACAAAAGAAAGATCTCTTGCGTATTAGCATGATATTGGAACAGTGATAGACACTGATCAAGGGTAGCCAGAAAGAAGGGAGACAGAATTGAAGCATACGGATATTTGATCATTCGGCTCCGGAGCCCGACATTAGATTATTGCAGTGAGTATATTATTAGCATGCATATTAGATTTGATAGCGACGGCATTGGTTAGGTGCGTCTATCTACAGTGTTCACTGTGCCCACATAGTTCAATATTTGGTAACTTCAGCCTTGTTGACCGTCCTTTGCACCCCTCTGTAAGTATGTCTATAGTTTTCATGACAGTGCATTTAGTGACAGCACTGTCCTGGTGCGTCTGTTTACTAAGTATATACCTGAAAACAAAGGTATATATTAGTTTATCAATGTTTTTTCTTTTTCCTCTTGATTGTTAAATGTGTGTCCTTGTGTTTTGTTTTTTGTGCGTTTTATATTGAAGAGACCCTATTATTTTTTCTATGATGATTCTGATGTTCTACATGTATTTTTTTTAATGTATCGCTTATGTTTAGAATAAGGAATATGTTCTGGGCATGTCCCTGAGGAAAGACTAGTACAAATCTGAAATGCATTTGGCACAGAATTATTATCTGATCGCTGCCTTTTCATTGTGCAAACAACTCGTTTGGAATTCGACCAATTGAGAACTTGATGGGGAAAGGTGTACTGCGATATATATTTTCTGATCAGTAGCTTGATTTTTCAGGTGAAAGTTAAAGTACCAGTTGCAGTTTTGCAAGGGATAAGGTGGCACCACAGGGTTGTTTTTCCTGGTCTTGGTTTTGACATTATATAGGCCACCTGATTGCAAAGGTGGATTATGCTGCCTTGTCCTAATACCTACCTATTTGTAATTGTTAGTCGTTCTTGAGTTTGAGTAAATCAAGGTTGTGCCCACCCCTCCTTGTGTTTTCACTACCAAAAACTAGTCCCAAGGATGGAAATGGAAGATGGTGGAGGAATTATTAGGAAGAGAAGAAATCGGGCAGAGCAGAGGAAAGGAGGCTCCTGGGCAAAACTGGCACAAGCCAACAGCAAGCTAAAAACACCAACCTTTAGTGTCACCTTGGAGACTGAAAGCAATGGTCACACAAAGGCCTGTGAAACTCCTCTGGGTTTTATGGTGAATCACATGAGGGTAAGCCTCCCAGCCGGACAGACTCTTGCCCTGGGCAAAGCACATGCATGGAACCGTGCTGCTGATTATGCCCCAGCGTCTGTGCAGTTTGGAAACCATGGAGACCCCCAAGCTTAAGAATGCTGCGTATGTGGCAACAAGACTGAACCCACACCCAAGCAGCAGTGGGGCGAATGCTGCAAGAGCGAGTGATGCCTCGGCTAAGGCAGCGTTCTGACACCCAGTATATCCTCCATCTACAGATTTCTCAGAATCATTTTATCATGTGTATCGGGTAAAATACTGGCCTTAGTTACAGTACCAGTTCAGGGGTGTCTAGATACTAAAAGGGGGGGTGTAGCTTGTGGACGATAGTCACATGACCAGTGACCTAAAGCAGGGTTTGCATCCTCGCCACTTCATTACTTCCACCCAAAAATGGAGGCAAAAAGATATTTAGTGGTTACTGTGATACTGGAAATGCATCGGAGGGACAGGGCCTCCGTATCCTTGTCCTTTACTGCTTTTTATCGTGTGTTCTGTCGTGTTTTCTACGCAGGAGTTCATGTGGGATTCCTGGCGGTGCAGCTCTCTCTTTTGGTTTGGTGAACATATCCATGGCATACCCTTATGGCATCCATGGGTGGGGGTGCAACCCTGTGCCCCTAGTATATGTTTTTGGGCACATGTGTATGACCCACAGAGTAGGGTACGGGCTGGTGGCAGCTCCGTGCTGGATTGACTGGTGCCCTGAGCATCCTCCATTTTGGGATGCCCAGGCCCTGTCATTGGAATCGGTAGATTCCTGATGGAGACAAAAGGGCCTCCGTGGCCTCTTGTCCTCCATCGCCTGTTACCTTGATCTTCCCGAAGTCCCGGGAAGCCCTGACTCTGTCCCTTACCCCTGACCGGCTGTTGGGTGGAAGTTCCTTATATGGTAGTGTGGGGAAGTGCTGACCGGACTGGCTGGAGCATTCTCAACGACCGTATGTTGTGGGTACGCCTGTGGGTGGGACCTGGGTGAATGGAGTGTGTGACGAATACGCATTCTGTGTTGTGGATGTCTAGTATCTGGTGGTTGACACAATGACTGAGACAGCCCTGCCTGAAACCGGTATGAATGCAGCGTGGAGTGTTGAATGGCTCGGTACTTGTCCCAATACACATAACTTGTTGTGAGTGTCTGGAGAGGAGTGAATGGCCTGAATGCACTATGCACCTGATTGGTTGCCTGCCTGCATGAATGCCCTTCGTAGTGATTGGATGCTCGAGTGTGACTCAGCGGAATGAATGGGAGGTCAACAGTATATCTGGGGACCTCTCACTGCTAGGAATCATGTTCAGAAGTATTCAGAGTCCTACTACAAAGAGTAACTGGAGTGAAACCTGAAGCTTGACCTTGAAGCCCTGCTGGAAGAGAAGAATTGCTGTTGCTCTCCTTCATGATCTGAAAGCTGCTTTGTCTTCAAGGACTGACCCAGAGAGGACCTGGTAAGGCGCCCTCTTCCCGAGCAACGAGGGACCATTGTGCACAGCTGATCTTTGCCTAAGCTTTTTGGTAGACAGACCTACGAAAGGCTGCCGACCCGATATGGGGACTGCTGCGGAACTCCAAGGAGAAGCGCCCAGACTGTTGTCTGCCACTGTCGATGACCGCCGTCGCCTTCCGGAGCCGCTGTGCTCCCGTTTGCCTAAGAACTTCATTGATCCAAGGACGCTCTCGTCCGTATCGTCGCTGCTGTATCCTGCTGGAGAAGGCCCGACCGTTGACGCACCGAGGAGCATCCACCAGTGGGTTTCCCGCCACCCAAAGACCACAGAGACGCCGATGACTCGACGCCCTTGCTGGGCCACAGTTCTTCAACTCTTTGCGGTCCATAAATATCGACACTGAGGTGCCCCACACGCCTCTTCCTTGCAGGACATTTACGCTTCCCCGTCAACGAGCACCGATAGGAACGACGCGGCCACTTCACCGTCGTAGCTCGACCTGTTCTTCGTCGGACGTTCGACGACCCGTGACTCCTGCCTTAAAGGGAGGGCACTCAAGAAGGGTTGTCTATTCCCCCGACGAGGAACGCTACAACGCCAGGTACTTTGAGGTTGCAGAACTATTGGGAAGTCTAGTGTGAACAGCATATGGACTGGGCTTGTATCTTTATCCTACAGGTTGCCCAGGTGGGGGGATCTCCACACAGAGCTGTGTTTTACGGTAGTAACCAGTATTCTGCCAATTGTTCAACCATCTTGCTTTCCTTCCTTTCTCTACTGCTGGTTTCCTCTTTATTTTGATCTGTGTGTCATTCTGACCTTATGCACTTTAATGAGATCTGATAATATTTGTGGTACCACTTTATAATTGTATATATTTACCATTGTTGATTTTCGGAGCACAAAGTGAGTTATTGTGATAGTGTACATAACCTTGAATATTAATTATATAAAGACTGTGTTTTAACCAATACAGTGTGTGAACATTCCTTTGTGGGTGCTTGGGGACTACACTGTACTTAAGAAGCAACCCGCATCACCTCCTGAGAAGCTAGGACTTGATTGCTCGACTACGTTACCAAAAATAGAGCATCTTGCCTGGGGTCGCCTGTGCCTCTCCTCTACCATATAGAGAGCGGAAGTATAGACCCCCCCACCGGTCTTTACAGTTGCGATGCACAAATGTTTTTTTACACTACCAATAAGCTTGCAAAGAATGCTAATTTCTCATCAGAAATGTGTTCCCAATTAATGACCCAAGACCAATATCAATATAACCCTTTTATATTGAGTTTTACACATAAGTACAATAGACTGTGTAATTGGTATTTGAATGATGAAAAAGTAGCAATAACCAAGCTCGTGAATAATGTGGGTAAATCATGAGCCTGAAACAATAAACAGCTCCCTGATTATTTTTCTTTCTTTATTTATTTTAAATGTATAAAGCGCCCAGCGGCCCGGAGGCATTGTGGCGCTGTTACAGAAGGTTATTTAATACAGTTAGGTCTGGTAATTTAATAGGCAGTGAAACCGGAGTACATGTTCAGTGGCAATGTTGAGAGGGTGTTCCGAGGTTACAGTGGAACAATGTGGAGACAGTTCATTTGTGGAAAGTATTAGTTAAATAACTTTGTTTTTAGCAGCTTTCTGAACACTGTGAGAGATTCTTCACTTCTTAGTCTGAGAGGATGCGCGTTCCAGGCTATTGGGGCTAGTACTTCAAAGCTAGTGCCGCCAGCTTTAGCTCTGTTGAACTCTGGGACAGAGAGAAAGTGAGAGTATTGGTCACGTTTAGGTCTGAGGGCTGGAGCTTGGTGTAGTCCATCTACTAGGTAGACTGGGGCGGTCTGAGCGAGGCACTTGTGTGTGATGGTGAGGGCCTTGAATGTTATGCGTTCTTTGATTGGGAGCCAGTGGGCATCCTTTCTTGCCTGGGAGATGTGCTCTCTCTTAGGGATGCTGAGGGCGGCTCTGAGGGTGCTGTTTTGTGCAATCTGTAGTCTGTTAATGTTATTAGTAGAAGTGCTTATGAGAAGGATATTACAGTAGTCAGGTTTTGCACCAATTGTGGCTCTAGCGATGTTAAGGAGGTTGCTTGGCGATAGGTGGGGTTTTACTGAATTTATGATTTTGGTGGTTAGGGCAGCGGCGGATGAGATGGCACTGACTTGCCTGTCCATTGTTAGGGTGGAGTCGAGATATGCCCCAAGGTTTTTCACTGAAGTAGAGGCTGTAATGGTAGTATTCTCAATACTGAATGATTTGAACTTGTCATCTAGTTTTTTTAGGGCTTCTTCGGGGCCTACCAGCAACATTTCTGTCTTTTCCCCGTTTAAACAGAGCCCATTGGCTGCCATCCAGGCCTGGATGCGTGCATATGTCAATTGGAGGGTGTTGAGGTCTTGCTCATAGTTCCCTGTTAGGGGGAGAAGAATTTGTGTGCCATCAACATAGTTTGTAAAAGCTATGTCAAATTCTTCTAAGTCTCTGAAAATTGGGAGGGTGAACAGGTTGTAAAGGGTGGGGGCGGTACAAGATCCCTGTGGTGCTCCACACTCAATAGGAGTTGGAGAAGCTGAGGCTTGGTCGGAAAAGACCCTCATAGCTCAGCCCTCCAAGAAGGAGGTGATCCAGGTGGTGGCCTCTTGAGAGAAGTGGGAATTGTCAGAGAGATGTTTGCACAAGATCTTGTGTTCAACCAAGTCAAAGGCAGCTGTCATGATCTCTGCTTCCAAAAGATCAGGACTTGCCCGACTCCCTTGGAAGCAGACCCATAACCCCGGTTCCGAGTGCCAGCCAGTCCCAATTGGGACCTTTTGGACCCTGTCCTGGCGCCAGTGGCACCAGGCTCATAAAGATGCCCAGTCCCAGCGCTGGAAGCGCCGGGCTCATAATGCTTGGGTGGACTTACCTGCAGCAGACCATGCTGCTTACTTACCTGCCAGTTGAACCCCTGATCCTCTTCTGTTTGGGACTACTTTTCCTGTTGGGTGGGGCAGGAGCCACTCCCTAGGTTCAGAACACTGGAACTCTTCTGGAAAGCAGGAACTCTTTTCTTACCTAGGCGTGGCTGTGGAAGGAGACACCTAAGCACTACAGGAGGCTATTTAAACCACACCCGATGGATGAATCTTGCTTTGCGTTATTCTGCATTCTCTGCAGCAGAACGCTCATCGTGTCTTCTGCTTCTGATCCTGGGCCTAAGGGAACAAAGGCTTACCATCCTGGAATCCAGTCTTCAGCAGCACCTGTAAAGACAAAGAAAGAGCAGGTTAGCACTACGGTCTTCAGTGGCAGCGCATCTCTTACCTGGTCCATCGGCTGTCACCAACGCCTCGCGCTGCATTCCGTCATCTGAAAGACAAAGGCTTACCTACTCTTCGCATGCTCCGGAGGTCTTCGCACTGCATTCCGGCATCTGAAAGACAAAAGCTTACCAACTCTTCGCACGCTCCGGAGGCCTTCGGCGCTGCATCCCGCATCTGAAAGACAAAAGAAGGTGCGTTTAAAGACATTGGGCAACTTTATTACTCACGTGCCATTACTCCTTCCCACGCCGAATCCAGTGGGTATTCCAGCACCCTTCAGCTTCTCTAAAGCTCCGAACTTGTACCTGCAAGATAAAAGGGACAGTTAGTGCGCATCGTGAAGCAGGCTACAAGCGCTTACTTACGTGCTTCCAGGTGCTTCTATTCCTCACGCGGGTTCGATCCTCAACTCTCATCAGCCCGCCATCCGCCATCGCCGGAACCCTGCAAAACAAGAGATATCATTACAAAAGACTTTTAAGACATTTGACGTGCCCAGAACTTACCGTTCGTGCAGTTAACGACGGACAGCAGTCCTCTGAGGTCAAGAGGCCTGCACCCTTATCCAGTGAAGAAACTGGTTACGGCACCCTGCCCCGAAGGCAGATGGAGAGCTCGGCGTTCACTTACCTAAGGTGAGGGCGTTAACCTTTGGGGTTCTACAGGAGAAGAGAAAGGGAAGAGGAGAGAGGCACCCAATAACCCCAGTTCATTAATCCCATATTTTCTATCTGCAGACATCTTACTCTTCGAGTCAGACATACAGTGCACAGAGGTCCAGCCCAAAGAGCCAACCGTGTGTTACACATCACCTTTGAAGATACGGCATTCACCCAGTCAAGACCGGCGCCTCTGCGGGAATCAGGTGAGCGTTACAGAACGCAAAGCCTACCGCAAAACTCCCACCCAGGCGCTATGGAAACCTCGGATACCGACCAGCTAGCCCAGTTACTTGGGGAACTAAGAGCAGAAGTGCATGCAGCCCGTCAGGAAACGAATGCTCTAAGAAGGGAACGGATTATTTCCAAGGAGCGAACAGACAATCTCGCTAGACAATTGCTACAGTCACAAGCCGGACAAACTCCGTTACCCGCATCAGGGGCAAATCTTCCTTCAACATCCTCTACGAACCCAGTGCAGATCAGCCTACCTGGGAATGTACCTCTGGCTCCGCCCGAACGATTTTCTGGTGACCCAAAGAGGTTTGCAGTATTTATTAATCAGTGCCGGTTGCACTTCTTATGCCGGCCAACAGCCTTTCCAACTGATCAAGCTAAGGTAGCTTTCGTGCTTTCGTACCTTAGTGGCAATGCGGCAGACTGGTCGATCCCTCTAGTTAATCAATATGATCCGGTTCTCCATGATTTTCAAGCTTTTCAGCTCAGTATGGAAAAACTGTTTGCAAGACATTCACAGGGGCAGGCCTTGGACAATGAGCTCCTTTCATTGCGACAGGGTAATCAAGACCTTTTGGCTTATATTGCGTCTTTCAACAGACTGATAGTGGAAACTCGATGGCCTGAGGACAAAAGGATTACGCTGTTTTATAGAGGTCTACGTGGATAGCTCAAAGATGTGTTAGCCCAAGTAGTGAATCCCCCGCAAGACTGTTCGGACTATATTGACTTAGTCGTTCAAATTGACCACAGACTGCAGAACAGGAAGGCCGATCGTTCCAAGTTTGATGCTCGAGTATTTTCCAAACCACCAACTCCTACCAAAGGAGTAGACTCCGGGGAACCCATGCAAATAGGGGGCCTGAAAGGACCACTAACACAAAAGGAGCGGGAAAGGAGAAAACAGCTGCAATTATGCCTCTATTGCGGAAACTCGGGGCACTTTCTTCGAAACTGTCCGGTGAAACCAGCCAAGAAGGCAGTAGGAGCTGCAGTTACCAGGGTCACAAACTCTGAGCAGGGAAACGACCTCGCCCGACAAGAATAGAGGTCCTCTTGCCGAGCGTTAAAACCAGTTCCGTGACCTCGCATTTCGTGATACCTATGGTCCTCATTAGCCCTGAACATCCGGATCGATTACATGCGATTGAAGCTTACGTCGACAGCGGTGCCATCGGCAATTATGTGGATCATGAAATGGTTTTGAGGATGAATCTGACTCTTTGTCCAAAGGCTGTAAAGGACGTCATTACTACGGTGGATGGTACGGAGATAGCCTCCGGACCAGTAACGCATACCACCCAAGAAGTGGCGCTAGTAAGTCAAGATGGACACCATGAGAAGATCGTGTTCGATGTGATCAAGGCCCCTCAGTTCCAGATTATTCTAGGAATTCCTTGGTTAGAGAAGCACAATCCTCAGATCGATTGGCGAGCAAGAACGGTTCAGTTTCCAGAATGTGTCTCTACTTGTCACCCTCGACCTGGTGTTGCACTGGCAGCAATTTCCTCGGAGGCTCCCCAGTTACCTCCTGAATACCTAGAATTCCAAGATGTTTTCCGAAAGGATCAGGCTAACTCTCTACCTCCTCATAGGTCTTATGACTGCCAGATAGACCTGATACCTGGATCTACTCCTCCTTGTAGTAGAATTTATGCCCTCACCGAGCCTGAGAATCTTCACCTCCGACAATACCTGGATCAATACCTAGCGAATGGGTTTATTCGTCCTTCCAAGTCCCCTGCTTTCTCAGCTTTGTTCTTCGTTCCAAAAAAAGAAGGGGACCTTAGAACTTGTATAGATTATCGCGCCCTGAACCAGATCACCGTTAAGAATAGATATCCGTTACCTTTGATCCCTGAACTCCTGGACCAAGTCAGAAAAGCATGCATATATACAAAGCTGGATCTTAGAGGAGCCTACCACTTGGTACGAGTAAAAGAGGGCGATGAATGGAAGACGGCCTTCCGCCCCAAGTATGGCCTATTTGAATATCAGGTCATGCCCTTCGGACTTTGCAATGCCCCGGCCGCCTTTCAATATTTTATGAGCGATGTCCTCAGAGAGCTCATAGATGTGTGTGTTGTTGTTTACATTGACGACATCCTCGTTTATTCTTCATCGGAAACTGAACATCGGAAACACGTGAAAATGGTCCTCGAGAGATTGCGTCAACACAAACTTTTCGCTAAGTTGGAAAAATGTGTTTTCAATGTGACTGAAGTTGAATTCTTGGGATTCATATTATCACCTAGCGGAGTGCGTATGGATTCAAAGAAGGTCGATGCAATTCTCAAATGGCCATCGCCATCCTCCGTAAAAGGTGTTCAAAGCATGTTAGGCTTCGCTAACTTTTACCGCAGGTTTATCCCCGAATTCTCTCGAATAGTCCAGCCCATCACCGCCTTGTTAAAGAAAAACAAACGTTTTGAATGGTCAACCGAGGCGGAACAAGCTTTCCAGAATTTGAAGACTAGATTTATCTCTGCACCGATCTTAAAACATCCTCGCCCAGAACTCCCCTACATCGTTGAAACCGATGCTTCGAGCCTTGCCATGGGGGCAGTTCTATCACAAAAGGACCCAGTAACCAATCAGTTGCATCCCGTGGCATTTTGGTCCCGCAAATTCTCACCTCCTGAAATCAATTACACTATTACTGATAAGGAACTTCTAGCTATCAAGTCCGCCTTTAAGGCTTGGCGGCATTATCTTCTGGGGGCCCGACACACCGTTACTGTTATTACAGATCACCGAAACCTGCAATATTTGAAAACCGCAAAAGCTCAATCCTCTAGGCAACTCCGTTGGGCACTATTCTTTGCCGAGTTTGACTTCATAATTACCTATCGACCTGGTACAAAAAACGGTAAAGCTGATGCCCTTTCTCGGATGGGAGTGGAAGAACATTTGATCAATCCTAAACCTGTACCTATCATTCCCGAACAAAGAATTCTAGGTGTAATCGCCACACAATCCATAGAGGAAGTTAAGGATAAAGCCAGGCTACTGGTAACTCCAGCAGACATACAGAATTGGCATCTGCAGGGAAAGGACTTTACGGTGAAGGACAACCTATTATATTTCCAAGAACGGTTATACCTGCCCAGCACAGATTTACAAAAAAAGGTAATCTCTTGTTATCACGATTCTTTAATGGAAGGACATCCCGGTATGACCAAGACCTCGGAAAAGATCAAGCGCTACTCCTGGTGGCCGTCTTGGAAAAAAGATATCAGAGACTTTATAATGTCCTGTGGAGTATGCGCCCAAAACAAGAGTCAAAAGGAAAAACCAGCCGGCCTCTTACGCCCTATTGCCATCCCGCCTCGCCCTTGGCATACGTTTTATATGGACTTCATCACCGATCTACCTCCATGCTCCGGATACAATACGATCCTAGTAATCGTGGACCTATTCTCCAAGATGGCGCATTTCATTCCACTCAAAGGCTTACCAACAGCAGCAACTCTGGCCCGAGAATTTCTCAAAAACATCGTCCGACTGCACGGTTTTCCTTCAGTTCTAATTTCGGATCGAGGTAGTCAATTTATTTCTCATTTTTGGCAAAGTTGCTGTCGGTCGGCTCAAATTGATGTGAGACTTTCGACCAGCCACCACCCTCAAACCGACGGACAAACCGAGAGGACCAATCAAACTCTGGAACAGTATTTGCGCTGCATGCTACAACAAACTGAAAAAACTTGGAAAGATATCCTTTGGATAGCCGAATATGCCTACAATAACTCTGTCCACTCGGGAACTGGGAAGACCCCGTTTTTTCTTTTATACGGTAGTCACCCTCGAACCTCGGAGTTGGATCCACTCCAAGATCTTGGAACACCAGCAGTAGACCACCTGCATTCTACAATCACCCAAGCCTTTAAGGAAGCCGTTTCTCACCTTCAAAGGGCTAAAGAACAATACAAGAAAGGAGCAGACCAACATCGGAAGGAAGCCCCCCAATATCAAGTAGGAGATCAAGTCTGGTTATCCACCAAATATCTACCTCTAAAAGGACCACGCACATTCAACCCAAGATACCTTGGTCCCTATTCCATCACTACCATAGTAAATCCAGTAGCGGTCAAGTTGGACTTGCCCCCTCACATGAAGATACATCCGGTCTTCCACGTCTCTCTATTAAAACCCGTGCAACCTCAAACCCGACTAACTACATCTCCAAAACCTATTCTAGTTGATGGAGAACTCGAGTTTGAAGTCAAAAGCATCCTGGATTCCAAGATCTCCAAATCTAAACTATTTTACCTGATTGACTGGAAAGGCTACGGTCCCCAAGAAAGATCCTGGGAACCTGCAGAATATGTCCACGCGCCTCATCTAATCAAAAGATTTCATCGAACATTTCCTAACAACCCCAAACCCCCGGAGAAGCCCGGTTTGGGAGGGGCCTTGAGGGGGGGTGCTGTCATGATCTCTGCTTCCAAAAGATCAGGACTTGCCCGACTCCCTTGGAAGCAGACCCATAACCCCGGTTCCGAGTGCCAGCCAGTCCCAATTGGGACCTTTTGGACCCTGTCCTGGCGCCAGTGGCACCAGGCTCATAAAGATGCCCAGTCCCAGCGCTGGAAGCGCCGGGCTCATAATGCTTGGGTGGACTTACCTGCAGCAGACCATGCTGCTTACTTACCTGCCAGTTGAACCCCTGATCCTCTTCTGTTTGGGACTACTTTTCCTGTTGGGTGGGGCAGGAGCCACTCCCTAGGTTCAGAACACTGGAACTCTTCTGGAAAGCAGGAACTCTTTTCTTACCTAGGCGTGGCTGTGGAAGGAGACACCTAAGCACTACAGGAGGCTATTTAAACCACACCCGATGGATGAATCTTGCTTTGCGTTATTCTGCATTCTCTGCAGCAGAACGCTCATCGTGTCTTCTGCTTCTGATCCTGGGCCTAAGGGAACAAAGGCTTACCATCCTGGAATCCAGTCTTCAGCAGCACCTGTAAAGACAAAGAAAGAACAGGTTAGCACTACGGTCTTCAGTGGCAGCGCATCTCTTACCTGGTCCATCGGCTGTCACCAACGCCTCGCGCTGCATTCCGGCATCTGAAAGACAAAGGCTTACCTACTCTTCGCATGCTCCGGAGGTCTTCGCACTGCATTCCGGCATCTGAAAGACAAAAGCTTACCAGCTCTTCGCACGCTCCGGAGGCCTTCGGCGCTGCATCCCGCATCTGAAAGACAAAAGAAGGTGCGTTTAAAGACATTGGGCAACTTTATTACTCACGTGCCATTACTCCTTCCCACGCCGAATCCAGTGGGTATTCCAGCACCCTTCAGCTTCTCTAAAGCTCCGAACTTGTACCTGCAAGATAAAAGGGACATTTAGTGCGCATCGTGAAGCAGGCTACAAGCGCTTCCTTACGTGCTTCCAGGCGCTTCTATTCCTCACGCGGGTTCGATCCTCAACTCTCATCAGCCCGCCATCCGCCATCGCCGGAACCCTGCAAAACAAGAGATATCATTACAAAAGACTTTTAAGACATTTGACGTGCCCAGAACTTACCGTTCGTGCAGTTAACGACGGACAGCAGTCCTCTGAGGTCAAGAGGCCTGCACCCTTATCCAGTGAAGAAACTGGTTACGGCACCCTGCCCCGAGGCAGATGGAGAGCTCGGCGTTCACTTACCTAAGGTGAGGGCGTTAACCTTTGGGGTTCTACAGGAGAAGAGAAAGGGAAGAGGAGAGAGGCACCCAATAACCCCAGTTCATTAATCCCATATTTTCTATCTGCAGACATCTTACTCTTCGAGTCAGACATACAGTGCACAGAGGTCCAGCCCAAAGAGCCAACCGTGTGTTACACATCACCTTTGAAGATACGGCATTCACCCAGTCAAGACCGGCGCCTCTGCTGGAATCAGGTGAGCGTTACAGCAGCAGAGAGATCCAAAGGTAGGAGGAGTGATGATTTGCCTTTGTCCATGGCTTCCAGTAGTTGGTTCTTAAGGTCTAGTAGGGCTGATTCAGTGCTGTGACGAGGGCGGAAACCAGATTTTTTGCCTAGTAAGTTGTGGATTTTCAGGTACGACTGAATCTGTAGATAGGCAGCCCTGTCCAGAATTTTTAGCAGAAACGGCACAGTGGTGATTGGACGGTAGTTGTTAGGGGAGTCCGGGTCAAGGGTAGGTTTCTTTAATAGTGGTCGAACCCACGCTTCCTTAAGGGCGAGTGGGACGGTGCTGTTGGCGAAGGAGGCATTGATGAATGTAGTGACAAATGAGGCAAGAGCAGCTGCACAATCTTTAATTAGATTGGCTGGGCATATGTCTCCTTTACATAGCGATGGTTTGTTACGCTTCATGATTAGTAGGACTTCAGGGATTGTTACTTCCCTGAATGCAATGGGTGTAGGCTTGTTTGTGCAGTGTGGAGAACCTGCAACGGGCAGGAGGGTCGAGGGCTCTGGTGAGGGCGGAGTGATTTTAGGCATTTGTCATATTGAGTTTTGATTTTGTTTAACATGGCGTTTTGGATGTTGTTACACCATGTTTCGTTTTTTTCGGATGGTTGTGTAGATGTGGGGGATAGTCAATTTGTTATAAATGGCGAATAACTCTTTTGATTGGGAGTTAGCTTTCTCAATTCTGGAATTGTATGTGGCGGCTTTAGCTCTGGAGGTGGCCTGCTTGTTTTGTTTGGCGATTGTGAGGTATGTGTCTCTTGTGATGGTAGATGGGTTTGTTTGCCATACAGTTAGTGCTGCTCTTTTAGCTGTTCGGATGTCCGAGAGTTCTTGTGTGAACTATGAATTCACGTGTTATCTGTGCTTGGCTTTTTTCAGTTCCAGTGGGGCTATGGTGTCTAATACCTCTTTAAGAGTGTTATTGTAGATCTCTACTAGTTCTGTAGGATCAGTGGAGGTTGGGTAGGCAAGCACCGATGTATCGAGGAGAGGGAGGATTCTTTCTACAGTCAGTACTTTCTTGGATCTAGCCATAGTGGCTGGTGCAGGCGGGTTTGGGTTGGCTGCTGTTTTAGAGGGAATGAAGAAGTGCAGTAGATGGTGGTCGGTCCATGGATGTGGGGTATTAGAGCTGATGTCTACCGCGCAGTTCTGATCTGCGATCCAGTCTAATATACAACCTTTGATGTGGGTAGGGTCGTTGATTAGTTGGGAGAATCCTAGGTCTTGGAGAGCTTTGGAGAGGGCTTCACCTTTCTTGTCTATGGGGTCTTTGAAGCCCAAGTTGGGGTCACTTAGGAGGATTGTATTTGTTTTGAGGTTAGCTCCTAAGGTATGGGTGATGTTGGATTGGAAGTCGAGTGTTGGGCCTGGGGGCTGATATACGGTGTGGAGTGTTATGGTGTCGTTTGGCAATGGAGATTTTTGAACTGATAGCATGTCAAAGTTGTCAGCTTCAGTGGTTTTTAGTTGCCTGGCGTTAAGGGTTTCCCTGGTGATTATGGCGACTCCTCCCCCTTTACTGGAAGTTCTGTCTTGGCGCAGGATGATGTAGCCTGGTGGTAGGGTTTGGCAAATGGCAGGACCAGATGCTGCGTGTAACCAGGTCTCAGTGATGGCTAGGATGTCTATAAGTTCAAGTCGGTGATGAGATTGTAGATCTCCATGGTGTGTGCTGGGACGGAGTGTGCATTAATGAGTGCGCATTGAAGTTGTGTTTTTCCCTGGTTTTGTTTTAGGGGGGATGCTGGTGAGGGTGGCAGTTTCACTGCAAGTTTTTAGCAGTGGGGTGAACGTTGGTGATGTTGTCTGAGGGGATGGCTTGTCAGGGTGTGTTTTAGGGTTGGCAGAGAGGCTGTGCGATTGGGTGCCTAGCCTTTGATTTCTCAGGTGGAGAGGCATAGGGTGAGTGTTGGTTTGTGTATTGTGGTTGGTGCTATATGGCATGGGAGCCGAACAGGTGGGTATTGATCTCTTAGTGGGTGAGCCTATGGTTAGTGCTGGAAGGGATGGCGTAGGTGGTACATTGTGGGATAGCAGAAGGGTGCTAAGGGGCACGGGGGCTGAATAGGTAGGAATTGATCTCATGGTAGGTGAGCCTATGGTTAGCGCTTGAATGGAGGGTGTAGGAGGTATGTTGTGGGAGAGTGGGAGTGTGGGAGACATGTTTGGCGTGGGTACTGGGGACTTGGGTGAGGTGCTGTAGTCTGTTACCTTGGGCTGTATTTGAGTGGGCCTGCGAGTTTACAGAAGGTGGGTGGTGTGCCTTTAGGTGGGCAGCATATATTTCAAGTGGTCAGCCGTCGATCAGAGCTGGAGAATAGGCATTTCAGCGTATATTTCAGGAGAGTCAGTGTTTTACAAAAGGCTTTGTTGTAGGCATTAGTTTGGGCAGCAGTCATTTCAGAGCGGGCGGCGATATTTGAATAGCAATGCAGTGGGCAAAATGGAGTAGGCAAGGTACAATTCAGGAGGGCAATACTTTTTCAAAAAGCCGGCAGTGAGCAATTGTGAAGTATTACAATGTTGGCAAAAAACAGTTCAAAGTGTGCAGCAATGTTTGAAAAGCAGGGCAGTGGGCAAGTTAACTTAGGTAAAGGTACATTTCACTGGGACAATTGACCTTCGTCCGACAAGCTTTGCTGGTGGGTATTCAAGTGGCTAATTCAGAATATGCATAGCAGTGACAATATAGGCTATTTCAAGCACTTCATAGCGTTAGGCTGAATAGTTGGATTTGGGACGTGCATAACAGGAGAAGATAGGTTATTACATACATTTTTTGTTTAGAAGAATAGATAATTGCAGGCAGTTTTAGTAATGATAATTAGGCTATTTCTGAATAAGCATAGTAACAACACATCTGATTACAAAAGCACGTATAGCTCTGAGCAGTTAGGCTATTTCTGGCTGGCTCAGCTATGAAAGACAAACATAGAGCAATACACAACAATATTGCTGAGTGGGTTAGGGTAAATCTAAATATGCATAGCCATGGCAAGAGATAGGCTCGGCATAACATTGTCCGTGTGGACCTGTTCGAGGTAAACATTGTAGGGAGGAGTGTGTTTTTATAGGAGCATGGATAGCCGTGCTATTACTGGGGCAGAGTCAGGTTTAAAACTTTGCATTCAAATTGCTACAGTAGATGTAGTGTTAATGTTAGGGAGTGCATGGACTTTGCGCGTAGCGCAATGTTCTGTCTCTCAGGAGATGTGGAATTGTCTATATGTTGGTGCCGTAAGTTTTGTTCGGTTAGCAGCCGCTTACCTTACTATAAAAAGAGGTCCGCATTCTAGGCCCTAGGCTCCTTCGGCTCAGACAGGCTCAGACAGGCGATGCCCTTAGTGTGAGCCTTTGTGCTGGGAGCCCGGCTCACGCCTTCAGGTCTGCCGTGTTTGCAGAAATGGCGGTCGGGAGCCAATCCGCTGATTTTTAACGTTGCTTAGCAACATGTTGCATGAACAAATGTGTGTGCCGCCATTTTGGGCATCTGCTCCTCATGGACAATGTCTTCCTTATCAGCATGCACTGCTGATTCAGCTGTGGAAGCAGTTTCGTGCCACTCTGGAGTAGGTGGGGTCCACTTCAGGAGGTGAGTTGTGGTTTACCCATGCAATAATGCGATCAAGGGCGTTGAGCTGCAGGCAGCAGCATATGACGTTGATCGTCGCTGGTAGTCCTCTGGAGAGCAGGAGGGCTGAGGCAGGCTCCTGCCTTTGAAAGAGGGGGCAGTGGAATGGGCTCGGACAGGCAATGCCCTTAGTGTGAGCTCTTGGTGCTGGGAGCCCTGCTCATGCTTTCCGGTCTGCCATGTGTGTGGAAATGGCGTTCGGGAGCCAATCCGTTGATGTTTAACATTGCTTAACAACATGTTGCATGAACAAATGTGTGCACCGCCATTTTGGGCATCTGCTCCTCATGGACAATGGGTTCCTTATCAGCACACACTGCTGATTCAGGTGTGGAAGCAGTTTCGTGCCGCTCTGGAGTAGGTGGGGGCCGCTTCAGGAGGTGAGTTGTGGCTTACCTATGCAATAATGCGATCGAGGGCGTTGGGCTGCAGGCAGCAGCATGTGACGTTGATCGTCGCTGGTAGTCCTCTAGAGAGCAGGAGGGCTGAGGGAGGCTCCTGCCTCTGGATGAGTGGGCAGTGGAATGGTCTGTGGACGTTTGATAAAATGTACTGCAGCCACTTTACTGAAATGCATAGAGAACGCACTTTAGAGAAGATCCCTTGGCTTGGGGAACGTCACCTGCATGGAGTATCTTTATTCAGAGTTTGGTATTAAGATATGCGTTGCCAGGTAGAACAAGAGCACCCTTATTTGGATATAAGACATTGGGGAAACTCCAGTATATTTCTGAAATGTCTGAAAGAGGAGCTGTGGGTGATCCAGTTAAGACGGGTGCTGGGAGATTGCCTTAAAATTCCAAACATTGAAAGTATTTCTAGAGTATGTAATGAAAAGGGAAGGGTGTGGTCACTAAGGCATCTGCACCCATTTAGGGCTCTGCACAAAGACTGAATAAAATGCAGAGGAGATTTGTAGGGAAATGGGAGGATCTGAAAGATGCAATATTCTGGCTTGGAGCTTTAAGCCTTCATTTTGGCCATGTTACGACTTTGGTTTAGAATTTGAAGCCTTAAAGACCTGTGAAATATTTCTAAGCCAATGAAACACTATTTCAAAAATAAAGAAACTATGCATGTCTAATGTTTCTTTTTTATTTGTTTAAAAAGATAATGTGTCCATTTTCTTTTACAGTTTTCTAAAGCCTGCACACAAAAAGCAAAGGGTAAAGATGTAAAATGCCCGAAGAATGGGTTTACCTGTAACAAAAGGGAGGATGTTGGATATCTCATGGAATGGACGTTTCTAGAAGGCCAGTCTGGTCAAGAACTGGGGTTGGAGGAAGCTACGCACTATTAAAAGGATTTCTATCACCACGCGCATTGCATATTCAGAGTGTCAAGGTAACCGGGAGAAGGAAATGCTTCTGAAAAGTAAAAAATAATTTTAAAAAAATGCATGGATGAGCAGGCGATCCGAAAGCAAGTCTGAATTGGAATTACTATTTAATTCTAAATTCATAGCATGTTTATTCACAAAAGAATGCAAATAGTTGAAAACCATTTCAGTGCATTGAATTCGAAAACACTACATACCAAGGTTGGATCCAATAACCCTAACAAACATGTTTTTTTCACAATCAGCATACTAACAACATAAGACATTAAATCATTAACAATCTCTGAGAGCACCCAAATGGGAGAAGTTGTCAAAAATTGAACCTGCATGGACACACAGAGGTGAAGAATCGAAGCTCCTAAAAAGAGCTTTCCTTTTTACAATGCAATTAAACCAGGAGCACAGCACTGAGAGATGAATATAGAACATTCTATGAAAATGGCTGACCCTGTAATGAGGTTCACTCTGCTATTGCATTCTTGCTAAACACAATCCAAGCTGGAGAAATGAAACCCCCAGAGAAACCTTGCCAGGACAATGAATGCCATAAAAGCTTCAGTCTGAAAACCCATCCTGCTCAAAATGAGAAAACCCACGCAGGAGACAATCCTCATCAGTACACAGAATGTCATAACCGTTTCAGCCAAAAAACCTATCCAACTCTACATGAGAAGACCCGTACAGGAGTAAAACCTCATCAGTGCATCCAATGTCAGAAAAACTTCAGTTGGAAAAGCAAGATAACTGCCCTTGAGAGAGGCCACACAGGAGCCAAACCTTATCAGTGCTCTGAATGTCAGAAATGCTTCAGTCAGAAATGCAACCTAACCACCCATGAGAGAAGCCACACAGGAGCCAAACCTTATCAGTGCTCTGAATGTCAGAAATGCTTCAGTCAGAAATGCAACCTAACCACCCATGAGAGAAGCCACACAGGAGCCAAACCTTATCACTTCTCTGAATGTCAGAAATACTTCAGTGTGAAAAGCTGCCTAACCTCCCATGAGAAAAGCCACATAGGAGCAAAACCTTATCAGTGCTCTGAATGTCAGAAATGCTTCAGTGTGAAAAGCCGCCTAACCACCCATGAGAGAAGCCACACAGGAGCCAAACCTTATCAGTGCTCTGAATGTCAGAAATGCTTCAGTCAGAAAAGCCACCTAACTACCCATGAGAGAAGTCACACAGGAGCCAAACCTTATCGGTGCTCTGAATGTCAGAAATGCTTCAGTGTGAAAAGCAGCCTAACCACCCACGAAAGAAGCCACACAGGAGCCAAACCTTTTCAGTGCTCTGAATGTCAGAAATGCTTCAGTCAGAAATGCAACCTAACTACCCATGAGAGAAGCCACACAGGAGCCAAACCTTATCGGTGCTCTGAATGTCAGAAATGCTTCAGTGACAAAAGCAGCCTAACTGCCCATGAGAGAAGCCACACAGGAGCCAAACCTTATCAGTGCTCTGAATGTCAGACATGCTTCAGTCACAAATGCAACTTAACTGCCCATGAGAGAAGCCACACAGGAGCCAAACCTTATCGGTGCTCTGAATGTCAGAAATGCTTCAGTGTGAAAAGCAGCCTAACCACCCACGAGAGAAGCCACACAGGAGCCAAACCGTATCAGTGCTCTGAATGTCAGAAATGCTTCAGTCAGAAAAGCAACCTAATTATGCATAAGAGACGCCACACAGGAGCCAAACCTTATCGGTGCTCTGAATGTGAGAAATGCTTCAGTGACAAAAGCAGCCTAACCACCCATGAGAGAAGCCACACCGGAGCCAAACCGTATCAGTGCTCTGAATGTCAGAAATGCTTCAGTTACAAATGCAGCCTAACTTCCCATGAGAGAAGCCACACCGGAGCCAAATCTTATCAGTGCTCTGAATGTCAGAAATGCTTCAGTCAGAGAAGCAGCCTAACTGCCCATGAGAGAACCCACACTGGAGACAAACCTTATCGGTGCTCTGAATGTCAGAAAAGCTTCAGTGTAAAAAGCAGCCTAACCACCCACGAGAGAAGCCACACAGGAGCCAAACCTTATCCGTGCTCTGAATGCCAGAAATGCTTCAGTGACAAAAGCAGCCTAACTGCCCATGAGAGAAGCCACACGGGAGCCAAACCATATCGGTGCTCTGAATGTCAGAAATGCTTCAGTCACAAATGTAACCTAACTGCCCATGAGAGAAGGCACACAGGAGCCAAACCTTATTGGTGTTCTGAATGTCCGAAATGCTTCAGTGTGAAAAGCAGCCTAACCACCCACGAGAGAAGCCACACAGGAGCCAAACCTTATCAGTGCTCTGAATGTCAGAAATGCTTCAGTCAGAAAAGCCACCTAATTATGCATGAGAGACGCCACACAGGAGCCAAACCTTATCGGTGCTCTGAATGTCAGAAATGCTTCAGTGTCAAATGCAACCTAACTTCCCATGAGAGAAGCCACACAGGAGTCAAACCTTATCAGTGCTCTGAATGTCAGAAATGCTTCAGTCAGAAAAGCAACCTAACTACCCATAAGAGAAGCCACACAGGAGCCAAACCTTATCTGTGCTCTGAATGTCAGAAATGTTTCAGTGATAAAAGCAGCCTAACTACCCATCAGAGAAGCCACGCAGGAGAAACCTCCCCTGCAGTGAATGACAGAAAAGCTTCAGCCAAGAATTCTAAACTAACTTAATACAAAAAACCCATGCATCAAAAGAACCATACTACGGCGCTGAATGTCAGAAACAAAATCAGCCCTTAATGATCTTTAATTCTCTCTGTGAAAAGCTACTGAGGACAATACCCTGCAGAGAAGCCCCCTGCATGTCTGGGAGGCCCCCCGCGTGTCTGGGAAGCCCCCTGCATGTCTGGGAATCCCCCTGCATGTCTGAGAAGTATCTTCCAGAAATGAAGCAGCTAATCGTGTGGATCCAAACAGGAGTAAAACCTTCAGTGCTTTGAATCTCAGGAAAGCCTGAGTCAGAAAGGCAACCAAAATCGGGATGGGAGAAAACTCACAAAGGACACAAAGCTGGTCAGTTCACTGCATGTCTGAAATGCTTTAGTTACAAAATCATTTTAAAGCCACATGAGAAATCCCTTTGTGTGCAATGGATGTCAGAAAATATGATACAAGTCGAATTCAGAGGCCTGCAACCTTTTGGATTTTATTTATTATGCACCAAAAACCATACAGGTAATAGGGGGTGCTAAAAAGATTCAAGACCGCACATAACGCAGACAACCTATGATAACAGTCCAGCAATTTAGTTTATTCAAACAAGTGTTTTGGATCTCCAGATGTTTTGGAGTACAACATCCATCAGCTCTAGTGAGCATAGTCGGTGGTAAGAGTTTATGGGAGTTGCTGTTCAAAACACCTAGAAGGCTGCAGGTTGCAGGTCGCTGGCCTAATTCAATCTGAAAGAGCCCACATGGGAGAAAACGGGTTGACTTCCAGGCCAGACAAGTTTCTGTCATGAATTCACTTTTACACAGCATCACGAAACCGCACAGAAACAATCCTGAATTTCAGAAATGCTATATTGAGAAAAGTCTATTCGCTTTGCATGAGACCCTACGTGTGATATTTAAGACAGAAGAGTGCACGAAGAGAGAGGAGATGATGAAATATCAGGAAAGGCTTGCAAACTGCAATCAGAATGCAGACGTTGGTTTAGGACAGAAAGAAGATGGACATCCGGTTCCTCCCTGATTGCGCAGCAGTTGAATGGTAATTAATCATTAACATCAAAATGATGATCCTGCTGTTCCCTAAGTATGCAGAATACGAAGCAACTCCCCCCATGCAGTCCATCCTGCCGAATATTCAGACACTGATGCCTTTGAGCAGTAATGGTGACTAAGAAGCAGACCCCCCTTGCAGTCCATTCTGCGGAACCTTCAGACACTGATGCCTTTGAGCAGTAATGGTGACTAAGAAGCAGACCCCCCTTGCAGTCCATCCTGCGGAACCTTCAGACACTGATGCCTTTGAGTAGTAACCATGACTACGAAGCAGACCCCCCCATGTAGTCTATCCTGTGGAATGTTCAAACACTAATGCTTTTGAGCAGTAATGGTGACTATGAAGCAGAACCCCCCATGCAGTCCATCCTGTGGAACCTTCAAACACTGATGCCTTTGAGCAGTAATCGTGTATCTTCGATGCCAGCTAAGATGAAAGTTCCTCAAGGAAAGCTTATGAATAAAAGATGCATATAATTAAACCAAACTTAGTGTAGAGCAGCACTGTGCAACCCGAGGCTCTCCCGATTTGGTCTCATGATCACAGCCATTGATTAGGCTAGCTAGGGCTGATGGAGTTTTAGTCCAAAATATCTGTTCAGCCAAAGTTTCCAGAACTGGTCTAGAGGTTAAAACCAGCAGCTGTGGGGGGCTCTATTGCGCTGAACAGAGTATGGCCACCTGAAAAGGAGCTCCATGCTGGGAGACCGCATTCTTCCTAACATCTGCTAAAATGCGAAATATGTAACGGAAAGAAGACTGTGGGTTCATTCCACAAGACCTCCGACTGCCACCTGAAAATCAGCCCGGGATGTGACATTGTTCCGCAGATATCACAACCTCAGGGGGATCGGGAGGCAACGCTGGCCCAATCCGACTTCCACATCCGGCGGGGTCCACCTTTTGCGCCAGGAGTCACTGCGGCTGTGGTGCCTGCTGGAGGAAGGGGCGAGCAGCTGCTGGCCTGCGTTCGCCCTATGCTGTAGAGAAGAGTCAGCGGGCACCCATTGCTGGGGGCGGCTAGTGCGTTGCCTTTGGCGCACCATCTCCTGTGGCTGCTGCCCCCCCTCACCCACTGCCTGCCTGGCGGACCTGCGTGGCAGAGACCTGGGCTAAGCCCGAACCCCTGTATACCCCCGGTGGCCTGGGGGATGCTGCCTCCCCCCTTCTAGGACTGGGTGAGTGAGCCACTCTGCTGCTACTTGCCTCCCCCTAGGTGTGGACTGTGGCCGTTCCTACCCAGACCAACGAGGAGCGCGGAAGCATCGCCCACCCCACACGAGAAAGGTGCCGTCTCCTCAGGCAGCAGGTGAGTCCGACGCCCTGAGTGTGCTGCAGCTAGCAGTGGTGCAGTGTTCCCCCTACTACTCGCCTGATACTTGGGGAGACCGATGTGTTCCCTCGCTGGTGCCCGCTATTCTACTTCCATGGACCTTACCCCCCTATACTGTACCTGCCATTGCATACACGTGGCATTCTATTCCTGTCTCTCTGCTCGGCGTCACGTTTCTTTAATCTTCACTCTACCCCCTGCAACGCGGCTGCTCCACGCAGCCTGTCCCTTTTGGCTGTAATCTGGCGCAGCATGCTCCCCAGGCTTAACGGATGCTCGGATCCCTGGGAAAGGGAGATCCCTACTTTCCCTCTAAATACGTGGGAAGTCACAGTCCAGTCGGAAACCGTGAAGCTCAGCTGTAATTACCAACACTTCCAACTCAGCTACCATCACCAATGATATTTTTAGCTGACCCTGATCCCTCAGTGACAAACACATACCTTGGTTTTTTTATTAGAGAATTTATAGCCAGCCTAAATACTGTGGTTCTTTTTTTTCCCAGTGCACCTAGATCCCGGCGTATAGGAGAGTTCCAGTGCAGTGCTCAACACGCATATCTTCCACTCCGCTACCTTAAGCCTCCCAGCTGCGGTGGTAGCCACATCATCAGCTCTCCCCTGTTCCTGGATATATAGTGCTGCAAACCTAGCCCAGACCCGCTGGTGAGCAGAACATGCTACCTGTACTTCAAGGCTTTAATGACTGCATGTAATCCTGCTCGCCATTTTGGCAACGTGGTACCACACTGGCCTTCCCAATATGGTTCGCTCACTGACCAAGGGACTTGCTGGAACCATGACCAAAGGGGCCGGCAAAAAATAAAAAAAGCTCCATCAACATGTTTGCCAAGACCCCATCTAAGTTGACCAAAGCCACTTCTGAACCCGTGCCTACCACATCTGCACCTGCTGACTCTGCAGAGTCCCAGATGATGATGGTATTCATGTGGGAAGGGTTTACCGCCCTCCACTCTAAGCTTGATTACACAAATGGGACCATATCGTCAATCAAAGCCCACATGGAGAAAACGGATGGCCGGGTCACGGAGGTCGAGTCTAGGGTGGGTACTACTGAGGATGACATAGTTGTCCTCCGAACAGAGGTTGCCACACTGTCCAGACAGGTGTCGGCGGTTGCTAACAAGAATGAAGACCTCGAATCATACTCAAGGCGTAACCTCTGCATCATTGGGATTCCGGAAGACAGAATCGAAGGCGCCATGGAGGACTATATTGAACGCACTTTACTTCAACTGCTTGACTCTCCTAGGCTGTCCCCACAGTTTGCTATAGAGCGAGCCCACTGCGCATTGATGCCGAAACCAAAACCGGGTGCGCCCCCATGCCCCATCAATGCAAGGGTGCTAAACTACCCGGATTGAGACAAATTGCTTAGGGCAGCAAGGGCCAAAGGGAAACTCTCACTGGGGTCTGCCAGGATGCACTTGTATCCTGATTTCTCGGTCTCCATTCAACAAGAATGCAAAACCTTTCTGGCAGTCAAAAAAAGGCTGCAAGAACTGGAAGTCAAAAATGCCATGCTGTACCCGGCCAAGTTTCGGATTGAACACTCAAATCAAGTTTATTTCTTCACTATTCCAGAAGAGGCTTCGAAATGTATAGATGAGCACTTCCCCGGATGAACATACCTATCCTAGTAACTACGATTGCACTACGCTCATCATCGGGAGGTGTACGTCTTGATCCGGGAAGCTCCTGACTATATTTTTCTGTGGAGAAGTCTTTGCTCTAACCACTATGTTGAATGAGTATTTTTGTTCATTAATAGTTAGATCCTAATGTTGTACTTGAACCACCAGTCTTGATTACTACTTGCGTTAGTACCATGTCAATCTTATTATGTCCCCAGCAAGCAAGCGAAGCCGCCCAACTGGCGCACCACCAGACGATGATGCCAATGTTTTTGGTTTTGTTGGATGGGTGTTGGGTTTTCATCCCTCTGATTGGGAGAGGGCTGTGGGTGGGGGCGGTGGGTTGTGAAGTTATGGAAAAAGATGCTTGACATGTACAGTTGAGGAGGAGTGTGAGGTTATACTACGGAGGACGCACCTCGTTAATGGACACATCTACTGGTCTCCGGACTTGGTCCCCCGAATACTGTTACAACACCTAGTAATACCCCTGTCTCTCACATATTCTGATGGCTGATCATAAACTGGTCTGTATGAGTTGGAATGTCAGGGGTCTCGGTAATTGCAGAAAGATGCAGAATGTACAACTGTATGTAGAGCGGCATGGGGTTAAAATCCTTTTCTTAATGGAAACACATGCTCGATGTGGGGACTGCTTGAGGTTTGCATAGATATGGGCCCCCCAACGATACTACACTGATTACTCCACTCAAAATAGGGGCGTTATGATTTTGATCCATAAGAGTGTTAAGTTTCAGCACATTGTGTCTCACATAGATCCCCTGGGTCGATATGTTTTACTTTATGGCAGATTACATGACAAAGAGTTTGTACTTCTTAATGTCTACGAGCCCAACGTTGACGACCCTGAGTTCTATTCGCACCTCACTGATCTACTTGCTCTATCTGGGGCAGGGATTTCAATACAATCCTGGACGTAAATTGGGACAGATCAGGTACCAGACCCCGCCAACTCTCCAGAGCTGCTAAACTAATCCTGGAGGCCCTGTCACAACTGGAGGTCGCGGATACATGGAGGCTGTTGCACCCCGTTTCCCAAATGTATTCTTTCTATTCCTCCGTGCACGACTCACACCCCAGGATAGATAGATGGCTCACGTCCAACATACTCATTAGGAACATTACACATATGTCAATCCTCCCCAGGACACACTCAGACCATTACCCAGTGACTATTTCGCTCAGTTGGGGTACTGATCACAAAAAATCTGTTTGTGGAGACTGAAACCACAATCACTATCGGATCTATACTTCAAGGCTGACCTGGAATCCAACCTTTGACGATTATTTTGCACTGAACACTGGTTCGGTCCGCACACAGGCTACTCTGTGGGAGTTGTTTAAGGCCTATTTTCGGGGTATAGCTATTTCCAAGGAGTCCGGGATCCTCAAGGTTATTCGTAGAGACATATCGAAGAGCAAAGCAACACTTTCCTCCCTCGAGGTCCCAATATGCCCAGCACCAGTCTCCAAAAGCCCTTTCCAATATTGGTATCAAATTAGATGCATTTCGCGCCCATGCTGAAAGGGAAAGAAATGTAATTGATAATCCTGTACTTGCTTGGCAGTATGGAGAGTGTGCGCGGCCTGGCCGCGTGTTGGCCAGGCTTCTCCGCCAGGAAACGGGATCTCCACATATCCCAGTTATAGAAAGGCCTGATGGCTCCTTGGCCCTTCTTCCACAGGAAATTAATGCAGAGTTCCAATTGTTTTATGAATCCTTATACACAAAGGTCAACACTGTCCCTAGGTCGGAGGTTGACACATACTTGGACAGCCTACCCCTCTCTTTTCTTTCTGACAAAACTAGCACCTGCCTGGACACACATATTACGGCCGAAGAATTATCGAAAGCCATTGATTCCCTCGCTTCAGGTAAAGCCCCTGTTCCGAAAGCTTCCCGATTGAATTTTATAACCAATATAAATCCCGACTGGTCCCCCAACTCCTGGCATTATGGGAAGAATCCTGCGAGACGGGTACGCTTCCCCCCTCCCTCCGCGAAGCAATTATAACTGTCCTACTCAAACCAGACAAACCCCCCACTCAATGCGGGTCATATCGGCCCCTTTCCCAGACCAGTCGGGATTTATCCCAGGTAGGTCCACATCCCTCAACTTGCGCCACCTTTTTAATATCATCAGTCGAATTGACCCTAACACTCAGGCGGTGGCGGCAGCCCTCGACATGCAGAAGGCTTTTGATTCCGTCTCATGGAACTACCTTTGGCGGGTGCTCGAGAAATGCAACTTTGTGCCCTGCTTTCTTTCTTGGGTCAAACTGCTGTATTCGGATCCAGTAGCCAGGGTCCGTATTGAGGACAGATGCTCGTCCCCCTTTTATATAGCCAGAAGCAAGAGACGGGGCTGCCCCTTCTCTCCCCTGATTTTCACCATAGCTATTGAACCTCTAGCAGACAGGATACGGCAGGTACATTCTCACCGAGGCTTGAGATCACTGGGCACATCTGATATTGTCTCCCTATATGAAGACGATTTCTTACTCTTCAATCGCTCACCAGAACACAACCGTGCCCCGATCCTAGAAGACATCATCCACTTTGGACTGCTATCGGGACTCAAGGTTAACAGTTCAAAATCAACTCTCTTTCCACTCACTGACGCCACCCCCCCTGCACCCGACCTCATGGGGTTTACATGGGCACAATCGGAACTCACCTACCTCTGGGCGGTGGTTGCTCGCCAACCCGACATAGTGTATGAGACCAATTATCGGAATTATTTAACCACGCTTACCAAGAAATGTCTGGGCTGGGCCAAACTTCCACTTTCCCTTGCTGGCAAGATCGGTATCTTGAAGATGGTTGTGCTTCCCCAACTCCTTTATCGTTTCCTTAAGCTCCCTCTGTGGCCCGGTAGGGAATTTTTCCAGTCTCTAAGCCGCACGCTCAACACATTCTTATGGCACTCCGGTGCAGTTCATCTCAAATTGAAAACATTGGCTGCTCACATGGAGAGCAGCGGCTTCGGAGCTCCCAACTTCGAAAAATACTGGCTGGTCGCCCAAGCGCATACTGGTTCACCATCTCGAAGCCCTCCACCCCTGCTCATAAGACTCGAGTGTCGAGCGGTTGGAGGACCGGCTATCTGCCCCTTGTTTCTTTCTCCCCTTACCTTTAGGTGTAGCCCTCTGGACCCAGTAGGCACCACATTCTTTGCTCTAGCTAGAATGTGGACACTGTCCGGCAGTTCTCAACCCTTTTACAGCTGTCTACCCATCTGGAACTTCCTCTCAGGAGCCCCCTGCATCCCCCTGACCGAGATGCGCCACTGGGAGGAAGCGGGATTCAAAACCATTCGAGATGTCTTTGATCAAGGTAGCTTTCTGGAATGGTCGGAATTACCAGATGCCCTACGGATAAAATCATCCATTTGGCTTCAACATTCAGGCCTCCGCCGATTCCTCAAGAGAAGCTATCAGAGTTTCCCCATTATGCACCCCAACGACCCTATTTTAGCTGAAATCATGAACACCACAGGCACCAGAGAGAAGGTTTCCAGATTGTACGCCTTACTACAGTCCAAAACTTCTCCTTCATTTGATAAGCTCAAATACTCTTGCGCTGGGGACCTGGAGGTCGATATAACTGACCAATGCTGGAAGTGTATGTGTGCTCGCACCCACAATGTATCATTTAACTCCTTTTTCAAACTCATTCAATTTAAAATCTTACACAGATTCCACTACACCACAATTAGACTACATCGGATGTCGCCAGATCACTCTCCCATGTGCCCCAGGTGTAGATCCGAAGATGTAACCTATAACCATATGATCTGGTCCTGCCCCTGCCTTACCCAATTTTGGGCTGAGACCTGCTCCACACTTTCAGCTATCCTGGACCACGAATTCACCCAATCCCCACTGAAATGTCTCTTTCATGATTTCCCCGGTCTTGGCGGAGAGTTTCAAAAGTTGGCTGGCCTATGCATGCTACTCGCAGCACGCTGTATTCTGCTGTGTTGGTTTCGCTCCTGAGTGCCCACACATTCACAGTGCTGTCCGATGTGACCTGGGCTTCCAACACGGAGGAGGCGTGGGCGACTCAGCAACCACCAATGTCCAAACCCAGACATATCTGGTCCCCGTTTAGCTCCTACATCTCCTCTGTCAACTGATAACAATGACAGTTCATCTGCACCTTCTTCCGCTGTCAACGTTTCCACCTGAACGATGGCCCTGAATGATGTCATATATGCGTATTGAACGGTTACTGTTCTAGTACCCCCTCGATCTGATTGTCGATACTGTATACCAAGTATTCACGCCATTACTGTAATTGTTGATTACTACTTACTGCTCGCTCTTCTATTGTTATGTCAAGCACAATAAATAGTTTAGTTTTTTTAAACCAGCAGCTGTGAAAATGTCGTAAAAGAAATCTATGAAGTGGTTTTATGAAGTTAATGTGGCCACATCAAAGATCTAGAAAGAAACTTGCTGCTAGAGTGTGAAAATAGATGAAGCATCCTCGCGCTCAGGCCAATGCTGGAAAATGAGACATTTCAGCTATAACACTCTTAAAATGACCTCCCAGGTGTTGATTGATTGACATGCGCTCAGAAAGTAGGTGAGTTACATGACTTCTCATGAATATTCCCCGTCGTCAGGCTGGGAATCCTCGGTAAAGAAAAAATCAGTATCAGTTTCGTTTCTGATCTGTCTTTCTTAGTAGTAACCAATCACTGGTCTCAGGGTCATACTGCCCCCAGCCAATGACTGCCCTCTCACTGAGCCCCTCTCCTGGCAGCCATCCTCAGATTTGATAGCACGTAAAGTGGCAGTACGACCAAGTGAAGAGCCGCAGAGGGGAAGGAGGAGAACAACAGTTACAGGTAAGTAACTTGTTCCTTCTCCAGCATGGGGTCTGGCATGAATTCACATGCTCATGAATATAAGAATATATAGCAGTACACACATGCACAACCACGGGAGGTGGCAAAGGCGCAACATTAACCATTACATAGACTCAACATTAAGCAACTCTTACCTCCTCACCAGGCCCACCTTCAGGTGAACAGGTTGCGCAGCACTGCTTGGCCGACCCTGGACTCCTCCCTGGAGTCCAGATCGACGCAGTAGAATCTTGTGAAGGTGTGCGTCGACCTCCACGTAGCAGCCCTGCAGATGTCCAGCAAGGGCACACCAGACAAGAACGCCGTAGTAGCAGCGATTGCTCTGGTCGAATGGGCTCTCGGACGACCGGGCAACGGTCGGTTCACCAACTGGTGACAGTGCATGATGCAGCCGGAGAGCCATCTGGAAATGGAAGCCTTCGAGAGGGCCTTCCCTTGGTTCACAGGTCCAAAGTTCACAAACAGCTGTGACGTCTTCCGAAAACTCTTTGTGCGGTCCACGTAGAACTTCAGCACTCTAGCTACATCCAGCGAGTGCAGAGGCCTCTCGGCCGGCGACGAAAGCGACGGGATGAAAACTGGTAACACCAAGGGCTCATTGAGATGGAAGTCCGACGGCACCTTGAGCATAAAGGAGGGGTGCCTCCTCAGCACCACCCTCGTCTTGTGAAAAGTCAAGTACGGAGGCTTGCAGGATAGGGCCTGGATCTCTCCCACTCGTCGTGCGGAGGTGATGGCCACAAGAAATGCTGTCTTCCACGACAGGAACTTCAACGGTGCCGAATGCAGAGGCTCGAATGGCGCCCCCATGAGCCTGGTTAGCACCACGTTGAGCTCCCACGCCGGGGCTGGATCCTTCACCGGCGGGAACGATCGGAACAGTCCTTTCATAAATTCCTTCACCAGGCGATGAGACCACAGGGATGGCCGTCCTGTATTTCTGGTTTATCGGGAAATCGCTGCCAGGTGTATCTTGATGGAAGCATGCGCTAGTCCCGCCTTGGCCAGCTACAGTAGGTACGGTAGCACTTGAGGGGCTGTAATCCTTAGAGGGTTAATCTTCTGTGCACGGCACCAGACAGAGAACCTCTTCCACGTTTGTCCGTAGCACTTGAGAGTTGAGGACGCTCTGGCCTTTGCAAGAACCTCTTTGCAGTCTGCCGGGATATCATATCCTCCAAACTCTAGTGCTGCAGGAGCCAGGCCTGCAAGTTCAGCGACTCTGGGTCGTGATGAAGAATGGCGCCTCTTTCTCTGGAGAGAAGATCTGCGTCCGTCGACAGTTTGACTGGTGGGGACGCTGACAAGTCCAGAAGGTCCGGGAACCAGATCTGTCTCGGCCACGCTGGTGCGACAAGGATCATCCTGCACCGGGACCTCTTGAGCTGGTTGATGAGTCGGAGCAGCAACGGCAACGGAGGGAACGCATACAGGAACAGGCCGTACCAGGGGAATGAGAAAGCATCGCCCATGCTCCTCGGCTGGGGAAACCTGCTGGCGAACCTCTGGCACTTGGAGTTTGTCGCCGTCACAAACAGATCGATCTGGGGTTTGCCCCATCGTTGGAAGAGTCGATCCACTTGATCCTGGCATAGTTCCCACTTGTGTCACGAGCGCAGCTCCCTGCTGAGGGAGTCAGCGATGGTGTTTTTTATCCCTGCTAGATGAAAGGGTACCAGAAACATCCCTTGGGCAATGGCCCAATGCCACAGATCCTGGGCTTCCTTGGACAGGGCTGGGGACCTGGTTCCTCCCTGCTTCCGGATGTAGAAAATTGTGGTGGTGTTGTCGGTGAAGATCCTCACCACCTTGCCGTTGAGGGACGGGAGGAACGACCTGAGGGACCAGAGCACTGCTTGAAGCTCCAGTATGTTGATGTGGAGCGGCCTCTTCTCCGGGAGCCAAAGGCCTCTCGCGTGAAGATCTCTGGTTTGTGCTCCCCACCCCTCCAGGGAGGAATCCTTCGTCACTGTCGCCTGGTGCGCTCGGGTCTGAAAGTCTGTGCCCGCCGCGAGATGCACGCGGGTGCCCCACCACCGAATTGCTTGGCGGAAGACCTCGTTGAGCGAGATCTTATCTTCGAAACTGCCCGCCGCTTGCATCCAACAGGCGTCGAGGAACTCCTGTAAAGGGTGCATCCGAAGTCTGCACAGGCGCAGCCGCGCCGTCACTGGTGCTAGGCACTTGGTGAATACCCTGGGTGCCAACTTCAATCCGAATAGGAGGGCCTTGAACTGGTAGTGCTGTCCTTGGACTACGAACCTGAGAAACATTTGGTGTCCTTTTAGAATGGGGATGTGAAAGTACGCATCCTCCAAATCCAATGACGATAGGAAGTCGCCTTCCTCCAGGTGGCCCAGCACATGCTGGATGGTGACCATCCAGAACTTCTGTGCCTTGATGTATTTGTTTAGTCGACGCAGGTCCAGGATGGGACGCCATCCTCTTGTCTTCTTTCTGACGAGGAAGTATCTTGAGTATACTTCCGAGCCCCGGAGCCTCTTTGGGACGAGCTTGATGGCTTCCTTTCCAGCCTGACGGCGGGGAATATTCATGAGCATGTGAATCCATGCCAGACCCATGTTGGAGAACAACAGTTACAGCTAAGTAACTTGTTCCTTTTTCAGTGAGCAAAAAAAAAACAGACTTTGACTAGTCAAGATTTTAAGTTAACTGTTTGGGATGAACAGTGAATGATATCCTATTTAACTATATAAGGTGTAAGGTTTTCAGATGGCCTAACTCTCAAGTTACTGTTTCTTAGGATTTTCCATCTGAGTTGAGATCTATGAGAAACACTTTGTGACACAAGAAAACTTTAAAAGTACATGAAACTAAATGTTTCTTCTGTAAGGAAGGCATGGTATCAAACAGACAGACACAAGTGATCACAGTTCAAGCGTGTTTATTGAACTTCAATGGATTGATTAAACGCCTATCCAATCCTAAATCTAAGATGGAGCAAGCTATGACCATCAAATAATAACGCAGTCCTTGTAGAGTCTTGTCAAAATAAAAGGGCCTATACTAATAAACTTTTTTGTCAATCCTTACTTCTAAATACAAATGATGTGGGAAATGATGTTATACAAAAGAAAAGTGTTCAAGAAATTATATGTCAGGATGTTTGAGCCGTTGGCTTCCCTTTCCCATGTTTTCAGCACGGTACAATGCGGTGCACTCCAGCTTAGCACATTCTCTGGCTTCTTCAGCACGAGGATGCATTTCAAAACCTCAATATCAGGCCCTTCTGTGCCAAAGTCTCTTTGCCATTCAAAGTCTCTTATTACAGAGGGCCTGATGCGACAAACAAACATTCAAAGTTCCTTTCTTCTCAGGATTTCCTTAAGCCCAATTTCTCAGGTGATTCTTTGTTCAACCAGGGACCCCTCCGCTGTTCTCAGACCCACCTTAATACAATATTCTCAATTGGTCTCCCTCCGCCAGGCTCGAACCATTTTATCTCATTTTCCAAACCTTCCTTTCTGATTGAAGTCTTTCGACTGTGCGTAGGATTTTGCTCAAACCTTCGCAGGACCACTTCGATTCACAATTCTTTTCTCATTACAACACTTTAACTTTCACTTCTGTCACTTCTCAGTTGGGTACCGTACAGAGACCTTCGATTGAGCAACCACGTACTGCCGGACCACTCTGTCAACAATAGTGTATCTTGCATTTCAAAGTTCAGGCATTCATCAGCAGTTTCACTTTTCTCACGGCTTTCATCACACACGTTTTAACAATGTTTGTTCCAGTGCTCGTTATACAATGTTGCTGCTTGCAACCTTGGCTTCAACACAGACCGGTCTTGTATCAGTCTCCTCAACTCACCGGCTGTGTTGATCTCTTTGGCGCTTCTTTGATTGTGGGCCAAGGACGGTACCATGGTGGCTGCAGATTCTCCCCAACTCGATTAGTCGCGCGTGAGTGTCCCGGGTATCTCTGACACACAATGCAGGGTTCTTAAGCTTGGTTTCCTGGCCTTCCTCTTTTTAATCTGATGATTTCTTTTTTTGACGAAAAGTTCAAGGGTATCTCCCTCCTTGTGAACCCTTCTCAATCTGACGTCTTTCTCCTCTTGTTCAGCTGCCGTCTTGAAACTGCTGTCCCTTCGCGTGCTTTGCCTCGCTCAGATTGTGCTTTCGTGCTCCACCTTTTATCCATGTGGGGACGTTCAATGGAAGTCAGGTGTGAGTAATAGTCAGTTATTGCCTGACGTTGCCTGACCTTTGCATTGGGGCATGTCTGGTATACTGCTAGGGTGTTAGTCTGTTTTCTCCCAGAGCGGGCTGTCCGTGTGAGTGTTCGTGTAGGAAAGGCGGGGGGCGCAGAGTTCCTACATATCCTACTTGGTAGGATGGGGTAAAGGTATTACAGGGTAGGGGATACCGCATCTCGGCATCCCAGATCCCCAGGGACTAGCGGGTGAGACACTTTCTGGTTTCTCACACTTCCCAGCTGTTCCAAAACTGCATCTCCAGATGGGCATATGGCAATCTAACTTGGGCAAGCAATCTATTTGTACACTCCCAGGGTTTAACAGTTTGTACCGTTTCCTGTATGTGTGCATTTATCACTTGTATAATCTCCTGTGATGCAAGAATTGTGTTTTGGTCACCTAGAGTACTGGGGTGGACGTTACTGGTGTTGTAAGGGTGGCACTCATTAAATCTGGGTTGCTTCATAGCTTCAAGCCCCTCTTGTTATGGCTGACATTGCATGGAGAAGCCTATCTTACTTTTGGCATTCCATTTAACATGGTTTCTGAGTGAGCTCTTGCAATCCCTGCTTAATGCAATGTTGCAAGCTCAGTTTTCCAAACACAGAATTCTCCCCATGTGATAGAAAGTTATCAAATCATTTTCTCAGGGTGCAGCATTCCTGCGCTGAGGATATATTGGGCCTCATACCGAGTTTGGAGGTAATTTGGTGGTAAATCTACTGAATTCCCACCAAATGTGATTACTGTTACCGCCACTTTGTCAAATAGGTTTACCACAGGATTACAAGTGGTGGTAAATCGTCATTTTTGGAGTCCATAGGGATTTTTGGCAGATTTACTGCCTGGTAAATTCACTTTTTTGTGGAGTTGGAGGTGGTGCAAAGTGGCAGATTTACCTCTAGCTTGTTGTATGAGGTACATCCTCCACTTTACCTCCAAATGCATGATTCCACTGTTTGTGAAAAACAGCAGTAATTCCAATGCCGCCCCCAAAAATCTGAATTACTGCCCCTTTTTTCCCCGGCCTGCCAAACTTGTAATGAGGCCCATTTTCATCTACACATTTAGGGTATTTTTAAACCTTACCTAGAGTTTTACCAATATTCAGGTCACATGCTGCGAAGAAACTGAGCATATAGGTCCTCTAAGGCAAGACTAGAGAGTAGCAGGGAGGGAGAAGTGATATCCAGTATGGCGGGAAGATCAGATGCAAGCCTGGGCCAACCCCCTTAGGCCAAAGTGATTCCATGTGGAGTAGGAGCAGCAACAAACCCCAACCCTGCCGCAATTACAGAACACAGTTCAATACCATCACTAAAAGCACAACCCAGGGGAAAATGAAGAGAACTTTAAAACTGAAAGACCTCATTCAGACCGTGTTGGTTATTGGAGCAGCTTGAGTCATGTAGTTGAAGAACAATACACGTAACGTTCGGGAGGCATTGGGGACAAGGAGAGATGAGACAGGTGGATGTAGTAAGGAGGAGTCAATAACATGCAGTGAGATCGGGCTTGAGAAGAGGCAGTGTCCCCCTAATAAGACTTAGCAGAAGGACAGGAGCAGGCCAAGATGTCCCAAGGCAGGCGCAGGAGACGGTACAATATTCGGGCAAGGAGCCAGAGGAGGAATCGTCAGGATGACAAAGGGGAAGAAACTACAAACTGTCGAAGGATGGTGTCTGGCCCAGGGTATTTGTGGGGTGTTAGGAAGGGGAGGTAACTATGTCTGACCACCTCAACCTGACAGGAACTACACCTACGTTTAGTTGGATGTGGTACCAACAGGAATTGTTTGGTAAATCGTGTGGAACTTAGGCTGGTAATGGGTTTCATGAACAACCAAGCGACTGTCAAGGGTACAGGAACTCTTGGAAAAACCAACCACGCATCTGAGAAGTGAGACCGCATCACATCCTGTTCAGCCTATTTGACTTGCGTGTAAATAAATCCTAGGTTCTAGAATTCATGACTCCTGTCTTTTGTGTAGCCCTTGTAGGCCTCCTGACAGTATCAATGTTGCTGTACCTTCCTCCATGCTCTTCTGTTAATAGTTTACCGTGCTGTTTAGCCTTTGTGGGCCTCCTGACAGTATTGATGCTGTACCTCCCTCCATTCTCTTCTGTTAATGGTTTACTGTGCTATGTAGCCCTTGTGGGCCTCCTGACAGTATTGATGATGCTGTGTCTCCCTTCAGTCCCTTCTGTTAATGGTTTACTTTGCTCCTTTGCTGTGGTTCTTTTGTCTTGCATTTCTGTGTCTCCTTTCATTGAAATGTGTGGGTTCCTGCATGTTCCCTCCTTGCTCTTTCCATCTGCATGTCCTCCTCGACGCTTATCTGACCTCTGTGTACTAAGGCTGTGAATGACTGAAGCCCCCACCCCCTCCCAACCTATGACGCCAACAAGGGACTGCGTTTCACTGATGGCACTTTATAAATCAATCATGAATATATTAATAATACCTGCCTTTGTGAAATAAACAAGTGCCTGTCTATTGTTAGGGTTCCAAAATAATATATGACCCAGACTGATTTCCACGTTCCTTATGTATTCAAATTTGTTGCATCTTTTGGAAAATAAAACCGATGACCTATCAAATTACCGCTCAATCCAAGCATCTGACTTTAGGCACGAGATGTACCCATTCAGTACCTGTTTCACTAGTTATCACTGTTTCTTGCATAGATGCACATTTAATACTTCAGTAGACATGACAAAGTGTTTCTTGAACTGTAATTTGTAACTCCATTTAAAATAAAACATTTGATAACTCTTAAGCATCAGGCGATACTTGTGCTATGTGTTGTGATGTCTGCTCTATTTTTATATTTTAATCTGGTTATTTGAGCATGAATCTGGCTTCAGGTAGCCAGAGTCTGTATATCGGTAGTTGTGACAGCCATACATTGAATCGGGGGTCTGCAACCTTCGGCTCTCCAAATGTACTGGACTACAACTACCATCAGCCCTAGCCAGCATAGTCAATGGTGAGGGATTATGGGAGTCCTAGACTAAAACGTCTGGAGAGCTGCATGTGGCAGAGCCCTGCACTAGATGGCTATATGTGGCATAGTCAATGGTGAGTGATCATGGGAGTCCTAGACTAAAATCCCCTGGAGGGCTGCAGGTGGCAGAGCCCTGCAGTGGATGGAAGCCTGTGATGCAAGGGCGCAGTGTTTGCAACCGTATGGGAAGGAGGAAGCAGTCAGTTGGGAGCTGATCCCAGACTACGCCCCATGGTTTTCTACTGCTGCTGCACAGGCCTGCCAGGTTGAAGCCATGGGGTAAGGGCACGGTTTTTGTTATCGTAGGTGATCAGCACCCTGAGGTGGTGACGTCTTTTCTTAGTACCTGAACCAGCGCGGGGCTGTCGTTGGGCTAAAGCGCTCCCATTCGTAAACCTGCACTTGTAAATGGGCAGTGCATTATAACCGAAAGCACAGTGATTTATATTTACTGGAGCTAAGCCTAAGCATTCAGATACTTTTTTGATCCTTCTTTCCTCGAGATGGTGAAAAGAAAAGCTGAAGAAGGTAGAAGGAAGCTGTTTAAGCTGTTTAAGCCTATTAAGGATGTCAATGACCGTAATGCAAGATTTATTGAAAGACATTGATGTATTGACTCTGCTGGCCCAGTACATGCCAAGAGGGCACAGGAGCCCCTAGAGATAGTAGATTTGCGGGGGGCTAAACCCAATCGTGCAGTGAGCTCACGTTCCTCTGACTCAATAGAAGTACTCATCATGTTGGAAGATGGAGCCGTTAGGTCTAAGGTGATGCTGGTTGGTATTTGCAGAAATAAAGGCAAACCCATACCAGATGTCCTCTAGGCCTTTGTCAGCGCATAATTATGTTTTCATTTCAAAATGACTTTGCCTGGACTTTGCACGGCAAAAATACACTTTGCACAGTTCCATGAATCAGGTTGTCGGCAGTGCAAATTCACTTTGAACCGGGCACATTTTCCATGAATCGGGCCCTTAATACTGTGTTTGATTAAACGTTTTAACACTTTATTACAACAAGCACATGCATTTCACAAAATGATTTATTCAATTCTAAAAACTAATTATTTTTCTTTGATCATGGATTGCTAAAACAAAAGGTTGTTGTTTCACTTCTGATTTGCAGATAGTGGCACCAGAAGACCAAATCATACTAAAGTCATATCAAATATTTTTTTAAGAGGCCCTTTAAGTCTGGCCTCCAAGAAGGTCCAGGCTCTTAAGTATGGCCTCGAGGATGGTCTACATATGTTTCGGCCCCTGTGTCTTTTAGGCTTTACCTCTAACGCTTACTGACATTCGTTTATCGGGCCTTCTTGAGGACGAAAGTATTTCTTAACATCATGACTTAATCACAGAACCCCATTAGTGTTGTCTGTATCTTGACACTGAATTTTAGAGCACGTGGACCTGGGCTATAACTTCATAACTGATTGCTTCTGTCTTGAATATGCATATATTCTCATCAATCTTCTCTTCTCTTAAAGATGCTCTTTATGCCGGAACTGCTTGAATTTTTCGTTAGCCGCTCTGTGTCTGAAAGGACTCTGATTAGGCTGGAAGTAGCTACTCGGGTCTCAATGGCGTGCAGGCGAATATAAATCTTATGTGTCATGCGGACACAGGGGTCGAAACATGTGTAGACATCCTCGAGGCCATGCTTAAGAGCATGAACCATCTTGGAGGCCAGACGTAAAGGGCCGCTTACAAAACTATTTACTGTGACTTTAGTATGATTTGGTCTTCTGGTGTCACTATCTGCAAAAAGTGTTTTGGAAAAATAAGGCTTTTGCCTATCTCTCGTTCTGTATGACTAACTAGGAAACATTGTATATTTTTTTACACAAACTATAGTCACGTACTAACTCCACTATAGATATAACTTTGATGTATGTGAAAGAAGTGATCCAACATCCTTTTGTTTTTGTAATCCATGATCAAAGAAACTGTTTTTTATTGAAAAACGTTTTGAATAAATAATTTTGGGAAATACATGTGCTTGTTGTAATACAGTGATAAAAATGATAATCATACACAGTATTAAGTTGTTGGCCCACACCAATAGTGTGGACTTAAGGGAGGGATAACCCGCTCACTCTTATGTTGCACTTAACGTTGGGGCCAGCGAAGCCTCTGCAATCAAGATTAGCAGTCACAGTGATCAATTGATCCCGACCGCCATCTTGAGTTGCAGGTTTTGTAGAATGTGAGGATTGATGTGATTGGGCGCTTGATATCTGCACTGTAATTGGTTGGGAACGAGGTGAGCCCCTGGAACCGGGTTCAGTGTGTTATAATGTGTGGTTAGGGGTTCCCGAGAAGGATTACTCAAGCAATAATAGGGCAATTGGGGATGTGGCACATAGAGTGTGTGCAATGCCCTCAGTGGGTTTTTTATGTTAGGGGGGGCCCAGACTGGAGAGTCTTTACCTAAAGAACAGATCAAGTACGGTCCTTATGAGGCCAGTTACCGGGTGGTCCTTAGCAATCTTTGTAGAGGGTATAGCTGCGGGGGCAGCGTTGGGCCCAGAAGAGCCAGAGGGATAGCGAGTAGGGAGAGAGAGAGGAAGGTTGGACTGGAGGCCAAACAGTGGGCAAGGGAGATCTGTTTTGGACCTTGGAAAAAAACATATTACAGAGGAATACATTAAGTTTATGTTCCTTGTTGAGGCCTTGGTTCACACATCTATATTTGCAGATGAGTTTAGCTTCTCTTTGTCGGTGTCTGAGCTCCCAGTCCCCTCGTCTTGTGTCACATTTGACAGTTTCCAAACCGACAAATTGCATGTCCTGTTGATGTTTCTCTTGCCAGTGGTTATCTTGCATCCTGGGAGTTGAGGAGGCTCATGTGTTCTCGTATCCTTGTTCTAAGTTCCCTGATTGTGCTAGCAATGTACTCCGTTTTCAGATGCATATGATCACATCGACCACGAATTTGGATTTACATTTCATAAATTGGTTGATCTGGTGACAGTGGGTGTTGGTGAAGGTGACAGACTTGACATTTAGTGCATGAGAGCACATGGAACATGTTTCACATTTGTGGAAACCGTAGACTTTCTGCGAGGTGAGCCAGTTATGGCTTGTTGACTCTAGGGGTGCCATGTATGATGGGCTGAGGATGTTTTTGATGGTAGGTGCTTTGGTGAATGAGAATTTAGATCTTGGGGGTTTCCATTTCTGAATGTCTGCATCAATGCTTAGTATATAGCAATGTCTGAGGATTTCTTGTTCCATGTAATTATCCTGGTGAAACTGTGTGACGTATCTTATTGTCTCTTCCTTTTCATTGGCTTTTGCTTTTGGAGTGAGTAGTGTTCCTGGTCCTTGTCCTGGCCATTGTTATAGCTCTTTGAATTGTTGTTTGTTGGTATCCCCTTTCAGTAAATCTTTCTCTAAGGAGATGGCATTCAGCTTGGCATGCTTGGTCGTTGATGCAGTTCCTTTTTGCCAGAATGAATCCACCCGTGGATGATGGACCTCCTGTGGCAGCGTGTGGCAAATATACCTCTGTTGGTTTTTTAAATGCTCTGGTGTGTAGGTCCAAGTTGTCAACTGTGATTTTGATATGCAGAAATTCAATGGTGTAGTAGCTCTGGTTTCCTGTTAGTTAGATACCAAAGGTATTGTTGAGATATTCCTTGCTAATCAGCAGAACCAACAACGTTGGAGCTCCTCACCCAGCTTATATGCTTAGAACCTCATACAACCCGGTAAGATATAACACAGAGCCCCTTACACAGAGCCCCTTTTATGATGGGCCATACAGCCCCTCTGTTTTTTCTCCCCCCTTGGTGCTTTTTCTGTACCACCATGTTTGAAGTAACAACTTGTAGAGGAGGAGCCAAATGCCTCTACCGGAAGGCCCGCCCCCGTTTTGCCTATAAGTTGTGAACCGGAAATTGTGACAAGTAAAGCACCAGTAATGATGCCTATATCACAGAAAGCCTTTGCGACAAGGTACCCATTGAGAAAACCTTATTTCATGTATCCTCGGAGAGCTGATGGTCTCCTAGGAGACATCCCTGAAGACGTGTAAAAACGAGTGAAAGAGAAGCTTTGTGACGTCACACAAAGTAAGGATGATGCACCGAGAAGAGTGATCGAAGGAAAGAATATATAGACTTTATAGAAACTGATGACGATGCAAAGAATTGCGAAGACTTTAGCACACGGATTGAAGATTGCACGTGTGAAAAGCACTGAAGAAAATGCTAGCCGTAGCCGTTATATAAATGTTCAGACTGTGTACCGCAAGTAGACTAAGTAATCATGAAGGCTGGCTATACGTAGTGAATAGACTGCAGGTGGTGCCGCCATTATATAGAATCTGGATATTCGATGTCGCAACTTTAGCGAGCCAGGACCCGTGAAGAGAAGGGCTAAAAGGGTGGCGCAGCAGAAGAAAAACAGCAGAGGATCGTGGAAGAATCGAGAAGGCTGTCTGGTCCAGTGTCAAGGGTTGGGGCAGCCAAAAACTGGTTATCTTTCAGGGAAAGGTACATAGAACGAGAGGAGCGAGGCAAGCCCCTGTTAAGGTGTGAAGAAAAGACACCACGAGTGCCAAGTTTTATTAATTTAATATTATTAAATGCGAAAAAGGAGCTAAAACACAGTCTCCTTTCACATGGGGTGGACACAAATAGAAAATGAGCGAGCTACACCGAGACTTTAAAGATAAGAACATGCTCGCACTCCATTCTATTCTCAGGAACAGTGATACTTTTCAAGGCCAAGTTCAAATACAATTTGATTGGCCGAAGGCATGAGTGATGATGGGCTAATTGGGTGGGAAGACATAGTCAAGTCCACCCACTGACACCCGGGGTGTCAGTTTTCGTACTGCTAGTGAGTGGAATATTCCAGAAGGGTACAAGCGTGCCAACCAATTAAAGAGGGCCACGTAGCAAAGAGCCTTATAGTTTGAGAGCCAATGAAACATTGTGTATTTGATGACTATGGAGATGACTTGCACTAGGGGAGGGCATAGTTGTCCACCTGACTATAGAGATCCAATCACAGTCCAATCCCTTATAGAAAAAAGTATACCTAGATGTTCCCCTTGGACCAATCCCAATCCCAACTAAGTTTAAGTAGGTTTTCTTAGTTTGCCACATATTATAACAGATGATGAATTTTTACTATAAAAGTGTATTTTTTCAAGTGATGCTTCAAGATTATGCTGTGCGGCGTCCGTTGATGTCTGTTGTACTCCCTGTTTTATACAATTGAGAATAAAACCGATTACTTTGCCAACTTCCTGAGTCGGTTTTATTGTTTGGTGCAAGAGTTATTCTGCATCCCCATCCATCTAATAAAGCGCTACCTCATATAAAAGGACCAGAACGGTTCACGTGGTAGCAGAGATAGGATGGTTTAGAACCCATCGACTAGAGGGTCTCTAGAGTTTTGGACGATCGGACACCCTCTGCCGTCTAACCCGAAGATCGCAAGGTTTCCTGTGGAAAGCGGGTGACATAGAATTCTTGCAAGAAAATCAAGACAGTGCAACAGGTCCATATTTGACGAAATCCTTCCTGGTTTCCGCAGGCGCTTTGCGGACGGAAGGCGACAGTGGTCGAATGGAGGGGGAGGGACGATACCAAAGCCCTGGAGCTGAACAAACGTATGGTGAGTATACTAAGGGGAATTACAAACTGAGGGGTTGGGATTTTGGTGCTTATAAAAGTAACGGGAGTGTTTAGAAAAGTAACAGGAGTTGTTTAAAAATAACGAGGAACGTTTTTAAGTAAAAGTAAGACGAGAGAAGTTAAAGCCTGTTTCCTAGCTCAAGGGGGCTCAGAAGAGGTCATCTCACACTCCGATCAGAGTAAAATAGGCTGTGTGTGAACAGGTTCACGTTAGTAGATGACCTACACCCTAGTTAGGGTATTTTAGGGGTGAGACAAAAATTAGTACCGTGGTTTAACCCTTTAAGTGCCCTGGGTATTTCTCCCCAGTGCCAGGGCCTTTTTTGGTGATTTCGGTATGTGGCCATTCAATGCCTTGTAACCTTATTGTTACATGAGATATCTCGGGCAGATTTGGCTCCTTTTTTTCCCATATGTAGGTGGTCGTAACGCCACCCAGGAATCCTAGGTTGCTATAGGGGGGTGAGAGAAAATAAGCAAAAAGGGGGAACATTTGGGTTTTTTTCAAAAAATGCCAATAAAATGATGTACAAAGAAGCCTGTGGTTTTTTCCATGTAAGAGCTAGGAACAAATGGTTTGCTGTGCTGAATTCCCCAATTTCCTAGCTTTCAAGAACAGGTTGAATGGAGACAAAATATATGTATTTTGATGTGGTTATCAACCGTTTTGCAAGAAGTAGGCGATTTTGGCAATTTTTGCCAATTGAACATGCATGGACGGAATGGGAGAAAAGGGTAGGAAAGCCGAATTGGAGGACGGAAAGGCATATATTTCCAAGTTTAGGAAGGGGTGATTTGCGTAGGTCAGGCAAACACTAGGTAGGGGAAAATGCCATAGATTGGGGGAAAAGCGGGAAAATGACCGAAAAAAAGGTATGTGTTGGATATAGTTGGCTTGGTACGGCAATGGCTTCTATGAATTTTGAGAAAAGCAATGCTCCACTATATTCCCCCAACACTTGCAGTTAGGAAAGCACACATTTTTTGTAGTGTTTTACAAAACAAGCACTGAGCCATGGTACACAGGAGTTTTACGCTCACGACCTGAACAGACGCACTTAGCATGTGTAAATCAGGAAAACCAATGTGGTGAGAAACGGCAAGCATACATTTTTTGAAAGAACACAGGCAGACCATTTCAAGGGTAGGTGACTTGTGCAGGTTACAAAAGTGTATGGTGCCTGAAGCAGAGACTAAATGTAGGTCACATTTGGGAAACAAAAGGGTTGTGTGACAAAGGACACCAGCAAATGGGTCAAAACGTTATGAAAACCACACAAACACAACACATGGCCTACTGTCCCGCGGTACCTCACATGTGTGGGTGCACCTAACTGGGCGCCAAGGGGAAAGCCTAAAACACAAGTAACCCCAAGTCTGTTTTCAGACCTGAATTTCAGACTCTCTGCCGACCGGTTGATACACCATACAGATCTGGGCCTTGGGTGTCCAAGCCACCAAGGAAAACAGGGAACCCCATGCATTTCCGAAAAGAGGACACCTGTGGGAATCGCAGAGGTATGTCTGGTGCAAATTCGCCCCAGAATTTATTACCCAGACACGCCCGCAGCAAAATTCCAAAATGTGGGGAAAAAAACACATTTTCCGCACATTTCGCTCGGCTCACCCATAGAAACACGCGCCCAACAACACATGGCCTACCGTCCCGCGTGCCCACTGGTGTCCCGATGAAAACTTTACCTCACATGTGTTGGTGCACCTACCTGGGCGCCAAGGGGAAAGCCTAAAACACAAGTAACCGCAAGCCTGTTTTCAGACCTGAATTTCAGACTCTCTGCCGACCGGCACACACTATAGATATGGGCCTCGTGTGTCTAAGCCACCAAGGAAAATAGGGAATCCCATGCATTTCCGAAAAGAGGACACCCGTGGGAATCCGCAGAGGTATGTTTGGCGCAAATCGCCCCCAAATTTATTACCCAGACACCCCCACAAAGTCCGAAATGTGGGGAAGAAAACGCACATTTTGCTCAGCTCGCCCATCGAAACATGCCCCCAACAACACATGGCCTACCGTCCAGCGTTCCCACAGGTGTCTCGATGACAACGGTACCTCACATGTGTGGGTGCACCTACCTGGCCGCCAAGGGGAAAGCCTAAAACACAAGTAAACCCAAGTCTGTTTTCAGACCTGAATTTCAGACTCTCTGCCGATATGGGCCTCGGGTGTACAAGCCACCATGGAAAACGGGGAACCCCATGCATTTCCAAAAAGAGGACACCCGTGGAAATCCGCAGAGGTATGTTTGGCACAAATCGCCCCAGAATGTATTACCCAGACACCCCCATTAAGTCCGAAATGTGGGAAAAAAAATGCATTTTCTGCACATTTCGCTCGGCTCACCCTTCGAAACACGCCCCCAACAACACATGGCCTACTGTCCCGCGTTCCCACAGGTGTCCCGATGAAAACGGTACCTCACATGTGTGGGTGCACCTACCTGGGTGCCAAGGGGAAAGCCTAAAACACAAGTAACCCCAAGTCTGTTTTCAGACCTGAATTTCAGAATCTCTGCCGACCGGCACACCATACAGATATGGGCCTCGGGTGTCCAAGCCACCAAGGAAAACAGGCAACCCCATGCATTTCCAAAAAGAGGACACCCGTGGGAATCCGAAGAGGTATGTTTGGCGCAAATCGCCCCAGAATTTATTACCCAGACACCCCCGCAAAGTCCGAAATGTGGGAAAAAAACACATTTTCCTTACATTTCGCTCGGCTCACCCATCGAAACACGCCCCCAACAACACATGGCCTACCGTCCCGCGTTCCAACAGGTGTCCCGATGGAAACGGTACCTCACATGTGTGGGTGCACCTACCTGGGCGCCAAGGGGAAAGCCTAAAACACAAGTAAACCCAAGTCTGTTTTCAGACCTGAATTTCAGACTCTCTGCCGACCGGCACACACTATAGATATGGGCCTCGTGTGTCCAAGCCACCAAGGAAAATAGGGAATCCCATGCATTTCCAAAAAGAGGGCACCCGTGGGAATCTGCAGAGGTATGTTTGGCGCAAATCGCCCCATAATTTATTGCCCAGACACCCCCCCAAATTCGGAAATGTGGGGAAAAAAATGCATTTTCCGCACATTTCGCTCGGCTAACCCATCAGAACATGCCCCCAACAACACATGGCATACTGTCCCGCATTCCCACAGGTGTCCCGATTAAAACGGTACCTCACATGTGTGGGTGCACCTACCTGGGCGCCAAGGAATAAGGCTGAACACTGCTATCCCCCCAAAGGGTTTGGGGAGCCAACCTACAGATTTAGGCCTGGGGTGTCCAAGCCACCAAGGAAAACAGGGAACCCCATGCATTTCTGAAAAGAGGACATCCGTGGGAATCCACAGAGGTATGTCTTGTGCCAGTCGGGCCAGAATGTAATACCCACAATCCCTGGCAAAGTCCGAAATTTGGCAAAACAAACACAATTTTCAGACATTTCCCTTTGGTCACCCATTGAAACATGTCGCCAGCACCACATGGCCTACCGTCCCGCGTTCCCACAGTTGTCCCGATGAAAACAGTACCTCACCTGTGTGGGTGCACCTACCTGGGCGCCAAGGGGAAAGCCTAAAACGCAAGTAACACCAAGTCTGTTTTCAGACCTGAATTTCAGACTCTTTGCCGACCGGCACACCATACAGATATGGGCCTCGGGTGTCCAAGCCACCAAGGAAAACAGTGAACCCCATGCATTTACGAAAAGAGGACACCCGTGGGAATCCGCAGAGGTATGTTTGGCGCAAATCGCCCCAGAATTTATTACCCAGACACCCCCATTAAGTCCAAAATGTGGGAAAAAAAATGCATTTTCTGCACATTTCGCTCGGCTCACCCAACGAAACACGCCCCCAACAACACATGGCCTACTGTCCCGCGTTCCCACAGGTGTCCCGATGAAAACAGTACCTCACATGTGTGGGTGCACCTACCTGGGCGCCAAGGGGGAAGCCTAAAACACAAGTAACCCCAAGTCTGTTTTCAGACCTGAATTTCAGAATCTCTGCCGACCGGCACACCATACAGATATGGGCCTCGGGTGTCCAAGCCACCAAGGAAAACAGGCAACCCCATGCATTTCCAAAAAGAGGACACCCGTGGGAATCCGAAGAGGTATGTTTGGCGCAAATCGCCCCAGAATTTATTACCCAGACACCCCCGCAAAGTCCGAAATGTGGGAAAAAAACACATTTTCCTTACATTTCGCTCGGCTCACCCATCGAAACACGCCCCCAACAACACATGGCCTACCGTCCCGCGTTCCAACAGGTGTCCCGATGGAAACGGTACCTCACATGTGTGGGTGCACCTACCTGGGCGCCAAGGGGAAAGCCTAAAACACAAGTAAACCCAAGTCTGTTTTCAGACCTGAATTTCAGACTCTCTGCCGACCGGCACACACTATAGATATGGGCCTCGTGTGTCCAAGCCACCAAGGAAAATAGGGAATCCCATGCATTTCCAAAAAGAGGGCACCCGTGGGAATCTGCAGAGGTATGTTTGGCGCAAATCGCCCCATAATTTATTGCCCAGACACCCCCCCAAATTCGGAAATGTGGGGAAAAAAATGCATTTTCCGCACATTTCGCTCGGCTAACCCATCAGAACATGCCCCCAACAACACATGGCATACTGTCCCGCATTCCCACAGGTGTCCCGATTAAAACGGTACCTCACATGTGTGGGTGCACCTACCTGGGCGCCAAGGAATAAGGCTGAACACTGCTATCCCCCCAAAGGGTTTGGGGAGCCAACCTACAGATTTAGGCCTGGGGTGTCCAAGCCACCAAGGAAAACAGGGAACCCCATGCATTTCTGAAAAGAGGACATCCGTGGGAATCCACAGAGGTATGACTTGTGCCAGTCGGGCCAGAATGTAATACCCACAACCCCCGGCAAAGTCCGAAATTTGGCAAAACAAACACAATTTTCAGACATTTCCCTTTGGTCACCCATTGAAACATGTCGCCAGCACCACATGGCCTACCGTCCCGCGTTCCCACAGGTGTCCCGATGAAAACAGTACCTCACCTGTGTGGGTGCACCTACCTGGGCGCCAAGGGGAAAGCCTAAAACGCAAGTAACACCAAGTCTGTTTTCAGACCTGAATTTCAGACTCTCTGCCGACCGGCACACCATACAGATATGGGCCTCGGGTGTCCAAGCCACCAAGGAAAACAGTGAACCCCATGCATTTACGAAAAGAGGACACCCGTGGGAATCCGCAGAGGTATGTTTGGCGCAAATCGCCCCAGAATTTATTACCCAGACACCCCTGCAAAGTCCAAAATGTGGGGAAAAAAACACATTTTCCGCACATTTCGCTCAGCTCACCCAACGAAACACGCCCCCAACAACACATGGCCTACTGTCCCGCGTTCCCACAGGAGTCCCGATGAAAACAGTACCTCACATGTGTGGGTGCACCTACCTGGGCGCCAAGGGGGAAGCCTAAAACAAAAGTAACCCCAAGTCTGTTTTCAGACCTGAATTTCAGAATCTCTGCCGACCGGCACACCATACAGATATGGGCCTCGGGTGTCCAAGCCACCAAGGAAAACAGTGAACCCCATGCATTTACGAAAAGAGGACACCCGTGGGAATCCGCAGAGGTATGTTTGACGCAAATCGCCCCAGACTTTATTACCCAGACACCCCCGCAAAGTCCGAAATTTGGGAAAAATTACATTTTCTGCACATTTCGCTCGGCTCACCCATCGAAACACGCCCCCAACAACACATGGCCTACCGTCCCACGTTCCCACAGGTGTCCCGATGAAAACGGTACCTCACATGTGTGGGTGCACCTACCTGGGTGCCAAGGGGAAAGCCTAAAACACAAGTAACCCCAAGTCTGTTTTCAGACCTGAATTTCAGAATCTCTGCCGACCGGCACACCATACAGATATGGGCCTCGGGTGTCCAAGCCACCAAGGAAAACAGGGAACCCCATGCATTTCTGAAAAGAGGACACCTGTGGGAATCCGCAGAGGTATGTTTGGCGCAAATCGCCCCAGAATGTATTACCCAGACAACCCCCGCAAAGCCCGAAATGTGGGAAAAAAATGCATTTTCCGCACATTTCGCTCGGCTCACTCATCGAAACACACCCACAACAACACATGGCCTACCGTCCCGCGTTCCCACAGGTGTCCCGATGAAAACGGTACCTCACATGTGTGGGTGCACCTACCTGGGCGCCAAGGGGAAAGCCTAAAACACAAGTAACCCCAAGTCTGTTTTCAGACCTGAATTTCAGACTCTCTGCCGACCGGCACACCATACAGATATGGGCCTCGTGTGTCCAAGCCACCAAGGAAAATTGGGAATCCCATGCATTTCCAAAAAGAGGACACCCGTGGGAATCTGCAGAGGTATGTTTGGCGCAAATCGCCCCATAATTTATTACCCAGACACCCCCACAAATTCTAAAATGTGGGGAAAAAAATGCATTTTCCGCACTTTTCGCTCGGCTCACCCATCGAAACACGCCCCCAACAACAAATGGTTACCGTCCTGCGTTCCCACAGGTGTCCCGATTAAAACGGTACCTCACATGTATGGGTGCACCTACCTGGGCGCCAAGGAATAAGGCTAAACCACTGCTATCCCCCCAAAGGGTTTGGGGAGCCAACCTACAGATTTGGGCCTAGGGTGTCGAAGCCAGCAAGGAAAACAGGGAACCCCATGCATTTCCCAAAAGAGGACACCCGTGGGAATACACAGAGGTCTGCCTTGCACAAATTGCCCCAGTTTTTATTAGCCACAATCCCTGATAAAGTGTGATATTTGGTGGGGAAAAAACACAATGTTCACTTTCTCTGGGGTTCTGAGTAATAAATCCTGGGCCGCTTCGTGCAAGTCAGACCTGTGTGTATTCCCACGCGCGTCCTCTTTTGGGAAATTCATGGGGTTCCCTGTTTTCCTTGCTGGCTTCGACACCCTAGGCCCAAATCTGTAGGTTGCCCACATGAACAAATTGTCCTGTGGCGAAAGGCTTGGGGTTACCAGCGGGTTACCCTTTTCCTTTTGCACCCCCGGTAGGTGCACCCACACATGTGCAGTACCTTTTTCGTCAGCCATCTGCCCCCGGGGGGGTTAACCTGCAGGCCCCATCCTTTGGGGGGCCTGCACACTTCTTCCTGGTGGCCCTCCTCCCCACCCCCAAATGGATGGGGGCCACCTCATGTACTCCTGCCTGGGGGCAGAAATCTCCCCACAGGCAGGGCTACAAGGGGTGGCCCCACTTTCCACTTTGTGTGGGAGGGGGAGGGCCACCACCCTTTCAGGTGTGGGCAAAAAAAATCCTGTGTTCCTCCACCCCACCCCCATCTCTCCTGGGGGCAGATGGTCTCCTGTCTGCCCCCAGGGGTCTTTATATCTGTGCCCCCATGCTTTCGGGTCCGGGTGGGGGTGAGGGCTGCTTACTGTAAGCAGCCCCCACCTCCCCCCCGCATTCAAAGACATCCCTGGTGTCTAGTGGGCATTGCTGCCCGTGCATCGAGCGCTCTCCGCCCGATCCGCGGGCAGCAATGCTGTCACAAAGGGTATCGTTGTAAAGGGAAGGATCTCCCCTTTCCAACGGTACCCACCTCAATCTCCGGCTTGAAATACAGCCGGAGATTGAGGGGGAGAAAGGTGAAGACTCACCTTATATTTTCACTGCAGCAGCCCGAAATGGCTGCTGCAGTGAAAATTACTTTCAGTTTCATGTCGGCGTGCGTGACGCACGCCGACGTGAAACTGGTGTTAATCCAGCCCCCTAGCAGTGAGGGGGGACCTCCCCCTCACATAGCCCGGGGGTTGGATTACAGTTTTGCTCAATCCCTGCGTTGCAGGGATCGAGCAAAGCAGTGTGCCAAAACCGACGAGCCGGCTCGTCGTTGGCAACCTGGAGCGCTTTCCACTGATGAGCCGGCTCGTCGGTGGCACTTAAGGGGTTAATGTAAAAGAGACTACTAGTTTGTCTGTTTGTGTATGTTGTATTAAGGAAAGGGTGTCGAAGAGCGACACGAATAAGTGTGCAAAAGTTGAAATAAAGATAAGAGGCTTCTACCTCTCTAGGGTAATTGTCAGCGCTGACCCAGAGGCGAATTGAGTTTATTGAAAAATAGAAGTTTTGAGAGGCGAGTGTTGGAGCGCGCTCATATTTGTTTTTTTCCTTAAAAAGTATCTGTGTAAACACTGGTAAGTATTGACAGTCAATTGAGACTCTTCACAATGGGAGAGGTAACTCCTTTATGTAATTTAGGCAATTGATCAGATATCTGTCATCAAAAGACCCTGCATCATTTATTGATTTTTTTCACCAAATAACTTTGTCATATCAACGATGAACTAATGTACCAAATAAGGGGACTCAGGATGCAATGAATTTATTAGCAAATTGCACATGCACTTATATTTCTTCACTCACAACATTCATTTTTTTGTTAGTGATTTGATTTTGAAGCATTATTTCTCTTGAGTTGTTTTATTCTACTTTTGATATATGAAATGTGCCTTTATCATTTGTGTATAACCTGCCGATTATCTCTAATGTATATAAACACTTGCAACAACTGAATTTCTTGAATTGTTTTTACTTTTTCATATCTTTGTCTGTTATCACACTCAGCAGTAAAAGCACCTGATTTAATTTCTTCAATGTTTACATATCTCAAATTTTTTTGCTCAAATGATTCTTTGTTTCTTTTTATAACGTCCCTAGTGGGTGGTAATATGCATTTAGCGGCTGATTCCTCTAGGGATTGTTAGAATTAAGCAACGCTCCTTTATCTTTAATTAGCCCAAGAGAACAGGCCAAACAATTGTATTGACCTGTCTTTCTTGAATCTCTGTGGTTAAAACAGAAATAGCAAGGGTAGATTTCCTGTTTCATAACTCCTTTATGTAAGACATTAATAATTGTATACATTTTGCATTTATATAGCTCTAGGAACCCTCAGACAGCTGAGTTCTGCTTATTATTACCCACAGTGTGTGGTGCTCATTCATCGACCTCAGAAGGATGAAAGGCTGAGTTTGGCCCTGCCGGGATTCAAACCTGCATTGGCAGGCTCTGCACTGATGTCAAAGCGAGCGCTCTACTTGCTGTGCTATCTGACTGGCTAAGACATATGCCCAAGCTCAAACAGTACAGTGCAGAATGGGTAAAAGGCACAGCAGGAATAGAATGTTCATACCATGGCCACAAGGGGGATTGCTGTCAAAAGTGGTATTACAACACATGACCACATACTTGCACGCTGTGTACACTGGGAAGAAATTGAAGAGGCTAGCTATTTTAGAGCTTTGGAAGATGTACCAGGAAGAGAGAGAGAGGATCCGTCACCTGAAGAGTGGATGCTTAATCAGTGCAGGGAGGAAGGTGTCGTTCCTTCTGCTCCCCTTACCTCACCAGTAGTAAACAGCGATAGTACAGAAGATATAGGACTGTATCCATTAAAGGAACTAACAGCAGCGGCAGGGTATAGTAATCCGATATATGAACCGCCTGCTTATAGCAGTGACGATAGCCCAGAAGACACCAAGAGAAAGGATGAGAGCTTTAAGATCCTACAGAATAAAGAGTCGAAAAATGAACGATTGAATGTAACAACAGACATAGAACGAGAGATCAAGAGATGGAAAGGAGAAAAGGATTGAGTTGATGAAAACTCTTCGGCAGAACGAATGGATGGGAGGACAGATATTACTTAAGCTAGATGGGAAACAATTTGAGGAAGTCAGACAAAGGGAAGATCAAGACAAACAGGATAGAAAAGACAGGTAACGGGGCAAAAAGATTGATAGAGGATCAACACAAGAGAGAGAGCAGACAGTGGCAAGAACAGATGTATCAGGAAGAACAGCAAAGAAAGGGTGAAAGAGCAAAGAAAGTATGACAACAGGCAGAGAGTAATCGAAGAACGAGATAGGCAAGAGAGGAAGCGAGAAGAGGAGGAAGCACAGAGATTAAGGGATAAAGGGATGCATAGAGGAAAAAGAACGAAGAACAGGGGTACGGAGGGAGGAGAGAAGACAAGAAGAGGAAAGAGATGGGAGGCGGGAAAAAGAAGAGAATTAGACAAAGAATTGGAGCAAAAAAGGAGACAGCAGGAGCGCGATATTGACCACATTCAAAAGGAGCTAATGGAACCAAGTCCAGCAATACAATGGGGCAATAAAGAGGAGTTTCTTCTGTTTAAGGAGGCAACGGCAAGGACATCTAGGGAGTTATTTTGACATAGGGAGCATCAGAGAGAGGATTGATAAGGCCTACCAAGACTTAAGGGAAGGTAGCAAATCGGGAAGCCGAGGGAAATGGGATCAATCCTTGGTCCTCCAATCACGAAGCGGAGAGAGACCTATTTTGTCTCGAGCATAAAGCACTGTCTTTAGACAGATTGACACTAAATCAGGGTGAAGGGGCCGAGAGTCACACTAGCAGGGGGCTAGATATGTCAGATGAAGAGAGAGAATCCTTCCGTGGGGAGGAGGGGGGAAGCACGTGCGGCCCAGAGGGATCCCTGCAAACAGTCAAGGAAGTAAGATGGTCTGATCTAGAGCAGCCTAAGGACAGAACGCCAGATCCCATGGCGTATCCAGAGCGTCCTAAAGGACACTCACATATCGAAAAGGGAGGGTCACCACCATATGTGAACAGATTAAGGTCATTGCCAGGTAGAAAACTATCAGGAACCATTGTCCCTACTATGAATAGGCAGACGATGGGAGCCGATTGGGGTTTACGCAGTTTCCTTTTTTGGAAAAAGGAGGAGCAAGACCACAGTATATTCTGTGGCCACAGATGGATAAGGATAATTTAAGATGTAAACTCCCCAGTTTAATGGCGAGTGCGGGAAAATGGATCTATGAGCTAGAAAAAATGACAGGGGGAAATACTCTGGCAATAGGGGACATTAACGGTCTCCTAGCAGCCATTCTTGGGGAAAGAGCTGATGACATCTGGACCAGAGCAGGTTATTCGAGTGTCACGGCACAAAACACAGCGCACGATGGAGCACCATTTAATAATTTAGAGCAGATGTCTGGAGAGCTCTCTGGGTGCAATATCCTAACACATCAGACATGAGTGCAATTATGGCACGTAAAACGAAAAAAGACGAAGATCTGCTTGCTTACATTCAAAGCATTCAGGAACGCTGGACTCTTGAAACTCAAGAGCCGTGGGGAAAAAGGGTGGCAGTATTTTACCACTTTTTATGTCAGGGGTTGCCAGGGCAGGTACAGAGGCAACTCAAGAAACTAGTAGGAATGGAAGTGAAGCCATGGCCAGAAATACAGTTGACCATAGTGCATCACTTCCGGTTGTTACAGGAGAAAAATAGGAAGAAGGAAGATGCTAGAGAAATTGAGGAAGCCAAGTTAGTTCAGAAGAAGTTATGAAAATATGCCATAGTAGGGGCGGTATTGACAAGCGGAGAAGGACTAGGAATGCAACAAGCAGTGGTGCATTGCAGGCGAATAATCAGCGCCAGATGGACCAAGGAGGGGATGGGTTCATGCCACGAGCCAGAAGAATGGGGTATAGAGGAAGGGGTGGTTTTCAGAACAACCAAGGTGGATTTCAGAATATGCAGAATGGTAATCATAATGTGCATGGAGGATTGAATCAAGGGGGGCTAGTCAGAAGTGCTCCTGCTATATGTTGCACATGTGGGATGACAGGACACATTGCGCTGGCACATGCGGGAGCCAAGGGTATGTACAGAATGGGCAATTCTCAAGAGGGGGGACAGTTTATCCTCCAGCATATAGCTAACAAGCTAGGGACGGGTTTGCCCAAGATCAGACAGTATATCGGGCACAAGTACTGCAATTGCAACAGGCACAGCAAGCATTGTTGAATCCACAGCAAGGACAGTCACAGCATGCACTCATGCAGATACAGCAGAACACAAACAAAGGACAATTATTGACACCTCGAGTACAGGATGTCACTGTGGTGGGAGGAAATCCTTTCACTGGTACAGGGATGAGTATATATCCACAATACGACAGCTCACATGGCGACTTGATGTGTTCAGTACTATCAGTGACACCAGACCCCCATGAGGAACCAAGGGTTGATGTGACGATAGGAGGCAAATCTTTTTATTTTTTTAGTAGGCACTGGTGCAACTCGTTCATGTATACGAGAGGGAAAATACCCAATGTCGGGAATTGCTGTGAATGCTCATGGATTTTCTGGAGCTGCAAGCCGAGTTCCTTTTACTGATGAATTGCCAGTCTCCATAGCAGAATGTGACATGTCTGTTCCATTATTGTATTCACGGGAGACACCAGTTAACATTCTGGGAAGAGATTTAATGACGAAGCTTAGCATGACTATTTCTTTTAATGACGTAGGCATAGTGTGCTCCACTCCTGAGATACATTATATGAATGTGGACGAATTTACATTGGCATTAACACTGCAAATGGCTCTGCGAGGAGTGCCAATGGAACCAGAAGTTTTGCTTTATGGGGTGAGCATTCTTTAAACGTGGCTACCCAGCTTAGTGGGCAGATTATGAGAATACCTGACCACTTTCTTTTCAGGCCACAGATACGAATGGATGAAAAGGGAGGACTGACCATTCCCTTAGAGCAGGGGTGCACAACTGATTTTGACAGAGGGCCGAAAGCACCTTACATGATGGCTATAGTGGGCCAAAAAGTAAATGTGGGTGGGGTGTTAGGCGGGGCATGGCGTGGCAGGAGGCTTTTTCAACCCCTAATTTGTATTAAACACATGGAACAGAATACGTTTATGAGGTGTAACGATTTTTATTTGTATTTCAAACTTACATTTTGTACTACACATTTTCCATTATCATTTATTTCTATTTAGTTATTGTATATCGTCTGTTTAATTAAATTATATATATTTTATTGACCCTTGATTGGACATTCCGTTATTTTGGACTGCTATACTTTGCTGTTTGGTTTGCCCAAGAGGCGTATGGCCTTCGTTGAGTCAGGTTTGCTCAAAAAGCAAAGGATGTACATCTCCTAACTGTGCCTGTTTTAGCTTTATTATTGGGTTCACTCTTGGAGTGCAACACTGTGCCCCATGGCCCCCACGCCAACCTAACACTATGCCCCATGTCCCCCACCCCTCAAGCAAACACTATGCCCCATGACACCCACCCCTCAACCAAACACTATGCCCCATGGCCCCCACCCCTCAAGCAAACACTATGCCCCATGGCACCCACCCCCAAACAAACACTATTCCCCATGGTTCCCACTCCCAACCAAACACTATGCCACATGAACCCACCCCAACCAAACACTAAGCCCCATGGCCCCCACCCCTCAAGCAAACACTATGCCCCATGACACCCACCCTCAACCAAACACTATGCCCCATGGCCCCCACCCCTCAGCAAACACTATTCCCCCTGGCACCCACCCCCCAACCAAACACTATTCCCCGTGGTTCCCACCCCCAACCAAACACTATGCCCCATGGCCCCCACCCCTCAAGCAAACACTATGCCCCATGGTCCCCACCCCTCAAGCAAACACTATGCCCCATGGCCCCACCCTTCAAACAAACACTATGCCCCATGGCTCCCACCCCCAACCAAACACTATGCCCCATGGCTCCCACCCCCAACCAAACACTATGCTCCATGCCTCCCACCCCCAACCAAACACTATGCCCCATGGCCTCCACCCCTCAAGCAAACACTATGCCCCATGGCACACTCCCTTCACCGAACACTATGCCCCATGGCTCCCACCCCCAACCAAACACTATGCCCCATGGCCCCCACCCCCCAACCAAACACTATGCCCCATGGCCCCACCCTCAACCAAACACTATGCCCCATGGATTTCACCCCCAACCAAACACTATGCCCCATGGCCCCTACCTCCCAACCAAACACTATGCCCCATGGCCCCACCTCCCAACCAAACACTATGCCCGATGTCTCCCACCCAACCAAACACTATGCCCCATGGCACCCACCCCTCACCAAACACTATGCCCCATGGCTCCCACTCCCCAACCAAACACTATGCCCCATGGCCCCACCACGCAACCAAACATTATGCCCCATGACACCTGCCCCTCAAGCAAACACTATGCCCCATGGCTCCCACCCCCAACCAAACACTATGCCCCATGGCCCCCACCCCTCAAGCAAACACTATGCCCCATGGCAACCACCGCTCAAGCAAACACTATGCCCCATGGATTTCACCCCTCACTAAACACTATGCCCCATGGCTCCCACCCCCAACCAAACACTATGCCCCATGGCTCCCACCCCCAACCAAACACTATGCCCCATGGCCCCACCACCCAAACAAACATTATGCCCCATGACACCCACCCTCAAGCAAACACTATGCCCCATGGCTCCCACCCCCAACCAAACACTATGCCCCATGGCCCCCACCCCTCAAGCAAACACTATGCCCCATGGCACCCACCCCTCAAGCAAACACTATGCCACATGGCTCCAACCCCCAACCAAACACTATGCCCCATGGCCTCTACCCCTCAAGCAAACACTATGCCCCATGGCCCCCACCCCTCAAGCAAACACTATGCCCCATGGCTCCCACCCCCAACCAAACACTATGCTCCATGACTCCCACCCCCCAACCAAACACTATGCCCCATGGCCCCCACTCCCCAACCAAACAGCAAACATTATGCCCCATGGCCTCCACCCCTCAAGCAAACACTATGCCCCATGGCACCCTCCCCTCACCAAACACTATGCCAACATGGCTCCCACCCCCAACCAAACACTATGCCCCATGGCCCCCACTCCCCAACCAAACACTATGCCCCATGGCCCCACATCCCAACCAAACATTATGCCCATGTCTCCCACCCTCAACCAAACACTATGCACCATGGCACCCACCCCCAACCAAACACTATGCCCCATGGCCCCACCACTCAAGCAAACACTATGCCCCATGGCCCCCACCCCCAACCAAACACTATACCCCATGGCCCCGCCCCTCAACCAAACACTATGCCCCATGTCTCCCACCCCCAACCAAACACTATGCCCCATGGCACCCACCCCTCACCAAACACTATGCCCCATGGCTCCCAACCAAACACTATATCCCATGGCCCCCACTCCCCAACCAAACACTATGCCCCATGGCCCCACCGTCCAACCAAACATTATGCCCCATGGCTCCCACCCTCAACCAAACACCATGCCCATGGCTCCTAGCCTCAACCAAACACTATGCCCCATGGCTCCCACCCCTCAACCAAACAGTATGCCCCATGGCTCCCACCCCTCAACCAAACACTATGGCCCATGACCCCCACCCCTCAACCAAACACTATGGCCCATGGCACCCACCCCTCAACCGAACACTATGCCCCATGGCTCCCACCCCCAACCAAACACTGTGCCCCATGGCTCCCACCCCCTACCAAACACTATGCCCCATGGCCCCACCCCTCAAGCAAACACTATGCCCAATGACACCCACCCCCAACCAAACACTATGCCCCATGACACCCACCCCTCAACAAAACACTATGCCCCATGACACCCACCCCTCAACCAAACACTATGCCCCACAACACCCACCCCTCAACCATACACTATTCCCCGTGGTTCCCACCCCCAACAAAACACTATGCCCCATGGCTCCCACCCCCAACCAAACACTATGCCCCATGGCCCCCACCCCTCAATCATACACTATGCCCCATGCCCCCAACCCCCCAACCAAACACTATGCCCCATGGACCCCACTCCCCAACCAAACATGGCACCCACCCCTCAACCAAACACTATGTCCCATGGCCCCCACCCCCAACCAAACACTATGCCCCATGGCCCCCACCCCTCAAGCAAACACTATGCCCCATGTCCCCACCCCTCACCAAACACTATTCGCCATGGCTCCCACCCCAACCAAACACTATGCCCCATGGCCCCCTCACCCCCAACCAAACACTATGCCCCATTGGCCCCACCTCCCAACCAAACATTATGTCCCATGGCCCGCATTCCCCAACCAAACACTATGCCCCATAGCCCCACCTCCCAACCAAACAGTATGCCCCATGTCTCCCACCCTCAACCAAACACTATGCCCCATGGCCCCCACCCCCAACCAAACACTATGCCCCATGGCCCCACCCCTCAAGCAAACACTATGCCCCATGTCTCCCACCCTCAACCAAACACTATGCCCCATGGCCCCCACCCCCAACCAAACACTATGCCCCATGGCACCCACTCCCCACCAAACACTATTCCCCATGTCTCCCACCCCCCACCAAACACTATGCCCCATGGCACCCACCCTTCACCAAACACTATGCCCCATGGCTCCCAACCAAACACTATATCCCATGGCCCCCACTCCCCAACCACATACTATGCCCCATGGCCCCACCACCCAACCAAACATTATGCCCCATGGCTCCCACCCCCAACCAAACACTATGCTCCATTGGCCCCCACCCCTCAACCAATGTACCTTACATGCTGCCTAAAGAGGGCTGAAAAGTAAATGTGGGAAGGGCGGGTCAGGAGGCCTTTTCAACCCCCAATTTTCATTAGACTGATGGAAAAACAATACCTTTTTGGAGGTGTACCGTCTTTATTTGTATTTAAAACTTGCATTTTGTAGTATACATTTCCCATTCCACTTTTATCATTTCTTTCTTTGCAAAGGACATATTGGCACTAGAATAAATATGCGAATCATACAGGATGAAACAGGGAACCGGACATAGTTGATCAGTGAGAGACATTGCAGCGCTTCTCAGCTGTCAGTTTCTGGATCTCGGGCTCCAGTGAGGTTGTTCCTTCTCTCAGGATAGCATGGAGATGTTGGTCAGTGAGTCTTGTCCTTAGGCTGGATTTATGTAGTTTCATTTGTGAAAAAACCTGCTCACAAATGTAAGTACTGCCAAACATAGAAACCATCGTTAATGCTTCCTGTGACAGAATGGGGAATTGAGCAGTGTCCAGAGACTGATAGAAGGCTAATAAAGGCATCTCTCTGTGCTTATTATTGAGGGCACTACAGCACTGACGTTCAATCAGTTCCAGTTGCAGTTCAGGTTGCACACTGTCAACATCAGCTGAGAAAGGGTCTGCAAAAAGTTTAAAAGAGACTCGCTGGGATTTGAATTGTGAGAAACGATTCTCAAAAACATTTTGCAGTTCCTTCAGGACCTTCACATGCCGATACTATCCTACATCCTTGTCATGGGGGAACAACTCTGCACATGCGGGGTAGTGTACCAGCATTCCTTTCTCCAGTTGGGCTGTCAGAAGCCTTAACTTTATTTCAAAGGCACAAACTGCCTCAAACAGATCCGATATGAGATTTTGGCTTCCTTGCAACTTCAAATTTAAATCATTGAAATGGCCTGTCAGGTCAGTCAGAAAAGCAAAGTCATCTACCCAGTCAATATCTTGCATGACAGAAGTGTCCATTCCCTTTTCATCAAGGAATGCTTTTATTTCTTGCCGTAAAGCAAAGAATCGCTTCAGCACATTGCCACGACTAAGCCATCGAATATCGTGTGATATAGGACATCACCTTAATCCGCCTTTACCTCTTCTAAAAACACCTTTACAATCTGTGATTTAAAAAGCGTGCACGGACAAAATTAACAGTTTTCACAACAAAGTCCTTCACTTCTGTGAATTTCAAATGCTTTGCACATAATGCCTCCTGGTGGATGATGCAGTGATAATTTGTTTAATGGACAGCCTTTTTCGCCCAAGTGCCTTTTCAAGCAGCCAATAAAACCATGTTGCTCCCACACCATGGCTGGCGCCCCATCAGTCATCACGCCTAAAATTTAAATCATCAATTACTTTTTGAAAGGCATTAAAAATGTCAGCACCAGTAGTCCTGCCATGCAAAGATACTAGGGAAGCCAGTTCCTGAAATACTTTGCATTCATTATTGACCCCCCCGAATGAAAATTACGAGTTGGGCTGTGTCACTTGCATCTGTGCTCTCATCAAGGGCAGCTGAAAAGAACTTGACATCCTTACATTGCATTTTCAGTTGGCTGTAACAATTGTCAGCCATGTCTACAATACGCTGCTGAATACTCATACGTGAAAGGGGAACATTTGTAAAAGCATCTTTCTGCGCTGTAAATATCCCACCTTCGAAACATTCAGCCAGAGCACACAATGTAGAAACTGGCACAAATGCACTGTCGGAACCCTCGACTTTCTAGAAAAGTCATTTTTGCTAAACTAAAACTGCCATAAGGTGTAACCTGGAAAGTTAGTGCTCAATATAGTAGGGCAGTGGCGGGACAGTATTTTGGACTGCTATACTTTGCTGTTTGGGCCGGCCATACTCTTGGGAGTATAGCCTTCGTTGGGTCACGGTTCAACAACAGGCGAAGGTGGTACATATCTTAACTTTGCCAGTTTTACCTTTATGTTCTAAGAACCACGCAGAGAACCCAAGCTACTGTAGTGTAATAAGAAACAGTTTTTACCTGGTCGGGGGTCTGAAGTCTACGTTTGTTCCCAGTTTCTAGGCTGTCTGCATGAAGGTGAATCTGGGCACTTTCTTGTTCGTTCCCCTGTCCACTGCGTTGTCTATCTGGAATTGGGAGATGAGATCGCAACATTACAAAACATTACCCAACACCACATGACGGCTACCAATCCAGTGTAGAAATTCCCAATATATCTTTGTGGAATTGTTGGGCCAGCTTGCCAATCTTCTATGCAAAATGCAATACCACATGCCAGCAAATTTGTTCTTTGCCACAACATGCACCCTCTTTGTTGTGCCCAGAAAGCTGATGCAGTGTAGAAATACCCAATATATCTGTGTGAGGGCACAGGCGGGCTACGCATGTGATCACTAATGCACATCCCATCCGCATTGGCCTAGACCTCCCCTATGATCGTCACTCATCAGACAGGTGACCGTTTTTAGTCCCTCCATTTTATTTTATTGACATCTCCTCCATGGTTTCCCAGCAACTGCTTCTTTTCAGTCCGGGCACGTGTATTGGTGACAGTGCCCTCTACTGCAGGGATTCAACAACCAGCTTTTATATGATCAATGCCACTGGAAACTAGAATTCAGTATGCGGATTAATCAATAAAAAGCTGGCAAAGTAATGCCTGTCAACCGACATAAACTGTTGTGGCGAGTGCTTAGTACTATTAGGTGTTTATTGAGCGTGGGCCCAATTTTGTGAAACAAAGGAGCACTTTACAAATCATAGGGGAAGGACACAGTGAGGGAAGCAGAGATACAAGGGAGAGCGGGGTGGGGGTGGGCAATTTGGCAGCTGTACAAAAGAAACAACAACTAGGTAATTAATGCACCCATACAGACCTGTACCTCCCACCCCTTACTCAGCATGCAAACTCTCAATCATGCACCCATACAGACCCGAAGCCCGTACCCCCAGCTCAGCACACAAACTCTCAAGCATGCACCCATACAGACACGTACCCCCACCCCCCAACTCAGCACACAAACTCTCAAGCATGCACCCATACAGACCCGAAGACCCCCACCCCCAACTGAGCACACAAACTCTCAAGCATGCACCCATACAGACCCGAAGCCCCCCACTCCCAACTCAGCATACAAACTCTCAAGCATACACCCATACAGAACTAAACCCCCAACTCAGCACACAAACTCTGAATCATGCACCCATGCAGACCGGTACCCCCAACTCAGCACACAAACTCTCAATCATGCACCCATACAGACCCGAAGCCCCCCACCCCCAACTCAGCACACAAACTCTCAAACATGCACCCATACAGACCCAAAAGCCCCACCCCCCAACTCAGCACACAAACTCTCAAACATACACCCATACAGACCCAAAGCCTCCACCCCCACCTTAGCACACAAACTCTCAAGCATGCACTCATACAGAACCGTACCCCACCCCCCAACTCAGCACACAAACTCTGAAACATGCACCCATACAGACCCGCACCCCCACTCGGCATACAAACTCTCAAGCATTCACCCGTACAGAACTGAACCCCCCAATTCAGCACACAAACTCTCAAACATGCACCCATACAGACCTGTACCCCCAACTCAGCACACAAACTCTCAAGCATGCACCCATACAGACCCGTACCCCACACCGCAGCACACATCTCAACATACACAACACTTACACACAAAAACAAACATTCGGGCAGACCCGACACCCCCTACCCCTGCATCTCAACATACACCACACTTATACACAGAAACAAACATTCAGCCAGACCGACACACCCCCGCACCCGCATCTCAACATACACAACACTTACACACAAAAACAAACATTCAGCCAGACCGACACCCCCCACCCCCGCATCTCAACATACACCACACTTACACACAGAAACAAACTTTCAGCCAGACCCGACACACTCCCCCAACCCCGCATCTCAACATACACAACACTTACACACAAAAACAAACATTTAGCCAGACCAGACGCACCCCCCACCCCCGCATCTCACCATACACCGCACAAACATACAGGCAGAACAGACCGGACACACAAACAAACAGACCCCCAAACAAAACATCTAGTTACCGGACATGCTGGAACTGGAAGGCAGGCTAGCTGGTGAGGTATCTGGAGTCGTACTACGGATGGCGTGGCTAGGCTGAAATGCCTTCCGGCATCAAGCCTTATCGACCATGCTAGCCGTAGTGCTGGCACTCCATTGGTGCAGCACACACGCACTACGTGGCTCGTAGGAGCTACGTGGTGCGTGTGCACTGAGCCAATGAGGGCCAGTGTTTTGTCCATCCCGGAAGAGTTAGAAAGACTTTCCTAATGGAGGGCGGCTGATGCTGCTTGCGGGCTGCACTTCATTAGGAAAGTCTTTGTTCCTCGCGGGCCGGACAAAACAGCATGGCGGGCCGTATGTTGTGCACCTGTGCCTTAGATTTAGATGCAGCCACAGTACGAGGGGATATGGCAATGCTCAGAGTAACAGATGAAGAGGACAGGCCAATGGGGAACAGTGATTGCCATTGGGGAAGGGTGCAGTCTGACTGATGTCACTGACAACGACATGTTTAGAGATGACCCATCAGATGATGAAGTAATATTTGAGATGAGTATTACATATTGGATCAGGATAGAGAAGAGAGATCCCACAGCGAATGATAATACGGCAGCGTCCAGCATTTTAGAAAAAGTGCCAAGTGCTTTATGGACCACAGGCACCTATGATGTAAGCCTATTGAAGGGGTTAGGGGAAGTTAAGATAAAACTGAAGCCAGGACCAATTTTACCTCGAGCCAGACAGTACCTCATGTCTCGAGAGGCAGACAAAGGTATTTTTAAGACTATTTCAGCACTGATGGAACAAGGTATTCCAATACCGTCAGAATCACTGTGCAATACCGCAGTGTACCCTATCAAGAAATCAAAGGGGGAGTCATGGAGATTTATTCAAGATATGAGACCAATTAACCAGATTGTAGAGGCAGAGTTTCCTTTAGATCCTAATCTGGCGACAATATTGTGCAGCATTCCAGTAGAAGCATGATATTCCATGCTGATTGAATTGAACAATGCTTTTTTCTAAGTCCCGTTGCTTAAGGACTCGCAAGACTTGATGTCATTTACGTTTCATCAAAATCGATTGAAAAGTACTTGTTTGCCCCAAGGATACTGTGAGTCTCCATCGATCTTTAATAGGGTCCTCCAGATAGACCTAGACAATATTGATTTGAAGAGTGTTTTGATACAGTGTGTAGATGACATTTTGATTTGTAGCATAACAGAAGATGAATGCAGGCAAGACTCGATTCAGTTAATTACTATCCTAGCAGACCAGGGATACAAGGTAGACTGTTACACCTTTCAGACGATGGTCATTGGTTTACAAAAGAAGGCTTTGTGGATCGATACAACGTTCTGCCGCACTGAGGACAGCCAATCCTGCCTATACGAGTATCAGCAGTCTAGTCTTTGTACGTCCACAACAGACGTCGGTAGCAAGTCATGTGATCCCTATAAAGCTCCAGCGAGGCTCTCTTCGTAGGTTCACTACTGTTTGCAGAGGCACTCTGTAAGTTCGCATCCAGGGCCACCTGATTCCTTTGAACTTTCTCCCCTTCCTCTCCTATGCTAATCTCTTTATTTGTTATTTCCCGCAATCTCAGAGCACCTTTACAGCGCCAACTCTTCCCGATCCTCTTGAGCCTGCTCGTACTTCCGGGTCCTTCTGAACCAGCCGACCCTCTTTGTCTCACTAAAAGATCAGGTGAACGCTCTGTCTCAGTCCATTCTAAAAACAGTGAGTTACCGCTTTCTTTAATCTGCACCTCCTCTTCCCCAATACTTTTACTCACTCACCTCCATTTCTTAGGAACCTCCGGAGGATTTGGGATACAGATTCCAGGCCGATTCCGTTCCCAGGGTGTCTCTTCATCCCATTTAAATCCTTTTCCTGTATTGGAAATCCAGTAAGATCTTACTCCTTTTACTCTACCTCTATTACCTTACCTCTGTCATCTCACATACTCACCTATCTTTCTCCTTACTCGGTAGAGCCCAGGCTGCCGTACCACAGAGAGTCAACGTCAGAAGAACTCCATCCACCCGAGGGGCTTCCTTCATTCTCCTTACTCCTTATTCTCCTTACTCTGAGGAGCCCAGGCTTCTGCACAACAGAGAGTCCACGTCTGAAGATCTCCATCCACCCGAGGGGCTTCCATCCATATCGTCCAGGGTTTTATTCCCCAGAGGGTTTCCCTGGGGTTCGTGCTCCTTCCCCCGCAGGCTGTTCCGTTTCGATGGGGGGGAGCAGGGTCCTCAGGGAGACTCTTGCATTCTGCCATTGGTGCTTCCAGACCGACCAGGTTAGTGCAATTTGATTAAGACTACAGGTGTTGGCAGTAAACCCAATTGGTAGCAGTCTGTACCACCCAGATTTACCTGGTAGCTGTGGCTGAGCAGTCAGACGTCTCTCAAGTGGAGTTAGACAGTATATAGAGTATACACAATAGGGCCAATAATACAGTAGCACAAGCAAACACTGACCAGAGCTTTGGTATAAAAGTATATAATTATTTTTTTAAAGACACACTTAGCAAAATACACTGGCACTAATATGTCAAGCAAGTTCAAACACAGTCACTATAAGTATATACACTTCCCTATTTGAATTATTTGACAAGTCTAAGTTAAGACACCACTTTTTAGTAAAACAGAGGTGAGCGCATAACGTTAGATGGCACGCCAATAATTTGTTTAAAAAGGGAGAGAAAAGGCAGAGTAAGAAAATAACACAGTACCAACACTTTTAAGAAACCACAGCAAGTCAAGAAAGGCAGGGTCTACTGTAGAGCAAAAAGTTCATAAGCCAGGCCCACTCTTGGAGAGAGTAAGGCGGAATGTGCCCAAGATCACACAGTGGAAATGCACTCAAAGTCTTTGCAGGTAAGTCAAAAAGAGGTTGGATCAGTTCAGAAAGACAACGTTAGCAGGTCTGAGGTCACCCCAGGTGGAAAGTCAAGGTTTTACGGGACACCTTGGACAATCCGTTACAAGGGAGACCAGGCGGGACACAGTACCTGAAATGGTGAGAAAGCTCCAGCAGTGGCAGTTGTTCCTGGCAGCGGGTGCAAGTCATGGCTTCGACCAGAGGAAGAGATGATCTCGACGAGGAAGAAAGCTGGAGGTCGTTGCACTGGCAGGGAAGAAACCAGTCGCGGAGTTCCCTGGTTAAAAGGTACTACCCTTTTTATTCGCGGTAGTCAGACCATCCAGGATTTTGCAGCATAAAATGGCAAATTTTGTGGCATAAAATGGCAAATTTTGCGGCATGAAATGGCAAATTTTGCGGCACAAACCTTTATTTATTGCAGCATTTTTGCAGGACATTTTGTATTAACTGGAGGGTGTAAGATTGCCACATTGCAGGAAATAGGCAGAGTGCAAGGCTACAAGAGATCCAGGTTATCATTATTATGCATCTTTTGTATTAATTTAATAGGAGGAGTCCCAGATGTATATGGCTTGGCAGAACAGTGTTGGATTTGGCTACATTTTTTGTTTAATGTGCATGCCTATTTAATAGTATTAACTAAATTGATCATTATTAGTTGTAATGCTGAAAATATTCCCCTTCAATGTTCTCCAAACACCCACACACCTCTCTCACCAACACACATCTCACCAACTCCCCATCACAACTTGCATTCCTGAACTTCTCACTCTGTCATACAAATACTGACATGCTATGCCACACTGTCAAGTCACAATTTGCACTGCCCAGCCCCTGCCACACTCCAAATCATACTCCCAACTCACACCTTACACTCAATTCCTCCCGCAATATACAGTCCTTCATTCTTTTGTGCTGCTTCTGCATCTTGCATCCTTTCTCCCATTCTAGCACACTCTTCCCTCATCCTTTTTTCCAATCTGCAGTTCACTGCCTCTTTCCGGACAACCACTTCCTCTCTGTTTTCTGGCTCACTGACCACACGCTCCCTCTACTTTCTGTACCTCCACTCGCTCTCAGATTTCAGGCCCACCGCATCACTGCTTCCTCTGCTCTCTTGTGCACTGCGTCCTCCTCTGACCCACTGCTCTCCCTCTGCTTTCTTGTCTATCACTTCACATCTCACTCATCACTCTCTCTCTCTCCTTTCCCTCTCATAGTGTAACCATTTTTAATTTTTTTTAAAATGTAGATTTTGACCCAGATCTTCAAAAAATGGGGCATTTAAAAATAAAGCCGATGATATGCTATTTTTAGACAACTCATTTTTGGAAATGAGCAGGTCACCTTATTCTCAAAGGTGACCGGTGCATTTGCACAGGCTTGAGCTGTAGTACAAATTGTGCGCTGGCCAGCTGCCTTGAATGGTGTTCTGGGTTGTTTGACCGAAGTGTAATTATTTGTGGCAGAATTGACCATAGTCCATTTCGCTGGGAATTGATTTGCACTTCAGCCAAACAACTCAAAATGTACCTTTCACCACCACCCCTTTCCCTACTTAACTGCTTGGTCGCTGCCGCTTTCCCTGCAACCCTGCTTTGTCAGATCCGTCCCTCTAACATGGGTCGGATTCCAATCTCCGGAGGGACCCTTTTTCATTATTTTCTTTTTTTTCTGTCCCCGCCTCCAATTTTGAGGAAGTGGGGAACACCCTGCAACCCCCTAACTCAAAAATACTGAACTTGGGGAGCGGGTGACACCCCCGCAACACATGTTCGGTATTTATAAAAATCAATCGAATACTACTTGACGAAATAGGTCAAATTGTACCAATTGATTGATTTTTGTCATTAAAATGGGTAGTACCTTGAATAGAATCGCTCTCCGACAGTATTCTGCAAGCTCCGAGCGCCTTTCACAGGGACAGGCCCTTCAGTGGCCTGCCACTGTAAAATGCGACCCAAAAATGCATTTTTATCCTGTTTGAGGAACAGAAATACAAGCGACACAGCAGCGGTTCATACCTTAAAAGAAATCCATGATATGGTCAGGAAAGACCCTGTCATGCAGTGGCCGCCCCACATCCCATGCGCGTAGGGTTGCCTACAAATTCTGCACATTTAAAAGTGCATCTTGCTTGGAAACGAGTGATGTGATTTTAAATTGGCAGACACGCCACTTTATTTGATCAAGGAGGTGAAAAAGGCCATCTGATTGGGGGCGCATATAAATAGCCCATTTATGTGTCCCTTGTGGATTGGGCTGCTCTCTTTTTGGGCGCAAGTGATGAGATGTGTTGGCGCATTTCATTTCTTGCATCAAAACAAAAGTTGAGAACCTGGCACCCTAAGTAATTTTTTTTGTAAACAGTATTTTTTGCAGATTACTTAAAAAAAATATATATATTTTTTTAAAGATGCTGTTTTTGCACAAAATGGCCGTTTTCGCGGCATTTTGAGCAAAACGGCCGTTTTCGCTGCATTTTGCGGATTCGCAAAATCGCTATGAACTGGAGGGTCTGGGTAGTGGTGAAGCATGGCTATCCGGCTGCCGGGCTGCTTGGCACGGGTGATTCGACCACGATACGTCCAGGAAGGCGAAAAAGAAGGTGAACTGGTTGGTCCCACCAGTTCAAAGGGAAGAAGACTCTCCTGGAAGAAGATCTCCTCCGTCGTCGGGGAAGTGGTGAGTTCGATTCAGCATGGCTACACCGGTGGTGTCGTCATTGTAGATGGCTCAGCTTCTCCCCTCTTCGGATTCTTCAGGTCCTGCGGTGACTCTTGAAGTTCCAGTCCCAAAGGCCCTGCTTTTATGCAGAAAAACCCCCATTCATCAGTCTAGCTGTCAATCACACATGCTAAGTGGTGAGCCGGGCGGCTCACCACTCGGCCAATCAGGGCAGAGTGTGACACGAGTTGCCAAGGCAAATCATTCCAGGGTGCCTAATCCCCCCTCCATCCCTCCTATGGAACCCAGACATAGTGGCACCACTTGGAGGGCTTCTGTGGAGAAGCCTGCCAAAATAGTGGAACAAAGGGCCCGGCCTTGGTCAGAGCTACAGAGGCGAACACAAACGCCATTTTGGAACCGAGTTCTGGCAAAAAATCCCAACCGGTAAATTAATATTAAATAAATAAACCAGCGGTATGTTCGAGGCCATGTTTAAAAGTGGTAGCCTCGAACAATGGGAAAATCCCATAGGATTATATTCACGGTCGAATATAAAAAGTAGTATCCACTGCCACCAGCCAGAAACTCGTAGGGGGGGACGGGACAGTGCCCCCCTCGGGAACAGACCCCGGGGCAATCGAATTACCCCTACCAGTACGTCCACAAGATGATGGTTTGTACTGGTTCTGTTCACAATTTGGGACTAGTAAAGCCAATGGTGACTTTACATGCCCTGGGAGACAATACTCAGTCCCAGGGTATGGAGTCTATGTTTGAGGGTCACTATGACACCCCTGTGTTACTGCACTGAGGGTGCTGTGTAAGACACATACCAAAAAAACATGAAGCCCTATGGAGTAAAAGACCCCATAGCCCATAAAACACATACAAAGTCAAAGGACACTCTAAAATCATGCCTAAGAGTGGGAGAAAAAGAGTCTCACTCTTAGCAGGAGAAAAAAAATGAACCCCAAAAATCCAACAAAGCTGCTGGGTGACTCACTAGGTTTGGGAAATTAGCCTTAACACAGAATTCTCCCTAACACTCGCCTCCCCAGACTAAGGGACAGGAGGATTTAATCCACTCCTGGATGAACCTCATACCTCTAGTCGATGACATACATCCTAGAGAGTCCATCAGCATTTTGATGGTGACACCCTGACCTGTGCTCAATGGTGGAATCAAACCCTTGCAGGCAGATTGACCATCTCAATAGTTTTGGATTTTCCCCCTTCATTTGCATTAACCATCTCAAGGGTTGGTGGTCAGTCTGAATGACAAAAGTAGAACCATACAAGTATGGCCTAAACGTCTTCAGAGCCCACACAATGGCAAAACATTCTCTTTCAATTGTTGCCCACCTTGTCTCAGGATCCTTCAGCTTTCTACTGATGAAGCAAATGGGGTGCTCCCTACCTTTCTCATCCAGTTGGCTAAGGACTGCACCTATACCTACATTGGAGGCATCAGTCTGTACAATGAAAGTTTGGTGATAGTCAGGAGCTCTCAGTACTGGTGCTTGGCAAAGAGCTTTCTTCAGGTTTTCAAAGGCCTCATTGCACTCCTCATTCCATTTGACCTTCTTAGGGAATTCTGGAGAGGAGATCACATTCAGTGGAGAAGCTATGGTCCCATAGTTCTCAATGAAATTCCTGTAGTACCCAGTCAGGCCTAAGAAGGCTCTCACCTGGGTTTGAGTAGTAGGTGTTGTCCAATTTTGCACAGCTTCAATTTTGATGAACAAAGGCCTTATTTCCCCACCTCCTACCTCATGCCCAAGGTAGACCACTTTACTCTGTCCAATCTGGCATTTACTTGCCTTTATGGTCAGATTGGCCTGCTCAAGAGCCTGCAAAACATGTCCTAGGTGGTTAACATGCTCCTCCCAGGAGTGGCTGAACACCGCAATGTCATCCAAGTATGCCATGCAGAAGTCCTCCATCCCAGCTAGAACCTGATTTACCATCCTTTGGAATGTAGCAGGTGCATTTTTCAGTCCAAAAGGCATAACCCTGAATTGGTATAAGCCAACTGGGGTAGAAAATGCAGTTTTCTCCTTGGCATGGTCTGTCAGGGCTATTTGCCAATAGCCTGACGTGAGGTCAAATGTGCTGAGGAACTTGGCTGAACCAAGTCTATCCATCAACTCATCTGTCCTTGGCAAAGGGTGGGCATCAGTCTTAGTGACTGCATTAAGAGCTCTATAGTCCACACAGAATCTCAATTCTTTGGATCCTGCCTTTGGTACTAACACAACTGGGCTAGACCATGGACTAGTAGAGGGCTCTATTATCCCGAGATCAAGCATCTTCTTGACCTCCCCTTTGATGTGGGTTCTTACATTTTCTGACATTCTGTACCCTCTGCTTTTCACTGGCAGACAGTCACCAGTGAGAATATCATGCTGTCCCCAAGGGGTCAAGCCTGGTGAAAGTGAGAACAGGGAGGCACACTGATTTAACATAGATTTGCACTCCTCCTGTTGCTCAGGTGTCAGATCTGAAGAGAGGTTAACTCCTTCAATCTTTTCATCCAAAGGTAAGCCTCTGAGGAGATCAGAGAGAGCGTCACTCTCTTCTTCCTCTTCTGATGAAGCTAGAAGCAAGGCTCCTACTTCAGGTCTAGAAACATACGCCTTTAGTCTGTTGGTGTGGAAGACTCTGGGAGCCTCCTTGGGTTTGCCCAAATCCACCAGATAGTTCACCTCTCCAAGTTTTCCCACAACCTTGACGGGTCCCATCCATTTGTCTTGCAAGGCCCTCTGCCATGTTGGAATCATAATGAGAACTAGCTGGTCTTGAGTGAACTCAACCATGTTAGCCTTTTTGATCATTCCAATGCTTGACCAAAGCTTGTCCAGCTTTCAGGTTATCACTAGCTTCTGCCATCATATGTGACATTCTCCTCCAGAGACCTATCACGTAGTCAGTCACTCTGACTGGCTTGGGGGAAGGAGCACTCTCCAACCCCTCCTTAATCAGGGCCAATGGACCTCTGACTGGATGGCCATAAAGAGGTTCAAAGGGAGAATAACCTACTCCCTCCTGAGGGACTTCTCTATAAGCAAAGAGAAGGCATGGCAGTAGAAGGTCCCACTTTTTCTTAAGGGGTTCCTCTAAAGCACCTATCATGCTCTTCATGGTTCTGTTGAACCTTTCTACCAACCCATTTGTCTGTGGGTGGTAGACTGTTGAGAACTTGTAAGTAACTCCACAGGTTTTCCACATGGCCTTCATGTAGTGGGACATAAAATTCGACCCCCTGTCAGAGATTACTTCCTTAGTAAACCCAACCCTGGTAAAAATACCAAGGAGGGCCTTAGCCACAGCCGGAGCTGTAACAGTCCTCATAGGAATTGCCTCAGGGTATCTAGTAGCATGGTCTACTACAACAAGGATAAACCTGTTGCCTGAGGAAGTGGGAGGATCAAGGGGACCAACAATGTCAATCCCTACCCTCTCAAATGGGACTCCCACTACTGGGAGAGGAACTAAAGGTGCCACATTCTTTGAACCCACCTTACCAGAAGTTTGGCAGGTGTGGCAGCTCTTGCAAAACTTATCTACCTCAGCCCCATCTTTGGCCAATAGAAGTAGAGTGAGAGCCTTTCCTTGGTCTTCTTGAAACTCAAGTGACCAGCCAAAGGAATCTCATGGGCTAGTTGCAAGAACTGTTGTCTGTTTTCTTGGGGTACCACAAGTCGCTTGTAGTCTCCAGGTGCAGACTCAGTTGGTTCACTGTAGAAGAGGCCATCTTCCCAGTGCAACCTATACTTTCCAGGCTCTTGCCCATCAGCCTGAGAAGCTGCCTGGTGGCGAAGACCTTCCAGAGTTGGACATTCTCTTTGTCCCTTACTGAAGTCTGCCCTGTTGGGTCCAACTTCTGCCAGTAAAGACTGCAGCTCAGGATGGTCAACAGGATCCAGATCTCCAATAAGTTCTTGCCCTTCCACTAGCTCTTCTTCAGAGTCTAGTTCAACCACACAGGGTTGTACCTCCCTCTCAGCCTCAGCTGGAGGTGGAGTTACAGGTGTAACTTTGGACAACCTAGGGGAAGTCCTTGTTGGAAGCACTGGAGTGCTTGCTGCTGGCTTTTTCTTAGAAGTCTTGGCTTACCCCTTTGCTTCTGTTTGTTTAGAGACTGCAGTATTTTGCTCCAGTGGAGAAGGAGTGATATCTTTCTTCATCATCTCCAGAGAAGAACCTCTCATGGTATTCTCTCTTGCAGGTCTGGTTAGCTCCTGTAACCTTTTACTACGGGGTCTGGGGGTGTGTGACACTACTCCAAGAGCTTTCAGGTCATTTCCCAACAGAACCCTTCCTGGTACCTCACATTGTACACTAACAGGTATCTTTACAGCCATATCATTGCACTGGATGAGAACTGGTAATTGGGGAAGCATCTGCACAGGCCCTCCAGCTAACTTGGTGAGGCATTTGGGTGCATTAGCAACATCCTCTGCCTGAAAAAAGGATTCATCCACCACAGTTATGCTGGCTCCAGCGTCCCTAATGGCAGGAGTCTCCTGACCATTCACCTGGACACCGTCCTTATAATACTCTTTAGTATTATCTGGGATAGAATTATACACATCTAAATTCTGTTGTTCCCACAACCCAACCCCAGAGACACTAAAGAAACACTGGCTGAGACTCCAATAGGATCATCAGCCAGTAGTAGAAAGTTTCCACTGGCCATTTGTACTTCCTCCTCTGGAGCGAAGGCTAAGGAGACAGTGTGGACCCCTGAAGGTTTACCCTTACATCTGGGATCCCCTTTCACATGGTCAGTAGCCTTACAAACATAGCATGAGCCGTTTGCTTTCTGGAAGGGAGGCTTGTTCTGACCTCCTTCTGGTCTGGGACCAGAAGGTACACTAGCCTGATTCGGTTTCCCTTGTGGCTTACCCTTATGGTTTTGTTTGGGGCCCTCTTTGGAATTGGAATTATTAGAATTCTCTTTGGAATCCTTTTTAGGCTGTTTCCCCTCATCCTTTTTCTGAGTTGACCCAGAGTCCTTGTGAGTAGCCCTGTTGGCAACCCACAAGTCAGCAGCCCTAGCTAGCTTCCTGGAATCTAATTCCTTTGAATCAGCCAAGTGCTGTCTGAGCTCAGGAGAGCAGGCATCATAAATTGACTCCAACATCACAAGATTCTTCATTCCCTCATATGTGTTCACCCTGTAACCCTTAATCCATCCCTCTAAGGTCTTCAAACTTTCATTCACCCAGGTAGTGAAGGCACGCGTCCCCAGATAGCACGACCCTCCCCACAATGAGAGGCAGTAATGGACTCTCCCAAGATGGGAATAAGGCTAAGGCAAAGTGCAGGTGAGCTTAATGGGAGTTTATATAAGTCAGAAAAAGGGCATGCAAAGGACTCTGCAAACTCCGAAAGCGCTCTGTCTGACACTAGCAAAGACAGGCGTATATATTTACAAAATGCGTCATGAGAACCTACACACTATAGAGGGCACATGTTCGTGGGGATTGGGTGGTGATGACTAACTATAGGTGCAGCTGTGATGTGTTACACCGTGGTTGGTGGACGTCACTGGGTGCCAACGTGGGGTGGGCAGGTCAGCTGGGCTCATCCAGGCGGTGCTGCGGTGCCAGGCGTGGCCAGTGTCATTGATGAACGTCTTCCTTGGCTTTCTGCCCTAAGGGCCACGCACACCCCATTCATTCAATCCAGCAATATTATCTTCCCCTGTAAATCCTACAATAGGTTATTCTGCAGGTTAATGCAACACAGGAGGAATGCACCTTGAGTGGGGTATTTTGGCGATATATCAATACATGGTTACCGTCATCCTGTGGGCCGGGAACCATGGGTCCCGAGGTCGGGTCTCGGGGCAAGGGGTGAGCTGTCCAAGTTTTCATGTCTTGTTAGAAGTCTTTATGAATGTGTTCCCACAGTGTTGCTATAATATTGGGTGTCCTCATTTTACAGGGGCCATTAACCTAGGGTGAGTTGGTGGGTCGTGGGGCCTAAGAAAGGGCACCTTTTGGCCTGCGTTTATGGCCGGGGTTTACTGCTGGGTTGTAAATAATTAAGGTGGCTGGTCGTGGCTCTGTGAGCTGCGGGGGAATGTGAATGCTTGAAGCGGCTCCAGCCGAATTGGGGGAGGTGAGGCAGGGCAGCCTCGGCATCTGCCTTTCGTCTGGCAGGCTTCACTGGGGAGGGAGGGGAAGTGGCCTTGGATATGCCCACAATGGTATTTTCCTCGTGTGTTGCAGGTTATACAAAAAGACATAATAATTCATATACTGTACAATACTCATTGAGTTTTTTTTTAAAAAGCTTACATTTCTACATTGTTAGTGCCTTTACATGGCCATTTCAAATGTGTTAACTATACCAATGTTGCTATTGATAACTATAGGTTAAATATTCAGCAACCACGACATTTTGTTACAATCTATGCATACACGATAAGCGAGGTAGTATTAAGGTTGGTGGAGTGCGCGAGAACAACTGGCCAATAAGACTGACGGCAGTGACACATGGTGAGCTTGAACATTCAAATACATTCTATGTGCTTTCTTACACAATTTACATGAGCTCCCTATGTTGTTGCACTTGTGTTCCGTTGCACTCTAGCAGCATTAGTTTAGTTAATGCATAGGGCCTTGGAGTACATTCTTCTCGGAGAAACATATAACATAGAACCCGGGACACTTCTATCATTTGCGCATAGCTAAGGGTATATGGGTATTTTCGACCAGGATGCCACATGAGCACACATTCTGCCATCTTTATGGAGTTTACATATTTTATCAAAAGGTCATGGAGAAAAGAGTTTTATTACAGGCAGTTTGCATATTGGTATTTTGGGTCTCTACTTTTGTCGGGGGACCATTTTACAGTTCTTTTCCACCCCGGCCCTGCTGGCCGGGTCATACTGTGGACAGCGATACACTGCGGAAGGTGAATGTTACAGTGTTTGTTTCTAGCACTAGCTCACCTCCGCCTGCTCGTGGGAACGGGCTCTCAGCGGATCTGCCAGGGAGCTGCGGCCACAGGGACAAGTGAGAATTCTCCAAGGGAGGGGGCCGTGCTGCGGCGCACAGGGGCCCATGTCATTCTGGTTTCACAAAATGGTTTCCAGGGCCTAGCTTAATACAGCACATTTGGTCAATGTGTCAGCCAGTGGTTCAGCCGCCACCTGGGCCCTGGTGGCGGGGGGGGCCCTGACGAGCCATGGACTCCACAAGGGGGGACTGCAGGGGAGGGAGGTCTCTTGGACCTATCCTCCCATACAGTAGCTCAAGGGGTACCATCATGCTTTTTGAGGGTCCTAAACCTCTTAAGGTACTGGGAAGAGGTCTTCCCAAATCTAGCTATTAAAGCTAGCTTCACACACTCATAATCCTTCTTATCCACCTCCCCCAACTCCATTATCACATCAGTTGCAACAGGGGAAGCCTAGAGAACAACCAGGTAAATAACTCATTTCCTATGATGTTCTGGAGCCCATGATTATACTCAAACATAGACAACCAATCCAACACATCCAGTTTAGGCTCATACATACCCACCAATTTTTTAGGCATCCAGGGTCTTTTGGGACTGGAACTCCTAGAGGATCCGGAGAGAGAAGCATTTTCAACAGACAATTTGTTCATCTCCAGCTCATGCTTGAGCTCCATTTCTCTGAGCCTTAGTTCTTGGTGCTTTTGTTCTGTTTGAGCACTAATTCTCTTATACTCCAAGTCAAGTTTCATTTACTCTAGTTCAAAATATTGAGGACTAAGTGTGGGACCTGGCAAAGCTCCAGTAGGTACAGCTGGTAGAGCAGACAGAGGCCCAGGGGGGACAGTTACAACAGCCTCACCATCCTCTTCTGACTCTGCCTCTAGATCATCAATACTTGGATCAATATCAATATCATTACTGTTATCTACATTTGCTGGGGGGAGTAGGTTCCTCTGAACCACTACCCAGACTTTGGTTTGCTAACAATCTTTGTATCAGCTCCATTTTCTTGCCTTTAGTCAGGAGATTCTTATGCTTACAGAGAACTCTTAAACAATCAGCAGTTTTTGTAGCAAGGGACTCTTGACTATAACTTTCCATAGTTGACAGGTTAGAAAATAAACTTTATAGTGCTAAGCTTTGTGGTTAGTGCACTAAGGTATCAAAAAGCACACTAAAATGTATACTCAATACAAATCCCACTGCTGTACACCAGTGTTAGGTAGACTCCTGTGCAGTTCCCTTAGGGAGCACTGCAAAAAGATTAAGACTACAGGTGTTGGCAGTAAACCCACTTGGTAGCAGTCTGTACCACCCAGATTTACCTGGTAGCTGTGGCTAAGCAGTCAGACTTCTCTCAAGGAGAGTTAGACAGTATATAGAATATACATAAAAGGGCCAATAATACAGTAGCACAAGCAAACACTGACCAGTGCTTTGGTATAAAAGTATATCATTATTTATTTAAAGACACACTTAGCAAAATACACTGGCACTAATATGTCAAGCAAGTTCAAACACAGTCACTATAAGTATATACACTTCCCTATTTGAATTATTCGACAAGTCTAAGTTAAGACACCACTTTTTAGTAAAACAGAGGTGAGCGTGTAACGTTAGATGGCACTCCAATAATTTGTTTAAAAAGGGAGAGAAAAGGCAGAGTAAGGAAATAACACAGTACCAACACTTTTAAGAAACCACAGCAAGTCAAGAAAGGCAGGGTCTACTGTAGAGCAAAAAGTTCATATGCCAGGCCCACTCTTGGAGAGAACAAGGCGGAATGTGCCCAAGATCACACAGTGGAAATGCACTCAAAGTCTTTGCAGGTAAGTCAAAAAGAGGTTGGATCAGATCAGAAAGACAACGTTAGCAGGTCTGAGGTCACCCCAGGTGGAAGGTTAAGGATTTACGGGACACCTTGCACAATCGGTTGCAAGGGAGACCAGGCGGGACACAGTACCTGAAATGGTGAGGAAGCTCCAGCGGTGGCAGTTGTTCCTGGCAGCGGGTGCAAGTCATGGCTTCGACCAGAGGAAGAGATGATCTTGACGAGGAAGAAAGCTGGAGGTCGTTGCACTGCCAGGGAAGAAATCAGTCGCGGAGTTCCTCGGTTAAAAGGTACTACCTGTAACGCTCACCTGACTCCCACGGAGGCGCTGGCCTGGTTCGCGCTGCTGTGACCTCTTCTAAGGTGATGCGCAGGGTTCGGAAGACGGACTGGACCGGGCCCCCAAATCTGGCTTGTCTGGCTCGCAGAAGTATCCTTCTGTAGGGGAGAATAGGGGGTTAACTGTCTGTGGGGTAATGCAATCGGCCTCCCACTTACCCCTCTCACCCTCCTGTGCTTCCCCGTAGCGTCTCACCTTAGGGTCTGGAAGGATGAGCTCTCCATCCTGCTTCTGATGCAGGGGCGCGTTGGTATCCAGTTACTTCACTGGATTTTCGGATTGGTGAGAACCAAACTTGCTTGGCTTTCAGGTAAGTTTTTTGATAAGAGGTTCCCCTTGTGTCCATGCATTAATGTACTAATGCTAGTGTCTTTTTCCCCATAGGGGCCGGGGTACGGAATGCCGGGGAACAGGCACCGACCCGAGATGAGAGGTGAAATCCTTGTAGAAATCAGGTAAGTCTTTAATGAGCGGTTTTTTGGTAATGTCTTTTCATTCGCTCATTAACGCTGATGTCTCTTTTTCCCCTTAGGGGCTGGGGTCCGGAAATACCAGGATGCGGCGCGGACCCGAAATGAAGAGGGAATGAATCAACAGGTAAGTCTTAACATGGAGATTTAGCTTTCCTTATTCCCTTCTCTCTATCACCTTTTGTTCTGGTCTTTTTCTCCCTAGGTGCTGGGGCGTGACTGCAAATCCGGATGATCGCTGCTGAACATGGAGGCGCCCTGTAAAGGTGAGGGAATGCGGCGCTGCAGCGATCGACGCGATGAGCTTTTAAATAAAAGTCTTCCTTTTCAGGATTGTCGGCGAGATGTCTCCGGGATGCGAATTTAGCAGGTAAGGACTTTTCCTTCTTCTGTTCTCTTCTTCTCTTCCTTTGCAGGTGATCCAGGATGCTGGCAGGCGTGGCAGAAGTCAGGATGCAGGAGCAGACACGGTGAGCGTCCAGCTGCTAGATGCAGAACAACGCGAAGCACGTGTGGCTGTTCGGGTGGGGTTTAAATAGCCTTGGAAGAAGTTCCAGGTATGTATCCTTCCTCCAATCAGGTATGTATCCTTCCCCGACCACGCCCGGATGGTAAATTAGTCCCACAGGTAAAGTAGTTCCTTTCAGGCCTCAAGGAGGCCGGGATCCTGCAGCATGGTCTGCATCAGGTAAGTGCACCCAAGCACTTCCATAGTGAGGCTGGCGCCTATGGCGCCAGGACTGATGTCTTTTATGAGCCTGGCGCCATAGGCGCCAGGACACTGTCCAAAGGGCCCCTATATGGGGTTGCTGGGTCCTTCCTTGGGGACTGGATGTCCGCTTTCGGGGACGCAGGGCTTGAACCAGCTCCCCGGGAGCGGGCATCATGACACTACCCTTTTTTATTCGCGGTAGTGGTGAAGCGTGGCTATCCAGCCGCTGGAGTGATTGGCACGGGCGATTCAACCACGAGACGTCCAGGAAGGCAAAAAAGAAGGTGAACTGGTTGGTCCCACCAGTTCAAAGGGAAGAAGACTCTCCTGGAAGAAGATCTCCTCTGTCGTCAGGGAAGTGGTGAGGTCGTATAGCAGGGCTCTACTGGTGGTGTCGTCGTTGTAGATGGCTCAGCTTCTCCCCTCTTCAGATTCTTTAGGTCCTGTGGCGACTTCTGAAGTTCCAGCCCCAAAGGCCCTGCTTTTATGCAGAAAAACCCCCATTCATCAGTCTAGCTGTCAATCACACATGGTAAGTGGTGAGCCGGGCGGCTCACCACTGGGCCAATCAGAGCAGAGTCCGACTTGAGTTGCCAAGGCAACTCAGTCCAGGGTGCCTAATCCCCCCTCCACCCCTCCTATGGAACCCAGACAGAGTGGCACCCCTTGGAGGGTTTCTGTGGAGAAGCCCGGCAAAATAGTGGAACAAAGGGCCCGACCTTGGTCAGAGCTACAGAGGCGAACACAACGCCATTTTGGAACTGAGTTCTGGTAAAAAATCCCAACCGGTAAATTAATATTAAATAAATAAACCGGCGGTATGTTTAAAAGTGGTAGCCTCGAACAATGGGAAAATCCCATAGGATTATATTTGCGGTCGAATATAAAAAATAGTATCCACTGCCACCAGCCAGAAACTCATCGAGGGGGGGATGGGGGGGATGGGACAGTGCCCCCCTCGGGAACAGACCCTGGGGCAATCGAATTACCCCTACCAGTACGTCCACAATATGATGGTTTGTACTGGTTCTGTTCACAATTTGGGACTAGTAAAGCCAATGGTGACTTTACATGCCCTGGGAAACAGTAGTCTATGACACCCCTGTGTTATTGCACTGAGGGTGCTGTGTAAGACACATACCAAAAACACATGAAGCCCTATGTAGTAAAAGACCCCATAGCCCATAAAACACATACAAAGTCAAAGGACACTCTCAAATCATGCCTAAGAGTGGGAGAAAAAGAGTCTCACTCTTAGCAGGCGAAACACAATAAACCCCAAAAATCCAGCAAAGCTGCTGGGGGACTCACTAGGTTTGTGAAATTAACCTTAACAGAGAATTCTCCCTAACATTGCGAACAGTCATTAGCAGCAGTCGCGTTCGCATTTGAGAAGTCTAGCAGTATTTTCATGGCTTGTTCTATTTGTGGAGCATGCGTTTTGTCATTTTTGGACAAACCTAAGGGTACGCTGACATCTCAGAGAGCTTCCTCATATGAGGTGGTCATATCGAACCCAGCAATTAAAATAGTCAGGTGTAAAATAGTGAAGCCTGCCACATTTGTAGCTGAACACGTGGCAGAGGGTGAGCATGTGCATGACTGTGAGAATTCTGTGGAGTTTTACGATGACATACTGCACAAGAAGGAAAACGCGCTGTCAGGAGGGGAGATCCTTTTTATTGATGGTTCTTCGAAAATGGATCAGACGAGTGGAGAAAGGCATTCTGGTGCAGCTGTAGTGAGACATAGAGAAAATTAGTGAATTCAAGGTTGTAGCAAGTGCAAGACTAACGTCTAACTTTTCAGCACAAGAAGCAGAATTGGTAGCGCTGATTGTTGTGCTCGAAAATCAAGCAGAACAGGAAGCAACGGTGTACAGTGACTCCATCCTACATGACGTCAACTGTACATGCAGGGTTAGCACGTTGGAAAAGGAGGGGCTATCTCTGAGCGGACGGCACTCAAGTGCAACACTCAGCATTATTGGACAAGCTATAGAAGGCACTACAACTCCCAGTAGCCATAGCAATAGTTAAGTGTGCAGCACATACTAAGCAAACTGATTATATCTCACGCGGGAACGAAGCCGCAGGCAAAGAAGCCAAAAGGGTTGCATATTCCCCAGATATTTCAAGTTTTGATACTTCAGATGATTAAAGAGAAAGTAGTCAAGCTTATGGTGGTAACTGAAGTGTTTAATCATTTATCGAGGTCACAGTTGATGGAAATTCAAGACAGTGCACCACGAGAAGAGCAGGATTTGTGGGAACAAAGGGGGTGCTCCTTTTCCCCCACAGATGCATTGTGGCGACACAACAGCATAGGAAATCCGGTGATGCCAGTAGCATTGTTAAGGGTAGCGCTTGAATAGCTCCACTACCCCGCGCATATAACTAGGGAGAGTCTGGCTGCAACTATTGCAGAGGACCGTCTCGTACTGAACCTGCTAGAAAACGTTACATTTTATATAGTAAACTGCATCGTATGTCAAATGTTTACTGCTGGGCATACTGTCAGGACCGGCGGGTGGAAGCTTTGGAATTGCTGGTGACATTAATCTATTCAGGGTAGCGCTCTAGTCCTCACCTAACATGGCGGCCTGCACTATAACTTCCGGCTCCACCCCTTCTGCCGGTGCGTTGTATCTGGTTCCTCTTGCTACTTCGCTCGCACTCCAGTGCCTATCCTTGCGTATTTTCTTGTGATTACTCCCGTTCTCTGCATCCCGGGCCTACGGGATCCCTCTCATCCTGTATCTGTGTTTTCTGACCTTTCTTAATTATACGGTATCCTGCCGTTATACCGCTGCCCAGTTTCTGTTTACCTTCTCTCGCTATCTACAATTTCGTCCTCCTTGCTTGCATTCACGGCGCCTTGCCAGATAAACCCTGCCGCTTTCATTTTATACGCGAGCGGCAGTGTTTCTTTTTGTACGCGAGCAGCTCTCACGACTTCCATTTCCTTACCTTACTTGCACCCGACGCCTGTCCGTTCCTGCTTGACTTTAGCTTCCATTTCTTTCGGTGTTTGAGGTTTCTTTATCACAGGTTTTTTTTATTGCATTTCCTTTCAGCTCCAGTGCCTTTTTCCCTGTATTTCTTTTCATTCTATCCTTTCCGGTTCCTTCATCACTATTGAGCCCTTCTCATCTTGCAGTACTCTAATATTGCTGGACATTGGTCGTTGGAAGCTACTTTTCATTACCTCCGCAACACACCAGAACCAGGGTTTTTTCTGCCTTCCGGCTTTTTCCCTGGGGCGAGGCTGGCCCCCCTGGGGGTCTCCCTGAGCAGTTTCTCATCTCTGTCACGGTGGCCTCTGGAGGGGCCAGACCTTATTTACACAAAAGAAAAGGTCGGAAACTAAAGGACAACCAACCCAAGGAAAGGAAGAAGGATAATAAGAAGCCTGAAGCTGCACTTAAGGATTGCACCTCCGAGGATTCAGGTGAGGATAGCAAAACTTAAATTGACACTGAAAAAGGGATGGCCATATTGCCTGCCCCAAGCCTTGTATGCATTAAGGAATCAGCCTGGATCAGACCACCACCTCACGCCCCACGAGCTAGTGACAGGGAGGTGAATGAGAATGCCTTTGTCTCTTCCATCGAGGAGCATATGTGGTGCCCAGAAGACTGCAGAAATGTTAGGAAATGAGCTAGATGCTTATTTGACATGTATGACCGCTAGTATCTCTATCATTGCAGATCAACTCATGCGTCAGGGGGGCCGGTCTCAGAATACAGATGAAGACCATTCAGCAACTGGAATTTCTGAACTATTACCTGTACCTAGACTTTTTGCTGGAGATACAATACTAATTCGAAACTTTACTAGAAAGTGGCATGAGCTGCGATTTGTTGGACCTTACATTGTGGAGAATGTTACTCCTTCAGCGGTGAAAGTCCAAGGAAGGGGAGCTTGGATACATCTTTACAAGGTCAAACTCTGCACTGGTGAGGCGGTGCACCCTTAACGATCAATTCAGAAGCAAGACAAGAAGAAGAATTTCAGCATGTGCAGACTCGATCAATGACGAGGAAGGGCAGTACGGTTGATGTTTAAATAAATGCAAGTTTGCATTTGGACTGTGGTTCTCCCTGGACACACTTTATAGATATTATAGCAGGAGTGCAAACTCGGTTCTTGAGCCACACGAATCTCTTGAAAATGAAGAAAGTTGTTGGTATCTTATAAGTATGTTAAACGACAACACGTGATCAGAAATTGGAAGTGCAACAGTACTCTGATTCGTTCTTTACAACGTACCTGTTTGGTTGAGTCTATGGTTTTGACAAATGTCGACGCCCATAGGCTCTTGCTCGCTGTTTTCATTTTTATCCTTAGTGATTACCCTGCTCTTGTTGGGCGTAGTGTTGACATACTTACATTTTTGCATGACCCTAAAAATGGCCCTGATAAGGAGGCTACTTTTGGCAATAGTCGAAGATCCTGCAGCTACCTGATTTGCCAGACTTGCCTGATTAAAACATTTTTTCCTTCCTTAAAGTAGTTACAAGCAAAATGAGAAACATTGAGAATGGTACAGTTTTGGAAAAAGAACAAACTCAACGATGTCCCGAGAATCGTAAATGGTGTAGGTTAATATACTAGTGTATAATAGTCATCTTTGATGTCCTGGGTGTTAGTTTTAGCAGTGCACGGTGGTGGCGCGAGTTATGGTTGCTTAGCTTACCATAACTGGCAGATTTCTGCGGTTTTTCTGTTTTACTTGTAACCATGAATTTCATAGGTTTTTATTAGTGCAACTTAACCATAACGTCCCTTTAACAAAGATTTTTTACATTGAATATATATATATTAATTATAGGGCGGCAGTTAAGGTGAGTCGGACTCCCACAGGAACCTTGACAAATTCTATTGTTAATGACTTTTGATTTGATTAACAGATTTGTCTGAAATCTTGAAGTTGGGATGCGTGGCCCCCCAAAACTAGAAAGATGCCTAAAGATTCATTCAAAAATCAAATAGTTATTATGAAGATAAAAAAGAAAGTTGTGGCCTACCTCCCATTCATTTTCCCATAGACAAAGGTAAATTTGAAATGGATTGTGTCCTCCCACTTATTTCTTATCTATGATATTCAATATCCAGCTTCAGCTGATTTGAAAAATATTTTTCGGCAGAGGGCGCTGTGCGGCGATGCAGTCGACTCGATGTCCCTTGAGGGCCTCAGTCTCAAGGATTATGTCATTGAATGTACACATAGCATACGCAGCACCCGTTGGCTTCAGTTCTGTTTTTCCGAGTAAGCTTACGCTTTGAGAACAACGGCGTGCTTCAAATAGTTTTGTTCGTGAAAATTGAAAATGTCTTCATCTTCGACACCGACCACCCTGAAAACCGGGTTTAAAAAGTGTCAGGACTGCGGTTCCAAGATGTTGACCGATCTGCATCGAGTATGCTTATGGTGTCTCGGTGTGGAGCACAAGACCTCGGAGTGCTCGAAATGGCAAGAAATCACCATCGACTACCCCGTCAAAGAAACCTTCTTCAGACAATGCGAGAGGCGACTCTCCTCGAAGGAAGAAGGTGAAAAGGTCCATGTTAAGGAGTGGCTCCCACCACTCCTCGTCGCAGATGAAGTCGAAGAAGAGGCACCATAAGTCACGTAGTTCGACTTCTTCATCTGACACCTCTCCTGAGAGAGCTATATCTTGTCCCACAAAGGCCTCCACTCCTACCGAATGGGAAGCATTCAGGTTAGAAATGTTGAACATTTTTGAAAAACAAAAGCCCTCAACATGCCATGCTCCTACCGCGCCTTCTAAAGCCGGTAAGGGAAGGGCTCGAGCCAAATCCCACATGCCCAGCACGAAGGCCAGATCCACATCAAAAGCCGTCGAGGCCTTGATGCAATGAGGAATCATCGAAGGATCCTTCGAGCTACAAGGCAAAGAATAAGTCGAGGTTGTTGACACCAGCTGCGCCATCGACACCAGCAGCGCCATCGAAGTCAAAAACGACTTCATTGAAAATATCGATGACTTCCCAAGCATCGGGTTCAACATTTCTTAAAACTTCGATGCCCTTACCAGATAAACCTTATACTCCTTTACCTAGAAAGGATTATTTTAAGTCACTAACCTGTATTTATGAGGACAACAAGCCATTTGGGTTACAGTATGGTACACGAAATGTCCCTGATAGCTTCAAATCGGAGGAGTCAAGGCTTAAAGATCTTTATGAAAACTTACAAACAACTAGTGGAGTGGACACTTCACCAGAGTTAGAATTTGGTAAACCTGAATCTGATGAACATGCAGAGGCATCATATAGGCAGTTGATGTCTAAGGTTGCGGATTACTTGGGTTGGAGTAGACCTTCCCTCCCCTTCAAGCAGGATAACTAAAAAAAAAAAACAGGCATATAAGGATCGCTTCGCCTCCTACTCGTCCCAGTACTGGCACATTACAGAAGTAAAAAAAGAAAAAAAAGGAAAACTAATTTAATTAAGATGGCCTAGTGCTAACCATATAAGGAAATGTTCTGTGTTTAAAAGTAAGGATAATTTTATGTGCCAAATAAAAAAAAAAAAAAATAACAATGAAAATTGAACAGTAGAACATATGGTGACATTCCAAGAAGTCGACTGTGGTCAGGCAAAGTGATAACCATATAAGAAAGTGTTCTATGTGTAAGAGAAAAAGGAAATTTTCCAGTTTCTATACAAGGGTGTCTGTTTTAATCATAGACCATAGAGGAGCAGGTGATCAATTTGGGGCTACAAACATGACGATGCACACAGTTCCACCACCGGCTATGTTTTTGCTTGAGGCTGGAGAACCAAACCTACCGTGGAAAAGATGGTTGAAGTCGTTTGAGCACTATGCCTCAGTGGTCTGTGAGAAAGATTGAAAGAAATCACTGCTGCTTCATTGTTTGGGACCAGCAGGACAAGAAAAGTATGAGGACTTGCCAAACTTACCGGATGAAGGGGATATGAATGAGTATGAAAAATGTATCGCCAAATTGAATAAAGAAAAGAAACTGAGTACAATCCTGGAAAGATATAAGTTTGGCAAGAGGTCGCAAGAAAGTGGAGAGAGCGTGGAACAATATATAAGTGCCTTGAGGAAACTAGCAAAGAATTGCAAATTTGGACCACAATTAGATGAGAGGCTCGGGGACCAATTCATGCTGGAGTGTAATAGTGCTAAGATTAGAGAAAGACTGTGGGCTGAAAATGATCCGGAGTTGGATGTGGTATTGCGCATAACTAAAGAGATTGAACATATGGAAAATTGTGTGAAGACGTTAGAAGATAGGGTGAAGAGTACTGCTCTAAAACCAGAAAACCCTGTCAATGCAGTTCAAACGGCTAAAGTTGATAATGGGAACAATCAAAGTTCTTTGGTGAAACGAAAAGAGGAACCTAGGATGCTTAGTGCATACAAATACAGTAATGATGTGAAAACCAGAGGGTTTGGATGTGGATATGGAGGATACAACAGAGGGCGTTTCATGAGTAATCGAGGGAAGGGCTCGAGCCAAATCCCACATGCCCAGCACGAAGGCCAGATCCACATCAAAAGCCATCGAGGCCTCGATGCAATGAGGAATCATCGAAGGATCCTTCGAGCTAAAAGGCAAAGAATAAGTCGAGGTTGTTGACACCAGCTGCGCCATCGACACCAGCAGCGCCATCGAAGTCAAAAACGACTTCATTGAAAATATCGATGACTTCCCAAGCATCGGGTTCAACATTTCTTAAAACTTCGATGCCCTTACCAGATAAACCTTATACTCCTTTACCTAGAAAGGATTATTTTAAGTCACTAACCTGTATTTATGTGGACAATAAGCCATTTGGGTTACAGTATGGTACACGAAATGTCCCTGATAGCTTCAAATCGGAGGAGTCAAGGCTTAAAGATCTTTATGAAAACTTACAAACAACTAGTGGAGTGGACACTTCACCAGAGTTAGAATTTGGTAAACCTGAATCTGATGAGCATGCAGAGGCATCATATAGGCAGTTGATGTCTAAGGTTGCGGATTACTTGGGTTGGAGTAGACCTACCCTCCCCTTCAGGCAGGATAACTAAAAATAAAACAGGCATATAAGGATCGCTTCGCCTCCTACTCGTCCCAGTACTGGCACATTACAGAAGTAAAAAAAGAAAAAAAAGGAAAACTAATTTAATTAAGATGGCCTAGTGCTAACCATATAAGGAAATGTTCTGTGTTTAAAAGGAAGGAAAATTTTATGTGCCAAATAAAAAAAAAGAAAATAACAATGAAAATTGAACAGTAGAACATATGGTGACATTCCAAGAAGGAGACTGTGTACAGGCAAAGTGATAACCATATAAGAAAGTGTTCTACGTGTAAGAGAAAAAGGAAATTTTCCAGTTTCTATACAAGGGTGTCTGTTTTAATCATAGACCATAGAGGAGCAGGTGATCAATTTGGGGCTACAAACATGACGATGCACACAGTTCCACCACCGGCTATGTTTTTGCTTGAGGCTGGAGAACCAAACCTACCGTGGAAAAGATGGTTGAAGTCGTTTGAGCACTATGCCTCAGTGGTCTGTGAGAAAGATTGAAAGAAATCACTGCTGCTTCATTGTTTGGGACCAGCAGGACAAGAAAAGTATGAGGACTTGCCAAACTTACCGGATGAAGGGGATATGAATGAGTATGAAAAATGTATCGCCAAATTGAATAAAGAAAAGAAACTGAGTACAATCCTGGAAAGATATAAGTTTGGCAAGAGGTCGCAAGAAAGTGGAGAGAGCGTGGAACAATATATAAGTGCCTTGAGGAAACTAGCAAAGAATTGCAAATTTGGACCACAATTAGATGAGAGGCTCAGGGACCAATTCATGCTGGAGTGTAATAGTGCTAAGATTAGAGAAAGACTGTGGGCTGAAAATGATCCGGAGTTGGATGTGGTATTGCGCATAGCTAAAGAGATTGAACATATGGAAAATTGTGTGAAGACGTTAGAAGATAGGGTGAAGAGTACTGCTCTAAAACCAGAAAACCCTGTCAATGCAGTTGAAACGGCTAAAGTTGATAATGGGAACAATCAAAGTTCTTTGGTGAAACGAAAAGAGGAACCTAGGATGCTTAGTGCATACAAATACAGTAATGATGTGAAAACCAGAGGGTTTGGACGTGGATATGGAGGATACAACAGAGGGCGTTTCATGAGTAATCGACGGCCTCAAATGAGTCAGAGAGGCAGAGGAATGATCAGGACGTGCTTTAGGTGTGACAGTCCCATGCATTGGGCTAACAGCCCTGAGTGTCCAGCTATCCATATTATATGCAAAAACTGCAATGGAAAGGGTCATCTGGCCAAGTGTTGTAGGGTAGATAAAGGAAGCATGAATTGGATTGGGGGTGCAGAAGAATATGAAGAGGAAGAATGTGTTTTTGTTGTCACTCATACTGCAAATAACATGGAATTGGAGAGTCCCAAGACCATCATTATGATAAATGAGGCTCCAGTAAGAATGATGACTGATTCAGGAGCGAAATATACACTGTTGCCTGAAACAATTTGGAAAAGAATTGGTCTGAGATGGCTGAATGAACCAGACATTAATCCTAGTGCTTATGGTGGTGCGAAAATAGATATTATTGGATGGTTCGAGGCGAAATTAGCTTTCAAGGATAGAACTGCCAATGGGAAAGTTTATGTATCAAGGAAGGGAGCGACACCTCTACTCAGCTGGACACACCAGGCATGGTTGAAAGTCAGATTGGATGCCAGTGCTAAGGAGTCTATCTATGTAGATGTCTACAGAGACAATAAAGAAGGAGGTGTTCAAAGATGATATAGGCTGTGTGAAAGGGATTACACACAGGATACAGCTCAGAGAGAATTGTAAACCAGTTGCACAGAAACTAAGAAATGTGCCTTTCGCCATGAGAGAAGAAGTCAAAAGAGAACTGAAGAAACTGGAAGAACAGGGCATAATTGAAAAGATTGATGCTTCAGAATGGGTATCACTGTTGGTAGTGGTGAGGAAGAGTTCAGGAAAGGTTAGAATAGGCATTGATCTTAGAGAACAGAACAAATGCATCATCCCTGATAGACACCCACTGCCCAACATTCAAGAGTTACTATTAACTATGGGGTCAGCAAGAGTGTTTTCGACCCTAGATCTTAATTCAGCATATCACCAAATTCGATTGCACAAGGAATCAAGGCATCTGACGGCGTTTATAACCCCAGAGGGTTTATATCAGTATAGGAGAATGCCATTTGATATTATATCAGCTGCCTCTGTGTTTCAGAAAACCATGCATCGCATTTTTGATGGTGATAAAGGTATTATCTTTTTCCAAGATGACATTCTAATATTTGCCAAAGATCAATCTGAGCATGATAGCATTCAGGATGGAGCATTGAGAAAATTGCATAAGATGGGTATGACATTGAGCAAGGAGGAGTCGAAAATTTACAGGAAGCAAATTGAATATCTAGGTCATGTTATATCAGAGAAAGGAATTGCACCCAAACCGGATTATCAGGGTAATTCATATAATTTCGCACAAAAGTGGCGCATGCGGCTGGCGCACAGTGTGCGCGTGCCAATGTCTGCGCCAGCCGCGTGCGCTAAAATCGATTTCCGCGCACAGCGTATTCATGGATTTTAGCCTCCAAAACCAGCCGTGGCGCAGAGTGGCGCAGCGATACTGCAGCAGCGCCAGTTACGCCCCCAAGAACGCCCTCGCGCAAGGAAAAGCCATCAAAATTCCCAATTCAGCACAAAGGGCTGCGCTAACCCTGGACAAGTTTACAGGGCTGCCAAACAGTAAACGCCAAGCGGGGAACGTGTATTACTGGGGTGTGCGTGAAGTTTCACACGCGAAAGGGCCTGTGCGAGTGGGGCACGTGTATTACGGGGTTCGCGGGATCTTTCACACGTGAAAGGGACTGTGCGAGTGGGGTACGCATATTTCAGGGGTGCGCTGGAAGTTTCACACCCGATTGGGCTGGGTACGTGTATTTCAGGGGTGCGCGGGAAGTTTCACACGCGAATGGCCTGGGTACGTGTATTTCAGGGGTGCGCGGGAAGTTTCACACGCGATTGGCCTGTGTACGTGTATTTCAGGGGTGCGCAGGAAGTTTCACACGCGATTGGCCTGGGTACGTGTATTTCGGGGGTGCGCGGGAAGTTTCACACGCGATTGGGCCTGGGTACGAGTATTTCAGGGGTGAGCGGGAAGTTTCACACGCGATTGGGCTTGGTACGTGTATTTCAGGGGTGCGCAGGAAGTTTCACGTGCGATTGGGCTTGGTACGTGTATTTCAGGGGGACGCAGGAAGTTTCACACACGATTGGCCTGGGTACGTGTATTTTGGGGGTGCGCGGGAAGTTTCACACGCGATTGAGCTTGGTACGTGTATTTCAGGGGTACGCAGGAAGTTTCACACACGATTGGGCTGGGTATGTGTATTTCAGGGGTGCGCGGGAAGTTTCACACGCAATTGGTCTGGGTATGTGTATTTCAGGGGTGCGCGAGAAGTTTCACACGCGATTGGAGTAGGGTACGTGTATTACCGGGCTGCGCATGAAGTTTCACACGTGATTTTGCTGTCAGAGCGGGGAATGCGTATTTCGGGGGTGCGCGGGGAGTCCTACACGTGAATTGGCAGTGTGGGTCCTCCCAGGTGTCCCCTCTACCCCCTCCACGGCCCCTGCAGGCAGCCCACACCACAGGGGACTACCCCGCACCCCTGGTCATGTCCCTCAGGCAGCACATCCACCATGGGCATGCCCCCCAGCCAAGCCACATGTCACGTTGCAATATGATCACCAACTCATGTCTCCCAGCACCCCCACCCCCCAGCAGTGCAGGGGCACCTGCCAGCAGGCCCCCACACATGTCCCCCAGCACCCCCACCCCCAGCAGTCAGGGACACCTGCCAGCAGGCCCCCACACATGTCCCCCTGCACCCCCACCCCCCAGCAGTCAGGGGCACCTGCCAGCAGGCCCCCACTCATGTCCCACACATGGGCCCCTGCACCCCCACCCCCCAGCAGTCAGGGGCACCTGCCAGCAGGCCCCCACACATGTCCCCCAGCACCCCCTCCCCCAGCAGTCAGGGGCACCTGCCAGCAGGCCCCCACACAAGTCCCCCAGCACCCCCACCCCCCAGCAGTCAGGGGCACCTGCCAGCAGGCCCCCACACATGTCCCCCTGCACCCCCACCCCCCAGCAGTCAGGGGCACCTGCCAGCAGGCCCCCACACATGTCCCCCTGCACCTCCACCCCCCAGCAGTCAGGGGCACCTGCCAGCAGGCCCCCACACATGTCCCCCAGCACTCCCAGCAGTCAGGGGCACCTGCCAGCAGGCCCCCACACATGTCCCCCAGCACCCCCACCCCCCAGCAGTCAGGGGCACCTGCCAGCAGGCCGCCACACATGTCCCACTCATGTCCCCTTGCACCCCCACCCCCCAGCAGTGCAGGGCACCTGCCAGCAGGCCTCCACTCATGTCCCACTCATGTCCCCTTGCACCCCCATCCCCCAGCAGTGCAGGGCACGTGCCAGCAGGCCCCCACACATGTCCCCAGCACCCCCATTCCCCAGCAGTGTAGGGCATCTGCCAGCAGGCTCCCACTCATGTCCCCCAGCACCCCCACCCCCCAGCAGTCAGGGGCACCTGCCAGCAGGCCCCCACACATGTCCCCCAGCACCCCCACCCCCCAGCAGTCAGGGGCACCTGCCAGCAGGCCCCCACACATGTCCCACACATGTCCCCCTGCACCCACACACCCCCATCATTGACAAGCACCTGCCAGCAGGCCTTGACACATGTCCCCCAGCAAACACGTCATCACAATCCAATTCCCTGGCTCTTACGGCCACACAAATCCCACCCCACAGCACCCCAGTCCAAACACCCAACCAAGCTTTACATCCACTCCAAATTGAAATCCCTATTACATGATAGATCACAAATAAGCAGTATGCGCATGAGTACAAGTCTGTCCGACCCACATAATGGCAACACATGACTGAGAAAACCCACATTGTGACATGCATGAAACCAATGAGAGAAGACCACACATTGAAGTAAGAAACAAAAATGTAATCAAGTCAAAATGAAGGGAATGAAATAAAAACACACAATAATGCCAATAATAATGAAAATGCAGCATGTCCCAAAAAATGATAAATAAATAAAATGAGAATCCAAATTAATCCAAATGAAAATGTGTCCAAAGTCACCGTCCAACAAAGCAAATCCAAAGGGAAAGAAAAGCGTAATATCCATTGCTCCATGGTGAAGAAAAATAAAGATGAAGGAGAAAAATCCACTGTAAAACTATGTACAAATAGCAAATCCAGGGTCCATGAGCCCAACGACATAAATGAAACCTACAATGAAACCTACCTAATTACTAACTATATACAAAAATGTGGGGCATAGTCCATGCGCCCCAAATGAAATAAAAAAGAAATTAAACTTAACACTAATGAACTATATACAATGGCGGCGGGCAAGTCCAATGGCTCACTTGTTGATGTCATGGGCCAGGGAATCATCGAACTCCTGTTCAATGTCTTGGAGGCGGGCCTGTTCTCTGGCCCCGAGGTCTCGCAGGGATAACACCATGTCCACCTCCAACTCCCTGCGAATTCCCTCGAGGCACTCAGCCCGCCTCAGCGCCCTGCGCATGGAGTTCTCTGCCCTGACCATCGTGAGCCATGTATCCTCCGCCCGCCGCCGCTCCGCACCTATCTGCTGGCCCAACCGCTGCCACACGGAAGACACTCCCATTCCAGGGTCCTCCTGCCCTCCGGCCGATGCCTGCCCCTCTGATGTAGATTGCCCCGAGCCATGATGCCTCCCACGTTGAGCCTGCCGCTGCCTCGGACGCAACTGCCTCTGCCAGCACGACGGCATCCAGGCTGATGGAATCCACCGACGCCGTCTTGCACGTGCCCTGCTCGATGATGCCGGCACATCCTCCATCTGCTGGGGTCCAGTTGCTGTGGTGTCCACCCCTGCTGGACCTCCGACTCCCGACTGTGGCAGGGATGGGATCCCCACCAAGCTGGCTGCGTTGGTCCGGGCAGGTCCACAGGGGGCCCTGGTGGCATCTGGGCCAGAAGACGGCATGGAGAACGACTGGCGCATAGTCTCCACAGAGGAAGAGAGGGCCGCCAGAGTGGCCGACACATGTACAAAACCCCCGACCATGGACACTCCCAACTGGGCCACGTTGGCACGCTGCTCTTCGTGATGACGTGCATGCTCCCCCCGGGATGCACGCACGTCATCATGAATGTCACGCGTGCGCAACGCGACACCACTCAGGACCTTCTCCATACGGCCAGGGGTCCCCTCATCCGCAGGTAGAGGAGTGTCAGATAACATGGACATCCCGCCTACCTGCGGACGGGCCTGGGATGGGGCATGCCTGCTGGTGCATGGTGGTGCAGTCACAGGGTCAGGGACAGCGACATACACAGGCCCCTCCATGGTGACCTGTGCTGCCTCCTGCCCCTGACCCTGGACTGCACCACTTGCACCAGTGGTACTACCCCCACCAGGCCCCATGTGCGGCTCAGTAGCAGCCTCCTCTGTGGAAACCACCAACTTGGATGGCTCCACATCGTCTTCCGCTGTTGCAAGCCCCTGTGGGGGCTCACCCACCCCTTCCGCTGCAGCCGTAGTGGCAAACGCAGCACCAGTCCCCTCACTCCCGGACAATGGTAAATTCTGGGAGGGTGACTGGGCCTTGCGTCGCCGGCCGGTGGGGGCATCCCCGCCACTTTGCTCCACAGCACCGTCTCCGCCCTCTTCATCACTTGCTGCTGTGTAGAGGGAGGCATAGAACACAAGCATCAGGGTACTGTACAGTGGTCCCCTAGACAGGAAGCAATAGCAGATGAGTGGCACTGTCAAACATCACTTCCATCATGTCCCTCCACAACACATGGGTCAGTGCAGGCAAAACACATGCAGTAACAGGCATGGCGCATGCTATGAACATTAGCATACATGTCCAAGGGACTCTTCAAACATACAATGCTGGTTTGAAACTCACATGCATCATGGGTCATGCCCATCACATGCACACACTTCACCCTAGTTTCATCCATCTGGCCTCGGACACCCCAGACACAGTGGATACAAGGATGAGTAGGCTGCATCAGTGAATCTGAACATTGTCACAGACATGTGTTACTGCATCCAAGTCACAGACACACAAGTCAGACACACAGACATGGACACCATACATGTCCATGACAGCAGCACCCATCTCTCACACTCCATCCATGTCCAATAACAGAGGCAGGCATGCATACATGTGTGCATTCCCCATGCTGCTCCGCATGTTGCATTGTAACACATTCATCAACCATGTGGTTCACACATTACTGATCTCACATGCATGACCATGATGTCCCTGCCCACACACATATGTACATGGCCTATGTCACACATACAGGCAAGTATCAGACAACCAGCACCCTGCAACATGCCCTGTCTCACACAGCAATGCTTGGTAACTTACCGCTCTATTCCGGACGGGTCTGCCTCCGAAGGATCTGGGCGTGGAGCGCTGGGCCTATGCGTTCCAGGACCCTCATCTGGATGGTACTCATGCTGCCCCAGCCCCCCTCCACGAGGCGCCGGGCTTGTTGAGGGTCCTGGACCTCAAGTCCTCCCAGCACTTCTTGACATGTTGGTAGTTGCGGGTTGCCACCCCCTCCGCGTTGATGGCAACCACTGCGTCATCCCAGATCCTCTCCCGTCCTTCTTTGTTGGCGCGTCTTGTTCCGAAGAGGGCATCATAATGCCCCAGGACATGCTCCACCAGGACACCAACTTCGGTGGCAGTGAAGCTGGTGGCCCTCTGCCTCTCTGGCTGGGGGTTGCCAGTGGTGCCAGATGGAGATGTGCCCGACATGGCAACCCCGGAGGCAGGCGTGGGTGGGCAACTGGGTCCTGGGGCTGGGCTGTGGAGCGATGGAATCCCAGTCGGGAGTCTTCAGTTCCAGCAGGGGTGGTCACAGCAACAGCACCCCTGGCTGACGTGCAGGCAGCAAATGGCAGGGCACGTGGGCAGCAGGCAATCAGGCAGCAGCAGATGGCAGGTGGGAGCGTGCTCGGGGGCCTGGGGGGCAGTAATTCGGCCTTCTGGGCAGGAGCGTGGTCTTCCGTGTGTGAACGCGTGGCCAGCTTGATACGGAGTGATTTGGCACGTGAAAATCTTGCACGTCAGCGTGTAATTCGAGGAAAGGCCCTTAGCGCGTAAGCACGTCAGCGCACGTACGCGATTTCATTGGACCAAAGGCCCTTATCGCGTAAGCGCGTCTGTGACGTAACGCGCACGGGTGTTTCCCTCATAGCACGTGATGACAGAGCACACGTGGAAAAGCTGCACGTCCGAGTGTCAACGCGTGTAATTGGAGGAAAGGGCGCGTACACGCGTAAGTGACGTGTACGTGTGGGCCGGTTTAAAAGGTACGTGTAGGACGCCATTTCCTTGTACGTGCCTTTTGTGGAGAGCAAGTGGGTGGATTCTGTACTTCTTGTCGGTTCACACGCGATTACTTCACAGCGTTTCAAGTTCGTACTCCCTGTTACCTCTGACAGCTTTCATTTTTCTACTTTTTTTTGGCCTGTTTCCTCAAACAGTGTTCACTTCTCCTTTTGTCCTGTCTCCTCAGACAGCGTACAATTCTTCTTTTGGCGGGGGTGTTGCCAACGCGCACACGCGCGTATTTTTCACGTTCTTTTTCCAGGCATACGGTGAGTTCCGCATGTACTTAGCAACTGTGCTTGCCCCGTGTGTCGCGTACCCCTTCAGAGGTCATTGTAGGCTGCGTGTATCACGCGTACAGTTATTTTTGTGTTTCTGGGTGCCACAGCGTAGTGCGGGTTCATTTTTCCACGCACCTGGTCTACGAGGGGTTGCGTGCACGTTTATTTTTTTTTTGGGCTGCCTGTGCGTTGCGTGACCCGTCATCTCCCCCCAGGGGTTACAGACAGACTTGTTAGAGCACTAGGGTACGAATTCCATCTAGTACCCTACCCCTTTGACCCCCAATTGCCCAGGACAATAGTTTACTGCTCCTCCCATACGCACAACAACATCATTGCCATGGTTGGGAGGCGACCAAGCGGTAAGGGAGGCAAAGGTGGCCGACCGTCAAAAGGTGGACGTGGTGGGCGCGGTAGGGGACGTGGCCGGGATTTGCAGGGTGCCCCTATACCCCCATGTGTGGAGGACCAATCAGGGACACCCAAGACCCCCCCATGGTTGAGGGAAACGTGGCTGAGACCATCCCAGCTCAGCCCTTGTTGGACCAGCCCATTGTGGCACCTGACCTGGCACAGGATGACTCCCTGGCTGACTTCCAGGTCAGCAAGTCTAAGCCACGTGTGGTGGTGCAAGTTGTCACCAAGCCACGGGGATCTGGGGCAGCTTTGTCATCTGCTGCCCCAAGTATGCAGGGTGGTGAGGCTGCAGGGGCAGCTGCAGCTGCATCCACCCCAGCTCTGACTCTCCCAGCCAGGACAGTGTCGGTCCTGGTCCATCATACTGATGTTCCCCCTGCCAACATCACACTTCAGACAATGCCTGCACCAAGTCCTATAGTCATTGTGCATTTGCACACTCCAACAACCCAGTCCACTGGTGATTCTGCCCCTACTGACCAGAGCGGCATTAGCCACTCTGGCTCCGCTCCACCTTCTAAAAAGAGGAAGAAGGGTGCTCTGGCATGACAGGCTGAGACCCCAGGCACGGCTACACACTCCGGTACCTCAAGGAAGCCTTGCTTCAATGATTCGGAACTTGATGCACTTGTGAGCTATGTGTTGGCACATAGCCACGAAATGGTGGTGACTGTAGGGTCCAAGACCACACCTGGTCAACGTAACACACACTGGCAGACCATCGCCAACCACATAAGTGCCCTTGGATTTGTGAGGCGCTCAGCTGATGATTGCTACAAGCGGTGGAACGACCTGAAACGCAGAGCAAAGAACAAGCTGGCCTCAAGTCATGCCGCTACTCTGGTGACTGGCGCTGGGTCTCCACAAGAGGACAACAAACTCACTGAACATGAGTCTGTTGCTGGGACCTTCGTCACAGAGGAACAGATCCGAGGCTGGGAGAACTACCCGATTATGACACATTGGGCCTCATTACGATCCAGGCGGTAAGTTACCGCCTGGGCCGTGACTTTACCACCATGGCGTAAACTATGTTTACGCCATGGTGGTTGGCGGATTTACCGCCCCATTCTCACCTTGGCGGGGCGGTAAATCCCCATTTTCCCATTTACCCTTCCCCATTCCCATTTTGCCCCATAGGGCATAATGGGAGTGGGGAAGGCGTTAATTACGCCACCGTAAATTACGGTGGTGTAATTAACTCCATGGTCCCTTAGCGCCATGGATTTTAACACCTGCTAAAAGCAGGTGTTAAAACCTCCATGGCGCTAAGGGACCTCGTACTCAGGCGGTAAGGGTCGGCGCTGTTTACGCCGCCGTAAAACCCTTACCGCCTGAGTTGTAATGAGGCCCATTGTCCGGTGAGTGCCCATGCGTGTGTGTGTGTAATGCATGTGTATGTTGTTTGGGTGACGGGTTCTGATTGAGTGGCAGGTGAGGGTGTGTGTGACTGAGTAGTATGGGTCACCCATGTGCTTCATCCAAAACATTCTGCGGCCTTGAATTTGGGTGTGACACTATCCCTTCTGCCCACAGTAGTAATTTAGCGCAACATTACGGCAGTTGCCCTTGAGGTGGCATCATGCAACAACATTGTTTGTATTTTTCAGTGTTCTTTCAGGCTGATGGTTTCAATTCTCCCACTTTTGCAACACATTCCTCAGCCCTATTGTGACATATGTGACATGCTTCTGTCATTGAAGAACCCCACAATGGCCCACATGTGTCACCTTGGTAGTTGAATGATTTGACCATTCAGGCTGAATGAGTATTGTCCTGATCACATGATGTTTTTGGGCCTGTTTGAATGTGGAACATGCTAGTTGTTTCCTGTCATGTTGAAGTGCACAACCATTGATGTGTACATGGCCCTGCAATCACTGTATTTTTGTACACTGGATGTGTTGCAGTGTGTGGCACATGGTGTATCTTTTCACACTATGTGGCATTTTTCATCTCTTCATGTCCATCTCACATGGATGGGTGACAGTACTCATTCACTGACATATGGATGTACTTGTGGAATGTACCATGGCTATGGTATATGCCATCTGTGTGCTGGCATGTGTCATTTATGTGTATAGGACATGCCACTCACAGGCCAATGTGTGATGGCAGTGCTACCCAGCATGCAGCAAATGTGTTGCTCTTCCATCTTGGTGTCATCAGTGTCTGACTTTTGTCTCCCCTTCCAACTCTGTGACAGTGCATGCATGGGAGGGTTATAGTCATGAGGGACATGTGTAAATCATGTACTGGTTCTGTAGCTTGTCAGGCCTATTTCTGTGCTATGGTGCTAATGCCTGTTTCCATTTTTTGTCTTTCATGTTTTTGCAGGGGATGACGCACTTGATGCTGTTGAGGTTGAGGAGATGGTGCAGACCCAGGAGGAACCTGAGGCACAACCAGTGGGGGACGTGGTGTGGTGGTGGGTGAGAACCCACTCTTGCTGCAGACGATTCTGTCCAGGGGTGTCTCTGGGTGCACCTCCCCAGACCTCTATTCATGTGTTGATTCGGATGATGAGACCTATGTGGCGTCGCAGGTAAGTGTTTCTGGAAGGGGTTCTGTTCTGTCCAACCCACCTCCACCAGGGGTAGAACCCTCTATGGGGATGTCAGTATTGGTTAGTCAGCCTTTGGCGGTTACGGGTGCAGGGTCACACTCCAAAACATCTGATCCTGTTCCTGGGCCAGCAGATCAGAGGGGGAATGCAGTCCTGCAGCCTCAGGCAGTGCCGGCACAGCAAGGCGTAGATCGCCTTGCCCCAAACAGGTGTGGTGCCCACCGACGTGGTGGCCGTACGCCACCAGGCAATACCGCATGGGAACAATCCATGTACGGTATGGCAACCCAACAGGCAGCATCAGTTGAGATGATGGCGCAAGCAATGGAGAGGGTGGCCACTTCCATTGTCTGTTACTCACCGATAGGTGAATGCCCGAAACCGAGTTCTGTATACTGAAGTGGGAAATTGATTGTAGAGCTCGGGTTGGAGCCTCCTACCCGAGCCTCCTCTCTGTGAGGGAAGAAACTCTTTTCAATGATATGGCCCTCCACTGGTTAAACAGTAAGGAGGGTCCTGATCACTTAAAAGAGCGGGGAGAACACACCGCCAAGTAACCGGCTGCAAAGAAAGATAGAAATCATGAGCCACAGATAATGAGTGTGAACATATGTCCCCAAAGAAACACAAAGTATACCTGTTGTTCCCCCCACAGAATGGCTACAGGTGACACCGACTGTCCTCCTGTCAGTAATTAAACAGAACAAGAAAGGTAAGTTGTCACTACTACTTGGGAACCAGATTGCAATATAAATAATTTGTTGTATCTTACCACGAGGAGTACTGGGTTCTTTGTAAAGGAAACAACGGCAAGTATAAAATAAAAAAAGGAAGGTTAGTAAGGTTTCTACTCCCGGACGCCACGAGGAGCGCTCTAGTTCCGGGATGGTGCAATCTCAGCATAGCGCTCTATGCACAAAGGAGAAACGAAGGAGTTACAGTACTTGGATTAGATGGAGGTAGCGGTGAATCCAGTAGTAAGAAACCCGTGAAACACGGGGGAGAGTGGATAAGTCAACACAGGAGATGCAGTCTTATTGAAGTGGTGAAAATGACAAGACTCACCGATTCAGCAGCAAGTAGCTGCGCTGCGGAAGGGACGAAGGCAGCGCTGTATTGGTCCTCGCACAGGTAAGGGTCCTGATACACGGGCGGACGGTTTCTGATCAAAACGAAGGCAAGAGCAGTCCGAATGAGGTGCCAGGAGTCCTGATACATGGGCGAGCAAGGATTCAAGCAAAACGAAGGCAAGAGCAGTCCAAATGACAAGCCAAGAGTCCTGATACACGAGAGAGCAGAGTTCAACAAAACGAAGGCAGGAGCAGTCCGAATGACAAGCCAAGAGTCCTGATACACGGGAGAGCAGAGTTCCAAACATCAACAGGAAGTCCGGATAACAGGAAATAGAAACCCAAACAAAGACGAAACTTCAGGTAGTAACTCCAACTAGAAGCAGCGAAGAAAGGCTCATAGCTGCTTATATGGAAAACGTAATTGAGGAGCGTAAGGCACGCTTGGAGAAGGTCATGTGACAACCAGCCAGGCAGCATGGGAATAGTAGTCCTTCTACAACTTATGCTGCCTGAGTCTCCCCTGTAGTTTCCATCGGGCTAAAAACGGTGCTACAAAGCGCCATACACCACCAGGCAAGGTGACGGTGTTACGCCGTGCAGCAAGGTATTTTTGCACATATCATGTGCGCGGCATGGAGGAGTCCTGCAAGCGCCCGCGAGTGCTGCGAAGTGTGACATTGTCCCCCCTGAAAGGCAGATGGAGCAACTACAGCAGGCAAAAGACTCCATTTGCCAATCACACAGGGAGGACATGTTGGCGTCCAACAGGGACAGACGGGCGGCACTGGAGACTCTACGCCAATCGATATCAATAGTCCCAGGGCCACAGGGAAGCCCTGAGTGTAGAACTCCATCACCTCAGGGAGACTCTTGTTGACCTTGAGACTTTCACTAACTTGAGGACAGAACAGCAGCTGGAGCGGCTCACACGTTCGCTCTCAGCTGAGATGCAGGCAACTCGGGAGGAGATCCGGGCATCACGTCAGGTACTGCATGGGGATCTCTGCACTATAATCCTCCAGAACGAGACCTTCCACACCCGCATGCTTGCTGCCATGGAGGACCATACCAGGGCTTTGCGTGGGCTGCCTCCCATAGCACCACCACCTCCTCTGGCAGCAGCAGAGGGTAATGAGAGCGACAGCAGCAGTTCTCCCACATTGGCATAGCCGTGCAGGCCATGAGCCCATGGAGGTGTTCTTTTTTTTTCCAACATCCACACAGGCGGCTGATGGTGCGCACCCTGTCCTCGAACCTCCTGGGTGGCCTCCCTCCCCACCCAAGCCCCCACATGGACATTTTTTATTTTTTATTTTTGATTATTTTTTGACAGTGTGTTGCCTTGTGTGGCTCCTGTGGGCATCCACTGTATTCCGGCTGGGCACATGCAGACTTGTCCTGAGTTTGGGTTCGATGCTTGGGTTCATGAGATACACACCCCTCCTGCTTCCCGTTTCCATGGGCTTGCAAAGGGTGTGACCAAGTGACAGTGATGTACACAGTGATGTTGGGCTCCCATGAGCTGTGTGGGCAGTCTGTAGTCAATACTGTGTAGACATTCCTTGTGTATATTGTTGTTGTATTGTACACTGCATGTTGGAATTATGTATGCTTCTGCTTCCATATCTCCCTCTGAATTTGCAGGTTCATTCCTCATGTCTTCACAAGGCCGTCTACTTTGGAGATGGAGTTCATGTTGTATGCAGTACACAGACAAGTTTTGAAGCCTGGAAGACTACAGTTGGAAGGGGACGATGTGGTGGCATATTCAGGTTGTAAGCCTACGACTACTTTAACTTAGTACTGTCATGTTTTAGTTATGTTTGAGCTTGTGTAGCTGCATTGTATTGTTGGTAGTATTTGGTCATGTGTGTTGTTAGTTCAACATTACTGGGAGCATATTGTGTGTGGCCAGTTTCCATTAGGGACACTGTACTTTGTGACACTTGTGTCAGGTTTTCGGGATTGCTTTGTTTGCTCTCACATAGCATGACATGCCATGGTGTGTTGGGTGGCGGTGCTGGGGAGGGGTTGGGTGACATGGCATGTTCTCATGTTGTATTTTGCAAGGGGGTAATGCATTTGGCAGCATATGTGTCTTTTGATTACACAGCATTGGTGGTGTTTCTGTAGGTAGGGATGCACACATTGTGACACTTCCAGGTGACCAATCTCAGGCTGGTATGGTTGTGACAGTTGACTGTCCCTTATGTCATCATCATTGATTGTCAGCTGGTATGTGGCAGGGCTGTGTGCACTCCACAGGGGTGTGATTCTAAGTGAAGTAATTAGCCATCAGCTGCGTTCGGGCTGCCTCACCCCGTGCCCTTTCCCCTCCCATGCGCAGCGGGCGTGTATGTGGTTGGGGATGTGGGGGCACCACCATGTCCACCGGCAGGCCCCGGCGTGTTGCAACGTTGTGCAGGACACATGCTGCCACTACGATCCTGCACACTACTGGGGGAGCGTATAACAGCTGCCCGCCAGAACGGTCAAGGGAGCGAAAGCGTGACTTGAGCACTCCGAATGTGCGCTCCACTATGCCCTGGGTTGCAATATGGGCTGTGTTGTATTTTACCTCGGGTGGCGTGGTGGGGTTCCGAATTGGCGTCATCATGTGGGTGCTCAGATTGTAGGCACTGTCCCCTGGGGAGGTGGTGATGGGTATCATTAGTAGGGTTGTGACATTACTCAGTATCTGGCATGCATGCATGTGCTGTGGCATTTACACTCAACAAGCAGCCATGTATCGCCATGCCGCTCAGCTTCTAGGTCCCGGTTTAGGGTTGACATTCTGTAAATGAAACTGTCATGGGTGGACCCTGGATAGTTGGCATATACTGAGGTGATGATTCCCTTGGCATCACATACTACCTGCACGTTGATGCAATGCCAGTGCTTGTGGTTTCTGTAGATGTGCTCTGATGCCCTGGGGGGACGCAGAGCCACATGGGTGCAATCAATGGCACCTAGGACTTTGGGGAATTGTGCCACCCCGTAGAAATCCTGGACGGCAGCCTGCCTTTCTGCAGGTGTTCTGGGCAGTTATATGTGCCTGCGGACTGATGGGCGTGCAGTCATGAAGGCCAAGACCTGGTGTAGGCAGCGTGACTGCGTGGCCTGTGACACTCCCCACCCCACTATGGCACTTGTCCGCTGAAATGATCCGGTCGCCAAAAAGTGCAGTACATTGAGGACCTTCTCCAGGGGGCTGAGTGCTTGGGAGCAGAGGGTGGGTGATGTGAGGTCATCCTCCCACTCTCTGACCAGGTCAAGTATTATGTGAGGTGGAAACCTATACCTCCCATACACCTGCTCATCAGGCATGCCAAAACGTCTGGTTCTGGGTGTGAAAATTCTGGGCCTGACTATCCTCCTCCTCCTCCTCCTGCGGTATCCCACGACCACTGCTGCTAGGAACAGTATGTTCATCCTGGCGTCTGAGCTTGCTTGTTGTTTGCGCGCACTTTTATGCTGCGCGGGTCCACGTACGCCTGCTTCCTGCTGGCGTACGTGTTTCTGGATTAGCGCGTCTTTTTTGGCGCGTGCATGTGGGCTTTCCACGCATTTGCCTCCTGTACTTTCCCGCCCACCCCAGTAATACACGTACCCCGCTTGCCCAGGCCCAATCGCGTGTAAAACTTCCAGCGAGCCCCTGAAGTACATGTACCCCGCTCTCCTAGGCACAATCGCGTGTAAAACTTCCCGCGAGCCCCTGAAGTACACGTACCACGCTCGCCCAGGCATAATCGCGTGTGAAACTTCCCACGCACCCCGGAAATACACGCTATTTTTGACACAGCGGGTGTCCGTGTTTGTCGCGTACCCCTTTGCATATCATTTGTCTTAGAGGGCCACAGTATGGGACATTCATCAGAGCTGTATTCACAGGCTTTTTTGTTAGCGCACATTTTTTTAATGGGCAGGGACGCTACCGCCTGCCTTCGTGTGGCGGACATGTGTTGATGTACATAGTTGACTTTTGGTTTGTGTCATGAGATCGCGATTTCACTGCTGGGGCGTGGGGGTGCAAGGGACATGAGTGGGGACCTGCTGGCAGGTGCCCCTCAATGCTCGGGGGTGGGGGTGCAAGGGGACATGTGTGGGGGCCTGCTGGCAGGTGCCCCGTACTGCTGGGGGGTAGGGGTGCAAGGGGACATGAGTGGGACATGAGTGGGGGCCGGCTGGCAGGTGCCTCTCTGTGCTAGGGGGTGGGGGTGCAAGGGGACATGAGTGGGGGCCTGCTGGCAGGTGCCCTGCACTGCTGGGTGGTGGGGGTGCAAGGGGACATGAGTGGGACATGAGTGGGGGCCTGCTGGCAGGTGCCCCTCAGTGCTGGGGGGTGGGGGTGCAAGGGGACATGAGTGGGGGGCGGCTGGAAGGTGCCCTGCACTGCTGGGGGTGGGGGTGCAAGGGGACATGAGTGGGACATGAGTGGGGGCCTGCTGGCAGGTGCCCTGCACTGCTGGGGGGTGGGGGTGCAAGGGGACATGAGTGGGACATGAGTGGGGGCCGGCTGGCAGGTGCCCGTCAGTGCTGGGGGGTGGGGGTGCAAGGGGACATGAGTGGGGGCCTGCTGGCAGGTGCCCTGCACTGCTGGGGGTTGGGGGTGCAAGGAGACATGAGTGGGACATGAGTGGGGGCCTGCTGGCAGGTGCCCTGCACTGCTGGGTGTGCAAGGGGACATGAGTGGGGGCCTGCTGGCAGGTGCCCTGCACTGCTGGGGGGTGGGGGTGCAAGGGGACATGAGTGGGACAAGAGTGGGGGCCTGCTGGCAGGTGCCCCTCAGTGGAGGGGGGTGGGGGTGCAAGGGGACATGAGTGGGGGGCTGCTGGGCGGTGCCCTGCACTGCTGGGGGGTGGGGGTGCAAGGGGACATGAGTGGGACATGAGTGGGGGCCTGCTGGCAGGTGCCCTGCACTGCTGGGGGGTGGGGGTGCAAGGGGACATGAGTGGGACACGAGTGGGGGCCTGCTGGCAGGTGCCCTGCACTGCTGGGGGGTGGGGGTGCAAGGGGACAAGAGTGGGGGCCTGCTGGAAGGTGCCCTGCACTGCTGGGGGGTGGGGGTGCAAGGGGACATGAGTGGGGGCCTGCTGGCAGGTGCCCTGCACTGCTGGGGCGTGGGGGTGCAAGGGGACATGAGTGGGGGCCTGCTGGCAGGTGCCCTGCACTGCTGGGGGGTGGGGTTGCAAGGGGACATGAGTGTCACGGCTCGGGGAGCCTGGAAGCTCTGGAATAGGTGGAAGCGGCGTACGGGTGTTCCGATCACGCTTCCTCTACCCAGTGCAGCGGTCTAGTCTTTTCTGCAACGTATCCCGACACAGGATATAGCCCGCCCCTTCCTGTGTTCGGGTGCGTTGCAACGCTCCAGTTTTGGCTGCTGCTTGTTTTCTCCGTGCTAGTGTCCCTGCTACCGTATTGTTTGTTACAGTTACCTTCCGGAGCTCGCTCCGATTCTGGTTTCCTCCCTCTCCCCCTTTCCTCGCTCCCGTTCTCCATTCCCTTCCCGTCCTACCACCTTTACTACGTCCTCCTATTGCTTCTTTCCCGTGTTCCTTACCTCCCCTTCCGCCCGCCTTTGTTTACTATTATTGCCTTTTCCGCCTTGTCTACCCTTCCACCTTTCTTACTTACCTTCCTCCACTCGCCCTCTCTTGTTATCGGCTCCTTCTGTGTACAGCCCCCAGGAATACACTACGGGTTTGCCTTGCCTAGCCCGCTTACCTTGTTGCTGACACTTTGGACTTCCGAATTCCTACCGGTCTCAGCGTTTCCTCCTTGGAGACCTGTTTGTCAAATTTTGGAAAGGAGTGTGCCTTCTCCAGCAGTTTACTCAGCCCTGCAAGTGTCAAGTGCTTCCTACTACCGACGCATCTTCTACAGACCTCTGGGGTTTTTTCAGCCTCTGGCTTTTTCCCCTCACTCCGCGGCCGCGGAGGGTCACCACCGATCACCCTTGGGGTGTCACGGTGGCGGCCTCCTTCGGCCGTTCTCATCTACAAAAAAAAGGGAAGGCCAAGCCTAAGGAGAACCGGACCCTGAATCTACGCCGGGGAATACGAGGTGAGGAGGAAAGGGAAGTAAGGGAGGCCGAGATCCTACAGGATCAAGAGGAGATTCACGATATCCTTGACAGTTTGCAACGCCCCGATACCGCCATGGCCTCTCCTCAACAGATCCAAGAACTGATAGCAGCAGTTCAAAACCTCAACCTAGAGGTGCAAAATCTAAAAGGGGCCAATGCTACTCTACAACAACGGATCGCAGAACGGGATCTTCCGTCCACCGACCTGCCTCCCTTACCTCTTGTGTCGGGAAAGTTTGATGGAACCCCCAAGAAACTCCAGGAATTTTTGGATGCATGTCATCTGCATTTTACATTCCGTACACATACTTTCGCCTCTGGCCATGCTAAGGTGGGGTTCATGATTACCCATATGTGCAGTAACGCCTTGGCCTGGGCCACTCCTCTAGTGAACAGATCTGATCCCGTCCTCCTAGATTACGAGGCCTTCAAGACTTTGATGAAACAGACGTTTCTACGTACCGAGAGTACCTACTTGGCATCCGAAGATCTGCTAGACATCAGACAAGGAAACAATGATGTTATGTCATATATCACCTCCTTTAGGCAAATCGCTGCAGAAGCAGGATGGCAAGAACAAGCACAGTATGCCATCTTTAGAAGGGGACTGCGTGAGGAGTTGAAGGATGAACTAGCCAGGATAGAACGTCCCCTTACCTTTGCTGACCTGATCTCGGCTACTCTCCGGATAGATTTCCGACTGGCAGAACGTCGAGCAGAACGCCGCAAGACTAAGAGCAGTACATCAATACCCCCTGGCCCTTCTCTTTCCTTCCCCCCTACCGCCACTCGTCTCACAAGAGAAGAGCCTATGCAGATCGGAAGCACACGTTCCCCTCTCACCGCAGAGGAACGTAGAAGAAGACGAGAAGGGAACCTGTGCATGTATTGCGGATCGCCGCTTCACCTACTCAGAGATTGCCCCGACGTTCCACCCAGGCGTTCGGGAAACGAACACCCTCGGTAAAGCTGGGGACGCACTACCGAGGGAGCGAAGCTAGTCCCTTTGTCACCCTTTCTGTTACTTCTCCAGAGTGCACCGAAGACCACCGTCTTATGGTTATGGCGGTCACCTTGATCATCAACAAGACTACCATTCAGACACAAGCCCTGTTGGACTGCGGAGCCGCAGGCAACTTCATGGACATTCTCTGGGCCGAAAGGCAAGGCATTTCCCGTATTGCCAAGGCCGAAGATCAAAAGGTAGAAGGTGTTGACGGAAGGCCTTTGAGCTCTGGTCTCATTACGCACACTACCGAAGCCCTTGTCTTACACATCATGCAACACTCTGAACGTTTGTCTTTCGACTTGATCAGGGCTGCGCACTTCCCATTAATCCTCGGGATTGGGTGGTTAAGAAGACACAATCCTACCATTCTCTGGTCCGAGAACGTTCTGAGTTTCCAATCCTCCTTTTGCAAGACCAATTGTCTACCCCAAACAGAATTCTCTACAGTACACACCTTTTGTGGTGAAGATCCCAAAACAATCCATTGTTTGCCTGCTTATCTCGCTGAGTACACCGATGTAGTTACCGAGAAGATCCCCCTGGATCTTCCTCCGCATAGGCCAGAAGACTGTGCCATTGACCTTCATCCAGGGTCCTTGGTTCCGTTCGGTCGCCTGTACCCGCTAACCCTCCAGGAAAGACATCATTTGAAGGAATACCTGGACAAGAACTTAGCCAACGAACTCATTAGACCTTCTAAATCCCCTGCCGGTGCATCATTGTTTTTCATCCCCAAGAAGGACACCAAAGAACTACGTCCTTGTATTGACTACAGGGGTCTTAACAAGGTCACCATCAAAGATCGCTATCCTATGCCCCTCATTTCCGAGATCATTCAGGCCGTACATTCTGCCACCGTCTTTACTAAACTGGACCTGCGCAATGCGTATCACTTGCTCAGGGTACAAGCAGGAGACGAGTGGAAAACGGCTTTTCGGACACCTTTTGGGTTGTACGAGTACCAGGTGATGCCGTTTGGGTTAGTCAACGCTCCATCTATCTTCCAGCGCTTTATGGATAGACTTTTCTCGGATCTCCTAGGCAACTCGGTCATCGTCTATCTCGATGATATATTGGTTTACTCTCGCACCCAAGAAGAACACTGTCTACACGTAGTGGAAGTTTTTCACAGACTACAGGACAATCAACTCTCAGTTAAGCTGGAGAAATGTGTTTTCTCAGCATCAACTATACCCTATTTGGGTTACATTCTTTCTTCGGCAGGGATAGCCGTTGATCCTCGCAAAGTCAGTTCTATTTTGGAGTGGCCATCTCCTGCTTCTGTGAAGGACATTCAGAGATTCTTAGGACTCTCGAACTTTTATCGGAAGTTCGTTCCGAACTTCTCCCAATTGGTGCTTCCGATGACCTCTCTCCTCAAAAAGACCTCTTCGCCATTCCGGTGGACTACCGAAGCAGAAAAGAACTTCCAGCTGCTAAAACGATCCTTCTGTGTGACTCCTATATTACGTCAACCCAATCAAAACCTTCCCTTTGTGGTGGAAATTGATGCCTCTTCAGCCGCTGTAGGAGCCGTCCTACTTCAGGAGTACCAAGGAAAGGAACACCCGGTATCATACTATTCCAAGACTTTGAATCCCAGTCAACGTAACTACTCTGTTATTGAGAAAGAACTGCTGGCAATGAAACTGGCCTGTGTAGAGTGGCGTCATCTACTCCAAGGGGGAATGCATCCGTTCACACTCCGAACGGACCATAAGAATCTCCAGGTGTTACGCCAGTTTGAATGCTACAACACCAGACAAGCAAGATGGGCGCACTTCTTCGCGCAGTTTGACTTTAACATCACATACATTCCGGGCAACCAGAATGTAGTAGCCGATGCCCTATCACGACGGAGTGATTATTTTATGGAACTGGAGACCAAGCCTGAGCTAATGTTTCCTGAGTCCCGTACCATAGGAACGTTGTCCGCGTTCCTACAACAAGTCAAGGAAGACTCTACCGGAAGGTTTGAGGCCGAGACCGGTCTAAAGAAGAAAATGGATTATGTTATCCAAGACGGTCTATACATTGTGGACAAGAGATTGTATCTACCAACCCCTTCTCTCCGGGAAAAGGCTCTATCCTGGTGCCACGACGCCAAGGTGGCAGGTCATCGTGGCATCTATAACACTCAGGAACTCCTATTACGCTATTTCTTCTGGCCTCGAATAAGGGAAGAAGCCAGGTTATACGTCCAGTCATGTATTACCTGCCTCCGCAATAAAGCCTCCACTCAAAGACCTTTAGGTCTGCTTGAACCGGATTCTATCCCTACCGGTCCATGGACCACTGTCTCTACCGATTTCATCGTAGAGTTACCTGAATCCAGTGGTTGTACCTGTATCATGGTTGTCGTTGACTCATTCACCAAAATGGCCCATTTTTCCCCCTTACCAGGCATACCAACCGCGTCAAGTATGGCCGAGGTGTTCCTAAGAGACATCTTCAAACTGCACGGGATTCCTACTAAGATCATCTCTGATCGTGGCAGCCAGTATACTTCCCGATTTTGGTCCTCTCTCTGCGAAAGACTAGGCATCGAGAGGGCTTTAACATCCGGGTACCATCCCCAATCGAACGGCCAGACTGAACGTCTAAATGGTACACTTGAGCAATACCTAAGGTGTTTCGTCAATCAACGCCAAGATAACTGGGTTCAACTGTTGCCGACGGCCGAATTCTCGTACAACAACTCTTGTCATTCAGCCCTCGGTATGAGTCCCTTTTACTGCACCTACGGTTACCATCCCCGGGCCTTATATCCTTTGACCGGCATTGAATCCACAGTCCCTTCTGTAGAATCTATTGCGGAAAGCCTCCAAGAAGCTCATCGTAAGGCCAAACTAGGGCTCCAAGAAGCTCAAAACAGACACCGTTACCAGGCGAACAAACATCGGAGATCAGTTCCTGAATGGAACGTGGATTCCAAGGTCCTGCTATCGACCAAGTATTTACCAAGGTGGGTGCGCCCTTCCAAGTTGTCTCCCAGATACATAGGGCCCTATAAGATAACCCAGAAAATTAATCCAGTGGCCTTCCGCTTGCAATTACCCTCTCAATTACAACGTATACATCCCGTTTTTCACTCTTCTCAGCTTAAAGACTTTCATGAGGACAAATGGTCTCGTAGGAAGACTGCCGCTCCTGTGCCAAAAGGTCCAAAGACCGACATCTTCGAAGTCTCTCAGATATGCGATTCACGTTACCATAAGGGTCGTCTAGAGTATCTGGTCCACTGGAAAGGATACCCACGATCAGAAGACTCCTGGGAACCTAAAGGACATCTGGACTCGCCCCTCTTGCTACGCAAATACCATCGTAGTCACCCTGGCAAGCCAGGAGGGGTGGACCTTAGGAGGGGGCATACTGTCACGGCTCGGGGAGCCTGGAAGCTCTGGAATAGGTGGAAGCGGCGTACGGGTGTTCCGATCACGCTTCCTCTACCCAGTGCAGCGGTCTAGTCTTTTCTGCAACGTATCCCGACACAGGATATAGCCCGCCCCTTCCTGTGTTCGGGTGCGTTGCAACGCTCCAGTTTTGGCTGCTGCTTGTTTTCTCCGTGCTAGTGTCCCTGCTACCGTATTGTTTGTTACAGTTACCTTCCGGAGCTCGCTCCGATTCTGGTTTCCTCCCTCTCCCCCTTTCCTCGCTCCCGTTCTCCATTCCCTTCCCGTCCTACCACCTTTACTACGTCCTCCTATTGCTTCTTTCCCGTGTTCCTTACCTCCCCTTCCGCCCGCCTTTGTTTACTATTATTGCCTTTTCCGCCTTGTCTACCCTTCCACCTTTCTTACTTACCTTCCTCCACTCGCCCTCTCTTGTTATCGGCTCCTTCTGTGTACAGCCCCCAGGAATACACTACGGGTTTGCCTTGCCTAGCCCGCTTACCTTGTTGCTGACACTTTGGACTTCCGAATTCCTACCGGTCTCAGCGTTTCCTCCTTGGAGACCTGTTTGTCAAATTTTGGAAAGGAGTGTGCCTTCTCCAGCAGTTTACTCAGCCCTGCAAGTGTCAAGTGCTTCCTACTACCGACGCATCTTCTACAGACCTCTGGGGTTTTTTCAGCCTCTGGCTTTTTCCCCTCACTCCGCGGCCGCGGAGGGTCACCACCGATCACCCTTGGGGTGTCACGGTGGCGGCCTCCTTCGGCCGTTCTCATCTACAAAAAAAAGGGAAGGCCAAGCCTAAGGAGAACCGGACCCTGAATCTACGCCGGGGAATACGAGGTGAGGAGGAAAGGGAAGTAAGGGAGGCCGAGATCCTACAGGATCAAGAGGAGATTCACGATATCCTTGACAATGAGTGGGGGCCTGCTGGCAGGTGCCCCTCAGTGCTGGGGGGTGGGTGTGCAAGGGGACATGAGTGGGGGTCTGCTGGCAGGTGCCCTGCACTGCTGGGGGGTGGGGGTGCAAGGGGACATGAGTGGGACATGAGTGGGGGCCTGCTGGCAGGTGCCCCTCAGTGGAGGGGGGTGGGGGTGCAAGGGGACATGAGTGGGGGGCTGCTGGCAGGTGCCCTGCACTGCTGGGGGGTGGGGGTGCAAGGGGACATGAGTGGGGGCCTGCTGGCAGGTGCCCTGCACTGCTGGGGGGTGGGGGTGCAAGGGGACATGAGTGGGACATGAGTGGGGGCCTGCTGGCAGGTGCCCTGCACTGCTGGGGGGTGGGGCTGCAAGGGGACAAGAGTGGGGGCCTGCTGGAAGGTGCCCTGCACTGCTGGGGGTGGGGGTGCAAGGGGACATGAGTGGGGGCCTGCTGGCAGGTGCCCTGCACTGCTGGGGGGTGGGGGTGCAATGGGACATGAGTGGGGGCCTGCTGGCAGGTGCCCTGCACTGCTGGGGGTTGGTGGTGCAAGGGGACATGAGTGGGGGCCTGCTGGCAGGTGCCCTGCACTGCTGGGGGGTGGGGGTGCAAGGGGACATGAGTGGGACATGAGTGGGGGCCTGCTGGCAGGTGCCCTGCACTGCTGGGGGGTGGGGGTGCAAGGGGACATGAGTGGGGGCCTGCTGGCAGGTGCCCTGCACTGCTGGGGGTGCAAGGGGACATGAGTGGGGGCCTGCTGGCAGGTGCCCCTCAGTGCTGGGGGGTGGGGGTGCAAGGGGACATGAGTGGGGGCCTGCTGGCAGGTGTCCTGCACTGCTGGGGGGTTGGGGTGCAAGGGGACATGAGTGGGACATGAGTGGGGGCCTGCTGGCAGGTGCCCCTCAGTGCTGGGGGGTAGGGGTGCAAGGGGACATGAGTGGGGGCCTGCTGGAAGGTGCCCTGCACTGCTGGGGGTATGGGGTGCAAGGGGACATGAGTGGGACATGAGTGGGGGCCTGCTGACAGGTGCCCTGCTCTGCTGGGGGCTGAGGGTGCAAGGGGACATGAGTGGGGGCCTGCTGGAAGGTGCCCTGCACTGCTGGGGTGTGGGGGTGCAAGGGGACATGAGTGGGGGCCTGCTGGCAGGTGCCCTGCACTGCTGGGGGGTGGGGGTGCAAGGGGACATGAGTGGGACACGAGTGGGGGCCTGCTGGCAGGTGCCCTGCGCTGCTGGGGGGTGGGGGTGCAAGGGGACATGAGTGGGGGCCTGCTGGAAGGTGCCCTGCACTGCTGGGGGGTGGGGGTGCAAGGGGACATGAGTGGGGGCCTGCTGGCAGGTGCCCTGCACTGCTGGGGGGTGGGGGTGAAAGGGGACATGAGTGGGACATGACTGGGGGCCTGCTGGCAGGTGCCCTGCACTGCTGGGGGGTGGGGTTGCAAGGGGACATGAGTGGGGGCCTGCTGGCAGGTGCCCCTCAGTGCTGGGGGGTGGGTGTGCAAGGGGACATGAGTGGGGGCCTGCTGGCAGGTGCCCTGCACTTCTGGGGGGTGGGGGTGCAAGGGGACATGAGTGGGACATGAGTGGGGGCCTGCTGGCAGGTGCCCCTCAGTGCTGGGGGGTGGGGCTGCAAGGGGACATGAGTGGGGGCCTGCTGGCAGGTGCCCTGCACTGCTGGGGGGTGGGGGTGCAAGGGGACATGAGTGGGACATGAGTGGGGGCCTGCTGGCAGGTGCCCTGCACTGCTGGGGGGTGGGGCTGCAAGGGGACAAGAGTGGGGGCCTGCTGGCAGGTGCCCTGCACTGCTGGGGGTTGGTGGTGCAAGGGGACATGAGTGGGGGCCTGCTGGCAGGTGCCCTGCACTGCTGGGGGGTGGGGGTGCAATGGGACATGAGTGGGGGCCTGCTGGCAGGTGCCCTGCACTGCTGGGGGTTGGTGGTGCAAGGGGACATGAGTGGGGGCCTGCTGGCAGGTGCCCTGCACTGCTGGGGGGTGGGGGTGCAAGGGGACATGAGTGGGACATGAGTGGGGGCCTGCTGGCAGGTGCCCTGCACTGCTGGGGGGTGGGGGTGCAAGGGGACATGAGTGGGGGCCTGCTGGCAGGTGCCCTTCACTGCTGGGGGGTGGGGGTGCAAGGGGACATGGTTGGGGGCCTGCTGGAAAGTGCCCCTCAGTGCTGGGGGGTGGGGGTGCAAGGGGACATGCGTGGGTCATGAGTGGGGGCTTGCTGGCAGGTGTCCCTCAGTGCTGGGGGGTGGGGGTGCAAGAGGACATGAGTAGGGGCCTGCTGGCAGGTGCCCTGCACTGCTGGGGGTGCAAGGGGACATGAGTGGGGGCCTGCTGGCAGGTGCCCCTCAGTGCTGGGGGGTGGGGGTACAAGGGGACATGAGTGGGGGCCTGCTGGCAGGTGTCCTGCACTGCTGGGGGGTTGGGGTGCAAGGGGACATGAGTGGGACATGAGTGGGGGCCTGCTGGCAGGTGCCCCTCAGTGCTGGGGGGTGGGGGTGCAAGGGGACATGAGTGGGGGCCTGCTGGAAGGTGCCCTGCACTGCTGGGGGGTTGGGGTGCAAGGGGACATGAGTGGGACATGAGTGGGGGCCTGCTGACAGGTGCCCTGCTCTGCTGGGGGCTGAGCGTGCAAGGGGACATGAGTGGGGGCCTGCTGGAAGGTGCCCTGCACTGCTGGGGTGTGGGGGTGCAAGGGGACATGAGTGGGGGCCTGCTGGCAGGTGCCCTGCACTGCTGGGGGGTGGGGGTGCAAGGGGACATGAGTGGGACACGAGTGGGGGCCTGCTGGCAGGTGCCCTGCGCTGCTCGGGGGTGGGGGTGCAAGGGGACATGAGTGGGGGCCTGCTGGAAGGTGCCCTGCACTGCTGGGGGGTGGGGGTGCAAGGGGACATGAGTGGGGGCCTGCTGGCAGGTGCCCTGCACTGCTGGGGGGTGGGGGGAAAGGGGACATGAGTGGGACATTAGTGGGGGCCTGCTGGCAGGTGCCCTGCACTGCTGGGGGGTGGGGTTGCAAGGGGACATGAGTGGGGGCCTGCTGGCAGGTGCCCCTCCGTGCTGGGGGGTGGGTGTGCAAGGGGACATGAGTGGGGGCCTGCTGGCAGGTGCCCTGCACTTCTGGGGGGTGGGGGTGCAAGGGGACATGAGTGGGACATGAGTGGGGGCCTGCTGGCAGGTGCCCCTCAGTGCTGGGGGGTGGGGCTGCAAGGGGACATGAGTGGGGGCCTGCTGGCAGGTGCCCTGCACTGCTGGGGGTTGGGGGTGCAAGGGGACATGAGTGGGACATGAGTGGGGGCCTGCTGGCAGGTGCCCCTCAGTGCTGGGGGTTGGGGGTGCAAGGGGACATGAGTGGGGGCCTGCTGGCAGGTGCCCTGCACTGCAGGGGGATGGGGGTGCAAGGGGACATGAGTGGGACATGAGCGGGGGCCTGCTGGCAGGTTCCCCTCAGTGCTAGGGGGTGGGGGCGCAAGGGGACATGAGTGGGGGCCTACTGGCAGGTGCCCTGCACTGCTGGGGGGGGGGGTGCAAGGGGACATGAGTGTGCATGAGTGGGGGCCTGCTGGCAGGTGCCCTGCACTGCTGGGGGGTGGGGGTGCAAGGGAACATGAGTGGGGGCCTGCTGGCAGGTGCTCTGCACTGCTGGGGGGTGGGGGTGCAAGGGGACATGAGTGGGGGCCTGCTGGCAGGTGCCTCTACTGCTGGGTGGTGGGGGTGCAAGGGGACATGAGTGGGACATGAGTGGGGGCCTGCTGGCAGGTGCCCCTCATTGCTGGGGGGTGGGAGTGCAAGGGGACATGAGTGGGGGCCTGCTGGCAGGTGCCCTGCACTGCTGGGGGGTGGGGGTGCAAGGGGACATGAGTGGGGGCCTGCTGGCAGGTGCCCCTCAGTGCTGGGGGGTGGGGGTGCAAGGGGACCTGAGTGGGGGCCTGCTGGCAGGCGCCCTGCACTGCTTGGGGTGGGGGTGCAAGGGAACATGAGTGGGGGCCTGCTGGCAGGTGCCCTGCACTGCTGGGGGGTGGGGGTGCAAGGGGACATGAGTGGGGGCCTGCTGGCAGCTGCCCTGCACTGCTGGGGGGTGGGGGTGCAAGGGGACATGAGTGGGACATGAGTGGGGGCCTGCTGGCAGGTGCCCCTCAGTGCTGGTGGGTGGGGGCCTGCTGCCAGGTGCCCTGCACTGCTGGGGGTGGGGGTGCAAGGGGACATGAGTGGGACATGAGTGGGGGCCTGCTGGCAGTTGCCCTGCACTGCTGGGGGGTGGGGGTGCAAGGGGACATGAGTGGGGGCCTGCTGGCAGGTGCTCTGCACTGCTGGAGGGTGGGGGTGCAAGGGGACATGAGTGGGACATGAGTGGGGGCCTGCTGGCAGGTGCCCTGCACCACTGGTGGGTGGGGGTGCAAGGGGACATGAGTGGGACATGAGTGGGGGCCTGCTGGCAGGTGCCCTGCACTGCTGGGGGGTGGGGGTGCAAGGGGACATGAGTGGGGGCCTGCTGGCAGGTGCCCTGCACTGCTGGGGGGTGGGGGTGCAAGGGGACATGAGTGGGGGCCTGCTGGCAGGTGCCCCTCAGTGCTGGGGGGTGGGTGTGCAAGGGGACATGAGTGGGGGCCTGCTGGCAGGTGCCCTGCACTGCTGGGGGGTGGGGGTGCAAGGGGACATGAGTGGGACATGAGTGGGGGCCTGCTGGCAGGTGCCCCTCAGTGCTGGGGGGTGGGGCTGCAAGGGGACATGAGTGGGGGCCTGCTGGCAGGTGCCCTGCACTGCTGGGGGTGCAAGGGAACATGAGTGGGGCATGAGTGGGGGCCTGCTGGCAGGTGCCCTGCAATGCTGGGGGGTGGGGGTGCAAGGAGACATGAGTGGGGGCCTGCTGGCAGGTGTCCTGCACTGCTGGGGGGGTGGGGGTGCAAGGGGACATGAGCGGGACATGAGTGGGGGCCTGCTGGCAGGTGCCCCTCAGTGCTGGGGGGTGGGGGTGCAAGGGGACATGAGTGGGGGCCTGCTGGCAGGTGCCCTGCACTGCAGGGGGATGGGGGTGCAAGGGGCCATGAGTGGGACATGAGTGGGGGCCTGCTGGCAGGTGCCCCTCAGTGCTAGGGGGTGGGGGCGCAAGGGGACATGAGTGGGGGCCTACTGGCAGGTGCCCTGCACTGCTGGGGGGTGGGGGTGCAAGGGGACATGAGTGGCATGAGTGGGGGCCTGCTGGCAGGTACCCTGCACTGCTGGGGGGTGGGGGTGCAAGGGAACATGAGTGGGGGCCTGCTGGCAGGTGCCCTGCACTGCTGGGGGGTGGGGGTGCAAGGGGACATGAGTGGGGGCCTGCTGGCAGGTGCCTCTAATGCTGGGTGGTGGGGGTCCAAGGGGACATGAGTGGGACATGAGTGGGGGCCTGCTGGCAGGTGCCCCTCAGTGCTGGGGGGTCGGAGTGCAAGGGGACATGAGTGGGGGCCTGCTGACAGGTGCCCTGCACTGCTGGGGGGTGGGGGTGCAAGGGGACATGAGTGGGGGCCTGCTGGCAGGTGCCCCTCAGTGCTGGGGGGTGGGGGTGCAAGGGGACATGAATGGGGGCCTGCTGGCAGGCGCCCTGCACTACTGGGGGGTGGGGGTGCAAGGGAACATGAGTGGGGGCCTGCTGGCAGGTGCCCTGCACTGCTGGGGGGTGGGGATGCAAGGGGACATGAGTGGGGGCCTGCTGGCAGGTGCCCTGCACTGCTGGGGGGTGGGGGTGCAAGGGGACATGAGTGGGACATGAGTGGGGGCCTGCTAGCAGGTGCCCCTCAGTGCTGGGGGGTGGGGGTGCAAGGGGTCATGAGTGGGGGCCTGCTGGCAGGTGCCCTGCACTGCTGGGGGCTGGGGGTGCAAGGGGACATGATTGGGACATGAGTGGGGGCCTGCTGGCAGGTGCCCCTCAGTGCTGGCGGGTGGGGGCCTGCTGGCAGGTGCCCTGCACTGCTGGGGGGTGGGGGTGCAAGGGGACATGAGTGGGACATGAGTGGGGGCCTGCTGGCAGTTGCCCTCACTGCTGGGGGGCGGGGTGCAAGGGGACATGAGTGGGGGCCTGCTGGCAGGTGCCCTGCACTGCTGGAGGGTGGGGGTGCAAGGGACATGAGTGTGACATGAGTGGGGGCCTGCTGGCAGGTGCCCTGCACCTCTGGTTGGTGGGGGTGCAAGGGGACATGAGTGGGGGCCTGCTGGCAGATGCCCTGCACTGCTGGGGGGTGGGGGTGCAAGGGGACATGAGTGGGGGCCTGCTGGCAGGTGCCCTGCACTGCTGGGGGGTGGTGGTCCAAGGGGACATGAGTGGGACATGAGTGGGGGCCTGCTGGCAGGTGCCCCTCAGTGCTGGGGGGTAGGGGTGCAAGGGGACATGAGTGGGGGCCTGCTGGCAGGTGCCCTGCACTGCTCGGGGGTGGTGGTGCAAGGGGCATGAGTGGGGGCCTGCTGGCAGGTGCCCTGCACTGCTGGGGGGTGGGGGTGCAAGGGGACATGAGTGGGGGCCTGCTGGCAGGTGCCTCTACTGCTGGGTGGTGGGGGTGCAAGGGGACATGAGTGGGGGCCTGCTGGCAGGTGCCCTGCACTGCTGGGGGGTGGGGGTACAAGGGGACATGAGTGGGGGCCTGCTGGCAGGTGCCCTGCACTGCTGGGGGGTGGGGGTGGAGGGGGTCATGCGTTGGTGATCAGTAGTGCATGCTGACATGTGGCTTGCCTGGGCGGCATGCCCTTGGTGGATGGGCTGCCTGCGGGACATGACCAGGGGTGCAGGGTAGTCACCTGTGGTGTGGGCTGCCTGCAGGGGCTGTGGAGGGTATAGAGGGAACACCTGGGAGGACCCACACTGACAATTCACGTGTAGGACTCCCCTGCACCCCAGATATACACGTACCACGTGTGAAACTTCCCGCGCACCCCCGAAATACACGTACCCCACTTGCACAGGGCCATTCGCGTGTGAAACTTCCCGCGATCCACAGAAATACACGTACCCTGCTGGAATCGCGTGTGAAACTTCCCGCAAACCCCAGAAATATGCGTACCCTGCTGATATCGCGTGTGAAACTTCCTGCGCACCCCAGAAATACACGTACCCCGCTTGCCCAAGGCCAATCGCGTGTGAGACTTCCCGCGAACCCCAGATTTACACGTACCCAGGCCAATCGTGTGTGCAACTTCACGCGAACCCCAGGAATACACGCACCCCACTCGCACAGGGCCTATCGCGTGTGAAACTTCCAGCGAACCCCAGATTTACACGCACCCCGCTCGCCCAAGGCCAATCGCGTGTGAAACTTCCTGCACAGCCCCGAAATACACGCACACACTATTTTTGACACAGCGGGTGTCCGTGTTTGTCGTGTACCCCTTTGCACGTCATTTGTCCTAGAGGGCCACAGTATGGGACAAGTGCTGGGGGGTGGGGGTGCAAGGGGACATGAGTTGGGGCCTGCTGGCAGGTGTCCTGCACTGCTGGGGGATGGGGGTGCAAGGGGCCATGAGTGGGACATGAGTGGGGGCCTGCTGGCAGGTGCCCCTCAGTGCTGGGGGGTGGGGGCGCAAGGGGACATGAGTGGGGGCCTACTGGCAGGTGCCCTACACTGCTGGGGGGTGGGGGTGCAAGGGGACATGAGCGGGACATGAGTGGGGCCTGCTGGCAGGTGCCCTGCACTGCTGGGGGGTGGGGGTGCAAGGGGACATGAGTGGGGGCCTGCTGGCAGGTGCCCTGCACTGCTGGGGGGTGGGGGTGCAAGGGGACATGAGTGGGACATGAGTGGGGGCCTGCTGGCAGGTGCCCTGCACTGCTGGGGGTGGGGGTGCAAGGGGACATGAGTGGGACATGAGTGGGGGCCTGCTGGCAGTTGCCCTGCACTGCTGGGGGGTGGGGGTGCAAGGGGACATGAGTGGGGGCCTGCTGGCAGGTGCTCTGCACTGCTGGAGGGTGGGGGTGCAAGGGGACATGAGTGGGACATGAGTGGGGGCCTGCTGGCAGGTGCCCTGCACCACTGGTGGGTGGGGGTGCAAGGGGACATGAGTGGGACATGAGTGGGGGCCTGCTGGCAGGTGCCCTGCACTGCTGGGGGGTGGGGGTGCAAGGGGACATGAGTGGGGGCCTGCTGGCAGGTGCCCTGCACTGCTGGGGGGTGGGGGTGCAAGGGGACATGAGTGGGGGCCTGCTGGCAGGTGCCCCTCAGTGCTGGGGGGTGGGTGTGCAAGGGGACATGAGTGGGGGCCTGCTGGCAGGTGCCCTGCACTGCTGGGGGGTGGGGGTGCAAGGGGACATGAGTGGGACATGAGTGGGGGCCTGCTGGCAGGTGCCCCTCAGTGCTGGGGGGTGGGGCTGCAAGGGGACATGAGTGGGGGCCTGCTGGCAGGTGCCCTGCACTGCTGGGGGTGCAAGGGAACATGAGTGGGGCATGAGTGGGGGCCTGCTGGCAGGTGCCCTGCAATGCTGGGGCGTGGGGGTGCAAGGGGACATGAGTGGGGGCCTGCTGGCAGGTGTCCTGCACTGCTGGGGGGGTGGGGGTGCAAGGGGACATGAGCGGGACATGAGTGGGGGCCTGCTGGCAGGTGCCCCTCAGTGCTGGGGGGTGAGGGTGCAAGGGGACATGAGTGGGGGCCTGCTGGCAGGTGCCCTGCACTGCAGGGGGATGGGGGTGCAAGGGGCCATGAGTGGGACATGAGTGGGGGCCTGCTGGCAGGTGCCCCTCAGTGCTAGGGGGTGGGGGCGCAAGGGGACATGAGTGGGGGCCTACTGGCAGGTGCCCTGCACTGCTGGGGGGTGGGGGTGCAAGGGGACATGAGTGGCATGAGTGGGGGCCTGCTGGCAGGTACCCTGCACTGCTGGGGGGTGGGGGTGCAAGGGAACATGAGTGGGGGCTTGCTGGCAGGTGCCCTGCACTGCTGGGGGGTGGGGGTGCAAGGGGACATGAGTGGGGGCCTGCTGGCAGGTGCCTCTAATGCTGGGTGGTGGGGGTCCAAGGGGACATGAGTGGGACATGAGTGGGGGCCTGCTGGCAGGTGCCCCTCAGTGCTGGGGGGTCGGAGTGCAAGGGGACATGAGTGGGGGCCTGCTGACAGGTGCCCTGCACTGCTGGGGGGTGGGGGTGCAAGGGGACATGAGTGGGGGCCTGCTGGCAGGTGCCCCTCAGTGCTGGGGGGTGGGGGTGCAAGGGGACATGAATGGGGGCCTGCTGGCAGGCGCCCTGCACTACTGGGGGGTGGGGGTGCAAGGGAACATGAGTGGGGGCCTGCTGGCAGGTGCCCTGCACTGCTGGGGGGTGGGGATGCAAGGGGACATGAGTGGGGGCCTGCTGGCAGGTGCCCTGCACTGCTGGGGGGTGGGGGTGCAAGGGGACATGAGTGGGACATGAGTGGGGGCCTGCTAGCAGGTGCCCCTCAGTGCTGGGGGGTGGGGGTGCAAGGGGTCATGAGTGGGGGCCTGCTGGCAGGTGCCCTGCACTGCTGGGGGCTGGGGGTGCAAGGGGACATGATTGGGACATGAGTGGGGGCCTGCTGGCAGGTGCCCCTCAGTGCTGGCGGGTGGGGGCCTGCTGGCAGGTGCCCTGCACTGCTGGGGGGTGGGGGTGCAAGGGGACATGAGTGGGACATGAGTGGGGGCCTGCTGGCAGTTGCCCTCACTGCTGGGGGGCGGGGTGCAAGGGGACATGAGTGGGGGCCTGCTGGCAGGTGCCCTGCACTGCTGGAGGGTGGGGGTGCAAGGGACATGAGTGTGACATGAGTGGGGGCCTGCTGGCAGGTGCCCTGCACCTCTGGTTGGTGGGGGTGCAAGGGGACATGAGTGGGGGCCTGCTGGCAGGTGCCCTGCACTGCTGGGGGGTGGGGGTGCAAGGGGACATGAGTGGGGGCCTGCTGGCAGGTGCCCTGCACTGCTGGGGGGTGGTGGTCCAAGGGGACATGAGTGGGACATGAGTGGGGGCCTGCTGGCAGGTGCCCCTCAGTGCTGGGGGGTAGGGGTGCAAGGGGACATGAGTGGGGGCCTGCTGGCAGGTGCCCTGCACTGCTCGGGGGTGGTGGTGCAAGGGGCATGAGTGGGGGCCTGCTGGCAGGTGCCCTGCACTGCTGGAGGGTGGGGGTGCAAGGGGACATGAGTGGGGGCCTGCTGGCAGGTGCCTCTACTGCTGGGTGGTGGGGGTGCAAGGGGACATGAGTGGGGGCCTGCTGGCAGGTGCCCTGCACTGCTGGGGGGTGGGGGTACAAGGGGACATGAGTGGGGGCCTGCTGGCAGGTGCCCTGCACTGCTGGGGGGTGGGGGTGGAGGGGGTCATGCGTTGGTGATCTGTAGTGCATGCTGACATGTGGCTTGCCTGGGCGGCATGCCCTTGGTGGATGGGCTGCCTGCGGGACATGACCAGGGGTGCAGGGTAGTCACCTGTGGTGTGGGCTGCCTGCAGGGGCTGTGGAGGGTATAGAGGGAACACCTGGGAGGACCCACACTGCCAATTCACGTGTAGGACTCCCCTGCACCCCAGATATACACGTACCGCATGTGAAACTTCCCGCGCACCCCCAAAATACACGTACCCCACTTGCACAGGGCCATTCGCGTGTGAAACTTCCCGCGATCCACAGAAATACACGTACCCTGCTGGAATCGCGTGTGAAACTTCCCGCAAACCCCAGAAATATGCGTACCCTGCTGATATCGCGTGTGAAACTTCCTGCGCACCCCAGAAATACACGTACCCCGCTTGCCCAAGGCCAATCGCGTGTGAGACTTCCCGCGAACCCCAGATTTACACGTACCCAGGCCAATCGTGTGTGCAACTTCACGCGAACCCCAGGAATACACGCACCCCACTCGCACAGGGCCTATCGCGTGTGAAACTTCCAGCGAACCCCAGATTTACACGCACCCCGCTCGCCCAAGGCCAATCGCGTGTGAAACTTCCTGCACAGCCCCGAAATACACGCACACACTATTTTTGACACAGCGGGTGTCCGTGTTTGTCGTGTACCCCTTTGCACGTCATTTGTCCTAGAGGGCCACAGTATGGGACAAGTGCTGGGGGGTGGGGGTGCAAGGGGACATGAGTTGGGGCCTGCTGGCAGGTGTCCTGCACTGCTGGGGGATGGGGGTGCAAGGGGCCATGAGTGGGACATGAGTGGGGGCCTGCTGGCAGGTGCCCCTCAGTGCTGGGGGGTGGGGGCGCAAGGGGACATGAGTGGGGGCCTACTGGCAGGTGCCCTACACTGCTGGGGGGTGGGGGTGCAAGGGGACATGAGCGGGACATGAGTGGGGGCCTGCTGGCAGGTGCCCTGCACTGCTGGGGGGTGGGGGTGCAAGGGGACATGAGTGGGGGCCTGCTGGCAGGTGCCCCTCAGTGCTGGGGGGTGGGTGTGCAAGGGGACATGAGTGGGGGCCTGCTGGCAGGTGCCCTGCACTGCTGGGGGGTGGGGGTGCAAGGGGACATGAGTGGGACATGAGTGGGGGCCTGCTGGCAGGTGCCCCTCAGTGCTGGGGGGTGGGGCTGCAAGGGGACATGAGTGGGGGCCTGCTGGCAGGTGCCCTGCACTGCTGGGGGTGCAAGGGAACATGAGTGGGGCATGAGTGGGGGCCTGCTGGCAGGTGCCCTGCAATGTTGGGGGGTGGGGGTGCAAGGGGACATGAGTGGGGGCCTGCTGGCAGGTGTCCTGCACTGCTGGGGGGGTGGGGGTGCAAGGGGACATGAGCGGGACATGAGTGGGGGCCTGCTGGCAGGTGCCCCTCAGTGCTGGGGGGTGAGGGTGCAAGGGGACATGAGTGGGGGCCTGCTGGCAGGTGCCCTGCACTGCAGGGGGATGGGGGTGCAAAGGGCCATGAGTGGGACATGAGTGGGGGCCTGCTGGCAGGTGCCCCTCAGTGCTAGGGGGTGGGGGCGCAAGGGGACATGAGTGGGGGCCTACTGGCAGGTGCCCTGCACTGCTGGGGGGTGGGGGTGCAAGGGGACATGAGTGGCATGAGTGGGGGCCTGCTGGCAGGTACCCTGCACTGCTGGGGGGTGGGGGTGCAAGAGAACATGAGTGGGGGCTTGCTGGCAGGTGCCCTGCACTGCTGGGGGGTGGGGGTGCAAGGGGACATGAGTGGGGGCCTGCTGGCAGGTGCCTCTAATGCTGGGTGGTGGGGGTCCAAGGGGACATGAGTGGGACATGAGTGGGGGCCTGCTGGCAGGTGCCCCTCAGTGCTGGGGGGTCGGAGTGCAAGGGGACATGAGTGGGGGCCTGCTGACAGGTGCCCTGCACTGCTGGGGGGTGGGGGTGCAAGGGGACATGAGTGGGGGCCTGCTGGCAGGTGCCCCTCAGTGCTGGGGGGTGGGGGTGCAAGGGGACATGAATGGGGGCCTGCTGGCAGGCGCCCTGCACTACTGGGGGGTGGGGGTGCAAGGGAACATGAGTGGGGGCCTGCTGGCAGGTGCCCTGCACTGCTGGGGGGTGGGGATGCAAGGGGACATGAGTGAGGGCCTGCTGGCAGGTGCCCTGCACTGCTGGGGGGTGGGGGTGCAAGGGGACATGAGTGGGGGCCTGCTAGCAGGTGCCCCTCAGTGCTGGGGGGTGGGGGTGCAAGGGGTCATGAGTGGGGGCCTGCTGGCAGGTGCCCTGCACTGCTGGGGGCTGGGGGTGCAAGGGGACATGATTGGGACATGAGTGGGGGCCTGCTGGCAGGTGCCCCTCAGTGCTGGCGGGTGGGGGCCTGCTGGCAGGTGCCCTGCACTGCTGGGGGGTGGGGGTGCAAGGGGACATGAGTGGGACATGAGTGGGGGCCTGCTGGCAGTTGCCCTCACTGCTGGGGTGCGGGGTGCAAGGGGACATGAGTGGGGGCCTGCTGGCAGGTGCCCTGCACTGCTGGAGGGTGGGGGTGCAAGGGACATGAGTGGGACATGAGTGGGGGCCTGCTGGCAGGTGCCCTGCACCTCTGGTTGGTGGGGGTGCAAGGGGACATGAGTGGGGGCCTGCTGGCAGGTGCCCTGCACTGCTGGGGGGTGGGGGTGCAAGGGGACATGTGTGGGGGCCTGCTGGCAGGTGCCCTGCACTGCTGGGGGGTGGGGGTCCAAGGGGACATGAGTGGGACATGAGTGGGGGCCTGCTGGCAGGTGCCCCTCAGTGCTGGGGGGTAGGGGTGCAAGGGGACATGAGTGGGGGCCTGCTGGCAGGTGCCCTGCACTGCTCGGGGGTGGTGGTGCAAGGGGCATGAGTGGGGGCCTGCTGGCAGGTGCCCTGCACTGCTGGGGGGTGGGGGTGCAAGGGGACATGAGTGGGGGCCTGCTGGCAGGTGCCTCTACTGCTGGGTGGTGGGGGTGCAAGGGGACATGAGTGGGGGCCTGCTGGCAGATGCCCTGCACTGCTGGGGGGTGGGGGTACAAGGGGACATGAGTGGGGGCCTGCTGGCAGGTGCCCTGCACTGCTGGGGGGTGGGGGTGGAGGGGGTCATGCGTTGGTGATCAGTAGTGCATGCTGACATGTGGCTTGCCTGGGCGGCATGCCCTTGGTGGATGGGCTGCCTGCGGGACATGACCAGGGGTGCAGGGTAGTCCCCTGTGGTGTGGGCTGCCTGCAGGGGCTGTGGAGGGTATAGAGGGAACACCTGGGAGGACCCACACTGCCAATTCACGTGTAGGACTCCCCTGCACCCCAGATATACACGTACCGCGTGTGAAACTTCCCGCGCACCCCCGAAATACACGTACCCCACTCGCACAGGGCCATTCGCGTGTGAAACTTCCCGCGATCCACAGAAATACACGTACCCTGCTGGAATCGCGTGTGAAACTTCCCGCAAACCCCAGAAATATGCGTACCCTGCTGATATCGCGTGTGAAACTTCCTGCGCACCCCAGAAATACACGTACCCCGCTTGCCCAAGGCCAATCGCGTGTGAGACTTCCCGCGAACCCCAGATTTACACGTACCCAGGCCAATCGTGTGTGCAACTTCACGCGAACCCCAGGAATACACGCACCCCACTCGCACAGGGCCTATCGCGTGTGAAACTTCCAGCGAACCCCAGATTTACACGCACCCCGCTCGCCCAAGGCCAATCGCGTGTGAAACTTCCTGCGCAGCCCCGAAATACACGCACACACTATTTTTGACACAGCGGGTGTCCGTGTTTGTCGTGTACCCCTTTGCACGTCATTTGTCCTAGAGGGCCACAGTATGGGACAAGTGCTGGGGGGTGGGGGTGCAAGGGGACATGAGTTGGGGCCTGCTGGCAGGTGTCCTGCACTGCTGGGGGATGGGGGTGCAAGGGGCCATGAGTGGGACATGAGTGGGGGCCTGCTGGCAGGTGCCCCTCAGTGCTGGGGGGTGGGGGCGCAAGGGGACATGAGTGGGGGCCTACTGGCAGATGCCCTACACTGCTGGGGGGTGGGGGTGCAAGGGGACATGAGCGGGACATGAGTGGGGCCTGCTGGCAGGTGCCCTGCACTGCTGGGGGGTGGGGGTGCAAGGGGACATGAGTGGGGGCCTGCTGGCAGGTGCCCTGCACTGCTGGGGGGTGGGGGTGCAAGGGGACATGAGTGGGACATGAGTGGGGGCCTGCTGGCAGGTGCCCCTCAGTGCTGGTGGGTGGGGGCCTGCTGGCAGGTGCCCTGCACTGCTGGGGGGTGGGGGTGCAAGGGGACATGAGTGGGGGCCTGCTGGCAGTTGCCCTGCACTGCTGGGGGGTGGGGGTGCAAGGGGACATGAGTGGGGGCCTGCTGGCAGGTGCTCTGCACTGCTGGAGGGTGGGGGTGCAAGGGGACATGAGTGGGACATGAGTGGGGGCCTGCTGGCAGGTGCCCTGCACCACTGGTGGGTGGGGGTGCAAGGGGACATGAGTGGGACATGAGTGGGGGCCTGCTGGCAGGTGCCCTGCACTGCTGAGGGGTGGGGGTGCAAGGGGACATGAGTGGGGGCCTGCTGGCAGGTGCCCTGCACTGCTGGGGGGTGGGGGTGCAAGGGGACATGAGTGGGGGCCTGCTGGCAGGTGCCCCTCAGTGCTGGGGGGTGGGTGTGCAAGGGGACATGAGTGGGGGCCTGCTGGCAGGTGCCCTGCACTGCTGGGGGGTGGGGGTGCAAGGGGACATGAGTGGGACATGAGTGGGGGCCTGCTGGCAGGTGCCCCTCAGTGCTGGGGGGTGGGGCTGCAAGGGGACATGAGTGGGACATGAGTGGGGCCTGCTGGCAGGTGCCCTGCACTGCTGGGGGGTGGGGGTGCAAGGGGACATGAGTGGGGGCCTGCTGGCAGGTGCCCTGCACTGCTGGGGGGTGGGGGTGCAAGGGGACATGAGTGGGACATGAGTGGGGGCCTGCTGGCAGGTGCCCCTCAGTGCTGGGGGGAGGGAGTGTAAGGGGACATGAGTGGGGGCCTGCTGGCAGGTGCCCTGCACTGCTGGGGGGTGGGGGTGCAAGGGGACATGAGCGGGACATGAGTGGGGGCCTGCTGGCAGGTGCCCCTCAGTGCTGGGGGGTGGGGGTGCAAGGGGACATGAGTGGGGGCCTGCTGGCAGGTGCCCTGCACTGCAGGGGGATGGGGGTGCAAGGGGCCATGAGTGGGACATGAGTGGGGGCCTGCTGGCAGGTGCCCCTCAGTGCTAGGGGGTGGGGGCGCAAGGGGACATGAGTGGGGGCCTACTGGCAGGTGCCCTGCACTGCTGGGGGGTGGGGGTGCAAGGGGACATGAGTGTGCATGAGTGGGGGCCTGCTGGCAGGTGCCCTGCACTGCTGGGGGGTGGGGGTGCAAGGGAACATGAGTGGGGGCCTGCTGGAAGGTGCCCTGCACTGCTGGGGGGTGGGGGTGCAAGGGGACATGAGTGGGGGCCTGCTGGCAGGTACCTCTACTGCTGGGTGGTGGGGGTGGAAGGGGACATGAGTGGGACATGAGTGGGGGCCTGCTGGCAGGTGCCCCTCAGTGCTGGGGGTGGGAGTGCAAGGGGACATGAGTGGGGGCCTGCTGGCAGGTGCCTCTACTGCTGGGTGGTGGGGGTGCAAGGGGACATGAGTGGGACATGAGTGGGGGCCTGCTGGCAGGTGCCCCTCAGTGCTGGGGGGTGGGATTGCAATGGGACATGAGTGGGACACGAGTGGGGGCCTGCTGGCAGGTGCCCTGCACTGCTGGGGGGTGGGGGTGCAAGGGGACATGAGTGGGGGCCTGCTGGAAGGTGCCCTGCACTGCTGGGGGGTGGGGGTGCAAGGGGACATGAGTGGGGGCCTGCTGGCAGGTGCCCTGCTCTGCTGGGGGGTGGGGGTGAAAGGGGACATGAGTGGGACATGAGTGGGGGCCTGCTGGCAGGTGCCCTGCACTGCTGGGGGGTGGGGTTGCAAGGGGACATGAGTGGGGGCCTGCTGGCAGGTGCCCCTCAGTGCTGGGGGGTGGGTGTGCAAGGGGACATGAGTGGGGGCCTGCTGGCAGGTGCCCTGCACTGCTGGGGGGTGGGGGTGCAAGGGGACATGAGTGGGACATGAGTGGGGGCCTGCTGGCAGGTGCCCCTCAGTGCTGGGGGGTGGGGCTGCAAGGGGACATGAGTGGGGGCCTGCTGGCAGGTGCCCTGCACTGCTGGGGGTGGGGGTGCAAGGGAACATGAGTGGGGCATGAGTGGGGGCCTGCTGGCAGGTGCCCTGCAATGCTGGGGGGTGGGGGTGCAAGGGGACATGAGTGGGGGCCTGCTGGCAGGTGCCCTGCACTGCTGGGGTTGGGGGTGCAAGGGGACATGAGCGGGACATGAGTGGGGGCCTGCTGGCAGGTGCCCTGCACTGCAGGGGGTGGGGGTGCAAGGGGCCATGGATGGGACATGAGCGGGGGCCTGCTGGCAGGTGCCCCTCAGTGCTAGGGGGTGGGGGCGCAAGGGGACATGAGTGGGGGCCTACTGGCAGGTGCCCTGCACTGCTGGGGGGTGGGGGTGCAAGGGGACATGAGTGTGCATGAGTGGGGGCCTGCTGGCAGGTGCCCTGCACTGCTGGGGGGTGGGGGTGCAAGGGAACATGAGTGGGGGCCTGCTGGCAGGTGCCCTGCACTGCTGGGGGCTGGGGGTGCAAGGGGACATGAGTGGGGGCCTGCTGGCAGGTGCCTCTACTGTTGGGTGGTGGGGGTGCAAGGGGACATGAGTGGGACATGAGTGGGGGCCTGCTGGCAGGTGCCCCTCAGTGCTGGGGGGTGGGAGTACAAGGGGACATGAGTGGGGGCCTGCTGGCAGGTGCCCGGCACTGCTGGGGGGTGGGGGTGCAAGGGGACATGAGTGGGGGCCTGCTGGCAGGTGCCCCTCAGTGCTGGGGGGTAGGGGTGCAAGGGGACATGAGTGGGGCCTGCTGGCAGGTGCCCTGCACTGCTGGGGGTGGGGGTGCAAGGGAACATGAGTGGGGGCCTGCTGGCAGGTGCCCTGCACTGCTGGGGGGTGGGGGTGCAAGGGGACATGAGTGGGGGCCTGCTGGCAGCTGCCCTGCACTGCTGGGGGGTGGGGGTGCAAGGGGACATGAGTGGGACATGAGTGGGGGCCTGCTAGCAGGTGCCCCTCAGTGCTGGGGGGTGGGGGTGCAAGGGGACATGAGTGGGACATGAGTGGGGGCCTGCTGGCAGGTGCCCCTCAGTGCTGGTGGGTGGGGGCCTGCTGGCAGGTGCCCTGCACTGCTGGGGGGTGGGGGTGCAAGGGGACATGAGTGGGACATGAGTGGGGGCCTGCTGGCAGTTGCCCTGCACTGCTGGGGGGTGGGGGTGCAAGGGGACATGAGTGGGGGCCTGCTGGCAGGTGCTCTGCACTGCTGGAGGGTGGGGGTGCAAGGGGACATGAGTGGGACATGAGTGGGGGCCTGCTGGCAGGTGCCCTGCACCACTGGTGGGTGGGGGTGCAAGGGGACATGAGTGGGACATGAGTGGGGGCCTGCTGGCAGGTGCCCTGCACTGCTGGGGGGTGGGGGTGCAAGGGGACATGAGTGGGGGCCTGCTGGCAGGTGCCCTGCACTGCTGGGGGGTGGGGGTGCAAGGGGACATGAGTGGGGGCCTGCTGGCAGGTGCCCCTCAGTGCTGGGGGGTGGGTGTGCAAGGGGACATGAGTGGGGGCCTGCTGGCAGGTGCCCTGCACTGCTGGGGGGTGGGGTGCAAGGGGACATGAGTGGGACATGAGTGGGGGCCTGCTGGCAGGTGCCCCTCAGTGCTGGGGGGTGGGGCTGCAAGAGGACATGAGTGGGGGCCTGCTGGCAGGTGCCCTGCACTGCTGGGGGTGCAAGGGAACATGAGTGGGGCATGAGTGGGGGCCTGCTGGCAGGTGCCCTGCAATGCTGGGGGGTGGGGGTGCAAGGGGACATGAGTGGAGCCTGCTGGCAGGTGTCCTGCACTGCTGGGGGGGTGGGGGTGCAAGGGGACATGAGCGGGACATGAGTGGGGGCCTGCTGGCAGGTGCCCCTCAGTGCTGGGGGGTGGGGGTGCAAGGGGACATGAGTGGGGGCCTGCTGGCAGGTGCCCTGCACTGCAGGGGGATGGGGGTGCAAGGGGCCATGAGTGGGACATGAGTGGGGGCCTGCTGGCAGGTGCCTCTCAGTGCTAGGGGGTGGGGGCGCAAGGGGACATGAGTGGGGGCCTACTGGCAGGTGCCCTGCACTGCTGGGGGGAGGGGGTGCAATGGGACATGAGTGGCATGAGTGGGGGCCTGCTGGCAGGTACCCTGCACTGCTGGGGGGTGGGGTGCAAGGGAACATGAGTGGGGGCCTGCTGGCAGGTGCCCTGCACTGCTGGGGGGTGGGGGTGCAAGGGGACATGAGTGGGGGCCTGCTGGCAGGTGCCTCTAATGCTGGGTGGTGGGGGTCCAAGGGGACATGAGTGGGACATGAGTGGGGGCCTGCTGGCAGGTGCCCCTCAGTGCTGGGGGGTCGGAGTGCAAGGGGACATGAGTGGGGGCCTGCTGACAGGTGCCCTGCACTGCTGGGGGGTGGGGGTGCAAGGGGACATGAGTGGGGGCCTGCTGGCAGGTGCCCCTCAGTACTGGGGGGTGGGGGTGCATGGGGACATGAATTGGGGCCTGCTGGCAGGCGCCCTGCACTACTGGGGGGTGGGGGTGCAAGGGAACATGAGTGGGGGCCTGCTGGCAGGTGCCCTGCACTGCTGGGGGGTGGGGATGCAAGGGGACATGAGTGGGGGCCTGCTGGCAGGTGCCCTGCACTGCTGGGGGGTGGGGGTGCAAGGGGGCATGAGTGGGACATGAGTGGGGGCCTGCTAGCAGGTGCCCCTCAGTGCTGGGGGGTGGGGGTGCAAGGGGTCATGAGTGGGGGCCTGCTGGCAGGTGCCCTGCACTGCTGGGGGCTGGGGGTGCAAGGGGACATGATTGGGACATGAGTGGGGGCCTGCTGGCAGGTGCCCCTCAGTGCTGGCGGGTGGGGGCCTGCTGGCAGGTGCCCTGCACTGCTGGGGGGTGGGGGTGCAAGGGGACATGAGTGGGACATGAGTGGGGGCCTGCTGGCAGTTGCCCTGCACTGCTGGGGGGTGGGGTGCAAGGGGACATGAGTGGGGGCCTGCTGGCAGGTGCCCTGCACTGCTGGAGGGTGGGGGTGCAAGGGACATGAGTGGGACATGAGTGGGGGCCTGCTGGCAGGTGCCCTGCACCTCTGGTTGGTGGGGGTGCAAGGGGACATGAGTGGGACATGAGTGGGGGCCTGCTGGCAGCTGCCCTGCACTGCTGGGGGGTGGGGGTGCAAGGGGACATGAGTGGGGGCCTGCTGGCAGGTGCCCTGCACTGCTGGGGGGTGGGGGTCCAAGGGGACATGAGTGGGACATGAGTGGGGGCCTGCTGGCAGGTGCCCCTCAGTGCTGGGGGGTAGGGGTGCAAGGGGACATGAGTGGGGGCCTGCTGGCAGGTGCCCTGCACTGCTCGGGGGTGGGGGTGCAAGGGGCATGAGTGGGGGCCTGCTGGCAGGTGCCCTGCACTGCTGGGGGGTGGGGGTGCAAGGGGACATGAGTGGGGGCCTGCTGGCAGGTGCCTCTACTGCTGGGTGGTGGGGGTGCAAGGGGACATGAGTGGGGGCCTGCTGGCAGGTGCCCTGCACTGCTGTGGGGTGGGGGTACAAGGGGACATGAGTGGCGGCCTGCTGGCAGGTGCCCTGCACTGCTGGGGGGTGGGGGTGGAGGGGGTCATGCGTTGGTGATCAGTAGTGCATGCTGACATGTGGCTTGCCTGGGCGGCATGCCCTTGGTGGATGGGCTGCCTGCGGGACATGACCAGGGGTGCAGGGTAGTCCCCTGTGGTGTGGGCTGCCTGCAGGGGCTGTGGAGGGTATAGAGGGAACACCTGGGAGGACCCACACTGCCAATTCACGTGTAGGACTCCCCTGCACCCCAGATATACACGTACCGCGTGTGAAACTTCCCGCGCACCCCCGAAATACACGTACCCCACTCGCACAGGGCCATTCGCTTGTGAAACTTCCCGCGATCCACAGAAATACACGTACCCTGCTGGAATCGCGTGTGAAACTTCCCGCAAACCCCAGAAATATGCGTACCCTGCTGATATCGCGTGTGAAACTTCCTGCGCACCCCAGAAATACACGTACCCCGCTTGCCCAAGGCCAATCGCGTGTGAGACTTCCCGCGAACCCCAGATTTACACGTACCCAGGCCAATCGCGTGTGCAACTTCACGTGAACCCCAGGAATACACGCACCCCACTCGCACAGGGCCTATCGCGTGTGAAACTTCCAGCGAACCCCAGATTTACACGCACCCCGCTCGCCCAAGGCCAATCGCGTGTGAAACTTCCTGCGCAGCCCCGAAATACACGCACACACTATTTTTGACACAGCGGGTGTCCGTGTTTGTCGTGTACCCCTTTGCACGTCATTTGTCCTAGAGGGCCACATTATGGGACAAGTGCTGGGGGGTGGGGGTGCAAGGGGCCATGAGTCGGACATGAGTGGGGGCCTGCTGGCAGGTGCCCCTCAGTGCTGGGGGGTGGGGGCGCAAGGGGACATGAGTGGGGGCCTACTGGCAGGTGCCCTACACTGCTGGGGGTGGGGGTGCAAGGGGACATGACCGGGACATGAGTGGGGCCTGCTGGCAGGTGCCCTGCACTGCTGGGGGGTGGGGGTGCAAGGGGACATGAGTGGGGGCCTGCTGGCAGGTGCCCTGCACTGCTGGGTGGTGGGGGTGCAAGGGGACATGAGTGGAACATGAGTGGGGGCCTGCTGGCAGGTGTCCCTCAGTGCTGGGGGGAGGGAGTGTAAGTGGACATGAGTGGGGGCCTGCTGGCAGGTGCCCTGCACTGCTGGGGGTTGGGGGTGCAAGGGGACATGAGTGGGACATGAGTGGGGGCCTGCTGGCAGGTGCCCTGCACCGCTGGTGGGTGGGGGTGCAAGGGGACATGAGTGGGACATGAGTGGGGGCCTGCTGGCAGGTGCCCTGCACTGCTGGGAGGTGGGGGTGCAAGGGGACATGAGTGGGGGCCTGCCGGCAGGTGCCCCTCAGTGCTGGGGGAGTGGGGATGCAAGGGGACATGAGTGGGGGCCTGCTGGCAGGTGCCCTGCACTGCTGGGGGGTGGGGGTCGGGGTGCAAGGGGACATGAGTGGAGGCCTGCTGGCAGGTGCCCTGCACTGCTGGGGGGTGGGGGTGCAAGGGGACATGAGTGGGACATGAGTGGGGGCCTGCTGGCAGGTGCCCCTCAGTGCTGGGAGGTGGGAGTGCAAGGGGACATGCGTGTGGGCCTGCTGGTAGGTGCCCCTCAGTGTTGGGGGTGGGTGCGCAAGGGGACATGAGTGGGGGCCTGCTGGCAGGTGCCCTACACTGCTGCGGGGTGGGGGTGCAAGGGGACATGAGTGGGACATGAGTGGGGTCCTGCTGGCAGGTGCCCTGCACTGCTGCGGCGTGGGGGTGCAAGGGGACATGAGTGGGGGCCTGCTGGCAGGTGCCCTGCACTGCTGGAGGGTGGGGGTGCAAGGGGACATGAGTAGGACATGAGTGGGGGCCTGCTGGCAGGTGCCCTGCACCGCTGGTGGGTGGGGGTGCAAGGGGACATGAGTGGGACATGACTGGGGGCCTGCTGGCAGGTGCCCCTCAGTGCTGGGGGGTAGGGGTGCAAGGGGACATGAGTGGGGCCTGCTGGCAGGTGCCCTGCACTGCTGGGGGGTGGGGGTGCAAGGGGACATGAGTGGGGGCCTGCTGGCAGGTGCCCTGCACTGCTGGGGGGTGGGGGTGCAAGGGGACATGAGTGGGACATGAGTGGGGCCTGCTGGCAGGTGCCCTGCACTGCTGGGGGTGGGGGTGCAAGGCGACATGAGTGGGGGCCTGCTGGCAGGTGCCCTGCACTGCTGGGGGTTGGGGGTGGAGGGGGTCATGTGTTGGTGATCAGTAGTGCATGCTGACATGTGGCTTGCCTGGGCGACATGCCCATGGTGGATGAGCTGCCTGCGGGACATGACCAGGGGTGCAGGGTAGTCCCCTGTGGTGTGGGCTGCCTGCAGGGTCTGTGGAGGGTGTAGAGGGAACACCTGGGAGGACCCACACTGCCAATTCACGTGTAGGACTCCCCTGCACCCCAGATATACACGTACCCCACTCGCACAGGGCCTGTCGCGTGTGAAACTTCCCGCGCACCCCCGAAATACATGTACCCCACTCGCACAGGGCCATTCGCGTGTGAAACTTCCCGCGAACCACAGAAATACACGTACCCTGCTGGAATCGCGTGTGAAACTTCCCGCAAACCCCAGAAATACACGTACCCTGCTGAAATCGCGTGTGAAACTTCCTGCGCACCCCAGAAATACACGTACCCCGCTCGCCCAAGGCCAATCGCGTGTGAGACTTCCCGCGAACCCCAGATTTACACGTACCCAGGCCAATCGCGTGTGCAACTTCACGCGAACCCCAGGAATACACGCACCCCACTCGCACAGGGCCTATCGCGTGTGAAACTTCCAGCGAACCGCAGATTTACACGCGCCCTGCTCGCCCAAGGCCAATCGCGAGTGAATCTTCCCGCGCACCCCCGAAATACACGCACATGCTATTTTTGACACAGCGGGTGTCCGTGTTTGTCGTGTACCCCTTTGCACGTCATTTGTCCTAGAGGGCCACAGTATGGGACAATCATCAGAGCTGTATATACGTGCTTTTTGTTAGCGCACATTTTGGCGCACATTTGTTTCATGCGCAGGGATGCTACCGCCTGCCTTCGTGTGGCGAACGAGTTTAGGCCTGTGCGCGTCTTCGCCCGTGCGCTGGTTTGCCCTATTCGATTCCATGAATTCGTGTTATAGGCGAGCGTGTGGGCGTTCCGCGTACTTGCCTCCTGTACTTCCCCCGTGACGCCCACATTTTCACGGGTTGTTCCCCATTCCGCGTGTCACGCCCCGTGTTACGCCTACTTTTGTTATGTGCGCCGCGCTATGTGCGCTTTCGCTGTGGCCGTAGCGCACGCCGTTAGATGACCTGTGCGCCGGCGTGCGCCACGCAGATTTTTAGCGCACATCCCAGATTTTACTCGCGCACGGACTTCCATGAATCGGGTTTTGCTGCGATTTTCGCACTGGCACTGCGATTTTCGCACTTGCACTGCGATTTGCACGGTTTTGCACGCTTGCGTGGGAATTTTCAGCGCACATTAATTCCATGAATCGGCCTCTTGATGTCTGCAATCAATAATATGGCTACACCTGGTAATAAAGAACAATTGAGAACGTTTTTAGGGATGGCTGAATATTATTCTAAATATGTTAGAAGGTTTGCTGATCACACTGCCGTACTGAGAGATCTTACCAGGATGAATGTCAAATATGAATGGAATGAAAATTGTGAGAAGGAATTTAACTACATAAAGAATGCTTTGACAACTGCACTAACACTAAAGAATTTTGTTAGAGGACAGCGTACAGTGATCACAACAGATGCCAGTAATGTGGGTCTAGGGGCAGTGTTAGCGCAACTACATGATGGAGAAGAAAAGATAATTGCGTTTGCCTCAAGGTTGCTGAAGGGAGCAGAAAAGTTGTATGCAACAATTGAAAAAGAAGCCTTAGCTGTTGTTTGGGCAGTGAATAAATTCAGGAGGTTTGTGTGGGGAACACAATTTGAAATACATACGGATCACAAATCACTTGTAGAACTATTCATGAACAAACGTCTGGACAAAGTTTCGGCAAGGATAAGGAGATGGGTCCATAGAATGCAGAAGTTCAATGTAGTGGTTAAGTATATTCCTGGAGTAAGGAATTATGCTGCAGACTGCTTGTCTAGGCTTACGAATGTTCAAGAGGAAGGTGAAAGTGAAGGTGAAGAGAATCAACCAGAAATTATATGTATGTTGCAAGACACAGCTATTACCAAGGAAGAATGGTTGGAAGGCATGAATAAGGACGTAAAAATCAAATTCTTGATAGAAAATATCAACAATAGACATGTCCCTATTAATATAATCAAAGAGGCGGATGTGCAAGGTTTATGGAGTGTCCGAGATGAGTTGAGCGTACAAGATGGATATTTGCTTAGAGGAGACAGACTGGTTCTACCTGAAGATGTCAGGAAGAAAATAATTGAACTAGGAAATGAAGGCCATCAATACATTTCTAAAACCAAGTGCAGGATAAGGAATACATACTCGTGGCTGGGATGTGATGCAGAAATCGAGAGGACCATAAGAAACTGTATCCTTTGTAATAAGTCGAATAAGAGTTGTGTGAGTAATGAGTATCCTATGGTTATGACTGATGTACCTAGTAGACCAGGGATGAAAGTTGGGATAGATATAATGGGTCTGGTATGGAGTGAAGGAAGCCAAACATTTTGTGTGGTAATGATTGATATTTTAACTAAATGGGCGGAAGTGAAAATGAGTGTCACAACTAAGAATATTATCAATTTCATGGAAGAAGTGTGTGGTCGGGAAGGATATCCTGCAGTTATTTTATCAGACAATGGGCCCCAGTTTGTATCCAGAGAGATGGAAGACTATTTAAAAAAGAAATCTATTAAGCATGTAACTAGTGTGGTTTATCACCCACAGACTAATGGTGTAGTAGAAAGGTACAACAGGATTCTCAAAGATGCCATTAGATGGGCATGGGCTAATGGAATGAGCTGGACAGAAGTGGTCAGAAATGTTATTATGGCACACAGGTTTACTCCGCACTACAGGTATATCACCATTTGAATTGAGCAGAGGTAGAAAAGCAACCACCAAGTTATGTCCTGGATGGATGGGTGAAGTGATAAATATGGATGTGGTAACCAGTGATGCTGTAGATAGGATTAGACAGAAACAAAATAGAAATAAAGCATGGCATGACAAGAAAAGATTTTGACGTAATGACACACTGGAAGTAGGTTGTTTTGTGAGAGTGAAGCTCCCGGAAGCTTTAAGAGTGAAAGGTATTATGTGGTCTGATCCTATCCAAGTTATTGAAGTGTTTAAACATGCTGTAAGAACAAGTGATGGAAGGGTATGGAACAATGGAAGAGTTATGGGTGTGAATGGTAAAGCTGATGGTGAGAGTATGGACAAAATTGATGCTGGTGAAAGTAGAGTGAATCAGAAAGCTTACTTACCAGTAAATTCTATATATTCACCAACTGTGACACAATTGGGAGGAAATACCAAAGACCGAAGTACTTATTGGACTATGGAGAGCAAAGGCGTGTCTAGAAAGAAGAGGATGTGTAGCATGGTAACATCTGCTGCTACACCGGTGTGGAATCTATAAGGATTCTGGAAGGGGAATGTTGAGGAGAGAGAAGGATTAAGAAGACGGTTGGAGAGACAGTAGCACCTCCTTCAGATACTCCTCTTACATCCCCTTTTATACATTCTCATAATACTTAAATATTTTAATAAATTCCTAATACATATATATATAATTTCTGCCTCATCTTTGATGCTACAAGGAGCACGAGGGAAGGCCCATCAATGTCCCATGGCCAACCTCCAGGGCAACGTCCTCAACCACCACCCCTGAGGGGTCAACCGACAGGAAGTACAGGTGTAAGGGGTGCCATGTGACACCAGATCCAGCATCACGACACCTGCCAGCGCAGGCACTGCAGGCACTGCACCTATTCCACCTGATGCAGACATGGCATTGCCAACTGCTCTCCTACAGCCAGCAAATGTGGTCATGACGGGTGAGCCAGCTGCTGTCAGGCATGCTGGAGCCACTGTGGTTCCACCCACCTGACAAGGCCATGATGCCCCCACGTCATCTGGGCAGGACAGCCTTCATCCTGGGCAGCAGGGACAGTCATATTTGGGTGAGTCGGACATCCGATCCTATGGTTCCCCTTATTTCAGCCGCAGCCCTCCCTATAGCCCTCAGCCCATTCCCCGGGCCACACTGGACAACATGCTCATTGTGAGAAACCTGAAGGTGTCTCCCTGACTAGTCTCCGGGGGTCTGTCATCCAGGTGGCCAGGACATGGCCATCGGTATTGGATCCAGTTCCTGGGGGTGGACCAGTGAGGGAAGATCACCTGGATGGGGGGGTCCTCAGGGAGTGGAAGTGGGACACCGGCGGGTGAGATGCGGTGCCCCCCTTCTTAAAACACCTTTTCCCCAACCTACCACGTAGGATGCTCAAACACTCTACCTCCTTGCCCCCTTTCCTGACATGAACACTTTCACATATCACGAATGATGACGGACTAACGCCCGAGCCATTTACGTGACATGTCCCAACACAAGGGTCAGGCAGAGTCAGGCAATTGACCAGAACCACACACACCTGACGGCCCTTTTGCTTCCCCACAGGGATAAACTGTGGAACACTAGAGCACAATATGAGCAAGGTAGGCCGCACAACGAGAGAGCTAACTCAGAACGGCAGTTCAAGAGGAGGAGAAAGACGGCGCAAACGGAGAGGGTGACAAGGAGAGAAGCGACCTTGCCCTTTCTGACCAAGGCCTGTGAAACCACTGTAGAAGGAATCTTAAGACTGCAAACAATAGCCAGCGTGTGTTGCGAATATGTCAACAGTACAGAGGGCCCGCCTTCGCTGATAATCAAGCCAGGGAGAGACGCTTGTCTCCGTAGTACCAACCTTGACTCTAGAGAGAAGAAAAGCCAAGCGGTTCATCCAGCCGGTGGGTGGAGGGGATAGCCAATAAAAAACCAAACTGTGTTGAACGAAAAGTAGCAGGCGTTTAATTGAATTGTGAAAGAATATAAAGACTTTTTGATCCTAGAAGGGGGGAAAACAAGCAACAGAGGAGTCTGGCACCACGTGGGTGCTCACGCAGGAAACTCTGCGCGATTACCCGATTGTTGAAACTACCGTTACCAAAAGGCCTTGGGAAAGGCGAGAAAGGGGTAAAAGTGGCCATACAGGGGTCCAATAAAAGTCTCTGTACAATCGAAGGTCTTAGACCGACAGATGATTGTGAAACTATGGGAAACGAATCCTGCATCGTAAGAACTGATTGAGAAAATGTGCGATTGACAAAGTTGGCAAGAGTGAACCCGAAAGAGGGATGCCGATAAACAGAGGGCGAAGTCTAAAGTCCCGATATACAGTGTGTTGACAAGAGTGAACCCAGCAGAGGGATGTCCACATTGAACTGTTTAGAAAGACATAAAGATTTGTGAAGGTCACAGATGAAATTGAGTTGAAAGCAGTAGTGAACCCGACGCAGGAAGCTAACGTTCGAGAAGGGTCTGAGCCCAGAAGAGGGAGAACGAAGGGTGAAAAGGCATCACAAATCGTACAAGCAGAAAGGAACTTTTGTTTATTATTTTGAAACACATCAGGTCATCGGAGGCTATAGACTTATTGTAGAAAAGAGACTTAACCAGCAAAGGCCCTGCTTTCTGAGAGCGGAACTGTTGATTCGTGTTGGGAAAGCTTGAGCGTGTGCCGTGCTCCAGAATCTTACACTGTCCCATGCTGTAAACTTGGGAAGGGAGACCCCGACTACCGCATCCTGACTTATTTATGACCATTATCGCACATTTTTTTTTCTATTTAACATAAGAATTGGCAATAGGTTTTTTAGTATAGGCCCTTTTATTTTGACAAGACGCCACTCAGACTGCCTTATTGTTTGATGGTCGAAGCTTGCTTCCCTCTTAGATTTAGGTTTAGATTAGGCATTTTTCCAACCTACCTATACAGTTTAATAAACACCCTTAAACTGTGATCACTTGTGTCTGTCTTTATTGTTGCCACCATCAGTTCCTTACATCATGCAGATGCTTGAGGCAATGGAAATGCGTCAGGTTCACCTGGAGTAAATTGCCGAGACCCAGGCCCTCCACCCCCCGGCCATCCGGGCCTGCGTCCAGGGTGCCACACACCGGATTGTGCGGGCATTGGAGCATGACCGGCGTCAGTCGACTACTACATCTGGCGCCTTGACTGTCTACGGACAGAGGGTACGTGAGCTGACTGAAGGCATCTCAGCCTTGGCTGAGGCCATGCATAGAACATGGAGCTCACAATGCAACAAGGCCACGGTCGAAACAATCTAGTTCCATGACTCCAACGGAGGGTCCATTACCGAGCACCCCAAGGTGCCATTATTGGTGCATTCTGGGTCCAAATGTGCTGGGAACACCAGTAAGGGGAAGGGGCCAAACAAGTGACTTGGAACTGGTTGATAGGCAGAAGGATGTGCTGGGGGCGGAGGGGAGGAGGGGTTATGTGACCATTTTCACATTAAACCTTAGTTCACCTGAAGCAATACCAGGACATTCCTTTTTGTGTACATTTGTGTACTCATTAATGTAACAATATATACAGTGCTGCATGGCATGTAGAAAGAAATGTGATCAGAAAACATTCTCAATGAGTTCCAGATGAACCATTAGTCCTGCTCTGACCTCATTCCGCCCACTGCATTCAACTCCTTCAGCCATCAGCAGTGTATCTGCCTCCTCAGGGGGTGGCATGTCCACATCAGGAGGTAGATGGACATTCCTCCCGAGGCACATATTGTGCAGCATAGCACAGACCAGCACAATTGTGCCAACTGTTTCAGGCCTATGCATAAGTCTCCCTCCAGTATGGTTCAGGCAGTGGAAACTGGCCTTCAGGAGGCAGAGGATCTGCTCGGTACAGAGCCTGGTCCTGCTGTGAGCGTCATTGTAGGCCACCTCCTGTGGCATATGTGGATCCCGCACAGGTGCCATGAGCCACGGCAGATGTGGGTATCCAGAGTCACCTGCAAGGAGAAAGGTCAAAGGTGTCGGTCACAATGCATTGTGTAGGTGTTGCCATTCACTACAGCATGTCGATGGACATTCTGTCCACGGCAGATGTGGGTATCCAGTCACCTGCAAGGAGAAAGGTCAAAGGTGTCGGTCACAATGAATTGTGTAGGTGTTGCCATTCACTACAGCATGTCGATGGACATTCTGTGTGTGCATTAGAGGCTTCATTGCACCATATGTCTATCAGAGTGTGTGCATATGCAATCCAGCCGTATTGGCATTATTGTTACCACATGCACCCAGCTCACTGGCATCAGTTGTCATTTTCAGGGTCAATGATTGTTATGGCAAGATGCCATGGTAGCTATTTTGGGCCCGTTTGTTGCTCTCATGCATGTGCCTTGATGGTTGGTTAGTTGTACCTCAGTCTGATGTTTAAATGTGTGAATCATCTTGCACCAATCTACTTGGTGGATAAAATCAAGTTATAATCCAGGCCGCCAACTTGCTCCTGTGACAAGTTGTTGCTACACGAACCAAGGTGTAGACTTTTGAATAAAGGAGATCGAAGATTCTGCGTTTATAGTCCGAGCTACATTTTGAAATCCTTTTTAGTGATAAGTGACTAAAGCGGAAAGTGGACGACAAGTGTTCTGCGGTGTCTGCCGCAGTATCTTTTCAGTGGCTGTGCTTTTGGAGGCGTGCCTCAACCTCCCTACGTCGGCTTCATAAGCCTCAGGACTCCACGGAACGCGGAGCGGAAAGTGGACAAGTGTTCTGCAGTGTTCTCTGGGGCTCGAGAGGGCCGAGAACCGTTGACACCCGACTCACAGAGTGAAAGTGAAGTATCAGTAAAGTAAAAAAAATCACCATGTCCGTGCACAGGGTGCATACAATCTCGGCTGAGGGAAATAAAGACAAAAGACCAACGCGAACAACCCGCCCAATGCAAAGGCTCGGGTTGGCTTCTCTCGAACTTCATCCGCAGAAAATACGTGACTCAGATAGCGACACCAGCGAAGCCCTTGGTGACGCTAACTCTGCACCCTGCACAAAACAAAACAACGCCCTTTCAAATATGGGGAAAGGACTTGGCTCGCCCGCGGCAGCGGGGCTTAACATGGGACGGTCGGAATCACCAGAAGGTGTCCCAAGGTGCACGTGCTCTCCCCGCCAGCCTCGGACCTCGTGGGTCGCCCTTCGCCCGTCGGAGGGCGGACGGGGCGGGCCACGTTGAGCGCAAGGAGGGTGAACTCACAGGGGCTCTGGGAATGGAATCCGAAGAAACGCCGGAAGAAGGCAGCGCGAGCGATCGCCAGCGGTCCGGCGAGAAGGCAGCTCCGGGTCCCTCTCCCACCGCGAGGAGCGGGAGAATCCCTGTGACGCCGAACGGAGCTGGAGCGCCGGCCCATTCAACAAGTGCAGACGAAAGCTCTCAGGAGAGACCTGGGATGCAAGACCAGCCATCTACCGTGGAAGAGGGGCATCCGGGACTCAGCACACATAGTGAGCCCGCAGTCGGTGGGTATAGGTGCTCAAAATTAAAAGGACTTAGTTCTGAGGCCAAAGTCCTCAAACAAACGAGCAAAAGATGATTTTCAAACAATCAACATAGACGAAATCACTGTGGACAGTGAAATTATACCGGCTCCCTCCCAAGACCAAGACCAAAAGATGCAAACTAATAAAAAAAAGAAGAACATAACTGCAAAAACAAAATGGAAATCCACTCAGCCTGTACAGAGGGAAACAAGTCCTTCAAACAAAAAATCATCGCCGACAAATGAGATGTGGATAGAGATCGACGACGAAACAACTAGGTCTCCCCTTTATGAAACACAAAAAACAAAAGACTACCAAACGAAAGGAGCCAAAGCAACAAACAGAAATAAAGGTACGAACAAGGTCACCAAGAAAAGGGCCCAGCTATGCAAAACACCCCTCAAAAAAGGACAGTTTAACTCATTGCTGGACTTCTTCAAAAATCAAGGGAAAAGGAAATATGACATATTAGAACTATCAGATGCGGAAATCCTGGCAGCAATCTCGGAAATCCCGCCACCACCAAAAACACGTAAAACAGCTCCCTATGAATCATGCCCAACCGACAAACCTCAAAGTGACGATTCGAGCTCACCTCAGGAAGTGAGGATGGAGGAAGCGCATGATAACTTATGCAAAGAAAAGAAGCAGAATTTAGACCCTATGGGGCTTTCGGAGGGACCCAACTGGGAGGGCGACACGGAAAACCGACTGGAGAACAGGGACAGAGAAGTCATCTCTCCACCATTCACTGGAAGTGAGGTACCAAAAAATGTTATGCCAGTGTCATTGTCTCAAAAAACACCTGAGAGGGCAGAAGTACGCAAGAGCCCTAGAACAACAAGCCCTGCGAAGCCGGCATCAAGGAAGGGAAGAAATCTCCTCCAGGGACAAAAAAACATCTCCTCGGTGTTGTTGAATTACAAACGCCACCACGTCCAATATACAACGACGGAGAGGAAATAAGAAATGCTGACGCAAATGCAAAGTCGATAGAAGCTTCACAACAGTACACTAGCAAGAAAAGAGGTCAGAACAGAAGCCTCGGGTGGGCATCCCCTCCCCCTCGTAGACATTTATTTGACCCGGGCTACGACCTTCCACCGGGTGGCCTACCCAAAAAGGACAGAGCCAATCTGGGATCTAAAGATACACCAGCGAAAAAATCGGACTTAGCAACTATTATGTACGCCATCACAATCGCCCTGGCACCGTTCTGCAAATTATATGAAGCTTTAAACGACTCAATGAAAGACCAAACAACAGTGTCGGCTATGACCTTGACAAAACTGATCTACTTGGAAGGATATGTGAAGGCCTCGGAAAAATGGATTGATGATCTGACAAATATGAAAAACAAGACGCCGGAAGTAAAAGAATATCCCGACAAGTCCAAGCAAGAGAAAAAATCCTCATCAAAAAATGGGTCAACACAAACTTTATTGACAACGAATGCCATTGACTTAACCAAACAAACTGCAAACGCTGAATCGCAAATGCAGGGAGCATTCAGCATCTTTAATACAAATCAGGGTTTCGGTCACTCGTTCCCGCAGCCTCAAAATAAGGTCTTAAATTTCAACCTAAAAACGACAGACTCGGAAAGTCCATCAACTTCAGGTCTACAAAAAAAAAGAGAGGAATCACCAGCGAAGAAAAAAAACTCAAAGAAGGAGGGCGGCATGTCAATAAGGACAATTCAACCCAAATCGACATCGCAGGAATCATCAAATAAAGGATTAGTCCAACAATCAAAAAAGGGGCTGAAGTTAGAATCCAACTGCAGAGTAAGAACCCAATCCTACCAGTTGCAAAAGAACTGGAGACGATAAAAAAGAAACCCAACTTACCTACGGGCTCCCCAGCTAAGAAACCAAACAACTCCCCAACTACGGCTGACGGTTTCCTAAGAGACAAGGAAATGATGGACCTATCCGTCTACGAAGAGCCGGAGGAGAGGAGTACACAAAAAATAGTGACTCGCCAATCCTCAAGGGAGGATTTCCTCCAAACTCGCACCAAAGACAAGGCAAGGACGAGAAGAGATTCCATCCAAGACACACCAGACAGTAGGGTAAGAACAGAAAGGAAAGAACACCCGGACAAAACTACTATCAGAAATCGGGATGAATACAGAGAGGAAAAGAAGGCAGACAGACGGACGCAACATCTCCGCTCCTACTCCAAGTCAGACTATCAACGAGACCTTTGGGAAAGGAAGGAGAGACACCGGCACCCGCAAAGTCTGTAGAAGAGAGAAGAGTTTCGAGACACCAAGCCGACCGAGGCACTCAGAAAAGAAATCCAGGGCTCGAACCCGAACACCCGTCCATAATCTTGAAATGGGAACAAATGAGTGATAACAACGAGGACATAATTCTAAATAGAAGCACAATCTTGAAAATCTTCAGACATCTAAGGTCAGTACATCGCCTGTCGACAGAGGATCTAACATTAGTGGAACCATACCACTCAGGCAGAAAAGTAAAATGCTATTTACATATAAGAGGGAGGAACTATGGAGCTCAAATCGAGGAAGCAAAAGTCCTACTAGCTGAGAAAGGCTTATGGCTAAGTGAGATCACCCCAAAGCCCAAAGTGAACAAGCCCAAGTCACCGCAAGTAAACAGGGGAAAGAACACTCACTATGTGTCGAAAACAGAAGTACTCTACAGAGACAATAGGTTACACCACGACAAGGAAAGTCTCGACAACTCAAAAGAAAAGTTAAATCAAAGACCAGTTGATTTAAAAACAACCATAAGCAACAAAACAGAGGTAAACAACATAGGTGATACCTTACCAACCGAACCAACATGGCGAAATAGAGCAACCGCTGTTGAGACTGGGAACACCGATACAGTAACTCACATGAAGAATCCTTCAACGAAAGAAGCCTCCCAGTCCACATACGCGCCCATATCAAAACCATTATGGGCCTGGTTACCAAAATCTCTCACCGCAACTTTGACCAAATAGCAACGACCAGCCTTAGGAGACGGGGCCACAGAACTATCATCTCCAACAACTCGACTTGCGGGGGAAAAAAAGATCCAGATTGCCTCTTGGAACACCTGCGGATACAAACACCTCACCACAAGGGGGGGGTCCGGATCCGGGTCAATTCTAAATAATCGCTCTCCAGGAACATTGGCTAATTGAGAAACCTTCGCTGGAGGGCTACGAGATCGCCTTCGCCCGGCTAACAAGAAAAGACTGGGGCGTCCCTCATCCGGTCTTTTGGTGGCAATTAGAGTGGACTACGGGCTAAGCATTACAAAATCCATCACATCCTCAAGTCACCTGCAAACGATCAGATTGACATGGACAACATCAGAGAAACACTCAGAAAAGAAAACAGTCAGAGAACTTGGATTAATCAACATCTACTGGAACCCACAAGCAATTACAGACAAAATTTTTTTATCAACATTGGAAACAGAAATTGACAGGTTGTATGCGGAAAAGAATATCGCCCACGTCATAATTTGCGGGGATCTAAATTTGAAACAAAAAACTGCATCTATGCTCAATATCGAACGAAAAAAATCTACATTAGAATTGAGAGGGGAGCTGTGGCATAATCTGATGTCTTCAAGAGGGTTTCACAATCTAGATCAGACTTTTCCACTCGTCAGCAGACTGCCAACTTGGGAGAGGGGTGCCTTAAAAAGCACATTAGATTACATCTACATTTCAGAGGCAATGTTGGAAGTGATCACAGAATTTGAAGTGATGCAAACTACTCCAAGCGACCACAACCTTTTAAGAGCAGCTTGGATCTCGACAGAGTTACCCCACCAAAAAATGAACTCGGAAATGGAATGCAATATAAAGGGAACCCGCTTAAAGTTGACCAGTGCGAGAATAGAAGATCTGTTGAAAGCATACAAAGCATCAACAAAAACTGAGATACTCGAGCAAAAAACCATCGACTATCGCCCATTTTTGAGCCCCAACAAAGTTCCTGCCTTCCAAAGAGCTGGAAAGCCATCTACGGGGCTACACTCATACGACAAACAAGTCGTAGCTAAAAGGGCAAGCTTGAGACAACTAAAGCGAAAAGCCAAAAAATACAAAACACGGGACCTAGAAGCACAAGTATCTTGAGAAGAAAGAAATTACAAAACCTGGATTAAAAATCACAGAATCAACCTATATCAGAAAGACTCAGAAGAGATCCTGGGAAATGGAGCGGGGAAAAACACCAGGAGCTTCAGGAACCTCCTAAAAACTGGAATTGAACAAAAAACCAACAATCCAGCAAACTATGTAAACGAAGAAAAGTGGATTTCACACTTCAAAGCGCTTTTCAGAAAACCAACGGGCAAGGAGGATCAAGTATGGAACCAACAAGACTGCCCATGGGTGGACGTCTCGAACCAAGAAGACCTCAGTGAGCTAATTTGCAAACTAAAAAACTCACGAGCACCGGGACCAGACGGAGTCACGAACATCGACTTAAAATCATTTAAAAAAGAATGAATTCCCTTTATAAACCTAGTCTTCAAATACTGTGAAAAATCAAGAGCCATCCCAAAATCTTGGACCACAGCAAACTTGGTACCCATATACAAAGGAGGAGAAAAGTCAGACCCTTGCAATTATCGGCCGATAGCCCTACTCGACATGATTGGTAAAGTTTTCGGCATGATGCTCCTAAAGAAATTCCAACTATGGGCGACGAATGCTCCATGTAATGATCCATTCCAAGCAGGCTTTAAGAAAAACTCTTCCACGACGATAAACATCATGCTCCTTAGCATAATCAAGAGCAAAGTCACTGAGGAAGGGGCCACAGTGTTCGTGGCCTTCATAGACCTGACCCAGGCCTTTGACCGGGTGGATCGAGAACTCTCCTGGGACTGCCCGCAAGCCATTCTAGCTCCAATCAAAGCTCTACACACAAACACTTCCATCAGAGTGAAATTGAACACAAAAGGCGACCTCTCGGACGAAATTCCAATACGAAGAGGGGTGAAACAAGGCTGCCCTCTGGCACCGGCCCTGTTTGTCGCATTCATGGGTGACTTCAAAGACTCCTGTACTTCGGTGAGAGCTTTTCCGCCAAAAATCAGAAATACTCCAATGCCACGCCTAACATACGCAGATGACATAGTACTAATGGACTTAACCCAAATAGGGCTGCAGCGGCAATTGGACAATCTGACAGACTATATAAAGCACTCAAATCTGGAGGTAAACAAGGGAAAAACAAAAATCATAACCTTGCGGGAATCAACAAAGAAACAGAACAATTTCAAATGGACTATGGAAAACGTCCAGATTGATAAAACAACAAAATTCAAATTCCTGGGAGTTATCACTGATAACTCACCTCAAGAAACAAGCATGCAAGAACATCTGTGGGCAAAAGTAAGATCACTTGCGACCCAAGCCAAAATTCTGGAAAGGAAATATGGCAGATTCTCCCTTATCCCTACCATCAAATTCTGCAAGGCTAAAATAGTTCCGGCAATTACATACGGCTCCGAGGCCATGCCTGAAATACCAGACACCCTTTGGCTGAGGTTAGAAGGGTATTTCTGGAGGTCTGTACTGAACTTACCGAAATCGACAGCAATGGCCGGAATAAGGAGAGAATTGGGACTTTCCTCATTGAAATCATCGATGGAAGCAAAAAATATGGCACAATATCAGAAAACCATCCTCTCGGAACGCCTCCCGCTCTACCATCTGATAAACGAAGAAGAACGCACAGGAAAGTGCAAAATGATGAAGAAATGGTCAGCAAAGATAAAGCGAAACTTAGAGCTAGTTGCCTGTACGGAAGCCGACCTAATTGAAAATCCAGCTAAAATAAAGAAGAAAATGGCAGACTTAGACTGGATAGTAACTGAGGAAAAAGCATCAAACAACAAACTTTTAAAACAGCTCCCATGCTATGCATTAAAAAGAAATGAAACAGCTCAATACTTAAGAAGGTTCCCGAGCAGACCACTTCGCCAACTGTTTCTAAGAGCCCGCCTAAACTTGCTTGCTACAAATGAAATTCTCCAAATCAGAGGCCAGTCAGAAAACAACACCTGCAGACTCTGCAATATGCCGGACCAGATAGAAAACGTGAGACATCTGCTAACTAGCTGCCAAGCTCTGTCCAAGATATGCCTAGCCTACTTACGCGACACACTGAGTCCGTTCACAGAACCGGAAGAAGAGCAGTGGTGGCCGCGGTTAATTGGAGGAAGCAGGACAGCCTGGACTATAGCAACAGCCAAGATCCTGCAAATTGCACTGATAAAATGCAATCAGCACAGCAAAGAATAAGCTGCAAGACTGGCCTCTGGATCTCTACCACAAAAACTTTAAAGAAGAAGCACACTCACTCCAGATCTTGTAAAATCTAAATCACATAAAAACAAGTAAAAAAATATATATATAAATAAATAAATAAATAAATAAATAAGTGACTCACGGATTGAGATTTGTTATTACCTTAACATCGGCACCAGATACGATTTAAATTAGTCAGGTGCGCGATTAGAAATAAATCAAATCAGTGGGTTTCTGGTGTCTGCGTCTCTTACCTGATGGCGTCATGTACTTGAGTACTTGACTGAAGAACTGCCAGTGATACTGCTCTTCGGTGCTGTGTTACACTTTGTGATACAATGATTAGGGATGTATTGTGTTGCATTGTGGTACCTGTATTCATGTGTGTGTGGTGGTAGGCCGTTGGACAATGCTGTATGAATACACATATGCACATTGTCACATCATGTACTAGTCCTGTGGATTTTAGGCTGTTGTTTGTGTGTTGAGAGAGCAGGTCCTGCATGGACAGTGTACTATTGTGTAGGACCATGGCATCATTGGTGGAACCAGGGAAGCATGCACAGTAGTGTGTGATTTACAGGTCTGGATCGCAGGTCACCTGGCCGTTCAGTGAGTGGTAGTGCATCCTGTTACAGTACACAGCTTAATGTGCCTGGGGTCCACCAAAGCCACATGGGTGCAGTCCAGGGCTGCAATGACATTTGGCATGTGTGCCTCTGGAATCCCAGTGATTTTACCTAAGCAGAAATTATCAAGGCTGAAATATCCGAAAACGAAATGTTCGAATTACCAAAAGTTCAAACACTTTGTTTTTGGACATTTCAGCCCCGATAATTTACACACACACGCACACGCGCGCACTCACACACACACACATACACACACACACACATAAAGTATGGTGAGCGGGGTAATGAGGGGGCACCCCCGCAGCCCCCGTTTTTTTTTTAATGCTACCACCAGAGGATCAAACTTTTGGTGTTCGATACTTTGGTGGTAGCATTTTTCAAACTTTTTGTTGTTTCGAGATTTTATATTCGGTCATTTCAACCTTAACCTGCCTCTGCATGACACTGTGCCTTCATGGCATGCTCCTGTGCCAGGGTGGTGGGCAGAGATGTACAGTTGCACATGTGACAGGAGGGCTTCCAGCACCTGTCTGAGCATGATAGAAAATGTTGGTTGTGATATGCTGTGCGGCATAGCCACAGAGTGCTGAAAGATGCCAGTTACCAGGAATCACAGGACCGACACTAGCTTTAGCAGCACGGACACAGCTGTCCTGATGTTAATCCTGCTCTCAGCGTCCAGGGACACAGCTGTCCTGATGTTAATCCTGCTCTCTGCGTCCAGGGACACAGCTGTCCAGATGTTAATCCTGCTCTCAGCGTCCCCCTGGTTTATGGTGAGCAGCTCACCTATGGTCTCCCCGTTGAGCTGGTACAGGGTTACCAGCTGAATGTCAATGAGGGTCCAGGGTGAGGTCTTGACACTGGGTATGGGTGCTCCATGGTATATCCTCCTCCTCCTCTCTGCACCCTGTGCCATGGGCGGATTTTAATGCCTCTGTAGGTCCATGCGCAGCATGAGCATCTGCATATCCCAGGTCGCAATGGCTAGCGGCAGCATGATGTTGGGAACTGTGTTTGGGGAAGGCGTGTGCCTTTATGTAGCCCTCATGAGTGGATTGGGTAAACCTGTGGCTTCATTTGTGGCACCTGTATGCATTTACCTCCACTTTAAAGGGGGAGCTAACTGCTCTGTTCTTTTGGCAGAATTACTGCTGAATTTCAGCGGTATTACTGCCATGTCCAGACCTGTAATAGTACGGTAATACAGTTTTGGTGTTTTCAGCGGTAATTCCATCGACTGTATTTCCGCCGACTGTAATACAGTGGTGGAATTACCATCAATGGTATTACCGCTGATTCATAATTCAGCAGAACGGTAAATGTGGTGGTAATTCCATACTGCCACTTTGAACATATAACGCCAGACTCATAATGACCCCCTTTGTCCTTCCTACGCACTAAAACACGTTGCTGAGGAATTTCGGAGATGGACTCTCTACTCTGTATCCCCTTCTCTTTCAGCTGCTGCAGCTCTTTCTCCAATGGGCCGTCTTTTACTTGGGTTAACTGTATGCACAAGGCAATCACTGTCTGAAAGGGTATACTCACAAAATCTAGGTGGAGCTCGCTTACTGTTTGTAAGATCCATGCATCGCCTGACAGCGCGCGCCAGTTTGCTATAAACTTTTCTGTCCTGCCCCCTACTGGGAGGATAAATCACGCTTTGCGCCCTCATATGTCTGTGTTTCTTTGGTGGTGGGAGTATTCCATTCCTCTACGACCGATCATGCTTTGTCCTCAGTTGAGCAGAACAATTCTTGCTGTCACGACTCCCAATATTGGGCTCTAGCGCCCTGAGGCCTCCTTTGTGAGCTGTAGCGACCGACTGAACGACCTCTGTTGGCCAGTCCCTGCAAAATCTCTATTGAAATATCTTTTCTTTTTTTATGACCGCGCCTTCTCTAGTGCGATGTAGGTACCCACAAATGTACTCATCGCCTTGGCAAAGGCTTCGCTGAACAGGAGACTCCCACTTCGTATGATGCTAGGTCCCCCAATGTATTGTCTATTTTTAGCAGTAAACTCCTTTTTTTCAGATGAGAAGGCACAGTTGGTGTTACCCAACAGTCATACTGTTCTTTGCGCCCACCTACCAAGGGTATCTGCATCTACCGGTTTGCCAGTGTCTCCTGCTCTTTCCACTAGACCGATGATTAGGCTTTCTCCTGGCAGTCCTTCCGTTCTCTGTCCATCCCTTTTGTGTATGTTATTTTATGCTTTAATAACGAAAAGATGTCTGCTCGTATATTACAGCCCAAGGAGTGAAATGGGTGCAGGTGGGAAGCTATCTGTTCGTTTATTGCACCCCATGAAGTGAAATGAGCACAAGGGGAAGATTTCTGCTTGTATATTGCACCCCATGGGATGAAATGGGTACTGAGGGGGACATGTCTGCTTGTATATTGCACCACGTGGGGTGCAATGGCCACAGAGGGGAAGATGTCTTCTCTTTTATTGCACCCCATAGAGTGACATAGGCAGAGAGGGCACCCAATGGAGTGAAATGGGCACAGAGGGGAAGACATTGCTCCTCTGCTCTATTGCTCTGGACTGTCTGACCTTTTATACACCTAACCATTGGTAACAGGCTGCAGGTGCAAGGGTCTCAGGCTTAATTGCTTGACCTTGTTTTTAAGCCTGTTAGCGGGACATGCCTGACCTTTAGGTCTGTATCTCGCAGGCTCTCTCTTCTGCGTCCCAGTACTTTAATGGCACTTTCCATAGGGAACTTGCATTACTCTTGGGATGTTCCTCTTCTTCCCAGTACTAGACTTCACTTCAGGGGAAACAATAGGATAAGAATGACAATATCCTACAAAAGCTGGGGAAGGGGAAAATTACATCACTTTCAGAGAAGGGGGATCACTGTGTCTCACCTTCTGGCACTCTCTCCCCAATCCCCAAGGACCCTCCACCAGGTGATCCTCCCCAGCTAGTCCACCCCCGGGGTCGGGATCCAAAAGCGATGGCCCTTCCCTGGTCACCTGAACAGAAGATCTTCGGGGAGTAGATGTGAGAGTACCTTCAGGTTTCTCACAGTAGCCAAACAGGCTAGTGGGTCCAAAAACACTACAAAGGGAAGATACAGAGGGCCCAATCACGCACTTGTAAGGGTTGTCAAGAATCTATGGAAGGACCCTACAATCCGCCCTGTTCATTTTGAATCAAACAGCTATTGAGAATTATTGTAACTAAGGTCTACGAAACTCTAACAGGAAGATTTCACTCGTCTTTTCTGTGGATTATTGTCACAGCGACTCAGTGGTCGCTGTGGCACCGATGGAAACATGGACATCGACTGTGCCATCACGTTTACCAGCGTTCTGGGTGACCGGTCTAGTCTTTGCCCAAGATGGTGCCTGCAGTTTGCTCTGTTCATAATCAGAGAGGAATTAACGCTCTGCGTGTTGCAATCCTCTACATTCAATGGACGTTTGGGATGAGCTGCTAGTTTTCCTACCTTTCCTTCGTTCTACTCTTGTGTCATTGCCTTGATTCCTTCTGCTGAATTCTATATTCCTCAGGGCTGCTTTCTCCCATGGTCTACCATTGCACCAGTCTCCTGTGCTTGTCTGGCTTCGGTTATTCTTTCGCTTGCTCTGTTTAACATCGAGACGGGTTTTCTGTTGTTCTGCCTTTTCACTCTATTCTGGGGCAGATTCCCACCTGACCACCGCTCTGTCCTTTCCTTGATGACATAGGGGGCCATTGTGGCGGTAGGCCAGTATCGGCCCTATCTCTTCAAAGGGAAAGTCAAAGATAGGAACAAAACCAGTAAGGTGTGCTGTGCAAAGCCTCTCGACTAAAGTACAAACATTGAAAGCAGAAAATGCCACATTAAGACACATGATCACTGCAAGAGACACTTGGTCTACAGATGCCCCTGTGGGGTGCTTACCTTGTGGAAAAACCATTGGTAAACCAAGACTTCAGAAGGAATTCTTGGATGCATGTACCATACATTTTCTCTCCGTGGATACCGCATTTGCACAGACAAAGCCTCGACTAACCTCTGCCACCCATATGGGTCTCTCCATCTCACCCATTTTCTCTAACTGCTACACTATCACCTATCCCCCCTCTCTCCCCAGGTTCAGTACAAGAAAGCACATAAAAGACATTTTGAGTGCAAACCCTGGCCTTCCCATCACAGACACCTATGTCAGCGCTTCCTCCAGAGAGGTTTTCACTGATATCCTCTTCTCTGTCCCCTCTCCAGATTTATGGACCCCTCACCTCATCTCCACTCTCTCTCCTTCCACATCCTCTCCCATTAACAGTGGCCCCAAGTGGGAAGTCTCCTTGGCCGGCTTCTCATCTTCACGTTGCTTCGTTAATGTCTATCACACAGGCCATATTATGGTTCAGGGTCCTCAACCCAACTTCCTTCTCTTTGACCAGATCCTGCCTTCTCTCAGTAACTTCCTTCCTTTGCCTGCATCTCCCCCTTCTACTCTTTCTCTCCCTCCTCTGGCTGGTGTACCACGGAACTGTATACCACCTCAGAAAACCTTCAAAACACAGAACCTGGCGACTCTTAACGCCCGCTCAGCCAACAAACACTCCACTGATATCTGCCTCCTTCTTGAAGACATTGACCTCGACATTCTCGCTCTTACCGAGACATGGTTCAATGCCAGCTCAGTCACTGGCGGGGGGTTGTCTTAATCTTCCCTAAGTGGGTTCCTGCTTCCCTCTTACCCGCTAAGCTCTAGTCTTCCTTTGAGAGCCTGGTTTGAAATTTGGTCATCTCTTCCCGTCTCTACCCTAACAATTGCTACCATTTACCAGCACCATGTTCCTCTGTGAATGGGCCGATTTGTGTTCTTCCTTACTTTCATCCACCTCCAACCTCCTCCTCCTGGGTGATTTCATTATCCAACTGGCCTCCCTTGGCTCAGCATCCACTCTCTTCAGCGACCTCTGCACCTCTCTTTCCCTCTCCATTCCCCCTTCTGGTCCAACCCACTCGGCTGGACACACGCTGGACGTACTCATACACTCTGACCTCTCCCCCCCCACTAGTCACTCCTCTCACCTGGTCAGACAATTCTCTCCTCTCCTCCCACCTGGGTCCATTTGGCCCTCTGACCGAACCCCCAGAAGCCCTGCCAACTTCGTTCACTAATATCTGCCCGATGAAACTAGTGTCAGCTGCTGCCTTCGCTTCCACCTTCATCCCCCACCTCAGTTTCTACTTCTGACTCTGCTCTCAGCAACCTCCACTTGCCCATCACCAACACTCTTGCCATTCTTGCCCCAGTCATGAGGATCTGCCTGAAACCTGCCTCTAAGAGTAACACCTGGTGTGACTCTGAACCTGCGGCCCTGAAACGAAAGTGCAGAGCAGCAGAACGGAAGTGGCAAACATCATGCTCATGCTCTGACAAACTGGCCTGCCGCCTGCTTCAACAGCAATACAGACTCTCCATCCGTGCCAAGAAAAGAGCCCACATACAGGCACGGGTTTCTGGTGCATCCAACAAAACAGCAGAACTTTTCAAGATCTACAGGGAACTAGCTACCCCTTCCGCAGTCTCCTCCTCCGATTCTCATTCCCAGGCCCTCAGCAATGCACTGGCCACTCACTGTGTCACCAAAACTCAGGACATCCTGAATACCCTTGTTACCCACCCTCCCAACCCATCCCATACCCCATTGCCTCCCTTGGTCCCTCACCGTCCTCCTTCTCCTCCTCCTTCTTCTCCCCGTCACACCTGAAGAAGTTACCAGAGTTGTCCGCTCCATGAAAGTCTCTTCTAAACAGGTTTGCCCTTGCTCATCCAGGACCATCAACGAAAACATTGGCTCTCTTTCCCCTATACTTGCTGACTTCTGCAATCACTCTTTTGCCAATGGATCTTCCCCTCCTCCCTTAAGCACTCCCTTGTGCGGCGCCTCCTGAAACCACCTTCAGCAGACCCTCCCTTCCTGCCAACTACCACCCTATTTCCATCACCCCCTTCCTGGAGAAGCTGGTGGAGAAGTTGGCATTGCCCCAATTCAACTTGTACATTGAACTTGATGGTCTCCACAACCATAAATCTGGATTCCGAGCATCCAGAGGCACACAAACTTCTCTTCTGAACACCTGTGAAGAACTGCTTGCATCTCTGGACTCCGACTCCCCAGCTATCCTCATCCTTCTCTATCTCTCCACTGGCTTTGACACGGTCAGCCATTTCATCCTCATAGAAAGGCTCCATGATACCCTTGGTATCTCGGAATGGGCACTGGACTGGCTGACATCCTTCCTAACTAACTGCTCTTCCCAAGTCATCCTGGGCACATTCTCCTCTCCTACATACTTCACCACCTGTGTTGTCCCCCAAGGTGCTATCCTCTCCCCTTGGCTCTTTAACATCTACCTTGATCAGCTTGCACGCCTCATCTACTCCTTTCCCTCCAACTTCCAGTGTTATACAAATGACACACAACCCTTTTTCAAACTTCCTGCTGACCCTCTCGCACCCGCCATCATCCCTGATGACTGCCTATCTGCCATCCAGTCCTGGTGCACCTCCAGCAATCTCTGCCACAAGGCCTGTAAAAAGATCCTTCCCATTGGGACCCCTTCTCCCTCCTTCCCTTCATTATGGCCCTCCTCCTTGGGCTCTTCCCCTGCTCCTTCTGCCGATGCCAGAAACCTTAGAGTCATCTTCAACTCCTCTCTCTCCTTCCTCCCTGACACTCAGGACATTGCCAAGAAGTCCCACTTTCAGCTCTTCCTTCTCAAAGGAATTCTCCCTTTTCTCACTTCCCCAGAAGCTCAATGTTACCCGAGCCCTAGTTCTCTCTAGGCTCGACTATTGCAATCGCCTCCTCCGGAATCTACCTTCTTCCACTCTGCGACCCCTCCAGCTAAACCAGAATAGGGCAGTGAGACTTATCCTTGGCTTTAAGCCCAGGGACTGCATCTCTACTGCCCTAAAAGGTCTTCACTGGCTATTCACTGGCTCCCGGTTGCTGCACAGATTAAATTCAAATCCCTCTGCATCATCCACAAGGCTGTCTGGGCCCGGGACCTCACTATCTCCAACTTTGTCTTAGTAAATACTCTCCCTCTAGACCAGTACGTTCCTCTGGCACCAACACTTTGTATGTAAAGCATTTTTCAAAACAGAGGGTAGGATGTTGATTTCCTTCCTCAGCCGGCTCCTTCCTAAGGAACAGCCTCTCCCTCCCTCTGCGCCTTGAGCAGGACTTTCTTAAATTCCGGAAGCTCCTCAAGACTTTCCTCTTTACCATCTCCTTCCCTTCTTCCCTCCTATGCTAATCCCACAGTTGCTGTGATTGGTGTCCGGGGCTCTTATGCATCCTCGGCCCCTGACATCCCACACCCAATCACCCCAGCTCCTGTCTATCCTCTGCACTTCCTTGGCACACCCTCCGCCCTGGAGGTTCGCACTTACACCTAACATGGCTCCAGGCCAAGTAGCACTCAACAATCCAAGCACTTTATCTGTGGCTCACCCATGAGCTCGGACTCCCCAGCACTTACCCCCTCTGCCCTCTTTCTTGCTGCACTTGCACGTTCTGAATACTGACAAGGCATAGTAGGTTCATTCTTTTTTCCCTCCACTGCTTTAAATATTGTGTTTGTAATGTGTTTTTCACTCCCTCGTTCCCTCCCTTCACTTTGAAACAGTATTTTACTTGCTGTATAAGCGCCTAACATGCAGACAATAAATAAATAAACAATACATAAATGTATGGTATCCACCAGGACAGGGAATGCCCTGTCTTGTGCTACTCCCTTAGTCATCAATGCTAGTCCCCTTGTGGCTTCCTATGCTGTCTTCGCTCAAGCCATGAAAGAAATGTTCCAACGACAAGAGTTGACTTTCAATGCTTATGAGCCATTACTTGACTTGAGACAAGGAAACATGGGTGTATTATTCCATGCAACAAAATGTAAGAAAGATGCGTCAGAGGCGGGATGGCCGTAGACCGCCCAGTACACTATCTTCAGAAGAGGGCTGATAGAATATATCAAAGACGAACTTGCCCATGTCCCTTGCCCAGCATCTTTGGCTGAATTGATCGCTTTAGTGTTACAAATTGAATAGCACCAAAATGAAAGATGAGAGGAACGGAAAAAGACTAGAGGGAGCACTTTGGTACCTTGACAAACCGCCCCTCCCCAATATCTTCTAAGGAGACGCCCAATACGGATGTACCTATGCAAATAGGAGCAGCCTGTCGACCTCTTACACCTACTGAAAGACAAAGAAGAAGAGGCCAGGGCTTCTGCTTGTATTGTGTAACTAGAGGTCATGATATGATATGATATGATATGGTATTTGTAACGCGCCTATACACAAGTGTTTCAAGGCGCGACGAGGCAGGGAGGGAGGGAAACAAGGGGAAGACAGACAAACGATCCTACTAGGCCAGGTGTCATTCAGATCGCGCAAGTGCAGTGGTAAGGGGAAAAGGAGAAAGTGCAGGGGGAGGAGGTGGGGGGGAAGCGCAATACAAGGTAAGTAGCGTAATAAAATAAAATAAAATAATAAATAATAAATAAAAAGGGCCAGCTGGTGGCAAGTGCGAGGTAAGTGCAGAGCAAGTGCTGGGAAGGGGGGCTGTAGGGATACAGTGACAGTCCCACAGTGCAGGGGGAGCCAGGGAGGCAGTGCAAGAGGAGAGTGGCTGGGCCCTGGACCGAGGTCGCTGAGAGTGGCCCAGATGCAGGTTTAGTGCAGAATTCAGTGGGGAGTTAAGCAGGTTTAGCATGGGAGAGGTAGAGAGAAGGCAGAAGCGAAGAGGAAGGTTTTGAGGTACTTCCGGAACCGGAGATGGTTCTTCTGAGAGATTGCCCTGAAGTACCCCCTAGGAAGGAGGGAAACATCAGAATCTGGTCCTAGAAGGGACAGGGAACCGGGGTGTTGTTTTCAGTCCCTACATCCATCTTACCACTCCAAAAGAGCCCTCGGATGATCTCCTGGCAGTCACTCTTCTGCGTAACTCTTCTATGTCCTCAAAGCCCATTATTGGATGTATTTGCCCTACTTGACAGTAGGGTTGCTGGTATATTTATTGACATTTTATGGACAGAACAACAGAACATCCCTCTGGTAGATAAAGTAATTAATCAATCTGTGGAAGAAGTGGATGGACGTCCCTTGTGCTCTGTTCTTATTACTAAGAACACCATTCCTGTAAACATGTTTAGCAATCAACATATGAAAGAAGTTGTTTTTGATATTATTCGAGCAGCTAATTTTCCTCTTATTATAGGGATACCATTGTTGCGCAAACACAATCCTACAATTGATTGGACTACCAAAACAGTCAGTTTGGTTTTATCCGGATATTGTAACCAGCAGTGCTTTGATGATCAAGTGGATGTAACAGCAGAAACAGCTTCGGTTCTAGGACCCGTTCTTCCGAATTCTGTCCTACAGGACATCAATATGTTGAGTGTGTCAGAGTGTCCAGTGTGCCGTAGACCCTGACTTCCATTATCTGCTATTACTTGGAGATTGCTTGCAGGACTTTTGAATAGCAATCAACATACCTGTGTGAGGAAAGAGAGAGCCCTAGTCTCTCTTCACTTGCTGCTGCCTTGCTGGATTGCCACGCTGACGCTTGCCCAGTGACTAAAACTGGGTTGGGAGCAAAGCGTAGCAGAGTGTGTCAGAGTGTCCGGTTTGCCGTGGACCCTGACTTACATTATCTGCTTCACTTTATTGCTTGGAGATTGCTTGCAGGACTTTTGAATAGCAATCAACATACTCGTGTGATATGATATGAAATTATATGATATGGCATTTATAACGCGCCTATACACAAGTGTTTCAAGGCGCGACGCAGCAAGGGAGGAGGAGCAGGGGGAAGACAGAGACAGCGATCCTACTAGGCCAAGTGTCATTCAGATCACGCAAGTGCAGGGGGACGGGGAAGAGGAAAAGTGCGGAGTGGAGGGGAGTGGGGAAAGTGCAGTACAAGGGGTAATAGAATAAATAAAACAATAAGAGAAGTAGGGCCAGCTAGTGGCAAGTGTAAAGGGTAAGTGCAGACAACAGGCGTCAAGTGCAGGTGGGGGACTCTAGGGATACAGAAGAACAGTCCCCAAGTGCAGGTGTTGCCAGGGAGGCAGTGCAGGTGTGTAACTGGCAGGGAAGGGGACCTGGGCCCGAGATCAGAGGGTGGCCAAGTGACCAGTATAGTTTCAGCCAGGAGTTCAGCAGCGAAGAGGAGGAGAGAAAGTAGAAGCAAAGAGGAAGGTTTTGAGGTGCTTCCGGACCCGGAGATAGTTCTCCTCAAGTTTCAGGGAGGCTGGGAGGCTGTTCCAGAGGGAGGCCCCAGCTGAAGAAAGAGATCTACCCCCAACTCGTTGCTTGGAGAAGCGACTGACCCTGAGGGAGTTGGAGGCGGATGAGCGAAGACCTCAAGAAGGAAGATATTTAGGAAGAGAGAGTTGAACAGATTAAAGTAAAGATAGGAGCCAGTACTGCTTCATACATTGACAACTTGGAAATAGCTACTAGCGCCAAAACAAAAACTGGGGATAAAGACACAAAAACGGAAGTCGATCCGAAAAATCATACCCGTTCAAATGGCAGGGACGCAGTTGTAATAACCCAGTGTCAGAATGACGTTAATAGTGCGCAATCACCGGATTACAAAAACAAGGACGAGAAATAACTGAAGGAAACCCAAGATCACTCAACAAGGACCAACCTTGGGGCAGAGTCTATTAGACAAGAGCCCCGGAGACAACGAATTACATAAACATGGTTCCGGTACAGGTCCAACATTAAAAAGAAAAAGTGATTTGGTCATTGACATTTGGAACACAGACAATTTGGTGGATATAAGGCCAACGGAGAACATAAGGGGACAAGCACAGCAATTTAAAACCGTAACCCACATCAGGACCAGTCCCATAAACCTACAGGTGTCAAAACAAAAAAAATACAATGCTTTGGGGGGGGCGTAGTGAGGGTAGCTTGGACTCAAGAATGTGGCTACCTAATAAAAGAATGGATAAGGCTACGCCACCTCCACAAAAAGGAAGTGCTGGAAGACCCATGCAGGGAAGAAAGATCTGGAAACCACAGACCATGATGACCAAAATGGGAGCGTCCTGCTTCAGCTTCAATGGAACACAGCAACAAGAAGCCCCCCGTCAATCCGAAGGGACGACCCCCCAGACTGACAAACCCTTGCTGGGTATCTTGAATCTGGAAATTCCGGATGAAGTTCTCTTGGAAGCGTTGAGGACCATGGAACACTCCAACAGGGAACCGACCACTGCTCATAATTACAAACGGGCCCCAACAATTCACAACATGTGTCACAACCTAATGGTGTCCGTAAGAGATAACACAACCCAAACTCTGAATTCAAGAGAAGAAGAGTAGGATACAATGAAACAGGTGGGGTCAGCAAAGGCTAGCCAAACAATAACAACTGAACAAAGTGTGCCCTATAAAGGGAATGCAAATGAAGGGCCAACCCTACATGGATACCCAGAAGAAAAGTTCCTGTTGGTATCCACAATGACGGCGATTTTAGCACCGTTTATGAAGCTTTACGAGAACATAGCAGGTACCCTTCAAGACCATACCACTTTATTGGCTATGGTCCATTCAAAGACAGTATTTGTAGAAGGGTCCATATCCTCAGCACAGAACAACTTGGACAATAGTAGCACAAAGGTGGTGCAACTTTTGCATGACACCTTGGAGCCAATTATAAAGGAAAAAAAAAGAAAGAAGAATGGGAGCAATGGGCGAACCCCGGGGGAGATCCTCCGAAGCTATCAGAGACATTATGCCTGTCACCGACACCAGTTTGATATTAGAACCAGCTAATCAAAGCCATCGGCTTACCAACGACAGCAACCCAGATCAAGAGAGCAACTTAACACCTGTTTGTCAGCTGGCACTAGAAGAGGCCTTGATAACAAACAACATTGATGTGGAGTCGGCTAACCTAATGGCCCCTTCACTTTCAGTGGGTGAACAAAAACAAACACAAGTCCTCATGAAAGAGCATGAGGGAAATGAGGCAATCTCGAGAACAAAACCAGCGGACTGCTTCGTGTAGAGGCTTGGAGGTGAAAGACCCAGAATTGCTTAACTCGCCAGTGCCGGAAACAACAAAGGATAGCAAAGAAAGTTTTAAAAAGAACCAAAGGGCAACCGGCAAAGGAAGTTGCACCGTATGGATAAAGTCTTGTAATCCCACATAGAAGATAAGGAAATCTCCAAATCCAATCAAGAACCAAAAATGTGTGAATTCTTTAGGAATAATGGGAATAAGGGAGAGACAAAAAAACAGACATCACACCTGAAAAGAGGATCTAACCTAGATCAAACTGATTTAAAAAAAAGACAACAGAGATTCCAATCCTAAAAAAGTAAAAAAATCAAACACAGCCGCCAATTCAAAACTCAAATAAAAGTTGCGCTTTCATTAGAAAGCTTACTCTCCCGAAAGATCTTAACAGACCAAAAAATACATCTATAGTCTTGAAGAGCAAGGAGAACAAAGGAGCGAGAGATAAGATAATACCAGAAATAGTGGAGTTATCTGATGAGGAGGGTCCAGACCAGGACTTAATGGATCTATCAACCTACTCAATTTCAGAAGAGGAGGAGAGGGTAGAGGTGGAGGAATCTACTGAATACGAAATGAATACTGATCAAGAGTTAACCCAAAACTCTAACGAAAGCGACACAAGCAGCATATATGAGGAAGCAAAGGAGGACCCAGCAGACATGGACAATGCTGCAAGCCGGCAGTCTGGGCTAAATGTTGGGCCCAGATGTCTCCCCAATTCAGTTAACATTAAATTGTACAAACATAAAGAAACCAACAGAGAGCCACAGGGGAAGCCCAGGATGATTATCAAGCAAAATCCTGATGTCCCAAAGAGAGGTACCCAGGAGGACAGTGAACAGTCCCCGGACAGACAACCAGCTAAATGGGTCAAACGGAATTTGAAAGCTCAATGGAAGAGAAGCTTGTCACAGATCTCGTTGAGGTCTGATGTCAGTTGCCAGGCATCACATAATGGAAATAAGAACGGACAACCGGCAAAGAACAAAGATATGTTCCCTGAACAGCTAGAAGGGCTCATGCTGGAAAGAATGTTACATTACAATGACGGGCTGATTCTTAATAGATTTACAGGGTAATTCATAGAATTTCGCTGAAAAGTGTCGCAAGCGGCTGGCGCAGAGTGTCCGCGTGCGATTGACTGCGCCAGGCACGTGCGCTAAAACCGATTTCCGCGCACAGCGTATTCATGGATTTCATGCTCCCAAACCAGCCGTGGCGCAGAGTATCGCAGCGACCCTGCAGCAGCGCCAGTAACGCCCCCAAGAACGCCCTTGCGCAAGGAAAAGCCATCAAAATCGCTAAATCATCGCAAAGGGCTGCGCTAACCCTGGACCAGTTACAGGGCTGCCAAACAAGGAACGCAAAGCGGGAAACGTGCATATCAGGGGTACACGTGAAGTCATACACGCGATTAGCCAGGGTACGTGTATTACAGGGGTACGCGGGAAGTTTAACACGCGATTAGCCAGGGTAAGTGTATTACAGGGGTACGTGGGAAGTTCAACACGCAATTAGCCAGGGTACGTGTATTACAGGGGTACGCGGGAAGTTTAACACGCGATTGGCCAGGGTACGTGTATTACAGGGGTACGCGGGAAGTTCAACACGCGATTGGCCAGGGTACGTGTATTACAGGGGTACGCGGGAAGTTTAACATGCGATTAGCCAGGGTAAGTGAATTACAGGGGTACGCGGGAAGTTTAACACGCGATTAGCCAGGGTAAGTGTATTACAGGGGTACGCGGGAAGTTCAACACGCGATTAGCCAGGGTACGTGTATCACAGGGGTACGCGGGAAGTTCAACACGCGATTGGCCAGGGTACGTGTATTACAGGGGTACGCGGGAAGTTTAACACGCGATTAGCCAGGGTAAGTGTATTACAGGGGTACGCGGGAAGTTTAACACGCGATTAGCCAGGGTAAGTGTATTACAGGGGTACGCGGGAAGTTCAACACGCGATTAGCCAGGGTACGTGTATTACAGGGGTACGCTGGAAGTTTAACACGCGATTGACCAGGGTAAGTGTATTACAGGGGTACGCGGGAAGTTCAACACGCGATTAGCCAGGGTACGTGTATTACAGGGGTACGCGGGAAGTTCAACACGCGATTGGCCAGGGTACGTGTATTACAGGGGTACCCGGGAAGTTTAACACGCGATTAGCCAGGGTAAGTGTATTACAGGGGTACGCGGGAAGTTTAACACGCGATTAGCCAGGGTAAGTGTATTACAGGGGTACGCGGGAAGTTCAACACGCAATTAGCCAGGGTACGTGTATTACAGGGGTAGGCGGGAAGTTTAAGACGCGATTAGGCAGGGTAAGTGTATTACAGGGGTACGCGGGAAGTTCAACACGCGATTAGCCAGGGTACGTGTATTACAGGGGTACGCGGGAAGTTTAACACGCGATTGGCCAGGGTACGTGTATTACAGGGGTACGCGGGAAGTTTAACACGCGATTGGCCAGGGTAAGTGTATTACAGGGGTACGCGGGAAGTTCAACACGCGATTAGCCAGGGTACGTGTATTACAGGGGTACGCGGGAAGTTCAACACGCGATTAGCCAGGGTACGTGTATTACAGGGGTACGCGGGAAGTTTAACACGCGATTGGCCAGGGTACGTGTATTACAGGGGTACGCGGGAAGTTTAACACGCGATTGGCCAGGGTAAGTGTATTACAGGGGTACGCGGGAAGTTCAACACGCGATTAGCCAGGGTACGTGTATTACAGGGGTACGCGGGAAGTTCAACACGCGATTGGCCAGGGTACGTGTATTACAGGGGTACGCGGGAAGTTTAACACGCGATTGGCCAGGGTACGTGTATTACAGGGGTACGCGGGAAGTTATACACGCGATTAGCCAGGGTACGTGTATTACAGGGGTGCGTGGGAATCATCACACGCGATTAGGCTGGGTGGGTCCTCACAGGTGTTCCCTGTACACCCTCCACGGCCCCTGCAGGCAGTCTACAAAACAGGGGACTACCCTGCACACCTGCTCATGTCCCCCTGCACCCCCACCCCCCCAGCAGTGCAGGGGCAGCCTCCACCAGGCCCCCACTCATGTCTCCCACCACCCCCACCCTCCCGCCACCAGGGGCAGCCTCCACCAGGCCCCCACCCATGTCTCCCACCACCCCCCGCCACCAGGGGCACTCTCCACCAAGCCCCCACCCATGTCTCCCACCACCCCCACCAGTGCAGGGGCACCCTCCACCAGGCCCCCACCCATGTCTCCCAACACCCCCACCCACCAGCACTGTGGGGCACGTGGCCAGCAGGCAGTCAGGCAGCAGCAGATGGCAGGTGGGAGCGTGCTCAGGGCTCTGGGGGGCAGTAATTTCGCCTCCTGGCCAGGAGCGTAGTCTCTCGTGTGTGAACGCGTGGACAGCCTGATAGGTAGTGAAATCCCACACGTCAGCAAAGGCCCTTAGCGCGTAAACCCGTCAACAGCATATGCGCGCCTATAGTCACCTGCACATGCAGGAAATTGTTGCGTGACACGTCCCAGTGTCAAAGCGTGTGATTGGTGAAAATGGATGTACACGTAGAAGTGACAAAGCGTGTGATTGGTGAAAATGGATCTACACGCAGGACTGACAAAGCGTGTGATTGGTGAACGTACACGCCGCGTAAGTGACGCTGTACGTGTGGGCCTGTATATAAGGTACATGTAGAACACCATTTCCTTGTACGTGCTTTTCGTGGAGAGCGAGTGGGTGAAATCTGTACTTCTTGTCGTTTCACACGCGATTTACTTCACGGCGTTTCCAGTTCGTATTCCCTGTTACCTCTGACAGCTTTTTCTCTTTTTTCTCTTTTACTGGTTTACCTGGGCCTGTTCCCTCAAACAGTGTCCCCTTCTACTGTTGTCCTGTCTTCTCAGACAGCGCACACATCTTCTTTTGGCGGGGGTTTAGCCAGCCAAACGCGCTCATTCTTCACGCTCTTTTACCTGGCAGACGGTGAGTCACGCACGTATCCAACTTCTGTGCTTGCCCCGTGTGTTGCCTACCCCTTCAGAGGTCATTCTAGGCTGCGTGTGACACGCATACGTTCATTCTTGTGTTACTGGGTGCCACAGCGTAGTGCAGGTTTTTCTTTCTGCACACGTGGTCTAGGAGGGGTTGCGTGCACGTCATCTCCCTTTTTTGGGCCTCCTGTGCGTTGCGTGACCCGTCATCTTTCCCCAGGGGTTACAATCAGCCGTGCTAGAGCACTAGGGTACAATTACCATCTGGTACCCAACCCCTTTGACCCCCAATTGCCCAGGACAATTGTCTACAGCCACTCCCATACGCACATTAACATCAGTGCCATGGCTGGGAGGCGAGGATTCCGTAAGGGTGGCAAAGGTGGAAGAGCCACAAGTGGTGGCCGTGGTGGATCCGGTAGGGGACGTGGTCGTAACTTGCAGGGTGAGCCTGACCCCCCATGTGTGGAGGACCAGTCAAGGGCACCCATCATCCCCCCCCTCCCCCCCTCCCCCCCTCCCGTTGAGGCTGAAGTGGCTGACACCATCCATGCTCAGCCCTTGTTGGACCAGCCCATTGTGGCACCAGACCTGGCTGACTCCATGGCTGACTTCCAGGTCAGCAGGGCTACGACACGTGCGCTGGTGCACGTTGATGCCATCATGCCACGTGGATCTGGGGCTGCAAGGTCATCTACTGCACCAAGGAGGCAGGGCGGAGTGGCTGCAGGGGCAGCTGCGGCTCCATCCACCCCAGCCCTCACACACCCAGCCAGGACAGTGTCGGTCCTAGTCCATGCTGCTGACATTCCCCCTGACACCATCACACTCGAGCCAATGCCTGCACCAACTCCCATGCTGAGTGTGCAATCCCACACTCCTGATACAGAGTCCACCAGGGCTCCTGCCCCTAGTGTCCAGAGCGGCGCAGGACACTCAGGATCACCACCACCTTCCAAGCGGAAGAGGAAGAGTGCTCGTCCGGCACAGGCTGATGCCCCAGACACGGCTACACAGTCCGGCCCGTCCAGGAAGCCCAGCTTCACGGATGACGAACTGAATGCACTTGTCGAGTATGTGTCCGGACATGACAACGAGATGGTCATTGTTGCAGGATCCAAGACCACACCTGCACAACGCCAGGCACACTGGCAGACCGTTGCGGACATCGTAAGTGCCCTTGGAATCGTGAGGCGCACAGCCAATGATTGCTATAAGCGCTGGAATGACCTAAAGCGCAGGGCAAAGAGTAAGCTGGCCTCAAGTCATGCCGCAACTCTAGTGACTGGAGGTGGGTCTCCAGTAGTAGACATGGAACTCACTCCACATGAGTCAGTCGCTGGGACCTACGTCACGGAGGAACAGATCCAAGGCGTGGGAGATCTGGCTGATTACGAGGCATTGTCCGGTGAGTGCACATGCATGTGTGTGTCATACATGTGCATGGTGTGTGTGTGAGGGCTTCTGTTTGGGTGCCAGGAGAGAGTGTGTGCGCCTCAGTCGTATGGGTCAGCCATGTGCTTCATGCAATACTTCCTGCGCAGCTGCATTTGGCCATAGCAGTATCCCTTCTGCCAACAGTAGACATCTAGCACAACTGCACGCCAGTTGCCCTTGAAGTGTCACCTTGACACAACATATTTGCTTATTTTTCACTGTTCATTCAGTCAGTTTGTTTGCATTCCACCACTTTCACTAGGCATGTCGCTGTCCACTAGTCACATGTCTGACATGGGTATGGTAAAGGGGAGTGACTTTGTTACCTGGATATCATTTGTACACACATGTCCCTGTGCAATTTGACCATTACAGACTGGCAGCTCCAGGTGAAAAATCTGACCTGTCAGAATCAGAAAAGCTATTACATGCGGGAACTGGACTGAATGAATAGGTGCTGCCCTCCTCTCCATCTTCACTCAATAGCAATGGTACATGCCATCTGTGTGATGGCATGTGTGTTTCACCTGCCAATCACAGGCCAATGTGTGATGCCACTGCCAGGCAGCATGCAGAAAATTTGTTCATCTTCCATCTTGGTGTCATCAGTGTGTGCCGTTTGCCTGCACTTCATACGCAGTGAGGGTGCATGCATGGGAGGGTTTTAGTCATGTGGGACATGTCAATCAAGTACTGGTTCTCTTGCTTCTCAGCCCTCAATGTGTGCCATGGTGCTAATGCCTGTTTCCATTACTTTGTTTTCATGTCTTTGCAGGGGAAGACGCACCTGATACTGCTGGGGTTGTGGAGATGGTGCAGACCCAGGAGGTGTCCCAGGGCCGACCAACCACCAGTGAGGGACGTGGTGTGGTGGTGGGGGAGAACCCACAAGTGCTGCAGGTCGTGCTCTCAAGGGGTGTCTCTGGCTGCACCTCCCCCGAGCTGTACTCAGGTGTTGATTCGGATGAGACCTACGTGCCGTCGCTGGTGAGTGTTCCAGGGAGGGATTCTGTTCTGTCTCACCCACCTGCACCAGGGTCAGTACCCTCCATGGGGATGTCAGTGTTGGCAGCTACGCCTTTGGTGGTTACGGATGCAGGGTCACACTCCGCGACATCTGATCCTGTTCCTGGGCCAGCAGATCAGAGGGGGAATGCAGTCCTGCAGCCTCAGGCAGTGCCGGCACAGCAAGGCGCAGTTCGCCTTGCCCCAGACAGGTGTGGTGCCCGCCGACGTGGTGGCCGTACGCCACCTGGCAATACCGCATGGGAGCAATCCATTTACGGTATGGCTACCCAACAGGCTGCATCATCCGAGATGATGGCTCAGGCCATGGATAGGGTGGCCACTTCCATTGTCCCCCCAGAAAGGCTGATGGAGCGACTAGAGCAGGCAACTGACTCCATCTGCCAGTCACACAGGGAGGACATGTTGGGGTCCAACAGGGACAGGCGGGCGGCACTGGCGACTCTGCAGGAGGCCATCTCCATTGAGTCCCAGGGCCACAGGGAAGCCCTGAGGCAGGAGCTCCTACACCTCAGGACGACTCTTGTTGAGCTTGAGGCTTCCACACACCAAAGGACAGAACAGCAGCTGGAGCGTCTCACCCGTACGCTCTCAGCTGAGATGCAGGCAACGAGGGCGGAGGTCCGGGCATCCCGTGAGTTGTTGCATGGGGACCTCCGCACACTCATCCTCCAGAACCAGACCTACCACACCCGCATGCTTGCAGCCATGGAGGAGCAGACTAGGGCCTTGCGTGGGCTGCCTCCCATAGTGCAACCACCTCCGGATGCAGCTGCACAGGGTGATAATAGCGACAGCAGTGACACTCCCACAATAGGGTAGCCGTGTGGGCCATGAGCCCATGGAGGTGTTTTATTTTCCCAGGATCCACGCAGGTGGGTTCTGGTGTGCATCCTGTCCTCGGACCTCCTGGGTGGCCTCCCCAACCCCCCCGGGCCCATCAATGGCCATTTTTGATTTTTTCTTATTTTCATTTTTATTTTGATTTCTTTTATTCCCAATTTTTTTGGGAGGATCTGTTGGCTCCGATCTGTTGGCTCCGATCTGTTGGCTCCGATCTGTTGGCTCCGATCTGTTGGCTCCGATCTGTTGGCTCCGATCTGTTGGCTCCGATCTGTTGGCTCCGATCTGTTGGCTCCGATCTGTTGGCTCCGATCTGTTGGCTTCCGTGGTTCCTGTGGGCATACGCTGCATTGTGGCTGGGCACATGCAGGCTTGTAATGTATTTGGTTCAGATGCTTGGGTTTGAGTCACACACACCCCTCCTGCTTCCCGTTTCCATGGGCTTGCAAAGGGTGTGCCCAAGTGACAGTGAATTACACAGTGACGTTGGACTCCCATTAACTGTGTGGCCAGTCTGTAGTCAATACTGTGTATACATTCCTAGTGCATATTGCTGTTGTGTTGTACACTGCATGTTGCATTGATGTGTAACTCTTCTTCTGTGTCTACCTCCCAATTTGCAGGTCCCTTCCTCAAGTCCACACAAGGACCTCTAGTCTGGCAATGGGGACCATGTTGGCAGCAGTGCACCTACAACTCTACATGGCGCCAACACTGCACAGTTGGTAGTGGTGGGAGTGCAGGCATTTCCAGGTGGTGAGACTACTAATATGTTACATTTTTGATGTCATGTTAATGGTACTACGTGCTCAAGTATGTTGTTGGTCCGGCATTGCTGTGAGCATTTCAGGTGTTGCAGGTTTCTAATAGTGCCACTGTACATAGTGAGAGTGATGTCATGTTGTGTGGATTACTTTGTTTACCTGCAATTAGCATGTCATGGCACGGTGTGTCGTGTGGCAGTGCTGGGGTTGGGTTGGCTGACATGGCACTGTCCTCTCGTTGCATTTTGCAAGTGGGTATTCATTTTAGCTGCTTCAATGTGTAACTTCACAAAACTGCATTGGTGGTGTCTGTGTGGGTAGGGATGCACACATTGTGACACTTCCAGGTGAACAATCTCAGGCTGACATGGAATTCCCGGTTCATTCTCCACACATTCAGGATCAGTGTCAGGTTGAGTCATCATTGATTGTCAGATGGAATGTGCCAGGGCAGTGTGCACTCCACAGGGGTGTGATTTCTATGTGAAGTAATTAGCCACTAGCTGTGTACGGGCTGCCTCCCCCCGTGCCATTTCCCCTCCCATGCGCAGCGGCTGTGCATGTGGTTGGGGATGTGGGGCCACCACCATGTCCACGGCCAGGCCCCGGCGTGTTGCAACGTTGTGCAGGACACATGCTGCCACTATGATCCTGCACACTACTGGGGGAGCGTATAACAGCTGCCCGCCAGAACGGTCAAGGGAGCGAAAGCGTGACTTCAGCACTCCGAATGTGCGCTCCACTATGCCCCTGGTTGTGATGTGGGCTGTGTTAAATCTTACCTGGGGTGGCGTGGTGGGGTTCCGAATTGGCGTCATCATGTGGGGGCTGAGAGGGTAGGCACTGTCCCCTGTGGAGGTGGGGATTGGTATCATTGGTGAGGTTGTGACCTTGCTCAGTATCCAACATGCATGCATGTGCAGTGGCATACATACTCACCAAGCAGCCATGTATCGCCATGCCGCCCAGCTTCGAGGTCCCGGCTTAGGGTGGACATTCGGTAAATGAAGCTGTCGTGGGTGGAGCCGGGATAGTTGGCATATACTGAGGTGATGATTCCCTTGGCATTACATGCTACCTGCACGTTGATGGAATGCCAGTGCTTGCGGTTCCTATAGATGTGCTCAGATGCCCTGGGGGGACGTAGAGCCACATGGGTGCAGTCGATGGCACCTAGCACTTTGGGGAATCGTGCCACTGCGTAAAAATCCAGGGCGGCACCATGCCTTTCTGCAGGTGTTCTGGGCAGGTATATGTGCCTGCGGACTGATGGGCGTGCAGTCATGATGTTCAAGACCTGGTGTAGGCAGCGTGACTGGGTGGCCTGTGACACCCCACCCACTATGGCACTTGTCCGCTGAAATGATCCAGTGGCTAAGAAGTGCAGTACATTGAGGACCTTCTCCAGGGGGCTGAGTGCTTGGGAGCACAGGGTGGGTGATGTGAGGTCATCCTCCCACTCAGTCACCAGGTCCAGTATGATGTGTGGTGGAAACCTGTACCTCCCATACACCTGGTCATCAGGCATCCCGAAAAGGCTGGTTCTGGGTGTGAATATTCTGGCCCTGACTATCCTCCTCCTCCTCCTTTGGTAGCCCACTGCCACTGCTGCTAGGAACGGTATGTTCATCCTGGCGTCTGAGCTTGTTATTGTTAAAGTCCGCGATTTATGCTTAGCGCGTGTTCTAGGCGAGCGTGTGACCCGCGCAGCCCTGGAATCCTGTTGCCAGTCCAATAGCGTGTGGAAATTCACACGCACCACGGGATACAGCGTGTGACCCGCGCAGCCCTGGAATCCTGTTGCCAGTCCAATAGCGTGTGGAAATTCACACGCACCACGGGATACAGCGTGTGACCCGCGCAGCCCTGGAATCCTGTTGCCAGTCCAATAGCGTGTGGAAATTCACACGCACCACGGGATACAGCGTGTGACCCGCGCAGCCCTGGAATCCTGTTGCCAGTCCAATAGCGTGTGGAAATTCACACGCACCACGGGATACCGGTTCGCTGACGTACTTGCGTGTGTAAGTGGCCGCGCACCCATTAAATACACGTACATAGGCCAATCGCGTGTACGCGCACTTTTGTCCAATTACACGCGATGACACTCTGACGTGCAGTATCTCCACGTGTGCCCCGTCATCACGTCCTGAGTGGGGAACACCCGTGCGGGTCACGTCACAGACGCGCTTACGCGCTGAGGGACTCTGGTCCAATAGAATCGCGTATGCGTGCTGACGCGCTTACGCGCTAAGGGCCTTTCCTCGGATTTCACGCTGACGTGCAGGATTTTCACGTGCCAAATCACTCCGTATCAAGCTGGCCACGCGAAAACACACGGAAGCCCACGCTCCTGCCCAGAAGGCCGAGTTACTGCCCCCCAGTGCCCCGAGCAGCCTTCCACGTGCCATCTGCTGCTGCCTGCCTGCCTGCCTGCTGCCACCGTGCCCTGCCATTTGGTGCCTGCACATCAGCCATCTGCAGGGGTCCAGTTGCTGTGTCCACCCCTGCTGGAACTGAAGACTCCCGACTGGTATTACATCGCTCCACAGCCCAGCCCCAGGACCCAGTTGCCCACCCACACCTGCCTCTGGGGTTGCCATGTCGGGCACTTCCACATCTGGCACCAGTGGCAACCCCAGGCCAGAGGGGCAGAGGGGCACCAGCTTCACTGTCACCGAAGTTGGTGTCCTGGTGGAGCATGTCCTGGGGCAGTATGATGCCCTCTTTGGATCGTCCCGCGCCAGCAAGGAAGGACGGCAGAGGATCTGGGCCGACTGTGTGGTTGCCATCAACGCGGAGGGGGTGGCAACCCGCGACGTCCTGAAGATCAAGAAGCGCTGGGAGGACTTGAGGTCCAGGACCCTTGTGAAGGCCCGGCGCCTCGTGGAGGGGGGCCGGGGCCGCATGAGTACCATCCAGATGAGGGTCCTGGAACGCGTACGCCCAGCGCTCCACGCCCAGATCCTTGAGAGGGAGGCCCGTCTGGAGTTGAGCGGTAAGTGTCCATGCATTACTGTGTGTGACAGGGCATGTTGCGGTGTGCTGGTTCTATGATACTTGCCTGTATGTGTGCCATAGCCCATGTATGCATGTATGTGTGCAGGGACATCATGGTAATGCATGTGCGACCAGTGATGTGTGATGCACATGGTTGTTGCATGTGTTGAAATGCCGCATGGGGAGCCCTAATCAGATTATGAACATGAGAGCATGCCAGTCTCTGTACCTGAACATGGGTCGGGGTGAGGGATGGGTGCTGATGCCAGGTACATATATGGTAGCCATGTCTGTGTGCCTGACCTGCGTGTCTGTGACTTGTGCATGCCATGGATGCATGACACATGTGTGTGACAATGCAGAGATTCAGTAAAGCAGCAAAATTACCCTTGTATCCGCTGTGTTTGGTGTGTTTGGGGCCAGATGGATGTGACTGAGGTGATGTGTGTGCATGTGATGGGCATGAGCCATGATGCATGTGAGTTACATATCATTGAATGTTTCAAGAGTCCATTGGACATGCATGGAAATGTCCATGGCATGCACCATGCCTGTTACTGTGTGTGTTTTGCCTGGACTGGCCCATGTGTTGTGGAGGGACATGATGGACGTGTACTTTGACAGTGGTGCTCATCTGCTATTGCTTCCTGTCTAGGGGACCATTGTACAGTGCCCTGATGCTTGTGTTCTTTGTCTCCCTCTACGCAGCGGCTAGTGAAGAAGAGGGCGGAGACGGCGCTGTGGAGCAAGGCGGCGGGGATGCCCCCACGGCTGCAGCGGAAGGGGTGGGTGAGCCCCCACAGGGGCCTGCTACGGTGGGAGACGGTGAGGAGCCATCCAGGTTGGTGGTTTGCACAGAGGAGGAGGAGGCCGCCACTGGGGCACACATGGGGCCTGGTGGGGGCATCCCTGCTGGTGCAAGTGGTGCAGTCCAGGGCCAGGGGCAGGAGGCAGCACAGGTCACCGTGGAGGGGCCTGTGCATGTCGCTGTCCCTGACCCTGTGAGTGCACCACCATGCACCAGCAGGGATGCCCCGTCCCAGGCCTGTCCGCAGGTAGAGGGGATGTCCATGTCACCTGACTCCCCTCCACCTGCGGACGTGGGAACCCCTGGCCGTGCGGAGAAGGTCCTGATTGGGGTCGCGTTGCGCACGGCTGCGATTCGTGATGCCGTGCGTGCTTCCCGGGAGGAGCACGCACGTCATCACGAAGTGCACCGTGCCGACGTGGCCCAATTGGGATCGGCCATGTTCGGGGGTTTCCTGCATGTGTTGGCCAATGTGGCGGCCCTCTCCTCCTCTGTGCAGGCTATCCACCAGTCGTTCTCCTTGCCGTCTTCCAGCCCAGATGCCACCAGGGCCCCCTGTGGACCTGCCCCGACCAATGCAGCCAGCTCGGTGGGGATCCCATCCCTGCCACAGTCGGGAGTCAGAGATCCAGCAGGGGTGGACACCAGAGCAACTGGACCCCAGCAGATGGAGGATGTGACGGCATCATCGGGCAGGGCACGTGCACGCTGGCACAGGCAGTTGCGTCGGAGGCAGCAGCAGGCTCAACGTGGGAGGCATCATGGCTCGGGGCCATCAACATCAGGGGTGCAGGCATCGGCCGGAGGGCAGGAGAACCCTGGAATGGGAGTGGCTTCCGTGTGGGAGAGGTTGTGCCAGCGGATAGGTGCGGAGCGGCAGCGGGCAGAGGAGGAACGGCTCACGATGGTCAGGGCGGAGGACTCCATGCGGAGGGCGCTGAGGCGGGCTGAGTGCCTCGAGGGTCTTCGCAGGGAGTTTGAGCTTGACACTGCGTTATCCCTGCGGGACCTCGGGGCCAGGGAACATGCCCGCCTCCAAGCCATTGAGCAGGAGTTCGAGGATGCCCTGGCCCATGACAACAACCAGTGAGCCGTCCGAATAGCCCGCTGCCTTTGTATATAGTTGTATATAGTTGTATATAGTTGTATAGTTAGGGTTAGGTTTCCTTTGTTTTTTTGAATTTTTTTTGGGTTGCGATTGGACAATGCACCACTTTTTTGTATATAGTTCCCTTTTTAGTTAGTAGTCAGTTAGGTTTAATTTGGTAGGGCTCATGGACCCAGGATTATCTTCTTGATTGGCTTATTTTATTTTTTCATAATTTTTTCATGGACATTCATCTTGTTTTGTTTGATTTGCTTTGTGTTTTTTCTTATTTGCTGTTCAATACATATTATTTTTTTAATCTTCAATGTGTCGTATCATCTCATTGCTTTCAGCCATGTCATGTTGGGTGTTTTGACATTCACTTGCAGCCATTGTGTGTGACAGACATGTGTTAAATTGCATTATTTACATTGGGGGTGTAACATGTAATTGCCTTTGATATGTGGGTGGGTGTGATAGTTGGTTGGGCCTTTTGGCAGGGGAGGATGGGCATTACGGACATGATTGGGGAATGTTGGGACCCAGGTGCAGGGGGGCATGGATTGGACATGGGTGGGGGCCTGCTGGCAGGTGCCCCACAGTGCTGGGGGGTGGGGGTGGTGGGAGACATGAGTGGGGCCCTGGTGGAGGGTGACCCTGGTGGCTGGGGGGTGGGGGTGGTGGGAGACATGAGTTGGACATGGGTGGGGGCCTGCTGGCAGGTGCCCCACAGTGCTGGGGGGTGGGGGTGGTGGGAGACATGAGTTGGACATGGGTGGGGGCCTGCTGGCAGGTGCCCCACAGTGCTGGGGGGTGGGGGTGGTGGGAGACATGAGTTGGACATGGGTGGGGGCCTGCTGGCAGGTGCCCCACAGTGCTGGGGGGTGGGGGTGGTGGGAGACATGAGTTGGACATGGGTGGGGGCCTGCTGGCAGGTGCCCCACAGTGCTGGGGGGTGGGGGTGGTGGGAGACATGAGTTGGACATGGGTGGGGGCCTGCTGGCAGGTGCCCCACAGTGCTGGGGGGTGGGGGTGGTGGGAGACATGAGTTGGACATGGGTGGGGGCCTGCTGGCAGGTGCCCCACAGTGCTGGGGGGTGGGGGTGGTGGGAGACATGAGTGGGGCCCTGGTGGAGGGTGACCCTGGTGGCTGGGGTTTGGGGGTGGTGGGTGACATGAGTTGGACATGGGTGGGGGCCTGCTGGCAGGTGCCCCACAGTGCTGGGGGGTGGGGGCGGTGGGAGACATGAGTTGGACATGGGTGGGGGCCTGCTGGCAGGTGCCCCACAGTGCTGGGGGGTGGGGGTGGTGGGAGACATGAGTGGGGCCCTGGTGGAGGGTGACCCTGGTGGCTGGGGTTTGGGGGTGGTGGGAGACATGAGTTGGACATGGGTGGGGGCCTGCTGGCAGGTGCCCCACAGTGCTGGGGGGTGGGGGTGGTGGGAGACATGAGTGGGGCCCTGGTGGAGGGTGACCCTGGTGGCTGGGGTTTGGGGGTGGTGGGTGACATGAGTTGGACATGGGTGGGGGCCTGCTGGCAGGTGCCCCACAGTGCTGGGGGGTGGGGGTGGTGGGAGACATGAGTGGGGCCCTGGTGGAGGGTGACCCTGGTGGCTGGGGTTTGGGGGTGGTGGGAGACATGAGTTGGACATGGGTGGGGGCCTGCTGGCAGGTGCCCCACAGTGCTGGGGGGTGGGGGTGGTGGGAGACATGAGTGGGGCCCTGGTGGAGGGTGACCCTGGTGGCTGGGGTTTGGGGGTGGTGGGTGACATGAGTTGGACATGGGTGGGGGCCTGCTGGCAGGTGCCCCACAGTGCTGGGGGGTGGGGGTGGTGGGAGACATGAGTTGGACATGGGTGGGGGACTGCTGGCATGTGCCCCACAGTGCTGGGGGGTGGGGGTGCAAGGGGACATGTGTTGGTGTTCATTAGTTCAAGGAGACATGTGCCTTTGCTGGGGGGCATGCCCATGTTGGGTGGGCTGCCTGCGGGACATGACCAGGGATGCAGGGTAGTCCCCTGTGGTGTGGGCTGCCTGCAGGGGCCGTGGAGGGTGTACAGGGTACACCTGGGAGGACCCACACTGTCAAATCACATGTGGGACTCCCCGGCACCCCTGAAATACACGTACCGTGCAGAAATCGCGTGTAAAACTTCCCACGCACCCCTGAAATACACACGCCCAGGCTATTCGCGTGTAAAACTTCCCGCGCACCCCTGAAATACACGCGCCCAGGCTATTCGCGTGTAAAACTTCCCGCGCACCCCTGAAATACACGCGCCCAGGCTATTCGCGTGTAAAACTTCCCGCGCACCCCTGAAATACACGCGCCCAGGCTATTCGCGTGTAAAACTTCCCGCGCACCCCTGAAATACACGCGCCCAGGCTATTCGCGTGTGGAACTCCCCGCGCACCCCTGAAATACACGCGCCCAGGCTATTCGCGTGTGGAACTCCCCGCGCACCCCTCAAATTCACGCGCCCAGGCTATTCGCGTGTGGTACTTCCCGCGCACCCCTCAAATTCACGCGCCCAGGCTATTCGCGTGTGGAACTTCCCGCGAACCCCTGAAATACACGCGCCCAGCCTATTCGCGTGTGGAACTTCCCGCGCACCCCTGAAATACACGCGCCCAGCCTATTCGCGTGTGGAACTTCCCGCGAACCCCTGAAATACACGCGCCCAGGCTACCCGCGAACCCCTGTAATACACGTAGCCCGCTCCCCCAGGCCCGATCGCGTGAGGAACTTCCCGCGCACCCCTGAAATACACGCGCCCAGCCTATTCGCGTGTGGAACTTCCCGCGAACCCCTGAAATACACGCGCCCAGGCTACCCGCGAACCCCTGTAATACACGTAGCCCGCTCCCCCAGGCCCGATCGCGTGAGGAACTTCCCGCGCACCCCTCAAATTCACGCGCCCAGGCTATTCGCGTGTGAAACTTCACGCGAACCCCTGAAATACACGTAGCCCGCTCCCCCAGGCCCGATCGCGTGAGGAACTTCACGCGAACCCCTGTAATACACGTAGCCCGCTCCCCCAGGCCCGATCGCGTGTGGAACTTCCCGCGCACCCCTCAAATTCACGCGCCCAGGCTATTCGCGTGTGAAACTTCACGCGAACCCCTGAAATACACGTAGCACGCTCCCCCAGGCCCGATCGCATGAGGAACTTCACGCGAACCCCTGTAATACACGTAGCCCGCTCCCCCAGGCCCGATCGCGTGTGGAACTTCACGCGAACCCCTGTAATACACGTAGCCCGCTCCCCCAGGCCCGATCGCGTGTGGAAATTCCCGCGCACCCCTCAAATTCACGCGCCCAGGCTATTCGCGTGTGAAACTTCACGCGAACCCCTGAAATACACGTAGCACGCTCCCCCAGGCCCGATCGCGTGAGGAACTTCACGCGAACCCCTGTAATACACGTAGCCCGCTCCCCCAGGCCCGATCGCGTGAGGAACTTCACGCGAACCCCTGTAATACACGTAGCCCGCTCCCCCAGGCCCGATCGCGTGAGGAACTTCACGCGAACCCCTGTAATACACGTAGCCCGCTCCCCCAGGCCCGATCGCGTGAGGAACTTCACGCGAACCCCTGTAATACACGTAGCCCGCTCCCCCAGGCCCGATCGCGTGAGGAACTTCACGCGAACCCCTGTAATACACGTAGCCCGCTCCCCCAGGCCCGATCGTGTGAATAACTTCACGCGAACCCCTGTGATGCACGTACCCTGCAAATCGCGTGTGACACTTCCCGCGCATCCCGGTATACATGCACACGTATTTTTTGTCAGCGGGTGTCCGTGTTTGTGGGTACCCCTTTGCACGTCATTTTTCCTGGAGGGCCACAGTATGGGACATTCATCATGGCAGTATATAGGTGCTATTTGTTGGCGCACCTTTTGGCGCACATTTCTTACAGCCGCAGAGACGCTACCGCCTCCTTTCTTGTGGCGGTCGTGTTTGTGCCTGTGCGCTGGTTTGAGCGTGCGCTTTTTTCCCCTATTCTATTCCATGAATACGTGTTGTAGGCGAGCGTGTGGGCGTTCCGCGCACTTGTGCCCTGTACTTCCCCCGTGACGCCCACGTTTTGGCAAGTTGTTCCCCATTCCGAGTGTTACGCCCGTGTTCCGCCTACTTTTATTGCGTGCGCCGCGCTATGTGCGAATTTCGCTGTGGCCTGTGCGATTTTCGCTGTGACCTGGCGCACGCTGTTAGATGGCCTGTGCGCCAACGTGCGCCAACGTGCGCCGCGCACTTTTTTTTCGCACATCCGCTGGTTTTCTCGCGCACGGCCTTCCATGAATCGACGTGCGCTGCTTTTCGTGCGATTTTCGCACGTTCACTGCGATTTTCGCTATTCCACTGCGAATCGCACGTTTTTGCCCACTTGCGCCGCGCTAATTATTCCATGAATCGGCCTCTTAATGTTGTAAGACTATTGCATCATATTCCGGTATTGAGACTAATAACCTCTAAAGACCTCGCCATAGTAGAGTTTCCTGAAGAGGAGAGAATGGACAAAGTCCTCCTATCTAGTCAAGCAACTACTTTTGGAAGAGGCCCACCACTTACGGCCAATGGGCTTTGACCTGTGTGAAAATAATTATGTGATCTCAAAAGAACATGAGCAAATACATACAGGGAAATGAACAAATGACATGTGCAGCCACTACCCAGCCATTGTGTAGCCAATTGACGCCCACACCTAGCCACCGTGTTGCCCATACCTAGTGTGCTGCCCATACCTAGCCATTGTTACCACTGCCCACACTTAGCCACTGTGCTGACAGCCATTGTATGCTCTATAGAATGATCCCCATCTTCATCCTCCTGATCACCCTCTGCTCCACAATGACAACAGCAAACCACCCACCGCAGCCTACGCCTACTGCAACATCAAACTCGGATGACGAGCCCCGACCGACCAGCACCCCAGACACTAACCCACAAACTATAAAGATAAAGATACCTACCACCCACCACCCCATAACAAATATCCCATGCGATACCTCAAGTAGAAATGCCAAGCTACGATCAAGACTACCCAAAATCTATGAACCCCCAGCCAGACTAGCCACCAAACCTAGCAATACAAGAGACCACCAACGCAATGCCTCCAAACTAGTCACCTCGCCCACCAAAAGAGATTCCCACGCTAACAGTCCCATTAACAACCACCGCAAATCAAGCAACAGACCCACCAAAAAGAAAAGCCATGTCACCCCTGCGACACCCAAACCAAACATACCGCTGAAGGGTGCCCTCATCAACGCTAGATCATTAATAGCACATGCCACCGAAATTGCCGATCTCATCCAAATAGGCGATTATGACCTTCTAGCCATAACGGAAACCTGGCTTCACCAAGCAGCAGGACCCGTTTTGATGCTTGCCCTGCCCCCTAACTACAACATTCTCAGAGAGGACAGAACCAACTCTCGAGGAAGCGGCCTAGCCATCATCGCTAAAAACAACCTCACCATAAAAATAGAAACGCCCTCAATCACCAAATCTTGTGAATCCTTAACCGCCAAACTCTCAACATCACCTTCTCAATCTATCAATATACACCTCATCTATAGGCCCCCAGGTCCCATTGGAACATTTGAGGAGGACATCTCTATGATCCTCTCAAACAATCTAAAAAACTCATCGCAAGCCATCCTCCTGGGAGACATGAACTTAGGTTTCAACGACCACAAAGACTTGCAAGCGACTAACATCGCCAATGTCATCACAGAACTGGGATTTACCCAAAGAATCTCACAACCCACCCACGAAAAAGGTCGAACACTCGACTGGGTAGCAAACCACAACTGTAATGTAACAATCACCGATGTCTGCCCACAAATCTGGACAGATCACGCACTAATAACCTTCCTCATAGATGAAAACACCACCCAACCCAAGGTAAATGTATTGCCCCCCCCCACCAACCAGAAATAAAAAAAACATAACTGCAGACAAACTGCTACCACTTATCCTCCCAACTCTAAATTCCTTATCTGAATCACTAAACCCAACAGCCCTAGTGAACGAATTCAACTCAATCATGGCCACAGCCCTGGACACTATCGCCCCATTGAAAATGAGAAAAAGCAAGCCCAGAGCGCACTTAAACACTTGGTTCACCCCTCACCTCAAATCCCTAAGAATTGAAAAACGCAAATGCGAATCCGCCTGGCGACTAACTCCATCAGAGGCTAACAAAGTAGCTCTCATCAGTGCCTCTAAGATCTACAAAAACGAAATAAGGAGGGCCAAAAAAGAAGACTTTAACAACAGAATATTACAGGCTAAATCTGGAACCAAAGAGCTATTTCTTATACTAAAGGAACTGGAAAACCCTACCCCTGCTCCAGACAACTGCGACAAAAATAAAACATGGTGCTCCAACATCCAAAAAGCTCTAAACAACAAAATTGCCACACTCCAAACCAAAATTGAGAAAAAGAAACAAAATATACCCACCTCATCCAATCAAAGTGGTAAACCACCTACCACTACCAAGCCAGAACACAAATTCAACTTCACCAAAGTAACCATCCTAGAGATTGAAAAAATAATACTCTCACTCAAACCGACCAACTGTCGAGGCGACATATGCCCAGCCCAACTGATAAAAGACGCAGCCAGAGACCTATCCCCATTTATCTCCAAACTTATTAATGCTTCCTTTGCATCAGGCACTATACCAGACAATCTTAAACAATCCTGGGTCCTCCCCCTCCTTATAAAGCCAACCTTGGACCCCGCCATCCCGACTAACTACAGACCAATCACTACGGTACCATTTCTGTTAAAAATCCTAGACAGAGTGGCCTACCTACAGATCCAAAAATATTTGGAAATGCACCAACTATTAGGCACCAGACAGTCAGGCTTCAGGCCTCAACATGGTACCGAAACTGCGCTTATCGATCTCAAAACCCAAGTCGATGAGCTGAGAGATCTTGGAAAAACCGCCCTACTCCTCCTTCTGGACCTCTCGGCGGCATTTGACTTGGTGGATCATGAGGTGCTCTGTACCCACTTGGAAACCGCGGCCCACTTTTCCACACATGCCATTGCATGGATCAGGTTGTTCCTAAGCGGCAGAACCATGAGGGTTTTCTCCACCTCCGCAGCGGCTGACCCAGTACCTATCACATGTGGAGTCCCCCAGGGATCCTGTGTCTCTCCGACTATGTATAACATCTTCACGAAGCCCCTGTTCGATTATCTGGACCTTCTGGGCGTCACCTACACAAACTATGCAGATGACACTCAGATTCTCATCCCACTTTCGGGGGATTATGAACAGGATTTGGCCTTGGTGAACAGGATATACCTCATCATCCAGACATCGGTGGCCCGTCACGGTCTATGCCTGAATGATGACAAAATGGAACTCATCATACTGGGGAACACACAAAATATCAAAAAACTGAACAATGACTACTCTTCATTTATCATAGATGGCAACACCAGTAAAGTAGCGAAAGAAGTAAAAATACTAGGTTTTTACCTCGACTCATGTCTCTCTCTAACAAAGCAGGTAAATGCGATGGCCTCCAGCACCGCTTACACCTGTAAGCTGATTAGAGCAGCTAAACCATATCTATCCACCGCCAGCTGCCTCACCCTATCAAGAGCCCTGGTATTATCCAAATTGGACTATTGCAATGCACTATGCATAGGGTCCAATAAACACGCACTGCAAAAAATCCAAACCCTGCAGAACAACGCCCTTTGAGCCGCCTTGGAATCCCAAGAAGAGAGCATATCTCAGACGCCAGAAGACAATCTAACTAACTATCCACAGCTGACAAAATTAAACTCAAAACAGTATCATTGACTTTCAAAAGTATTAACAACCTAGCCCCCAAATACCTAACAGAAAGATTCAAAAGAAGAACCTCTAACAGACCTACCAGAGAAGCATACACCAACCAACTAGCTGTGCCCCCATTCAAATTGAGCACAGCCGGAGGCACCAGCTTCCCTGTCAAAGCGGCCCAGCTATGGAACTCCCTCCCATCATCCTTAAGGTCTGGCCAATCTTACCCACATTTCAGACTTAATTGCATTAAATGGCTCAAAGAAAATGACTTATAACTGACTAGACTAGGACTACTCGCGTCTGACCCACCTGTTAATTTGCAGCTAAAACTCATACCTCGCTCATCACCCCCGCTTAACCCACCTTGCTCCTTAACATTCAATGTATACTGTGTATACACCCCTGTGTACAATCACCTGTGTATGTAACCATGTGTATTGTCATCATTTACTGTTAATGCACCCTGTAACCATCCTGAAATGTGTAACTGTAACATGTAAGCTTAAAGTATTCTTGAACACGCGCCCGGATACCCTCAGGTCTGGCGCGCGCTATAAATAAATAAACAAACAAACAAACAAACAAACATGACACAGAATAAACCTTTGCACACTGGCAATATGCTGGCCTCGAGGAAAAACACCAGGATTTCTGGTCCGCCGGGGACCCCAAAGAACTCAAACAAAAATTTAGATGGCGAGGGTGCAAGATGAAAATGGCTAGCTAACCTTTCAGCCAAAAAAATGCAATACCAATAATGTTTAAAAGAATTTCCCAGGGAGCCATAGACGGTGGTGAATTGGAATACTAGTGGATTAAGCCACCTTTTCAGGAAAGGCGAACTACAAAAAATGCAAATGGCACATCCTGTCCCTACAGGAAACGTGGCTATCTGAACCCCCGATACTAGAAGGATACGAGGTCCTAATAAACCCAGCTTTAAAGGGTACAAAGGGAAGACCAACATTGGGGCTTCTAGTTGCATTCAAAAACTACCTGAATTGGTCTCTGGTATACTAGCTAAATCCAACGCCATTCGTACAGCTGCTGGTGATAAAGCTGGACAACAATCCAGCCGCAACCCAGCGTGTCTTGATAATATTAAACGTCTATTGGAACCCGGCAATTCCCTTGAATGCTTCTTTTCCAGAAGGCATAGTAACTCTTCTGGATACACAGAGGGAGAAATGGCATGACCTGATGTTTATAATAGCGGGCGATCTAAGCTGCACCTGTCTCAATTCCGCTAATCAACCTATAGATCAGGACTTTGTGGACATAACTCAGAAGCAAAAATGAGGTATGCAGTGGAGAAAAGCACTGCAATCAAGAGATTGGGGGTCATTACGAGTATGGAGGTAGCCATGACGCTATTAGCGCCATGGCTACTCCCATACGGCATACCGGTTCCGTGTTCCCTGAATGGGGAATTACCGGGCCATTCCAACCTTGGAGGACCCGGTATTTCCCCATTCAGGGAACCTATCCCCATTCCCATTTGAGCCCCCATAGGGCTCAATGGGGATGGGGACCATGCTAACAACGGGCCCGTTGTTAGCATGCTGGTCCTTTAGCAGGTCCCGCTAAAGGACCTCGTAATGCGGCGGTAAGGGGTTGATGGCTCCGGCACCCTTACCGGCGCCGTTAACCCCTTACCGCCAACCTCGGAATGAGGCCCATTGTGTAAAATTAAATGGAATTACAGAAGGGGACTTCCCGGCAAGACTGACTTGGAAATGCGCCTATTCAACAGAAATCTTAGATTATATATGCATTGCATCTAACATGTCAAAAGTAATTCAGTCCTTGGAAGTGATCACAACATATTTACACATATCACATGCAAAAGTATTAGGTCTAACATAGGAGTAACCTATGGGAATTCATTCTCTATGTTAATTAACACTGCAAGAAACAAATTAAGAATAAAGCCTGCGTTGAATTCCAACTTAAAAGACCTGATATACCAGTTGCAAACTCAAGAAGAACTAAACAGCATTGATTATCTTCTCCTATTGAAGGAGTTTAGGATTGACTATAAAAGGGGAGACAACAAACCGAAAATCTCAAAGCGACATGTATATGATATGCTTATAGTGGCGCGTAAGAAAACGCGTAAGAAAGACATAAGGAAGTTGAGAAAGAACGTACATTACGGGACTTCGAAGGAAATACACAAACTTAAACAAAAACACAGGAATTGGCTTCGCTTACATATAAAAACAATGTTAAATCAAGACACAGAGCAAATGCTACAAAAAATAAAAACCAGAAATACAGCAGAAATTTGGTCAACTATCAATGAAATGGAGGCACCACAAGATGCCCTGTGTAACGCTCACCTGATTCCCGTAGAGGCGCCGGTCTTGACTGGGCGTATACCGTATCTTCAAAGGTGATGTGTAACACACGGCTGGCTCTTTGGGCTGGACCTCTGTGCACTGTATGTCTGACTCGAAGGGTAAGATGTCTGCAGATTGAAAATATGGGATTAATGAACTGGGTTATTGAATGTCTCTCTCTTCTTCCCTTTCTCTTCTCCTGTAGAACCCCAAAGGTTAACGCTCTCGCCTTAGGTAAGTGAACGCCGTGCTCTCCATCTGCCTCGAGGCAGGGTGCTGTAACCAGTTTCTTCACTGGATAAGGGGAGCAGGCCTCTTGACTTCAGAGGACTGCTGTCCGTCGTTTACTGCACGAACGGTAAGTTTCGAGTAATTCTAATGTCTTTAAAGTCTTTAGTAATGATGTCTCTTGTTTTGCAGGGTTCCGGCGATGGCGGATGACGGGCTGAAGTGAGTTGAAGATGGAGCCCGTGTGATGAATAAAAGCGCCTGGAAGCACGTAAGTAAGCGCTTGTTGCCTGCTTCACGATGCGCTCTAACTGTCTTTTTATTTTGCAGGTACAAGTTCGGAGCGGCTGCAGGGTGCCGGAATACCCACTGGGTTAGATGTGGAAAGGAGTAATGGCACGTGAGTATTAAAGTTCCCCAATGTCTTTAAACGCACCTTGTTTTGTCTTTCAGATGCGGGATGCAGCGCCGAAGGCCTCCGGAGCGTGCGAAGAGTTGGTAAGCTTTTGTCTTTCAGATGCCGGAATGCAGTGTGAAGACCTCCGGAGCGCACGAAGAGTAGGTAAGCCTTTGTCTTTCAGATGCCAGAATGCAGCGCGAGGCGTTGGTGACAGCCGATGGACCAGGTAAGTGAAGAGCTGTCACTGAAGACCGTAATGCTAACCTGTTCTTTCTTGTCTTTATAGGTGTTGCTGAAGACTGGATTCAGGATGGTAAGCCTTTTTCCTTAGGCCCAGGATCAGATGCAGAAGACACGATGAGCGTTCTGCTGCTGAGGATGCAGAATAACGCAAAGCAAGATTCATCCATCGGGTGTGGTTTAAATAGCCTCCTGTAGTGCTTAGGTGTCTCCTTCCACGGCCACGCCTAGGTAAGAAAAGAGTTCCTGCTTTCCAGAAGAGTTCCAGTGTTCTGAATCTAGGGAGTGGCTCCTGCCCCACCCAACAGGAAAAGTAGTTCCAAACAGAAGAGGATCAGAGGCTCAACTGGCAGGCAAGTAAGCAGCATGGTCTGCTGCAGGTAAGTCCACCCAAGCATTATGAGCCCGGCCCTTCCAGCGCTGGAACTGGGCATATTTATGAGCCTGTTGCCACTGGCGCCAGGACTGGGTCCAAAAGGTCCCAATTGGGACTGGTTGGCACTCGGAACCTGGGTTATGGATCTGCTTCCAAGGGAGTTGGGAAAACCCTGACCTTTTGGAAGCAGAGATCATGACAGTACCCCCCCTCAAGGCCCCTCCCAAACCGGGCTTCTCCGGGGGTTTTGGCTTGTCAGGAAATGTTCGGTGAAATCTTTTGATTAGGCGAGGAGCGTGGACATATTCAGCAGGTTCCCAGGATCTCTCTTGGGGGGCCGTAGCCTTTCCAGTCAATTAGGTAAAATAGTTTAGATTTGGAGATCTTGGAGTCCAGAATGCTTTTGACTTCAAACTCGAGTTCTCCATCAACTAGGATAGGTTTTGGAGATTTGGTTAGTCGGGTTTGAGGTTGCACGGGTTTCAATAGAGAGACGTGGAAGACCGGATGTATCTTCATGTGCGGGGGCAAGTCCAACTTGACCGCTACTGGGTTTACTATGGTAGTGATGGAATAGGGACCAAGGCATCTTGGGTTGAATGTGCGTGGCCCTTTTAGAGGTAGATATTTGGTGGATAACCAGACTTGATCCCCTACTTGATATTGAGGGGCTTCCTTTCGATGTTGATCTGCTCCTTTCTTGTATTGTTCTTTAGCCCTTTGAAGGTGAGAAACAGCTTCCTTAAAGGCTTGGGTGATTGTAGAATGCAGGTAGTCTACTGCTGGTGTTTCAAGATCTTGGAGGGGATCCAACTCCGAGGTTCGAGGGTGACTGCCGTACAAAAGAAAAAACGGGGTTTTCACAGTTCCCGAATGGACAGAGTTATTGTAGGCATATTCGGCTATCCAAAGGATGTCTTTCCAAGTTTTTTCAGTTTGTTGCAGCATGCAGCGTAAATACTGTTCCAGAGTTTGATTGGTCCTCTCGGTTTGTCCGTCGGTCTGAGGGTGGTGACTGGTCGATAGTCTCACATCAATTTGAGCCGACCGACAGCAACTTCGCCAAAAATGAGAAATAAATTGACTACCTCGATCCGAAATTAGAACCGAAGGAAAACCGTGCAGTCGGACGATGTTTTCGAGAAATTCTCGGGCCAGAGTTGCTGCTGTTGGCAAGCCTTTGAGCGGAATGAAATGCGCCATCTTGGAGAATAAGTCCACGATTACTAGAATCGTATTGTATCCGGAGCATGGAGGTAGATCGGTGATGAAGTCCATAGAAAGCGTATGCCAAGGGCGAGGTGGGATGTCAATAGGGCGTAAGAGGCCTGCTGGTCTTTCCTTTTGACTCTTGTTTTGGGCGCATACTCCACAGGACATTATAAAGTCTCTGATATCTTTTTTCCAAGACGGCCACCAGAAGTAGCGCGTGATCTTTTCTGAGGTCTTGGCCATACCGGGATGTCCTTCGATTAAAGAATCCTGATAACAAGAGATTACTTTTTTCTGTAAATCTGTGCTGGGTAGGTATAATCGTTCTTGGAAATACAATAAGTTGTCCTTTACTGCAAAGTCCTTTCCCTGCAGATGCCAATTCTGTATGTCTGCTGGAGTTACAAGTTGCCTGGCTTTATCCTTAACTTCCTCTATGGATTCTGTGGCGATTACACCCAGAATTCTTTGTTCGGGAATGATTGGTACAGGTTTAGGGTTGATCAAGTGTTCTTCCACTCCCATCCGAGAAAGGGCATCAGCTTTACCGTTTTTTGTACCAGGTCGATAGGTAATTATGAAGTCAAACTCGGCAAAGAATAATGCCCAACGGAGTTGTCTAGAGGATTGGGCTTTTGCGGTTTTCAAATATTGCAGGTTTCGGTGATCCGTAATCACAGTAACGGTGTGTCGGGCCCCCAGCAGATAATGCCGCCAAGCCTTAAAGGCAGACTTGATAGCCAGAAGTTCCTTGTCAGTAATCGTGTAATTGATTTCAGGAGGCGAGAATTTGCGGGACCAAAATGCCACGGGATGCAACTGATTGGTTACCGGGTCCTTTTGTGATAGAACTGCCCCCATGGCAAGGCTTGAAGCATCAGTTTCCACGATGTAGGGGAGTTCGGGGCGAGGGTGTTTTAAGATTGGTGCAGAGATAAATTTAGTCTTCAAATCCTGGAAAGCTTGTTCCGCCTCGGTAGACCATTCAAAACGTTTGTTTTTCTTTAACAAGGCAGTGATGGGCTGGACTATTCGAGAGAATTTGGGGATAAACCTGCGGTAAAAGTTAGCGAAGCCTAACATGCTTTGCACACCTTTTACGGAGGATGGTGATGGCCATTTGAGAACTGCATCGACCTTCTTTGAATCCATAAGCACTCCGCCAGGTGATAATATGAATCCCAAGAATTCAACTTCAGTCACGTTGAAAACACATTTTTCCAACTTAGCGAATAGTTTGTGTTGACGCAATCTTTCGAGGACCATTTTCACGTGTTTCCGATGTTCAGATTCCGATGAAGAATAAACGAGGATGTCGTCAATGTAAACAACAACACACACATCTATGAGCTCTCTGAGGACATCGTTCATAAAATATTGAAAGGCGGCCGGGGCATTGCAAAGTCCGAAGGGCATGACCTGATATTCAAATAGCCCATACTTGGTGCGGAAGGCCGTCTTCCATTCATCGCCCTCTTTTACTCGTACCAAGTGGTAAGCTCCTCTAAGATCCAGCTTTGTATATATGCATGCTTTTCTGACTTGGTCCAGGAGTTCAGGGATCAAAGGTAACGGATATCTATTCTTAACGGTGATCTGGTTCAGGGAGCGATAATCTATACAAGTTCTAAGGTCTCCTTCCTTTTTTGGAACGAAGAACAAAGCTGAAGAAGCAGGGGACTTGGAAGGACGAATAAACCCATTTGCCAGGTATTGATCCAGGTATTGTCGAAGGTGAAGGTTCTCAGGCTCGGTGAGGGCATAAATTCTACTACAAGGAGGAGTAGATCCAGGTATCAGGTCTATCTGGCAGTCATAAGACCTATGAGGAGGTAGAGAGTTAGCCTGATCCTTCCGGAAAACATCTTGGTATTCTAGGTATTCGGGAGGTAACTGGGGAGTCTCTGAAGAAATTGCTGCCAGTGCAACACCAGGTGGAGGGTGACAAGTAGAGACACATTCTGGAAACTGGACCGTTCTTGCTCGCCAATCGATCAGAGGATTGTGTTTCTCTAACCAAGGTATTCCTAGAATAATCTGAAACTGAGGGGCCTTGATCACATCGAACACGATCTTCTCATGGTGTCCATCTTGACTTACTAGCGTCACTTCTTGAGTGGTATGCGTTACTGGCCTGGAGGCTATCTCCGTACCATCCACCGTAGTAATGACGTCCTTTACAGCCTTGGGACAAAGAGTTAGATTCATCCTCAAAACCATTTCATGATCCACATAATTGCCGATGGCACCGCTGTCGACGTAAGCTTCAATTGCATGTAATCGATCCGGATTATCAGGGCTAATGAGGACCATAGGTATCACGAAATGCGAGGTCACGGAACTGGTTTTCACGCTCGGCAAGAGGACCTCTATTCTTGTCGGGCGAGGTTGTTTCCCTGCTCAGAGTTTGTAACTTTGGTAACTGCAGCTCCTACTGCCTTCTTGGCAGGTTTCACCGGACAGTCTCGAAGAAAGTGCCCTGAGTTTCCGCAATAGAGGCATAATTGCAACTGTTTTCTCCTTTCCCGCTCCTTTTGTGTTAGAGGACCTTTCAGACCCCCTATTTGCATGGGTTCCCCGGAGTCTACTCCTTTGGAAGGAGTTGGCGGTTTGGAAAATACTCGAGCATCAAACTTGGAACGATCGGCCTTACTGTTCTGCAGTCTGTGATCTATTTGAACGACTAAGTCTATATAGTCCGAACAATCTTGTGGGGGATTCACTACTTGGGCTAACACATCTTTGAGCTCTCCACGTAGACCTCTATAAAACAGCGTAATCCTTTTGTCCTCAGGCCATTGAGTTTCCACTATCAGTCTGTTGAAAGACGCAATATAAGCCAAAAGGTCTTGATTACCTTGTCGCAACGAAAGAAGCTCATTGTCCAAGGCCTGCCCCTGTGAATGTCTTGCGAACAGTTTTTCCATACTGAGCTGAAAAGCTTGAAAATCATGGAGGACCGGATCATCTTGATTTACTAGAGGGATCGACCAGTCTGCCGCATTGCCACTAAGGTACGAAAGCACGAAAGCTACTTTAGCTTGATCAGTTGGAAAGGCTGCTGGCCGGCATAAGAAATGCAACCGGCACTGATTGATAAATACTGCAAACCTCTTTGGGTCACCAGAAAATCGTTCGGGCGGAGCCAGAGCTACATTCCCAGGTAGGTTGATCTGCACTGGATTCATAGAGGATGTAGAAGGAAGATTTCCCCAAGATGCGGGTAACGGGGTCTGTCCGGCTTGTGACTGTAGCAATTGTCTAGCGAGATCATCTGTTCGCTCCTTGGAAATAATCAGTTCCCTTCTTAGAGCGTTCGTTTCCTGACGGGCTGCATGCACTTCTGCCCTTAGTTCCCCAAGTAACTGGGCTAGCTGGTCGGTATCCGAGGTTTCCATAGCGCCTGGACGGGAGTTTTGTGGTAGGCTTTGCGTTCTGTAACGCTCACCTGATTCCCGTAGAGGCGCCGGTCTTGACTGGGCGTATACCGTATCTTCAAAGGTGATGTGTAACACACGGCTGGCTCTTTGGGCTGGACCTCTGTGCACTGTATGTCTGACTCGAAGGGTAAGATGTCTGCAGATTGAAAATATGGGATTAATGAACTGGGTTATTGAATGTCTCTCTCTTCTTCCCTTTCTCTTCTCCTGTAGAACCCCAAAGGTTAACGCTCTCACCTTAGGTAAGTGAACGCCGTGCTCTCCATCTGCCTCGAGGCAGGGTGCTGTAACCAGTTTCTTCACTGGATAAGGGGAGCAGGCCTCTTGACTTCAGAGGACTGCTGTCCGTCGTTTACTGCACGAACGGTAAGTTTCGAGTAATTCTAATGTCTTTAAAGTCTTTAGTAATGATGTCTCTTGTTTTGCAGGGTTCCGGCGATGGCGGATGACGGGCTGAAGTGAGTTGAAGATGGAGCCCGTGTGATGAATAGAAGCGCCTGGAAGCACGTAAGTAAGCGCTTGTTGCCTGCTTCACGATGCGCTCTAACTGTCTTTTTATTTTGCATTTACAAGTTCGGAGCGGCTGCAGGGTGCCGGAATACCCACTGGGTTAGATGTGGAAAGGAGTAATGGCACGTGAGTATTAAAGTTCCCCAATGTCTTTAAACGCACCTTGTTTTGTCTTTCAGATGCGGGATGCAGCGCCGAAGGCCTCCGGAGCGTGCGAAGAGTTGGTAAGCTTTTGTCTTTCAGATGCCGGAATGCAGTGTGAAGACCTCCGGAGCGCACAAAGAGTAGGTAAGCCTTTGTCTTTCAGATGCCGGAATGCAGCGAGAGGCGTTGGTGACAGCCGATGGACCAGGTAAGTGAAGAGCTGTCACTGAAGACCGTAATGCTAACCTGTTCTTTCTTGTCTTTATAGGTGTTGCTGAAGACTGGATTCAGGATGGTAAGCCTTTTTCCTTAGGCCCAGGATCAGATGCAGAAGACACGATGAGCGTTCTGCTGCAGAGGATGCAGAATAACGCAAAGCAAGATTCATCCATCGGGTGTGGTTTAAATAGCCTCCTGTAGTGCTTAGGTGTCTCCTTCCACGGCCACGCCTAGGTAAGAAAAGAGTTCCTGCTTTCCAGAAGAGTTCCAGTGTTCTGAATCTAGGGAGTGGCTCCTGCCCCACCCAACAGGAAAAGTAGTTCCAAACAGAAGAGGATCAGAGGCTCAACTGGCAGGCAAGTAAGCAGCATGGTCTGCTGCAGGTAAGTCCACCCAAGCATTATGAGCCCGGCGCTTCCAGCGCTGGAACTGGGCATATTTATGAGCCTGGTGCCACTGGCGCCAGGACTGGGTCCAAAAGGTCCCAATTGGGACTGGTTGGCACTCCGAACCTGGGTTATGGATCTGCTTCCAAGGGAGTTGGGAAAACCCTGACCTTTTGGAAGCAGAGATCATGACACCCTGATGGCAAATTCCATATCAGCATCAACATGGTTCCCATAACAGGAACAGCCTCAGATGAGAACAGTGATGCAGACCCACTGGCTGAACATGGCAGTTGTCTTGGAACCTCACAAAAATATAGCTTCAAGGTTGGCACCTGTGTTTTATATATGAGTAAGTGCTTCCCTTTTGAGGTTGAAGTTCTGTGAAATAAACAACAACTCTGGAAGTGTATGTTATAATATTTAGGGATGGATTGCATTTGAGCATTAGGTGCTCACCTAACAGGAGATCTTTCTATTTTTCTTTAGTTGGTAAGTAGTTCCATGTTAGGTGAGCAATTGTTACATATATCTCCACAACAGAAAACCATCTTTCAAAATCTTCACTAAGCAAGCTCAGAAAAGAGCGGGAAAAATGTGGGAGGAGCTACTTAATGGGTTGGTGCCTTGAGGACCATTCAAGGGATAAAAAAAGGCGGGCACTTCTTTCACAATGCCCATAACAGGAACAGCCTCACATGAGAACAGTGATGCAGACCCACTGGCTGAACATTGCAGTTTTGAGTTTTAGATGTCTTGGAACCTCAGAGAAATACAGCTTCAAGGTTGTAAGTGCTTCCCTTTTGAGGTTGAAGTTCTGTGAAATAGACAACAACTCTGGAAGTGTATGCTATACTATTTAGGGAAGGATTGCATTTGAGCATCAGGTGCTCATCTAACAGGAGTTCTTTCTATTTTTCTTTAGTTGGTAAGTGCTTCCATGTTAGGTGAGCAATTGTTGCAATATCTCCACAACAGAAAACCATCTTTCAAAATCTTCACTAAGCAAGCTCAGAAAAGAGCGTGAAAAATGTGGGAGGAGCTACTTAATGGTTTGGTGCCTTGAAGAGCATTCAAGGGATAAAAAGGCGGGCACTTCTTCCACAGTGCCCATACCAGGAACAGCCTCAGATGAGAACAGTGATGCAGACCCACTGGCTGAACATTGCAGTTGTCTTGGAACCCCCTCCCTTCTCACACACAAGTGTTGCCTGTTTTGCTTGATTCTTCTACCCTGATCCCCCTCTACCTCCTCCAGCCTACTTCTGCAGGAGTCTGTCCTGATACATTCTGGTTTCACCATCACCGTCTTGTGGCCAATGCTGGATTTGACTTTTATGGACTTGATTCATTCACGGTGCGTCACCCTTTCTCAACTCTGATGCTGGACTTCATTTGCATCTTTTACTCCCATCTTCATCTTGTATCCTGGCTTGCAACATTGTGTTACTACTGACTTCTGCAATTGTATTCGCTCTCCCCTCTTGCTTCTCCACTCTTTTGGACTGCTTACTCTCTGTTCTCTCCTCCTCTCCCTTTCTCCCTTTTCCTATCTCCTCCCCTTACTTTCTTCTATGCACTTACACTATCAGAATTGTCCCTGGACCTAATATGATAGCAACCTCGTCTGTTTCCTCCACCCTCCCATTACTGTTTTTTTCCTCCCCACCCCCCCTCCAGCACTATCTGAAATGTCGTCAGGCCTAGTATGATAGTCGCTTGTTTTGTTCCTCCCCTCCCTTTCTGCCCCCCTCTCCCTCCCCTTTTGTTTTCTCCGGCTCTACCAGAAATGTCGTCAGGCCTAGTACGGTAGTCGCCTGTCTGTTTCCATTTCCTTCCCACTCTCCCCCTCCCTTCCTTATCTATGTCATAGCTCTTGCACTATCTGAAATGTCGTCAGGCCGAGTACGATAGTTATTTCACATCCTTACTGTTCATGGCCTGTAAGAATGTCATTGTATTTTCCCTTGTTCCCTCCTTGTCTTGAAGCGCTTTGAAACACATTGTGTATAGGCGCTATATAAATAAACTATCATATCATATCATATCATGGTGCGAATTTTACACACAGATGCAAGTAAAGACCAATTAAAGGAAGTTTACTAAAGGTACAGGTCAATTTACAGGATGCATACTTAGATTATGATATCAAAACCATAGAGGACATAATAATCAAACTGAAAGACTCGAGAGCTCCGGGACCTGATGGACTGACGAACGCCATATTGAAGAATAATCTATCAGACTAGGCAACATTTTTACATCATCTGATCAAATACATTATACAAGTGGGAAAAGTGTCAACTTCCTGGAAAGAAGCAATAACCGTCCCAATCTTTAAAAAAGGGCTGAGGACAAATCCTAATAACTATTGTCCTATAGCTGTTTTGGACGTGTCAGGAAAGATATTTGCGACCATCCTTCTGTAAGCCTTAACCACATGGAGTGCATCAGTAGGCAGAAGAGACCCCTGACAGTTAGGGTTTGTCAAAGTAAGAGGGGCCACACTCAATATCTTTCTGATTAACCTACTGAAAGCCAAAACAGCCAAAACAAAAGATCAGAAAATATTTGTTGCTTTCGTCGACCTGTCTAAGGCGTTCAATATGGCCAGGAGAGAAAAACTATGGAGCATGTTATCTAAATGGCGCTGCCCTTCGATAATCTGAAAGAACATCAAAGATTTATATACAAATACAACTATTAGGCTAAGGCTTGACAAAACGGGATTAACATCAGATCAGATACGTATTACCACAGGCCTGAAACGAGGGTGCCCTTTGGCACTGGAATTGTATAACCTCTTTGTCTCGGATATAGAAGAGGCATTCCATTACATCCAGTCGTTTCCCCCAAAAGTGGCAGGAACATCAATTGGGAGGCACCTATATGCAGACGATATAGTCCTATAGGACTACAGTGCCAGCTAGAAGCACTACAGACATACGTTGACTCAAATGACTTAATTATCAACCTGGACAAATCACCTATTTTAAGTCTAAATACATCCACTAATAACAGAAAAACAAAGAACAAGTCCGGTTGGTTTCTGAAAGGTGAAGAAATTCAGGAGGTAAACTCCATCATTTACTTAGCAGTCTGTGGGCCTCATTACAAGGGTGGCGCTCCCATAATGAAGGGTGCCGGTACGGGAATTCCCCATTCAGGGAACACGGAACCTTCACTACGGGAGCGCCAATTACGAGGATCCCTTTGCGGGACCCTGTAAGGACGCCTGGTAAGGGGAAGAGGGAGGTAATAACTAGCCAGTTGTAATGTGCCCGTTATTACCTGCCTACCCATTCCCATTGAGCCATATGGGGGCTCAAATGGGAATGGGGATGGGTTCCTGCAAGGAGGAATTACCGGGTCCTCCTATGTCGGAATGACCCGGTAAGTCCTCATTGCAGGAACCCGATATTGGAGCCTGGTATGGAGGCAGCCATGGCGCTAATAGCACCATGGCTACCTCCATACTCGTGATGAGGCCCTGTATTAACAATAGTAAATGTGAGGCACCAAGAGTTGATCTGATGAGAAGGAAAGCTTTAAATTTGGCAGCCCAAAGAAAGATTCTAATCCAGAGATATTGCAGATTTACGCTGATTCCGCTGATAACCTTCTATAGAATGAAAGTAACCCCTATACTATTTTACAGAGCCGCAACAACATTCGGTTTACCAGTGAAAATCTGGTCTAACTTAGAGGGTATATTTTGGCGGTCGGTGTTACAGCTTCCACAATCGTTGCCAGTCCAAGTAATAAGGCGAGAACTTACCCTGACCTCATTAAAAGCAGTGACGGAGTGGAAGATCATCTCGTTTTATCGGAAATGCCATGAGAAACCCTGATGGGTAGTTTTGAGGCGATCAGTAAAACTTTGAGTGAACGCTCAGACCAAACTTTGCAAGCCTGGAAAAAAGTGGGAATCAATTCTATAGGATTTAAATGAAACAAAAGTGGACCAATTAAACAATCCCTCCAAAATAAAATAAACTGTATACAAGAGATTGGATACAGACTCAAGAGGAAGTATCTAAGTATACAAATTACGAAGATTATTGGTCAGATGCAAGAAAATTAAATGTACCACCTGGGTATTTGAAACGTTTTCCAAACAAGTATCTGCGGGCACAATTCATGCGATTCCGCTTGAATATTTTACCCACCAGGGAAGTAATACATAGAAGATCGAAGGCAGGTGATTCTGACAAATGCAGATTATGTTCAAATCCAGACGCAATAGAATCTTTGAAACATCTGACCTTAGAATGTAAGGGTCTAACAAAAGAACGTGAAGATTGTTTGGGGGTCATTGTGATTAACTCTGGAAATAAGGAAACGGAAGTATGGTGGCGTATTCTAGTTGAAGGGGAGAAAATATATATCAACTTGGCTCTGACAAGACTGTTAACAGTAATTTTTTTAAAAATGGATTAATTACACGAAATTGAAATGGTGGAAGAGAACTGAATTAAGTGAACCAGAACCATCACAACACGTTTCAAGGAGGCAGCACATTATCTAAACTGAATGCAGTATAAAGTGGAACTGTTAATTTGATTGAATGTGAATATGAATGTATTTTATGCGGTCATGTAGTAAAGGCTTATGTTTTCAATTTTACAAACCATTTGAAGCCAATAAAATAAATATATATGTTACCCCTTGCATTTCAGGAATATTTGGATGTATATGAAGACCGCTTACCCAGAGAATTGCCTGCTCACCGGCCAGAGGATTGTTCAATCAATATACTACCAAATACTGTGATTCCTTTTGGCAGGATGTATTCACTTTCTCTTCTAGAGAAAAAAGCATTAAGGAAATATTTGGACTGCAATTTGATCAACGGATTGATAAGAGAATCCAAATCCTCTACAGGAGCAACACTTCTCTTCATATCAAAGAAGACGGTGTGCAGTTATAATGTTGAATGCAAAAAGTCGAATGCAAAAATGTCGGGAAAAAAAAAGTCAAAAAAACAACCAAATGTGTTTTTTTTTATTTGTATGTTTTTTTGGGTTTTCTTTCATCATTTTGGAATTAGACATATTCACTATAAACCAAGAAAGACTTAAGAGAACTCATTATGATGATCTAAACCAGATTACAGTAAAGGACATGCTTCTCATTAGTGACATATTGGAAGCTTTACAAGGAGCTAATATATTCACCAAATTAGATTTACGTGGAGCTTCGCCTTCTTCTCATCAAGGAGGGAGTCCCATGAAAGACTGCTTTTCGTGCTCCCTTTGGTCACTTTGAGTATCAAGCTTAGAAGTGAAACTACTTGCATCTGGGTCCAGGGAAGCCCACATTTCCCCTGTGTGCCATCTTGGCTTCGTTAAGTTGAAAGTATTGGGGAAAGCTCTCCCTTTTCTCCCACCTGAGTCTCGGACTATGGTGGTTACCTCCTTGATCACGAGCAAATTCTACAAACCTTGGCAGCCCGATTGACTCTTAGAGCCCCAAGGCTCTCATACTCTTGTGCTTTGCTTCGTCAGCTGCATTGGCTCCCCATTGGCAGTCGAATCAAGTTTAAAACTCTGTGCTTGTTACACTGCGCCGTTCATGCGACTGGCCCAGAATGCCTCTGCTCTAAACGTACCCACAATAGGGTGGCCAGACTACTCCAGTTTGTCTCTGAAACTCTGCTAAGCACTCCGAGCTATCATAGGAAACCAGCAGAATGAGGTTCCTTATCTGTACTGGTTCCAACATTGTGGAATTCTCTTCCGATGGATCTCCACGATATTGTTGATTACCTTCAGGTTCGAAGGAACCTGACGACCTATCTTTTTGAGCTTTGAATGAACTGCTTTCACCCTATCAGGTTGTGTGCTAGCACTTTTATGCGTCCCGGCCATAGCTGCGTAATATACATTTTTATACCTTGTGAGACAGGCATGGTATCAAGATATAGACACAGACAACAGAAGTGCAGTTTTCAAAAACCTTTATTTAGTAATCAGAATGGTAGAACCCCTAACTAGCCCTAACTCTAAGGTGGAAATCGCTACCTAAATAATAAGGGACGTCATGGTGTTGCCAGCATTAACAAAATGCCGTCTGTGCCAAAACCTATGCTTGCCCTCACATCTATAGAATAACGGGAAGCAGAGAATCTCAGAAAAAGTGTTGAAAAAATAATACAAGTCTTTCACGAGAGCTTCCCTGTGGCTCCTTTCCCCAAGATTCCCAATACTTCTGTCAACCGGGCTTCAAAGTCAGCAGGTGCATGAAAGTTCAAACAGTTTGAAAAGTTCACAAAGTTCCTCAGGGTTTTCAAAACAATCCAGCTCACAAAAGATTCACCACAAACAATAGGCTCCCCTCGCCCAAGTTCAGAGCTTTCACAAAATTCCTCAAAAGTGTTTCACAACAAAACTTCAAAGGACTTTTCTCAGGGTTCCCTTTCCCATATTTGCTATATGGAACTTATGTCCTATTTACTTGCTCTTAATCATTCTTGTCAAGTTCAACAACATGTCTTTTAGTCCAAAGTTCACTTTAACACACCTTCTTGAGGCTCTTATTCATGTTCTCCCCTTTGTGTTAGTTTTCAATTTTTACTCCTACTTGGTTTTCAATCAGCTCCCTGCCGTTGTGGAGCTCCTTCAATGATTTCTATTTCACTCCTATTTCGGTCATGCACAGCTCCCCTGCCGTTCCAATCCTTTTTACTGTTCGCAGAGACTTTCGAATGCATGTACCTCTATACGGGACCACTCTGTGGCATTGGGCCTCATTACGAGCCCAGCGGTAACCCTGCTGGAGCTACCGGACGGTTGCCGCCAGACTCATAAAATGTTACCGGTGCCTGACTTCCCGGTGCCACTGGGAGATTACAAGTCCGGCAGTCTGGGATGTCGGGCGCGTGTAAAATGTAAGCCCCCATTCTCATAGAGTCCCGTAGCTGTGCAGGCGCTTCCATGAACGGTCTGCCTACTGAGGCCGCTGCACCCGGCAGGGTCAGACCTGTCCGGCGCAGTGGCCAAGGCAGGCAGACATGTAGTTTGCAAGTCTGGAAACAAGGGTGCCAGTGAGCTTACGGGTACCCTTGTTTCAGGACCGGCAAACTTGTAATGAAGCCCATTGTATCCTTCATTTGAATTGTTTTCTTGTTAACAGTATTCCTTTTGCATTGTTCCCTCATTGAACTGTTACCAGAGACTTTCGACAACCAACGTTCCTTTGTTCGCAACCACCCCGATACAATATATACTCTTCTTCTTTCTTGCTAGCTGGTTTCCCACATTTACAAACTCACCGGTTAGGGATTTAACAGCTTCTTTCAACTTCCCTCATTAATGGTCCTCGCGCTTGAGGTCTCACCACCTGCCCCTCAGACTCTCCTGGGCTTCCTGCTCAACCCAGGGCAACGAGCAGCTTCTTGGCAAAAGGAGGTAAGGGATTAAAACGCCCATCTGCTCCCTTCTATGAAGTCCTGCGGCTCCTTTGAGACACAGCTCCCTCGCCACGCTTGCTCCTGCCTCAATTCGCAACCCTGTAGTGTTCTGGCATCTTGTTCTCGTTGACCTGGTTCTAGGCAGCACGCTCCCTTCTCCTTAGCAAAGCAGGTTTAAAAGCAAAAAGGGATCCCCTTCTGGACTCAGCCATGCAGCCTCCCCATTGCCCTCCTAGCACCTGCTCTCTGGTCTGCTGAGTGCTCCACCTTTTATACACATGAGCCTGTCAAGGGGTTTCAGGTGTCAGTCCTTGGCCTCCCTTGCCTGACTCCAATTAGGCCAATTAATGGGACATGCCTGATGCTTGGGTTTCTTTTTCTTCATCCCAGTACTAGAGTGGCAGGTAATACAGTGCAGGTGTGTATAGTTGTTGTGAAGTGCCTGACTCTGCCTGACCTCGTTAGAGGGACATGTTGGTAGTGTGGTGTGGTATGCCTCTCCATTCATCTTCCTCCGCACAGTACTATAGGGACTTTCCCCATAGGTAATCTTTCTTACTCTCAGACATCTTTTCCTCGTCTCAGTTTGTGTTGGAATTGGGGAGGGGGAACATAATAGGACTTACAATAGCCCATAAATGCAGAGGGAGTATGGGGTGATGGATAATTGGGAAAGGCGGTACTGTGTCTCTCAGGCATCCTCTTGCCACTACCCAAGAACCCCCTACTTGAGTGATCCTCCCAGGCTTGTCCAGCCCCAGGGTCGGGATCCAACAGTGATGGCCCTTCCCTGGCCACCTGAGCAAAGGATCCGAGGGGAGAAAATGTGAGGACGCCCTCGGGTTTCTCACAACATAAATACATGCAAGTGATGGTGTTCGGTTTTGTGAATGCCCCAGCTATATTTAAATGGTTCATGGACAGTTTGTTCACTGATGTTCTCTTCCATTATCTTATTGTCTATCTAGACAATATTCTTGTGTATTCTTCTTCTGTTCAGACGCATCAAGAACATCTCACCGAAGTCTTACTACGCGTATGCAAAACCCATCTTATGGGTAAACCTGAAAAATGTATCTTTGAAGTACCCTCAGTTCCATACCTTGGATTCATTCTATCCCATAAAGGCATCAAAATGGACCCAAGGAAAACTTCTGCCATCATAAAATGGTCTCCTCCTACTTCAGTTAAGGAGGTTCAATGGTTTCTTTGAGTAGCACATTTCTACCATCGATTTAGTCAACGCTCTTCAGAAACCGCCCTCCCTATAGTCAGACTCCTTAAGAAAGGAGTTAACTTTTGCTGGGAAGAAGCAGCTGAAAGTGTCACGTCCGCTCCCTCTAGGGGGCGGCTCACGTGGACTTTCTGGCACAGGTGGAGGAGACGAATTTCATGCATCGCCTCTACCCCCTCCAACATGGCGGTAGCAAGGAAAAGCAGCGCTGCAGCCTTCCGAATCCGACAGTGTCGGATGACTCCGCCCCCAACCTCGCAGAATGGATTTCCTTCGGCCTCGTGTTCGGTCCAGCGCGTTGCTACTGTTTTCAGAGGCCACGCTCCGTGAGTTCGTAATTCAAGCCTAGCTCTCTTTACCCTTCGAATAACTCAGCTTGTCTGTAATCTTTCAACCGTCTCTCCCTTTTCTCACTCTTAGACTCCTCTACCCGTGGTCCTCTTCCCTACCAGCTCTCCATACACTTACACCGAAGGCATTGATTCTACACTCTGCAGTACGTATAGTTCCGTACCCCCCCCAGCATACAACATACTTTCATTCATTCCAAAACTAATCTTTCTCCATTATTCAGTCTCTTCTGCAAGGACAGGGAGTTACTTTTAACCACGCGTTGAACAGAATACAACCTTCGTGCAAGCCGTCTTACACCCCCTCAACAGACATTCAGATTTAAAGGTATATCGCTCACCAGAGTCCTACTACAGCAATCTCTCCCTTTTCTAAACACCATCTGGTTTCTCTCTTCAGGATAGTTCGCGATCGCAAGTCCAACTCCCGAAGTCACTCCTGGGAATCAAGACTCGCCCATCGCGTCCTTTCAGTTCCTGGTACAACAGGGTTTTTTCCCCTACGAGGGTTTCCCTGACTTCCCCTCCTCGACCTGGGTTTCTCCGGCGCGGGGAGAGGGGGTTAGGTGAGCCTTCCATTCTTCTCTACGAATTTCTACTGGACCAGGTTAGTGTTGTCTTGTTGTTATCTGATATCTGCAGTAGGGACTGTGAACACCAAACCTTTGGAATAGAAAGGTACATAGATTGTGACAGAAAGAGCCTTGAACACCTTAAAGATGGTTTTCTGCTCTACTCCTATCCTCTGTCAACCCGACCAAACCATACCTTTTATAGTTAAGACAGATGAGTCATATTGTCACTGCCGCCGGCGACTGGCGTTTGTGGCGAAGGTGGAAACAAGGACGCCATTAAAGTGTTCCATTACCTTCCTCCTCGCCTACCAGACTCGGTCTAGTTGTTTTCAAGATGGCCGCCGCGTTTGTATTTCTCACTCGGCTGCCGGCGGCTCGGCGCGTTGCAACTGAGTTTATTCCTCGCCCTGTTGCTTGCGCTAATTTTCCTTCTGACAGTTCTGCCTTGCTATCAAGCCTTCCTTACTCTTCCTGTTTTTCTCCTCCTCCCGTTTCCCTACGGGCCCCCCCTTCTCTGGATCCCGCTTGCCCTCTCCTGTGTTTTGTTCCTGTGCTGATTCTCTGCTGAGATTTCTTCGCTCTAGGACTCTCTTACTTCCGGATTCTCCATTCACTCTTGTCCTCCACCCTGAGGGGTACCTACCTGTAAACCGCCCTATTCCATTTCCTCGATTAGCAGAGTCACGCCGACCTTACCATTTCCTGGGTTTTCGGCAGAGGACCCATTCAACCTACTTCAGTGCCGACGACTTCCACAAACTTCACGACTACCTTGGATCCAGGGGTTTTTTGCCGTTCCAGTGGCTTTTTCCCCTCTGGCTGTCGCGGAGGGGGGTCACCGTGGGTTTTCTCTGTCTGGGAGTCACGGTGGCTTCCTTCCGAGGTAGACCATATCTTCTAAAAAAGAAGAAGCCTTAAATAGGACTGACCCGCCGGAAGAAACTGGACTATTCAGGTGAGGAGGAAGAGATTGGGGAAGGTTATCAATCGAGTGAAGACGAAGATATAGCTGATCACCTAGCAAGTCCCGTAGCCCATAGTGCCAGTATTGATGAGTTTGCAACGCCAGAAAGAAGACATGGCTACGCCACAACAACTGCAAGAGCTGGTGACAGCTGTCCAAACCCTCAACGCAGAAGTCCAAACACTAAAGGCAGACAACGTGGCGCTCCAACTAAGAGTAGCTGCAAGAGAACAACAGACAACTGATTTACCCCCACTACCCCTGGTGTCGGGTAAATTCGACGGCTCGGAAAGAAAAGTTAAGGAATTCCTGGAAGCCTGTAATATTCATTTCACCTTCCGCAGAAATGCCTTTTCCACAGATCATTCCAAGGTGGGTTTCATGATCACGCATATGACGGGAAACGCCTTGGCATGGGCTACTCCATTGGTATCCCTATCAGATCCAGTTTTGTAGGACTATGCGGCCTTTAAGGAACTACTGCTACACACTTTTTTGCGAACCGAAAGCTCACACGTGGCTAGCGAAGACCTGCTGGATGTGCGTCAAGGGAGTACCGACTTACTATCCTATATCTCCACTTTCAAGAAGCTCGTTGCAGAGGCAGGTTGGCAAGAGCAGGCCCAGTATGCCATATTCCGCCGGGGCTTGCGAGAAGAGCTCAAGGATGAGCTTGCCCGGATCCCGCGCCCATAAACATTTTTAGATCTTCAAACTGCGGTTCTAAGAATTGATTTCCGCCTGACAGAACGAAGAAACGAAAGGAAGAAGGCTCGAGGTCCACATCCTTTCTTGGATACACCCCCCTCAGCCTCCTCACCTGTATCGTGTCCCGCCAGAGATGAACCCATGCAGGTCGGAACCACCAGATCTCCGTTGACTGCCGAAGAAAAGAAGAGGAGACGTGAAGGGAACCTTTGTTTATATTGTGGAGCCGCCAACCATCTGCTGAGAGACTGTCCCGATGTGCCCCCAAGGAGATCGGGAAACGACCGCCCTCGATAATCAGTGGAACGGACTATCGAGGGGCTACACCTCGTTCCTACACTACACTTTCTGTGGCCTCATCTCAGATGAGCGAAGATTTGCGTCTCATGGTTATCGCCATAAAACTCTGCTTCCGGAAGAGAGAGGTAGAGACGCAGGCTCTACTGGATTGTGGGGCGGCTGGAAACTTCCTTGACACCTTTTGGGCTGATAAGGTGGGTCTGCTAAGGATTGAAAAAAAGGAGGACCAAAAGGTTGAAGGAGTGGATGGTACACCCCTATGTTCAGGACTCATTACTCACACCACCGAGGAGATTCAGGTGTCCATTCACCAACATTCTGAAAACATAAAGTTTGACATTATACGGGCGGCCCATTTCCCTGTCATTTTAGGAATAGGCTGGCTCAGGAAACACAACCCAACGGTGGATTGGTCTAGAAATCTACTAAGTTTTCATTCCGCTTTCTGCCTACGAGAATGCCTTCCAGAACAAACATTTGCCTTCCAGAACAAACATGTAAAGACCATGTCTGCTGTCGAAAGCAGTTCCATCCATTGCATACCGGAACGTCTTTCCGAATACACTGAAGTCTTTCAGGAACAGACCCCCATCAAACTTCCTCCACATCGCCCAGAGGATTGTGGTATCGACCTAGTACCACAGGCATTGGTCCCCTTTGGGAAGATGTATTCCCTCTCTGTATCGGAGAAGGCTGTGCTCCGATGTTACCTTGATGATAATTTAGCAAATGGACTCATAAGACCTTCCAAATCCCCCGCTGGGGCCTCTCTGTTTTTCATACCCAAACGGGATACCAAGGAGTTGCGGCCCTGTATCGACTATCGGGGGTTAAACAGAGTGACCATAAAGGATCGATACCCTATGCCCATTATATCAGAGATTCTAGAGGCTGTCCAAGGCTCTGTTGTGTTTACCAAACTTGATCTACGGAATGCGTATCATCTACTCCGCATAAGAACTGGAGATGAGTGGAAGACGGCGTTTCGCACTCCCTATGGGTTGTTTGAATACCAAGTCATGCCGTTTGGCCTAGTCAATGCACCATCCATTTTCCAGAGATTCATGGACCGATTGTTTTCCGACCTTCTGAACCTTAACACAGTGGTTTACCTGGATGACATTTTAGTCTTCTCACGGAGCCAGGAGGAACATACCCGACATGTCAAGGAAGTTCTGCGCAGACTACAACATCACAGTCTTCTTGTAAAACCTGAGAAATGTGCATTTGCTCAATCCTCATTGTCATACTTGGGATTCATCCTATCCGACAAAGGGATTACTATGGACCCAAGGAAGGTGGATGCCATCTTGTCATGGCCGTCGCCTTCTTCAGTTAAGGATATTCAACGTTTTCTGGGGCTGGCAAATTTCTATCGGAAGTTCATTCCGAGTTTTTCCTTACTCACTCTTCCTATTACATCCCTTCTCAAGAAATCCACAGGTCCTTTCATCTGGTCAAATGAGGCTGAAGAAAGCTTCCTCAGCTTAAAACACAAGTTCTGTTCAGCCCCTATCTTGAAACAACCAGATCAACTACTACCCTTTATTCTGGAGACTGACGCTTCTGCAGCAGCCGTAGGTGCTGTTCTTCTTCAGAGAGTAAAGGACCTCGAGCATCCGGTGGCATACTTCTCAAAGACTTTAAATACTAGCCAACGCAACTACTCAGTCATAGAGAAGGAATTACTTGCTATGAAGTTGGCTTGTGTAGAATGGAGGCATTTGCTCCAAGGAAGCCTACACCCGTTCCAGATACGAACAGACCATAAAAATCTGCAAATACTCAAGCAGCAAGAGTGTTATAACACCCGTCAGGCCAGATGGGCTCATTTTTTCGCCCAGTTTGATTTTGTCATCACATTCATCCCTGGCTCTCAAAATCTAGTTGCCGATGCTCTCTCCCGCAGAGACGATGTTATTTTCCCTTACAGAAAGGAGCTTATGTTTCCTCGTACCCGGATCATATCTACAGTGTCTAACTTCTTGGAAGAAGTATGAGGAGCCTGCCTCCAAGAACCTACTCTCAATATGGGAAATCAACCAGTCACCACTAAGGACGGGTTGCACTTTATCCGCGGAAGACTGTTTATTCCTTCCAGTAATCTCAGAAGACGAGTCACTCAGTGGTGCCACGATTCCAAGACTGCAGGTCGAGGAGTACGAGGCACTCTGGAACTTCTCCAAAGAGCTTTCATCTGGCCAAACATGAAGGCCGACACTCAAGCCTATGTTCAATCCTGTATTGTGTGCTTACAAAGCAAATATGCCACCTCGAAACCTATGGGGCTGTTGCAACAGGAACCAGTTCCACATGGTCCCTGGAAATGCATCTCTACGGATTTTATTGTGGAGTTACCGGTTTCCTGAGTCTGTACCTGCATTATGGTAACCGTAGACTCCTTCTCGAAACTTGCACATTTTTCTCCGTTGACAAAGATCCCGTCCGCCTCGATCATGGCTGATGTATTCCTTAAAGACATTGTTAGGCTACATGGGCTTCCTCAAAAGATAATTTCAGACAGGGGCAGCCAGTATACCTCCAGATTCTGGTCAGCATTGTGCAAGTCATTGGGCGTTGAGAGAGCTCTTTCGTCGGGGTTTCACCCCCAAACAAATGGACAAACCGAGAGGTTAAACGGTACCTTAGAGCAATACTTAAGGTGTTTCATCAATAAACAGCAAGACAATTGGGTGGACCTGCTTCCCACAGCAGAGTTTGCATACAATAACGCTGTCCACACGGCTACAGGAATTAGCCCATTCTTTTGTACCTACGGATACAACCCGCAGTCCATAGTTCCGAGTTTCTGGGAGGAAACTAACATTCCTTCTTTGGAGAACACCCTTGTGCAGATCAAGGAGGCCCACAACACAGCCCGTCATAGCCTCTCTAAGGCTAGCAGACATTATAAGGAGCAAACCGACAAACACCGGAGTCAAGTTCCTGCCTGGGACAAGGGTTCCAAGGTCATGCTGTCCACCAAGTTCCTTCCTCGATGGGTTCGGCCTTCTAAGCTGTCACCCCGCTACATCGGACCCTTCGAGATAACTTCAAAGATAAATCCTGTGGCCTTCCGCCTCAAGTTGCCAAAGGGACTTAGGCAGATTCATCCCGTGTTTCACTCATCTCTCTTACGTCCCTTTGTGCCAGATACCCGGAAACAGGCATCCCCCAAGCTGTGGACTTTGCCAGTTCCAGCTTTTGAGGAATATGAAGTTTCTCAGATACGGGACTCCCGTTATCATCGGGGACGTCTTGAGTATCTCGTACATTGGAAAGGGTATCCCTCCTCAGAAGACACTTGGGAACTGCATTTCCATATTCACTCTCCTCAACTGTTACACAAGTTCCACCGACTACATCCAGAAAGGCCGGGAGGGAGAAGTCTTCGGAGGGGGCATACTGTCACTGCCGCCGGCGACTGGCGTTTGTGGCGAAGGTGGAAACAAGGACGCCATTAAAGTGTTCCATTACGTTCCTCCTCGCCTACCAGACTCGGTCTAGTTGTTTTCAAGATGGCCGCCGCCGTTTGTATTTCTCACTCGGCTGCCGGCGGCTCGGCGCGTTGCAACTGAGTTTATTCCTCGCCCTGTTGCTTGCGCTAATTTTCCTTCTGACAGTTCTGCCTTGCTATCACGCCTTCCTTACTCTTCCTGTTTTTCTCCTCCTCCCGTTTCCCTACGGGCCCCCCCTTCTCTGGATCCTGCTTGCCCTCTCCTGTGTTTTGTTCCTGTGCTGATTCTCTGCTGAGATTTCTTCGCTCTAGGACTCTCTTACTCCCGGATTCTCCATTCACTCTTCCCTGAGGGGTACCTACCTGTAAACCGCCCTATTCCATTTCCTCGATTAGCAGAGTCACGCCGACCTTACCATTTCCTGGGTTTTCGGCGGAGGACCCATTCAACCTACTTCAGTGCCGACGACTTCCACAAACTTCACGACTACCTTGGATCCAGGGTTTTTTTTTGCCGTTCCAGTGGATTTTTCCCCTCTGGCTGTCGCGGAGGGGGATCACCGTGGGTTTTCTCTGTCTGGGAGTCACGGTGGATTCCTTCCGAGGTAGACCATATCTTCTAAAAAAGAAGAAGCCTTACATAGGACTGACCCGCCGGAAGAAACTGGACTATTCAGGTGAGGAGGAAGAGATTGGGGAAGGTTATCAATCGAGTGAAGACGAAGATATAGCTGATCACCTAGCAAGTCCCGTAGCCCATAGTGCCAGTATTGATACATATGTAGCCATAGGAGCAGTCCTTAAAGAACTAGGATGCAACAGTCTTGAACATCCTGTAGCCCTCTACTCTCGAACGCTAAATTTGAGCGACTTAAACTATGCCGTTATTGAGAAGGAACTCATGGCTATTCAAGCAGCATGTATAGAATGCCGCATCTCCTTCTGGGCGTGCAATGCGCGTTTGAGGTACGCACGGACCACAAGAACCTACAGATATTGCAACAAACCAAATGTCATAACAGTTGATAGGCCAGATAGGCCTTTTTGTTTTTACAATATGATTTCAGTCTTGCATACATCCCGGGAAGCCTAAATACTATTTCAGATGCCCTCTCCAGAAAACATGAAGAAGATATCACGTTTAATCTGGTCACAGAAAAGATCTTAGGAAGTAAACATGTAGTGTACACAATAAATACTTTCCTAGAACAAATTAAGAAAGCTTCTACAGACTTTCAACTGCCATTATCCTTTAAAGGCAAGGATCATATTCAACAGAGAGAAGAACTGTACTTTTACAGGAATCTTCTTGCCATCCCCATGTCTAAACTACAACTTAAAGTCATGTCTTGGTGTCATGACACTCCTACAGCCGGACACAGAGGTACTGCATCTACCATAGATCTCATCTCATGTTCCTTTCGATGGCCTTCATTGAAGAGCAGTGTACGAGATTACAGATCTTCATGTCCAGTATGTAATCAAATGCACTACAAAGAAACCTGTTGGCAAATTGGAACACTCTTCGGTACCTAACAGACCTTGGACTCATATCTCTACAGATTACATGGTAGAACTTCCTCTATAAAAGGGTTATATGTCAATAAAGGTAGCCATCGACTCATTACGCAAGTTGGCCAATTTTACACCCATACCAGGAAGACCCATCTTCTCCAGAAATGGCTTCCATCTTCCTCAAAGACATTTCCTGCCTTCATGGACTTCCTATTTCTATAAATTCTGATCGAGAATCTCAGTATACCTCAGACTTCTGGTCCACACTCTGTAGACTACTTGGCATTGAAAGCGCTTTATCATTTCTGGGAAGAGGGCAGCCCTGCCCTACCTACATAGGTGCTTTAGAGTAAGGCGAGATGCATTCAAAGTACTATGATATGCCAGGGGTCAGGGGAGATGGTGAGAGGACCACCTCCCAGTTTAATAGCACTCTACTCCAATATAGCCAAATATATTCTATCCACATAGTACAGCACAAGGCGCAGAGTCTCTTGCCTGCAGTTACTGTGTGCTACTGTTTGGATCTTCAGTCCTCTTTTGACCTCCATTTGCGTTAAAGACACGACCCTGCCGCGGAGCGGGCTGCGGAGTCAGAAACGGAGTCTCTTGTCTGCAGTTAATGTGTGCTACTGTGTGGATCTTCAGTCCTCTTTTGACCTCCACTGCCTTAAAGACTCGACCCTGCCACTGATCGCGCCGCGGAGTCGGAAGCAGGGTCTCTTGTCTGCAGTTACTGTGTGCTACTGTGTGGATCTTCAGTCCTCTTTTGACCTCCACTGCCTTAAATACTCGGCACTGCCGCGGAGCGGGCAGTGGAGTCGGAAGCAGAGTCTCTTGTCTGCAGTTACTGTGTTCTACTGTGTGGATCTTCAGCCCTCTTTTGACCTCCACTGCCTTAAAGAATCGACCCTGCTGCGGAGCGGGCCACGGAGTCAGAAGCAGAGTCTCTTGTCTGCAGTTACTGTGTGCTACTCGTGGATCTTCAGTCCTCTTTTGACTTCCACTGCCTTAAAGACTCGACCCTGCCGCGGAGTCGGAAGCAGAGTCTCTTGTCTGCAGTTACTGTGTGCTACTGTGTGGATCTTCAGTCCTCTTTTGACCTCCACTGCCTTAAAGACTTGACCCTGCTGCGGAGCGGGGACCACAGAGTCGGAAGCAGAGTCTCTTGTCTGCAGTTACTGTGTGCTACTGTGTGGATCTTAGTCCTCTTTTGACCGCTACTGCCTTAAAGACTCGCCCCTGCCGCGGAGCGGGCCGTGGAGTCGGAAGCAGAGTCTCTTGCCTGCAGTTACTGTCAGCTACTGTGTGGACCTTCAGCCCTCTTTTGACCTCCACTCCCTTAAAGACTCGACCCTGCCACGGAGCGGCCCGCGCAGTCAGAAGCAGAGTCTCTTGTCTGCAGTTACTGTGTGCCACTGTGTGGATCTTCAGTCCTCTTTTGACCTCCACTGCCTTAAAGACTCGACCCTACCGCAGAGCGGGCCGCAGAGTCGGAAGCAGAGTCTCTTGTCTGTAGTTACTCTTTGCCACTGTGTGATTCTTCAGTCCTCTTTTGACCTCCACTGCCTTAAAGACACAACCCTGCCTTAGAGCGGGCCGCGGAGTCGGAAGCAGAGTCTCTTGACTGCACTTACTGTGTGCTACTGTGTTGATCTGCAGTCCTCTTTTGACCTCCACTGCCTTAAAGACTCGACCCTGCCGGGGAGCGGGCCGCGGAGTGGAAGCAGAGTCTCTTGTCTGCAGTTACTGTGTGCTACTGTGTGGATCTTCAGTCCTCCTTTGACCTCCACTGCCTTAAAGACTCAACCCTGCCGCGGAGTGGGCCACAGAGTCGGAAGCAGAGTCTCTTGTCTGCAGTTACTGTGTGGATCTTCAGTCCTCTTTTGACCTCCACTGCCATAAAGACTCGACCCTGCCGCAGAGTGGGCCGCGGAGTCGGAAGCAGAGTCTCTTGTCTGCAGTTACCGTGTGCTACTCAACCTCTGACCGGTGAGAAAGCTGTTAAGCTGAATGCCCCAGATCATGCTTCCCACGTTATCTGTTGTGCGAGCCACCGAGCGAGCGAGCTGTGCGAGCGGAAGACTGCAGGGCTTGTCCCTTTGATCCCGCTTGCGGTGATCTACAAATACTCAGTGGGGCTCCCTCCTGCTACCTTGCTGCCCAGCCCCCCAGCATATCCCGAAACTCCCATGCCAAGATAAGAACTCACACTAACCGCATCAGTTGACTGTGACTATCTCTTTTTGCCTTGTTATGATCCCTCCCTCGGCACATTAGCATTGACACAGTTAGATCTCTTCAGGACTAGCTGCTCGGTCCCAGGATACCTGCTGAGCTGCTATGTGCCACTTAGAACGTATAGAGACACCCCGCAGCTTGATTGAATTTTAATTCTTTAAATTATTTTTTTTTCTTTCTTTCCTGCAATCCTAACTACTACCTGGGCTGCTTGCCCCTAATCGGCATTCATACTCAATCCACTGGTCTGTCTGTGACCACTATCTGGGAACAACCTATCATGGCCACATCTTTAGGCCCACTCTGCATTTCTGACAAGAAATACTAGTCTGGAAATAAATGAGAGAAATCAAAAAGTCGAACCTTTTAGTGATAATCAACTGCCTGAACCTTTATCCACCCACTCGCAGATATCTCTGGCCCCTATACAGCGGAATGCCTCTGATAATACTCACACTCCGTTATCACAAAAGGAGAAAGCCCACATTGCCAAGAAGCTATGGGAACAGAAATATACCCATGCCAAAAAGCTAGAAGGAGCAGACCTCCATAGACGGAAAACAATAGATTGACGGCACGCTCAGCTCTCATTAGACACAACAGAGATTGAAGACCTCTTGAACAACCAAGAAAGAAGGAATGATGTTTTCCATTTACCCAACAAGCTCACCAAGCAGCCCACATGGAGCTCCTCAACTCCAAGAACGACTGTACCACCTTGCTCTACAGACACATACCCTTTAGTCCAACAAACTCTAACGACATATGGAATGCCAATCTACAACCAAAAGAACAGGTGACCGATTTAAAATGTTATTGTCAACCAAGTATCACGTCACAGAAACAACATGAAGCTATTCCAACAACGATGCTAGATTTGCAAAACCTACTCCTAGCAGTAACCTCTCAAGCAATGATACCCTCCATGAAACTACAAGAGATAAATGGGGAAGCACAAAAAGATCAAGCCACACTTCTTGCGTTCATTCATTTCAAACAGACCTACCTTGAGGCATTTATTAATGCCATACACAATCGACTAAATCTGGAAGCTGAAACCAGCGCACAGTGGCAATCCAGACTATTTGAGATTGCAAGGAAAGATTGCGAAGAAAGAGCAACCTTGACAGCTGTTATGATGGATATACTCTTAAAGAACAAAACAATCCCAATAATCAAACTCCAGTCACCAAGGCCACAGTTGCATTGGAGAATAATCGCGCAGATGTGCGTATAGAGCTTGGTGAAACTGAACAAAGCATCAACGGGATAAAAAATTATGACACACATCCTTCTCCAAAAGAAACAAAAAACTTTGCAATCTTTGACAACACCCAGGCAACTAAAAAGACTCCCCGGCGATTGCAGAACACAAAGAAAAAAAGAAAAAAAAGAAAGCCAAATGGCTCCAGAGCGTTCCTAAGGAATCTTACCACTCCTAAAACAAAAAGAAAAGACCACGTCGCGGAAAAACCTAATCCAAACGTCAAGAATAAAGTCGCAATCTTTTAGAACATAGCCCTGATTCGAATCAAATAGATAGCACTATAGCCGACATAGAAAAACAAGCTATCTTGGAAGAACAACAACAAGAACTATTGCTAAATCTGTCCATCTACCCAATAGAAGACCAAGAACCGAGCAGTAATCTGAGTCTGCCAACCAATGAACAATCTCTTATCATAATCGAAAGGTATGAAGAAGGTCATACACTACAGACAGATTACACGGATCTTACCCACAAAGATATTTCCGACATTGATCTGGAAACATCGACACAAGGAAATCCATCAATTATTGACCTCACCTCAGATATCGAAGAACAGTCTAGCCATCAAACAGACAACAACAACGAGGACAAACTATACACATATTGATCATCATTATAAACTGCGACGTCCTAACTTTACAAACCCGATGGATCAAATTAAAAAGATAAAACTTAGAATAGAACAAACAGATATCGGGAAAGACTCGCTAATTCTAAATTGCACAAATATTCTGCGACTGCTACAAGTGGTCCCCTCCTTAAAATGGATCAACACGGGACATATCAAACTAGTTGAATTCACTAACGAAATCACAATGGACAAAGTCCTTGTCCAATTCAATTCTATGGAAACCATCGAAAGAATCTTAGATGAAAGATCTCAACTTTTAAAACTTGGATTTAAGTGCACGCTAACAACAATAAACAATGGACAGCAACACAAGGAGTAAGAGAGTATAAACAAGAAAACAAGATAACCAACTTTGATGGGGAAACCTTTAAATATCGCCAAAATGGTAGTAAAAGACATACCTCTGACACCTATAGAGAGTCAGAGAAAGAAACCAGGCACTATGCATGGTCAAATCACATTGAACAACCTTTTTGGCGAGACCTAAAGCCGGTCTGATAGCACAGCGAGTAGAGGCTTGGTTTAACATCTGTGCAGAGCCTGCTGATGCAGGTTCGAATCCTGGGAGGGACAAACTCAGCCTTTCATCCTTCCGAGGTCGATAAATGAGCACCACACACCATGGGAAATAAGCAGCGCACAGATACCTAAGGGTTCGTAGCGCTATATAAATGCCCAAACAAACAAACAACAAACCTAGAAAGAACAAGATCGTCCATGAACTCAACAAGACAGCAAGAAAGATAACCACCATTGATACAGTTGAGCAAACCTCTCTCAATCTGTTCCTGGAACACCAAAGGCTCTCACCATCTATTTCATAGCAATACGGATAATATGTGGAAGCATCACTTCATATGCCTTCAGGAAACCTGGATCTCTTCCACGCTGGGATGTGACGGTTACACTATAGCAATGAACAGGGGAGTTTCTAGGTCTGGAAAAGACCCGGGGCTAAGCTGATGTCGGAACTGTTGGGACTGGGGGCTAGCTAGTCTTTTGGCTGTAGCTCCTGAGATTCTATCCGGGGCGACAACCAAAAGATCAGGGGCTACAGCCTCCTTAGCCCCCCCTAGCAACGCCCCTGGCATTTGAACCCTGCAATACATCACGATGAAGGACGACCATCATCGGGACTTCTCACCCTCATTAAGAATGAAGAAAACACACACATGATTGAAACCAAAAATCTAAACTCTTGTTCTCTGAATATTCTACAAACTTCTGTGTACTACAAGAATCCCAACAAGTGTCCCAACATACACAGAAATTAGGGAGTTTTAATTTGTATTGGAACCCCCTAGTGATCAAGACTGAAGATTTCATTGATACCGTTTTTTTTCCGCTGTTGACAAAACATTAGGCGAGCACCAGAATATTTACCTAATAATCTGCAGAGATTTAAATATACATCTGTATGACAAGAATGGCGACCCACTACCAAAAAATAAACTTTCAATACAAGCTAAAAGTTGGAACAAGGAACGCGAGCTCAGAAATCTGATTCCCTATAAATTGTCCAACACAACTTGGACCCAACCTACTTGGTCTTGTGGGAAATCAACAGCCGTACTTGATTATATATCTATATATGTCACAGATAATAACCACAAAAATAACTATGACAGATAATATCAAATCAACAGCGATCACCATATTATCAGTGGTGAATGGGAAGACCCTGGCAGCTCTACGGAAACAACCTTACTGCCACAGATGGAGACCAACAGTGCAGTGACCAGACTTCACATCAATGGAAACCAAATCCACCAATTAGTGGAGTCCTACATTGGGTCTCACCATCTAGGTGTGAACAAAATAAATTATGAATGGATGTTAAAACCTTTTCTCCAAAATATAAACAAGAATCGAGCCTCCAGGAAACAACATACCCACTTATTTAATCCTCATTTGGTTGAAAAGAAAAAGGAGTTAAAGAAAGAAGTTGGCAGAGATCAAAAAACTAAAACACCCCAATGGAGGTCTGATGATTAAAAAGGCAAAGCAAAAATATAGAAATTGGGCAAAAACTCCCAAAGCCCAGATGCTGCAAAACGAGGCTGAAACAAAACTAAAAACAATGAAATCAAATAACACAAGAGGACTGTGGCATCTCCTAAATCGCCAAAGTGTTACTCGAGATAAACTGATCCAGGTCATTCCAGAGGCAACATGGATACTCCATTTTGATTCAATATATAAAGGGAAACTTACAGGTCACACGACACAGCCTTCAGTTGAAAGACACTTGCATTCTACGTGGAGCAGGAGCTCCGAACCACTGCAGGAGCATTGGTTCACAGCACCATCCGATGCAAAGCAGCCCACTTGAAGGTATGCTGCTGTCCCTCATTTCTTGCATTGCAGCAATAATTATTGGCTTTTCTTAGCGCACTAAGCGCGGTAGCCGCGAAATTTACTTAAAAATCGTGTGCTTTATTTTATGCAATTTTGATGCTCATGAGCTGCGCTGCCCCCAGCTAATTGGCAACAGCACCAAACTGCCATTGCAACACACAAGGTGTGTACAATTCAAAGATGGCCACCCGTGTTACTTACCTGGCTCCCCATGATCAGCCTCCCCACCAGAGAGATGCCTGGTGCTGATTGGCCCATGCACTACCTTTCCGAGCCTATCGGAAGCCGGCAGGCGTGAGCTGGACCCTCCTGGAAAGGCCCTGAGGGTAAGGCCAACAACTGTCCAGAGACTGTCCCGAGCTGACCAGAGCCCAGGGCCATACCCCTTGTTTGTACTCCACGAGACTGTGAGACTGTGAGTAATCTATGTCCGCCTAAACTTGCTGCCTCTGCACCCTCCATATACCTAGCCACCCGGAACAGTTCCCTTCATTACCCCACCTGCACTAGCCATGCACACTAATCACTGTGATGGACTTGGATGCCACTTAGCGTTTGCAACAGAGCCCAATCCCAGTTGTACCTTTGCCTGTGTACTCTGCATTTTGCTGTACAACCACACCTTGATTACTCCTCGCTGGTAACTCACATCTAGGTGTCCTTTGTTTATGCATTTTGAACTAGTGCCTTTCTGGCTCCCACTGCTAAATTTGAATCTAGGTGTCCTTTGTTTATGCATTTTGAACTAGTGCCTTTCTGGCTCCCACTGCTAAATTTGTATCTAGGTGTCCTTTGTTTATGCATTTTGAACTAGTGCCTTTCTGGCTTCCACTGCTAAATTTGAATCTAGGTGTCCTTTGTTTATGCATTTTGAACTAGTGCCTTTCTGGCTCCCACTGCTAAATTTGAATCTAGGTGTCATTTGTTTATGCATTTTGAACTAGTGCCTTTCTGGCTCCCACTGCTAAATTTGAATCTAGGTGTCCTTTGTTTATGCATTTTGAACTAGACTAAACTTATGTTCATTAAGCCCCAGCCGATTTTGCACCTATTCTGTGCATTTTAGCCAAGTCTAACCTTAGGAATACTGTGCTAACTGATCATGCTTATTTATGCATTCTAACCTAGTCGATCTGTGTCTACTCTGTATTGTATTCTAGCCAAGCCGAATCTACCTTTCGGCGATTGTCCAGCTAAAAAGTACACTTTTATCCCAGCGCCCCTGGCGTTAGCCATCACTCTCTCTGCTAGCGTTACAGGAAAATGGTAACCTTAGTATTACTGTTATGCACCTTGATGCCTATCAGTTACCTACTAGTACCACTCTTAAATTTTAGCCCACCTATACCAACAAACCTTGTCACTATGAGCCAACCTCCACATAACAGGGCTTGCACTACAGCACACTATGCCTCTTTACCTTGTGACACTACTAAGAGAAATGTACGCCTCCATGCTAGACTCCCTAAAATATACGAACCCCTAAGAAGATCGCTTCCAAATACTAACCTCAAAACTAACCTTAACATTAAATTGTCTCCGCCACTATCTGCACCGCACACAAATACCCAGAACAACAACCACAAGTGTAAGTCGCGTGCTAATAACGCTGACAAATCTACCCCGGTCAAGGTATCTACCGAGACCCCCCCCCTTAAAGGGGCCCTTCTTAATGCAAGATCGCTTATCGCACATGCCACCAACATTGCCGACCTAATTACAGAGGGTAAGCTTGACTTTCTAGCCATTACGGAAACATGGCTCCATAGTGCAGCAGGACCTGCTCTCATGCTATTGATTCCCGATGGCTATACCATAGCTAGACAAGACCGTGACAGTACCCGAGGAGGTGGCATCGCCATCATCTCTAGAACATCTCTATGCCTATGACAAGCCCCTGCCCATTTGTCACAATCGTGTGAAGCCCTCTCGGTCAAACTCCAGATAAATAATTCTCAAAATTTGACCATTCACCTAATATATAGACCGCCTGGTCCACTTGGGACCTTTGAGGAGGACCTGCACTATTTACTCACCAACAACCTCAAACCGTCCTCGCAAATACTCTTATTAGGGGACCTCAACCTTGGCTTTATGGACCAAACCGATAAACATGCCACAGACATAGCCGCAACAATTAAGGCACTAGGTCTTTCCCAAAAAGTTATTAAACCTACCCATCAAAAAGGAAGAATACTGGATTGGATAGCGGATTACAATTGCACAGCCACCATTTCCTCCATCCTACCACTCTCCTGGACAGACCATTCACTGGTGTCCTTCAACCTATCAACTACAAGACTTACCCCTGACTGAGTTGATAATTCTGGGTTCACAAGCCAATATCAAAAAACTAGGGCAGGAATTCTCCTCTTTCAACATTGATGGGAATACCATTAAAGTCTCCAAAGAGGTAAAAACTCTCGGCTTTTACTTAGACTCTACACTGTCTTTTGATAAACAGATCAAATCACTGACCTCCTCCACGGCCTACATGTGTAAGCTTCTTAGAGCAGGAAAGCCATTCCTCTCTGACGAGAGCTGCTTGATCCTGGCCAGAGCCTTAATACTCTCCAGAATCGACTACTGCAATGCTCTCTACAGTGGTGCTAATAAAACTACTATCCACAAGCTCCAAACCCTACAAAACAATGCCTTAAGAGCAGCCCTAGGCATAAACAAAAGAACCCACATTTCCGCCCTAAGACGACACCATAAATGGTTATCCACAGATAACAAAATACAGCTGAAGTTGTTATCTCTGACCCACAAAGCTCTCAACAACATGGCACCCACGTATCTGATTGCCAACCTCCAGAGAAGAATCACTCATAGACCTACTAGAACGGGCAATGCTAATTGTCTGACCATACCCAAACACAAACTTAGAACCATTGGTGGTAATAGCTTCCCTGTAAACGCCGCCAAATGTTGGAACTCACTGCCTCACGACTTGAGAGCTGCCCACCACTACTCTCATTTCAGAAAAAATGCTATAAAACATATCATCGCTACAGACTCCTAGCTGTGACCTGTAAGACTGTGTCTGCTACTAGGGCCCAACCTAGAGCCTTGAATGATACACGGAGGTGATTTGTGTATGTGTGCACCCTTGCACACTGCTTGGCTCCTCTCGTGCATCATTAAAGGCTCTTCCCTTCAGTATATATTGATACCGCTGTATATATGTGTACATTTTGACCTTCTGTAAAACTCTGTATTCATGCTAATTTTGTAACTTGTGTTTGTAACTATGTAAGCCTTGCATTCTCATTCTGCTGCGCCCTTTTACCTACGGGTTTGGTGCGCATAACAAATAAATAAACAAACAAACAAACAAACAAACAGTAGCAAGACCACACATCATGGCCGACTAAATGCGACTATGAAACCATCCTGACAATAATAAAGAAACTGAATATATCTAGAGCCCCTGGGCCTAATGGGCTATGCAATGCTATTATCAAGAAGAACCTGGCCAAATGGGCAACTCTCTGTGTGCACTTATTCACAAACATGGAGGAGTGTAAGGAAATTCCATACTCCTGGAGAACAGCTACCTTGATCCCAATTTACAAAAACAGAGATTGAGAAATACCTAAGAACTATCGACCGATCGCGTTACTAGATCCAATCGGTAAAATGTTTGCCTCACTCTTACTAAACAAAATGACAATTTGTATAAAAAAAGTGTAAGAGATTCGACATTAGATTTACCAAAAACACTGGTACTAATGTCAACTTGATGATTCTGAATCTCTTAAAACACGAGTCGCCGGTCAACAAATTTTACATAAATGCAGCATTCAACGACCTTCATATGGCCTTTGACCTGGTTAATAAACAGAAACTATGGGAAAAAATGAAACTCTGGAACTCTCCTTCGAACATACTGGAGCCGATAAAACAGCTTTACAGCAATACAACAATCAGAATTAGGCTATCTGAAGACGGAGCTTTGTCTGCTACAATTAACTCGGACAACGGTCTAAAACAGGGCTGCCCGCTCGCAGCAATTCTTTTGAACCTATATACTTCAGATACCCCTGAAGATCATCGATTTGTACTTTCAAATCCCCGTAAACTCATGCCACTCTCATCCCACATCTCATAAGTCCAGACAACATTGTTATTCTTGACAAAACAAAGCAAAGAAGCCTTAAGGATTTGGAAAATGACATGCAGCTAAATGAGCTAGAAATAAACACGAACAAATCTAAAATCATGTCTTTGACAAGCCTTCAGAAACCTAGAGCAAAGACATTCAACTTCTATATGAATGGCAAAAAACTTGACCATCAAAAATCTAAGAAATATTTAGGAATGCTGCTGAACCAGTCAGAAGTAGAAAAAGACTGGTTCATCCAACTAAAACAAAAATGTCCTTGCTCGCACCTCAAGGTGCAATGATACAGCAAACATTCGGGAAATTCTCCATGAAACCTATACTAATATTCTACTGCCGGAAAGAAAGTGCAATTATCACCTATGGGAGCGAGACCATGATCAATATACACCAAACTACATGGGACTGCCTTGAAGGTCTCTTTTGGCAGAAAATATTAGGACTGCCTAAATCATTTCCGGTGCTGAGAATTCGACATGAGTTAGCTATACAATCCTTGCAATCCATAGGAACATGGAAGCAACTTGACTTCTTTAGAAAAATGACAAAACGAAGACGAAATTCCAGCTTTCAATATATTTTGTGATAAAGAAAATCCGGTCGCTAACACAGCGCTAAAAGCATGGAAAATGGCAGTTACAAAACATATGACAGGAAATGAGATATCCCTACAGATCTTACTCAATCGGCCACAACTGGCTAAGAAGCGACTGCAACAGGACGACTGGATACATACTATATCTGGGAAAAACTGCTAACGAATGAACCTCAATTGTCAGCTGGACATCCGTGCACTTAATCAACTTCCAGTCTGTTTGACCCAATTTCCTGATCGTAATATTAGAGACCAATTCTTGAGATTTCGCCTGAATCAGTTACCAACTCCCGAACTACTAACAATAACCAGATTCCAAAATCTCAAGCTTTTTGTCGATTTTGTGAACAACAACATATAACTGAGACATTATTCCATGTCATAATGGAATGTCCCTCATTCATTGAGAAAAGATCCTTATTTAGAGAAATTATTGCAAACCCTGGCCCCCCTTGCGACCCCAACGATAGATGGGCCACAATACTGTCGAGGAAAAATAAAAGAGTAGAACGGGCGCAGAATCTGGCAGAGTCTGAGGAGTGGAAAGGAGTGGGGACTGCCTTCCTTGCTGTGTTTACATCTGGGGGAGTGTCCTGTCTACAAAAAACTGCATCTCCCTGCAGAGCGGGCGCGGAGTCTGGCAGAGTCTGAGGAGTGGAAAGGAGTGGAGACTGCCTTCCTTGCTGTGTTTACACCTGGGGGAGTGACCTGTCTACAAAAACCTGCATCTGCCCGCGGAGCAGGCGCGGAGTCTGGCAGAGTCTGAGGAGTCTGAGGAAGTCCGGTGAATCCTGGACTCCTCTCTGCCTCTTTTCGGTTCACTCTCCCAGTGCGGACTCCTTCCCGCCCGAGCTGCTCGTGTTATGCACATCGCTGTGAAAGCCTAAGTGAAAACAAACAATGCAGCAATGAAAACACGGGCTCAACGGAAGCAGGGGATCAACTCTCTGAGCCCAGAACTAGAACGCTCTTTGATGTCGGTAGAGCTTCTCCTGCCCGTTGCTTCTGGGCTCGCATTGGAGTCGGAGTCTCAGAGTCGACCAGAGATCGAGAGCCGAGAGACTGAGGCTGAGAACCGAAATCAAGTAAGTGAATGTGTAGCTAATGAGCTGAACGCGTCTACTGTTACTAATCTGCATAATGTACCCTCACACACCATACACTGTGTGTCGGAAGAAGAAACAGTACCGATAACATCTGCTCATGTTGACATTGAATTACACACTTCACTCGAGCAAACGCTGCCATCCCTGCAGCGTGTTGAAATGAGCACGGTCGCAACCGCGACGTTGAACAACAAGGAGTTAACCGCTTTGCCTGGCAAATCTACCGCGGCTGTGACTCCCGGCCCCAGCTCTATTTCCGCACATACTCTAGAGGCCCTGAGCGAGCTTAGGCATGCTAATGATGTGAACCTTGTGATAAATCACGACGATGTCGGACATTAGGCACAGAATCCACGTAAAAATGATATTCACAATACTTGTACAGGCGAACGTGTTGACCAAAGTAGTGGGTCTCCGAGGCCTAGATTCTATAGTGCCTATGAAAATTGGTGCTATCTCCCTTAAACTCCTGTGAACTGGTGTTTGCTGACACGGACAAAGACAAAGACAACGTATTCCTGACGCTCCAGGCTGATGTGGAGTTTGATAAAAAGTCAACTCAGGACGTGTGTCTACCTCAATCTCTCCCCTCTATAGCTCTCACGAGTAAGCTAAAGCGAGGGGATTTAAAATGTGACGTAAATCGTAGAACTTCCTTAGATGTGGTCAACAAATTACTCATGGACCTGACTCAGATTAATAAAGAGAGACGCAACGGATTAACATCAAATGTAACGCCAGAAAGATCAGAGGGCTTCGCTGAGCCCCTGGCTACTTCGGCTCCAGTGAACATCAATAAAGTGCAGACTTCTCATACACACAGCCTGTCCAAAAGAAGGAGACTGGATTCGAGTATTTCGCCAAGTTTACAATGTTCACAGATGAAGAAACCCAAAATGGGTGTCACCCAACTGAATTCTCCGCAAAAGCGTGTATCAAACGAGTTGTACTTAGCTGAGGAAGGGCTTGCCTTAAACCATGAGCGAACTGACTCCTCGTCTGAGTTATCCTCTTCGGACTCCTCATTAATGGAGCGTCCGTTTCCAAAAATTCGACGTTTCCCAGTCTGCAGGAAGCGCCAAGTTCGGCAAGAAGCAGTCGACGACGGTAGTGTGGGACAGAGCCTACACATGAGAGATCTGCAGGCTACGGTAATATCATCAATGACTCTAACTACTGCTCCCTTCCTTAAAATGTATGAACACCTCAATGAGAACATAAAAGAGCTGGCCTCTTTAGTATCCGATATGAACATTAAGCTCTTGACCATTGAAAAGTCACACAACTCACATAAGGAATTATTGGTGGGAACCAAGAACCAGGTCGAGTTGACCATGGGCTCCCTCTTAGACTTTACTAAAAACGCTAACTTAGATAAGAAACTGTTGGCCGAAGTGGAGAAACAAGCGCTAAATCTGTTCCAACAAAAGTCTGAAATGTCCTTTGAACGAGGAAACAAGTTTGAAAGAGATGCTGATGACCGTACCTGCATTGACATGACTTCCTTTTGTAATTCCAGACGTCCTCTTCCCGTCTCAGCTGAATCATCTCTAATGGTGCAAGCCTTGCCCACACCATTAAACACAACAGAACAAGCACAAAAAGATGTTGCTAGAGATAATGAGGCTTTAGTAGTATTAACGGACAGAACTACATCTGGAGTTAGTCCATCCTCTCAGCCCCTAGCCCCCTCCAATCCTGCCTGCGAAGCCAGTGGTAAAAAGTTGGATGGTGTCCCCTCTACGTCTGAAAAAGCAAATGGGAACCCCGGGCAGTTTCATGACATCCTCAGAACGAGTCAATCTCCAAGTAACTTGGCCCTGTTGAACCCACAAATTGCGTCTTCTTCTAACTTGGATCACGAGCTCGCTACGATAAGTGTGGACTCTGCATTGGTTAATAAAGGCGAGAATGCAGATTCCCCAGAACTTTTTGACATTTAAGACCGACCAAAAACAACTCAAAAGTTGGTTGGACTTTAAATAACTCTAAAGGCACTTGTGTCAAAAAATCGAAAAATCAAACACTGGGAAAAACAAAGCGTGGAAGGGACTCTCGAAAGTTTCTAAGAAACATTAAAACTGTCAATGTGACAATAAATAGAACAATCATGAAAGAGAAAAGTAGTAAAGAGAAAGCACAAACAAATGAAGTAATAATTGTGCTGGACCAAGCCTCGGAATTTCAAACAAATTCTGGTGATGTATCGGAGGATTTGATGAACATATCAACCTACGAGGATGATGAAGAGAAAAAGCAGGGAGAGATGGAGGAAAGTGTTCCAATGGCCGATATTTCCAACAATGGGGAAATAATCAGCAAAACTGATGCAGTTTCTATTTCAAATATTGCCACAAGTCCTCCGCAACTGTCCCAACGGTCAGTGTTAACACAACTGGAGCTCATTGCACCTGCCGTCTCTAAACCACTTGGCAGAGAAAATGTGTGTGGCAAAATTCCATTTTAACAACACAATAGACTTGTAAGGACATGTGAAATGATTGAACAAACTTCAACGTCGCAGGACCACTCTGAACAATCAAAGTCGACGTTTAAGACAATTGAGGAAAAACGCTGCAAAACAACTGTGTTGGTTAACAAATCGGTCTGTCAGCCAAGAACAATGGATTCCCAAATGTTAATGTTAATGTTAATGTTAAAGGTCATTTGTACCGCGCACTATCACCACCGGAGTGGTCCCCTGGCGCTCTGGCGGCTCTGAAAGAGGGGGGGGGATGGTGGGTTAGTGGGTGGAGGCTGGAAAAGTGCAAGATTGCAGTGATGTGCTGTTGGCAGCCTCAGCCCGGTGGTTCCGTCGGCTGGGCCTGGGGTGTATGCGGCCGGTAGTCGTCGTGTGCTGATGTGCGAGTCTATGTGTTTTTTTTTGTTTTGTTGTTGCAGTGTAGTGAAGTTCGTGCGGTTTGCTGCGCTAGAGGTTTGTGGTTGTGTTTGGTTTGGAGTTTGAGAGGTGTATGCAGAGAAGGAAATTGTTAATGGTATTCGTTAGTCATCTCTATCCTGGACTGAACCGTGTAATCTTACCCGACGGGATGCTTGTACACCCTGAGCCTCAGGAGGTATGTGCCCGATTTTCCATTCGAGGCCGTTTGAGGATCTAGCTGCCCCCTCCGCCCGCTCCCTTAATAACCTTGCATGCTCCTCCCCCCCTCCACATGACTAGCGCCGCTGCTAGTGTCCATACACCCGGTTGTGTGGTGATTGGTGGTATATTGTCTGTTCCACAGCCTCGTGGGACCTAGTTGTGGCTGTAAGGGCGGTGGGGGATGGTAAGGGTTGGCTGGAGTAGTTGTATCCGTTTCTCTGTGTCTCGCGGGTGGACCCCTGTGTCCAGCGTCAGCCCTGTTGGTGCCCCGGGTACTTCTGTCGGTTCTAGCGGTTTGTCACTGACCTTTTTTGATGATTCGTTTGTCTTATTGTTGTTTTGGTTTTATTCTCCGGTGTTGAAGAGGTAGGTTTTTAGTAATTTTCTGAATTTAAGGTGGTCTTTGGTGTTCCTTATTAATTTTGGGATGTTGTTCCAGGTTTTCGCGGCTAGGTGGTAGAAAGCGGTGCCTCCGAGTTTCTTCTTGATGTAAGGTTTTTGTTCCAGTCGGATTTCGTTGGTTGACCTGAGTGGTCTCGTTGGCTTGTAGATTGTTATTTTTTTTTGTAGGAATTCAGCTCCTTGTCCGCTGATTGCCCTGTGCGTTATGCACATTGTTTTGAAGATGATACGCTGTTTTACTGGGAGCCAGTGTAGTGTTTTTAGGGCCGGGGTGATGTGGTCTCTTCTGGATAGTTTGAGGAGTAGTCTGGCTGCAGTGTTTTGGATCCGTTGTAGCTTCTTCAGTAGGTATTCTGGTATACCGAGGTAGAGGCTGTTTGCATAGTCGATACTTGACATGATGAGGCCGACGATGGTGAGTGTTTTGTGTGTGAAGGAGAGGAAAGGTAGTATTTTTCTTGCCGTGTGGAGGAGGAAGAAGCATTTCTTGACTGTTGCGTTTATTTGCGGTTCTAAGGTTAGGGTGTTGTCCATCAGGACTCCCAGATTTTTTACTACCTTAGATGGTGATGGTATAGATCCCATTTCCGTTGGCCACGGGATGGCGGTTTCCTTCTCTTGGTCTTTGGATATGATCATGATTTCTGTTTTTCCTGGGTTGATTTTCAGGTTGTTGGCATTCATCCAGTTGAAGACTTCTTTTAGACAGTCGGTTAGGTTCGAATGATCGGCTTGGGTGTCTTCGATCTTGTAGATGATTTGAGTGTCGTCTGCATAGTTGTAGCATTTGATGTTGCGTTTCTTGAAGATTCTGATTACAGGGGTTTGGTAGATGTTGAAGTACAATGGAGATAGTGAGGATCCTTGTGGTACTCCACAGTCGTTGACTCGTGGGGTGGATTTGAAGGGTTTGATCCAGACGGTTTCAGTTCTGTCTGCTAGGAATGATTTGGTCCAGCGTAGCGCTGTGTCTGTTAATTCCTATGTCTTCTAGTCTTTTGGTTAGGGTGTCATGGCTAACTGTGTCGAAGGCTGCTGAGAGATCGAGCAGGATAAGGGCAGATGTTGTGTTGGAGTCTGCGTTTGTTTTTAGGTCATCCCAGATGGATAGTAGTGCTGTTTCTGTACCTCTTGTGGGTCTGAAGCCGACTTGAGCTTGGTCTAGCAGGTGGTGTTCTTCAACGTATTCTTGGGTTAGTTTGTATACGTAGGTTTCGAGGAGTTTGGCTGGGTAGGGGATGTTGGAGATTGGTCTGTAGTTGGAGAGGTCATCTACGTCCCCGCTTGTGTTTTTCAGAAGTGGTTTGATGTAAGCCGATTTGAAGATCCTTGGTACTGTCCCTGTTGCCAGTGATAGATTTAGAAGGTTTCTGAAGTATTCTGCTGGTGTTCCTTGTCCGAGGATGGATTTGTAGATGTCCGGGGGGCAGGGATCCATCGGTGAGCCTGCTTTCTTGCTGTGTTTTATTAGCATTGCGAATGCCTCTGCTGATATTTGAGGGTAGTTATTGAGTTTGTGCTGCGGTTCTGATTTGGGTTCGTTTGGTTGTAAGTCGCTGCTGGTTGGTCTCTGTTGGATGGTTTGTCGGATGTCATTGATCTTCTTTTTGAAGTGGTCTGCAAGGTTGTTGCATAGTTTCTCCGAGGGGGTTGGGGTGTTGTCACAGCCTGGTGGGTTTCTCATTTCTTTAATGATACGGAACATTTCTTTTTGTGTGTTGGTGGCATTTGTGATTCTGTCATCATAATGCTTTCTCTTTGCCTTTTGAATTTCCTTCTTGTATGCGCGAATGTGCTTCTGGAACTTGACAGCCGTTGTAAGCCAAGATCTGTTTGGTCTGACGCATCTCAAATCCATAAAAATCAGAAAAAGGACTCTAAACCTGATATACACTCAAGAGCAAGTGTGGGCCTAACTGCCCAACTGAGAGCATCCGAAAGAGATAATATCAAAAATGCTCCCCTACTTTTTAAGGGCATAAAGAAGGGAAACAACATATTGAAAGAACAAATGGTCCACCAAGTGCACTTGGAACGTATAGAGTCTTCGGATGATCTAATTCTGGATCGTCATAATGTACTGTGGCTGTGTCATCTTGTGCCGAGTCTCAGAGCGATTGAATCCGAAGATTTGAAAATTGTTGAATTTTTCAACGAAACTAAAAATGATGCTGTAATATTACATCTGCAGTCCAAACTTATAGTTGATATGATGCTTGAAGCGGGTGCGGTGCTAATGTCGCTGGGTTTCGACATTTCTCTAGCACCGACTCGGTACGCAGCCGGAGTATCAGATAATGAGTCTTGTAAGGCTGCTATTAGTGAAATGCAACAGTTGAATGAGTCTTTGGATGACGGAATTCCGTTCATGACTTCTCCTGTGATCTCATCACGAATTGCTCATTTAGATGCTGAGCTCCCGCCCAGGCTGGTACTGATACTAAATGATTGCATAAGGATAACAATTCAAGGAGCCGACCGTACCGCTTTCAAGGTTGATGCTACAAAAGACATCGCTACTAAGGTTGATAAAGAAGATGACTGGTCATGGGTTGCCGGAACGCTAAACACTGAACAGTCGGAATAATGCCAGGTCCCAGTACCACGTACAAACTGCAAATTGGGATCCTGGAACACCAGGGGCTTTATGCACTTGTTCAACACTGCCTGGACTGCTAACTTGGATTTCATCTGTTTGCAGGAAACGTGGTTAAACGAAAGTCCGATATTTGAAGGGTTTGAAATAGCTTACAACCCAGCAATCAAACAAGCCAAGGGGAGACCAATGGCCGGGCTTTTGGTGGCAGTCAAAATAGCCTCTTGCCTCAGGATTGCGAACTGTACTAATGTCTCTCCTTTCATTCAGGTGGTGATGGTCAGTTGTCAAGGGCCAACACAGGCACAGGATTTGAAACTTTACATCATCAACCTTTATTGGAATCATGGGGCGGTTGGTGCTAAATTCTTTGTCGACCACGTGACAACTGTTATCGATGACCTAATGGAACTGGGTAACTCAAACGACTTGATCATTTGTGGCGATCTCAACATCGATTGTGTCACTTACTTAAATTTAAACAGCAGTAATAAGAGTTCCAGTAACTCTGAAAAACAACTGCTAATTCAGTGGTGTTTGGAAATGAACATACGTGGGCTGACGATGTTAAATGGCCAAACACCGGGGGACATCCCGGCTGCACTGACGTGGAGAAGAGGTAATCAAATTTCTACACTCGACTACATATTTGTATCTCGAAACATCCACATGAGAACTAACTCTCTTGAAGTCATAGAAATGAATAATAGTTACTATGATATGGTAACTTTGAAATGTAATTCCATCCTTGGGCACAAGCAGGAGTGTTGGGCACATGCTGTAAGAACGGGAGCTTGCCGTATCCGTCTTTATCTTGCCATAGAGGATTTATCTTTTATTTCAGCTAAATTTTTTAACTCTGGCACTTTGGAATACGATCATCTGTTGTCTCAATACGTAGAACGGAAGAATAACTTAAGAAATGCTGAATTTACCCCCAAACACAAATTTGATCTAGAAATTTCTCAACGGAAAAGATCTCTTCGTCAGAATTTGAGAAAAGTGAGACAAACTTTAACTTCAGACGCCTGCGAACAAAGACGAAAACTCAAACAAGCCTACAAGAATTGGCTGAAGTCGCACAAAGTCATCATGCTACACAACAACGCTGAACTTATGCTGTTGAAAATGGCGAGCACTAATTCAGCGGACTACTGGAGATTTATAAATGACAATCCTGCTCCACAACATGCTTTGCAGGCAAATTTGGTCTCAGAGGCGAGGTGGATATCTTTCTCATCTGACCTCTTTCATAAAAACGCATCTACAAAAGAATGGGAAGCTCCGGTGCTAACACATTGGGAGATTGTGTTTGACAAAGAAGATATCCTGTGAGTGATTAAGAATGTGCATGACTCGAGAGCACCGGGCCCAGATGGGCTCACGAATTTCGCTATTAAACGCCATCCAGAAGAATGGGCAGATTTTTGTGTAATTTTGTTCAGCAGAATTGTCAAGTGCTGTAACACCGCTAAATCATGGAAATCAGCCGTGATCGTACCAATCTTCAAAAAAGGAGACAGAAGAAACCCAAAAAACTACAGACCCATTGCACTGCTAGATGTGCAAGGGAAAGTGTATGCCACTCTCCTGCAACAGCAGCTTCTGGCGTGGTCTACTGAATGCAATAGGGTAGACCCGAGACAGACAGGATTTTTAAAGGGAGTTGGGTGTTGTGTCAATCGCCTGTTGTTAAATCTACTGAAGATGGAAGCTCATCGGACAAATTCTAAGATCTACTTAGCACTAATAGACTTATCGCAAGCATTTGACAGCATAAACAGAGATTTACTTTGGAGCAAGTTGAGTGAGTGGAACTGTCCCCCTAGTTTGCTGGCTGCAATTCGTGAGTTACATACAAACAACTCAATTAGGGTCAGACTAGACCTGAAGGGTAACCTATCAGCCCCAAATAACATGGCTAGGGTCGTCAAACAAGGTTGCCCTTTAGCAGCCAGCATTTTCAACCTGTTTATATCTGACATCAGAGAGATCTTCAAAGAGTCGACCACATTCCCACCTAAAATACATGGAACTCACATTGACTACCTTGTTTATGCGGACGACCTCATCCTTTTGGATTTAACACCTATACACCTACAACGGAAACTTACTATCGTTGGAAAGTATCTAACAACTAATGGCCTTATTATCAACAAGGAAAAATGTGAAATCATGGTATTTGAAAAATTGCAAGGCAACAAAGGAAACAAGAAGAGCTTCAATTGGTATCTTGATAAAGAGCGGATTAAGATCGTGAGGAGCACCTCCTACCTGGGAATGAGAATTAGTGCCAGCAGAAATGATGCACCCTGGGTAGAGTCCATGAAGAGTAAATGCCGGCAGTTAGCTTGCCAAGTGTCTTTGATCAACAGAAAACTTGGCAAATTTTCTTTAAAACCGACGGTAGTCTTCTTTCAACAAAAAGTAGTACCAGCCCTGATATATGGTGGTGAAAATGTTTTCGGCTGTGAACACGAGCTGTGGAACTCGCTTGAAAACATGTTTTGGTCAAAAGTCCTGCACCTACCGAGAGGGGTTGCAACGGCCTGCATAAGATACGAACTTGGATATATTTCAATCCAAGCAAGAGTTGCATGGAATCTCCTAAGTCTATTCAGGAAAACAATAGAATTGAATCCGCCTCCCCAAATTGCTATACTTCATAAACCAGAGACCGAAAAATCACAAACAATTTTGTATCAATGGAATGCGTTGGGTCTTGAGGTATTAAACACCTATGACATCACGATAGAAACAGTGATTGAAAATCCTGACTCGGCAAAACAGAAGATGTGGAGAACTGACTGGATCAACACTTGTAAATTAAGATTTGATTCACGAACAATGAAGGAAACCCCCGGAGAGGCAAGAGCATATGGCTTGCTTCCGGATTACTTAACCCGCTTCCCGGATCAATGGTCAAGAAGGTTATATATGCAGTTTAGGCTAAATGCAGTGCCTACCAAAGAGCGACTAAGCTTCTGGTCCCAGTCCGACGACTCAGACCTATTGTGTCGATTTTGCGGAACCACCAACAAAACTCTTAAACATTTGACAATGTTGTGCTCTGGGTTAGAGCAACAAAGAAACACTATTTTTGGGCCAGTAATTAAAAAATACCAACCTCTAACATTGGAAGGTTGGTGGAGTGCCCTGTTTGATGGTTCAAACAGATTTGTGTCACGTGCATTGGTTACTTTTCTTCGTGTTTGAAAGAGAGTTTAGATGTAAAGACGGTTCACTAACTGTAGCAGCGAAATCATGCACATCCTTTCTTGTGGAAAGAGGCGACTGAGTTGACGAACTGGATGTAAAGACGTGTATTTCTATACTGTCTGTTGTTCGCTTTTTAAGGGGCAGAGTTCAGACGGAGCAGCTGGGGCTGAGATCAGAGCTGAAGGGGAGGAGACATACGGCTCTGACGAGAAAGCTCACAGCTGATCCGACGATTCGTCAGAGAAAACTGCACCCAGTCGGAACGAAGGAGAGAAAAGCAAAGTTATAGAAGGTACGTGAAAGTATAAGACTGTTTGAGGGGTTAGAGTGTCCCACTGTGAAATGAACTTTTATTAACACGAGTCACAGAGAGAATCTGTTTATTAAAAGGAGACAACAGAGTGAATAATATTATTAAGAAAACTTTCTATGCAAGATCCTCTGAAAACCGTGTCAGAAGTTGTTTATTGAAAAGCTGACATGTCATCTAACAAGGAAATTGAGTTCAATTATTGAAAGTATAGAAAAATCAAGAGAGAGGACTAATGATGAGAGTAATCTCTAAAGAACTGTATTACAGAGAACAAGAGAGAGTTCTTATCAGATGAAGACAGGCAGACAGACAATAAGACTGTAATAACAGATTGAGCTGTGTCTAGAAAGAAATGAGGTTCAAAGAATAAGAGAATAGACAAACGAAAGAGAGAACAGGACTCAAAGAGACTGTATCATCATACTGAGTCCTTCACAAAAGAGCAGAGAAGGAGTCAAGAGAGGAAGTTTAAATAGTCATTGTAAAAGTTGTTAAAGACTTACCTGAGAGACTGACTCAAGAATGTTCTTTGAGAAGTACTTCTGGTCCAAGGAGCCTGAAGAGAGAAGAAAATGTATCCTTTTCTATAAGAGAAACCAGAAAACAAAAGAAAGTTTTAATGAATAAAAGTTGTTTCTGAAACAATTTGCCACCTACCTACTGTCTCAGTGTACTTATTCGAATCCTACAGAGTGTCCTCTTCACAATGATATATTATCGGTTCTGTGTTATATCATTCTATTTTTTTACTTTTGGATGCTTAAATTTTGTTAAATTAAGATGTGCGAAAGCATAAATGAAAGGTTTTGTAAATGAAACTATGTAATTAAAAAAAATAATAATAAGGCGCGAGCAGCATTGCTATTTTGCATATAGTAACCATAGGTAGAAGGAAAGGCCTCCACAGTAAATGCAGAATTGCATGCGCTAGGCCCAAATTGCGAGACAAGAGAAATCCCCAGCCATGCTGAGCTCCCATGAGGACAGCCCACACCCCAACCGCCACAACGCCTATTCATTGTTCTAACAGTGTTGCAAAGATGTTCGAGAGGAATGTGCCCTGCAAGGCCGCGATCACAGAACGGCGTCTGGTGTGCAGGTTATGTCACACTGGCCAACGCATGACCCGGCCCATCCCCAGGTGACCACGAGTTATAGCTCATATAACTAACTAAAACTTAAGACCTCTGAATTCCATGGCACCAGGGGCCCTTTGACCACCAACCCCAAAGTAACAAGTCCTGAGATGTTCAAATAGGATCAACAGGGCACATTGTTGAAGCGATAATCGTGTGATTTGTATTGCGAGGTGCTGGGAGAGATACATTATAGTTACAAATGAGGGTGGAGACCTTGGAGCAAGATGGCGCAGAGGGGAGTGCGTGAAATGTGTGAATGAAGATAAGAGTGCTCCAGACCCTCCTTTGTGCCTGTTTTAAGGCCTGCCAAGTGCACAGTATGAGTGATAAAAGTGTTGTATGGTAGGAGTATAATTAATTTGTTTTCTGACCTTCGACATGAGAAGAAGATAATCACTACAGCACTCACGTGACGGAAGACGGACGGAACAGGCTAGAACCAATGGCCTGGCATCCCTTATGGGGCAGGAAGATCCTGTGTAGGTGCAAACCAACCAGCCGCACAGGATTTTACCCTGTGTATTGCATCATGTATGATGATGTTTTGCTTTATAAAATTCTACTTGGATCACTTTTCGGCAGAACATTCTTAGATGCAGACTTCTTTGCTGTTGCTCTCATCTGCGTGTGAGATTAAGCCTTGTTATTCTTACAAGATCGACTTGGGCCTTTCTTCCCTAATGTGTTATATTCTCTCTGGTGTGAGCGTTTAGGGACTTGCCTTCAATTGCTGACCCCGACATGATCCCAGCGTCCCCTCCCCGTATTTGCAGTGGCTTCCAGGTCGCCTCTCCAGAAGGAGCCGCGCCCACCTACAGCGAACGGTCCCAAAAAAACACACGTTCTTATTGGTTTAGCAGGAGCCATTTTAAGAGAAATCCTCTCTGTTCTTTGAAGCAGGGCGTGGCTCAGAGGAGAGTGTGGGCCGGTGATGGAACCATGTGCCGATGGAGTTCAGGTGAGCACGCAGATGTGCGTAGACTCTGGTAAGCGATAACAAGTAGGGGACAGATGCATGGGTAAGTGTAAAAAGTATGTGGAGAGCGAGGTCATTGATGCGATGTGGGTGAGGTTAGGGTTATTTGTTGTTAAAATGTGTTCTATGAAGAGAGTGGTTTGGCAAGGCATTATAAGGTAAGGCAAAGGTAAGGGAAGGAGCCCCCCCTCAGAGGAGAGGGAAGGTGGTACCACAAGACAGTATATTATTTAAAGGAGGAATATAGAAATAAAACTAGTGATCTCATAATAGACCTGGAATAAGTAGTGGTTGTTATTTTAGCTTGTTATTTTATTGCATTATATGTGTGTTTTATTGAATAAAGAACAGGCCCTGGAAGGGACGGTAATTGTATGCGTCGTGGTGTGTTGTGGGATTGGATGGTTTTGTGGAGTGGTGTATGTTATGTGTGCAAGGAAGGGGGATAGAAAAGGATGGGGGTTGATTTTCTCTTCTTGTTGCAAGCCAGCGGGAGCATGTGTGTTGCATTAGCGGGACTTTGCAAGGTCATTAAGAGATAGATATCACTAGTATGGGGTGTGGAACACCAATAGAAAATATGTATAAGGCCCTGACACTATATCGTGACAGGGTGAAGAAATATCATAAGCAGTGGATTGTGGGGACAGGAGGAGGGGGATGCCCGGTCCAGGGCCAGGGCTGGGCTCACACAACAAGAGTATCTCGGAGCACAGGTCCACATTTCTTGTAGATAAATATAAGGGGAAGCAGCTACAGAAGAGAAAAGAAATTCTAGCTCTCTGGCATGTGTTTGAAGACGCAGAAGATCAAGGGAACGGAATAGAGGCGCAGAGATAGAAAGATGGGGCGTGCATGAAGGGAGGAGGAGAGGGAGGGGCGCCAGTGGAGTGCCAGGGATTATATCCTTTGACAGCATATCCTGCAGAAGGGTTCACCAATCCAATCTATGTACCCGTTGTGATAGGGACCCCTTCTGCTATGGTAAGGACCCCTTCAGCACCGGTAACATCACAGACTACCGCTCCCCCACCCGCATACCCAAATCTGCCTGAATTATCAGCATCTGTGGGTGTTAGGTCAAGAGTGTTTGAAAACAGGTTATCAGGGTTGTTGACAGAATTGAACAGGATACAAAAATCCTCAAGAGAGGTGAGGGACATAGGGGCATTGGAAGATGGATGAGGAGAATGGAAATCAGCAGATTTGTTGCTTGGAATGAATCAGGGAGGAATACAACATGTATGTGTCGAAAAGGAAGGAGGCAGGGGTAAGTGGACATATTTCGGGTCAGGTACGGTGGTGGGAGATGTCGAAAGGGAGGACGATAGTGACTTGTTCACTGAGGAACAGGGTGAAGAAGAAGGAACGGGTGAAGAGGCGGTTGAGAGTACCCCCCAAAGCAATAGGCGTGTGGGGGAGGGGAAGGTTGAGGAATAGGACTGGCCTAAAGCGACAGTAAGAAAAAGAGGAAGCAGAAAGAAAGGTATAAGAAGTGGGGTAAAGATGCAGATGCCACTGATGCATAAGAGGGTGGGGCGAACACAGTATGTCCCCTGGCCCCAGATTGATAAGAATAATTTAACAAAGGCCCTCCCGCAGCTCACAGCCGGGGTGAGTACGTGGATATACGATTTTGAAAAGCAAACAGCAGGGGTGCCCCTGGCAATAGGGGATCTTAAGAGTTTGATGGTTGCTATAGTTGGGGACAGACTGGGGATGTATGGGCTAAAGCTGGATATCCAGGTATAAGCCAGGGGAATGATCATCATGATAGAGAACCATTTAATGCAATTAGAGTACAAATGTGAGATGCATTACAAAGGGATTTCACAGATACCCATGATTTGCAGTCTCTGATGCAGTGTACAATGGGGGATGATGAGGATCCAGCTAAATTCATTCTTAAATTGCAAGAGATGTGGAGGCTGAGATGGGAGGACCGTGGGACCGTGAAATATCGTTCTTCTATTTTATTGTAAAGAGAGGATTGCCAAAGGAAGTGCAGAAGGCCTCAGATAAAATTGTGGATATTGAGGCAAAGGGGTGGCCGGAAATACAGAACATAATAGTGCATCATTTCAAAATGATTAAGGAGCAGGAGAGGGAAAAAGCTCAGAGGAGTCAGGCAGAGGAAGCAAAGTTGATAGAAAAGAAATTGGCAAAGGTTTCAGTTCAGGTGCCTGTGTCTATGCCTGTATAGGTAGAGACGACAGAAAGTACTCAACAAGCTGTGAGTGCCACTATTGCTGTTCTCTGGGCTGAAGGATGACAAGGACCGTGGAACAGGAGACAACAGTACTCCGGCCTACAGTGGCAACAAGGAGGGCTGCAGCGGGAAAGAGACGTATTTCGAGGACCAAGTGGAGGAGGTTTTGGACCCAGGGGGTGGGGTATGGACCATCCCAATGTTGTAATCGTTTGAGGTGAGGGTATTTCGCAAGCATATCTGCAATGGGGTATAATTATGGGCCGCAGCAACAGGACCAAGGGCCCTAAGGACTAGGATATTCACAACAGGGTCAAGGATATCAGAACCAAGGGTATTCCCAGGGGCAACACCAAACATATTAATCAGCAGCCTCAAGCAGCTGCTATGCAAGTACGGCTTCTGCCACAAAAACAGCAGGGCGGCGCTGCCCCGGTGAGCAGGGAACCAAGTGGGGCTATCGCTCCCTTTGGAGGAGCAGCAGTGATAGGAGGCAACCTCTTCTCATTTCGAGGAACGAACACATACCCTGATCAGGATAGCCCACAGAGAGCACTTGTGTGTTCAGATTAGTCAACCTCCATCCACCTTTGGTGGTGGCGGAGATAAGAAACGAGCAGTTGATATTTATCGTCGACTCAGGTGTATCATGGAGGGACATTTTCCCTTATCAGGAAAGTATCATGACGCACAGGGATTCGGTGTGGCTATTTCCAAGTTTCCATACACTGAGGAGCTGGACGTAAAGATGGGAGGGAAGGTAGTGCAGGCAACCTTACTATATTCAGAAAGCTCCCCTGTTAATTTGCTAGGGAGAGACGTGCTCAGCAAATTAAATATGACGATATCATTTACAGATCTTGTTATAGTTTGCTCCATGCCTGGGATGTGTGCTATAAGAGCCATGTTGATAATACACACAAGGGAAGTGGTGGGCAGCGGGATTCTCATGGACACTAATATGTTCATTTATGGTATTAGTGTTCTCGTGGAGGTGGTGCCCCATATTTTCAAACAGTGGTGGAGAGTGCCCACTGATTTTATCTTTCATCCAGCAGTGTCAACTAAGGTGGTGGTGGGAAGGATATTGGTGCTGGAATTGCAGGGGTTGTTGGTTTCCGAAAAGAGGGTTGTCATGTTAGGAATTGACAGGGATGGATGTGTGTGGAGCACAGTGCTCTATGTAGATCCAACGGTACAGCTAAAGGAAATGACAGATGATCATTTTTTGAAAATAACAACAAGGATGGGGAAATACTACTAGAGATCTGTATCCCTTGTGATATAATGATACAGTACCGAAGAGTGCAGTGCCCCCTGATGGCATTATTTTTTTTTTAAAACATATTTATTTATAGCAAGGCAGGTTAGGTTACAAGAATCATTGCATGGCAACATTGCATATCAATAGTGGGTCTACAGATCTGTATCTTCCCTCCCCCCCTTTATTTCAGCTACCCCGGGCCATAGCCTCAGCCCACCACCCCAGCCTGGTGTGTGTTCCCCCGATCACTCAAAACCCATTGTTTGTTGATCGGTTTGAATGTTAGTGCGGGGAATCGTTGATCATAGTCCAGTACTGGGGCCCAAATGTTCTGGAAGCGGTGCAGGGCCCCCGCTCTTGCCGCGGTGACCTTCTCGGCGATCAAGATGTCCCAGAGTTTCCCCCACCAGTGGGCCATGCAGGGACCGTCCGGGGACTTCCAGAATCGGGCCAGCAACGTCTTGCCCGCCAAGAGGCATTGCGTTAGAAGCTTCGCCCTGATTCCAGAGCGGGGGAAGATCCCGGGGACTGGGACCCCCAGCAGGACAGTTTCAGGGTTCAGTGGGAGGGCGGTCCCGGTAATTTGTTCGATGGTCGAGAGACACCTGGTCCAAAATTGCTGGTTCTTGGGGCAGGCCCAACACATATGGAAGAAGGAGCCCGGCTGAGCGCAGCCCCCCCAGCAGGAGGGATCCACTTGTGGATTCATGTGGTGAAGTCTGAGTGGGGGGTAATACCATCGCAGGGTGAGTTTGAAGGCACATTCCTTGTTGGTGACGCAGAAGGAAGAAGAATGGGTGCAGGTCCATATATCTACCCACGTTTGGTCATCAATCGGGTGACCTAGGTCCGCCTCCCACTGGGCCATATATCGAGTTTTTGTCACCAGGAAATCCCCCATGAAGCGTCTGTATAAGGTCGAGGTCCTGCCTCTAGCTGGCAAGTCTCTGAGGGTTAGCTCAAGGGGTGTCGGGGGGCGGGTGGCCGCCTGGAGGGTCTGAGGGTGGGAGCACCAGTGGCAGAGCTGGCAGTATGTAAATCTATCCGCCTCCTGGAGCCGGAAGACCTCTTTGCATTGTTCGAAGGTACAGGGTTTATTCCCAAAATATAGCTGTTCCAGAGTTTCGAGGCCCCCATCTATCCAATTTTGGAAGTTGTGGGGCTGGGCCCCCGAGGAGAAATTTGGATTATGAAAGATCGGTGAGAGAGGGCTCTGGCCCCTCGGGATTCCCTTCCGTTTCAAGGCCCAGTGCCAGGAGCATAGGGTATGTTTCGTTGTCCGCAGAATGTTCTTCCAGCGTACCCTGAGGGGAGGCTGGATGTGTGGGAGGAACCAGAGGGGGAGCGGAAGTTGAGCTTGTTCTACTTCCACCCATCTGGGGCGGGCTGTGCTTGTTTGCCAGACGTGGATGTGTGCTAACTGCGCCGCAGCCCTATAGGCCTGTAGATCGGGGAACCCCAGGCCTCCAAGCCTGGCGTTACCAATCAGGGTCTTGTGGGGGATCCTGGCCTTCTTGCCTTTCCATATAAACTTTGACATTTTCCACTCTAGGTCTCGAAGGGCCGGAGTCGGAATGGGAACGGAGAGGGAGGAGCAGGCGTAAAGGAATCTCGGAAGCAAGTTCATTTCAGTAGCTGTGATCCGGCCCATTAGTGAGATCTCTTGCGTGGTCCAGCACTTCAGGTCTCCCTCAAGTTCACGGAATAATCTGGGGAAGTTTGCCTGGTAGGTGTCCTTCGGATCCGCTGGAATGTGAACTCCTAGATAAGGGATGGACTGATCCCGCCACTTAATTGGGCACAGACTAGTTAACGCCTCCCTTTCCTCTGATCGGAGGCCGACTCCCAGGGCCACTGACTTGGCAAAGTTGACAGTGAAGCCGGTGACTTCCCCAAAGTTCTTAATTTCGGCTAGGGCATGCTTCGCTGAGGTGCTAGCTTCTGAGAGCATTAACAGTACATCGTCCGCATATAGGGCAATTTTATGTTGAGATGGGTCCACCTGCGGTTCATTCTGCCTGATCCTCTGGCCGAAGGGTTCCATTGTGAGGGCGAAGAGAAGGGGAGATAGAGGACAACCTTGTCTTGTCCCGCAGGACATGGGGATCGGGGCTGAAAGGGCACCATTGATCCTCAGGATGGTTTTGGGGGCCTTATAGTTGGCTAGGACCATGGACTGGAACGTTGGGCCGAAACCAAAAGCTTCCAGGGTGCATTCCATGAATGACCAGTCAACTCTGTCAAAGGCTTTGGTTGCATCCAGGGCCAGTAGGGCGATACTCTGGGAGTTTCAGTGGGAAATGTTTATCAGGTTCAGGGTTCGCCGGATATTGTCCCCCGCAGATCGATGGAGGATGAAGCCCGTTTGGTCGGAGTGGATAATGTCCGTGAGTATGAGTGATAGCCGGTTAGCCAGGATCTTAGAGTACAAGTTGGCGTCAATATTCAGTAGGGTGATGGGTCTGTACCAGGCTGGATCTCTCGGGTCTTTCCCCTGCTTAGGAAGGAGGATCGTCATAGACTCCTGCATTGAGGGGGTCACAGCACCCGACCCCTTGAATGAATTGAAAAGAGACACCATATGGGGGATAAGTTGGGGTTTGAATATTTTATAGAACCTCGGAGAGAACCCATCTGGGCCCGGGGCCCACAATTTGAGGGCCTTGATAGCTTAGTTGACCTCGTCGTCGGTTATTGGGGCCTCCAGCTGCTCTCTCATGGAGTCGGAGAGGTGTGGTAGGGTAGCCTTTCGCAGGTATGCTTTTTGTTTGGCTCGATCACGTGGAGGTGCCGTCATGACCTGGGTTAGGTGGTCCGTGGCTAATTGTAGTTTCATTAGCTCTGAGTAGTGAGTCACCCCCTGTGGGTCTCGAAGCCCTGCAATGGTATTGGTGCATCTCGTTTTGGCCAGCTTGGCTACTAGAAGCTTGTTAGCCTTGTTGTTTTTAGCATAATAGAATTGTCTAGTTTTAGCCAGTAGCTGCGCGGTATGTTCCGCGTAGTGGGCCTCCAGTTTCTTTTGGGCTGATCGGAGAGCTCCTTGGGATCTGGGGGACCAGCCGCTTTTCTTTTGGGCTTCCTCAGCTGACCACAGGTCTTCCTCCAGGGCTTGCCGAATGTGTCTCCGGTCTCGGTGGAATGCAACCCCTTGGGCTATCAGGGCTCCTCTAACCACAGCTTTCATTGCATCCCAATTGTTAGCAGGGAAGGTATCTGAGACTGGGTTCTCCTCAAAGAAGTTCCTGATGGTGGTAGCAATTTTGTCCCTAATTGACATGTCGTCAAGGATCGGCTCGTACAGCGCCCATCTGCGTGGGGCGTTAGCGTTGGGGCTCTGGATACGAAGTTCCATCACTATTGGAGCATGGTCCGAACATATCCGTGGGCCTATGAACACCTCATTGGTGAAGGCGAGGGTTTGGGGAGAGGACAGGAGGAGGTCAATTCTGGAGAGTGTCCGATGGACGAAGGAGAAGAAGGAGTAGTCTCTCTCGGTGGGGTGGACATGGCCTGAAGAAGGAGCGTGAGCAGAGCAGAGCAGTGAGCCGGGGCACCCCAGGAAGTGAGTGGCCGCCTCTGAAGATGTTCCAAGACAGGGAGCCCAGTGTGGCGGGTCAGCTCAGCTGTGCCCGGGGCCGTGAATGGGGGCCCCGGGCCGGGGTTCCAGGAGAGCGATGTTGTTGTTTGGTAGGTCCCGCTACAAGCAGCATGAGAGGCAGAGGGCCCAGGTCAGCGGGATGAGTGGACAGTGGGGTCACGGAGAGGGGTGTGCGGGTCCCCCACGACGGCCAGGCAGGGAACGCCCTGCGTATGGAGGCCCAGCTGGAGGAGATGATGAGAAGGGGCCTCCGGGTCCCAGGCAAGGAAGGAGGGCAGTGGTGGCATGGGCCGGGGCACCCCAGGAATGCAGCGTGTGAGGTCCAGAACAGATGAGAGGCACCCTCTGGTGCGGATCACAGGGCGAGGAGCGGAGACTGGAGTGTGTTCTGGGGAGTCGCCGGGGGGGCGAGGGGGCAGCCCCTTCATTAGGAGATGGTGTGCACCTTGCGGGCTCCTATGAAGAAGCCCAGGAAAAATATGAGGCAGGCCCCCATCCCGAGCCTCATCCCCCGGCAGCCCCTACCTGGCCGGCACCATCCGTGACGTCATCCACTCCGACGCTGGAAGCAGGGTACTGCGTCCCGCGGGGCCGCGGATCAGCCCAGGCGGACAGCGCGGGAGGTGGGAGACCCCGCAGAGCGTCCCGCTGCGAGGCGCCCGCCTCGGGGAGGCAGCGGGAGGAAGAGCCAGGGGGCCAGCTGCACGGCTCCTCCACCCCGCACTCAGGAACTCCGGCGGGCCGAGTCTCTGCTGGGGGCGGCTCCCGGCGCCATCACCCCCCTCACCAGAGCTGGGGGATAGACACAGCCGCCATCTTGGGAGATCCGGCGCTGAAGTCGGCCCGGAGGACCGAGGCGAATAACTTCGCTTCTGGAGAGCGTTATGCTCCCCACTTCGGCCCACAGGAGCCCCAGGTGTTCCGACGCCCTAAGGTGCAGTTGGGCTCCGGCACAGGTGCGTGGGACCGCATTAGTGGCCCAGTTGCGGCGTGCTTCACACGGCGGGCCTCATGGGAGCAGCCACATCGATGGCGCTCCAAGCCACGCCCCCCCCGATGGCATTATTAACTCCACTCTTATTTTTTGACGAAGACTTACAACACGTGCCTTCACAGTTGTGGACTACAAATCCTCATGATGTAGGGTTACTGAAAGACGTGAACCCTGTGCGCATAACACTGAAGCCAGGTGCAGTGCTTCCCAGGTTAATTAATTAAGTAATTAATTAATTAAAATTGTGATATTGCGCCGCATGCCCGCAGGCCTCAGGGTGCACACAACGCAGGGACAAGACACACAAACTTGCAAAGTCAAGCCAGGAGAGAGATGAGCAGACAGAAACTTATTAATCTGAGCTGAGGTTGAAGGGGATAGTCTTGATGGCCTTTTTGAAGAGTAGGTAGTTCTTTATTTGACGTATAGCAACAGGAAAACAGTTCCAAAGAATGGGAGCTTGAAAGTCAAAACTTGTGCCACCAAAATGGGCCAATTTAAATCTTAGCTGTACAAGTGCTGGAGCTGCGGCTGATAGAAGATTTCTAGTGTATAACTTGATCTTAATGCGATCTAATAAATATACTGGGCTTTAAAGGGACACACACTTATAGGCCAGAGTGAGGGCTTTGTGTGATATTCTCTGCCTCACAGGAAGCCAATGCAAGGTTTTTCTGAAAGTGGAAATATGTGTGCGACGCAAGAGCTTAAAGATGGTGCGCACAGCATTGTTCTGTGTGACTTGAAGGGCTTGGATGTTGATAGCCGTGGTACCGGTCTAGCCTGGAATGTATTAGTGCTGTAGACAGCAAGGTGCAATTGCCATTAGTTATAAAGGGTTGAATGTATTGTATACGTTTGTTAATGTTGGATACATGGGGCTTCATTGACAGTTCATCGTCCAGAATAACACCCAGTGTTTTCACTTTTTTTTAGACTGTTATAATATGATCTGCATTCAAGAAGTCGGAGTAGTAGTGTGAGCTTGGTCTGTGTATTCTAGGTGGCAACAATCATAAGTTCTGTTTTTTTGTTATTTAGAGCTAATGAGATACAGGCCATCTAGTTCTGGATGGCACTGTAGATGTTATTAAGGGTTGCAGAGTCCTTCTTATATTGACCGCTAAACTGAATGACAACCTGGGCGTAGTTTGTATATTGGACAGCCAGGCTGTTCAATAGGTCCAGCAGTGGACAAATATACATTTTAAAAAGAAGCCGTGACAGGCAAGAGCCCTGCAGGACACGGCATGTTTGAGGAATGGGAGTAGAGTGGTTGTTCCCAACATAAACCCTCACTGTCCGTGGTCCCAAGAAAGAAGCGATCCATTTTGACACTAAAGTGGAGCAGTTGGCGACCTCTCCGAGCCTTGTCACAAGAATAGTGTGATCAACAAGATCGAAGGCTGCAGAGAGATCTAAGAGCATCGGCAAAGCAGATAGATTTTTATCTGGCATGATTGCCAGGGTGGACTTAAGGTCAAGCATGGCAGTCTCTGTGCCATGCCAAGCCCGATAGCCCGATTGACGTGTACCTAAGTTATTGTGCTCTTCAACATGAGCTTGAAGTTGGATGCAGGCGAGCTTATCAAGAACCTTCAAAATAAAAGGTACATTAGTGATAGGCCGATAGTTATCTTTGTTAGATGGATCTAAAGTGTCTTAAGACAATTAAAACAATATCCATTATCGAGGGAGGCGGAGGAGGCTATTAGAAAGACAATACAGGGATCATCGTGCCCTCAACGTCTCCATGTAAGACGGTGATATACCCTGTCAAAGAAATCAACAAGGGGCAATTGGAGAATGATTCAGGACTTCCCCCCCCTAAATTATGTGGCACAGAAAGAATTTTCAGTCATTCCGAATCCTGCGACAATTTTATGTAGCATCCCCAAAGAAGCCACGTATTTCACTGCAGTGGACTTAATGAATTCTTCTCGATTCCACTCCTTCTCGAGTCGAGGTACCTCACAGCATTTATGCAGGGCCAGATGCCGGTCGAACATACTAGATTACCTCAGGGGTACTGCGAGAGCCCAAGCATATTTAACAGAATACTGCATGCCGATGTTGGGAATATTCAGGTGCCTAGCACGATTATTCAGTACGTGGACAACCTGTTAGTGTGTAGCGACAGTGAGCAGCACTGCCGGAGGGATTCCATTGCACTCCTACAATTGCTCGCCTATAAGGGATACAAGGTCGACAGGACCAAATTGCAATATTGTCAACAGGAGGTGCTCTATCTGGGGCAGTTCAGCAAATGTTAAATGGATACTACCAGACAGGGCAGCGTCAGTATGTGCCACCCCCAGACCTGCTTCAGTTAAAGAAATGCAAACGTTTCTGGGCATATGCAACTACTGTAGGGCATGGATCCTAGATTACGCAGCATACAGGTTGCTTTTGCAGGCCCTTAGGGAAGCACAGAAAACAAAGGACCATAAGTTACAGTGGACGGCAGACATGATCAAACAGTTTGACGACTTAAAAGTTGTTAGTTTGGCACCCGTACTGGCCACCCCAGATTACACGCATGGATTTTGCTTGTTTTCACTTCCAGATGGCAAGCTCATGACAGCAGTATTGACTCAGAAGAGCACTATGGGCAATAAGCCATAGTCTATCATAGCAGCACTTTGGATGCAGTGATGCAAGGGCAGTTTGCATGCAAACCAGCTTCAGCAGCTGCTGCTTTCGCAATAGAGAAAAGTTCTACAATTGAAATGGGTTTTCAGTTACGTTGTATGTGGAACATTCTTTGTTTGTCATTCTAGAAAGGTCAAAGGGCCTCATTACACGGTACGCGGTAAAATCCGGCCATTACCGGCATGGCGCTATTAACGTGTCTGGCTTGGCATGATGCCGCTAATTGCGTGTCATTACGAGTACGCTGACACGACCACAGGGCCATGCCGGTAATTAACCTACCGCCATGCCGCAAAAGACCCCAAAAAGACCCTTTGCGGCATCGACGAAAGCGCTGATAGCACTTCCGACATCCTGCAACATGCAAATAGCGGTCACCGCTAATAGCGGTCACCGGAAATAGCGTCATCGCACAGGAACGGGAAAAAGAGCATGGCGGCCATCTTTAAAAACACAATTCATTGCCATCCTCGGCCCCCAGGACCTGTTTCCACACCACTCCAACACCAAAGCATCCCGGATACCCTGACGATGCCAAAGGCCATCCAGAAAGGCGCGGATCGGCAGCGCAAAGAAAAATTCACCTGCGAGGAGCTGATCATGTTAACTGAGACCCTTGCCGCAAATGCTAATGTCGTATTTGCGAATGACATGCGGTGTGAGACACTCGTGAAGAAAAAGGCCATCTGGGCAGAGGGGGCCCATAAAGTCAGTGCGGTGGGCACCACCACCCGCACTGTCAGGGACTGCAGGAAGCGGTGGGATGATCTACGGCTCCGGGTCCGCAGCATACTGGCTGCAAATCGCAACCTGGCCATGGCCACGGGAGGTGGTGCTGATTCTCCCATCAAACTCCGGGAGTGGGAGGAGACCTGCGCCAGCACAATTGGCGTAGAATCCATCGAGGGAGTCGGGGACATGGAGCGTGGTGCGCCCACTTCATCAGATGGAGGTGAGTGTACACATTAAACAATGCACTGTGAAGTGTGAGGGCCCCCCCAAATGTGAGTCCAGAATCAGCCCATGGATCCAGCCACACACATACATGCACACACCCCTGCCCATGTGAGTGTCACACCCCAACACACACACATGCACGCATCACCACATACACGTGCAACACAGACCCATGCATGCATGACCCACCCGACATCCCCATTACCGGATTCCCAACTAAAGAGGTCCCAATGCATAGAGCGGCATGACGTAATTATTCGGCATGAAGCACGTTGAACCATCACCAATGCTATTCCCTATTTTTGTCCCCCAGAGGCTCACAGACAGACAGTGATGAGCAGGGCACTGTGTAACAGGCTCCCCCAGCCAAGAAAAAGGCCAGGGCACAGGAGACAGGGGACACTGCCACCACATCAAGGGGCACAGGGAGGAGTGAGCACCAGCAGAGGGGTAAATGCAGCAAGAGCGCCAGTTCACCAAGGCCTGAAGCCACGGCTGCTACAATTGCTGCACCCACGGCAGTGTTCCCCCCATCATTGGAAACAACCACGGAGGGCCCACTCTCTGCTGCCACCAGTTCGACTGGTGAGGCAGCAGCCACCGCACCGCTGTCTGACGTGGAGAAGACCATTGACCTGGAAACACAAAGGCAGACCCCCAGCCCCACGCAATCCATTGAGGCAAGCCCACGGCCACCATCTCGATCAAGTAGCCATGGACAATCTGGCAACGAGACCATGGAAGGGTGCCGGAGCCCTCATGTGTCCACACCTGATGGCCGAGCCAAGGACCAGGGCGCAGCAGCCACCCCAAGAGCTGGACGCAGTCGCCATGACCTGTCAGCCATCAGCCAGAGGCAGGTGGAAATAACAGCGCTGGTTGGCCAGCATGTGGAAGAGGCAGCCCGTCTGAGGGAGGAGATTGGGGCCAATGCAAGCCAGACAAGAGAGGGCATGGAGGCCTGCACAAACAGGCTCTGCGAGGAGATGGCCCAACTGAGGCAGGTCCTCACCCGCATAGCGGACACTATGGACCGGCAATATCCCCCTCCACCACAGTATCAACCGGGCACATCCTCCTCTGCAAGTTCACGTCAGACAAGCCCCCACCGCCACTCCTTGCGCACCATGAGGCGCACGCCATCCCAACCTCCTGATGGCGGTGGTGGCCATGAGAAGTAGGGCCAGCAAGAACTAGCTGGCACATGTGCAGCAGGACACCTACATACTACAAGCCACACATGGGAGTGTTGTGGGGGGAGGGGGAAAGGGTGTTTTGGGAGTGTTGTGGGGGCGGGGGGAAAGGGTGTTTTTGGGAGTGTTGTGGGGGGAGGGAGGAAAGGGTGTTTGCACAGTTGGGGCCATGCACTTTCTGTTCATGAATTAATCATAATACACTGTTGACAAGTTGAAACACAGGCTTGGTCTTCATCATTGTGTATGTGTACTTTATTGGGGACAGGACCCATTGTGCGCTTCACCACAAACACCAGTGCACTAATACCCATATCCATCCAACAGAGTTGAACCATGTGTCTCAGAATATTTGATAGCTCAGATGCTGACGCACACCGTGTCCCTCCTGGGCATTGCCTCTTGCATAACCTGCAGCCCCTTTCCCTCCGTCCTCATCCCCTTCATCATCATCCTCATCAGGTGGTTGCATTTCGACGTCAGGGGGCAGTGGCACATTCCGTCTGATACACATATTGTGCAGCATGACACATGCCATGGTTATCTTCACCACCTTGTCATGGCCGTACAGGAGAGCCACACCCGACCTGCTTAGGCACCGGAACCGTGTCTTCAAAAGGCCAAATGCCTGCTCAATCACGACGCGGGTACGGGTGTGTGCACGGTTGTATTCCTCTTCGTGCCTATTCTGTGGGTTCCGTACAGGGGTAAGGAGCCACCTCTTCAGGGGATAGGCAGCTTCACCTGCATGGGTGGAACAATGGGGACTTGTTAGTGGTCACCTCAATTGCAACCTGTACATTTCACACTAATTCAGTTTGCATTGTGATTGGCATCCACGAATCCCAGCATGCATGGAGACGATCAGTGTAACTGCAATGTGAGAAGGTGAGCTAGTCCCTGCAAGTGGACGTGCAGCATGCATGCCTCCGGCAGTATTTCCCATCTCCTGGGTGTGGATAGGTCCTAGGTGTTCCTAGGCCCAGACAACCTTTGTACGACACTGCTAGTGTACTGCCATTATGATTCCAATGTCCCCATGCTGTGAAGCGGCACATCAGTAGTGGTGCACGGGTGTGGTTCTGTACAATGGCTACAGGTGATCCCTTTGCATGCACTCAAGGGCGCATATCTGTTGTGATGTTGTTCAACGCACTTTTACATTATGCATATTGGCTGCATGTAGCAGCGTTGTGTCATGTAGGGTATGGTATGATGTGCAATGTGCATGTGGATAGATGTGTCATGTTTGGCATTATGGATTGATGTCTTTGTTGTGCAGCTTACTACTTGCATGTGGTTTCATGTCCGCTCCATTATGGGCTGCCTTGGTGGACATTGGCGTACATCTGTATGTCCCTTTATTGTACGGACGACAGTCCATAACCAGTTGGAGTATGCATCTCTCCCCCCCAAACACACCTCACATCACACTGCCATGGGCTTGCCCTGCTACTCACCAAGTAGCCACGAATGTTGTCCAGCATGTCGCTCCATGTTGCGTGATATCGTTGAGTTCCGCAGGACCATTGAATCATGGGTTGATCAGGGGTATCGGGCACAAATGTGTTGTTATCTTGTTTGAGTCACATACCATTTGGACATTGATGGAGTGGTAATGCTTTCTGTTTCGGTAGACTGCCTCATTGTGATGTGGGAGCACCATTTCCACATGGGTACAGTTGATGGCCCCGATGCTGCTTGGGATGCCTGCCAGTGAATAGATGCCAACTTTGTTGTTGGAGATCTCCTGGGCAGTCCGTGGCAGGGATATGTGTTCACTTGTGTGCTTCGGGGGCATCGAGCACCTGGGTCAGCGTGTGTGGGAATACTGGTTGTGAAATGCCATGCATCTGCCCTACCGTATGCTGGTAGGTGCCTGTGGCCAGGTAGTGGAGCACAGTTACCACCTTCAGTAGAGGCGGGATGGCAGTACGGATGTCTATGAGGCTCACCATGTCGTTGTGAATCATGTCCGCAATGGTGGTGATGGTATCCCGGTCCAGGTGGCACAGGGTGTGTGTCTGCTCAGGGGTTAGGTTGAATGGAATGGCTAGAATCCTTGGGATTGCTGGCTGCCTCTGTGGTATGACTCGGTGCACTGGTGGGGCTTGCTGGGCCAGTCTCGCCATCCTCCTCCCCCTGCGTCTCCTCTGTGCTGCCTGTTGTTGGTGCTGCAATGCAATCATGTCCTCCAGCCCATGTAATGCGGCAAGTATTGGAACCATCTTGCTGTGGGAAGGGGTGTGGGAAGGGGTGTGGTGTGCTCCTTTTGTGCTGCCTCAGTCTCCATTGCCTCCACCTGTGCTGTTGTGGCCACCTGTGGCAGGTGGGGACACTACTCAGCTCTCTTAACGGGTGGTTCGCGATGCCTGTATTTCCTCCATGCCGGTATGGGCTTCTCTGGCCAATACCATGCCGCTATTTGCATGTCCGCATGGCTTGTAATGGCGTGCTATTAGCACCATGCCGCTATTTCCGACCTGAGTGGTCGCGTGCCCACGGACTGGCCGCTATTAGAGGCACCGTTCTTAGCAGTGCCGCTAATAGCGGCCAGTCAGTGTCGTGATTAGCTAGGGATTTTAGCGATACCGGTTATCCCTTACCGGTATCGTTATTCCCTTACCGCCTAACGTGTAATGAGGCCCAAAATCTACTCTGACTACACAAAGATCTTTGGCATATGAGATCATAATTTCTAAACCCCATATTCATGTGGTTAGGTACAAAACAGTGAACCCTGCCACCTTTTTTAACAGACATGCCTGTTAGGCAAAGTTTGAATGCAGTACCCTATGGGAACACTACAAACAACTATGACTACAGGTATAGGCAACCCAACCTTTGGTATAAGCGTGTACTACACAGTTTTGGTAGCGTGTTGAGCAGCCAGGCTTATCTCAAGAGGGGAAATGTGAGCTCTAGTAGAGTTACACAACGATTCACAATTACAGGTATTCAAATAAACTCTTACAATCTAGGTTTCTTGAATTAACAATTATTCATTTATTTATCACTCATTTATAAAGACTTCTTTAGAAGGGAGCAATATACTAGTGACATACAAATACACTTCAATACTGTACACTCTGAGTTTCTAAATCAGACAAGACCCTTTTGGAATGGCCCACAGACACAACCTACACCCACAGGTGACTTCAGTAACCAGGGTGCTGGGGACATTAATATCTTACTGTTGACATTCAGAACACTCTTAAAAAAGTTGGTAGAAGGCAAGGGTTATTAGAACACAAGAATTTACAAATATTCACAAGCAGGGCAAATAGTTTCAGATAGCACTTAGAAGAGTCATTCAATTCAACTAGGCTAAGCCAAAGTAAATGGGCAAAAGTCTTTGTATAGGATGCAGCACTTCAGGTAAGTAAATGGAAAAGTCTTTGCACAAGTTCTTAGGAGTCTTTGATAAAAAGAAGAATCAAATGTAGGGCCACAAGCTTATTAGACTTGTGAGTTGCAGAAGTTACAAGCACTTCCACAGTAAGAGGTAAGTTCTCTTAGACTTGTTTTACCGTACCTTGGTAAAGAAGAAAAGATGCAGCTGATGACTCCTGTTCCTGTGCAGCTCTGCAGATCTCACTGTTCCTGGGCCTCAGTCGTGGGGACAAGAGGGAGGATGTCGTTGGACTCCTGCACTGCATAGGCACTGTCACAACTGCAACCGGTAAACTTCACTATCAGTGGCTGTTTCGCATTTCAGCTCCTTTTGGTACAGCAAATAGCAATAGGCATGGTTCCTGGCTGTCAAGGGGGACTGTCCTTACTTCTGGGGTCCCGCACTCTGCTCAGGGGACTCAGGCTTGGTCAGTCCTGCTTCGGGGGAGTCCGGAGGATCTTCCAAAAGCTTTAGGCCAGCTTAAAAGTAACATACACAATCTGGTGTCCCTCTCCCTGGCTATACGGTTCCTGCAGCAACTCTGAGGATATTCAACCAGCTCCGAGATGGGTGTCCAGGTGACTTACTTTGGAGTTGATTGGTCCCACCAACTCAAAGGGAGAAGTCATCCTCGCAGGGGCTTCTTTGTCGATGCGAACTTGGCAAGTAGTCACTGCAGCAGGGCTTCACCAGGCAATCCAACGGTCCAGGAGTTGCAGCAGGCGTCCTCTTCAAGCTCTTCTTCGGTTCCTTCGTCCAGTGGTCGACCCTGCCTTCCAAGCCAAAAGACTCGCCTTTTATACATTTCTCTCCCAATCATTCCAGGTTAGCTGTCACTCACCCAGCAGGGTGGCTGTCCTTGCCGGACAGTCAGCCAGCCAATCACCACAGAGTGCATTTGGGTGCACAGGGAGTTTCGGGCACCTCCCTCACTTCCTGCCTACCCCAGACACTCGGGCGCAAGAGGCGGGTTTCTCTCAGAAACCCCGCCAAAGGCGAAATGAACAAAGAGACCAAACCTGGTTTGGCGCGCAGAGAAGCTCTCTAGAAGGACCTTTCTACAAAGACCTGGCGAAAAAAGAAGACCGGGCACCATTTTAGCAAAATATGGCTGTATGCCATTTTGAACAAGATGGCTTCCGCGGTTACGTTACCGGAGCTGTGAACGGTCGCACTATATGCAAACCAAGTTAGTTCAAAACAAAACCACGGCCACCAGCCAGTCAATTGAGGAAAGGGTAAGATAACACACGTTAAATGAGCATTTAGACACAGGGGATACTAAGTAACCCCTCAACACTCTATTGTAAAATAGGGTGTGCTGGGTCTAGCAAGTACAATGCTAAGTAAAGTAAATTTCTCTTTACTGTTTCTGGGAAAAAGTAGTTGATCCCAGGGAAGGTATTTCCACTGCACTGAAGGTGCTTTGTGACACAATTGTAAAAGATGATGCCTATGGAGTTGGTTAGACTCCATAACCAAAAAGAAACACAGTGTATAAAATCACATTAAAATACATGAGAGAGTGGGAAAAAAGGATCTCACTCTCTCCAAGTAAATCAATCAAGTCCTCAAAATCCAGCAAAGTTGCTGGGGGTCTCTAAGGTGGATGTAATTAACACATTTTTGAGAATTCTCCCTAACACTCGTCCCCCCCAGACTAAGGGACAGGAGGATTTAATCCACCCCTGGATGACTCTCCTTACTCCAGTCGGTCATACTTTCTGGAGAGACCATCAGCATTTTGGTGATTACATCCTGACCTGTGTTCAATGGTAAAATCAAACCCCTGTAGGCTGATTGACCATCTTAACAATTTAGGATTCTCCCACTTCATCTGCATTAACCATCTCAAGGGTTGGTGGTCTGTTTGAATCACAGAAGTAGATCCTTACAAGTATGGTCTAAACTTTTTCAAAGACCACACAATGGCACAACATTCACGTTCTATGGTTACCCACCTTGTTTCAGGTTCCTTCAGCTTCCTACTGATGAAACAGATGGGGTGTTCACTGCCTTTCTCATCCAGCTGACTCAGAACTGCACCTATACATGTATTGGAAGCATATGTCTGTACAATAAAGGATTGGCTGTAGTCAGGAGCTCTTAAGACTGGAGCTTGACAAAGGGATTGCTTGAGTCCTTCAAATGCCTTAGTGCACTCCTCATTCCACCTGACCTTCATGGGGTATTTGGGTGAGGAGATCACATCTAAGCGAGACGCTATGGTCCCATAGCTCTCAATGAAGTTCCTATAGTAACCAGTGAGGCCCTCACTTGGGTTTGAGTAGTAGGGGTGGCCCAGTCTTGTACAGCCTGTACCTTGCTAGGCAATGGCCTTATTTCACCTCCTCCTACCTCATGTCTAAGGTGGACCACTTTACTCTGACCAATTTGACATTTACTTGCCTTTATGGTCAGATTTGCCTGCTCAAGCGCTTGCAATACATATCATAAGTGATCAATATGTTCTTTCCAAGTATGGCTGAACACTGCAATGTCATCCAAGTCTGCCATGCAGAAGTCCTCCATCCTATCCAGAACATGATTCACCATCCTTTGGAATGTAGCAGGTGCATTTTTTTTATCCAAAAGGCATCACCTTAAACTGGTAGAGTCCTCTTGGGGTTGAAAATGCAGTTTTCTCTTTGGCATGGTCTATCAGTGCTATTTGCCAATAGCCTGAGGTTAGGTCAAATGTACTGAGGTACTTGGCTGAACCAAGCCTGGCCACCAGCTCATCTGTCCTATGTAAAGGGTGGGCATCAGTTGTGGTGACTGCATTAAGGGCTCTATAGTCCACACAGAATGTCAATTCCTTCGATCCTGCCTTTGGTACTAGCACAACTGGACTAGACAAAGGACTTGTAGATGGCTCTATTACCCCAAAGTCAAGCATCTGGTTGACCACTTCATTTATGTGGGTCCTTACATGGTCTGACATTCTGTAACCTCTCCTTTTAACAGGTAGACAGTCACCAGTGAGAATCTTATGCTGGCCTCAAGGGGTCAAGCAAGGTGATAGTGAAAACAGAGGGGCAAACTGACTATACATAGTTTTGCACTCTTCCTGTTGTTCCAGTGTCAGATCAGAAGAGAGATTAACTCCTTCTATCGTTCCATCTAAAGGTTGTCCCCTGAGGAGGTCAGATAGAGGCTCATGCTCCTCCTCCTCCTGATCAGAGGCTAGAAGCAAAGCTCCCAGGTCCGGTCTAGAGTTGGTTGGTGTGAAAGACCCTGGGGGCCTCCTTAGGATTGCCTAAGTCCACCAAAAAATTGACCTCTCCAAGTTTTCCCACAACCTTGAAGGGTTCAATCCATTTGTCCTGCAAGGCCCTCTGCCTTGTAGGCACCATAACTAGAACTAGCTGGTCTTGAGTAAACTCAACCATGTTGGCCTTCTGGTCATGCCACTGCTTTACCATAGCCTGACCTGCTTTAAAATTTTCTGAAGCTTCTGTCATCATTTGTGTCATTCTCCTTTGGAGACCTAACACATAGTCAGTGAATCTCACTGGCTTGTAGGAAGGAGCAATCTTCAATCCCTCCTTGATTAGGGCCAATGGACCTCTAACCGGATGACCATAGAGAAGCTCAAAGGGACTGAATCCAACCCCCTCCTGAGGGTATTCTCTATAAGCAAAGAGAAGGCATGGTAGTAGAAGGTCTCACTTTCTTCTAAGGGTTCTTCTAAAGCACCTATCTTTTTTTATTTTATTTTTTATTTGTGTTTAATTCAAATGGATTTTTTAACAAAAAGTAGAAGTAGAAAATAGCAGACGTACTTTAAGATAACATAACTGTTTTCCTAAGAGTAGAGAGAAGAAAAATCTTAAGTGAGTGCAGTCGGACCAGTGCTTGAATCTTGAGGGAGAAGCATCACTTTAGTGATGTATTGCATGATGTTTACTGTTGCCAGCAGCCATGTTGGTTTATCCCCCCCAATCAGTTTGTACCAACAATTTTCCTCATCCTGAAGGGTGAAGTTGGAGAAGATGTTTTCCAAGTATAGCAGGCGGATGTCCTTTGTCGCAGGGCAGGTCAAAAGGAGGTGGCAAATGGTTTCCTTTTTCGAAGTAGATTTGCAAAGCCGACAACAGTTTTCCGAAGATAAGCCTTTAATTGCCAGAACTTCATTTGTTTCCAGTAGGTTCAGGCGAATCTTCAGAAAGAAGTTGCGCACTACTCTACTGGGGAACAGTTTAAGGTAGGTTTGTAAAACGTCTAATTTCTTGAAGAACGGGGGGAGATGAATAGCCAATTTGTTTTTGTTCGCTGTTTCTAAGGTCTTTATCCAGTCAAGTTCCCGGATCTTTTTAGTGACTTTGACTGGGTTGTTTACAAGTTCATCTACATTGCTTTCAACTGAATGTAGAAGAGTCCTGTTCTTGGCTTCCCATTTGGACAACATTTTGCAGGATCCAAGGCAAATTTCTTGATTTATCAAGCGGTTTGACATAGAGAGCGTCTTTCAGGATGCATTTTCTGTATAACATGATGCTGTTCAAGTCTACCGTTGCTTCCAGAGATGAAAGGCTGAGTTTGCGTCTGATAAGTACGACAGAAGTTGATTTAGCTAGGCCAAAGATAGTTCTCCAGAAGATTGCTTCTAATTTGGTCCATAGCTCTTTAGGGAGATTAGGCATTGCTTCTGAACTGTAGGTTAAAGATAGTATAACCTTCATTTTGTAGAAATTTCTAACCGGAATCGAGGAATAACGTCCGTATTTGATGTCAATGGCTTTCCCTTGAGCGGCCAATTTTTTTGTTTTCTCAAACAGTGTCTCGTGCATAGCTTTTTCTTTTGCCGAGTTGTCTAGTGTGAGACCTAGGTATTTGAAGTTTGAAACTCTTTGAACGATGGCTGAACCTAGGCGAAGAGAGATCTTTTCGTTCTTCTTGGTTGATTTTTCGATAATCATCATTTTCGTATTCTCTTCATTTATTTCCAGGTTGTTTTCCACCATGTATTGTTGTATGTTGTTTAGTTGACTTTGGAGGCCCATTGGGGTGTAATCAAGGAGGATTAGATCGTCGACATATAATAGTCGACTGATCTGATCTCCTCCAAGTTTTGGTGGGAATGATCTAATAGCTTTTTCAGATTCCTGGAAATCGCCTAAGTACGTCCAAAACAGGGCCGGAGCCAGGGGGCAGCACTGTTTAACACCTCTGGCTGTGTTGATCTTGTCAGAGAGGGTGCCTTGTTGGTTAAGTCGGACTCGCATGGACGTGTTGGAGTATAGAGTCTTGATCGGGTTAAAAAATTCATGAGGGCATTTCCCGTTAGAGAGTTTCTGCCACAGTCTTGAGTGATCAACTCGGTCAAATGCCTGAGTTAGGTCCACAAATGCGATGAAAATTCTGGGGTGGCCTTTTAAGATTTTACTTTTCAGCGCGCTCAAGATGAAGATATTCGCATTTGTACCCATATTCTTTTTGAATCCAGTCTGTAGGTGGTCCTGACAAGGGGCTTTGTTTGCCCAGACTGTGAAGTGTTGGAGAAGGAGAGACCCGAAGACTTTGCCTATGGGGTCTAATTGGGCGATTGGGCGGTAGTTTGCCGGGTCAGCCCTGTTTCCCTTTTTGTAGATGGGTACGATGTTAGCGCAGTTACATGATGGTGGGATGGATTTGGAGGAAGCGCAACATCTGAAAATTACACTTAAGAGCGATGACCAGGCTTCAGGGTGAGTATTCAAGTCAAAGTTAGTTATACCATATGGACCAGGAGCGCAAGATGGTTTTAGTTTTCTTATCAGGTCCAGAATGTCTTCTTTGTTGTCTAGCTGTATCCATGAACTGACGTGTGGGTCTGTGTCCTCTTGGGCAGTTTTGGGGGGTTTGAAGAGGGAGTGGAAATAGGCGTCCCAAGTAGATTCTCCAATTCCGTTTAGTTGAGAAGGAGGGACAGCTGCAGATGTTGAGTGTAAGAGCGACCAAAAGTCCCTAGCGTGATTCCCGTTAATTGCTACGAGAATATTCTCAGCGTCTTGTTGGTAAGGAATGTGACGGTAGCCTCTCAACCAAGATTTATAGGATCTTTGTGCCTCACAGACAACCTTTGCTGCGATAGATGGTTCTAGTTTACGAGCCTGTCTTATTGATCTTCTAAGGTCCCTCTTTTTTTCCGCCACCAGTTTGTGGTAAACGTGTTTCTGCTGTGTCTTAAGGTGTTTCTTCTTTCCATGCGGGGCTTTGAATGTGGTCAGTACCAGGATGTAGTCCACTGTCATTGGATTTTTGTGGTTTATTAAGTCCCTGTAAGCCACCATTAGGGAGCTAATTGCTTTTATTGTCATTCGGAGTCTTGTACCTTGACAGTCGACATCGAGATTGGGTGGCATAGTTGGGTTTTTTGGAAGGTTGAAGACCAAGAGGTTTGTAGGAGATTGTGATCACTTGCAGGTGTCCTCACCACTTCGAAAGATGTTATTTGTGGTAATAATGATCTTGACACAAAGATGTGGTCGATTGATGATTTTGAGTTTGCTCTTTCCCAGGTCAGAGGTCTGTTAGGATCGTGGAAGACCAAATCTAGGTTTGAGAATGATCTTGACTTCATCAATTTCAACCATTTGATTGCCCTCTGGTCAAGTGTAAGTCTCTTTGGCTTGCTCGTGGTAATTATAGTGTTAACCTGACAGTTGATGTTGAGGTCACCACATATCACAATGTGGTCAGTTTTGAGGTTCACTTGAATCCAGTCGATTTCCGTCTCGATCATGTTAATGAGTTTCGTGCAATCAATAAGCGCAGGGTTCCAGTAGATGGTGATGATGACCAAAAACTTTGTTTTTTTCCACGTCAATTGTTGACCAGTTTATTAGATATAAGCAGTGAACTGCGCCAATTGACAATAATACAATAATAATTGAATTATGTTTTTAATTCCATTCCACAGCCTGACACGTGTTTCGAGCAAAGCTCTTTTTCAAAGGCGTTGAACCTTGTCCAAAGGAAACTTAATATTACTTGCGGTTGCAATAACCATTAATTAATTACAGCCTTCCGGCAACAACAATGTACAATGTACATTGTTGTTGCCGGAAGGCTGTAATTAATTAATGGTTAATGGTTATTGCAACCGCAAGTAATATTAAGTTTCCTTTGGACAAGGTTCAACGCCTTTGAAAAAGAGCTTTGCTCGAAACACGTGTCAGGCTGTGGAATGGAATTAAAAACATAATTCAATTATTATTGTATTATTGTCAATTGGCGCAGTTCACTGCTTATATCTAATTTACTTCTTATCGAGGGTCCTTGGTCCGGGTTCCCTCACACTCTCATGTTGAACGCTGCCTTTTTAAACTTCTAACTCTTGTGCAGTTGCGCTGGTCGTTCACATAGGCCTTTGGACCATCTTGTTTACTGTTGACCAGTTTAGTTTAACCATCAGCATGGAGTTGTTTTCTTTCAGTTTTTGAGTGCACGTTAAGCCGTGTCCGTTGCTTATTGCAATTAGAAGTCCCGCTGTGGGGCGTCCAGTGGAACCTTTTTTTGCTGCAACGGTGTGGATCTCATAGCCGTCGAGGATAGGAGTTTGGAGTAACCACGTCTCCTGAAGACATATGATGTTGTAGTCACTCAGGTTGATGGAGCCCGGGACTGTTAAATGAAGAAAGCCCCGGGTGTTCCATGAGCACATCTTTATTGAGTCGTGATCTATTGCCGCTCGGTGGTCGCTCGTAGGGTTGATTGTCTTGATCTTGGGTGGCTATTTTTGGTGTTGGATCTTCAAGGCGTTTGGAAGCCACGACCACATAGACTGGAATTAAATGCTAGGTTGAGGTTTAGTCGTGGTGGAGAAGATCTCGTTCTGAATTTTCCTTTGGATTTTCAGAGGTTCTTTTAAGTGTACGTTGTTTGCTTGGGAGCTAGGGTCTGTGGGGGGCCCTTGAGGTACTGTAATCCTCGGATTTGGGATATTTTGGTGAGCAGAGTTAGTTGTTCGAACTGCTGATTTCGTAGCTACCACCGTCGATTTTTTATAGTTAGTAGAGGAATGAGATTCCTGAGTCATTGCGTTGTGTCATGAACTCTTTGATATATTCCGACGATCCACGCTAGTTGGTCTACATTGAACAGATTTTAGCATTGATTCCATTTTTTTTTTTTTAGGTTCCAGGTTTCTATTCTCTTTGATTTTCCTGGATGAAATAGTTCAATTACCGCTCTTCTGTTTAGGATGATGTCATCGTGGTTGCCCGGATCTGTTCAAGTTTGAGTATCCACCAGGTTTGAATTGTTTTTTGGTAGGTGACAGATTTTGGTTTGTAGGATGTCTTTGAGGATCTCTTTCCCTGCTCTCGGACCAAGGGTTTCTCAGGAGGTTCGGTGGATCAATAGTCACGGGTTCCCCTGTGGGACTTGTTGTCATAGTTTTTCTTTGGGTAATAACTGGGTTTGTCTCGTTTTCTTTCTTCGGGAGTTCTGTAGATCTTTCTGGGGTGAGGGGCAGGGGTAAGATGGTGAACTTGAGCTTTAAGGTCGTCATTATGTTTCATGATCGCATGGCGTCTGCGATGCTCAAGAGTGAAAAACGGTGAGGTTCAGGTTCGTCGTTGGTAGATGGGTTGAGTTGCGGGATCCTTTTTGACGTTTCTGGGTTTTCTTGGGCCTCTAAGTTTGGACTTGTGGTCGAGTCAGCTAGGTGTTGTGTGAGGTTCATCAACTCTTCGATCCCTAAGAATTCTTCTATTTCTCTAGGTGATTGATTGATTGTCTCAATTTCCTCGATAGGAGGCGCTCAAGCTTCTTTTGCTGTTGGTTTTAGTTTTGGCTGTGGCGCAGGAATTTTTAGAAGGGATGTGGATGAAGTCGTTTTTCCCTTTGTTATCTCCTCAAAGAGGAAGATGGGTTCAAGTGTTGATGTCGCGTTGGGTTTTGATTTGTCTCCTGCGGGATCTTTGGGGTCCAACACCTTAGCAGTTGGTGGAGACCTTATTGATGTCAAGTCAATAAAGGGAAGAGTTTGGGTATCTTCTGATTTCTGAGAAATCCTTATTTGTCCCACTTGTCTCGTGGTCACTGTGGCTTCTTGGGCACTTACGACTGCTGGTGGACGTTGGTCTAGAGCCGGGTTGCCAAGGTTGTTCTTTAGCTCTAATGCCATGATGTAGCCTTCAAGGAAAGTTAGTTTGGTTAACATTGAGGCTTGAATCAATGTATGGTCTTTGAGTGCATCTCCGATAGTCTCGTACAATTTGGTAAAAGGTGTCAAGGCAATCGTAATTGCCGACATCAGGGTGCACATATCAGGCTTTTTTGGTTGCGTTTCTTTAGATGTTGCAGAGCTTTGGGAAGATGGTCTTGGCTTTAGAGGCGATGAAGGTTGTGTTGATGGTGTGCCGATTAGAGGTGTCAATTTGTTAAATTGGTCTAAGGAATGTCTTCGAGGACGGTTGTAGTTGTCCAGGTTTGTGTAGAAGTTATCCAAAGATTTCTCAAATTGTAGTCTATTTTTTGTTTTCGCAGTGTTCTTGTTCTCGTAGGCATTTCCCAGCTTTTCTTTCGTACGGCAGTTTGACTTTCCTATAATTGAAGGTGTTAGGTTTTCCTGTTGCTCTATGTTGATATCACTTTCAACCGGAGCGGCACTAGAGCCTCTGTTTATTGATGAGTCTTTTTGTGGGGGAGTGTTTGTTTTCAGGAGAGACTTCTCTCTGGCAGGTGTTGGATTTGGGCTTGTTGTTGAATTTGCGGCCTCCACTCTCGTATTGTCATTCGGGGTGGGACTCCGGTTTAGTGGTTCGGGTTCTAGGCCATTTTTAGTGTGGTTTGATGGTTCTTGTTGGGAAGAGTCATGCAGTTCAGGAGTGTTCAAATCTTTATTTGCCTTTTGAGGTGTTGAAGAGAGCATGGGCAGAGGATTTGTATCTAATTCCGGATCACAGTTTGGTTGGGTGCTCTTGAAAGGTACCAATGTGGGTGGAGTTTTTCCTGTAAATTGCTATTTGTCCTTTCTGATCTTTTGGCTGAAAAGATCTCCACTTCAAAGTGGAGGTTGAGAAGATTTTCGGGCTGCAGTAGCCATTTTGCGCTGTTTGCGCGGGGGGTAATTTCGTGTACTGCTTCGAGGATTTCGGCGTCAGTTAATTCTTGGCATTTTTCTTGTATGGCTTTTGAATGTCTGCAAAAGAAATCCGATAATAATTTTAAAGTTGGTAGTGGCTTCTTTGATCCCTTTTTTGTGCCCTTTTGACCCCCATATCCAGGTCTGTTTGTCTTGCCTTGTTTTGAAGTCTTTGGTCTGGTCGGTAATTTTGTTGCTTTATTTACTTGGGGTGAGGTCACTGTTTCTTCAGTTAAGTCTCTAACTTTGCGTGGTCTTTTTTTTTCCATATGGTGGGACTGTCAGTTATTTTTCATAGAGTCCAGGGTCAAGTGTATTTCCTGCGTTGGTTTCTAACTGGTCCTGGGCTTCCGTGGTTACAGCAGCCACTCGCGTATATCATCGCTTTTACCGTTAATACGGTAATGAGAGGAGCCGCCTCTCTGTTACTTTCACTTTCACTGTTCGACTCCCGACTCGCGGCTGCAGGCATCTGTGGGGGCACGGCACACAACTGCTCGCGCGGACCCAAGTTGCCACAATCTCCCTTCCCCGCCTGGCACCCACTCTCCGGCCTCTCAGGCGACTCGCCCTCTCCGGCGGAGCTCAGCCCAAGAGCCGCTGGCAAGGCGTTCGTATTGGCCTGGTCAGACACCGCGCTGGCCGGCGTGCCAGGAGGTCTCAACGCGGCCCCCCCTCTGGTGTACAGCGCAGCTCCGGGCAAAGTCAGACCAGCGCGGAGTTGGGCAGGGGCCATGAAGGAGGCCGGGACGTCCTCGTGGGTCTCACACAAGGTAGGTCTTTGTTTCGAGGGGGAGTTAAGGTAGCTTTGCGGTTGGTCTTCACATATAGTTGGAACTTTACAGTTTATGACGACGCATGTGGAGAGAGTTGTCGTGACACTTTCTGTGTTTGTTTGACTCTCGGTTCTTGAAAGGTCAGGTTGTTGCTGGGTGTCTGGTGTATTAATATGTATACTGGTTGGTATACTAGTTGAAAGGTCAGTTAAGGGCTCCATACGGGAGCGCAAACTCCTCAGGCGGCGTCCTGTGTCATCCTCTAAGACTGGAGAAGGAGTCGGCGGGGCAGCCATTTTAGCAGTCTTTGCCGTCTTGCCTGGCATGACTGCAAGACTGCCACTCACCGCCACTCAGCGTCCGCTCCACGGAGGCAATGAGCTTTTAATGGAGGTAGGTAGGTAACAGGAAACACGCCTCATCAGTAGTTGTAGACACAAACAGAAGACTGGAACAGCAGGGACAGACTGCAAGACTGCCACTCACCGCCACTCTGCATCCGCTCCGTGGAGGCAATGAGCTTTTAAAGCTTTTAAAGGAGGTAGGTAGGTAACAGGAAACACGCCTCCTCAGTAGTTGTAGACACAAACAGAAGACTGGAACAGCAGGGGCAGACTGCAAGACTGCCACTCACCGCCACTCTGCCTATCATGTTCTTCATAGTTCTATTAAACCTCTCTACCAACCTATTCGTCTGGGGATGGTAGGCTGTTGAGAACTTGTAGGTCACTCCACAGTTTTTCCACATGGCCTGCATGTAGTGGGACATAAAATGTGATCCCTTGTCAGAGATAACCTCCTTAGGAAAACCTACTCTGGTAAAAATACCAAGTAGGGCCTTAGCCACAGCTTGAGCTGTGACAGTCCTCATAGGTATAGCTTCAGGTTACCTGGTAGCATGGTCTACCACAACCAATATAAATCGGTTGCCTGAAGATGTAGGAGGGACTAAGGGACCAACAATGTTGATTCCGACCCTCTCAAAAGGGACTCCCAACACTGGGAGGGGCACCAAAGGTGCCACATTCTTGGCTCCACTCTTGCCAGATGTCTGACAAGTGTGACAGCGCCTACAGAATTTATCTACATCAGACTGCAACTTAGGCTAGTAGAAATATAGAGAAATCCTTTCCTTGGTCTTCTTAAAACTTAAGTGACCAGCTAAAGGAATCTCATGGGCTAACTGTAGGAATTAAGGTCTCACCTCCTGAGACACTACAAGTCTCCTGTAGTCTCCTGGGGTAGACTCAGTAGGTTCACTGTAGAGGAGGCCATCTTCCCAGTATAACCTGTGCTTCTGTTACGCTCACCTGGTCTCTGCGGAGGCGTTGGGGAACGGTTTCAGCCCTCCCTGGGTTGAGGTCGCTCGGGTCCGACTTCGCTCTCTGCGCTTATGTGATGACTGGTGGTAATAGGTAATGCTGCTGGTAACTGCTCCTAAGTGAAGAATAGGGGGCGTGAGTATGCCAGCTTGTGCACCTGATCCCCTTCCAGACCCCTTTTCCCAAGCTGTGGTACCCGTGGGATGCGCTATCCCTGGAAAGCTCACCTGTTGTTTAGTTTTGGCGAGCACTCCCTCCTGCTTCTTCTGGCAGGGGCTCTTGTATGATCTGGACCGAGTTCCTTCACTAGTCCCTTGCACGTGGTAGTCCAGTCCTGCTGCGACCAAGCCACTATACTTCAGGTAAGTGTTCCTGTTTGCCTTTGTCTTTCCTCATCTGTTTTTGTTGTATTGTAAAGTTCATCGTCTTGTATTGCTGTCCGTTCCGCTTTTGATGTATGCTCTTTTGCTTTCTTCCCTTGCAGGTGGTGTTGCCGGCCTGGCAGAAGCTGCAGAGCTCGATGCGGCAGCCAGAGGGAACTGGGAACGTAGCTGCAGCGGTACAGTAGCTGGTAAATTGTTAACTAGGGGGCGCGTGGGGTTCAAATGCGGTGCGGCCCTAGGACGGATGTTCTTACCTTGTCTTTCTTCTTCTTCACAGGGTCCAAGTTCATGGATACGGAGCGCGGTGCTGCGACGTCGGGATCAAGATTACTGGATGTCAGGAGATGAGTCTGCAGATGAAGCGATGAAGCACTGGTTTCCTGGAGGTGAGTATGCAGGAGAATGCCTGGTTTCAAAGCTAAGTAAACTGGTCCAAGGGGCGGTGAGCGTCACGTTGCAGGCGAGTGCACAGTAACGCGAAGCACCGGCCTTAAGGATGGAGCAGCTTATATAGCTGAGCTGCTGGCGCCACGCCCACCAGGTTCAGCCTGCCTGCCACACCCTGCCACACCCGATCAGTCAGCACATGAAGACCAGGCCTAGGGAGCCACACCCGATGAGTCAGCACATGAGGATGTTCTCTGGAATAAAGGCTTTCAGCTCCTGGAAAGTTCTTGTAAAATAAAAGCACTCCTGCAGTGAAATAAAGTAAAAGCACTCCTGCACTGAAATAAAGTGTTCCCGCTCCCATCTCTATATGAGCCTGGCGCCAAAGGCGCCAGTACTGAGTCCAGCCAGGGCCCCTGTGTTTACAGGTCCCAAAGGGACATATGTGAGTCAAGTGACCCATTGCCCCCATCACTAGATGGTGTGGTTTTTGTGTTCTGGGGCCTGTGGCCATGACAGCACTCTCCCTCAAGGCCCCTCTCATGGGTGGTTTCCCCCCATGGCCCTGGTTTAGTGGGGTTATTGTGGTGGAACAGCCTGATTAATTGTGGAGCGTGGACATGCTCACTGGGTTCCCAGGTCCGATCTTGGGTCCATAACCTTTCCAGTCTATAAGGTATTATAACTTGGACCGGACCATCTTAGAGTCTAGGATCCTTTTAACTTTGTATTCTGGTTCTCCTTCAACTATTTCAGGATCCGGTGGAGTATCGATCCGCGTACCTGGCCTCAATGGTTTTAGGAGGGAGACATGAAACACCGGGATCCACATGTGGGCCGGTAATTCTAATTTCATGGCCGCAGGGTTGATCACAGCCTTGATAGTGTAGGGTCCCAGATATCTGGGACGGAACGCCCGTGGTCCTTTCAGGGGGATGTTTTTGGATGCTTACCAAACCTTGTCTCTGACTTGGCAGTTGGGGGCTTCCCTTCGGTGTCGATGCGCAAACTGCTTCTTTTTCTCTTTGGCTCTGGCAAGATGCTCTGCTGCTTCCTTAAGAACCTGGGTGATGGTTTTGTGTAAGGTCGTTACAGCGAGCATGTCTAATGATTCAAGTGGGTCGAAAACAGATGTCTGTGGATGTTGACCGTACACTATGTAGAATGGGCTTTGTCCCGTGCTGGTGTGAATGGAGTTGCTGTATGTATATTCTGCTAGCCAAAGCATTTCCTTCCAGGTATCCTCGATTTGTTGCAGCATACACCTTATGTATTGCTCGAGGGTCTGGTTAGTTCGTTCGGTCTGGCCGTTCGGTTTGGGCGTGATGGCTTGTAGATAATCGGAGGTTGATTTTGGCAATTTTACAGCACCTTTTCCAGAATGCAGAGACAAACTGAGTTCCTCGCCCTGATATCCATATTGACGGGAACCTGTGTAGCCGGACAATCTGTTCCAAAAACATGGTAGCCAGAGTAGAAGCAGTTGGGAGACCTTTCAGGGGAATAAAGTGGGCCATTTTGGAAAACAGATCTACGACGACTAAGATGGTATTGTATCCGTTACAGGAGGGAAGGTCTGTAATAAAATCCATTGATAGCGTATGCCAAGGTGCTGGGGGTACTTCTAAAGGATGTAGCAGACTTGCGGGACTTTGTTTTTGGGACTTGTGTTGTGCACATGTGCCACAGGTTGCGATGATCTGGCCAATGTCCTTTCGCCAAGTTGGCAACCAGTAATTTTTCTTTATTTTAGCTAGGGTTTTGGCTATTCCCGGATGCCCTTCTACTAATGAATCGTGATAGTTTGCGATGATTTGATTCTGCAATTTCCTATCCGGGATGTACAATCGTCCTTGGTAGTATGGTAAGTTGTCCATGATCGTATACCGTCTATCTACCTAGCCATTCCTGTTGCGCTGGTGGACTCATCAAGTGCTGCAGCTCAGATTTTAAGTTGTCTAGAGTGGTGGTTGTGGCAATCATGCCTTGAATTCGTCCTTCAGATATTGTAGATTGCGATGATCCGTGACGACGGTGACTGTATGTCTAGCTACAAGAAGATAATGGGGGTAATTCCGAGGTTGGAGGTAAGGGATTACCGGCGCCTGTAAGGGCACCGATGGCGGTAATCCCTTACCTCCGTATTCCGAGTTCCCTTTGCGGGTCCCTCTTTACCTCCTGTTTTTAGCAGGAGTAAATTACGGGATCCGCAAAGTGACCTTGGAGTAAATTACGGCACCGTAATTTACGTGTGCCGTAATTACCTCCTTCCCCATTCCCATTGAGCCCTATGGGGGCAGAAATGGGGATGGGGATGGGCTATGGTGAATGGGGAATTACCGGTCCATTCAACCTTGGAATGGACCGGAAATTACTCCATTCACCATGCCGGTATTCCATGGAGTAAATAGCTCCATGGTTGCCAACCATGGAGCTATTTACTCCATGGTGTAGTCCTAACTCGGAATGAGGGCCAATGTCTCCAGGCTTTGAACGCTGCCTTAATTGCTAGCAGTTCTTAATCAGTGATTGAATAATTCAATTCACGGGCTGAAAACTTGCAAGACCAGAATGCCACGGGATGCAACTGACCTGTTTCGGGGTCTTGTTGTGACAGGACTGCTCCCATTGCTATGTTGGAAGCAACAGTTTCGACCACGTATGGCAGTTCTGGTCGAGGATGCCGTAGAATTGGTGCTGTGGCAAATGCTTGTTTTAGATCCTGGAAGGCTTTCTCTGCCTCTGTGGACCAATTAAATTGTTTATTTTTCTGTAGTAAATAGGTGATTGGCTGGACGTTCTGGGAGAACCTGGGAATGAACGGGCGATAAAGTTGGCGAACCCGAGTACACTCTGTACTCCCTTTATGGATGTCGATGAGGGCCAGTTAAGGATAGCGTCTACCTTGCGCGTGTCTATACGTATGGCCCGTGGTGTGAGAATAAAGCCGAGGAATTCTACCTCTGTCACATGAAAGAAGCATTTCTCCAATTTGGCATATAGCCGGTGTTGCCGCAGTTTCTCCAAAACTGGCCGGACATGGTTGACGTGGTCCTCCTTGGTGGTCGAATATAGAAGAATGTCAACAATATAGACAAGAGCGCAGACGTTTGCCGAGCACATCATTCATGAAAAATTGGAACGCCGCCGAGGCATTACATAGTCCAAAGGGCATAACCTGATATTCATAAAGGGCATATTTCGTGCAAAAGATCGTCTTCCACTCGTCTCCTTTTTTTACTCTTACTAGATGGTAGGCCCCTCGTAAGTCTAGTTTAGTATATAGCTGAGCGTTTTTGACTTGATCCAAGAGCTCGGGAATAAGCGGTCACGGGTACCGTGATCTGGTTAAGTGCTCTGTAGTCAAGGCAAGTTCTCAGGTCTCCCTCCTTTTTAAGCACAAAAAAGAGGGGCAAGGATGCAGGGGACTTGGACGGATGAATGAAGCCTTTTGCCAGATACTGATCGAGGTAGGGTTTTAGATGCTGGCTTTCCTGTTCTGTTAGGGTGTAAATCCGGCTGCAGGAAACTTGAGCTCCAGGTACCAGATCAATTTGGCAGTCATACGGTCTGTGCAGCGGTAGGTCGTTCACTTGCTCTTTTTGAAAGACATCTTGGTAATCCAGGTATTCAGGTGGTAGTGAACTGGTGAGGCCCAGTATGGTTTCTTTCTTCGATGAACCTGGGTTGGTAAGACCTTTTAATCAGAATCCCTTGCTATAACAGGTGTCGGCACAGTCTTGGGGAAAGGTCAGAACTCGTTTACGCCAGTCAATCCTGGGATTGTGGGTCTCCAGCCAGGGAATTCGCAATATCATCTGGAACTGAGGAGCGCCGGTGTGATCGAAGGTGATTTCCTCTTTGTGACCGTCCTGACACAAAAGCGTGGCCTTCTCGGTGTAATGCGTCACTGGGCTGGATGATAGCTGAGATCCATCAACTGCTGTGACGTTTTCCGAAACCTGCTTCTGTCGGAGAGGAAGGCCTATCCGGGTAGCCAGATCTTGGTCCATGTAATTTCCCACAGCCCCACTTTCAATGTATGCCTCCAAGGCATGTATTTTCGACGGTTGCTTGTATTTTACCAGGAACATAGGGATGACTAGATGTGAGGTCTGTATAGGTTCCTTTTCACCGCTCGACAAGTGGACCCCTACGCTTGCCGGGCATTGGAGTTTCCCGAGTCCTGTTCTTCTTCTTCACCCTTGTCAGTTGCTCCAGCTGCTTTACTGGGTGGTTTCACTGGGCATTCTTGGAGATAGTGACCTGCCTTACCACAGTATAAACAAATCTGCTGCTGTCTCCTTTTCTCCCTTTCTGCCTTGGTGAGTGGGCTCCGCAAGCCTCAGATTTGTATTGGCTCGGACTGGGATTTGGTTTGATTCTCACGGGGTCACACATAAACCGACCGCCCCTCAGCCTTGGCCCGATCCATCTTCCGATCCTGCAATCTGTGATCGAGCTGTCACTGTCTTCAGATCACCAATGATCAAGTTCTCTCTTTTTTGGCGCATGAATACAATTAAGAGTAACCACAAGTATAGTATCTAAATAGAGGGGCACATAGTGATTATCCGGTATGCGGTGCAGGGAAGCAAGTCTTCAATAACCAGAGTAACCACTAGTCGTCTAATAGTATAAAGAATCAACACCAAGGGGGGAATAATCTTGGTCCAGTCAAATCTGATAACTTCAGTACGACTCTGGAGCAAAGAAGAGAAGATATAGCTAGGTCATTGAATATTTTTATATCTGGCCTTCCCACACAATCCTCTGCTGCAAAGAGGGGGGTGCCACGTTCACCTCCAAGAGTACAACCGGGTCCTTGTTTTCAGAAAGTTGATTGGAATCGCAGACAGCGTTGCAAAGATGAGTGTACCTCTGATAATGGGTCTAAAATGCGATTGATGCAAAAACATACTATACACGACACGAGACCAGCCCACTATTTAATTATGCAATGCAGAGGTAAACCTTTTCCAGAATATGGGGGTCATTATAAGGTGGGTGGTAAGGGATTACCAGCACCGGTAAGGACACCGGTGCCGGTAATCCCTTACCACCCTATTCCGAGGTCCCTTAGCGGGTCCCTCCAGTAACGCCTGGTCTGACCAGGCGTTATGGACGGGACCCGTTAATGGATTTCAGAGCTAATAACGGTACCGTTATTAGCACCTTCCCCATTCCCATTGAGCCCTATGGGGGCTCAATGGGAATGGGGAATGGCTTTTTCAATGGGGACTTACTGGTCCCGCAAAGGTCAGACTACACCGGTAAGACTCTCAACCAGAGTACTCTGTTGCCTAAATGATATGCTCAAGATCAGCCTGGCAAGCTACACAACCTCCCCAGACTGCTGATGACACTCATTTAACAGGACAAGGCATTCAGTATCCTGAGGTTAGTGCAGCTGGTCCTGGGTACAAAAGAACAATACTGACCATCGGTTGTCTTAATGCTCCCCCAGTAAGTACTAACCACGATAACACCAAGGTCAGTCTTCACATTGCAACACCTGGCTTTTCTGCTACACCAGATTCTGAAGTTGTAGAACTGGCAAATAGAACATACCAGTTACAAGAACAGCTCTTGCGCCGTAAAAGACAAACCGAAGACCTCTATGATGAATTTGTCTATTTGCATTGTAAGAATCTAGCAAAGGGACACAATTTACCAGACCATCTGACACTCTGCCAAACACCAGACATTCTGTCTTTAGAGATTGACATGATAAGACCTGGAATGGTAACACAGAAAAAGATACAGACTTATACAGAGCAGATGGGAGATCTGAACTTGGCATACGCATACCTTCTAAAGCTTGACACAGCTCATTCACTTACTAGCCACAGTAACTCAGGCTGTTGTTCAGATAGTGAAGAATTAACTCCTCCGGTGGGCCAGATCGCTCACACTGCCATTACACCACGAATCAAGTGTAATCATCTGACTGGAGACCCTGCTGAGTCAAAGGATTGTCCCGTTCTTACCCTTGATGGCGGTCCTTTACTCACACTTACAGCCTCTACTGAAGGGACCAAGTCAGAGAGGTACTCTGCTTCTATGGACTTTTGTGCACCAGACCATGAGTCAGATCCTGAACTATACCCAGTACCTGTCTGGAATCCAGCTTTGCCAACAGTCAATACCCCAGACCCACCTAGCAATCTGAGCACACCAGACTTAGAAGGCCAGCCATCAGAAAGCCTACCCTTTCCTGACCCTACATCAGCCATGCTACCTGTTACAGTATCTGCCAGCCCAATCTCTGCTGCTCCTCCTGCTAGTACCTCTGGATCTGCTACTGATGCAGCATCTCACATCACTCTTACTGCAGTAGAAGCACCCCCTTCCTCTCTGCCTGCAAGGACAGTACCTGTTGCTAAGCCAGTTAAAAGTTCTCCTATTAAGGCTATAGCTCCGGTTGTTCCTGCTGGTGCCTCTGCAGCACCTAAACTACCAGACTCTACTCCATCAGCCTCAGTTGTGTCCCTGCCCGCTGATACTCCTGTGGCACCTATACGCCCAGCTGCTACAGCACCTGAACTTCCTACTGCCATTCCCGATCTCCCTGCTGCTGTGGCTTCTGAACTCCCTGCAACTCATGGTGTCCCTGCAACATTTGTGACTCCTGAAGTCCCTGCTGCAAATCTTGATGTTGCCATTGCTGCTTCTGAAGAACCTGCCGCTGTGTTTCCTGAAGTTACTGCTACTTCTGATGCTCTCGATGCCCCGAATTCTGCTTCCTCCGCAGCTATGCTCGCTGCGTCTGAATCCTCTGCTTCTGCTACACAACCTGATCCCACAGCACCTTCTCTTCCTGATCTACATCCCTCAAACTATCCTGTAGTGGTGATAGTTCCTTTTGTATCTAATGAGACAACCGAGTGCTTAGAGGATACCGTTCCTTTCAAGAACCAGTCCAGGCATCTGAATACCGTTGAAGATCCATTTGTGAACAAAGAGATACCCCTGTTTACACTTTGCAATGAAATTCCTGTCTTGCCTGATTTGTCTTCAAATATAAAGATCACGCTGACTACCAATCCTTCTGAAGATTTGGAAGACCTTCCTAGAGCAACCAATTCAGCTGTATCTCTAGTTCCACCTTTTAGCACTGTACCGTTGCCTGCCCTAAGGAAGACCACTACTTTCAAAGCAATATATACCATGGAGCCTGCAGCAGATCTTCACAGTCCCTCAGGTCATGAACGCGCTGTTGTGTTTTGTGCGCCAAAGACTTTGTCTTTTCTGGATTCAATCTCAAAGGTTCTTAACATTGGAAAAGTTTCCTCCTTTAAAAACTCTCACCTTGCAGCCTTACACAGTTTTTGGATCTTCATGAAGTGCCTTTTTAGTATAAGACTTTCTCACGGTTTGACAGGCCTTGGACTTGCTCTTCTTCTTGGTCATTTTTCAGGGGGCCTGGAGAGGGGCATGAGGAGGGGCATACTGTCATGCCTGTGCCACTGGCGCACACATTGGCAACCATCATGGACTATTTGGAACTCATTTATCTTCATAATACTCTTTGAACAACCCCTATTCACACTTTGGTCCTTAAATTCCATTTGCACGACTTTGGTACTTTCTTATTTAATTCAGCTAACTACATGTACCATAATGCACCTTGCTACAGTTATCAATTCCTGGCTATTCCCATTCATCAGTATTGGGACCACAATCCCCAGAAGCCCTAGCGATCAGTGCTGCTTCCACCTTCTCAGGACCAGAGAGGGAGGAGGCAGATTACCTTCAGGTGGGCTGCTCCAGGTGCTGCCAATTAGCCTGCCTCAGTACAGGGCAGGGCTGTATTTAAGCAGCTGCCTGCAGGAGCTCAGTCTCTTGCATCAGGAGTCCTCACAGCCCCTTTTTGCCATGAGCCACGAATTGTGCGCTGTTCCTGTTACCGTATTATCCTGCTTCTGATCCAGTGCTTCTCCGCCCAGCTCCTCTGGGCTCCCTGCCTTGCAGCCTACTACAGTCCTCTGCAGTCAACTACAGTTTGCCTCAGCCTACTACAGCTCTCTGTCCTGCTCCTCTGGGCTCCCTGACTTGCAGCCTGCTACACTCCTCTGCCTTCAGCCCTGGTCCTCTGGGCTCCCTGCCTCGCTGCCCTGCTCCTCTGGGCTCACTCCTTGCTGCCCTGCTCCTCTACTCTCCCTGCCTTGCAGCCTACTACAGTCCTCTGCAGTCCACTACAGTTTGCCTCAGCCTATTGCAGCTCTCTGTCCTGCTCCCCTGGACTCCCTGCCTTGCAGCCTACTACAGTCCTCTGCAGTCCACTACAGTTTGCCTCAGCCTACTGCAGCTCTCTGTCCTGTTCCCCTGGACTTCCTGCCTTGCAGCCTACTACAGTCCTCTGCAGTCAACTACAGTTTGCCTCAGCCTACTACAGCTCTCTGTCGTGCTCCTCTGGACTCCCTGCCTTGCAGCCTACTACAGTCCTCTACATTCCTCAACAGTTTGCCTGCACCTTGTGTCATCCGTTACTCCAGCCCTGCTTCCTTGTTTGCAGCCCCCCTGTTTCCTGGCCACTGCTCCCTTACTCTCTTCCTTCTTTGCAACCCCCTGTTCTTGATCCCTGCCCTTCTCTTCCTGGAGTGTTTTGTCCTCCCTTAGGTTATCCATTTCAGTTATACTGTTTCTGTAGAGACACCCACAGCTGTTCCCAGCCATGAGAATACAGAGTGGGCTCCTGTAATAGTAATCTGTGCAGAAGGCTGGAGTTTCCAAAGGTCCGTGGAACACTCTCTTTCCCATTTCTGCATACACCCCAAGTGGGAATCCAGTTTGTTTGTACCTTTGTATTCCCTGCCCCTTTTTGTTCACAGCTACTGTTACCTATTCTTCTTTCTTGTTGAGCTTCCTGCTGTGTGTGCTTAGCTGTCACCTTACATCAGCACAGCCACCCAAAACCTACCTAGGTGCCCGGTGCCACTCTTGACAGAGTGCCATCCTGACAGATGTAATGGCAAAGCGTAGGACCATTGTTAAAGACAATAACTATTGCAAATTCTGTGAGCTTCATGACCAACCCGAAACTTTAAAACATCTGTTGGCGGAATGCCATGAATTAGCTTATTTGAGAATGAAGTACTTCTATACATTTTTCAGTGACTATTGCTTTGTAACATCGGATTTGATGTGGAATATTATCCTGCACTCTAAACATGTTTCTATGAAGCTATTGTAAACTATTTGGAGGTCTTAAAACTTATAGAAAAGAGCGACAAGCGATGTAAAGTGGTCTTGCAATATTGATCTGTGGAATTTGTGATATACTGTCAAACTGTCACTTTGAGATACTGCTAAACTGATATGTTATGTGTTCAGAAGAAAGAAGGGCATTTCTACTGCCTAATTTCTCCCTTCTTCCTTTTGTTTATCCAAATTAGGAAGGTATTTTCTTTTAATTATGGATATATTTTATTTCCTTGGAGCCTTTTTTTATGATTGGATTGTGATTTCTTTAATTTTTTTATTGGTTTATATAAACCTTTACAAAATATTACACCAAATTACTAAAACAGGAACATCAAATCTTACTAAACATTCATCATCAAATCTTTTCGAATAAAAATTTTCTGAAATGAAGCAATACACATTTCTACACATACGATTTAAATAAACTAAAATCAAGTTTCAACATTTAATAACTACGGGCCTCAACATCAAAGTACAAATATAAAAAAAGAAGAGCAAAAATATTGTTCCATCATCTGACTGTCTTTAGACATTTTCAATATTCCATCAAATGTTGCGCTAGTCAGAGTGTTTTTTAAAACTTTATACCACCATGCCTTCTGTTACATTTATCCAATGTTACATTACAAACAATTTTCAAGAAGTCAATCACCCTGATCTTTAGAGACATGGATGTACCATGTAACATTCCATACCAAATTACCTCCCTTTGTACCCATGAGGGATCACTGACAAATTTAACAGTGCTCAAGCCTCTCCTTACGTAGAGATGAACAGATTAACAATAAATGCAACAAAGTTTCCCTTTCTCCTTCAACTTTACAGAACCTGCACCATTTCTGATCGTCAGATAATTTGTTATGAATGCAGCATATTTCATTAGTATTAAGTACGTTTAATCTAAAGCGCATTATACTATTCTGCATTTGTCGTGATGGATATTTTATAAGATAGTTCTCGGGTAGAGGATGCCATTTCCACGCCGATACAGTTTGATAGTATAACCTCAAATTAAGTATTGCTGCATCATTGTTAACCCAATCGAATGCTTTAATTAACATCTTAACCTTAGTTGGTTTGCTCATTAAACATTTCATTGAAACCCCAATGTTAGTTAGAATTTTTTCAACATCGTATTTAAGACTACGCATAAATTCCTCTGACTCGTTGTCACTGCATAATCTATACAATGAGTTACGATCGCTTAGCACACATTTTCTGTATAATGCTCTTTTCTTACAGTCCATAATGCTTTTCAGAGAACACAATCCTAACTCGTACCGTATCACTTCTATAGGTATACATTTTGGTAAGAAGAATAGATGTCACGGCGCCTGGCCCCGGACATCAGGAGCTGACCAGTCTGCCCAGACTACTGGCACCCATGGGGACCCGTTGGCGCCAGGCTCATATTGCCCTTTCAGGGAAGTCAGGTTATCAAGTGATAAAACCATGTACAGCCCAGCTTGAGGTTGGTTGAAGGAACTACTTTATTTAGGGACTATTTCATAAGGTGTGGTGCAGGGACTACTTTACCTGGGAACTACTTCTGGGAGGCTATTTAAACCACGCCCGGAGAACAGAACACGCTTCGCGTTATTCTGCACTCCTGCAGCGTAACGCTCACAGCTCCAGTCCAGTCTTCAGCCACGCCCGTCCTGGTCATCACGATCCATGCCTGTAAAGGATGGAGAGAGGACAGATTAGAACAAGAGCCTTACCTGATTCTCCATCGCAATCATCCGGGAGTCTCTGCATCTGCAGAAAAAGGAACACCAGTTACCCGCGCTATACAAGAATCATCCTAAGAACAATTAGCATAGCGCAGCGTGGTACTCACCGGTGCTCAGTTCGTCCATGCGGTCCAACGAGGCACTCTCACGCGATCGCCGTCTGGAGCAGCCGCATCTGCAGTACGAGGAAAAACAACAGGTGAGCTGTGTCTCGCTAAAAGACATTCAATCTCGCGCAGCATAATAATTACCCGAAGCATGATTCACTTGCGGTTCCACGAATCACCATCACACGATCTTCGCTCAGGAGGCACCGCACCTGCAGAAATAATAGGGAGCAGCAAATTAATAGCACGAATGAACAATATCGCATGATTAGACATTTTCGCATTGTGCAAGTATTGAAACTTACCTTGGCATTTACCTCATCTTTTCCGGAAGGGAGCCACCTTTCTTCGGGAATACTTCAAGGGGAAATCTGCAAAGAAATGGTACAGGAGTGAACTTTAAGACAACCAGAACTCTAAAGCAATTCACGCTATTTAGGATTGGCATAAAGACTTACCTCAGAGTCGTTGTTGTCTGGAACTCTGCCATAAGACTACAGGATCAGTGAAGTTAACTGGATCCCTGAATCTCGACGCACCCCTGCATACAGTCGCAGGATGGAGAGCCCATCTGTCATAACGTTAAGGTGAGACACAGTAAAGGGCACACAAGGATGTCACGGAGGTGGAAGTTGGTTCTTCTCCTAACCGTTAGTTAACTTACCATTTTTACCACTTTACGCGAATCTTCCTTCGTGCCAGAAAGACGAAACTAAGTGGGCAGGTGCAGTTACTCATCACTTCGCTGCGAGCCACGCTGGTGGAGACCACTGCAGTCCAGCTTCGTTCGGCGCCCCTGTGGAAACCAGGTGAGCGTAACAGAACGCAAAGCCTCTACACAAACTTCTACCCAGGCGCCATGGAAACCTCAGAGACTGACCAATTAGCCCAGCTCCTGGGGGAACTTAGAGCTGAGGTGCATTCAGCCCAACAAGAAACTAATGCTCTAAGAAGAGAACTGATTGTGGCAAAAGAGAGTACGGACAACCTCGCCAGACAACTACTCCAATCCCAAGCTGGCCATACGCCGTTTCCTGGATTGGAGGGAGCTTCACTCCCAACTCAGTCAAGCAGCCCAGTACAAGTGGTACTACCGGGGGCTATACCTTTAGCTCCACCAAAACGCTTTGCGGGGGACCCTAAAAGTTTTCAGTTTTCATGAAACAGTGCTGCCTACACTCCTTATGTAGTCCGGGAGCCTTTCCAAATGATCAATCAAAAGTGGCCTTCATACTGTCATAACAGCAGATTGGTCTATTCCTCTAGTTAACCAAGATGACCCTCTTCTCTGAGATTTCCAGGGATTTCAGCAGAACTTGGAGAAACTGTTTGCCCGACATTCTCAAGGCCAAGCTTTAGATAACACACTTCTGTCCCTACGTCAAGGGAACCAGGACCTGTTAACTTACATCGCAACCTTCAATAGATTGGTGGTGGAAACCGGCTGGCCCGAAGACAAAAGAACTACGTTATTCGATCGTGCTTTGAGAGGCGAATTAAAAGAAGTTTTGGCGCAGGTGGTTAACCCACCTCAATACTGTGCTGAGTATATATACCTGGTGGTTCAGCTGGACCACAGACTTCAGAGCTGGAAAGCTGATCGAGCTAGATTTGAGAATCGGGTGCTGGTGAGACCAAGAGACAACATCTCCAAAAGTACGGATGCATCCGAACCCATGCAAATCGGAGGAGTTAGAGGGCCGTTATCCAAAACAGAAAGAGACAAGAGGAGGCAGCAGCACTTGTGCTTATATTGCAGAACAGCAGGGCATTTTTACATGACTGTCCGGTGAAACCACCTAAGGAAGCAGTAGGGGTCGCCGACAAGATCAGCGCTGAACCAGAGCCGGAAAACTACCCCGCCCGACAAGCGTAGAGGCCCGCTTGTTGAGCGAGAAGAAGGACTCCCAGACCTCGCACCTAGCCTTACCAATGATCCTCATTAATCACCAGCAACCGTCTCGTATGCATGCGGTCAGAGCGTACATCGACAGTGGTCCATAGGTAACTATATGGATCAAGAATTGGCTACAAGGATGAATCTTTCTCTTTGTGAAAAGACCACAACTGATTTAGTCACCACCGTCGATGGAACAGAGATCGCTTCTGGTCCAGTAACTCACTCAACGATGGAGATGACACTGTTGGGCCAAGATGGGCAGCGAGAAAACATTGTGTTTGATTTAATCAAGGCAACACAATTCCAAATAATTCTGGGAATGCCATGGTTAGAAACGCATAATCCTTGCATAGACTGGCGTGAAAAAAGAGTGACCTTCTCAGAATGTGCCCATTCTTGTTATCTGGAAGAATACCCGATCAAGAAGATTGCCACAGTCATGAGTCCAACAAATCTGCTACCTCAGGATTACCAGGATTTTCAGGATGTTTTCCAGAAAGACCAAGCCAACACCTTACCACCTCATAGACCATATGATTGCCAGATCGATCTCATACCTGGTGCTCAAATTACATGCAGTGGGATCTATGCCCTTACTGAACCCGAGAATCTTCATTTAAAGCAATACTTAGATCAGTACTTGGATAACAGCTTAATTCGCCCGTCCAAGTCCCCGGCGGCCTCGCCTTTGTTCTTCGTCCCTAAAAAGGAAGGAGATCTAAGAACTTGTATCGACTATCGTGCGTTGAAACAAGTAACTGTAAAAAACGAGTACCCCCTGCCTCTAATCCCGGAATTACTGGACCAAGTAAAGGATGCTCGTATTTACACTAAGCTGGATCTCCGAGGGGCGTACCATCTCGTACGCGTTAAAAAGGGCGACGAGTGGAAGACCGCCTTCCGTACTAAGTACAGGTTATTTGAATATCAGGTGATGCCCTTTGGGCTTTGTAACGCACCAGCAGTGTTTCACTATTTTATGAACGATGTCCTTCATGAACTAATTGATGTCTGTGTCGTCGTGTACATTGACGATATCTTGGTGTACTCACCTTCTGAACGAGACCATGTGAAACATGTGTGTGCTGTACTCGAAAAATTGCAGCAACATAAATGATATGCAAAATTGGAAAAATGTTTCTTTCACACTACCAAGGTCGAGTTTCTTGGGTTTGTCCTGACCCCAAGTGGAGTTCGGATGGATTCACGGAAAGTAGATGCCATCCTCAAGTGGCCCTCACCAACTTCAATCAAAGGGGTACAGAGCATGCTTGGATTTGCAAACTTCTACCGCAGGTTCATTCCATACTTTTCACATTTCATGCATCCCATCACATCATTATTAAGGAAGAACAAATGCTTTCAGTGGTCGGATGAAGCGGAAAAGGCCTTCCAAGACCTAAAACGAAAATTCACCTCAGCCCCAGTTTTAAAGCATCCACGCCCAGATCTCCCGTACGTGGTAGAAACTGATGCATCCAGTTTGGCAATGGGGGCAGTCCTTTCTCAAAAAGATCCTGAGACAGGTCAACTCCATCCAGTGGCCTTTTGGTCCCGAAAGTTTTCGGCACCTGAACTAAATTATGCCGTCACCGACAAAGAGCTTCTAGCCATCAAGTCAGCATTCAAGGCTTGGTGGCACTACCTCCTCGGAGCCAGACACACCATCACAGTGATTACAGATCATAGAAACTTACAATTCCTAAAGACGGCCAAGGCCCAATCATCTCGTCAACTCAGATGGGCATTATTTTTTGCGGAATACGATTTCGTAATTACTTATCAACCAGGTTGTCGAAACGGCAAGGCAGATGCTCTATCCCGCGTAGGAATGGAAGAAGCATACTCAAATCCGGAACCAGTGCCCATAATTTCTGGAGGAAGAATCTTGGGAATAACTACCTCGCTAACTCTGGACGACATCCATGAGAAAATTTTGCATCTTATCGACTCCACAGCTTTACAAGATTGGTCAAATAAAAGCAAAAATCATTCAGTCACTGATCATTTGCCTTACTTCCAAGGATGCCTTTATTTACCTAGCAAGGAACTGCAGTAACTGGTTATTTCCAATTACCATGAGTCCTTGGTAGAAGGCCACCCTGGAATTGCAAAAACCGAAGCTAAAATCAAGAGACATTTTTGGTGGCCCACTTGGCATAAAGACATTAAACAATGTGTGCTATCTTGTAGCATTTGTGCACAGAACAAGGCCCAGAAAAAGAAACCAGCAGGTTTACTACAACCCCTGGACATTCCACCTACACCTTGGCATACATTATCCCTTGATTTTATCATGGATCTTCCCCCCTGTAATGGATTCAACACTATTTTAGTGATAGTGGACTTATTTTCCAAAATGGCCCACTTAATTCCGTTAAAAAGCTTACCCTCAGCTTCAATGCTGGCCAAAGAGTTCCTCGAACAGGTCATCCGAATACACGGATTCCCATCAGTCCTAGTTTCTGATCGGGCAATCAGTTTATCTCGCAGTTTTGGAGAAAATGTTGCCAGTTGGCCCAAATTGACGTGAGACTTTCGACCAGCCACCATCCTCAAACCGATGGTCAAACCGAGAGAACCAACCAAACGTTAGAGCAATATCTATGGTGCATGTTACACCAAACAGAAGGCAACTGGAAGAACATTTTATGGATAACCGAGTATGCCTACAACAACTCTTTGCACTCCAGCAATGGACAAAGTCCATTCTACACCATATATGGAAGGCATCCACGGACCTCTGAACTCGACCCACCTCAACACTTGGAGATGCCTGCTGTAAGCAGTTTACACACTACCATAACACAGGCCTTCACAAAGGTGACAGAACATTTAAAACAAGCAAAAGAAAGATACAAGAAAACCGCCGATCAACACCGGAGTGAAGCCCCAAAATACCAGATCAGCGACAAGGATTGGCTAGCCTCAAGACACATACCACTAAAAGGAACCCTCACATTTAATCCCAGATATTTGGGACCTTACACTATTAAAGCCATCATCAATCCAGTGGCAGTAAAATTGGAGTTACCTCCGAACATGCAAGTCCACCCCGTATTTCACGTTTCGCTTTTGAAACCAGTACAACTAGGAACTAGGATAACGAAACCACCAAGCCCCATCCTGGTAGATGGTGAACCAGAATTCGAGGTAAAAAACATTTTGGACTCAAAGTTGGTCAAATCGAGACTTTCTATCTTGTTGACTGCAAAGGCTACGGTCCACAAGAAAGATCGTGGGAACCAAGTGACTATATTCATGCACCACGACTGATAAACCGGTTCCATCAGAACTACCCAACCAAACCTGGACCAGAGAGACGAACCACCTTGGGAGGGGCCTTGGGGGGGAGTGCTGTCACAGCACCTGCCCCCAGACATCAGGAGCAGACCAGTCTGCCCAGAGTACTGGCATCCATGGGGACCTGTAAGGCCCCAAAGGATTGCCTAAGGGCTTCCTAGACTCAGTCCTGGCGCCGTTGGCGCCAGGCTCATATTGCCTTTTTGGGCAAGTCAGGTTATCAAGTGATAAAACCATGTACAGCCCAGCTTGAGGTTGGTTGAAGGAGCTACTTTATTTAGGTACTATTTCATAAGGTGTGGTGAAGGGACTACTTTACCTGGGAACTACTTCTGTGAGGCTATTTAAACCACGCCCGGAGAACAGAACACGCTTTGCGTTATTCTGCACTCCTGCAGCTTAACGTTCACCATGCCTGCAGCTCCAATCCAGTCTTCAGCCACGCCCATCCTGGTCATCACGATCCGTGCCTGCAAAGGAAGGAGAGAGGACAGATTAGAACAAGAGCCTTACCTGATTCTCCATCGCAATCATCCGGGAGTCTCTGCATCTGCAGAAAAAGGAACACCAGTTACCCGCGCTATACAAGAATCATCCTAAGAACAATTAGCATAGCGCAGCGTGGTACTCACTGGTGCTCAGTTCGCCCATGCGGTCCAACGAGGCACTCTCACGCGATCGTCGCCCGGAGCAGCGGCATCTGCAGAACAAGGAAAAACAACAGGTGAGCTGCGTCTCGCTAAAAGACATTCAATCGCGCGCAGCATAATAATTACTCGAAGCAGTATTCACTTGCGGTTCCGCGAGTCACCATCACACGATCTTCGCTCAGGAGGCACCGCCCTGCAGAAATAAGAGGGAACAGCAAATTAATAGCACGAATGAACAATATCGCATGATTAGACATTTTCGCTAAACTGATATGTTATCGTGTTCAGAAGAAAGAAGGACATTTCTACTGCCTAATTTCTCCCTTCTTCCTTTTGTTTATCCAAATTGGGAAGGTATTTTCTTTTAATTATGGATATATTTTATTTCCTTGGAGCCTTTTTTATGAACGGACTGTGATTTCTTTTTTCCTCTTTCTTTTTTGTTTTTACTACATATGAAGATAATGTGTTGGTCGAATCAATGGAATGTTTAACTTCTGTATAAATTGAAAGGTTGGCTTTATCAGCTAATTCAATTATTTTAAAAAAAAGGTTGTAACAAATTGGGTTCTGCTCACTCCACAGTAAAACAGGGACAGTTAAGAGATATACCACCTTTGCGGTTTTTTTGGTAACGTGAGCCGAGGGAAGGCTGTGCTTTTAAGAGGGGTGTGAAAGTGAACCAGTAGTGATCCAAACACAGTGCAAAATAAAGGGAACGTCCAATCAAGGTTCTCTACAAATATTTATACTTTAATTGGACACACCATCTGCAATAGAACAAATAGAAAATACTGTACAAAAGCCCACCTCCTAGGAAGGACAGAGATGATGTGACAGACTGAGGAAAGTAACGCCCTGAGTGTGGTTCTGGGGACGGTAGGCAAGTTACAAGCCACAAACAGGATATGTTGTCGTTGATTGCGAAGGTGGATTATGCCACCTTGTCCTAATACCCATGTGTAATTATGAATTGTTAGTTGTTCTTGAGTTTGAGTGAATCAAGGTTGTGAATATCTTTATTCAGAGTTGGGTATTAACATATGGGTTGCCAGGTAGAACAAGAGCACTCTTATTTGGTTTTAAGACATTAGGGAAATCCCAGTATATATTGGAATGGTTGAACAAGTTAAGACGATGACTCGGAGATCGCCTTAAAATTCCAAACATAGAAAGCATTTGTACAGTATGTAAAGAAAAGGGAAGGGTGGGGTCACTAAGACATCTGCACCCATATAGGGATCTGCAAAATGACTGAATAAAAAACACAGATTTGTAGAGAAATAGGAGGATCTGAAAGATGCAATATTCTGGCTTGGAGCTTTAAGGGGAAAGGAGGTCGCCTTAATATTGGCTATGTTACAACTTTGGTTTAGAATTTGAAGCCTTAAATACATGTGAAATATTTGTAAACCAATTAAATACTATTTCAAAAATAAAGAAACTGTGCATGTCTAATGTTCTGTTCTTCTTTATATTTAGAAATATAATGTGTCCATTTTCTTTTACAGCTTTCTAAAGCCTGCACAGAAAAAAACAAAGGGTAATGAAGTAAAATGCCCCAAGAATGGGTTTACTTGGAACAAAAGGGAGGTCGGATATCTCGGGGAATGGAAACAGTTTCTAGAAGCCCAGTCTGGTAAGGCACTGGGGGTGGAGCAAGCCATGCATTATTGAACGGATTTCTGTTATCACTTGCCTTCCATATTCAGTGTCAAGGTAACAAGGAGAAGGAAATGCTTCTGAAAAGTTAAATACATGGATGAGCAGGAGAACCAAAGCAAGTCCGAATTCGAATTAATATGTAATTCAGAATGTACAGCTTTTTATTTACAAAATATTGCAAATAGTAGAAAACCATATCAATGCATTGAATTCAAAAACCCTACACACCAAGGTTGGATTTAATAATCCTAATAAACATGTTCGTATGTTGATTGTGAAAAGAACATAAGACATTAAAGCATTAAGATTCTCTAAGAACACCCAATTGTGAGAAGCTGGCAAAAACACAACCTGCATGGACTCTCAGACGTTAAGAATCAGAGCTTCTCAAAAGAGCTTTCCTTTGTACAATGGAATTGTAAGGAAGAGCGCTCTGAGAGCTAAATATAGAGCATTCTCTTCAAATGGATGACCCTGTAATGAGGTTCACTTTTCTATGGCATTCTTGCTAAACACAATCCAAGCTGGAGAAATGAAACCCCCAGAGAAACCTTGCCTGGACAATCAAGGCCATAAAAGCTTCAGTCTGAAAACCCATCTTGCTCATAATGAGAAAACCCATGCTGGAGAAAATCCTCATCAGTACACAGAATGTCATAACCGTTTCAGCCAAAAAAACATATCCACATCTAGATGAGAGGGCCCATACAGGAGAAGAACCTTATCAGTGCATTCATTGTCATAAAAGCTTCATTTGGAAAAGCAAGTTAACTTCCCATGAGAGGTGCCACACAGGAGCCAAACCGTATCAGTGCTCTGAATGTCAGAAATGCTTCAGTGTGAAAAGCCACCTAACTAATCACGAGAGAGCCCATACAGGAGTAAAACATTATCAGTGCTCTGAATGTCAGAAAAGCTTCAGTGAGAAAAGCAGCCTAACTAAACACGAGAGAACCCATACAGGAGTAAAACCTTATCAGTGCTCTGAATGTCAGAAAAGCTTCACTGAGAAATGCCACCTAACTAAACACGAGAGAACCCATACAGGAGTAAAACCTTATCAGTGCTCTGAATGTCAGAAAAGCTTTAGTGAGAAATGCCCCCTAACTAAAGATGAGAGAACCCATACAGGAGTAAAACCTTATCAGTGCTCTGAATGTCAGAAAAGCTTCAGTGAGAAAAGCAGCCTAACTAAACATGAGAGAACCCATACAGGAGTAAAACCTTATTGGTGCTCTGAATGTCAGAAATGCTTCAGTGAGAAAAGCAGCCTAACTATACATGAGAGAAGCCACACAGGATCCAAGCCTTATCAGTGCTCTGAATGTCAGAAATGTTTCAGTCAGAAAAGCAACCTAACTATCCATGAGAGAAGCCACACAGGAGCCAAACCTTATCAGTGCTCTGAATGTCAGAAATGCTTCAGTGATAAAAGCAGCCTAACTAAACATGAGAGAAGCCACACAGGAGCCAAACCTTATCGGTGCTCTGAATGTCAGAAATGCTACAGTCACAAAAGCAAGCTAACTACCCATGAGAGAAGTCACACAGGAGCCAAACCTTATCAATGCTTGTAATGTCACAAATGCGTCAGTGTGAAAAGCATCCTAACTACCCGTAAGAGAAGCCACACAGGAGAAACCTCCTTGTGCACTGAATGACAGAAAAGCTTCAGCCAAGAAGACTAAACTAACAATGTGAAAAACCCATGCATGAAAAGAAGCATACCAGTGCGCTGAATGTCAAAATCAGCCATTAATGATCTTTAATTCTCTGTGAGAAACTACAGAGGACAAGACCCCGCAGAGAAGCCCACTGCATGTCGGAGAAGCCCACTGCATGTCGGGGAAGCATCAACCAGAAATTAAACAGCTAATCATAGGATCCAAACTGAAGGAAAACCTTCAGTGTTTTCAATGTCAGGAAAGCTTGAGTCAGAAAGGCAACATAACTCAACATGGGAGAAAACGCACAAAGGAGACAATGCTGGTCAGTCCACTGCATGTCAGAAGAGTTTGTAATAAAACCAGTTTAAGGCAACGTGAGATGATAATCTACATGGGGTAAAACCCTTTCTCCGTAATGAACGTTGGAAAACATGATCCAAGTCTAATTCATGGGCCTGCAACCTTTGGGTTATATTCATTACGCACCTAAAACCCGACGGGCATCAGGGAGTGACAAAAACTCTCCAGACAGCACATAAAGCACAAGACAACCTATGATGATAACAGACCAGCAATTTTGTTTATTCAAACAAGTGTTTTAGATCTACATATGTTTTGGAATATAACATCCATCAGCTCTATTGAGCATAGTCAGTGGTTGGAGTTTATGGGAGTTGCTGTCCAAAACATCTGGAAAGTTGCAGGTCCTGGTCTAAATCAACATGAAAGAGCCCACATGGGAGAAAGCGGTTTGATTCCAGGCCACAACAGCATCCTTCATAAATTCACTTTTACTCAACATGAGAGAAACCGCCAAGAAGCAATCCTGAATTTCAGAGCCTACGTGTGATATTCAAGACAGAAGAGTGAACGAGGAGAGAGGAGATGATGAAATATCAGGAAAGGCTCACAAACTGCAATCAGAATGCAGATGTTGGTTTAGGACAGAAAGAAAATGGACATGCGGTTCCTCCCTGATAGTGCAGCAGTTGAATGGTAATTAATCATTAACATCAAAATGATGATCCTGCTCTTCCCCAAATAAGCGGTCTACGAAGCAGAACCCTCATGCAGTCCATCCTGCGGAACCTTCAAACACTGATCATGTATCTTCAAAGCTATCAAAGATGAAAGTGCCTCAAGGAAAGCTTATGAATAAAGAATACATCTAATTAAATCCAAACTTAGTGAAGAGCAGAACTGTGCAACCAGAGGCTCCCCTGGTGTGGCTACTAACTCATTATCACGGCCATTGATTAGGCTAGCTAGTGCTGATGAGTTTTAGTCCAAAATATCTTTACAGCCAAAGGTTCCAGAACCCCTGGTCTAGAGGTTAAAACCAGGAGCTGTGAAAATGTCCCAAAAGCAATCTATAAAGTGGTATTATGAAGTGCATTTGGCCACCTCAAAGCTCTAGGAGAAAACTTGCAGCTGGAGTGTAAGAATAGATGAAGCATCCTCGCACTCAGACAAGTGGCAGAAAATAATGACAAGCATTTCAGTGATAACACTCTTAAAATGACCTCCCAGGTGTTGATTGATTTATTGACATTTGCACAAAAAGTAGGTGAGAGTTACATGACGTGAGTAATCAAAAACAGACTTGAACTTATTTGAATCTATAAGGTGTAAAGTTTTCAGGTGACCTGACTGTCAAGTTACTGTTTCTCAGGATTTTCCATCTGACGTGAGATCTATGAGGAAACACTTTGTGACACAAGAAAACGTACAAAGTACATGCAGCTAAGTGTTACTTCCCAGCTGTTTTATAACTGCATCTCCAGATGGGCATATGGCAAACTAACTTGGGCAAGCAATCTATTTGTACACTCCCAGGGTTGAACTGTTTGCACAGTTTCCTGTTTGTGTACCTTTATCGCCTGTATAATCTCCTGTGATGCTGAAACTGATTTGGTCACCTAGAGTACTGGGGTGGACGTTACTGGTACTGTAAGGGTGGCACTCATTAAATCTGGGTTGCTTCATAGCTTCAAGCCCCTCTTGTTATGAGTGACATTGAATGGAGAGTCTATATTACTTTTGACATTCCATTTAACATGGTTTCTGTGTGATCTCTGGCAATTCCTGCTTAATGTAATGTTGCAAGCTCAGTTTTCCAAACACAGAATTCTTCACATGTGATAGAAAGTTATCAAATCATTTTCTCATGGTGCAGCATTCCTGCGCCGAGGCTACATTGGGCCTCATTCAGAGTTTGGAGGTAATTCAGCTGTAAATCTACTGAATTCCCGCCAAATGTGATTACTGTTGCCGCCACTTGGTCACATGGGTTTACCACAGGATTACACTTTTTTTGGGGTGTGGGTCGATGCAAAGGGGCAACTTTACTTCTAGTTTGTTGTATGAGGTAAAGCCTCCACTTTACCTCCAAATGTATGATTTGATGCTTTGTGAAAAACAGCAGTAATTCCGTTACCACCCAAAACATTTCAGTCACTGGATTACCACCACTTTTCCCCTGCACTTGCAAACTTGTAATGACGCCCATTTTCACCTACACATTTAGGGTATTTTAAAACCTTACCAAGAGTTTCTCCAACACTCAGCTCACATGCTGAGAAAAAATGGAGCATATAGGTCCTGTAAAGGCAACGAGAAGTGACATCCAATATGGCGGACAGATCAGATTCAAGCCTGGGCAATCCCACTAAGGCTAAAGTGATTCCAGGAGCACTAGGACCAGCACCACATCCCAACCCAGCCACAATTACATAACGCAGTTCAATACCATCACCAAAAGCCCAACCCAGGGGAAAAGTAAGAGGACTTTAAAACTGAAAGACCTCATTCAGACAGTGTCAGTTTTTTTGAGAAATCTGAGTCATGCAGTTGAAGAACAATGCAGGTAACTTTAGGAGGTATTGGGGACAAAAAGAGATGGGACAGGTGGATCTAGTAAGGAGGAGTCAATAATATGCAGTGGCATCAGGCATGGGAAGAGGGGTGGGTGACTCCCCCCAACAAGACTTAACAGAAAGGCAGAAGGAGGCCAGGAGGCAGGCTCAGGGGATGGAACAAGATTCTGGCAAGGAGGCAGGAGAGGAGGAACAGTCAGGATGATAATGGGGAAGAAGCCACAAACTTCGTAGAAGGATGGTGTCTGGCCCTGGAAATGTTTGGGGCGTGTAAGGAAGGCATGGTATCAAAGTAAGACAAGTGATTACAGTTCAAGGGTGTTTATTGAGCTATACATTGGGTGAGATAAATGCCTAATCTAAACCTATTTCTAAGATGGGAGAAAGCTACGACCCTCAAATAATAATAATACAGTCCTAGTAGAGTCCATAAAAAGGGCCTATACTAAAAATCCTATTGCCAATCCTTACCGCTATGCTACAAAATAGTGTGGGATAATATTCACAAGAAAAGAAAGAATGGTTCACAAAATGATAAGTCAGGATGTTATGTCCGGGGTCTCACTTCCCCATATTTTTAGCACAGGACAAGGTGGGACTCTTGAGCACAGCACACTCCTGGGCTTCTCTGGCACAAGCTTACAGTTCCTTCTCTCTATATCAGGGCTTTCTGTGCCCAAGTCTCTTCTCGTGCAAAGTCTCTTGCTTCAGAGGGCCCGATATGCCAAAAACAACAAAACAAAAGTTCTTTCTGTTAATCTTCACGTCGGGCGATTACCCTTCACCCTTGGATCCCCCTGTTTGGTTCTGCCTCTCCTGGTCCGTGGAAGTTGCTGAGTCCCGCAGATCCATCTAGACCGTCTGAATAACAACTGCTCTTTAAACCAGTTGATAAACTAACGCTCCAAAGGGAAAAGGGGAAGTGGATAAAATAAAAAACAACAGACTCCTGCCTCCGGACTGCTGCAAATCTGCAGAGGGAGGAATAAGGGTTAACAGAGAACATACCACTTCCCTCCACTCAGTGTGACAGTATTAATTACCAAGACATAACATGTTACCTGTTTACCCTCCACTGATAACTTGGAGGATGGAATTTAGTTCTTAGAATAATCGAAGTTATTTAAAAGGTATTGGGCCTCATTACGACCCAGGCGTAGGACCATGGTGCTATCAGCACCATGGTCCATGCCGGATTCCGCCATGGTGAATGGCGGAATTACCGCCCCATTCCAAGGTTGGTGGGGCGGTAATTCCCCATTCACCATGGCCCCTTCCCCATTCCCATTTTTGCCCCATAGGGCTCAATGGGAATGGGGAAGGCGCTAATTACGGCACCGTAAATTACGGTGCCGTAATTAGCTCCTAGGTCCCTCTGCGGGTTGATTTTTTAACGCCTGCTAAAAGCAGGCGTTAAAGTGCAACCCGCAAAGGGACCTCGTAATTAGGCGCTAATGGGTTAACGGCGCCGCAGCCTTTTACGGCGCCGTTAACCCATTAGCGCCTGGGTCGTAATGAGGCCAATTGCCTTCATGGATTTGGTAACTTTGTGAATGGACTTAACTCTTCTGCAGGGTAAATAAGTTCACAGACACAGCGTGACAAAACTACTTCTAGACACTTGATGTCAGAATAAATACAAGCTGTTAGGACTTAGCTCCTGTGTGCGTGCACTGTGGTTTTGAATTGAGTCCGCTTCACAGGCCACTCCGTGAAAAAGTAACTTGCTGAACAACTATGCGGCGTGTCACAAATTCTTGATCGAACATTACCCAGGATCACCTGCGTGCTGATTCCCAATGCCAAGTGTTCAGGCAAACCGCTTCATCATGTTGCTGCTCAAAGCTTTTTCAAAACAAACACCAGCACGTTCAACTTTTATTATCCTTCATCCTCCCCTTGAAACTCTTACTGAAACTGAGAATACGCATACACTAGACTCATTCAGTTATGAACAATTATGCCAGGAATGGTCTCTTAATGAGTTCCACTGGCTCTCCGTGCAGACGCACTCCGACTGTCAACACTCGCGTATTACTTTAACTGGCAAGGTTCGGATGCGTGCTGCGATGGGAGGGGCTTTGACACTGATCCTCTGCGCCTGCGTGAGCAGCGTCTGAGAGGAACAGGGAGGAACGAAGACACTAAGGGGCCGATTCATGGAACAAACGTGCGCCGAAAATCTTGGCGCAAGCAGGCGCAAGCATGCGCAAGCAGGCTCAAGCGCAAAAAAACAGGCGCACGCGCACGCGTGCGATTCATGGAAGTCCCTGCCCGTGTTTACCTCGGGATGTGCGCCAAACCCATGCATGGCGCACAAGTCACTGCAACATCCCGAAAGGCGTGCGTGACGCGCACAGTGAAAGCGCACAACCTCGGCGCATACACCAGAAAGTGGGCGGAACACGGGGCGTAACGCGCGGAATGGGGAACAACGCGCGAAAATAAGGGCGTAACTGGGGATGTACTGCAGGGAAGCAGACGGAACACCCACACGCACTCGAACCACACGTATTCATGGAATCGAATAGGGCAAAGCCACGCACAGCCAAAGACACGCACAAGCCGAAACACGTCCGCCACACGAAGGCAGGCGGTAGCGTCCCTGCGCATTACAAAAGTGGCAACATACAGCAATTGGGCCTGTGCGAGCGGGGCACGTGTATTTCAGGGGTGCGCGGGAAGTCACACACGCGATTGAGCGGGGTACGTGTATTTCGGGGGTGCGCGGGGAGTTACACATGCGATTGAGCGGGGTAAGTGTATTTCGGGGGTGCGCGGGAAGTTACACACGCGATTGAGCAGGGTACATGTATTTCGTGGGTGCGCGGGAAGTTCCACACGCGATTGAGCAGGGTACGTGTATTTCGGGGGTGCGCGGGAAGTTACACACGCGATTGAGCGGGGTACGTGTATTTCGGCGGTGCGCGGGAAGTTCCACACGCGATTCCATCAGGGTACGTGTATAACAGGGGTGCGCGGGAAGTTCCACACGTGATCTCATCAGGGTACGTGTATTTCAGGGTGCGGGGGAAGTATCACACGCAACATCAGCAGGGTACGTGTATTCCAGGGGTGCGCAGGAAGTTCCACACGCGATCTCATCAGGGTACATGTATTTCGGGGTGCGGGGGAAGTATCACACGCAACATTAGCAGGGTACGTGTATTCCAGGGGTGCGCGGGAAGTTCCACACGCGATTCTATCAGGGTACGTGTATTACAGGGGTGCGCAGGAAGTTCCACACGCAATCACATCAGGGTACGTGTATTACAGGGGTGCGCGGGGAGCACCACACGTGAATTGCACGTGTGGGTCCTCCCAGGTGTTCCCTCTACACCCTCCACAGCCCCTGCAGGTGGCTCACACCACAGGGGCCTACCCTGCACATGTCCTGCAGGCACCCCATCCACCATGGCCATGCCCCCCAACCAACCCACATGTCACCTTGCACTACTGCCCACCAACGCATGTCCCCCTGCACCCCCAGCCACCACGGGCACCCTCCACCAGGCCCCCACCCATGTCTCCCACCACCCCCACCCCCCAGCAGTGCAGGGGCAGCCTCCACCAGGCCCCCACTCCTGTCTCCCACCACCCCCACCCCCCAGCCACCAGGGGCACCCGCCAGCAGGCCCCCACCCATGTCCATCTCATGTTCCCCACCCCCCCACCCCCCAGCACTGTGGGGCACCTGCCAGCAGGCCCCCACCCACGTCCCCACCACCCCCACCGCCCAGCAATGCAGGGGCACCATCCACCAGGCCCCCACCCATGTCTCCCACCACCCCCACCCCCCAGCAGTGCAGGGTCACCCTCCACCAGGCCCCCACCCATGTCTCCCACCACCCCCACCCCCCAGCAGTGCAGGGTCACCCTCCACCAGGCCCCCACCCATGTCTACCACAACCCCCACCCCCCAGCAGTGCAGGGGCACCCTCCACCAGGCCCCCACCCATGCCTCCCACCACCCCCACCCGCCAGCAGTGCAGGGTCACCCTCCACCAGGCCCCCACCCATGTCTCCCAACACCCCCACCCCCCAGCACTGTGGGGCACCTGCCAGCAGGCCCCCACCCATGTCCAACTCATGTCCCCACCACCCCCACCCCCCAGCACTGTGGGGCACCTGCCAGCAGGCCCCCACCCATGTCCAACTCATGTTCCCCACCACCCCCACCCCCCAGCACTGTGGAGCACCTGCCAGCAGGCCCCCACCCATGTCCAACTCATGTTCCCCACCACCCCCCACCCCCAGCACTGTGGGGCACCTGCCAGCAGGCCCCCACCCATGTCCAACTCATGTTCCCCACCCCCCCAACCCCCAGCACTGTGGGGCACCTGCCAGCAGGCCCCCACCCATGTCCAACTCATGTTCCCCACCCCCCCACCCCCCAGCACTGTGGGGCACCTGCCAGCAGGCCCCCACCCATGTCCAACTCATGTTCCCCACCCCCCCACCCCCCAGCACTGTGGGGCACCCTCCACCAGGCCCCCACCCATGTCTCCCACCACCCCCACCCCCCAGTAGTGCAGGGGCACCCTCCACCAGGCCCCCACGCATGTCTCCCACCACCCAGCACTGTGGGGCACCTGCCAACAGGCCCCCACCCATGTCCAACTCATGTCCCCACCACCCCCACCCCCCAGCACTGTGGGGCACCTGCCAGCAGGCCCCCACCCATGTCCAACTCATGTTCCCCACCACCCCCACCCCCCAGCACTGTGGGACACCTGCCAGCAGGCCCCCACCCATGTCCAACTCATGTTCCCCACCCCCCCACCCCCCAGCACTGTGGGGCACCTGCCAGCAGGCCCCCACCCATGTCCAATTCATGTTCCCCACCACCCCCCCCCCAGCACTGTGGGGCACCCTCCACCAGGCCCCCACCCCCCAGCAGTGCCGGGGCACCCTCCACCAGGCCCCCACCCATGTCTCCCACCACCCCCACCCCCCAGCAGTGCAGGGGCACCCACCACCAGGCCCCCACCCATGTCTCCCAGCACCCCCACCCCCCAGCCACCAGGGGCAGCCTCCACCAGGCCCCCACCCATGTCTCCCACCACCCCCACCCCCCAGCAGTGCAGGGGCACCCTCCACCAGGCCCCCACCCATGTCCAACTCATGTCTCCCACCCCCCCACCCCCCAGCACTGTGGGGCACCCTCCACCAGGCCCCCACCCATGTCTCCCACCACCCCCACCCCCCAGCAGTGCAGGGTCACCCTCCACCAGGCCCCCACCCATGTCTCCCACCACCCCCACCCCCCAGCACTGTGGGGCACCTGCCAGCAGGCCCCCACCCATGTCCAACTCATGTTCCCCACCACCCCCACCCCCCAGCACTGTGGGGCACCTGCCAGCAGGCCCCCACCCAGTGTTCCCCACCACCCCCACCCCTCAGCACTGTGGGGCACCTGCCAGCAGGCCCCCACCCATGTCCAACTCATGTTCCCCACCCCCCCACCCCCCAGCTCTGTGGGGCACCTGCCAGCAGGCCCCCACCCATGTCCAACTCATGTTCCCCACCCCCCCCCCACCCCCCAGCACTGTGGGGCACCTGCCAGCAGGCCCCCACCCATGTCCAACTCATGTCTCCCACCACCCCCACCCCCAGCACTGTGGAGCACCCTCCACCAGGCCCCCACCCATGTCTCCCACCCCCCCACCCCCCAGCAGTGCAGGGTCACCCTCCACCAGGCCCCCACCCATGTCTCCCACCACCCCCACCCCCCAGCAGTGCAGGGGCACCCTCCACCAGGCCCCCACCCATGTCTCCCACCACCCCCACCCCCCAGCAGTGCAGGGGCACCCTCCACCAGGCCCCCACCCAGGTCTCCCACCACCCCCACCCCCAAGCACTGTGGGGCACCTGCCATCAGGCCCCCACCCATGTCCAACTCATGTCCCCACCACCCCCACCCCCCAGCTCTGTGGGGCACCTGCCAGCAGGCCCCCACCCATGTCCAACTCATGTTCCCCACCACCCCCACCCCCCAGCACTGTGGGGCACCTGCCAGCAGGCCCCCACCCATGTCCAACTCATGTTACGCACCTCCCCACCCCCCAGCACTGTGGGGCACCTGCCAGCAGGCCCCCACCCATGTCCAACTCATGTTCCCCACCACCCCCACTCCCAGCACTGTGGGGCACCGTCCACCAGGCCCCCACCCATGTCTCCCACCACCCCCACCCCGCAGCAGTGCAGGGGCACCCTCCACCAGGCCCCCACCCATGTCTCCCATCACCCCCACCCCCCAGCAGTGCAGGGGCACCCACCACCAGGCCCCCACCCATGTCTCCCAGCACCCCCATCCCCCAGCAGTGCAGGGTCACCCTCCACCATGCCCCCACCCATGTCTCCCACCACCCCCACCCCCCAGCAGTGCAGGGGCACCCTCCACCAGGCCCCCACCCATGTCCAACTCATGTCGCCCACCCCCCTCACCCCCCAGCACTGTGGGGCACCCTCCACCAGGCCCCCACCCATGTCTCCCACCACCCCCACCCGCCAGCACTGTGGGGCACCTGCCAGCAGGCCCCCACCCATGTCCAACTCATGTCTCCCACCACCCCCACCCCCCAGCACTGTGGGGCACCTGCCAGCAGGCCCCCACCCATGTCCAACTCATGTTCCCCACCCCCCCACCCCCCAGCACTGTGGGGCACCTGCCAGCAGGCCCCCACCCATGTCCAACTCATGTTCCCCACCACCCCCACCCCCCAGCACTGTGGGGCACCCTCCACCAGGCCCCCACCCATGTCTCCCACCACCCCCACCCCCCAGTAGTGCAGGGGCACCCTCCACCAGGCCCCCACGCATGTCTCCCACCACCCCCACCCCCCAGCAGTGCAGGGTCACCCTCCACCAGGCCCCCACCCATGTCTCCCACCCCCCAGCACTGTGGGGCACCTGCCAGCAGGCCCCCACCCATGTCCAACTCATGTCCCCACCACCCCCACCCCCCAGCACTGTGGGGCACCTGCCAGCAGGCCCCCACCAATGTCCAACTCATGTCCCCACCACCCCCACCCCCCAGCACTGTGGGGCACCTGCCAGCAGGCCCCCACCCATGTCCAACTCATGTTCCCCACCACCCCCACCCCCCAGCACTGTGGGACACCTGCCAGCAGGCCCCCACCCATGTCCAACTCATGTTCCCCACCCCCCCACCCCCCAGCACTGTGGGGCACCTGCCAGCAGGCCCCCACCCATGTCCAATTCATGTTCCCCACCACCCCCACCCCCCAGCACTGTGGGGCACCCTCCACCAGGCCCCCACCCATGTGTCCCACCACCCCCACCCCCCAGCAGTGCCGGGGCACCCTCCACCAGGCCCCCACCCATGTCTCCCACCACCCCCACCCCCCAGCAGTGCAGGGGCACCCACCACCAGGCCCCCACCCATGTCTCCCAGCACCCCCACCCCCCAGCCACCAGGGGCAGCCTCCACCAGTCCCCCACCCATGTCTCCCACCACCCCCACCCCCCAGCAGTGCAGGGGCACCCTCCACCAGGCCCCCACCCATGTCCAACTCATGTCTCCCACCCCCCCACCCCCCAGCACTGTGGGGCACCCTCCACCAGGCCCCCACCCATGTCTCCCACCACCCCCACCCCCCAGCAGTGCAGGGTCACCCTCCACCAGGCCCCCACCCATGTCTCCCACCACCCCCCAGCACTGTGGGGCACCTGCCAGCAGGCCCCCACCCATGTCCAACTCATGTTCCCCACCACCCCCACCCCCAGCACTGTGGGGCACCTGCCAGCAGGCCCCCACTCATGTCCAACTCATGTTCCCCACCACCCCCACCCCTCAGCACTGTGGGGCACCTGCCAGCAGGCCCCCACCCAGTGTTCCCCACCACCCCCACCCCTCAGCACTGTGGGGCACCTGCCAGCAGGCCCCCACCCATGTCCAACTCATGTTCCCCACCCCCCCACCCCCCAGCACTGTGGGGCACCTGCCAGCAGGCCCCCACCCATGTCCAACTCATGTTCCCCACCCCCCCACCCCCCAGCACTGTGGGGCACCTGCCAGCAGGCCCCCACCCATGTCCAACTCATGTCTCCCACCACCCCCACCCCCAGCACTGTGGAGCACCCTCCACCAGGCCCCCACCCATGTCTCCCACCCCCCCACCCCCTAGCAGTGCAGGGTCACCCTCGACCAGGCCCCCACCCATGTTCCCCACCCCCCCACCCCCCAGCACTGTGGGGCACCTGCCAGCAGGCCCCCACCCATGTCCAATTCATGTTCCCCACCACCCCCACCCCCCAGCACTGTGGGGCACCCTCCACCAGGCCCCCACCCATGTGTCCCACCACCCCCACCCCCCAGCAGTGCCGGGGCACCCTCCACCAGGCCCCCACCCATGTCTCCCACCACCCCCACCCCCCAGCAGTGCAGGGGCACCCACCACCAGGCCCCCACCCATGTCTCCCAGCACCCCCACCCCCCAGCCACCAGGGGCAGCCTCCACCAGGCCCCCACCCATGTCTCCCACCACCCCCACCCCCCAGCAGTGCAGGGGCACCCTCCACCAGGCCCCCACCCATGTCCAACTCATGTCTCCCACCCCCCCACCCCCCAGCACTGTGGGGCACCCTCCACCAGGCCCCCACCCATGTCTCCCACCACCCCCACCCCCCAGCAGTGCAGGGTCACCCTCCACCAGGCCCCCACCCATGTCTCCCACCACCCCCCAGCACTGTGGGGCACCTGCCAGCAGGCCCCCACCCATGTCCAACTCATGTTCCCCACCACCCCCACCCCCAGCACTGTGGGGCACCTGCCAGCAGGCCCCCACTCATGTCCAACTCATGTTCCCCACCACCCCCACCCCTCAGCACTGTGGGGCACCTGCCAGCAGGCCCCCACCCAGTGTTCCCCACCACCCCCACCCCTCAGCACTGTGGGGCACCTGCCAGCAGGCCCCCACCCATGTCCAACTCATGTTCCCCACCCCCCCACCCCCCAGCACTGTGGGGCACCTGCCAGCAGGCCCCCACCCATGTCCAACTCATGTTCCCCACCCCCCCACCCCCCAGCACTGTGGGGCACCTGCCAGCAGGCCCCCACCCATGTCCAACTCATGTCTCCCACCACCCCCACCCCCAGCACTGTGGAGCACCCTCCACCAGGCCCCCACCCATGTCTCCCACCCCCCCACCCCCTAGCAGTGCAGGGTCACCCTCGACCAGGCCCCCACCCATGTCTCCCACCACCCCCACCCCCCAGCAGTGCAGGGGCACCCTCCACCAGGCCCCCACCCATGTCTCCCACCACCCCCACCCCCCAGCAGTGCAGGGGCACCCTCCACCAGGCCCCCACCCAGGTCTCCCACCACCCCCACCCCCAAGCACTGTGGGGCACCTGCCATCAGGCCCCCACCCATGTCCAACTCATGTCCCCACCACCCCCACCCCCCAGCTCTGTGGGGCACCTGCCAGCAGGCCCCCACCCATGTCCAACTCATGTTCCCCACCACCCTCACCCCCCAGCACTGTGGGGCACCTGCCAGCAGGCCCCCACCCATGTCCAACTCATGTTCCCCACCACCCCCGCCCCCCAGCACTGTGGGGCACCTGCCAGCAGGCCCCCACCCATGTCCAACTCATGTTACGCACCCCCCCACCCCCCAGCACTGTGGGGCACCTGCCAGCAGGCCCCCACCCATGTCCAACTCATGTTCCCCACCACCCCCACTCCCAGCACTGTGGGGCACCGTCCACCAGGCCCCCACCCATGTCTCCCACCACCCCCACCCCGCAGCAGTGCAGGGGCACCCTCCACCAGGCCCCCACCCATGTCTCCCATCACCCCCACCCCCCAGCAGTGCATGGGCACCCACCACCAGGCCCCCACCCATGTCTCCCAGCACCCCCACCCCCCAGCCACCAGGGGCAGCCTCCACCAGGCCCCCACCCATGTCTCCCACCACCCCCACCCCCAGGCAGTGCAGGGTCACCCTCCACCATGCCCCCACCCATGTCTCCCACCACCCCCACCCCCCAGCAGTGCAGGGGCACCCTCCACCAGGCCCCCACCCATGTCCAACTCATGTCGCCCACCCCCCTCACCCCCCAGCACTGTGGGGCACCCTCCACCAGGCCCCCACCCATGTCTCCCACCACCCCCACCCGCCAGCACTGTGGGGCACCTGCCAGCAGGCCCCCACCCATGTCCAACTCATGTCTCCCACCACCCCCACCCCCCAGCACTGTGGGGCACCCTCCACCAGGCCCCCACCCAAGTCTCCCACCACCCCCACCCCCCAGCAGTGCAGGGTCACCCTACATCAGGCCCACACCCATGTCTCCCACCACCCCCACCCCCCAGCAGTGCAAGGTCACCCTCCACCAGGCCCTCACCCATGTCTCCCACCACCCCCACCCCCCAGCACTGTGGGGCACCTGCCAGCAGGCCCCCACCCATGTCCAACTCATGTCCCCCACCACCCCCACCCCCCAGCAATGTGGGGCACCTGCCAGCAGGCCCCCACCCATATCCAACTCATGTTCCCCACCACCCCCACCCCCCAGCACTGTGAGGCACCTGCCAGCAGGCCCCCACCCATGTCCAACTCGTGTTCCCCACCCCCCCACCCCCCAGCACTCTGGGGCACCTGCCAGCAGGCCCCCACCCATGTCCAACTCATGTTCCCCACCCCCCCACCCCCCAGCACTGTGGGGCACCTGCCAGCAGGCCCCCACCCATGTCCAACTCATGTCTCGAACCCCCCCACCCCCCAGCACTGTGGGGCACCCTCCACCAGGCCCCCACCCATGTCTCCCACCACCCCCACCCCCCAGCAGTGCAGGGTCACCCTCCACCAGGCCCCCACCCATGTCTCCCACCACCCCCACCCCCCAGCACTGTGGGGCACCTGCCAGCAGGCCCCCACCCATGTCCAACTCATGTTCCCCAGCCAACATGTCATCACAATCTAGATCCCTGGTCCCTATGGTCAGCCTCCAAATGCAAAACACCCACCCGAGTATTGCATCCACCCACTCATAATTGGCAATTACATGACAGAACACCAATTGCAAGTTCCGAAACAAACACATTTCCCTCACATACACCCAATGGGTGTCAGTGAATCTCAAAACCCATATCATGAAATGCATGAAACCAATGAGATGATACTACACATTGAAGTATGATAAAAAAAATATGTATTAAAGCAAACATAAATAGAATCAAAAATAAAGAAACATAAATGTGAATGTACAAAAATGAAAAGAAGCATGTCCATGAAAAAAAGCAAAACCAAAAATCAAAGTCACTGTCCACAAAACAAAATCCAATGGGAAATAAAAAAGAAAGCCATTGCTCCATGGTTAAAATGTGAAAGAAAAATACAATCCAACAGTGAACTATGTACATGGGAACAAGCCAGGGTCCATTATCCCAACAAAAGAAATTAAACCTATCTAACAACACTAACTAATAAAATAAACTATATACAAAAATGTGGCCAATGTCCGAAAGGTCCAAAATAAATCCAAAAAAAAATGAAACCTAACACTACCTACATAACTATGTACAAGGGCAGCGGGCTGGTTTGACGGCTCACTTGTGGATGTCCCGGGCTAGGGCATCATCGAACTCCTGCTCAATGTCCCGGAGGCGGTCCTCCTCCATGGCCCCGAGGGTCCGCAGGGCCGTCGACGTGTCTGCCTCCAAACCCCTGCGGATTGCCTCGAGGCACTCGGCCCGCCTCAGGGCCCTCCGCATGGAGTTCTCCGCCCTGACCATTGTGAGCCGTGCCTCTTCCGCCCGCTGCCGCTCCGCATCTATGGCGTGGCCCAACCGCTGCCACACGGAAGACAATCTCTGTCCTGGGTCCTCCTGCCCTCCGGCCGATGCCTGCCCCTCTGATGTTGAAGGCCCCGAGCCTTCATGGCTCCCACCACGTTGCTGCTGCTGCTGTGCCTCTGCCCGTGCATTGCCTCCTGCTGCCTGCACATCCTCCGCCGACTGGGGTGCAGTCGTTGATGTGGCCACCCCTGCTGGACGTCCGACTCCCGACTGTGGCAGGGATGCCTCCTCCACCAGCCTGGCCGCACCGTCTGAGGCAGCTCCACAGGGCACCCAGGTGACTGATGGGTGGGAAGATGGCACGGAGGCCGACTGGCGCGTAGGGGGTTCAGTTGAGGAGGGGGTCGTAGCAAGCCCCATCATACGGAGGAATCCGGCCTGGGTGACCTGTCCCAGCAGGCTGACGTGGTCAACGAGCCATTCGAGATGACGTGCAGTCTCCTCATGAAAAGACTGCAGGTCACCTCGCATGGCCCGTTGACGCAACGCCACACCACTCAGAACAGGCTCAACCCGGACCCAGATAGCCACGTCCGCAGGCAGAGGAAGGCCAGTTGACGTGAGCTCATCCCCTGCCTGAAAACGGGTCTGGACGTAGGCATCCCTGCTGGTGCAAGATGATGCAGGGACAGGATCAGGGACAGGATTGCACACAGGCCCTCCGCGGCGGCCTGTGCTGCCTCCTGTCCCTGGTCCTGCACTGCACCACTAGCACCAGTGGGATCCCCATCTCCAGACCCCGTCTCTGTTGCTTGCACTGCCTCCTCCTCCACCAAACCCCCCACCAACCTGGATGACTCCGTGCCATCTTCCCCCGTTGGGCCCTGTGGGGTCCCAGCTGCCCCTTCTGCTGCCGAGGAGTCCAACTCCAACCTCCGCCTCTTGGACCTCCCCCCGGCAGCTGCGGCCTGGGACGCGGCACCGGACTCCTCACTCCCCGACGAGATGACAACATGGGAGGGGAGCCGGGCCTTGCGTCTCCGGCTGGCGGTGGGATCCCCGCCGCTGTGCTCCACAGCACCTTCTCCGCCCTCTTCATCAGTTGACGCTGCAGACAGGGAGAAATAAAACACAGGCATCAGGGCACTGTACAATGGACACATACACACATGACAGTTGTACATGAGTGGCATTGGCAAACCTCAGACATGTCATCACAACCCCCAACACACATGTCATTTCAACTCGCACACATGAGCCATACCACAGCCATATCGCAACTGCCAGCACCATCCATACACATAGAACAGCATGAGCAGGCAAAGGTGAGACAGACATCACATGCAACACAGGAAGTGCACCACACATGTACACACACCACCACACTTGCATGCATGTGTACACCTCTGCCAAGTGTTGCAGTGTTCAGATGGGCATCCATGTCACATCTGCCGATCAGGCTTCCACATGCCGCTGTCACATGCATCCATGTTGCATCACTGTTGCACCCTTGTCAAATACACACACATGCACATGTACACAGTGCTGATACATGCAGCTGAAAACAACATACATGCGTGACATCACGGACATGTCTACTTACATACACATTCATCCAAACATGTGTGCCCACACAACTGCATTTGGCATGCAAGCCTACACACAGAAGCACCATCCATGTCTCACACATTCCAGCCCTCGCATGTGTTAGCCCCACGGCCCTGTACACCCCCACCCATACTCGACCCCATACAAACAGATGTGCAACCTGCACACTACTGAAAAATCACCACACTTACATCTCACAATCAGGATGCATGTACACTTACCGCTCGACTCCAGACGGGTCTGCCTCTCAAGGACCTGGATGTGGAGCGCTGGGGATATGCGTTCCAGGACCCTCATCTGTTCTTCCGACAAGTGGCCCCGGCGCTTCTTGGCATCCGCTGCCTTCAAGAGGCGCCGGGCCTTGTTCAGGGTCCTGGACCTGAAGTCCTCCCAGCGCTTCTTGACATGTTGTAAGTCGCGGACTGCCACCCCCTCCGCGTTGATGGCAGTCACGATGTCAGTCCAGATCCGAGTCCGTCCTTCCTTGTCCGCGCGGGAACTTCCGAAGAGGGCATCATACTGCCCCAGGACTTGCTCCACCAGGACACCACCTTCGGTGGCACTGAAGCTGGTGCCCCTCTGCCTCTCTGGCCGGGGGTTGTCAGTGGTCTCAGATGGTGTTTGCCCCGACATGACAACCCCAGAGGCAGGAGTGGGTGGGCAACTGGGTCCTGGGGCTGGGCTGTGGAGCGATGGAATCCCAGTCGGGAGTCTTCGGTTCCAGCAGGGGTGGTCACAGCAACAGCACCCCTGGCTGATGTGCAGGCAGCAAATGGCAGGGCACGTGGGCAGCAGGCAGTCAGGCAGCAGCAGATGGCAGGTGGGAGCGTGCTGGGGGCTCTGGGGGGCAGTAGTTCGGCCTTCTGGGCAGGAGCGTGGTCTTCCGTGTGCTTACGCGTGGCCAGCTTGATACGGAGTGATTTGGCACGTGAAAAATCTGCACCTCAGCGTGTAATTCGCGGAAAATGCCCTTAGCGCGTAAGCGCGTGTGCACGCATACGCATTTTCATTGGACAGAAGGCCCCTCAAGCGCAAGCGCCCATGTGACGTGACGCGTACAGGCGTGCATGGGCATTTCAGCGCGCGTGAAAAACTGCACGTCCGCGTGTAATTCGAGGAAAGGCCCTTAGCGCGTGAGCACGTCTGTGATGTGATGCGTGCGGGTGTTTCCCTCATTACACGTGATGACAGAGCACACGTGGATTTCCACCAATCGCGTGTGAAAGTTCCTGCGCACCCCGAAACACACGTACCCAGGCCAATCGCGTGTACGCTCACTTCCCTCCGATTACACGCAATGACACTCGGACGTACAGTTTTACCACGTATTCGAATACGGGAAACCCGCGCACGGCAAAAGACGTGCATAGGCGTCAACGCGTCCGCCACACAAAGGCAGGCGGAAGCGTCCCTGCGCACAGCATAAAAGTGCGCGCAAACAACAAACGCGTATATACAGCTACGATGAATGCCCCTTTTGTCGCAGCACTGATCGTGGGACACCGCAGGAGGAGGAGAATAGCCAGGGCACGCATTTTTGCACCACGGACAAGCCTTTTTAGGATGCCTGACGACCAGGTCTACGGCAGGTATAGGTTTCCACCCCATATCATCCTAGACCTGGTCAGGGAGTGGGAAGATGACCTTACATCCCCCACCCTTTGCTCCCAAGCATTGAGCCCCTTGGAGAAGCTGCTCAATGTCCTGCATTTTTTGGCCACTGGGTCATTTCAGCGAACCACTGCCATAGTGGGGGTGGTCTCACAGGCCACGCAGTCACGCTGCCTACACCAGGTACTGGCAATCATGACAGCGCGCCCCTCAGTCCGCAGGCACATATACATGCCCAGAACACCCGCAGAAAGGAAGGCCGTTGTCCTGGATTTTTTCAGGGTGGCACACTTCCCCAAAGTGCTCGGTGCCATAGATTGCACCCATGTGGCCCTATGTCCACCTAGGGCCACTGAGCACATCTACCGAAACCGCAAGCACTGGCATTCCATCAATGTACAGGTGGTATGCGATGCAAAGGGAATCATCACCTCTGTCTATGCAAACTACCCTGGCTCCACCCATGACAGTTTCATATACAGAATGTCCGCCCTGAGCCGGGCCCTGGAAGCTGGGCAGCATGGCGACACATGGCTCCTAGGTCAGTACAAATGCCCTTGCACATGCATGCAAGTCACACACAGACAAATATCCAAACCCTAATAATCTCAACTATTATCACCTCCCCAGGGGACAGTGCCTACCCTCTGAGCAAACACATGATGACGCCAATCCGGAACCCCACCACACCACCCCAGGTAAGATACAACGCCGCCCATATTGCAACCAGGGGCATAGTGGAGCGCACATTCGGAGTGCTCAAGTCACGTTTCCGCTCCCTTGACCGCTCTGGTGGGCAACTACTCTATGCACCACCAGTAGTGTGCAGGATCATTGCGGCAGCATGTGTCCTGCACAATGTTGCAACACGGCAGGGCGTCCCGGTGGACATGGTGGTGCCCCCACATCCCCAACCACAGGCACAGGCGCTGCCCATGGGAGGGGACAGGGCACGTGGCGAAGAAGCCCGGACCCAGCTTGTGGCCACATTTTTCACCTAAACTCCCACCGCTGCGGAGTGCACACAGGCCTGGCACATACCAGGTGACAATCGATGATGACAAAGAGACAGTCAACTGTCACAACCCTACCACCCTGAGATAGTTGCCATGGAAGTGCCACATCGTCTGCATCCCTAGCTACTTAAACACAAGCTATCCTGTGTGACCAAAAGGCACACATATGACATATGACATGATATGGCCCATACACAAGTATTTCAAGGCGCGATGAGGCAGGGAGGGGGGAACAAGGGAAGACAGACAACGGTACTACTAGGCCAGGTGTCATTGAGATCGTGCAAGTTCAGGGGAAGGGAAAAGTGCAAGGGGAAGGGGGGTGCAGTACAGTGGAAGTAGCCCAAATAAAAAATACATAGGTCGGCTGGTGGCAACTGCAAAGGTAAGTGCAGACAAGTGCTGGGAAGGGTGGGCTGTAGGGATAGAGAGACAGTACCGCAGTGCAGGGGTTGCCAGGGAGGCAGTGCAAGTGGAGAGTGGCTGGGCCAGGGACCGAGGTCGGTGAGAGTGGCCCAGTTGCAGCTCCAGTGCAGTTCCAGTGAAGAATTCTGCAAGGGAGAGGCAGAGAGAAAGCAGAAGCAAAGAGGAAGGTCTTGAGGTGCTTCCAGAACTGGAGATGGTTCCCCTCAAGTTCAAGTGAGGCAGGAAGTCTGTTCCAGGGGGAGGGCCCTGCCGCAGAGAGAAATCTACCCCCAGCTAGTTGCTCTGAGAAGCGGATGACCCTGACATGCAAGGTGTGCATCACACACACCTGCAAAACAGGCCATGGCCATCACTGTCATGTCACTCAAACCCTCCCAAACCACAACATGACATGGCAAGCAATACCCATACACCAACACAGTAACGATAAGGTACAAATTGCCATGTCCTAAATGTACAGTGGCATCAGACAATGATGCCTGACCCGGAATCAGATGAAATGACAGACCAACAAAATCTCCCACCCAAAATGTCATTTCCAAATGCATTACAAGAGTTGTAGACGTAACATAACAATGAATGCCTGTCTACATGCACATTGTGCATTGCAAAATCAACACTGCAGCTCATGTGTGCAGTGTCCTACTCCTGCAACACACTGCTCAGCGCACAGCACAGTGAACAGCCATTGTGTGTAATGCACACCCTGAGCATCACATCTAAGTGACAGACCACATCAAACAGCAAATTAGGCATGTACAGAATCCATAATTGGTCACAGAACATGTGCTGCAGGGACACAGTGGGCACCAGAAGGTAAACAGTGTACACGTGGATATGCAAGGGTGGGAGTACATGTAGTGCATCAGAGTGCAAGTGTGTGGTTCTGCAAGGACATGCACTCCACATATGCATGTGCACTCAAGTGACCATTAGTGTTCTCTACACATCACATGTGAACATTCACCATGTGTACACCCCAGCATGTCAAACCACAACTATCCCCTCGCACCTGAAAGGAAAACACAACACATGAACAGGCATTGATCAGCAGAACACAACATGTACATAGGATACCACCATTACAATGTCAGAGTTCCCATCACACTGCAGGGCAAGGCAACTATCAACAACAACTGCCCCCCCCTCCCTCACAAATGACCATGACCCACTGAACAACTGCACCTGGGTCATGGAGCCTTCCAACCTCAATTCCACCTGGCCACAGGATCACCTTTACCCTTCGTCACCATCTCCCACCTTGTGTGTAAAAAGGTGCCTGCACCCTCATAATCAATGTCCAAACTCACAAAATCCAAGCCAGAAAAACGAACCAGAACACCCTCCAGTAGATGACTTGATGTAGCAGTACCTCACAAAGGCCAAGTACTACCACAATGATGCAACAACCAAGGTAGCACTGCAAAACAATGTCACGACAGGATGTGAAACATGTGTGGTACATGACATAGGATGATGCACCATGAACGGATGTGTACTGTCACAGGTCCCCTGTACAGGCGCGGGCGTGTCACAAAACAACCACCCCCACCATGTCCCGGGTGCCTGCAAGGTCAAACTCACACAGGCCCCTGAGACCCTGGTGGGGAAGGAGGTTCAGGGATATGCAGTCGGGACAGGTGTTGACACACTGGATGACTGGAATGAGTGGCAGGAGAGGGGAGGAGGAATGACACATGAAACTAGGTAATGCACGAAAATGTACTACCTGCATGAACACATACACAATCCAAACAAACTTGGACATCATTGTCATGGCCTTCTGTAGTCCAGGCTCAGGAATGGTACGAACCAACCACCCCCTCTATGGTTTTGGCGCCTGCAAGTTCGGGGCTTACACAGGCATCCGCAACCCCAGCGGGGAAAGAGGGCCAGGGAACGTTGCTTGGATAGGTACGGGAAGCAGGAACACCGGGTAGATGGTACAAGGTTCAAAATTGCATAGGATCACGGGTGATTAGGGAGAAAAAACATACCAAATTGAACCACACATACATCCATGCATTAGTACACTCCCCAGCAAGCCTATGCAGAGCAGTTCGAAAGAAAAACAACAAGACACTTAGCTCTGGTTTTGAGTGCTGGCCCCCTGCCTGCGCACTCTCAGGTCCGGTTACAGGAGCACTGCAATGCTGCAAAGAGAGCCACAGTTAACAACCTGTACGTGCCAATTACACAAAAACCCAACACCAAACATGCCCCATAGCAACAAACTACTCTACAAACAGACAATCTGGTGTCGATGCTTCGTACCCATATATAACATCACCCCTGTGACGGGTCATACACAGTCAATGCAGTAAGTCAGTCGCTGGTGGGTGCGTGGCAAATGGAACACCAATGTGTCACAATTCACACAACATGCAATATTCCCTGGGTAAGCAGACAGATCCATATAGCAAGCCATGACTACAGAGCAAGTTGCGTACCACCATGACCGAAACAAAGTTGGCAGTGCATTTATCATAAAGTACATGGAAAAGACATGCACTGCACCCGAGTATGTCCCTTGCTGTATGTCCCTGTGAGCTGCCCCTTTCCATGTCTCAGAAGGCTACATGGTTGATACAATGGACCTTGGTGTACCGGAGGGTATGTGCCACTGCCCCTGCATGTGTCCCAGACAACCCTACTATCAACAGCCATCAGTCCACAAATACATCTGAGCTGCATTGTGTGCTTCAACACCAATATTTGTCTAAGCTCACCCTCAGTACTGTGACTAAGCCTGCATGTGCAACTCGCCTGGTGCAAGCTTTGCTGTGTCGTGGCCCTCCTGTGATGCTCACCTTGCCTGGAGTTCCTTGCAACATGTCAGCAGTTCTAGGATGTGGGTCTGCAATCCCTGTGCCTCTGCTTGTGCACACATGTGCATGTGGGCACCAACAAACGGGTCCAGAATTCCGTCGTCCAATGGGCCATGTCTGCTGGCAAAGGTGCTCTGGAGGCTCATCCCCCTGCAGAAAGGGCATGAAACACATGATTAATGCTTCAAAGTCATCTGTGTGTGTCTCATGAGGCATCTCATTACTTGACCATGTCAGAGAGTCACATCACAAATCACACCATCAGTCCGTCTTTCACATCCAAAGTGTGGAACACTATCTACAGCATGAATTGCAACAAGCACGTGTACAGGAAAGATATGAAACATACTAGACAATGCATAGCAATCAATGTACACATTAATCATGACACACCCCATCTAGCAAAAGCTGAACAGTGGACAATAACACCAAAATCATCCCCACTAGGGGTGTCAACACAAGTCACACAGCACCAGACATGCCACAGATATGACAGTCCAAAGCCCTTGTGTAATATTCTGTAACCCCGAACCATCCTTGCGAGCCCATGGATAAGGGAGGCAGGAGTGGCATATGTGAGTCAAGGACCCCAAGCAGCAAACACATACACAAGACAAGCCTGAAGGGCCCAGCTGGAACAGACAGTGGATGCCTTCAAAAGCCACAAAGCACCGCACCGTCACATGAAAGCACAATAGACTAGCAATTTTAAACTAAATCAACTATTAACTAATTACACTAACAATGGAAAACCTACATTACCTAATTAAACTAACTATCAAACAGAAACTTAACTAACTAAACTAAAAGAAAAATCAAAAATGGCCACATACGACCCAGGGGGGAGGGGAGGCACCCAGGAGGGGGGAGGTACAGGGTGCTGCTCAACATCCACATGCGATGATGCTGAGCCAAAAAAAAGCCTCCATGGGCTCAACGCCTGCACAGCCCGACCTATGTGGGAGATAGATGGTCGTCCGAGTCTGGCTCATCCTGGAAAGGAGGACGTGGCACAGCAGCCTGGCCACGCCTAGCCGCAGCTTGCCCCTCGTCGGCAGCAAGTCTGCCGGACGGGTGAGCCTGGTTCTGTGTGGCGATGTGACATAGGTCTGCATGCAGAACCTCACGTGATACACGTGCTTCCTCTTGCAAGGTAGCACGTGTAACACGGAGTTCCTCCTGCAAGGCCTGGCTGGACAACCGCTGCACCTCCCGGCAAGCCTGTAGCTCAGCCGAGATGGTACGCTCAAGCTGTGCAAACCTCTCCTCTGCCTGCTGCCTCTGGGGCATCATAAGGACACCCAGAGTGGATCTGAGGGAAGCATACTCCTCCCTCAGGGCATCCATGTGCGCCTCTGCGTGAGCAGCAATTGCTTGACGCGGAGACGACATTTCAGCCTGGCGTGCCCTGTCTGAGGCCGCCATGCCCAGCCTGAGCGAGCGGGCCGTGGACCGTGCCGCCTGCTGCTGGAGAAGCACCTGCCTAGCAGGGGGGAGCACAGATCGGGCCACACGCTCCATGCTCTCAGCGATGTTCTCCATTGCTGCCCCCTGCCGTTCGGAATTGGCAGTCATGTCTTGCTCCCACTCAGTATACAGCGGTTGCGCGCCGCGACCGCGTTGCCGGGCTTGACCCCTGCGGGACCCAAGGACCGGGGGTCCTCGCTGTGTTGGCACCGCCTGCGGCTGCACGACTACATGCCCCCGTCGACGTGATGTCCCAGGCACATCAGTGACTGGTGTGGAGGGTGACCCTGCGTCCCGATCCACCACGGGCGGAGGAACCAAGACTGTCTGATCTCTCAGTGCAGGTGTCGGAGACAGAGGAGTGTCCACATCAGAATCACTCACCCCTGACACATGGACTTGATGCTCATCCAACTCAACATGGACGTCAGAGTCGTCATCAAGGCTGGACTCATAGGCAGCCAGAGACAAGATGGACTGCAGCACTTGGGGGTTTTCGTGGCCTACCACCCCACGACCCCCACTAGTGCCGGGTTGATGTGGTGTTACCAACCCGGTGTCTGGCATGACAACACCATCCTCCGCCTCCATTGCGTCATCACCTGAAAAATAGAGAGAAAAAAGGTCACTACACATGTCAGAAGCACACGACACACACACACACCGACAGCAAAGGCATCCGGCAGACATGTGACACACAACATATGACCTGGCATGCATGCTGGGTCTACTTTGAATAGCTTCTGTGATCAGACCTGTTGAAAGGTGGCAATTTCCATGGAAGTGGGTCTATGCAGTGCAGAAAATGTGTACGCCACTCACTACCTACATGTACAAGCACTCCATGGTGTGTGCCAGGAAATGTGAAGGCAGTGCAATGTCAAATTCACACATCACGTGCATTGTGCATTCAATGTGTACCATATCTAGAAGCCAAGCACCCCTCCACCCCAGTACCAAAGCAGGGATGCCTAGCATGGTATCAAAAGGCTGACCATACACCTGCGTATTGACAGGCAGTGTTGACTGGCATCAACAGCTTAATGTGATTCAAATGACAACACTGCAAATGATGCTGGGACAGTAGGCAGGACACATGATGAAAACTCCGGAGGCCGCCCACGTGTGAAGAAGACACAACAAGAGTTGGACAGAGTCATTGGCCATTGAACAGGCTGAGGCCTGTGAGCCACACAGATTGTCAGAGCCCAAACATGTGTGCAACGCAGGACTGAGCCACAGTTGACATGGGAAGGCTGATGAGATGGCAGGCAATGTATGTAACTAAGGACTTATATTACAGTGATCATCCAGTCAAGGACACATAGAGGCATGCGTGCAATGCACATGGAGCATGAATGGGCACTCATGTCCCTGCGGGACATCTGACCCATGCACAGTACAAGTGAGATACCCTGCATCGAGTACTAAGGCTGTACCACACGGCATATGTCTGGCAGATTCTACACTGGAAGTTAGCATCTACACAGGACACATGAACAAGAAACTACACATTGGCAAGATTGAAGCAGACCAGTGCAAAGGTGGAACTGGGGTGCAGAGTGGCGGAGGAGGGGCAAGGGAGCATGCCTACATGGAGTCCCGCATGCAGGCAGAGGAGACATGCATGACGGAAGCATTGCATTACTTACAAATCAGAACCATGTACATGTCACATGTAGCAGCAATCATGCACAACACATCCCACAAGTGAAACACACACGTCCTCAACAAACACGCATCAACACTCACTGGACTGTGCATCAAAGTCCAGCATCTCTCCCACTCCTTCGACCAATTCAGGTGGTATGAACTCCGCAACGAGAGCCTCATGCGGAGAGAGCTCTTCCTCCTCTGGTGCAGGCCCACCGCCAGTCACCAGAGTCAAGTTGTAATTAGAGGCACGCTTAGCCTTAGTGCTGCGCTTGATGTCATTCCAACGCTTTTTGCACTCCTGCGCCGTGCGCACCTCATGGCCGAATGAACTGACATGTTCCGCAACATGCTTCCAGTGGGTGTCACGTTGGGCAGCCGTAGTCTGACTATTGGCACCCACTAGCATGTCACGGCTGTGGCCCCGCACGTAGTCCACGAGGAAGTCCAGTTCCTGCTTACAGAAAGGCTTCTTCCTCGACGTGCAGGAGGTCGTGGCTGTGTGTGGGGTCCCAGCCTGTGCTGCAGGTGCAACCTTCCTCCTCTTGGACTGTGGCGCAGACCCTGGCTGGCTAATGCCGCCCTGACCAGTATGGCCAGTGGGTTCGGTGGATTGAGCCAAGGGAGTGGCAGGTGGAGGGATGACCAAATGCCTGACTTGTGTCAGTGGCAGCTGGGTGCCCACTAATGGACCCTGCGCAGCAACATCAGCTGTGGCAGGGTCATTGACCGCAACGGTCCTGGTTGGCAGACTCACAACCGGGGTGCTGTTGGGTGCATCTGCCCCTGCACTTGCCAACACCCGGCTGTTCGGGGCAGCAGATGACATGACTGCCCCAGGGACACGTGTCTTGGTCTGAGCAGCCCGGCGTGCCCCTATGGTTTAACCCCTGGCCTGTTGGAGATCTGCCAAGGGCTCTTCAAGTGCCAACGCAGCCTGCGCTGGCAGACCCTGAGCCTGGGTGACGGTGTCCACAGCTGCACCTGCAGCTACCACTACCCTTGGGCCCATGGCAGTCGATGGAATGGACTGCCGGGTCGTACGGGTGCCAGAGCCAGATGCAGGAGCTGCATCCCCCGGAACCACAGGGGGTGGTGGCATGACTGCACCGACACATGGCACAACATTGTGCTCAAGTGGCGCCCCCCTGCCTCTTCCCCCTCTGTGGCTGCCCTGGACACCCTGGAGTCCCCCTACTCCCTGGTCACCACGGCAAAGACCCCGACCACGCCCACCACGAGGAGGACGCCCAGCTGAGGCACCCCTCACCTTTGGTGCCCTCCCAACCATGGCACAGATGTAGTAGTGCTGGCACAGATGGAGTGGTGCCAATGGGAGGTGTACACCACAATTGACCTGGGCAATTGGGGTGAAGGGGGTGGGAAGCAAGATGTTAACAGCCCCCCTGCACCTGCAAGGCTGTATGTGACCCCGGTGATGTGGTGACGGGTCACGCAACGCTCAGGCACCCCAAAACTGCAGTAAAACCGTGCACGCAACCCTGCAGCCTACGTGCGTGGATTCAACCTCCCGCAGTACGCGGTGGCACCCAGTAACACGAATAACGCGTACGCGTGGGACACGCAGGCTACTATGACATCGAAAATGGGTGCGATACACAGGGGCACCCGCAGTGGGAAAAAGAGCGTGTGCGACTCAGCGTCTGACTAGCGCTATGCAGAAAAACACGCGTAGCCAATACCCCCGCCAAAAGAAGAGATACGTCATTGATAGCTGTGAAGATGTGATGGCGCGCGAAACAACAGGAAGCAGCAACACACGTCGGTCTCCACGAAAGGCACGTACAGCGAACTGCTGGGCCTGCTCACCTTTAACCCATGCTGAGGGAAACACACGCGCGCGTCACGTCACTTACGCGCATGGGCCCTTTCCTCGTATTACACGCGGACGTGCAGTTTTTCACGCGCGCTTACGCGCTTGGGCCCTTTCCTCGTATTACACGCGGACGTGCAGTTTTTCACGCGCGCGTACGCGCATGGGCCCTTTCCTCGTATCACAGGCGGACGTGCAGTTTTTCACGCGCGCTGAAATGCCCATGCACGCCTGTACGCGTCACGTCACAGGGGCGCTTGCGCTTGAGGGGCCTTCTGTCCAATGAAAATGCGTATGCGTGCAGACGCACTTACGCGCTAAGGGCCTTTCCTCGAATTACACGCTGATGTGCAGATTTTTCACGTGCCAAATCACTCCGTATCAAGCTGGCCACGCGTAAGCACACGGAAGACCACGCTCCTGCCCAGAAGGCCGAACTACTGCCCCCCAGAGCCCCGAGCACGCTCCCACCTGCCATCTGCTGCTGCCTGACTGCCTGCTGCCCATGTGCCCTGCCATTTGCTGCCTGCACATCAGCCAGGGGGGCTGTTGCTGTGACCACCCCTGCTGGAACCGAAGACTCCCGACTGGGATTCCATCGCTCCACAGCCCAGCCCCAGGACCCAGTTGCCCACCCACTCCTGCCTCTGGGGTTGTCATGTCGGGGCAAACACCATCTGAGACCACTGACAACCCCCGGCCAGAGAGGCAGAGGGGCAGCAGCTTCAGTGCCACCGAAGTTGGTGTCCTGGTGGAGCAAGTCCTGGGGCAGTATGATGCCCTCTTCGGAGGTTCCCGCGCCGACAAGGAAGGACAGACTCGGATCTGGACTGACATCGTGACTGCCATCAACGCGGAGGGGGTGGCAGTCCGCGACTTACAACATGTCAAGAAGCGCTGGGAGGACTTCAGGTCCGGACCCTGAACAAGGCCCGGCGCCTCTTGAAGGGAGCGGATGCCAAGGGGCGCCGGGGCCACTTGTCGGAAGAACAGATGAGGGTCCTGGAACGCATATCCCCAGCGCTCCACGTCCAGGTCCTTGAGAGGCAGACCCGTCTGGAGTCGAGCGGTAAGTGTACATGCATCCTGATTGTGAGATGTGCGTGTGGTGATTTTTCAGTAGTGTGCAGGTTGCACATCTGTTTGTATGGGGTCGAGTATGGGTGGGGGTGTACAGGGCCGTGGGGCTAACACATGCGAGGGCTGGAATGTGTGAGACATGGATGGTGCTTGTGTGTGTAGGCTTGCATGCCAAATGCAGTTGTGTGGGCACACATGTTTGGATGAATGTGTATGTAAGTAGACATGTCCATGATGTCACGCATGTATGTTGTTTTCAGCTGCATGTATCAGCACTGTGTACATGTGCATGTGTGTGTATTTGACAAGGGTGCAACAGTGATGCAACATGGATGCATGTGACAGCGGCATGTGGAAGCCTGATCGGCAGATGTGACATGGATGCCCATCTGAACACTGCGACACTTGGCAGAGGTGTACACATGCATGCAAGTGTGGTGGTGTGTGTACATGTGTGGTGCACTTCCTGTGTTGCATGTGATGTCTGGCTCACCTTTGCCTGCTCATGCTGTTGTATGTGTATGGATGGTGCTGGCAGTTGCGATATGGCTGTGGTATGGCTCATGTGTGCGAGTTGAAATGACATGTGTGTTGGGGATTGTGATGACATGTCTGAGGTTTGCCAATGCCACTCATGTACAACTGTCATGTGTGTATGTGTCCATTGTACAGTGCCCTGATGCCTGTGTTTTATTTCTCCCTGTCTGAAGCGTCAACTGATGAAGAGGGCGGAGAAGGTGCTGTGGAGCACAGCGGCGGGGATCCCACCGCCAGCCGGAGACGCAAGGCCCGGCTCCCCTCCCATGTTGTCATCTCGTCGGGGAGTGAGGAGTCCGGTGCCGCATCCCAGGCCGCAGCTGCCGGGGGGAGGTCCAAGAGGTGGAGGTTGGAGTTGGACTCCTCGGCAGCAGAAGGGGCAGCTGGGACCCCACAGGGCCCAACGGGGGAAGATGGCACAGAGTCATCTAGGTTGGTGGGGGGTTTGGTGGAGGAGGAGGCCGTGCAAGCAACAGAGACGGGGTCTGGAGGTGGGGATCCCACTGGTGCTAGTGGTGCAGTGCAGGACCAGGGACAGGAGGCAGCACAGGCCGCCGCGGAGGTGCCTGTGTGCAATCCTGTCCCTGATCCTGTCCCTGCATCATCTTGCACCAGAAGGGATGCCTACGTCCAGACCCGTTTTCAGGCAGGGGATGAGCTCACGTCAACTGGCCTTCCTCTGCCTGCGGACGTGGCTATCCGGGTCCGGGTTGAGCCTGTTCTGAGTGGTGTGGCGTTGCGTCAACGGGCCATGCGAGGTGACCTGCAGTCTTTTCATGAGGAGACTGCACGTCATCTCGAATGGCTCGTTGACCACGTCAGCCTGCTGGGACAGGTCACCCAGGCCGGATTCCTCCGTATGATGGGGCTTGCTACGACCCCCTCCTCAACTGAACCCCCTACGCGCCAGTCGGCCTCCGTGCCATCTTCCCACCCATCAGTCACCTGGGTGCCCTGTGGAGCTGCCTCTGACGGTGCGGCCAGGCTGGTGGAGGAGGCATCCCTGCTACAGTCGGGAGTCGGACGTCCAGCAGGGGTGGCCACATCAACGACTGCACCCCAACCGGCGGAGGATGTGCAGGTAGCAGGAGGCAGTGCACGGGCAGAGGCACAGCAGCAGCAGCAACGTGGTGGGAGCCATGAAGGCTCTGGGCCTTCAACATCGGAGGGGCAGGCATCGGCCAGAGGGCAGGAGGACCCAGGACAGAGAGTGTCTTCCGTGTGGCAGCGGTTGGGCCACGCCATAGATGCGGAGCGGCAGCGGGCAGAAGAGGCACGGCTCACAATGGTCAGGGCGGAGAACTCCATGCGGAGGGCCCTGAGGCGGGCCGAGTGCTTCGAGGCAATCCGCAGGGGTTTGGAGGTGGACACGTCGACGGCCCTGCGGACCCTCGGGCCATGGAGGAGGACCGCCTCCGGGACATTGAGCAGGAGTTTGATGATGCCCTGACCCGGGACATCCACAAGTGAGCCGTCAAACTAGCCCGCTGCCCTTGTACATAGTTATGTAGGTAGTGTTAGGTTTCATTTTTTTTGGGATTTATTTTGGACCTTTCGGACATTGGCCACATTTTTGTATATAGTTTATTTTATTAGATAGTGTAGTTAGATAGGTTTCCTTTCTTTTGTTGGGATAATGGACCCTGGCTTGTTCCCATGTACATAGTTCACTGTTGGATTGTATTTTTCTTTCACATTTTAACCATGGAGCAATGGCTTTCTTTTTTATTTCCCATTGGATTTTGTTTTGTGGACAGTGACTTTGGACACCATTACTTTGGAATTTGATTTTTGGTTTTGCTTTTTTTCACGGACATGCTTCTTTTCATTTTTGTACATTCACATTTATGTTTCTTTATTTTTGATTCTATTTATGTTTGCTTTAATACATATTTTTTTTATCATACTTCAATGTGTAGTATCATCTCATTGGTTTCATGCATTTCATGATATGGGTTTTGAGATTCACTGACACCCATTGGGTGTATGTGAGGGAAATGTGTTTGTTTCGGAACTTGCAATTGGTGTTCTGTCATGTAATTGCCAATTATGAGTGGGTGGATGCAATACTCGGGTGGGTGTTTTGCATTTGGAGGCTGACCATAGGGACCAGGGATCTAGATTGTGATGACATGTTGGCTGGGGAACATGAGTTGGACATGGGTGGGGGCCTGCTGGCAGGTGCCCCACAGTGCTGGGGGGTGGGGGTGGTGGGGACATGATTTGGACATGGGTGGGGGCCTGCTGGCAGGTGCCCCACAGTGCTGGGGTGGGGGGGGTGAACATGAGTTGGACATGGGTGGGGGCCTGCTGGCAGGTGCCCCACAGTGCTGGGGGGTGGGGGTGGTGGTAGACATGGGTGGGGGCCTGGTGGAGGGTGACCCTGCACTGCTGGGGGGTGGGGGTGGTGGGAGACATGGGTGGGGACCTGATGGAGGGTGCCCCTGGCGGCTGGGGCTGCAGGGGGACATGCGTTGGTGGGCAGTAGTGCAAGTTGACATGTGGGTTGGCTGGGGGGCATGGCCATGGTGGATGGGGTGCCTGCAGGACATGTGCAGGGTAGGCCCCTGTGGTGTGAGCCACCTGCAGGGGCCGTGGAGGGTGTAGAGGGAACACCTGGGAGGACCCACACGTGCAATTCACATGTGGTGCTCCCGCGCACCCCTGTAATACACGTACCCTGATGGAATCGCGTGTGGAACTTCCTGTGCACCCCTGAAATACACGTACCCTGGTGAAATCGCGTGTGGCACTTCCCGCGCACCCCTGAGAAACGCGTACCCTGCTCGCACGGGCCCAATCGCGTGTGGAATTTCCCGCGCACCCCTGAAATACACGTACCCTGCAGAAATCGCGTGTGGCACTTCCCGCGCACCCCTGAGATACGCGTACCCTGCTCGCACGGGCCCAATCGCGTGTGGAATTTCCCGCGCACCCCTGAAATACACGTACCCTGCTGAAATCGCATGTGAAACTTGCCCCGCACCCCGAAATACACGTACCCTGCTGAAATCGCGTGTGGCACTTCCCGCGCACCACTGAGATACGCATACCCTGCTCGCACGGGCCCAATCACGTGTGGAACTTCCTGCGCACCCCTGAAATATACGTACCCTGCTGAAATCGCGTGTGAAACTTCCCCCGCACCCTGAAATACACGTACCCTGCTGAAATCGCGTGTGGAACTTCACGCGCACCCCTGAAATACACGTACCCTGCGGAAATTGCGTGTGGAACTTCCCACGCACCCCTGAAATACGCATACCCTGCTCGCACGGGGCCAATCGCGTGAGGTACTTCCCGCGCACCCCAGTGATACACGTAGCCCGCTTGCCGTGCTGGTACAGGGTTAGCGCAGCCCTTTGCGCTGGATTGGGTATATTGATGGCTTTTCCCTGCGCGAGAGGCGTTCTTGGGGGCGTAACTGGCACTGCTGCAGGGTTGCTGCGCCACTGTGCGCCACGGCTGGTTTTGGTGGCTGGAATCCATGAATACGCTGTGCGCGGAAATGGATTTTAGCGCACGCGGCTGGCGCAGGGATTCGCACGCGCACACTGTGCGCCAGCCGCGTGCGCCTCTTGTGCGCTGAATTCTATGAATTACCCCCAAATTTCTTTTCAGCTGCGCAGTTAACGCTACCCTTCCTGTGAGAGACGCTACTCCCCAACTTTGCTCTGGGCACAGAGCGATTCAGCTACTCCACAAGAATACTGGTTAACATGAAACGCAGCCAGCATACGCGTTCAGCCCCCGCAGTAAACGAAGCGGAATTCTCTCAGGAAATAAAGTTTTGAAGCAATGTTGATTACGGTAACAGTCTTTTTTTAAACGTTGCCAATGACAGATTCCTGCAGGACTGCATCTGATCAGTCCCTTAAGGCCTTACAGGTTTTATGCTAAATACCTAATATCTAACAGTTCAAACTTGAACGTCGAATTAACTCTTCATGTACTCAAATGCTGCACTCCCAGCAAGAAAACAGCTGAGCTTGTCCCAAACAGAACTGGCTGTGCTGGAGCTGTTAAACCAAGGTTTCTCCACCTAAACTCCCAGAGAAGGGCCTACAATCAGGAACACAACTAAGACAGAACCTTCTTCTTTGAAGGTGAACAATGAAAGGCAGTTTAGAACACTAGAGAAGGTCAGAAGCCTCTTCTTCCTCCAATTGAGCCCAGCACCATCTCCTCCATGTTGGCTTGGGGAACTCTCCTGCTGATATATGGTAGTTAAGACCAACACTTAAATCAAGTATCTTTAAAACACCAATTAGTAAAAATTAAACCTAATTCATATGTGATGTAGTGACTGTCTGTGTGTGTGTGTGTGTGTGTGTTGGGTCTCATAATTACAACTTATACAACCTGGCCAACCGAACCTACCATTGCTCCCGACCTGAAAGCCCCGCAGCCGAGCTTCGATCCTTCTCTAAGTAGTCATCCTCCCTCAGTCGGGCTCAGACCAACCACTCACTGTGGACATCCCTCAGTTGGGTTCATACTTGTCGTCACAATGTAGTTCACTTAGCTTCTTCACAGAGTGCGATTCACTTCTATCTATGAGGAAAACACTTTGTGACACAAGAAAACCTACAAAGTACATGCAACTTAGTGTTACTTCCCAGCTGTTTTAAAACTGCATCTCCAGATGGGCTACTCTCTACTGAAGAAGTATTACATGTACATGTTTTTCTAACTTCATTTTTAAAGTGCAACATTTGATAACTAAGTAAGAAATCCACTTCCGGTGGCATCCTTTTATGATTCCATGTGGAAATTGCTTAACGAGCTAGGCCTGCATCCGTGCGACTTGGAATTTCGTCTTCCCTTAGTAAAAAAACGACTCTTTGAGTATGATTGGACTATGACGCTTACGGAGATGCACACTAAGAAACTGTATTATGAAGCATCACTTTATGCAGCAAAACCGATGGCCCTCAGAATGTATCTTCTGAAATGTCCATGTTGTGTCTTAAGAGATGTATACATGAGATTCAAGTGTAACCAAATTCACCCTGGTGAGAAAATAGCAAAATGGGTTAAAGCATGTATAACTGAGGAGATCGATGTATGTCGCTTTTGTAACCTAACTGGGCAAAGAGAAATATTGAAACACCTGACAATTTTTTTGTATCCATTTTGAAACTTGTTGCATAGCCACCTTGGGATGTGCATTGTTGGGTTCAACACAAAATGCTTGAGAATGGTGCTGGATGAGGTTGATGTGGGGCAATTCATGTAAATCTCTGTTGGCACTCGCCAACCTTCTCAAAACCATTATTGGGGAATTGTCCGACTAAAACTGATTTTATAGAGACTAATCCATTTTTCTTTTCTTTTTTGTTTTTATTTAAAAATGTCTATGAATATTCTGTATGTATGATGAACCAACCAAGCATGTACATGTTTTAATGTTTTGTATTGTACTTCTGTATGTTGTAAAAGTTTGTTAATCAAACTACAAACTACTCTTTTAATAAAAATAAAATAAAAAATAATAAATTTGATAACTCTTAAGCATCAGGAGATGCGTGTGCTCTGTGGTGTGATGCCTGCTCTATTTTTATATTTTAATCTGGGTATTTGAGCTTGAATCTGGCTTCAGGTAGCCAGAGTCTGTACATCGGTAGGTGTGACAGCCATACATTAGATCAGGGGTCTGCAACCTTTGGCTCTCTAAATGTTCTGGACTACAACTACCATCAGCCCTAGCCACCATAGTCAATGGTGAGGGATTATGGGAGTCCTAGACTAAAACCTCTGGAGAGCTTCAGGTGGCAGAGTCCTGCACTGGATGGAAGCGTGTGGTGCAAGGGCGCAGTGTTTATCACTATAGGTGTTCGGCGCCCGGAGGTGGTGACAGCTTTTCTTAGTACCTGAAGCAGCGTGGTGCTGTCGGGTCCATTTCGGATTAATCTTGGGCTGACATGCTCCCATTTAAAACTTGCACTTGTTAGTGGGCAGTGCATTTTAACCGGAAGCAAGGTGATTTAGAGTTACTGCAGCTAAGCGTAAGCATTAAGATTCTGTTTCGATCCTTCTTTCTTCAAAATGGTGAAAAGAAAAGAAAAGAAAAGCTGTTACCGGGGTCTCGCCTGAGAAGGTAAAAGGAAGCTTTTTAAGCTGTTTAAGTCTATTAAGGCAATGGGCCTCATTACGACTCCGGCGCTAAACCATGGTGCTATTAGCACCATGGTCCGTGCTGGAGTCCGCCATAGAGCAAGGGGGAATTACCACCCCATTCCCAGGTTGGCGGGGTGGTAATTCCCCCTTTCTCCATGGCCCTTCCCCATTCCCATTTTTGACCCATAGGGCTCAATGGGAATGGGGAAGGCGGTAATTACGGTACCGCAAATTGCGGTACCGTAATTAGCACCAAGGTCCCTTTGCGGGCCCCTTCCTTAACGGCTGGTAAACCCAGCCGTTATGGTCGGGAACCCGCAAAGGGACCTCGTAATCAGGCGCTAAGGGATTACCGGTACCGATACCCTTACCGGTACCTGTAATCCCTTAGCGCCAGGGTTGTAATGAGGCCCAATGTGTTAATTACCGTAATTCAAGATTTATTGGAAGACTTTGATGGTATTGACTCTGCTGGCCCAGTACATGCCAAGAGGGCGCAGGAGCCCCTAGAGATTATAGATTTGCGGGGGGCTAAACCCAATTGTGCAGTGAGCTCGCGTTCCTCTGACTCAATAGAAGTACTCATCATGTTGGAAGATGGAGCCGTTGGGTCTAAAGTGATGATGGTTGGTATTTGCAGAAATAAAGGCAAACCCATACCAGATGTCCTTGATGCCTTTGTGGTGGGTTAAAAAGGTGACCAAGTGGGGGGGAGAACTATGTGTTCCCGGTATCTGGCCCAGAGGCATGCCCAGGCAGAGGGGCGGTCAAATGTCATCCACATCCATGGCATAGTATTCTGCTGGTCCAGTAGTGGGGGGTATAATATAGCTGAGCTTGAGAAGGAGGTTGACACAACCCTAGGTGTGGGTTTGTGCCCAGGCATGAACCACGCTCCTCTGAATCATCCAGGATGCTGCTCGGCCATTGTCCATGACTCAGAGCTTTCGAGCAAGCAGGTAGTCATTGTACCGGATGTCCTCTTATGTAACAGATTCATTTGGGCCACTAGGGGAAATGGCAAGCGAGGAACCTGTAGAGATGGTGATGAACGCAACGCACAGGAGTGAGTATAGGGAAGGGCCTGGGCAAGAAGGCCGGGGCCGCACCTGTAACAGCTGATCCACCCACCAGGGCCCTTGGAGACTGTACACGAGCTGTTCCCTGTTGGGATTACGGATGTGATGGGAATTATATTTTAAAAGTTCTAGAGGAATTAGGCAAATTGAATGAAGCTGTATACGGTATGGCAGGGGAAGTAGCCAATCTGTCTCGCCTCTGCTACCGGCCTAAGCATGATGCTCTAAACTTAAATCCCAACCTCCTCTGAGTGAGTTGAACAGTGCTAATCTCTTATTGCCATCGTGTAAGCGTGGGTGGGAGTCAATCCACTCTGCTAAGCTTTTTGGATGCTTTGAAGAGACCTGTAGCTATAGGGAAGTAGGTGGTGGAGAAGCAAGGATCGTGTAAGATACAAACATCAAGCTCAACATCTGACTCTGTGTTCAGGGCGACTCACTGTGATTTGAGGTCAATATCTGAGACTGTAGATAACTATTCTCGGTTGAATCCGCCCAAAGGCTATTTTAATAATGCAACCTCCATGGCTGTTCATTCGAGGCAAGTACTATACCCCCTATGCCATCAAGGTCGGTTGGCCCCGAAGGACTTTCATTGCATGTATATGTACAATGTGCCTAGGCTGTCAGAAGAGCAATTTGAAAACCAAGAAGCCCTTGTCAACAAAATATACATTGGTTGCACCACGTCAGGGGATGTCGATCTGTTATTAGAGCTGACCTATTTGAATGTGTAAGAGGCAATGTGACATCTGGCCAGGATGTTTTTATCTGGCTGAGTCTGGTTGGCAGATTGTTGGCTGAGGGCCTTTTGTCAATAGAACTATGCACTTATCCTCCTGTCGGTTCGAAGATCACTATGCAATCATTTGATCCAATCCTCGGTCACTTGCAGGCACGCGGGCGTGAAGTAGTTAATGTCAGCTGTCCTGTTATTCTCGACCGGGGAGAGGATGGAATGGAGGGTATAGACCATCACTGCCAATCGTTTGCTGTTTAGCCCTATTGATCTCCGGCTTTCTGGCTTTCTTCCAGTGCCTCAAGCAGTCCTTAGTTGGCTTACCGGGTGTGAGTTTTCCTTCGGGCTTCCTGACTATCTTTCAGATCGTTCAGCATGTTCTGCCGTTCAGCCTCTCTGCCGGCATGTTACATCAGTGCCGTGGTTTCAGCTTCTCTCTACGGTTCTCCTCACCGGCATCAGCTTCCCCCCTCTACTCCCTTTGCTGGCCTGCCTCTCACCATGGGCCTGGAGTCTCTGGGTCCCACTCCTCAGCCTGCACGAGAACCTCTGTAGGACTCTTGCTTCTGCCAATGCTGTCCACACTGTGGGCCTCATCACGAGTTGGGCTGTATTCCCGGCTGTAATACAGCCGACTGTAATAGCCCTAACACCGACTAGTCCGGTGGTATTACCACCGGATCACGAGTTGGGCCTTAACGGTAAATCCCCATTCCTGATTGGGTCCATTGGATCCAATGGGGAATTTTCGGCGCTAATTATGCGGGCTAATACAGCCGGCTGTAATACAGCCGAAAACAGGGATTTTCACCTCCAGAAAAAAGCTGGAGGTAAAACAGTCGATTTAGCGCCCAACTCGTGATAGGGCCAGCCCTTAAAGGCGGCTGTAATACCGTTACTACCGCATTTAAGGGCTACAGCCAAACTCGTGATGAGGCCTTGTGTCTCACACTCCCAGATGCAGCTAGGAAGAAACATCCTCTACACACAGTCTCCTCGTAGGCCGTCAGCTATTAGGCATTTAAGCTTCCCGACTTGTTGAAACCCTCTCCAGTGACTATACCGCTGCGTTGGTTTGCCGGTCTTCAGTATCTGCCCTACTCCTTGCCTCCTCGCCCCAGTACAGAGGGGAAACTCTTTGACAAATTGGTGTTTTAGGAAAATTACACATGAGTCTTCCTGAGTCGCAGTCTCTTCAGAAGTCTGGCAGTATGCCATTAGGTTTGGGGTTGTTTAAGGGGAAAGGGCTGGAACTAGGGGAGTTGGGGAATACCATGTCCCACACAATTATATATCATCACCCCCTCTAGGATTACCTCCCTGCATTTGATCCTCTTTCAAATAGCCACTCCCAGGGTCAGGATCTGGTTGCTGCGGCCGTCCCTGGCCACATGGGGAGAGGCTTTCCCTGGGAAAGGAGTGATGACATTATCGGATTCATCACAGACGTGATGAGCCGGGGGTTTGTGCATGCTCTTTATAAACAGTTTCACACTAACACTTTGGGAGTGGCGTCATTTACAGTGAAGAGGAGGTCTTTAAATGACCCCAAGTGTCCCATTTGAGGCTCTGCAGAAGAAGCACCCACTCATTTATTGGCCCTGGTCTTCTTTTTTCACCATTTCTTTGCAGAAAAATCCTTCTTGAGATTTACTCTGTGTGCCAAAAACCAGGCTGAGTGGACGACGAGTGGCAGTCCTGCTCCTGTGGAAAACCTTGTTGAAAGTGCAGTTCAGAATCTTTCCTTGCTCTCTACACTGTGGGTGGACCTGTTGTTGTGCATAAAGACTGTTTACAGCCGCAGAGCGGCCGACGAGTGGGTGTCCTTCAGTCATGGCTCTCAGGACTAACAGGCCGGCAGACCTCGTCACCGCTCACGAAGAAGAAGACGACGTACGGTGCCTAAGGAGCTCAAAGAAATGACCCATCATTGATGACATACGGAACGAAGATGGCAGAATAACACTGCATATTAAATCAGCAGTTGGTAAGGAAAATGTAGTGACATTAAACACCCTTTCACCAAAATCCTTACCCCAGTTACCTGCAATCTCTAAGCCCAGTGATTTCAGTGCGATAAACCCGCTCCTTGGTTTAAGCATCTAGGGTGAAGTATTCGGAAGCGTAGCCAACTTAGACGCTAAAGCTAATGGAGGACGTCTAAATCCTTCACTGCGGGAATCACCCAGCCACAGTGAGTCGCTTGCAGCCCGAGTCTCCTCCCCAGTTTGCCCCTCATTGATCCTCTCTGAGGTAGACCCCGGAGGGAGCCTACCGTACGAGCAGGATGCGGGATGCAGCGGGGAGGGTGTTTCGAGCACGGCTGGCGTCTGCGCAGCAAGCATGGCACCCAGCATGAACGAAGACAAAATCGCTGAGACGCTGTGCTCCCCCGTGAAGTTTTGCGAGAGAGGTGTCCTCGACGGTTTACAGCAAAAGAAGTCTGTTTGGAGTCGGTTCCCATGCACGGTGAGCAAATCCTTTCACCAATTTCTCCTCAGAATGCCCTGCCCACAAAAGATGTGACTTTACTCCAACAGACGCCTTTGACAGTCTTTGCGCAGGTTCATACAGAGCCGATGTCAAGTGGCGAAAACAGTAGAAAATTGCCTCAGTCAGTCTGCAATGCTTCTAAATTATTCCCTCAAAGCACACCAGAATTACCTTCCAGGCCAGCCAATACGAGAAAACGACAACACACCTTTGTTGAAAAAGCTACAAAGATAAATAAAAAGTCCCTGATTCTACCAAAAGGGACTCGCAAGAAAATATCATCTAACGGTCTGTGCCCTATTAATTTTACAACATCTGAATATGGGCGCAAATATCAAATAACAGCAAATATCAGGAAAATGAAGACGACAGGCGAATCGCGCAACCTCCTGACTGATTTCTTTCATACTCGTTCCAAGGCCAGAACAGAAAACAGGATGGCCCCTTCAGAACTTTCCAAAAGCAGAAATATTGGAGGCTGTGAAAGAATGTCTGCCTTTTGCAAAACATCGTAAGATTGACAGTGTCCAAGTGAGCACTGAAAACCAAATACTACCACCAAGAGACAACCAAAGATCACTTGGAGGTGATCTCATACCCCCAGATGAAGATGATGACGTTGTAGTGCCCGCTAAGCCCCCAAATGAAAAGAACAGTACTCTAGAGACTGTGGGCTCACAACAAGAACCTTCACCAACCATATAAACCAATCAGAATGAGTTCAGTTCAATCGGACGGCTTAGATTCTGAGCACTTTACTGGAAATCTGGACAAGAAAGACACTGCCTCAGAAATTGTCAACGATCAAGTCCAGCTGAAGCAGGCTGAGGCCCATAGTGAGTCACAAGTGCCTTCATCCAGCCAAGAAATTCTAACTGTTGAATCTGTCGTCCTCAATCCTAGCGACCTAAAACTAATGATTCCGGTAAACCACGGTGAAGAACCTAGCCGGGCTAAGAAAGGGATTAGCCAACATGGACCCTTTGATAAAATCCACCATCTTGGTCATCACCATCTCCTTGCAACCCTCCAGAATCGGTGCCCCCAGCGATGCTCTCAAGAAGTGCCTGCCAATCAAACTACGACAAAACCAGCAGATAAGGGAACGTCATTGCAAGGCATGTGGTCTTGGCTCCCAAAAGTTTTAACAGCACAGATTAAGAAATAGCAATCCATTTCTCCGGAACACCTTCAACAGAATGATTATCACCTACATGCTTCTAAAAATAAGATCAGTCTGTGTTCATGGAACACCCGAGGACATGCTCATTTGACTATGCCAGGCGACATAAACCTCGGAGAATATGATCTTGTCTGTTTACAAGAAACTTGGCTAACTCAACAACCGACCCTCGAAGGTTACAAAACAATCCTGGCACCTGCAAAAAAGGGTTCTTTAGATCGGCCCTCATCAGGCCTCCTGATAGCCTGCAGACATGGATGCGGTATTTCAGTGGAAAAAATACTCTTCTTCAACCAAGCACTCCTAATGGTGAAGGCAAAATGGTCTAAATTAGAACAAAGTGAGACCAGGTTTCTTCAAAACAACAATCATCATTGCAAATACATACTGGAACCCGGCATCCACGGACTCTTCATCCTACATTGAAATGATAGAAGGGGCAATCGACAAAGCCATGGCCGTACACTTGGCATCACATCTTTTGATATGTGGAGACTTGAATGCTTTATGTGTATCCCACTCATCTGGTCCCAACTTCCATCTTAACTCATCGCCTGCCAACCGTCTTGGCTTTTTATGGATGCAGTTAATGAAGTCAAGAGACTTACACAACTTAGATGAGGTGTTCCCTGACCTACAAAGACCTCCGTCGTGGGAGCGAGACACCTCGAAAGCCACTATCGATTATATATTTGTTTCAAGATCTTTTCTACAAGTGACAACTGCCTTCGAGGTTACGCGAGTTAAAGCGAGCGACCACAACCCGCTATCTATGACATGGTCTGCATCAGCTCCGCCAATTCTAATGATGAGTACTAACCTAGAAACCAACTCCTGAGGGACTACGTTAAAATTGAAGGCCGGCTCAATAAGAGACCTGGAGACCAGATATAATGAGATGTCTTATACTGATCGACTACAACAAGTCGATTACATTCCGCTTCTGACGGTGTACAAAAAAGTCCCCACTTGCAAACATAGTCCAAGTGTGCAAACCATCCACACCTATGACAAAATGTTAGTGGCGAAAAGACGGGAATTGAGAAGAATTAAACGGAAGGTAAAAACATCCCTGGCATCTTTTACTGAAGCTGTTGCAGCAACAAAAAGCTATAAAACTGTCTCAAAAGCTACCGGCTTGCCCTCTACCGAAAACATCTTAATGGCAATAAGTGGCCACAAAGCTCGAGAATTCTGGTCCCTCCTAAAAATGAAACATACAGGGATAAACAAGTTTTCATAACTCATTAGAGATATTGAATAATAGTATTTTAATGAACAAATACAGATGTAAGCATGGAGTGGATGTGTTTAGCTGGCAAGTTTGGTTTGTATGACGCATGACCAATACATTACAGGTGGGATTCAAACCCGGGAATCTTAAGGAACCTAATCTCAAACTCAAATTTAACACGGAACCTTCACCAATTGGATTCATGGTAAGAGAAAACTACCTTTGTCCATTAATGCAGTCCAGCTAATTATGGATAACACAACTCTAAAGGGAAAGGCGGGACTAGTCAAATTGCAATATTGGAGAGCCTATCAAGCATGTTGATATACCCGTTTCATTGACCTATAGAGTGATGATTAAACAATGATTAATGAGGTGATGTATACACCAATTGGGTTTTGATCTCACTCAAGACTATGCAGAGATTGTGACCTATATATGGCTTCTCGTACGATTCATTTATATTAATTCATGTTTTTTTTCTTGGTTTTTTTGTTTTTTTTTCTTGCACCCACTCATCCTTACCCATTACCCCTCCCCACCCTTTACACATCACATCACGCATGTATACGTTTGTTTGTATATATGAAGTGAACTTGTAATATGCCCTGATTTGAAAAAGGCTCAGGAAAGAGCCGAAACATGTGTCATCAACAAGGGCTCTCCATTGGGAGATTTATGATTTATACTCACAATCCTTTGTGAACCATAAAATATTCAAATTGATATCAAACCAAAAACGTGTGGCGCAGTTCATGTGTGAAAGCAACAAACCTATGTCTAACCAAGAAGGAGTGTGCTCAGTTTAGGAGGAGAGGGTGTCTAGGAGCTAGGAGGTCAGGAAAGCAGGAGGCTGCTTGCTTTCTCATGATACATTTTGTATGTGGCTTTCCTTACTCCCCATTACCCATCCATTTGTGCAAGACCCTCGCCCTCAATCCGGTTACCCTAACACCTCCTTCCCTATACACAACTTCTCCCTAACCCTCTTTCCTCCATTGGCTGCCTCGAGGTTACCTGTTAACTAGAATCCGGAACCCGTGCCAACCAAGGTGCGAGGGTCAACTACATTTGGCTTCCGTGGTCCGGAAGGAGTTGTGAGATTCTACAGGGGTGTGACACAGTGCCAGAAGACAGCCAAGAAAGCTATTGGGATTAAGATAATGATTGACGTTGATGCTGGAATGGGTGAGCAGATGCGAAATGAAGCCAGTATCCATGAGAGTATAAATAAGAGTACCTTTGCACCTCCAAGAACCAAGGTCCATTACCCTCAAGGATCGGAAAAGATATCACTATCTGAAGAGTGCTGCCGTATGACTTGGAGAGTGGATGAACACATTAAGGTTGCAGGTCACCTGAGGGGGGGGACAAATATTTGGATCCCAAAGAAAAAGCAGGATGAAGAGAAGATGCTGATAAATGATGAAGAGGAGATAAAGACCAGAGACGAAAAGAACTTGGTTGAAAATTCAACTTGAGGGGGGAATGTAGAAGAGCAGGTAGATACTATCTCATCAGTTCCCACACCCTACGCAATAAATAGTACCCCCTGCATTGTTCCCATACCGCATTGAGTGGATGAGAGATGGTATGCACTTAGGCAGCCCTACCGGACTTACCCTTACACTGAAAGTGTGGAAGGATGTAGCATGGAAGAATGCTACATGGAAGGATGTCACGTGCCAAGATGTCAGAATGCATCAATGAATATTACGGACGGGCGTTAATGTGAAATCTGACGAGGACCTCGCGACGACCAGCCGCAAGCCCTGCCACAAGTGACAGAGCAGCCCCTACTTCATGAGAGCTCCAGTACGCCCGCACGGTCCAGGAGCCGTTCCGGATTACGGCACATCTTGACATCATTCCCGGATGACCAACACCCGGGTGATCGGGGTGTCACTGACATTATACAGAGGTCGCACTCACACTCTGATCAAGACTACAACTGCCACACAGAACTTGATCATTGCCCTGACGAAGGCGGAATACTTCATTTTTTACAAAACCTTTTTGGTTCCATACCGCCGAAACGCATCAGGCAAACTCAAACCTCAGAGTACGAAGTCACATCCGAGGACATCCGAGGACAAATAGAATACCATCAGGATTATGTCGGCATTCTGAACTTAGACCTCTAACGGGAGCAAAAAACAGACACTCCCAGACCTAATCTAAACTGTTGTTTAGCCTAATGATTTGTTCATAGCATAGGATAGGAATGATTCTGTCTCACTCCTGCTGCTACCATGATTCTCTGTGTCCTTTTCTCTTTTCAATTTCTCTCTATGCATGCTTCCCCTTTGACCTCACACCACCGCCCAAATTTGAAACCTACATGTCATATGATTAAGGAATATGAATGTATATATAAAAAAGGTGTGTGTGATTTTTCTTTATTTGTTTTTTATCTGATTATGCCTTTAATTTTAACAAACAATTTTCTGTTTGATGTTTTAGGCTGTTAATACAAAATTATCTTTGTACCATTTTACATAGACTGTGTGTCTCTTTCGTTTTCCTTTTGTCAGGTATCTCACCTGTTTAGCCAATAGGACTAGAGGTGACACTCACCAAAGCATTGATTGCAACAATGTTGGGTTAATTATGGGTAGGTTATGGAATAATATTTACCCACCCATCATCTCAAAATACAAACCCAGGGCACAGCAACACTCTCAATTCTATGATTTAGAGGACAAATTGATGTCATAAAAAAGATATATGAACCTATGCTGAATGATGTGAAAATACTTAGAAGTAACAATGAAACTGAAGCACTAAAATCATAGATCCAAAGAAGATGAAGTAACTTACTGACCAATAACTGTAAATATGCAGCAACGCAAGGTAGAAAGAAAACATTTAGAAGCTTGCTATAGAGGAATATATAATGTGGCAAGGACGGCCATAATGGGAAAATTGATGCGAGACAGGCTGAGGCTGTAGAATCAGGAGAGGTGGAAAAACAGCTCTATGTGCAGACCCGACGATGAGTCAAGGTTGGCCCAGAATTAAGGATGCTATTTCGAGGGATCAGCACAGAGCACAAAGGGAGTACATGGATAAGCTCTGAATGTGGAACAGTCTTCATAGATGAAAGCAGATGAAAACATCTGGGAGAGCCAAACTGTTGGTTAATTAAAAGTATACAAAGTTCATATGAGAGTGTGCAAGTCTCTAGAGGCCAAGAGGAGCAACAGCACCCTGCATAATTAAATCAAATAGCAGTAATAGAAGGCTAAAATGGACCCATTCGTGGTCTCTTCACACGTGACTCAGAAGCCAAAAAAAAAGACTATTCATTAGAGCCTTAAGCTAAGATAGTGGTGTGCTCACAATCCCTTGAATGTTCCAAGACAGTGAGCAGGCAACAAGGTCATCTACAACAGAAGACTTTGGCTGATGGCCTACAGATGAGAGATATACTCATTGGGAAAATGGGGAGTAGTCTGACGGGATCCAAAAACACTTAGGTTTCGTTTCATGTACGTGCTGCTAAGGAGCCGAAAGTCCAAGGTTGGGATGATATGCCAACCAATTAGTGAAGTTGAGGGACCAATCCACTGTTGTTTTGTCCTCTATAATCAGTACTATATGTATTTAGAGGTAGATCGAGGTGTGCACTACGGATAAGGGGTAGCCAATGATGTACTAATCCTGATATGTTCTATAAAAAGATATGTTCCCTTAAACAATCCCTTAGCTGCAAGGTTGGGTTAAATACAGAGTGGGTTTATACATATGTATTATTTTCAAATGTATTCATTGTAAAACAGCCGAAGGCGTAAACAGCGGAGAGTAAAAAAAATACATATAAGTACGTGTGCATAGGCATTCCGTTTAGAAATGTCTGTTTTTAAGTTTGCGTTTCGTCACCATCAATAACGGAATCTGGGAAGATGGCATTGTGCCTCGTGCTGAGCAGTTGGACAGATTTAGGAGAAATGACCAACACGATCTATGTTTTATTTTAATATGGGGCTCAAACTTTGAAATACCATCTGCGTTTTATTTTAATACGCATTTTATTTTAATACAAGGAAGAATTTTGAAACATGTTGACTCACATTTTATGACGAGAGACGGAACCCAGGCACCATGTTGACCCTCACAACGAGAATGAGCCTGCAGCTGCCAGGTCCATGAGCCCTCATTTGACCCTGAAAGCCAAGTGACTTTGCACAGACGGAATGATGTTTCCTCCACTGGCATCAGTGGGCACCCCTCGGGCATCATGTCAGGTTGCCTCAGACTGCGCTAGACAGCTCATTATGAGTGCACTTCGCTATTAAAGCATACACAAGGCTTATGATTAAATGGGTGCATATGTCATCCTTACAGCATTTGCAATCTTGCCAACCTAAGTGTGAAATTATCTCTGATGGGCCGTTTTCCAACAAGTCTCGGGAGGATAGCTCAGGGGCAATGTGCTCACCTTGTAAGCAAGACGACATGGAGTAACACAGGTTCCATCCTCGGGTTCACGCTTAGAAACCTCTGGGTATTAGGCGCATTATAAATAACCAATCATATCATAAGTACAGTTAATGATGTCATGTTTAAGAACACATATGGGGCCTCATTACACGGTAGGCGGTAAGGGTTTACCGGTACTGGTAAGGGCACCGGTACCGGTAAACCCTTACCGCCTTACTACGAGGTCCCTTTGCGGGTCCTCCCTTAACGCCTGGATTTTCCAGGCGTTAAGGACAGGGCCCGCAAAGGGACCTTGGAGCTAATTACGGTACCGCAACTTGCGGTACCGTAATTAGCGCCTTCGCCATTCCCATTATGCCCTATGGGGCAAAAATGGGAATGGGGAAGGGCCTTGGTGAATGGGGAATTACCGCCCCCGCTCACCTTGGAGTAGGGCGGTAATTCCGCCATCCACCAAGGCGGACTCGGTACGGTACCGGCGGCAACCATGGCGCTAACAGCGCCATGTTTACCGCCTACCGTGTAATGTGGCCCATGGTATGTTAAAAGGGGGGTGATGTGTGCCAGTTTTTTGTTGCTGCACTTGGGCATACCTACAACTGAAAGTCAATGTGTGCGTCACAAAAGTAAATCATGAAGAGGTTTTGGTCCCCAAAATCGCGAGTGCGCGTTTTAGGGGAATTGCAAGCATCCCTTGACCCACCCGTGTTTTGTGATACTGATGGGATCATTTTTCAGGTGATTTCTGGTCATTGCAAACTGTACACTGGTTCACCAAAACATCATTTTTTTTTTTTTAACGAAAATGAATGTATTACTGGTACCTTTTAGTGCTTTAAAAAAAAAACTAGTGGCGGTGGAGTATTCAGTGCTCTACTTGCTTAAAACTATGAGACTATTGAAATGTAAATGATTACTTATCAAAATACTTGCTTGCCAAGCAAGAGACTGAGCCAGAGGGCATCCCAGTGTCTAGAGGCCCCCGCCAGAAAGTAGGTGGGAGGAGTGTCACTCAAGCTCAGGACCGATGAATGTCGCTGAATCGAGGCTTGAAGAAACATCCTGTTTGATGCCCTTGGTGATTGATGGTCTAAGGAAAGCCATTGCATTGCTTCTGGTTTTAAAGCAATATGCATTGAACATTTGGTGGGGTTGTTAATGGAGAGGGTACAATCTATGTCAATAAACCTCTTAAAAATCTCTATCTCTAATACTCTAGATGTTCTTGCCCCTGTCATGAGGATCCGTTTGAAGTGCGCATCCAAGTGAAACTCTTGGTACGACTCCAGTCTCGCCACCCTAAAGCGCAAGTAAAGGGTGGCTGAGAGGAAGTGGAGGGCACAAGGCTCATCCTCTGACAAACTGGCCTGCCGCCTGCTCCAAAGGAAATACAGACTATCTGTCCGTTCCAAGAAGAGAGCCTACATCCAAGCCTGCGTCTCTGCGGCCTCTATCAACAGGGCCAAACTTCTGCAAGGAGCTGGCCAATCGTGCTGCAGTCTCCACCTCTCCTGTTCCCTCCCAAGCCCTTTGCACGGCTCTGGCATCTCATTTCACCACTAAAAGTCATACAATCCTGTCCACTCTCTCGTTCTCCTCTACCCTCTGTTCCTCCCACTTTACCACCCCAGGCCCCTCTCCGGGCGTTTCTCCTCTTCCTTTCACCTCCTTCTCCCTGTTCACTCCCGACGATGTTTCTAGCCAAGTCTGATCTATGAAAGGTGCTCCCCTGCTCCTCCAGAACCATTAAGGACCACATCAACACTGTGGCCGATTTAGCTATCACTCCTTTGCCACTGCAACCTTCCCCTCCCCCTTAAGCACTCCCTTGTGCACCCCCTCCTTAAGAAGCCCTCTGCTGATCCTTCCTCTCCGGCAGACTACCACCCGATCTCCATCACTCCTTTCCTAGGCAAACTCCTGGAAAAGATGGCCAACTCCCAGCTTAATCTACCTACTGAATCTGTTAGTTGTTTCCATGACCAACAGTCTGGCTTCAGAGCAGCCGGAAGCACGGAAACTGCTCTCCTGAATACCTGTGAAGACTTGCTCTCTAATCTAGACTCTAACCTTCCTTCTGTCCTCATTCTCCTTCATCTATCCTCTGCTTTCGACACAGTCAACCACGCCATCCTGCTCAATCGTCTCCATGACAACCATGGTATCACAGTTCAGGTCCTAGCCTGGTTGACCTCCTTTCTCTCTGATCGAACCTCCAAGGTCCAACTTGGGTCCTTCCTCTCTTTTATCTCTCTCTACATGTGGTGTTACCCAGGGGTCTAACCTCTCTCCCTGGCTCTTTAACCACTACTTGGCACCTCCGGGCCACCGCATCTCTACCTTCTGTTCTAACTTTCAGTGTTATGCGGATGACACTCCGCTCTCCTTCTGGCTCCCTCAGCCTCTTCTGCTCCTTGTCTCATACCTGACGGTCCGCAATTCAGGAATGATGTGCCTCCAACGATCTCTGCCTTAATGCCAGTAAGACTGAGATCCTCCTCATTGGGACACTTGCTCCCGTCTTTCCTCACTCACTCTGGCTGCCCACCCTGGGCCCTCTACCTACACCTTCCTGTGAGGCTAAAAACCTTGGTGTCATCTTTGACTCCACCCTCTCCTTTGATGCGTAGCGAATATGCGGTTAAAATAAAGACGGTCCTCCGGCAGTTCGCGCCAGAGACCTGAGCAGGACACACGCGTCTAGCGTGGTTCTTGTATGTATGGATGCCGGTGTGAGTGCCGGAGGGGCCCCAGGCAGCCACAACAGCCCAACACTGGCGACGAGGAGGATCAGGAGTGTCCTGCACCCGCTCCGACAGCGTCGGAGCAGGAACTGACACCCTGTGTCAGCTCGATCTCACGCGTACGGCCGGCGGCCATTTTATGACATCTAGGATCGCAGCGGTTGCGGCCCGAAAGGGTGCTTGTACGCCGGCTGCGATCCCCACGACATTCTAGACAATTTTTGGACACTTTTCAAAATTTGAAGAAGAAGGACTCTTTGAGGTCAACTTTCACTGGCCATACAGACACAGTCACTGGGATTTGGAATGCCATCTTTCCCTCAGGGGCCTGGATCAAGCCTCGCCGTCGAGTATCAGCGGCCTGTGAGTACCCTCCCAGTCTGTCAATATGGGTGAGGAAGGTGAAGAGGAAGGTGCCGTTGTGCCCATCCCACGCAGAATGCACAGCACACTAGCCCCCATGCCCCCATTTGACACCACAGGCCGCCTTCAAAGCTAGGGACGAAATGGCTCTTGTGGGTCAAAAAACTAGAAATGTTCTTCAGGGCCTCTGGGGAGGAGGATGACGACGCCAAGATCACCATTATGGTGTACTTTGCTGGCACGGAAGTGCACAGGATTTATGACTCTCTCAATATCCCGGTGGCCACATATGACGCTGTAAAGCAAGCCCTACGAGACCATTTTCTGCCCATGGCCAATGTAGACTTTGACAGGTTTGTCATGTGCGCGGAAAAGCAGCATGAAGAGGAATCGCTGGACCAGTTTTGTGCGAGGTTGAGACACCTGGCAACATCCTGCAGGTGGGTGAATGAGGAGGAGATGATCCGCAACCAGCTGCTGCAAGGGTGCAGTTCAGGGATGCTAAGGAGACAAGTCCTGAGAGAGCCTGGTCTGACCCTGCAGCAAATCCTGGACACAGGGAGAGCATACAAGCTGGCGGAGGCCAGAGGAGCGAAGATGGACGCTGCCATGCACACGCACAAGGGCGAAGAGGCGTTTGCTATTAGATGCTTTGCTCCAGGGAGGGCGAGATGGACACCAAGGAGAGGGGATGAACATCCGGCGCCTGGAGTGGCTCAATCGTGCCCCTACTGCAGGTATGACCTGCCGCATGTGGGGGAGTGCCCGGCAAAGTCGAGGGTCTGCGGCCGGTGTGGCACACCGGGACATTATGCGAGGGTGTGCAGGGCCACCATGCCGGTGGCAGCCTCGAGAGGATCAGCGAGAGTTGGGGGGAACAACACTCGGAGGGTGAGGGGCGTGTCGGCCGGCAAGCAAGGCATGCAAGATCTAAACATTGCAGAGGAGGAAGAAGAGGAGGAAGAAGTCTTCTTCATCTCAAGCATTGCCAAGGGCCCTGGAGTAAGCCGACAACCGACATGTACGGTAAACATCGGGGAAGTCCCCACCCCTGTCCTCATAGATACGGGGGCGTCAGTCTGTGTGCTGGCGACAGACCATTATGAAGCAATCCCTGTCCCACCCGAGTTGGCAGCATCCACGGCGAGGATTTATGCATTCGGAGGTGACTCACCGCTCTCCATCCAAGGGATGTTCGTGGCACCGGTATCCCACGGACAGAGCAAGATAAGAGCGAGGTTCTTCGTCACCAGAGTGAGCCCACACTCCCTTTTGAGTTGCGCTGCCTCGGAAGCACTCAACCTGGTTCACTTTACTTTTGCCGTATATTACACGGACCTGGAACGCTTGCTGCAGCGTTTTGACATGCTATTCCAGGGCATAGGGAAGCTAAAGGCGGACCCCATACGGCTTCACATCGATGGGTCAGTGAGGCACACGGCACTCAAGCATCGCCGCATTCCGTTCCACCTGAGGGCACAGGTGGAGAAGGAACTGCAGACTATGGTAGACTTAGACATCATAGAGAGAGTGGAAGGACCCACCCCGTGGGTCTCACCAATCGTGGAAGCCCTGAAGCCGAAACAGCCAGGAGCAGCCCGCATCTGCGTGGACATGAGGCTGCCAAACCTGGCAATCAAGAGGGAACGCCACCTCACGCCCACCTTGGATGATATTGTTGGTGAGTTACGGGGGGCAAAAGTGTCCTCGAAACTGGTCTTGAGGTCTGGCTACCACCAGCTGGAACTCCACCCCGAGTCAAGATACATTGACACCTTTACGACTCATGAGGGGCTGTATCAGTTTAAGAGGCTCAGCTTCGGGGTCTCGTCCGCGGCGGAGGTCTTCCAAAATGCCATCAGGGGGGCCCTGTCGGGGCTCAAAGGAGTGATCAACATGTCGGACGACATCCTGGTGTTCGCGAAGTCGGAGGCGGAACACCTGAAATGCCTGGAGAACACCCTGGAGAGGCTCCGCAGCATGGGTCTGACCCTTCACAGACAGAAATGTGAGTTTTTAAAGGACCTGCTGGAGTTCTTTGGCTTTGTGTTCCACACAGGGGGCATCTCCCTGGATCCAGAGAAGGTAAAGGACATCCGGGAGGCCGCCCCGCCGGAATCACCCGCTGAAGTCAGGAGCTTCCTGGGGATGGTTAATTACTGCAGACGTTTTATCCGCGATTTGGCCTCCCTGTCGGAACCCCTGCGGGCACTGACCAGAAATGATGTGGCCTGGAATTGGACCGAGAAGGAACAGAGGGCATTCGCCGCCATCAAGTATGCCCTGTCGGGGCAGGAAACCATGGCTTACTTCAATCCGGACCGGGAATCGGAGATCGTAGTGGATGCCAGCCCGGTAGGACTGGGGGCGGTCCTCATGCAGGTGGACCCCCAAGGTTCCATGTGGCCCATTGCGTATGCCAGCAAGGCTCTCACTGACACTGAGAGACGATGGACTGCCAGAGACTCCAAGACCGCCAGACGTGCCCTCAGCCGAGGCACGCAGGTACTCGAGCCGGGCGGAGCGCAAGCCGCCGCAGAGGTTCCAAGACTTTATTATGGACCCTGCCTCGTAATTGGTGAAAGACTGTTGGTTAAAGTTTGAATTGCTGTTGTTAATTGTAGTTGTTGTCACTGTTTCTTGTTTGGGGAAAAAGGAGGGATGTTGCGTAGCGAATGCGCGGTTAAAATAAAGACGGTCCTCCGGCAGTTCGCGCCGGGGACCTGAGCAGGACACACGCGTCTAGCGTGGTTCTTGTATGTGTTAGGGAGATTCTCTGTTTAGGCTGCATTTCCTAACCTAGTGAGTCCCCCAGCAGCTTTGCTGGATTTCTGGAGTTTGTTTTTTTCTCCTGCTAAGAGTGAGAGTCTTTTCCTCACACTCTTGGACATGATTTGAGGTGTTCCTTTGACTATCTGTTTTATGGGCTATGGGGTCTTTTACTCCATAGGGCCTCATGTGTTTTCTCTATGTGTGTTACACAGCACCCTCAATGCAGTAACACAGGGGTGTCATAGTGACTCCCAAACATAGACTCCATACCATGGGACTGACTACTGTCTCCCAGAGCATGTAAAGTCACCATTGGCTTTACTAGTCCTAAAATTGTGAACAGAACCAGTACAAACCATCATAATGTGGAACTGGTAGGGGTAATTCGATTGCCCCTGGGTCTGTTTTTCGAGGGGGTACTGTGCAGTCCTCCCTCGTCGAGTTTCTGGCTGGTGGCAGTGGTTACCACGCATAATATTCCTTAAGAATATTTCCTAAGGGATTTTCCCATGTATTTTAAAAGCACCACTTTTTGGTGCAATGTTAAAGATACAGCCGGTTTATTTATTTAATATTAATTCACCGGTAGGGTCTTTTTTGCCAGAACTTGGTTTTAAAATGCCGTTTGTGTTCATCTCTGTAACTCCAAACCCAAGTCGAGCCCTTTGTTCCACTTTTGGCGGGCTTCTGCACAGAAGCCCTCCAAAGTGGTGCCACTCTGTCTGGGTACCACAGGGGGTGTGGGAGGGGGTTTAGCACCCTGGACTGAATTGCCTCAGCAACTCAAGTCGCACTCTTGTGTGATTGGCCCAAGTGGTGAGCCGCCCGGCTCACCACTTAGCATGTTTGATTGACAGCTAGGCTGTGTGAATGGGGGTTTTCTGCATAAAAGCAGGGCTTTGGGGACTGGAACTTCAGAAGTCGCTACAGGACCTGAAAATCCGAAGAGGGAGAAGCTGAGCCGACCTGCAACGACGACACCACCGGTGGAGCCCTGCTGAACCGACTCACCACTTCCCAACGACAGAGGAGATCTTCTTCCAGGAGAGTCTCTTCCCTTTGAACTGGTGGGGACAACCAGTTCGCCTTCTTTCGCCTTCCAGGACGTCCAGTGGTCGAATTGCCCTTGCCAAGCACCCCGGCAACCGGATAGCCACTTACCACTGATAATAAGAGTATGATCCCTGCGGCTGGCGTGGGAAGAGCATTTATTATCCTTTGAAAAGGAATGTAATGTTCTGAGGGTTGTGTGCTCAGAGGGCAAAGGGTCAATGCTAACCTGGGAAAGTATTCAGAAGATATAGCTGCGGATTTAAGCCCTTTTAAAAAGTCAGAATAAAGGTATCCTACTGCGGGAAAACAATCACTTCCAAAGCCACGTACTTGACATCGGGGAAAGCAGTGTGCAACCTCTCTTTACTGGTTATCAGTAACAGGCCTGCTGCAGGCTGATTGGCCAAGGGGCTTGTTGTGCCGTGGGGCGGGGCCACGGAAGGCCTTTTTGGTTAGTTTCTGGTTAGACAGATGAACCCAAAGCCCTAATGGCACATGGAATGGATCTGCATGGGCGCTTTCAAATGCAGGCAGAGGCATGTTGCAATTATTAGTCTGGTGTTCATGGTGCAGGCCTGGTCTTGGAGGTAGCGACGCCTGGTGGCGGGATGGAAGAACCAGGACTGCCCGCTGATTCAGGGGTTTTAATCAAAGTGCATTTTGAATGTATGTGAAAAATATGGAATACCTTCATCCATTACATTAGCGTCGCAAGACACATACATTTCCAGTGTGGCCTGGCTAAATGTAGTGAGGCAATGTGGTCATGTAGTCCATATTGCATATTCAGTAGCAGTATGGGTCTTAAAGACCATTTTTCATGCATGGTTCACAAATACATAAGTCCATTATCTTTTTTGTAACTGTTTTATAACCCAACGCAACCCCAAATGTCTGTCACTGTGTGTGCTCTGCTCGGCTGTAAATACATACAGCTGGTAGCTAGGCTGCAAATGTCGCCCGAGTTTCCAATCAGAATTCTGAGGCAGGTGGGTAATTGACTTTGTAAGTTTGTTTAATGACATCAGGGCAGAGACGGCATCGGGGCCTTTCCACTTTTTCAGTTCAGCCACTGCCCCATGGGATCCAAGAGCATGCGTGCTTCCTGTTTCAAAGTATCACAGATTGCAATGTGTCCACAAGCTTCTGCCTCTCTCCCCTTTCTGTGCCTGCCCTTTCTTTCCCACATCCTGTTTCACACTCACCCTCAAACTAATTTCCGTGGCTGGGAAGGTGGCAAGATGGATTGTCCCCTATCTATCGCAGAGCCGGTTTTACAACTTTGATCTCTTCTGCTAGCAACCAGCAAGCAAACGAATGGGCATTCGGCTATAGTTTGTCTTTTCCCCGGAGACAGTTTCCAGAAATAGCGCAGCTCGAGGTCCGGTCGCAGTTTGCTGAAGTGCTGGGTTTCCATGATGTACCTGCCTTTTGTTATAAGTATTATGAAATAGCAGGTTTATTAACTCAGGGCAGACCTGCCAAATGTCATTCACAACAGATTAGCTTCAGCAATATTGCGCTTCTGCCACGCCTACAAAGAAACATTTTTTAAATGACCTCTAGTGGGGTATTTTCTAATTCCAAGCACATTCTGACGCTTGGGTTGCACGCTGGACTGAATTACATGCAGCAGGCCGATACTCAGGCAGAACCTGCCCTTCTGCACTGGGGATAACTGTCAGGCTGACAAATCTGGGTAAATCTAGAGAAACCTCTAAACAAAAGCACCATGATTGCTGGTTTGGTTGAAAAAAAACCCCATATCTCCCCTTTCTGGTATATTTTGGCAAGAAAATATGGTAAATTATTAGTTACTTTTTAAGTTTGTTTAATAACCACAATGATCAAGGTAGGGACGGCATCAGTGCATTTCCACCTTTTCTGTTGCAAGGGGCCATGCATGAACTTCAGGAGGACCCCCAGCAACTGCCCCATGTTGCCAATCAGCAGTCTTATAACACAACAATATATTGTTTTCTAAATTACTTTGGTTCTGGGGCTTTAAAAGTGCACTTTGCAGCCTGTGATGTCCTGTCATTTCATTGGGTCAAATTCATGTGACATCACTTCCTGTGATGTCGTCATTATGCTAATTACTATTTTTGAAACTTTAAGATTCCTACAGATTTTTGGTCACAGAATGTTGGCATGTATGGGACCGCTCAACCTCAAACGCTCTCTTACAAAGGATCTTCCTCCTCGAGCTCTCCGCTCATCCACCTCCAACTCTCTCTGGGTCAGACACTTCTCCAAGCAGAGAGTTGGGGGCAGATCTATCTCCTCGGCTTGGGCCCCCCTCTGGAACAGCCTCACTGCCTCTCTCAAACTTGAGCAGGACCACCTCCGTTTCTGGAAGCAACTCAAGACCTTCCTTTTCGCTTCCGCTCTCTCTCTTCCTCTCCCCAGCTGATGCACCTGACTGCTCTGCGCACTTCCACCCGGTCACTCTCTGATCTCGGGCTCCTGCATGTGCCCTTGCACTGCCTCCAGGCTCCCCAGCACTTAAGGGTCTGTATCTGCAACCCTACAGTCCCTTCTCTCTGCACTTATGAGCCACCCGCTGGCTGCACTGGTGAGTTAACTGGAATTCCCCCTTCCCCACCCCCTCTGGCACTTCTCCCCTTCTCTCTTCCCGGCAGGTGCACAATCTGAATGACACAAGGCCTAGTAAGATTGTTATTTTGTCCACCCTTTGTTTCCCCTGCCTTGTCTTGTCGCGCCTAGAAACACTTGTGTACAGGCGCGTTATAAATGCCACATCATATCATATCATGGGCAGAGCTGTGCTTGATGGCCCCACTACTTGTGCCCATCTTAGTGGTGGCAGAGTTCAATCTCGAGCAATATCATAAGCACCCCATGTTGAAAAGCACAAACCTACGTACCTGCAGAAAGCGCCAAAAAATGGAAGCATTACCCACACACTAAAGGCCCTGCACACTCTGTGCACTGTAATGGAGAAAGAGGGCGGAGCACATGGTGGGTATCTTCATGGCTGAGCAAGATCATCAAAGTGTTGCCCTTGTAACGTCGAAATCTGCTCAGCCGTCGAAAAATGCTTAGGGTGCTGTGCGAAAATGATGACTAAAGCTAGGACCATGATGTCTCTTACTTCGTCAGACAATACTTGCATCAAAAATGTCCATCCCCAAACAGTTCCAGAGACTTGCAAGAACAAGCCCCACATGGTTGAACTATCTCAAACCTCATGCTGATGTCACAAGAGATGATGGATGCCGTTTCCTGCGCTACTGCCCAGAAGAATATTTAGGGGATCCTAAGAATGTTTTTTTAAGGTGCGGGGACAGAAGAGCGCCTACCCGTCTTGTGGAGTCGATGAAAAGTCGACTAGAGGGGGGAAATGTTAGGGTCGGGGTGCAATGTCCAAAATGTTGCAGGAAGCATCGACATCTCTACTGGCAGTTTTTTATTAACTGTTGTTATTATAAATACACTTTTTGATGCCATGAACGTGTTAGACAGTAAGTGTAGCCAAGAAGCAGGCCTTGCAATGTCGTCCATCTTGTCTCTTTCTGGCTTCCATCTTGCTTTAGGGTTTCTGCCATGACGAATTAAAGTGTTGTTTCTACCTCGTTAAGAACACTGACTGTAGCACACATTTTACATGGCCATTATTCTTAGAAGTGAGCCTCTGTACACTATCTCCTATGAAACTCCAAAGGGAGTCGCGCACACAGTACATTTATGATTTTGACCCTGACATAGCTAGATGAAAAGAATGCAGAATGTTTGGCTCGCCACTAATAGCGTCATCCACATCACTGTCCCATCGAAAGCACAACTACATCACAACCAATTCAAATCTTCATCCAAGCCCCAACCACATCCATCTCTGCATCAGATTCCACCTGCATCTCAATCAACATGATTTAATAACTGCCTCTATGGAACCTGTAAGGAACTCGTGGTGGCAACAGGAAAGACGGACACAAGTGATTACAGTTCAAGGGTGTTTATTAAACTGTATATGCGGGGTGGAAAGACGCCTGATCTAAATCTAAACCTAAATCTAAGATGGGAGCAAGCTACGACCATCAAATAATAATAAGGCATTGCTAGTGACATCTTGTCAAATAAAAGAGCCTATACTAAGAAAAACCTAAATACCAAGAAGAGTGTGGGATACTGTTCACAAGAAAGAAAGAAGTGTTCTTAAATAACAAGTCAGGATGTGTTAGCCAGGGTTCTCCCTTCCCCCCGCGTTTCGAGCACGGGACAAGGTGGGATTCCGGAGCAGAGGACCCACTCGAGCTTTCCCAGCACGAGCCAACAGTTCTGCTCCAACTATCAGGGCCTTCGGTGGTTAAGTCTTTTTTCTACAAAACGTCTCTTGCCTCTGAGGACCTGATGTATCAAAATAATAAACAGTGCCATAGAAAGGTGGGGAACACAGACTACCTCCTACTCATTTTTTAATGAAAACAATTCCACAACCGAACTTGTACCCAGAAGTTTACAAAAGATTCAGCTCCTTAAAGAACATACATTATTCGAGCAAAAATTTAAGCCAACACTTTCTGGAACCAACAGGGGTGAAATATTTTATTTCCTGTTTATTTTGAGTTCCTGTTTTTTCTCTCTGTATTATCATACACACATGAAACAGAGAAAATGCTTGTTTTTCACAATAAACAGCAAAATACTATTGCTTTATATATTAATAAGAGATTCACCCCTAGCAATTACGATGCTGTGCGTTGTCGCACGGCTGATTTCCGTGTAAGTCACATGACTATGGTCACGTGTGCTTAGCAGACAGAAATATAAAGTTCACGCAGCCCTTGGCTCGGTTTATACGAGTGAGACACGAGTGGGAGAAATGCGTAACCGTTCCACCCGGACATGACGGGTCCTTCCTCTATACAGACGAGAACCGACGCGGAGACAGGTGTGCTGTACCCGCGATCGGTCTTCTGGCAGAGAACAGCGTCGCGCTGTCCGTCTGGTAATTACAGTAAGTCGTACACAGATTATTGTGATAATATTAGAGTCCGGCAGAGTCCTTACACTCCTTGGGAGACTGGTTCTTGTGCTCTGTAGCTGGTGTGTTTTCCTCCAGGAGTGAAGGGGTTAATTTTATTCCATTGCAGCCTGGAGGCGGAGTAGCTACATATACTGATTCCGGCGTGGAGCGCGGCAGCGTCCTTACAGTCCTTGCAGCTCCTGGAGCAGAATGGAGCACCGTTTCAGCTATTTTATTTTTAAATCTCTTTAATGGCATTTATGATAAGCACAACAGCAGTATGGCAGTGGAGTGCCCACTTCAACAGAAGGTAAAATTATCAGAATTTGCCGATTATCCATAGGGAAAAATTAAAACACAATTATAACTAAAAAAAACTTGTTAACTTTAACAATAAACATCTCCAAGTGGTCTAACCAGAGCTTTATTGCAAAATTAGATCCAGAAAGGGAAGGAGGAGCGCAGAAAAAGAAGGAAGGAAAGAGAGGAGCCATCAAGGGAGAGAGAGGGTGGCCCAGGCACCTCAAGGCTGTGATATATACAAAGTCTTGCAATATGTAGGTTAGTATTCCTGCGGGTAAGTTATTCAAGGGGGTTTGTCATCATTGGAGGGGTGGAAGAGTTCCCATGTGAGGGCCCTCCAGGCTTCAAGAGCCTGGCTCGCATCGTCAGGGGAATTGGCAATGCCCTCCTCCCAAGCCGCAGTTTCTGCCCCCACCCAGCGTTCCATTTCACCTCGCCATACATGGTAACATGGTCCATCCGGTCGCTTCCAGGCCATGGCTATAGTTCTCTTGGTGAGGCTGCAGGCCAAGTCCATTAGCTTCACAGTGTGCTTCATTTTAGCGAGCCTGGGATAGGTTCCCAAGAGGCATTCTCCTGGAGTCCAACCATACCTAGTCATACCAGCTCTCCTGCAGGTTCGCTCGACCGCGGCCCAGAGCTGGCGGGCCTTAGTGCACCCCCAAAACATATGCATAAGATCCGGTTCATCCCTGTTGCACCAAGGGCATGTTCGTTGGGATTGTTTGTTGTAGATCTGTGCCAGTTTGTGTGGCGTTAAGTACGAGCGGTACAGTACATTGAGCTGAATCAGTCTAAACCTGGAGTTCCTGGAAACCTCCTTAGGGAACGCCAATGCTCTCTTCCACTCCCCGTCTGACATCTCTTGGCCCAGGTCCACGTTCCATTTCAGTCTTAGATCAGGGCTACGGGGGTTAGGCTTATCGGTGAGGTGGCTGTATATTTGAGACACTGGTCTATGCCCTTCTCCCAGGTTATATAAAAGTGTCACAAAGGGGTTGGATTCGGGCTCCACAGGCCAAACGTCCCAATTGATTCGTGCTCGTTTCCGGATCCTTAGCTACCAGAGGAACTGGCCGACAGGAATTCCATCCTGCATTTGTAAGGAGGAGAAGTCACGGAACAAGCCCTCGTCATATAGGAATGTCTGGAGTATATGTGTGCTGCAGATGGAGGAGCGACTTTGTTCTGTGCCATATCTGCCTGCTTAGGGCAGCCAGATAAGGAATGTCGGCCACGAGGAACTGGGGAGCCCAAATAAGTTCTTTTAGCCGAATCAGGGCGATTGAGTGTTGCAGCAAGTCCGTTTCCAGAGTGGCATCATCGGCCAACCACTTGGCAATGAAGCTGAGCTGGGCCGCCATATAGTACCCCTCGAGGTCGGGGAGCTGGATGCCGCCTTGATGGTACGGGAGGACTAACGTGGAGAGTGCCAATTTGTGTCTGCCCCTCCCCCATAGAAAGTCCTTAAGCAACCTTTCCAGCAGCCGAAAAAAGGGGGCCCTGATGTAGTAAAAAACATTCTGAAACCCATAGAGAAATCTGGGAAGAATGATGATTTTGATGACCGAAGCCCTCCCCATCATGGACAGGGGAAGTCGTGACCAGAACCCTATTGACTTACGGAGAGGAGGAAGTGCCGCCGCTGTGTTATTCTCATGCATGAGTTCTGGCGTGTGGTAGACATTGATTCCCAAGTAAGGGAACGTATTGGGGTGCCAAATCACCTCCAGTGGTGGTAAGTCATCCAAGTGATCTCCTCTGAGGCCCCCTAGGGAGAAGAGACAGGATTTACGTTTGCTAAATTGTATACCTGATACTTTGGCAACGTTGTCAAGGACGTCCAACATGGTCGGGACATTTAGGTGCGGGTCTCTGACGTAGAGGAGGACATCGTCCGCATACAAGGATATTATGTGATCCATTCCGTCCAGCCGAAAGCTGGCGTCGAAAAATTGCTTCCTGAAATAGATAGCGATAGGCTCCCGCCCCAGTATGTAAAGCATAGGAGAGAGCGGGCAACCCTGCCTGGTGCCCCTTTGTATATCCCATGCTGCAGATATGAGGCGGCCGGATTTCACTCTTGCCCTCGGTCTAGTGTACAGGACCCTAACCCATCTAATGAATTTGTCGCCAAAGCCAAATTCCCGGACCACAGCCAGTAGCCACTCCTAATAGATAGAATCGAACGCCTTGATGGCATCCAGGGAGAGCAGACCGTAGGAACCTCCGTCTAAATTAGTTTGGGCCAAAACACGCTGGAGCCTACGCAGATTGGCGGTGGTGTTGCGGCCCGGCACAAATCCACTTTGGTCAGGATGCACTACCTCTCCTATCACCCTTGCAAGTCGCTTGGCTAGGACTGTTGTTAAAATCTTGACATCGTAATTGAGCATTGTGAGTGGGCGATAGGAGTCACACTCCTCAGGTGGCTTGTTGGGTTTGAGCATTGGAATCACCGGCGTTTCACGCATGCTCTCAGGTAGGATCCCCAGTTCATAGGCCTCATGAAAGACCTCGTGCAGGAGTGGGGTTAACTCTGGTTCATAAGCCTTATAAAATTCGGTAGTTAGCCCATCACTGCCTGGGGACTTACACGTGGACAGGGACTTGATTGCCTCAGTTATGTCGTCCTTGGTGATGTCGGCATCCAGGGCTTCTCTGTGTTCAAGTGATAGTTTAGGCAGTCCTATTTCGTCTACGGTGTCCAAGATCACACCTGGAGCCACCTGAGTATCGTGGGAGTACAACTGGGTATATAATAGTTTAAAGGAGTTGTTAATGTCCTGCTGGATCTGGTGTACCGTGCCATCTGAGTCTCTCAGGGATGTGATCGGGATCCTGGAATGCTCTCTCCTGCACAGCCAGGCCAACAGTCTGACGGATTTATCCGCCTGGGCGTGAGCCCTGTTAGACCTGGTGGTGAAGTCGAATTTGGCTAGCCTATCCCAAGCTTTTTTGCATTCTGTTCTGGATTGTTTGAGTGCTTCCTCCGTCTGTTGAGACTTTTGAGTGCTGGATTCTAGTTGTTCAATTTCGGCTTCTCGTTGCTCAAGTGCCTCGCGTAACTGCCTCCTGATGCCTCCTGCCTTAGATATGATCTCCCCATGTATGACCACCTTAAGGGCCTCCCAAACTGTGCTCAACCGATCAACGCTATCTTTGTTTTCCAGTACGTAGTTTACAAGGGACTCTCGAAGATCCTCCCTGAATGCGGGGTCCTTTAGCGCTTCAATGGGCATCTTCCATGTGGGTATCGGAGATCTGGGCCCTACGGTGCACCACTCTATCACTAAGGGGGAGTGATCAGAGATAGTACGGCCTAAATATTGCGCTGAATCAACCTGAGGGAGGCTTTCCCTACCAATGAAGATGTGGTTGATCCTAGTATAAAGTTTGTGGGGGGAGGAGTAAAAAGAGTAGCCTCAATCATCTGGATGTCGCTCGCGCCAGGCGTCCGCCAATCGAAGGCGGCTCAGCATAGTGTTCAGTGCTGTGGTGGAAGCCGGTGGGCCTCCAGAGAGAGGGGTGGACCTGTCGAGGACTGTGTTGCAGACACAATTGAAATCTCCCCCCCACATGAAAAATCAATTTCTGTATTGTGTGACCTTGGCATACATCTGCTCCAGGTGTGCAGGTATGTTACTATTGGGGAGGTATGAATTTACAATACATATTTCAGTCTGTTCAATGCAGCCCCACACTATGACATACCTCCCTTCCGGGTCCTGTTCAGCTTTGATTAGTCGAAAGGGGATTTGGTGGCTGATCCATGTGAACACCCCTCTGGCATATTTGGAGTAGGATGATCCGAACCCCTGTCCCCCCAGTGAGTCTGGAGTGTTGCAATAGATTCCCTTGTTAGGTGGGTTTCTTGTAAGAAGGCCAGTCCCACTTTCTTCCTGCGAAGATATGATCTAATTCTATTGCATCAGAGGTAGGTGCCCAGGCCTCTCACGTTCCAGGTTATAATCTTAATGCGTGTGGTCATGGTGATGAAAAATAAATCTTAGAGCCCACTCAGGGCCGAGCCACTTCGTCCTCCCGTTAGATGGATATCTCAAACAACAACCTTCAAGGTTAGTCAGCATTGGTGTGTGCTCCATCCCCTCCCTTATCATTGTTGGCTGAATTGCTCTAGAAAGTGGAGTTTTAGTATCTGGTTCAACATCCACTCGAAATGGTGGTTTAACAACATGAAACAACTGTGAACTGCCCCCAGCAGCCACTTCAAGGGAGCAACGCTCAGGGGCTTCTGCGCCTCGTTGGCCTATCCGGGTCTTGGGACGCAGATGTGGTGCCAGCATACCGGCACTAGTAGCGGTGGGGTGGGTCATGAGGGTGTCCATGCTTGACCGCCTGAGCTCCCATCCGACAGATCATATTCTGCTACTTGCTTGAAGGATCTCCGTATGTAGGTGACGATTGGAAGTCATAGCATGGTGTTATTTCAATCTTGGAGATTACGATTTCTGCGTGGGCCTTCCATCGCTGAGTCTTGGTCATCCCCTCAGCCAGGTTGTTGTGCTCCAGCCACATGGTGGCCGCAGCTGGAGTTTCCATGAAGATCGACCTTCCTTTATAAAGGATCTTGGGGCGTGAGAGATATAGGAGCATGTACTGAAGATTGAGCTTGCGCAAACGGGCTTTAATTGGTATAACGGAATTCCTGGCTCTCTGCACATTGGGGGTGTAATCGGGATACATGACTATCCGAGAGTCGTTTCGCTTGATCTCTCCTCCTTCCCTGGAAAACTTAAGTATCGTCTCTCTGTCCCTGAAATTGAGAATCTTTGCGATTGTTGGCTGTGGATGTGATCCCGGTGGGGGCTTTTTTTGTAGAGAGCGGTGGGCCCTCTCCAATGAGAATCCTTGCGTAAGCTTGCCGACCCCAACTTCCTGAAGTAGCAAGGACTCCACGAATTCCGTTGGATTGGATCCCTCCATGTCCTCCGGAACACCAAGAATCCAGATTTTGTTGCGGCGGGCTCTCCCCTCCGCCTCCTCCGATCTCGCCTCTAGCCGAGCAACCTGGTTTTCAAGCGTGTTTACTTTGGTTTTCAGATTTGCGGTAGTGTCTATGGTGTCCTGCAGGTTTACTTCCCCTTTGCCAACGCTCTCCGTTAGGTTGCGAGCATCCTGGCGTATAAGTTACATATCAACTCTGAGTTCGTCTATCTTGGTTTCCATGATTGTTTGGAGCGCTGCAATAGCCTGTAGCACCTGGGTATTTCTGGGGTCCTCCACGGGCTCAGGAGGGTCTGTTTGTGTGGGTATCTCGTGCTGGAGATGCTGCTTAGGTTTTGCACCTGAGAAGGAGTCCATAATTGTTGCCCCTTTGATCTTGTGCCGCTGGGTAGACATTTTCCTTTGTTTTGAGGGTGATGACGGTGGATTGTGACCCTGGGCAGTAGGGTGCGAGATGGTCTACGGTGGTGCTTCGCGTGTTCGCAGCCTTTTGTTCTAGGAGTAGGTTCACCGCCCTGACCTCAGGCCATATGCCACCCAGACCAGAAGTCCGTAGTTTAGCCAAACCTGCCCAGGTAATGTGTTACAACTGGGCCCTTCGTCGTCCGGTTGCTCAGCGAGGCTCTTGATCACTTCCTGGTACCCCAAGCCCTGGCCTTGTTGTCAACCGTGGGCTTGGTATTGCTCGACAGAGAAAGAGGGGAAGAGGGGGGGCCACCAGAGCAGGGAGATAAGTCTTAGAGTGCCAGCGGCACAGCAGTGAGATGTCCGAGCAGTGATTAGGTGAGTATTTCACTCAAAAGCTTCAGGCTAAATCCAGCAGTGCATCAGGGCACAGCCCTCACATGCAAGTGAATGTGCCTCCCATCAATAAGCCCCCCAGCACGTACACCTGGCCCGTGTACTGGGGGTCACAGCGTAGTCCCAGCTGACTGCTGTGGGGGGCCAGCGAGGCGTGCAAGAGTTACAAGAGTTACATGAGGATGAAGACGCGGAAGGCCTCACCTCCTGCACCACGTTAGTGTGCCGGCAGCTGACAATCCCTCTGCCACGTCCGATGGAGTGGTATAACCGTCTGGAGCCCGTTGGTCCCACGCCCCTGGGGCAATGCAGGCCTGGCGGGTTGCAGGATCACCGTTCCGCTCAGGGGCCGCGGTGCCTGCCCCAGCCTCCTTCCGTCAGGCCAGTCCGCCACGCGTGCCACAAGCACACGCTCACCAGTGCGGCCCGGGCCGCCAAAGTGCAGGAAGGCGCCCCTTCACCATAAATCCTGGCCCCGATCGGGCCGATGTCAGTGTGGGCCTCCGGGACCCGTCCGGCACCACCGTACGCGGGACCTCGCCCCCTGGTCCGCGTTGGTGTAACGACGGCCACCGGAGCGTTAGGGAGTTCAATAAAGCGCTGATGTAGCTTCTTTTCTGCTCGGCGGCAGATAGTCGGGTCGGGCCGCCGTGAGCCCAGCGCGCCACGAGACCGCCGTGCCACTGTTACAGGGGTCCCCTGCGTTTGGGTGGTCACGCAGTGTCCGTGGTCCACAGGACCAAGCTGCAAGGTGGACGCTGGTCCCTCGCTCTAGGTGCGCCACAGGTTCCCGGCGCGCGAACAGGCCCCTCCCCCACCAGCGGTTCCTGCTCCGTTCAGGCCGCCATCTCTGCGGGTCCCTGGGGATACTTCAAATGCTTCATTTAGGACAATGCGGGCTCCGATTTGCGTTGGATTTTCGCTGGAAGGAAGCAGAGACGCTTACTCTAGCTGATGGTGTGGTTATTAGAAAAGACCTCAGTCTAATGCAAGTATGGCAGGATCAATGAAAAATCGTAGGACGGGAGCTCAGCTTCGCTGCTGCTTCACTCCATGAGTTCCGGCCACGCCCACCGCACCGTTTCGGCTATGGAGCCCCTGGCGGGTGGCTTCTGTTTGCTGCATGAAGACTCCGGTGCAAGCGACTGTCCTTGTAACTCCAAACTGACGGAAGAGTTGAGAGGATTTTGGCATCGAGTTTGGGGTTATCTGGCCCAATTAGACTGTGGGTCTATTTGTGTAGTTCTCCCCACCTGCAGCGTTGAACACGCCAGCTGGAGGGGAAAGACTGGTGCGCGCTGTGTTTTGATCTTGCCTTGCGCCTCTTCTGCCACGATAGTCAACGGGCGCTCTTCGGTGAACAACTTGAGCCAAAGTAACATTATACGCCCACACGACCTTTGTAACATTTGGAGTGCAATTGCATTGTTTTTCTAATATATGCATTAAGCAATAGCAGGAACTCGTGTGTCAAGCATGTTTTACACAGCTTGTAGTAAATTATTCCATTGTTCCTGCCGTAATTACTAACGTCATTTCTTGTTTCTGATAACGGGGCTGCAAGATTCTCCCCCCGCTCTTGGAATCCTCTGGGTTGCGAGGTTGGAGAGAGTATATAATCTTTTAAGTGTAATCTTATGTTATAGGGCGAATGGACTTTAATGGACATTAGAAAACTGCTGGAACTTTAAACGACAGACTAAAACCATTCTATTTGATGTGGTTCTGTTGCTAGGAATTTCTATGGTGATATTTTTTGAAGTATATTGTATGTTTCACAGTATGTTTTAAAATATTTTAATTTTCTTTTTCATTTGACCCAGGGTTCTATTTATATATATATATATATATATATATATATATATATATATATATATATATATATATATATCAGTAAAAAAAACATTGTGAAGGGACGTTATGGTTCGAGGTAAAATCGAAAAACCCCTGAAATCTGCAAGTTATGGTAAGCTAAGCAACCATAACTCGCGCCACCACCGTGCACTGCTAAGACTAACACGCAGGACATCAAAGATGACATCACACATGTCATTGATGACATCACTGATGACATCACATGTGAAATAAATTTTGATGAAAAGTCCCTAAAAGGAGTTGTGTTTATATTGTTAGTAACAAGATGTCAGGGGTGATTGGGAGACCTATCATGAACTACTTAATCTATTAAAGAATGTACTCATCTAATATCATTGTATTGGAGTGTTGTAGTTAATACAGAAACCTAATCATATATAAACATAGGCAATGACCGCAGCATGCACCATAGAAGTACACTAAATATAATATTGTAATTTTGGATAGTACAATAATGAATGCTACCGTATCAGAGTTTTGAGTAATATTAAACATGTAATAACTAGCTAACAATTCAAGACTTACAGCACTTGTGCTGATACATAAAAAGCATATGAAGAACCTCAATGCATACAAATCAGAGGCACATACAGGGAAACTAAAGTAAGGAAGGAAGAAAGAAACTGCATCATCAGAAAATGTTAATGTCATTAACGTTTATGTTCATGGATACAAATGAATTGTGTGTTTGAGGCCTGCTCATTTCCCCATGTATGTGCACCATGAGCTGAGACCAAACCCTAAGGAAAGTACTTAAAGAACATATGACAAGGTTAACGTCTAGATATATAGCACCTTTTCAATTTTATTATTCTGACTGCCAGTGAACAAAACCACCTGGCCTATATATGTGAATAAACAAAAACAAGTGGCCCAGATATGTGATGTCATCAGTGATGTCATCAATGACATTTGTGATGTCATCTTTGATGTCCTGGGTGTTAGTCTTAGCAGTGCACGGTGGTTGCGCGAGTTATAGTAGCTTAGTTTACCATAACTTGTGAATTTCAGGGGGTATTTGATTTTACCTAGAACCATAACGTCCCCGTAACAACGTTTTTTTTACTGAATTTCATAGGTTTTTAGTAGTGCAACTTAACCATAATGACCCTTCAACAAAGTTTTGTTTTTTACTGAATTGCATAGGTTTTTAGTAGCGCAACGTAACCATAACGTCCCTTTAACAAAAATGTTCTACTGAATTTAATAGGTTTCTAGTAGTAACACGTAACCATACTGTAAACTAGCATGTGACTTCATTGCACACCTTCCGAAGAATGCCACATGATCATATACTGGCGCACAGCATGGTGACGTGTCCGAAACCCATACACACATACATGCCAACATTCTGTGACCAAAAATCTGTAGGAATCTTAAAGTTTCAAAAATAGTCAGGCGAGGAGGTAATGATAGGAATAGGGCCCGTCAGCAGCCCATTGTCATTGAATGAGCCCGCCGCTGCGGGTGCATTCAATGACAATGAGGTGCCTGCCACGCCTTCTGCCACCACGCCAGCTCGGGGGAGCCCTTGAAAGACTCCCCCGAGTTGGCGTGGGCAAAAAAAAAAAAAAAATGTAAACAAAAAATGTTTTTTTTTTTTTACAAATAAAATAGGTATTTGGTGCCAATAAATCGGTAGGCCGTAGGACTGCTTAAAAAGCGGTATCCTACCGCCTAAATTGGTAGGGTTGGCAAGTATGTACACACTTCACAATAAGATCTGTGCCTCGTGGACAGTGTGGAAGTACATTTTGTACTGCTGTGTGAACTTGCAACTGCCAACATTTTCCGTGCACAACTCCAACAGCTATTCGTACGTAGTACACAGCACATACTTTTAACAAAACTGCTATTCATCTTAAAACGACATCAGCTAAAGACATCCCTCCTCCCTAAGAAACACCACTGGTGCTGTGATGAAAGAGCAGGAGAAGCACTGCCCCTAGCTCACAAATAACACACCCACTACATTTTCCCCCGTCCACCTTCCCCTCCATATTACTGTTTGCTGCCTCTTTCCTCAGTTCCGTCCGCAACTTTCGTTCTTAGCTATCCTCCCAAACAAAAGCCATACATACACAAAATAAATGTTCCTTTATGATCCACCATTCACAGTCACAAAATTGAAGTAAAAAAAAAAACGCATACACTGCATCTGCTTTATATTTTGCAGTAAAGTACATAGACGCAATAAGATTTTCCAACAGTTCCATTTGCAGTTTCTGTTATGCTAATGGGAATATTGTAGTGTTCATCCTCCGTTCCAGGGACTGGAACAGTGGATAAAGGGCCAGCAGACCAAGTTATTAGGGCAATCGAAGCGAGAGTGCATAACGAGGTCTCTGGATCATTACCCCCCCCCTTCCACTCCTAAAATGGGGGATGAAAGCCATTTGCAATGTACATTTCCAAAGCAGTAACCCGTGGTATTAAAAAAGATGATTTTTTTGTCTTTTTCCCGCTTTAAGAAATAAAATCCTTTTCCAAGATGGCCACCATAGAAAGGGAAGGCGGGTGTTGCATACAGAGCCCTTGGTCGCTTTCCATTGCAGCCTGCAAAAAGCAAAAAGGAAACTGTGTGACCATATTGCCATGAGCACATTTTTATTCCCGTTCAAATGTATCGTTATGTGCAACATCTTTACCACAAAGCCAGTCCCAGGTGGATATGGCCACTGTAATCCTATCTTTTCTCCCTTCTGGTCATGGCCAGTAGCCACATTGCGCGGATCATGACCTTATACCATGACCCCGACATTTTGCCCACTCACCATGGCTGCAGCCTATCCCTCAGTCAGTAAACGTATTCCGCTATGTTTTTTAACTGCATTACGTCACTTGTGTAATACGAAAACACTTCCACATCTCGTCACATAACCAACCTTAATGATATTCTGCACCTTTTTTGGATGACGTTCCTCGCCAGCGTAGCCAAATGCGCCCATAAGCACCTACGTGCCGTGATGCAGAACCTGAAAATGAACACACAGCGACGTACAACATAGCACGTCAGATTTTCAAATAATAAATTGTTTTTTAAAAGAAAACAGTAACATTTTTGAATTTGTAAAGTATTTTTATTTCACAATAAACTGTCCAAAACCATCGGACTATTCCCATTTTCAATCAAATAGTAACTTTGTTTCTTTCGGTTGTCATCGAAAATGTTAATCGTGAGGCACACGTTGTTCTTTTCTCATACACAAAGTATTCATTTTCGATAAAGCCACCGCTTCGGTCGCACAGTGATTTGCAAGACGTCGCCATGACCTTCGGCCTAGACCACCATAAAAGATGTTGGGCCTCATTACACGGATGGCGCTAAGGGAATACCGGCACCGGTAAGGGCACCGGTGCCGGTATTCCCTTAGCGCCATACTACGAGGTCCCTCAGTGGGTCCCGTCCTTAACATGTGGTCAGACCACACGTTAAGTACGGGACCCGCTGAGGGACTTCAGAGCAAATAACGGTACCGCTAATAGCGGTACCATTATTTGCTCCTTCCCCATTCCCGTTGAGCCCTATGGGGGCTCAAATGGGAATGGGGAAGGGCCATGGTGAATGGGGAATTACCGCCCCCACCAACTTTGGAATGGGGCAGTAATTTCGCCATTCACCATGGCGGGATTGGTAAAATAACGGCGGCAACCATGGCGCTAATAGCGCCATGGTTACCGCCGTCCGTGTAATGAGGCCCTTTATGTTACTTCTAATGGCCACTGCAGCGTACGGACAAAGGGGTTCTGGGCGGTCGTCCCACAATACAGTGACGGTTAGGCAGGCGGTCACGAGTACGTGCATCTAGCAAGCAAAGAAACCATCACTTGGCATGTGGAATCCATGGCAATCACAGTACGGCAGGATGTAGCTGTTTGAAAAACGTAACAGAAAATAGGTATCAATACCCAACCTTTAGCAAACAATTTCAAAAAAGACAAAAAGAACTTGGAAACTAATACACAAATCGATGTAGTCATACATGACATTCTAAAGAAATATTAGCGTTGAACATGGGTGTATCTAGTGATAGCCTACAAATGCCGAGAATGTACACTCTCCATAACCAGAAAAAAATGACAACTACACAGAAAGATAGTACGTCAATTACATTGCCAAAATTAATGTTCTGGTAATAAAAACGTAAATCTCGTTCCGGTGTAGAGTCGGCAAAAGTAAACTTACAATGATATTCACAGTCTCCAATGTGTGCGTGAAACGCAGACAGCAATGTACTTGCCCCAAAGAATCTTCTTGAACTGATATTACATGTGCTGTACAACCGTTTTGAATACATAACCTTATCAAACAGTATTTTTTGCAAACTTTCACTCCCTGCATTCTTACTGAATTTTCCCTTTCGCTCAAGGTCAAAAAACAATTGACCCTTATGGCTTTAGAGAGATGCGTGGGCCTACTGAGCTCGCAACCAAGAAAGCAAAGCAAATTACCTTCACTCAGACTGCAAATACATTCTGACTTTGCAACAACATGTCGCAATGCATTCATGAGAACTGCTACTGGCATACACTTGCAGACCCGCTGTTTTCATCAAACAGTGCAGGTGGCTGCCTCAGAATTCAGACTGTAGGACGCCAGTCTGAGTGCAATAGTACTTTAAATACATTGTAACACAGACACAGTAATTCTGCGCCTCTACTTAACGGACTCTATATTGAGCAGCAACTTCCAATTTACCGTATGATTTTTGTGACAAGAAAAAAACACTTTTTGACTTCCCGCTGCCACATCCCACCCCAGCCTCATTAACCCTCAACTTCAGCGACAGTAGTTGATAAGTTTAACAAGTGCAATGGTGTGTTTTTTTATATGTGTTAGTGGCGATGTCCGCGTACACCAAAACACGAATTAAAGATGGCGGGGCAGCAAAACAATCTGACGCACTTCTCTCTGTTCAACATCCAATCAGTGAACGCGTCACATGTCCGTGGACATGACGCTACGGATCAGCCAATCGGTATCTTGTCCACAGAGCGGACATAGATATCACAAATTTTTTGAGACATACTTTTTGGTCGTTTTAAAGAAAACTACTGGATGGATTGGCACCAAATTTACAAAAGCACGCTTTCGGGACCAAGCTCCTGCCGCAAATTTGGTGAAAATCCGTCCAGCGGTTCGGGCTGTAGTCGTGCGCAAACTTTTTCCCCCATTCGGTTTATGTGAAAAAAAGGCGTTTTGGGACCCCCCCTATAACTTTTCCCCGCCTGAACCAAACATCACCAAACTTTGCAATAAAATTCAGAGTGAGCCATATACTTTTTTTTGCACATTTTGGTGTGGATTTGTCCAGGGGGAGCGAAGTTATAAGCCGCCCAAAAAGTGCTCTTCCTATGGAAACAGCAACTTAACCATAACAACCGTGGCTGTGTAATATATATATATATAGTTATAAATATCTAGTTGTTCCTTTTCATACCATACATTTTACACCACATCTATTGGTTATATACGAGTGTGATCATGAAATTGAGAAATACAAAGAGAACTGGTTTGCTAAGTGCCTGCCCAGGCAATGACACACGGACCCGGAGTACTGGGTTGGCAATTAAAAATAAGTGGGACGGTATCAGAGGAAAAAAAGGAAAGTAATCTAATGTGGTAAATCTTAAACTTATGGCTCAGCAGATGAAAATCTCAGGTTACTTTTTAGGGGTCGAAACTGGGAAATTAGATTCACTGGCCATAGTACAATCTAATATTGATAGCCATAATACCCAGTTCCTGCTACAGTCTCACGGTACTGATGTAAACATTGTGGGGGAGGACCAATCATTGGGCTTTGATGGTTCTCTTGATAATAATGGGTCTTCATTAGCACTGTGCGCTAATGTCAGAAGAAATTCTATGGGTGTGGGCCGGCAGGTCAGTGATACCCAAGTCACTGACTTATCAGTTACCCCTGATCTTGAAATACATATTGAACCCTCTGGCGTCAAGACATCATTGGAGACCGTATCAGGGGCAGAACTTCCTTCTCTGATGATAATGTTATATTGGCGATGATTGAAGCCCTTTCAGAGAAGGTTGAAGCTTTGTTCTGGTTGAGTTCAGTGATGGCAACAGATCAACAGAAATTGTACTCTTTAACAAGCAAGCTGATTTGTCACAGTGATACCGTTGGGAGGGACAATTTTGAATCCATTAAACCCTATAACTCGAGTAAAAGTAATAAGAAGTCTGAGGTAAGTGGCACCTCCACCACTCATATAGAAACCCAGGGGTATGATCGTTCACGGGTTGGACTACCTGGGGCATCGGGGGCGGTTATAATCTCAGATACGCTGAATTCTACATGGGGTTTGGAAGACTCTGTGAATATAGCAGCAGTGTCTGAGGGAGATGCGATCGATGCCCTTTGTGCGGAAATATCTTTGATGAGGGAGACATCCAGCCCAACCATTGGGAAATTACCTCAGCAGAGGGTTAACTTCCAGACAACCCAGAAAGATGGTCAGGTGGTTGGTCTAGGCATAGGTAGCGGGCCTCGTATAATATCAAGGAAGCACCAGGATGGGTCAGTTAGAACGGTCAAGTTAAACGGCCCCATGGATAAATGGGTCCATTTCCAAGACACTAATATGGTGATACACCAAGAATCACATAAGTTAGTGAGACGCCTGTTAAAGACCCAGTAATATCAATCTAAAAAGGTATCCACAGGTGGGTCTGTCCGTAATAGCCACAGAATTCTACCACATGTTGTGGGACCTGATACAAGGTGTGAGGTGGTCTCCAAATGGTCTGCCCTCGATGGTGGAACAAGTGGGAATAAAGAGACAGACCAGTATAATTGGATACATAATTCACAACCACAACTCAGTATTGGGGACACTGGGGCTCAGGCAAAGAGAGTACCAGTCTTTCCATTGGTACAATCGAGTAAGACTATTGACGTGCATATGACCAACGATCTGGATAAAACCCAGGCACCTTCTATGGCCGACCTGATGGACCTTGGACTCATGCTCAGATTGGACTAATTAATTCCTAGGGACGTGACTTAATTTCTAAATGGTTCCACATTGTTGGGTCTATGGGCTAAAATGCCATGGTTATCCCTGATAACTTCAAATGATATAGCCCAAGTTATTCTGCCCAAATATATATATAATAATATATATACTTTGTGATAATGCCCATGTATTGTTAAGAGCAGGTTTGAAGCTCTCGGTGTGCAGAGAGCCGAAGGATGTGTGTGATAACAAAATAAATATCCATAAGTCTAAAGGGGACAGTAAACAGATTTCAGAGTGACTGGTTAGATTGGATGAAATACATACATCGGACGAAAGCCCCTTTCTGAATAGATCTATGCTTTTTCAAATTTGGGCTAGGATACCATGGTTTTTGTTAATTTCATCCAATGATTTGGCACAAGTACTGCTGCCAAGGGCTGATAGCCCAACAAACTGGGCAATATTGAGGTTTTCAAAGAAAACTGCAACCGACCTATTGCAGCGAAATGCTGAGGAATTGCTTGGGCTGGGTTTAAGGGTAGGGGCAGTTGAAGACACCTGCCTGACTAAGGTAGGGATGAATCATGGGGGGTCATTACGAGGTTGGAGGTAATGGAAAAACTGCATACCGCTCCGGGCTATTCCGACTCAAGAACCTGGTATTAGAGGCACCGCTAATAACGTTGTCGCTAATAGCGGCATGGGCGCGGGCACGCGGCCCTTCAGGCCGGCAATGCCGGTATCCCGCTAACAGGAGGACATCACAAGTCAGGCGTACATGCAAATACCGGCATCATGAAGGCGCTAATACTGGATACCGGCATGCCGGCAATACCGGCATCCCGAACCACCCGTAAACTGCTATGTGCAGTGTTCCCAACTGCCACAGGTGCACACAATCAGCACAGGTGGAGGCAATGGAGTCTGGATGAGCACAAAAGGAGCACACCCACACACCACACCCCTTCCCACACTAAAATTATTCCACTAGTGTCATGGTCTCTGCTTCCAGGAGGTCAGGGTTTTCCCAACTCCCTTGGAAGCAGATCCATAACCCAGGTTCCGAGTGCCAACCAGTCCCAATTGGGACCTTTTGGACCCAGTCCTGGCGCCAGTGGCACCAGGCTCATAAATATGCCCAGTCCCAGCGCTGGAAGCGCCGGGCTCATAATGCTTGGGTGGACTTACCTGCAGCAGACCATGCTGCTTACTTGCCTGCCAGTTGAGTCTCTGATCCTCTTCTGTTTGGAACTACTTTTCCTGTTGGGTGGGGCTGGAGCCACTCCCTAGATTCAGAACACTGGAACTCTTCTGGAAGGCAGGAACTCTTTTCTTACCAGGAACTCTTTTCTTACTTAGGCGTGGCTGTGGAAGGAGGCACCTAAGCACTACAGGAGGCTATTTAAACCACACCCGGTGGATGAATCTTGCTTTGCGTTATTCTGCACCCTCTGCAGCAGAACGCTCATCGTGTCTTCTGCATCCGGTCCTGGGCCTAAGGAAAAAGGCTTACCATCCTGAATCCAGTCTTCAGCAACTCCTATAAAGACAAGAAAGAACAGGTTAGCATTCCGGCATCTGAAAGGCAAAGGCTTACCTACTCTTCGTGCGCTCCGGAGGTCTTCACACTGCATTCCGGCATCTGAAAGGCAAAGGCTTACCTACTCTTCGTGCGCTCCGGAGGTCTTCACACTGCATTCCGGCATCTGAAAGACAAAAGCTTACCAACTCTTCGCACGCTCCGGAGGCCGTCGGCGCTGCATCCCGCATCTGAAAGACAAAACAAGGTGCGTTTAAAGACATTGGGGAACTTTAATACTCACATGCCATTACTCCTTTCCACATCTAACCCAGTGGGTATCCCGGCACCCTGCAGCCGCTCCGAACTTGTACCTGCAAAATAAAAGACAGTTAGAGCGCATCGTGAAGCTGGCAACAAGCGCTTACTTACGTGCTTCCAGGCGCTTCTATTCATCACACGGGCTCCATCTTCAACTCACTTCAGCCCGTCATCCGCCATCGTCGGAACCCTGCAAAACAAGAGACATCATTATTAAAGACTTTAAAGACATTTGAGTTACTCGAAACTTACCGTTCGTGCAGTAAACGACGGACAGCAGTCCTCTGAAGTCAAGAGGCCTGCGCTACCTATCCAGTGAAGAAACTGGTTACAGCACCCTGCCCCGAGGCAGATGGAGAGCTCGGCATTCACTTACCTAAGGTGAGAGCGTTAACCTGTGGGGGTCTACAGGAGAGGAGAAGAGGAAAGAGATAGGGACACCCCAATAACCCCAGTTCATTAACCCCGTATTTTCTATCTGCAGACATCTTCTCTGCACGTCAGGCATACAGGGCACAGAGGTCCAGCCCAAAGAGCCAACCGGGTGCTGCACATCACCTTTGAAGATACGGTAGTCGCCCAGTCAAGACCGGCGCCTCTGCGAGAATCAGGTGAGCGTTACAACTAGTAGTCGCAATACTGGGGCTGGAGGACATGCTTGCATTGCTACACCAGCAAAAACAACAACAACATCAGGCACCACAGGAGATGCAGGAGGAGAAGGAGGGTGAGACAGGCCGAGCAAGCCCCACCAGTGCAGCCAGTGGTACCACGCAGGCAGCCCCCAATCCCTCGCATCAGAGCCAGTCCATTCAACCCAACCCCTGAGCAGATCCACACCCTGTACCGTCTGGACCGGGACACCATCACCACCATTGTGGACATGATACACAACGCCATTGTCAGCCTCATTGAAATACGCACCGCCATCCCCCCTCTACTGAAGGTCATGTTGGTGCTCCACTTCCTGGCCACAGGCACCTACCAGCACACAGTGGGGCACATGCATGGCATATTACAACCCTTATTTTCTCGCATGCTGAACCAAGTGCTAGATGCCCTCCTGAAGCACACAAGGGACTACATATCCCTACCACGGACTCCCCAGGAGATCTTTGATACAAAAGTTGGCTTCCATGCATTGGCAGGCATGCCAAATTGTATTGGTGCCCTCGACTGCACCCACGTGGAGTTGGTGGTCCCACATGCCATGGAGGTGGTGTACGGCAATTGCAAGCTATACCACTCCATCAATGTGCAGATGGTATGTGACGCCAGCAAGATCATCACACATTGTTGTGCCCGATTTCCCGCATCAACTCATGACTCAATGGTCCTGCGGAACTCCACGCTACCACGCTACATGGAGCGACATGCAAGACGACGTGCCTGGCTGCTTGGTAAATTGCATGACAGGCACATGGCAGTGAAATGGGGGGATAGATGTACACACCACCATGGTGTCATTGTTGTGGTGACAGCACGATGTGCACATCCCAAAACACTGTGCCCCAAAGCATCCCAAACAGAACATGACAACCAATTTCTATAGCAATTAATTAAGCTGCACACCTATCACAACATGCCAAACTTAAAACCACCCCACATACCACAACACGTGCACCACCCATCATCGGACCTCACCCTCCGTAACACAATCCAGCAACATGCTGTGAGTATTCACTATGTAAATGTCTGCAGCAAATCACTGCAGAGGACAAGCATCCATGAGAGTGCACTAAAGAAAACCACCAAGGGAATCCACTGCTTGCACAGGGTCACCACCACAGTAGTGCAGCATGTCACCATGTGAATAATCAGCGCTGAAAGTCAAATAATGGAGAGACTACTGCCAACGCTGCCAGTTAGAAAATCATACAGAACACTACACATCACATATATATCACAAACACAGCGGTATGCGTCTACTATGCATGAGCAACATCAAGGCAGTGTACCCCGTGTCTCATCTTGAAGATGCAATCCACACCATAAGAGCATGGCACAGCACACATTGAGGGAATGAAAGATGAGTGCATACAACCAGGGACATGTGCATGTGACCAACAAATATCTGCAGGCATGTGTGATGAGTACAGCTGTCCATCAAGAATCGACTAACACATACCTTTTTTTTCTCACATGCAGGTGATAGTGGCTATCCCTTGAAGCCGTGGCTCCTCACCCCTATCCGAAACCCGCAGAACAGGCACGAGGAGGACTACAATCGTTCCCATACCCGTACCCATGTGGTCATCGAGCAGACCTTTGGCCTGTTGAAGGCATGTTTTCGCTGCCTTAGCTGGTCGGGTGGGGCACTCCTCTACAGGTATGAGAAGGTGGCCAAGATCATCATGGCATGTGTCATGCTTCACAACATGTGTATCCGACGGAACGTGCCCTTACCCCCTGACATTGAACTGCAACCACCAGGTGATGATGAAGGGGAAGTAGATGTGGGCGCACATCATCGCGTTGCCGATGCACAGGAGGGATGTGCTGTGTGCCAGTCTGTGATTGGACAATATTTCTAAGACACATGGGTGCATAGGGTGACATGAAAGTGGGACAGAGGGCACTGGGTGTGGGAGTACATGGACACTATGCACTGTATAGCAATAAATGACACATATTCAATAAGGAATGTCCACTCAAGTATTTTTCTGCTACACAACGGGTATATTAAACTGTTCAATAGTATTAAGTGCTCAAACCCTTCACCTCACACACCCTCTCCCCCTCCCCCCAAAAGTCCCCCACACACCCTCTCCCCTCTCCCACTCCCCCCACAACTCCCCCACACAACCTCTCCTTCCTCCCCCCACAACTCCCACACACATGGTGTCCAAGCAAATGCTTCATGTGTCTGCGTCTATTGCCTTAATCAGGCTGCCCCATCTACATTCATCCACTTCCTGCACCTGATGGCGGCATGTCTGATCGCCGCAAGGTGCACGCTGACCTGCGAAGGGGGCAGGTTTGAGTGGAGCTGGATGATGAAGGGGTGGCCGCATGCTCCAGTCTGGGGGCCGGATGCTCAGCCTCCAAGGAATCCGCTATGCGGGAGAGGACCTGCCTCAGAGCAGACACTTCCTTGCATAGTCACGTTGTGCTTGCCTCAATGGCCTGCCTCAGGGACGCAGTGAGTGTTGTCGCACCCCTCCTGGTACTTTCTAGGGAGTACCTGTTAGGAAAGATTTCTAATTGTAGGTTATTTTCCTTCCATGTGGCAACCCCTAAACTTTTTGCTGTTGTTTTACACCCTGATCTAGACTTTGCCAGAGAAGCACGGCCTCCTGCCACACTCCTCTGGGCTTTCGCTCCATTCTTACGGGGATACTGACATTCCCTTAAGACAGTCAGTACCGGGAAACGTTGTTTTCCGTAGTTCTTTCGCTCATGTTGCAGCTTTCGCGCAACATGGCACAAGAGAGCACTGCAAGCAAATTACTGCTCTCTTGGGTCTCTAGTCATTTTTGGGCCCTAGATACTCTCATGGATTGCTAACGAACGGTGCAAGTGAATCATGGACGGGACTGGTGGCAGCGATCGTTTCTTTGTGTTTTTGAGCTCCTTTTGGCGTTCAAGCACGTGTCTCGCGTTTAGCCCAAAAGGGTGGCCTGGCTTCCAAGATGGCCAGACCCCGAGGCTCTTTGTCCTGTCCGCTGACCGTCTTGCCCCCTTCACCTTCCCCAGGTCGAGCCGACCCGGGGCTTTCCTTATTTGGGCATGTACTTTCCTGCGAAACACTAACGCTTTCGCGGGCTTCTACAGGCCTGGTGTGAGCCTCCAGGATGTGGGCTGGGATGTCTGGTCCCAATACGCATCCTGGGTGCCAGAGAGTGCCAGAGAGTCTAGTGTGTCTTGAATGCCTGGGACCACCGTGGTCCGTGATAGGTCCACGTATGGTGTGAGGGTTTTGGGAGCAGATCTCCTATTGGGTCCCCTCCATTTTGGCGCGAAGGGAAACCTGGATAAGAGGAGGCTGGAAACACCACTACCATGTCGATCTCCTGAGTTCTCACGAACAAAGGGATACAGGAGCCAAGTATCCTGCAACTACGAGGCTGGACCGAGGAATCGCTGGTGACCCGCTGAAGGACTGCTCCTCTGCACTGCTGTCGCTTTGTGAAACCCTTTCTACCTCTGATCGAACGAGAAGGCCTGTACTGGTACTTTGACCTTTGGAATAGTGGGAACAACTATTCTCGGCATCTTCACCATTTCCTGCACGTAAGCCTTCGGAAGTGTCTCTGGGCCATCCAGTTGACTGACCAGCCTACCCAGGAGTCTTGCTCTGTAACTGCCGTCAGGTTGCTGCTGTATTACGAGTCCTTGACACTCTCACACGATTCGTACACTTGGCGTTCCCAGGTCTGAAGTGAGAAGTGTACTTTGGGCTGAAATACACACAGCTGCTCCGTTGCCCTGCTGTGGTAACAACCTGTGCAGGTTCATTACGTTTGGGACATCTTTCACTCCAACTTCTACTGCTGCGGAATCTACACCACGACGAGACGTCCCCTGCTCGTATCTGAACCTGCCAGCACTGAAACTGACGTGGAGAAGCCTGGGTCTGCCTGCATCGGGGACCGGTGAGTAGCAACACTAGGAACTCGTCGCACACCTGCAGTAGCCCATAGCTTTTCCCCGCTGTGTCAAAACAGCACCCTTTCCGTACTCGCGCTCTGCTTCTGCCCACAGTGGAGGCTGCGCTTGAGTCACTGAGTTTTTGTTCTTCTTCATTTGTTCACCGATCTGAACTGCCTGACTTCCTCGAAGAGACTCCCTTTTGCCCGTTGGCACCAGCGTGTGCAGGTACTTTTGAGCACAAGGCTCCACTCTTCGTAGGGCTCCGACTTGCTTCTAGTTAGGTGCCTCTGAAGGCGGACTGGGTCTAACTGATATTCGCACTGCCTGTTTTCCTCCCCATCTAGGTGGTCTGCATATTTCGTTGCATCTCACTCGTTAGACCTTTTGGTATTGTATATATATTGTATTTTGATTGTGATGTGTTGGTTTACGAGAGTGTTATTGTGATTCTTTGCTATGGTCAGTATTACAAAGGCCTTGTAATAAAGGTGTTTATATTTTTGATATAACACCTGTTTGGAGTAATTTGTACGTGTCCTTGCTTCGTGTGCTCATTGCGGGCTTTCAGTCACCCTCACCCCTCTTGAGATCTAGTCTTGACCGCCGCGATCGCTACTTTGATTGGTCAGGCTTGTCCAGAGGTTACCCTGTTCCAAGAAACTAGGCTGGTCTTCTGAACCTCTGCGCCTCCAGGACAGAGTTCAGAAATCCGTCTTAACAAATTGGTGTACAGCGGTGGGATACGACTGAAGGTATCCAGTGTTGCGCACAAGCGAAGGCATTTCGAGTTATTTCTAACAGGACACCTAGTGAATTGTCATAGCATAACTTTTAAAAGGCCATAGTCCTATCGAACAGTATGGAAACAAATACCTTGTTAACTTTAAATGCTTCCAAATCAGAAACGTTGAAAAAGATGTGTGCTGAGAGAGGTGTTTCCTCTCAAGGTACGAAAATGGAAATGATCCAAAGAATCATGGCGTGGCAAGAAGCGCAGCTTAACGCTATCACTTCTGAGGACAGTGCGGAAGGTGGTGGGGCTGCTCTCACTGGCAGAACCGACGGTTCTGCCGCCGCACTGGCCTCCAGCGACCATGAGGACAGGGAGGACGGGATGTCTAATGTTTCCTCTGCCACTTCTGATGGGGAGGCCATGCTTGAATTCAAGAAGCAAGAGCTGCTGTTTAGGCAGAAGGAGCGTGAATTTAACATGGCCAAACTGAAAATCGAACAGGCCAAAAAACAAAAAGACAGGGATCACCAGTTGGAACTGGCCAAGCTTCAGGTTGCAAATGGGTCCAAGGGTCCTGGACATGGGTCTGGGGCCTCCTCTCATCCACGGTTTCCAAAAGATCTGCTCAGTGTGTATGACGAACGGAATGACATTATGGACTGGCTGAATACGTTTTAGTATGCATGTGAAGTTCAACAAGTTGACAATGCTGATAAGATTGCCTGGTTACTCAGCAGACTGCCCCATTCTGGCTGTAGTACCATTATGGAAATGTCGAAGACTGAGCGAGCGGATTTCGCAATATTAAAGCAAACTCTCATTTTAAAGTTTGGAAAGACTCCTGCCCAATATTTAAAACGTTTCAGAGAGTATAAGAAAAAAGAAGGTGGTACTTGGGTATCTTATGTCACTGAATCTTTAAAAAACTTGACTGGCTGGGTCGAAGGGTATAAGGTTTCTACCTTTGAAGGCATGATAAGTCTTGTCATGCTGGAACACATTTTTGCATCTTCTTCCCCGGAGCTTAAGCAGCATTTGGCCGAATCGAAGGAGATAGATCCTAAGAAGCTGGCCATTGCAGCAGACTTATGGGTGTCACATCGAGTGTCCCATAAGGACAAAACTCCTCCTGGTAAGCAGGAGGAAGGGAAAAAGTCCAAAGATAAGGAGGGTGGAGAAACTGATAAATCTTCTTCTCAAAAGGGCCACAAAAATAAAAATAAGGGTAAGACACAAGAGAACTCACAGGGTAGTGGAGGTCAGCCTCCAAAACAGAACTCTGGTTACAATAAGCCTCCCTATGTACACAGACCCAATGGATCTTGTTTTGCTTGTGGAGCAACTGACCACGTGAAGGGGGATCCCCGGTGTAAGGTTAAACCTTTCGGGGTCCACTCCGCTAATCTGGCCTTCTCCTCCTACGAGGAAGAAGAGATTACAGGAGCATCCTTCTCCTCCAACTCATTTCCCAGCAGAATAGAGGCAGAGGTAGTTTTAGTTTCCCTGGGTTCCTGGGAGCCGAAAGTCGCTGAGGCGTATGCTAGGATTCCGGATAACACCAAGCACTACTTTAAGGACAGTGTGCTGATCAATGGAGTAGACACTCCAGCTCTTAGGGATAGTGGGTGCAGTCGAACTGCAGTGGATTCTACCTTGGTAGACTCAGAGGAAGTTGCCAGAGCTACTCTGATGCCCACGAAGTTGGCTGACGGCCCACCTCGCATGTTTCCCGTGATACCTGTAAATCTTACTTTAAATGGTACAGCTGTCAGGATTCGAGTGAGCATTCAGAGAAACGTCCCGGGAAAGGTCTTGTTAGGCAACGATCTCTGAGCTTTAGGGCTCGTGGGAGACACGGCTGACAGACCCTGCACAAGGTCTCAAACACGGGCAGCCTTGGCCAAGACCACTGCACTGCCCCAGCCGAAGGGGAAACCCAAGGCTAAAGGAGTACGAAAACTAAAGCGAGGGAAAGAAAATATTCCCCCGAACTCACCTACCACTGCGGTGGAGGTAGTTGGTCAATCGCCCGGACCTGACGAGGAGGCGGCGATACCTGAAATATTTGACCCCAACGACCATCCTGAACTAAACGACTTGTTAGTAGAAGGTGGTCCGGACAGGGAAGAATTCAGCCGAGGCCAACGTGAGTGCCCATCTCTGGAAGGCCTAATGAGACAGGCCTGCTCCCAGCTTGAGGGTGAGCCTCCTGGGACGCATCGGATTTACTGGGAAGGTGGACTCCTGTATAGTGAGCCCACAGAGTCTACAGAAGGAGACCATAGGAGGTTGGTGGTTCCCCTTGCTGTACGGCCCTTCCTCTTGCAGTTGGCGCATGAAGTGACCCTTGCTGGTCACCTTGGTATTAAGAGGACCAAGCAAAGGTTATCCATGCACTTCTGCTGGCCCAAGATGGGGGTGCAAGTAGAAAGTCACTGCAGGAGTTGTGCCTCCTGCCAGTTATCTGGTAAGGTTGGCTCGACAATCCAAGCTCCATTGGTACCACTCCCAGTTGTGGGGGTACCATTCGAAAGGGTAGGGATCGACATCGTTGGTCCCCTTGGCCTGCAAACATCCTCAGGCAACAGGTTTATCCTGGTGCTGGTCGACCACGCAGCCAGGTATCCTGAGGCCATCCCATTGAAAACTGTAACTGCCAAGTCAGTTGCAAAAGCGTTACTTGGCATATTCACTAGGGTTGGCTTCCCTAAAGAAGTTGTGTCGGATCGAGGCAGCAACTTTATGTCTAAGTATATGCAAGCTATGTAGAAGGAATGTGGGGTCACCTACAAGTTCTCTTCTGCATATCACCCCCAGACCAATTGTCTGGTGGAACGTTTCAACAGAACGTTAAAAAGCATGATTGGGGCTCTGGAAGAACCTCAGAGAAGAAAATGGGATCTTCTTTTTCCATGCTTACTGTTTGCCTACCGGGAGGTACCACAGGAGGGTGTTGGCTTCAGCCCCTTCGAACTTCTGTTTGGTCACCCTGTGCGGGGACCCTTAGCCATAGTCAAGGAGGGATGGGAGATGCCCACTCCCCCTATCACTACCAACGTAGTAGACTATGTGTTGGGGCTCAGAAAACGGATGGTACTTCTCATGGGTCTGGCTAGTGACAAGTTGAAGGCAGGACAAGCGCTGGTGAAACATTGGTATGACCAGAAAGCTTCCCTCATCAATTTAACACCTGGTCAGCAAGTCCTGATCATGAATCCCATAAGGCCTCAAGCTTTACAGGATAAATGGTCCGGCCCTTACACAGTGGTGGAGCCCCTGGGTGAGGTGAACTATTTAGTGGACCTTGGAAGGCCTGGACAGGCTTCAAAAGTGTTCCATGTGAATAGGCTGAAGGCTTTCGTCCCAAGAGTCGAAATCGCAGCACTGCTACTGGCTTCAGATGTTGAGGAGGAGGAGTCGGAACCTCTCCCCGACCTGTTCCAAAGCGGTCTTTCAGATGGCTCCGTTGAGGGTGTCCGAGTGGCCCCTCACCTGACTTCTGATCAGCAGGCAGAGGTGAAAAGTTTGCTTCGGCAGTTTACCCCCTGTTCTCGCAGTCCCCTGGTTTGACACCTTGGTGCAAACATGACATAAACACAGGAGACAGCGTACCTACCAAAAGTAGGAGGTACAGAATGTCGGACAAAGTACGGTCTTACATTAAGACAGAGGTCAACAAAATGTTAGATCTTGGGGTGATTGAAACCTCTAGTAGTCCTTGGTCCAGCCCGGTGGTTTTGGTTCCAAAGGCAGGCACTTCTGAATTGAGGTTCTGCGTGGATTACAGGGCTCTGAATGCTGTCACCAAGACAGATGCACACCCCTTGCCTCGAACAGATGAGCTGGTGGATACCTTGGGTGCCTCCAAGTACCTCAGCACATTTGACCTCACTGCTGGCTATTGGCAAATAGCTTTAGCAGAACATGCCAAGGAGAAGAAAGCGTTTTCCACTCCTGACGGGCTCTACCAATTCCGGGTAATGCCGTTCGGTTTGAAGAACGCACCTGCCCCTTTCCAGCGGCTTGTGAATCATGTGTTGAATGGGTTGGATGAATTCTGTCTCGCATATCTGGACGAAACAGCAGTTTTCAGTGCCACCTGGGAAGACCATGTGAAACACCTCGGGATTGTGCTACAGGCTCTTCGGAAAGCCCACTTGACCATAAAGGCCAATAAATGCCAGATTGGACAAGCCTCCGTGGTTTACCGTGGACATGAAGTAGGTGGAGGGAGGATACAGCCTCTACCCAGGAAAGTACAAGCAGTACAAGACTGGCCTACCCCCACTACGCAAACCCATGTGAGAGCCTTCTTAGGACTCACTGGGTACTATCAGAACTTTATGGCAGACTATGGCACCATAGCTGCCCCTCTGACTGCTCTCACCACTCCGAAGAAACCCAAGAAGGTAACTTGGACTGACGAGTGTGAGAAGGCCTTCAATGGCTTAAAAGAATCCTTGTGCCAGGCCCCTGTCCTCAGGGCCCCTGATTATCAAAGACCTTTTGTTGTGCAGACAGACGCCTCTGACACTGGGATAGGAGCTGTACTATCGCAAGTAGATGAGAAGGGTAAGGAACACCCTATTGGTTTTATTAGTCGCCAGCTTAAGGACAGAGAGCTCAGATGGTCCACCGTAGAGAAAGAATGTTTCTCTGTCGTGTGGGCCCTAAGGAAGCTGAGGCCCTACCTCTATGGGACCCACTTCACTGTGCAAACTGACCATAAGCCCTTAAAGTGGCTAATGAACATGAAGGGAGAGAATCCAAAGTTGCTTAGGTGGTCCATAAGTCTGCAAGGCTTCGACTTCACTAATGAGCATAGGCCAGGTGTCCAACATAGTAATGCTGATGGGTTGTCCAGAATGTTTAACCTAACTGAACAAGAAACTCATCCAGGGGTGGATTAGTTCCCCCTGTCCATAGTCTGGGAGGGGCGAGTGTTAGGAAAGATTTCTAATTGTAGGTAATTTTCCTTCCATGTGGCAACCCCTAAACTTTTTGCTGTTGTTTTACACCCTGATCTAGACTTTGCCAGAGAAGCACGGCCTCCTGCTGCACTCCTCTGGGCTTTCGCTCCATTCTTACGGGGATACTGACATGCCCTTAAGACAGTCAGTACCGGGAAACGTTGTTTTCCGTAGTTCTTTCGCTCATGTTGCAGCTTTCGCGCAACATGGCACAAGAGAGCACTGTAAGCAAATTACTGCTCTATTGGGTCTCTAGTCATTTTTGGGCCCTAGATACTCTCATGGATTGTTTAATGAACGGTGCAAGTGAATCACGGACGGGACTGGTGGCAGCGATCGTTTCTTTGTGTTTTTGAGCTCCTTTTGGCGTTTAAGCGCGTGTCTGGCATTTAGCCCGAACGGGTGGCCTGGCTTCCAAGATGGCCAGACCCCGAGGCTCTTTGTCCTGTCCGCTGACCGTCTTGCCCCCTTCACCTTCCCCAGGTCGAGCCGACCCGGGGCCTTCCTTATTTGGGCATGTACTTTCCCGCGAAACACGAACGCTTTCGCGGGCTTCTACAGGCCTGGTGTGAGCCTCCAGGATGTGGGCTGGGATGTCTGGTCCCAATACACATCCTGGGTGCCAGAGAGTCTAGTGTGTCTTGAATGACTGGGACCACTGTGGTACGTGATAGGTCCACGTATGGTGTGAGGGTTTTGTGAGCAGATCTCCTATTGGGTCCCCTCCATTTTGGCGCGAAGGGAAACCTGGATAAGAGGAGGCTGGAAACACCACTACCATGTCGATCTCCTGAGTTCTCACGAACAAAGGGATACAGGAGCCAAGTATCCTGCAACTACGAGGCTGGACCGAGGAATCGCTGATGACCCGCTGAAGGACTGCTCCTCTGCACTGCTGTCGCTTTGTGAAACCCTTTCTAACTCTGATCGAACGAGAAGGCCTGTACTGTTACTTCGACCTTTGGAATAGTGGGAACAACTATTCTCGGCATCTTCACCATCTCCTGCACGTAAGCCTTCGGAAGTGTCTCTGGGCCATCCAGTTGACTGACCAGCCTACCCAGGAGTCTTGCTCTGTAACCGCCGTCAAGTTGCTGCTGTATTATGAGTCCTTGACACTCTCACACGATTCGTACACTTGGCGTTCCCAGGTCTGAAGTGAGAAGTGTACTTTGGGCTGAAATACACACAGCCGCTCCGTTGCCCTGCTGTGGTAACAACCTGTGCGGGTTCATTACGTTTGGGACATCTTTCACTCCAACTTCTGCTGCTGCAGAATCTACACGACAACGAGACATCCCCTGCTCGTATCTGAACCTGCCAGCACTGAAACTGACGTGGAGAAGCCTGGGTCTGCCTGCATCGGGGACCGGTGAGTAGCAACGCTAGGAACTGGTCGCCCACCTGCAGTAGCCCATAGCTTTTCCCCGCTGTGTCAAAACAGCACCCTTTCCGTACTCCCGCTCTGCTTTTGCCCACAGTGGAGGCTGCGCTTGAGTCACAGAGCTTTTGTTCTTCTTCATTTGTTCACCGATCTGAACTGCCTGACTTCCTCGAAGAGACTCCCTTTTGCCCGTTGGCACCAGCATGTGCAGGTACTTTTGAGCACAAGGCTCCACTCTTTGTAGGGCTCGGACTTCCTTCTAGTTAGGTGCCTCTGAAGGCAGACTGGGTCTAACTGATATTCGCACTGCCTGTTTTCCTCCCCATCTAGGTGGTCTGCATATTTCGTGCGTCTCACTCGTTAGACCTTTTGGTATTGTATATATATTGTATTTTGATTGTGATGTGTTGGTTTACGAGAGTGTTATTGTGATTCTTTGCTATGGTCAGTATTACAAAGGCCTTGTAATAAATGTGTTTATATTTTTGATATAACACCTGTTTGGAGTAATTTGTACGTGTCCTTGCTTCGTGTGCTCATTGCGGGCTTTCAGTCACCCTCACCCCTCTTGAGACCTAGTCTTGACCGCCGCGATCGCTACCTTGATTGGTCTGGCTTGTCCAGAGGTTACCCTGTTCCAAGAAACTAGGCTGGCCTTCTGAACCTCTGCGCCTCCAGGACAGAGTTCAGAAATCCGTCTTAACAGTACCATTAGAAGTGTTTTTGACGCAGCCCCACCGACTAGTAGTATACTAATTGCATCTGCATTACTTTGGCGGTACTATAGTGCGCCACCTACTATAACGACCTCTAGGTTCCATACATATCTTTACTATTCGTTTTGATAGTGCTGCTGACAGCCGCCTGTATCCTTTGAACACATGGCAGACTATCTACTTAATAGAGAACAAGACCAAGCTGCCCTCTTTGCACCACGTGGTAGTACAGCCAATGCCTTTAGAAGCAATTTTAGTTCGATTGAAACACTCAGACAAAAATGTATTAAATTAGAGCGATTATCAAAAAAAGAAATCAACAAATATTGGGAGCAAGCATCCCTAACCAACTACTTGGAAAATGATAAATTACCGAGAGGCTTATGAATCCTTATTTTCCCAAATTTCACTAATGAAGAAGACGCAGACTTAGCAAACAAATGGGAAGCAAACCTCACCCAAAGTTCACAAACTATGTTAGAACTACTAATCATGCATGCTGAACGAGAACACACCAGAGTCATATCTCAAATCAATGGCCTTAAAGAAGAAATTAAAGCCATGCCCAATCCAGAAACCACCAAAACCAAAAACTTTGCCACAATGAATGAAATACTTAGAGAGTACCAAGACGAAATCAAATTAAGGAAATTCCGTAAATACTTTAGTGATGACCAAGATTACAGACAAGACAGAGTGTACACATTCCAAAGCAAATATGATGCCGTTCAGTCTAAATCACGTGACAGTACAGCAAATACTAGCCCAATCAGTTCAGACCCAGACTCTGAAGGAGACACACAGACTCCTAGTGAACCAATTTCCAAACCAGTTTCGACTCCCACTACAGGAAAGGGTTTTTTAGAACAGATACGACAGTACAAAAAGGGCAGCCAACAGAACTACAATACCAAACAAGTACGATTTCGAGATCCCATAGCATCAAATATACAAACAACAACAATCACGTTAGAGGCAACAAGGGAGGCAAACGCCAATGTAAATCCAGACATAGAGTCTGGCCGCACCGGCATTCTGACAAGAGCCAACGCAAGGAAACAACTGAACAAATGAACACCCTAATCTAGTAGTGAACCTATCTCACCGTACTTTGACTACTGAGCAAATCCAGGTTCTCAATAAAGCCCTTTCATTTGCACCTACCAACAGTACAGATTATGTCCAATTCCAAATATATTTGTTTAAATTCATCAGGAAACTGAAATTTAAAAAATTCTTTGCGAACCAAGTGAAAACTCATGTCTCTAAACCACCATTACCGCCACTCGGTACTTACTCTATGACAGACATTGAACACATAGAGACACTACTATCCCTTTCCATGGACGCTGTCCCAGACAGGACGCAATTGATGATTGATCTTGATGTACAGAACAGACACATAAACATGACTGAACCCCAACCTTTAGTGCTAACAACATTATAGATACCTTTCATGCGGCTATGACCAAAGACATACACAAAATTTTGGACCAACCAGCTAAAATTTCTCTTTACCACAACTTGGGCCCACAGGAATTGCAAGCACTTAAACAATTGAAAGAAGACTTCAGCATTACAATCAAAGAAGCTGATAAAGGTGGTAATATTGTCATCCTCAATACTGAACACTACATCAAAATGGGGACCAAGCATTTAGATACACCAGGGAGCTACACTAAACTCACCAAGAATCCAACCAAACAAATTGTACAAGACTTACAATCTCTTATCAATGAGTGGCATACTTCTGGCCATCTAACAGATGATGAGAAATCTTTTCTTTCAATTACACACCCCACAATGCCCACCCTATAATTTTTACCTAAAATTCACAAACATTTCACTGAATTACCAGAAGTCAGACCCATTATGAGTGGGATAGGGTGGGTAATCTGCCCTAGGGTGGGTATCTGCCCTACTGCCGAACTCCCTGGCGCTAATAGCGCCGGATCACGAGTTCGGCGGTAATGTTAATCCCCATTCCCCATTGAGCCCATTCAGCTCAATGGGGAAATTTCGCGCTAATACCGCCGGCAGATTTCCCGCCGGCGGTATGAGCGCGAATTTTCGGCGGATTTCACCCCAGCTCAGAGCTGGGGCGAAATCCACGAAGTCCTGATTTGGCTGACCCTTAAATCCGGCGGTAATAGCGCTACCGCCGGATTTAAGGGTTACCGCCAAAGTCGTGATGAGTCCCAAGATCTTGACCAAATATTTCAACCTTATGTTCTACAAATAAGCACATACCTCAGAGACAGTACTCACGTTCTTCAACTCTTACAAGATATTGTTTGGCAACCAGATTTTCATCTGGCAACGTTGGATGTCACGGCACTTTACTCCAACATTAAACATGACCTAGCCATTCAGGCAGTAGACTACGTTTTTCGTAATTCGTCTGTGTCACATTATCACCATATCCAAATGATCAAGGCTTTTCTTAGGTTTGCCCTATCAAACAATGCTTGTCGCTTTAACCAAGTGTACTATTTGCAACAAATATGTGTGGCCATGGGTGCCAAATTCGCCCCATCGCTGGCTAATCTCTTCATGTCACACTATGAAGAGATACATATTCTTAACAACCCAGAATTTCGTAACAAATTTATATGTTGGAAAAGGTATATAGATGACATTTTTATCATCTGGCATGTGTTACGGTCACCTGGCTCCCACAGAGGCGTCGATCTGGACTGGACTGCTGCAACCTCCACCAATGTGACGCGTAGGGCCGAGATGACGGACTGGACTGGCCCACCTAGCTTCGTTTGCTTGGCCCGTAGGAATATTCTTCTGCAAATGGAGAAAGGGAATTAACCACCCGTGGAGTTGAGTGTAAATCCCCCCACCCCGCTGTTCTCCCCACTGATCACCTTGGATGTCCCCTCTCACCTGATGATTTGAAAAGATGAGCTCTCCATCCTGCATTGAGCGCAAGGGCGCGTAGATAACCAGTTACTTCACTGGCTCGAAGGAATTGGTGAGTTCCAGGACAATATTGACTCGGATATTCCCGGCAAGATGCTGTAAGTATGTAGTTCGTAAGAGTTCAAATGCCTGACTTTCACTCTTGTCCGATTTCTTGCAGGTTGCAGCTTGACCCTACTGAAGAGTTCCTCGTGGCAACCGATTATGTTCTGGTAAGGATTTGTATTGTCCAACACAGTTCGAAAAAATAATGTCCATATGTAACTGTTGCTTTCTCCCTTATTCAGGCTGGTCCCTTTTTGCAATGGCGCAGACGGGCTAAAAAACGGTGGTGTGGAAGGTTGCCCAGAGCAATTGCCAGTGGTTTAGATTCATTCAAATCCTTCCACCCATCACTTTTGTGGTCAGTTCTCCCTTATTCAGATGCTGAGAGTCTCGGTAATAATGCCTCCGGCGGTAAAATCAGGTAAGTCTTTTGTGGTGAGGAGGGTTCCCCTTGTTAGTCCCTTGTTTCACCTTGCTGTCCTTTTGTTTACCTTTAGGGGCCGGGGTTCGGCTAGGATGCAGTGGAAGCTGCGCCGACCAGTGAAGAAGAGTAGTACCCCCGGTGGTAAAATCAGGTAAGTCTATGGGGGGTATTCCTCTGTGTATTCCCTTGGCTGACCTTGCTGTTTTTGTCTTCTCCTTAGGTGCCGGAGTGCGGCGGTAACATGCAGGAGGATGCAGTGAAATGTGAAGATGCTGCGAAGGCCGGTGAGTTCAGCGCAGCGCTGCAGCAGGCGAGGCGACGCGCATAAAACAACTTCTTTCTTCCAGTTCGAAGGCATGATGGATCGGGAATTCAGGTAAGAATCAAAGGTATAGCTCTTGTTCTAACCTTTTCTCCTTCTTTCTCCCTTTTTTTCTAGGAGCTCCAAACTCGAGGCGGGCGTGGCAGAAGACTGAATGCAGACTTGCAGGCACAGTGAGCGTTACGCTGCTGGATGCAGAAGAACGCGAAGTGTGTGCTGCTCTTCGGACGTGGTTTAAATAGCCTCCAAAGTAGTCCCAGGTAAGTATACCTCCCCAGCCCCACCCGAGTAAAAAAATAGTCCCTAGGTAAAATAGTCCCTTCCAAGCCTCGTTTGGCTTGGAGCTCTTGCAGCATGGTCTGCATCAGGTAAGTTTGAAACATGGTCTGCACCAGGTAAGTTTTAATCTATGAGCCTGGCGCCTATGGCGCCAGGACTGACTCTCCATATGAGCCTGCCACCATAGACGCCAGGACTGCACCCAAATAGCCCGTAGCGGGGGCTGTTGAGTTTGCTTGGGGTAACTTGATGCCTGCTTCCGGGGTTGCTGGACTTGGTCTGGGTCCCCGGGGGTAGGCATCATGACAGCACTCCCCCCCCAAGGCCCCTCCTAAAGTCATTCTTCCCTGTGGTTTCAGTTTGTCTGGGAAATTTCGGTGGAATTTTTTCACCAATCGGGGTGCATGAACATGGTCACTAGGTTCCCATGACCTTTCCTGTGGTCCGTTACCTTTCCAGTCGATTAAATAAAAAAGTTTTGACTTTATCAGCTTGGAGTCCAGGATGTTCTTAACTTCAAATTCGGGTTCTCCGTCTACAAGGATGGGGTCTGGTGGCTTGGTTAGTCTTGTCCCTGGTTGTACTGGCTTCAAAAGTGACACATGAAAGACGGGATGAATTCGCCTATTAGCAGGTAAGTCCAACTTGACAGCCACCGGGTTGATAATGGCCTTAACAGAGTAAGGTCCCAAATATCTGGGGTTAAAGGTCCGTGTTCCCTTTAGAGGTATATGTTTTGTGGCTAACCATACTTGGTCCCCTATTTGGTAGTGTGGAGCATCACTTCTATGCCGATCAGCATCTTTCTTGTATTTTTCTTTCGCCTGTTTTAAATGTGTAGTTGCTTCCTTAAAGGCTTGTGTAATCGTAGCGTGCAGATGGTCCACTGCGGGCATTTCTAAGTCTTGGGGTGAGTCAAGGTCTGAGGTTCGAGGATGGTGCCCATATAAGGTATAAAAGGGGCTTTGTCCAGTTCCAGAGTGTACTGAATTATTGTATGCATATTCGGCGATCCAAAGAATGTCTTTCCAATTACTCTCCGTCTGATGTAACATACAACGCAGGTATTGTTCGAGAGTCTGGTTGGTCCTCTCCGTTTGACCATCGGTCTGGGGGTGGTGACTGGTCGATAACCTCACATCGATTTGCGCCAATTAACAACATTTCTTCCAAAAATGTGAAATGAATTGACTGCCCCGGTCTGAGACCAACACGAACGGAAATCCATGTATGCAAACAATGTTTTCGAGGAATTCTTTGGCCAGGATTGAGGCTGAAGGTAGTCCTTTTAAAGGAATAAAGTGGGCCATCTTGGAAAAAAGATCCACAATAACTAGAATGGTGTTAAAACCATTACAAGGAGGTAGATTGGTAATAAGGTCTAACGATAAGGTGTGCCATGGTGTAGGCGGAATGTCTAAAGGTTGTAAGAGTCCATCTGGTTTTTTCTTTTGACTTTTGTTTTGGGCGCAAATGCCACAAGACATCACAAATGATTTAATATCCTTTCGCCAAGTGGGCCACCAGAATTGTCTTTTAATTTTAGCTTCAGTTTTTGCAATACCTGGGTGCCCCTCCATTAGGGTATCATGATAACGGGAAATGACTAGCTCTTGTAGTTCCTTGTGTGGCAGAAATAGCCGCCCTTGGTAATAAGGCAGATCATTGGTGACAGAGTAGTCCGGCCCTTTCTTTATCCAGTCCTGCAGGGCAGTAGGATCAAAGAGTTGCTGGATCTTTACCTGAATGTCCTCTGTAGTGTCTGTAGAGTAGTCATGCCAAGAATCCTTTGTTCAGAAATTATAGGTACTTGTTCTGGGTTCACTTCTGCCTCTCCCATCCCTATTCGGAATAAGGCGTCTGCTTTACCATTCTTACAACCTGGTCGATAGGTTATCACAAAATCGAACTCGGCAAAGAACAATGCCCATCGGAGTTGACGTGACGATTGGGCCTTGGCTGTTTTTAAATACTGTAAGTTCCGGTGATCGGTGATCACAGTAATGGTATGCCTGGCACCGAGAAGATAGTGCCGCCAAGCCTTGAAGGCGGATTTAATGGCTAATAACTCCTTGTCGGTAACCGCATAGTTTAACTCGGGTGCCGAGAACTTTCTGGACCAAAATGCTACTGGGTGAAGCTGGCCAGTTTCAGGGTCCTTTTGAGACAGGACAGCTCCCATGGCTAGACTGGATGCATCAGTTTCCACTATGTATGGAAGTTCAGCACGCGGGTGCTTTAACACAGGTGCAGACGTGAATTTCGCTTTCAGCTCTTGGAAGGCATTTTCAGCTTCTTCAGTCCACATAAAGCGTTTATTTTTTCGCAAGAGTGCTGTGATGGGATGTACGACATGTGAAAAATCTGGGATGAATCTGCGGTAGAAATTGGCAAAGCCGAGCATGCTTTGTACTCCTTTAACTGAACTTGGTGATGGCCACTTAAGGATTGCGTCCACCTTCCGTGACTCCATTCGGACTCCCTTTGGGGTCAGGATAAACCCAAGGAATTCAACTTCTGTGGCATGAAAAACACATTTTTCTAGTTTTGCATATAGTTTGTGCTGGCACAATTTCTCAAGGACTGCTCGGACGTGCTTCACATGGTCAGATACTGAAGAGGAGTATACTAGAATATCATCGATATAAACGACAACACAAACGTCAATGAGTTCACGAAGGACATTGTTCATGAAGTATTGGAAGGCTGCTGGTGCATTGCACAACCCGAAAGGCATCACCTGGTATTCGAATAACCCATACTTAGTGCGGAAAGCAGTCTTCCATTCGTCGCCCTCTTTTACACTTACCAGATGGTATGCCCCCCAGAGATCTAATTTAGTGTATATACAAGTGTCCTTCACTTGGTCTAGTAGTTCAGGGATCAGAGGCAACGGGTATCGGTTCTTAACAGTTATCTGGTTCAATGCGCAGTAGTCTATGCACGTTCTGAGGTCACCTTCCTTTTTGGGTACGAAGAACAAAGCTGAAGATGCAGGGGACTTGGATGGGCGAATAAAACCATTGGCAAGGTACTGGTCTAAGTATTGTCGTAGGTGAAGGTTCTCAGGTTCCGTGAGGGCATAGATCCTGCTACAAGGGGGTTGTGCACTGGGTATGAGATCGATTTGACAATCGTACGATCTGTGAGGAGGTAAGGTGTTTGCCTGTTCCTTTTGGAAGACATCCTGGAATTCTTGGTATTCTGGAGGTAGTTGCATGACTGCTGTGGTTACTGTGGCCAGGCCTGCGTTCTGATTTTTCTTTGGGTAACAGGTTCGTGCACAATCCGGGAAGGTTATTCTCTTCTCTCGCCAATCAATACAAGGATTATGTGTTTCCAACCAAGGTATCCCCAGTATTATTTGGAACTGTGGGGCTTTGATTAGATCAAACACAATAGTCTCTCGATGCCCATCCTGACCCAATAGTGTCATCTCTGCGGTGGAGTGAGTTACAGGCCCAGAGGCAATTTCAGTTCCATCGACTGTGGTGATGACATCTGAGGTGGTTTTTCGGCAGAGAGGTAGATTCATCCTGGAAGCCAATTCATAGTCCACATAGTTTCCTATGGCCCCGCTATCAATGTATGCCCTTACTGCGTGCATACGCGATGGCTGCCCATGATCTACGAGGACCATTGGTATGATGAAATGCGAGGTCTGAGTATCCTTCTTCAAGCTCGGCAAGCGGACCTCTACGCTTGTCGGGCGTGGTCGTTTCCCGAGTCTGACTCCATATGGCTTTTATCAGCAGCTCCTACCACCTTCTTGGGTGGTTTTACAGGGCAATCCCGTAGAAAATGTCCAGAAGTTCCACAATATAGACACAATTGCATTTGTCGTCTCCTTTCTCTTTCCTTCTGGGTTAAGGGTCCTTTAACCCATCCGATTGCATGGGTTCTGAAGCATCTGCTCCTTTGGGGTAAGCGTGGGTTTTGACCAACACCCGATTCTCAAACTTGGCTTGATCAGCCTTTCTGTTCTGAAGTCTGTGATCTAACTGGACCACTAAGTCTATATATTCAGCGCAGTCTTGAGGGGGGTTCACGACTTGAGCCAAGACATCCTTGAGTTCTCCTCGAAGCCCTCGATGAAATAACGTGATTCGTTTTACCTCAGGCCATCCAGTTTCCGCTATTAACCTATTAAAGGTTGCGATGTAGGATAAAAGGTCCTGGGTACCCTGTCGTAGGGACAAAAGTTCGTTATCCAGGGCCTGTCCTTGGGAGTGCCGGGCAAATAGTCTTTCCATGCTAGTTTGAAAGCCCTGAAACTCCCAAGAATTGGGTCATCCTGAGTAACTAGTGAAATTGACCAATCAGCTGCACTGCCGCTGAGATATGACAATACAAAGGCTACCTTGGCTTGATCGTTTGGGAAGGCTCCAGGTCTGCATAAAAAGTGCAAGCGGCATTGGTTCATAAACACGGCGAACCTTTTGGGATCTCCAGCAAAGCGTTCGGGTGGGGCTAATGGAATATGTCCTGGTAGGTTTATTTGCACAGGGTTACTCGATAACACAGGAGCTGGATTTCCCCCGGAACCAGGTAGGGGTGTTTGTCCAGCCTGGCTTTGCAATAGTTGCCTAGCAAGATCATCAGTTCGCTCCTTTGACAAAATCAGTTCTCTCCTAAGAGAATTGGTTTCTTGACGGGCGGAATGCACTTCAGCCCTCAATTCCCCTAGTAATTGGGCCAATTGGTCAGTCTCTGAGGTATCCATAACGCCCGAGTGGGAATTTGTGGGTAGGCTTTGCGTTCTGTTACGCTCACCTGGCTCCCACAGAGGCGTCGATCTGGACTGGACTGCTGCGGTCTCCACCAATGTGATGCGTAGGGCCAAGATGACGGACTGGACTGGCCCACCTAGCTCCGTTTGCTTGGCCCGTAGGAATATTCTTCTGCAAGTGGAGAAAGGGAATTAACCACCCGTGGAGTTGAGCGTAAATCCCCCACCCCGCTGTTCTCCCCACTGATCACCTTGGATGTTCCCTCTTATAGTCTCACCTGATGATTTGAAAAGATGAGCTCTCCATCCTGCATTGAGCGCAGGGGCGCGTAGATAACCAGGTGCTTCACTGGCTCGAAAGAATTGGTGAGTTCCGGGAAAATATTGACTCCGATATTCCCGGCAAGACGCCGTTAGTATGTAGTTCGTAAGAGTTCAAATGCCTGACTTTCACTCTTGTCCGATTCCTTGCAGGTTGCAGCTTGACCCTACTGAAGAGTTCCTCGTGGCAACCGGTAATGTTCTGGTAAGGATTTGTATTATCCAACACAGTTCGATAAAATAATGTCCATATGTAACCTGTTGCTTTCTCCCTTATTCAGGCGCTGAGAGAAAGTATGAAGTCTCAGGGAATAATGCCTCCGGCGGTAAAATCAGGTTAGTCTTTTGTGGTGTGGAGGGTTCCCCTTGTTAGTCCCTTGTTTCACCTTGCTGTCCTTTTGTTTACCTTTAGGGGCCGGGGTTCGGCTAGGATGCAGTGGAAGCTGCGCCGACCAGTGAAGAAGAGTAGTACCCCCGGTGGTAAAATCAGGTAAGTCTATGGGGGGTATTCCTCTGTGTATTCCCTTGGCTCACCTTGCTGTTTTTGTCTTCTCCTTAGGTGCCGGAGTGCGGCGGTAACATGTAGGAGGATGCAGTGAAATGTGAAGATGCTGCGAAGGCCGGTGAGTTCAGCGCGGCACTGCAGCAGGCGAGGCGACGTGCATAAAATAACTTCTTTCTTCCAGCTCGAAGGCACAATGGATCGGGAATTCAGGTAAGAATCAAAGGTATAGCTCTTGTTCTAACCTTTTCTCCTTCTTTCTCCCTTTTTCTAGGAGCTCCAAACTCGAGGTGGGCGTAGCACAAGACTGGATGCAGGCTTGCAGACACGGTGAGTGTTACGCTGCTGGATGCAGAATAACGGGAAGCGTGTGCTGCTCTTCGGGCGTGGTTTAAATAGCCACCAAAGTAGTCCCAGGTAAGTATTCCTCCCCAGCCCCACCCGAGTATAAAAATAGTCCCTAGGTAAAATAGTCCCTTCCAAGCCTCGTTTGGCTTGGAGCTCTTGCAGCATGGTCTGCATTAGGTAAGTTTGCAGCATGGTCTGCATCAGGTAAGTGTTAATCTATGAGCCTGGCGCCTATGGCGCCAGGACTGACTCTCCATATGAGCCTGGCGGGGGCTGTTGGGTTTGCTTGGGGTAACTTGATGCCTGCTTCCGGGGTTGCTGGACTTGGTCTGGGTCCCCGGGGGTAGGCATCATGACAATAAGAGAAATATGATCTGACCATTGAGGTTAGTGAGCTGGAATACACAGGGGTATAGACATCTGGTGAATAATTGCGGCTCACTTCCCTGGCTAGTAACCTCAGACATTTTTATGCTACAGGAAACATGGTTAGATTGTCCTTTGGTGATCGATGGCTTTCATATCCATCAGGTATTGGCCAACAAGGGCGTACGAAGTAGACCCTTCGGGGGCCTAATTGTAGCAGTAAGAAACAGTTTTTGCTCTATGCAAATACCATTGGCTACAGCAGGCAATAATGTAATGGCAATGGTTGTACCAGAAGGGAATTCCAGACTGGGAACTGTTGACAATTAATGTCTATGCCCCGCCAGGCCCAGAAGGGGTGGAAGAGATCCATAATAGCTTGGAGGACATTCTCACTAAGGTGGAGGAGGATGAGAAGCACTTAATAGTTGTAGAAGGGGATTTGAATGCCTGGTGTATTGACAACACACCTAGACCTACGCATGGAAATGTCCATTATATGCATCAAATTTTAGCAAATAGTAAAGGTAGAAAATGGATTTCTTTTTTGGGCCTATACGATATATGGATGTTGAATGGTAGAACAACAGGGGATATACCAGGGGCATATACTTGGAGAGGTAATAACATTGTGGCAACTCTGGATTACCACTTTGGGAACAACGCATCCCTACAACGGGTACAATCTTTTACAGTCTATGGTATGGAACACAGTGATCATGATCCGGTATTACTGGATATGGACATTTCTATACAAGAGAGGGAAAGGTGTGGAGTCAAAAATGTGAAAGTAAACCACGCAGGTAATACAATAAGGTGGACTGAAAATACTTTTAGTAAACTAGATGGTATTCTTGGTAATTCCGCAAGTGCTTTGATACGCAATATAGAATGCATGAATGAGTGTGAGATTGAAAAAAGAATCCAACATCTCAGTGGGTACAGCGGGTAAGGTGGCATTACGGGGTATGGCGGTTTGCAATAAATATACCAATTGCTACGATAAAAACATTTAGGATAAAAAAGATCTATGCATCGACAAATCCGTATGGCATTGGTAAAGGGACGTAAATGTGAAGATACGGCGAACCATTGTGAAGATCTCCATAGATCCTACCAGGGTTGGCTTAGACGATGGAAATATTCCATCCAGAATGCTGAATGGCAACATATGATTAAATTATTAAGGGGAAAGTGTATCCGTTCAATATGGTCGGTACTGTCGAAAGCCAAGGGGGATGTCAGAAAACACACAGTAAACCCTATACAAGGACAAACTTGGGTAACCTATTTAGAAAATCGAGGTGGGGACCCAATACAAACTATTCTGCGTGCTACTGTGGAGGGGGGGTTGACCACTCTACTTTACTACAGAGTCCTTGAAAGAAGTAATTCTTAAGTTGAATAATTCGAGAGCCCCTGGTCCTAATGGGTTGGCTAACATTGTTCTTAAGAGGAACCCGGACGAGTAAGCCCTCGTTTTACGTGCTCTATTTGAAAAGGTATGCCAAAATCAGCATATACCTGACACATGGCATAATGCGGTTCTTTTACCTTTTTACAAAAAGGGCGACAGGATGCTCCACGAGAACTATAGACTATTGTCACTATTAGATGTAACGGGGAAGATCTTTGCGTCCCTTATACTGGTGGCTTTGAATCAGTGGGTTGAGGAATCTAAGATCTTGCATTTTACTCAAATGGGCTTTCGGGCTGGTTCAGGTACACGTCATAACCTCAGGGTATTGGATCTCCTCATACGTGGCAATAATTGTTCATAGCGATAGACCGTCATCTGCTTCAAATGTACCGAAGCACAGTGTGAACTGTGGCTTAATGTCAACGCCATTATCAGCATCATGCACACATATTACCACAAGTGTGCCCAGCTCACACTCCAAATCTATTACTAACTCGTACGATGTCCTGAAAGGTGACTTCAACAGTACAGATAAAGATGAAGGAATAGCTGGAGGCAAAATAAAACAACGATATACTATACCACGAAAACAATTGTCAATGCCATATTATCTACCCGAAAAGTCCATTTGGAAGCCTGCGGGAGCAGAAACTGGAAAGGTTTACCCCTGTGAACGTCATCAGTTTAACAAAGGTTGTCTTAATGCTTCGCCAGGACATACCATTCAAAAACGAAGCAAATGTGATACTGAGATTCCTGACCAACTGCTTTTAGTATCTACCACTAGTTTGGAATTACAAGGAGTCAACATCTTGAAATCACCAAATACAAGACAACTCAAATTACAAACAGAATGTCAATGTGGAAGCCAAAAGATGAAAGCAACGACAATTAATTTCAGCAAAGTCTGTGGCAACTCAGACTTCAACTTATAAACAACTAAATGACATTACAATTCAATCTACCAGTGATCAAAACTTCCAAGTTGTGTCTACATTAACTAATGTTATGGCACCGTTCATGAAACTGCACGAGCAAATGGCTGAACAACTGAAAGATCAGACGACAGTTCTTGCCATGTTAACCTCCAAGATGAATTTTGTAAAAGGCTTTGTAACCGCAATACAAAAAGAAATGGATTTGAGTGAGGCCAAAATAACCACTCTACTTCACTCAATATTGGACCCAGTAATTAAAGACAGAGAGAATCGACGCCTGTCACGACGACAGGGTTCAGTTGATTTAGAATCATTAACAGAAAAACAGTTAACATCAATGAAGAATCTTTTTGACCCAGAAGCTCAAAATACACAACATCTTGATGCAGTTTCCAAATTCAACTGACAATCAAGTAAACAGCAATGGGCCCCTAAAAACACCTTGCAGCTCTTTACTCAATTCGCATGATGATTCAAAGATACTTGCTGCACCAGTGATGGGCCTAAATGACGACACATTGCTGACAAATTCAAATGATGATGTTGTCCCAGTGGAACACGAAGTGCACACGTCAAAACCACAGATATGTCCGATTTATGTGAAGGGAACAATAGTTCCAAAATCAAACCAAGTAAAAACACTACCAAAGTTCAAAAAAAGCACTGAAAACCAAAAGAGAGTCAGTCCCCTCGAAGACTAATGGCCCGAAAGTTCAACATGTAACAAATCAAAGAACCATCAAGAATGATGAGATCAAGACCATTAATTAAATCAAAGATCTGAAAATGTTAGGAAAAGGGTTGCAACAAATTGAAATAGAGGTGAATCAAGTTGCCCCTAACGCTACAAAAAAAGGCATCTCTAAAGAGCCAAGAAACAACATCGGCAAATACGGAATCCTCACTTAAAAGTTGCCAAAGTTCCATTTCAGAAAAACAAATGAGAGAAAACGCAACATCAGAATTAATGGAGTTATCTACATACTCCATTACTGGAGAGTGAAAGTGAAGACGGTGAAGCAGAATCAGACGTAATACTTAGGGCCACTTCTGACTCTGACAGTGAGATGGACAGTCCAACACCTAAAGGAAAGGTGCAATGGAATCGTGTGCCAATGGGACCGTCCAAACTTCGTACTGAAGAGAACTGTACGTGCAAAATTGCTCACATAGCAACAAAGTCAAATTAACATCTGCTGGCTTGATACATCAGACTTTGCAGCCAATCAATCATGGCATACCAGAAGATGTTAAAAATGTAAGGCATGAGTCGACCAAGGCAAAAATAAATAATCTAGTTGCACCAGAACCCGACTCTGTGATGCCAATAAGTAAGGAAGTCTTTATACCTCCACAATCTACTGCAGCAGCCGGTGAAATACCTTTGATTACGGCTCCTATAGACTCTTATCACATATCTCTGTTGAAATTATTTAAACAACCTCAAGTCAAGCATCAGGAACTAGCAACACAACAACAAGTTCGTTCAGTTCAGTATGAAGATGGATTATTAATCGAAAAACTTTGTCCTGAAGTAGATGGTCTCATCCTGAACTGTGCAAATGTCATTAGGCTCCTAAATCACGTTCCCTCACTTAGATCACTGACATCTAATGATATAGCAAGAGTGGAATTCATGGATGAAAGAAGATTGGACAGAGTACTAATCCACCCCACAACTCCACTAATAGCCCAATTATTAAAGCAAGAAACGTCACAACTAAGATCATTGGGCTTTGACGTCATAGATCAGCCGATTGCAATTAGACCAACAAACTCATCAAGTAAGAGTGTATTAAATACAAGAAAGCAATCTCCGAGAAGAAATGTGGTATAAGGAACAACAACACAGAATAACAATGATGGAAGTCAGGTGCACAAAAGAGAAAGACGTGACTATCATCAGTATTCCTCAAGGCACAGAACACCAGAACAAAGATCTGCTGATTACCACAGACGGTCTACTCATAGAGTGAGATCAAAATCTCCTCCAAATAGACACTCAGATCATCGAGGAAGATCACCAGGAAGAAAAGGCCAAAGAGGTCGATCTAGATCGCCCGCATACAGAGCTTCAGACCAACAAGAGAGATCACCCAGAAGAAAGGACCAAAGATTGTCTGTTAAAGGCACTGAAGATAACTGAAAAGGGCTAATGAATCTAGTGGCGGACAAAATTCAGATGCCATAGGCCAGGCCTACAATCGCCTATAAACCCCTAACAATTGCATCATGGAATACTAGTGTTTTTTTGCATCTTTTTGTTCAGCAGAATGACCAGATTGAAGAACATGACATATGTTGTCTACAAGAGACCGGGCTTCGTGAGACACCAATTGTGGAAGGCTACTCAACTTATTTAAATCCTGCTACTAAAGGCGTGAAAGGTCGCCCAATGTCAGGCCTCTTGATTCTAATTAAGAATCATCTACAATTTAAGATCATGGCCGAACTAAACTCGACCATTTTAATTTAAATACTCGTGGGCACACTGACAGACATCGAAGACAAGACCGATCGGACAATCACCATACTTAATCTATATTGGAATCCGAATACATTAATCAGCTCGGAATTTCCTGGGCAAGTTGAAAGGTGGTTTGATCATTGTAGAACAAATTGGCCGAATACAACATTCATTACGCGTGGAGATTTGAATTGCATATTAATGATGAACCTATCATTTCTAATGACGTCATAGCCACTTCGGCTGAACAAAGAGGCATTCAGTGGAACATGGCTATGGAAGAAAAAGACATGTCAATTCTCAATGGCTCTACCATGGATGACTCACCAGCACAAATCACAAGAAAAAACGCCACAAAAGGCCAGAACTTAGATTACATATTTATCTCAAACTCACTACTCTCGAGAAATAACAAAATGAGAGTTGTTCATATGCAGGATAGTGATCATAACCTGTTGTCCGCAACTCTATTTCCAATCACTTATAGAGACGATCACATGGACCCAATGTGTCTTGAAGTAACCATGGGCAAAAATCGCTTGAGAATTCCATTGTCAAAATTACCAAAGTTGACCAATGCACTGACAATATTGATTAATTCGCCATAAGTGAAAGGGTCAACTGATATACTTAAGTACATGAATCTATTCAAAAATTTTGAAATCCAAAAAAAAGGTCCAGGAAATATACATCAACATTCAATCAACTCATAATTTTGATGCGCAAATTGTAACTCAAAAAAAGCGAATGAGACAGCAACTGAATGCCCTAAAATATGATGGAACCTTGGCAGCCTCGATCCAGAAACGAAAAATCCACCAATATCATTGAAACTGGACACGACGTTATAAAAAGGTCCTCATTCGGAAGGATGCAGAAACCATGATGTCCACATTGAAAAATAAGAACACGGCAGAGATGTGGAAAATAATTAACAACTCAGAAATAGAGCAAGATTCTTTGTTTATGACGCCCATCGCGCCAGAGAAATGGATTGCCCATTTCAATTCCTTTTTGGATAAAAGTGAACATCCATCCTTAGCGCCAAACCTAGCGAAAGAATGGTATCTAATAGGTTATCAACCTCACGAGCCTGCGGTCCATACGGCCTTAGCAATGCAATGTTAAAAGCTGATGTTGCCCAATGGCCAAATTTTCTTTCAATTTTGTTCTGTTACATCGTTAAGGTCAATCAAATTCCATCATCCTTGAAGAAATCCATCATAGTCCCCATTCATAAAAAGGCTGATCGGGCGGAACCTATAAATTATCGTCCCATAGCGTTGCTTGACGCCCCCGGCAAGATCTTTGGCACTTTGATCCTTAAAGCATTAGGCCACTGGGCAAAAAAATCTGATCATATAGACATATGGCAAGCAGGATTTGTTCGTGGAATCGGGACTGCGCTTAACATATTCATCCTAAACCTACTGAAGAGGAGAACTGAACGAAATACGAATTATAAAATCTATGTTGCGTTCATTGATTTGACGCAAGCATTTGACAGCATATCCCGACTACGACTTTGGCAAAATTACTACAGTGGAAATGTCCCCAATCCATACTAGCTCCAATTCAAGCATTTCATCAAAACACCACGGTACAAATAAGACTCAACAAAACAGGGCTGTTGACAAAATCCATACTGACTAATAAAGGACTGAAACAGGGGTGCCCTATGGCATCCGAATTATTTAATCTCTTCACCTCAGATGTCGGCATTACCTTCCAGAACATCAGGCACTTTCCACCATCAATAGCTACTACGAAAGTGAACAGGCTCATGTACGCTGATGATGTGGTCCTCATAGACCAGACCCCAGTAGGCCTTCAACGTCAATTGAATGCCCTTCATAATTATTTACAAATGAATGGCCTTGAATGGCGTTTACAAACGGGGCACACAGGAACCTCCCACCCACCCTGGCTGCACACCCATGGGGGTGTGCGGGCTGGGTGGTGGGCGCTCTCCTCCCTTCCTGGCCAGCCTGGCGGACCAGATGGCCCTGGCCCAGCCGGCAGCAGGCAGAGTGACTTGACCCAGCCCTTGAGAGGCAGTGGGCAAGAGGTGTGGCAGCATAAGCCCAAGCACGTGGAGGCGGTAGTGCCTTAAGCTCCAGCCCCTGGTCGGTGGTGCCGGGGTGGGCATGGCCACTAGGCCATCTGGTTGGGGGCCCGACTGGCCATCTGGTCGAGGGGCTGGGCAGTCGGACCAGGTGGCCCCAGTGGTGACTGGCCTGGCTGACTCCTACATTTGGGGGGCTTAATAGTATGTATGGAAGTGACTCCCTGCAGGGCAGCTCACTGGCACAGGCGGCACACACCTGCTCCGCACCTGGACTGATGCAGGGAAGAGAGTCTGGGCCTTGGTTTGCCAGTGGAGGCTTAGTGCACTGAGGCTGTGCCTTAAGTCCCAGCCCCAGCAACGCTGTTTCCGAGTGCAGAACTTCCACTGAACGCACAGATGGACGTTGGAAATGGAAATTCTGGGCCCTGTTTCCGACTAAAGTTTCTGCGGAGCTAAGGCAAGTGCAAGTAATGGAATTAGCGACCCTGCGGGGTCCCCATACATCTGCATGGGTAGAGGCTGGTAACGCGGCCCGGCTGGAACTCTGGGGCGGCCGTGGTGACTTACCCATCCTCTGGGTATTGTCACTTGTGTGTGACCAAGTCCAGAACGCAATGCTGGTGTCAAGGGGTGCCCTGAGCGGGCTCCTTTCCTCTGTGGGACTAGAACCGCTAAGAGTGGCCGGCCCAGAGTTCCATGCCATTCATGGGTTCGTCACAGTGTGACCAAGTCCGCAAGCCCAGCAGCGGTCGCTGGGAGCTCCGGCATGCTGCGTGTGCCTCCCTGGAGGGAAAGGTTTCCCCGCCTTGTGGGCAAGTGTCCTGTAAAATGATTTCAGAAAGTTGGCCACCCTACTCGCAGAGAGCCATCTGGTCGTGCAATGCTTTCCAATGGGCCCGGACGGGAAGGGCCTTTGGCCCCAACTGGTAGGTTCCCATGGGCAGGGGGCAGCCTCACCCCACCCTGGCCATCCTGGAGCTCTAGACAGGGGGGCCCTTTAGACCTTTTCCCTCCAGGCAGGGACGGGGAGCCTTCTGGGGCTCCCCGGGGCAGCTGCTTGTCTTGGGGATGGACGACCCACATGCCAGGCAGGTGCCCGAGGCCAGGGGCAGGAGCTCTGGCTGGGCTGACTTGGAGCTTTCCCCTCCAGCTTTGAGCTTTTCCCTCTGGACCGGGACTCCGCCGGAGCACCCCAGGACCACCGATGGGCTCTGGGACAGATGACCAACATGGGAGACAGGCACCCAAGGCTGCGCCCCCCGCCCACCCTTGAGCTCTATAGGGGCCCCCTTTAGTGCTTTTCCCTCCAGGGAGTGACGGGGACCCCGCAACTGCAGCGAGGCTTGGGGACGGTGGACACACGTGGGAGACGGGCTCCCACAGACCCACAAACAAAGGAGGTGGGACTTTTATCTGTCCAGCACGGGACAGAGTCCGGCACTCTCCCGCAGTATGCGAGCCCTGCCATCTGGTAGTTGGCCATAGAATGAATGCAAGGGCCAGATGGCCGGGTTGCTCTGGAAGTCAATTAGACATTTATTTTCTAGTTGGGTCTATAAGGAGCCTGTATTCTTTTGCCAACAGGTCTCCCTCTGTTACTCTTGGTACACAGATCACAAGAAATCTTAGTCACATTCCTCCGATTACTATAGGCAGGGTGGGAGGGACCTGTCTCCGCTCAACTTGGTTCTCGCTGTCCAACCCGGGCTCCATGGTGAAAATACCCCCTCCTGACCCCCCGCCTTCCTGGGCTCCCCGGGGGCTGTGCCCCATGCAATGCCCCACCAGAGACTGGCCTGCTGGGGGTACTCTATCTAGAAGGACTGTTTCTGCTGATTGGTCCTCTGGTCAGATATGCTATTAATACTTTCTCACGGGTCAAATCCCGGCTTCTCTGAAACACGCATTGGTTATTCTACTTTTGAAAAAGCCTTCTTTAGAACCTTTTGTTCTCGCTTATGAAGCTTTTTGAAGCCTTCATCTGCCCTTTCTTCTTCCCCACTTCCCAATCCAGTTTTCATCCAGGACGTGGCACAGAGCGGGATTTAGTCTCCAACGTTGACTATGTGGTTCGGCTACACGACTCAGGCGGCGCCAGTGCTTTATTGTTGCTTGACTTATCTGCCGCCTTTGATACCATTGACCATGCCTTCTTGCTCGTCCGGGCCGGACTTTCTGATAATGTTCTTTTCTGGTTTTCTTCGTTTCTCTCTGAACGAACAGTCAATTTCCCTCCCCCCTTTTCACTCTGTGCCCACTGCCTTGACATGTGGAGTCCGTCAGGCTTCCTCCATCTTCCAGGTTTTATTTAACATGTACATGCAACCCCTTGCCAAGCTTATCTGCTCTCACGGCTCCAATGTTATTCTTAACAGATGACACAGATTCTGGTCCGTTTAGATCTCTCGCTCTTGTGGAGACAGTGACCAGATTTAGGGCCTGCCTCGAAGCTGTGGTTGCATGGATGTGTAATAGCTGGCTCAGGTTGTACCAGGAAAACATTGAGGTGTTGGTGGTGGGCCCTCCTTCCTCTACTGCCTTTTGGATCCCCTTTTTGTGGCCATCTTTAGGGGTAAAGATATTAGCCTTTCTGTATGCGGAATTTCAGATAAGTACAGTCTGTCAAAGGGGCTATCTTAAACTGAAAACCCTTAGTACGGTTCTTTGTTTACTCATTTCTCAGTTACGTGCCTCTGAGGTGTCCTCACTTGTTATGTCCTCCATGGACCAGTGCTACGCCCTATTGCTGGCACAACCTGTCTACCTCTTATGGCACCTTTAGGTCCTGCAGAACTCTGCAGCCAGAGTAGCCACTTACACACCTAGTTGTGCTCACATTACTCCAGTAGTGCACCATCTTCATTGGCTACCCATGGCCAAGCGCATTCTGGTCAAGGCCTAATGTATAGTTCATCATTCCTTTTACGGAACTGGTGCAGGATATCTACAGGCCAAATTCTGTCTGTACATTCCTGCTCGGACACTCCGCTTGGCGAATGCCTGATGTTAAATACTGGCAAAACTGCCTTGTACATACAAATCCATTATACATCCATATAAAAGTGCTGAGTGCAAAATGCGTCATAAAGTCTACACGGAACCATATTACTTCACCAAGGCAAATCGTAAATATTGCAAATGCCTGACTAAAGTGCAAGAGTATAAAGGATTAAAAAAGTGCCAGGTGCACTTCAGAAAAGTGTCAAGTGTTTCTGAGTTCCTTCCACTCCAATCACATTTTTTATTTTAGGCAGTGTGAGTTGCTTTTCATGTTATTTTAACTCACTGTCCTAGAAATCCATATTTCGAGTGACATTTTTAACGTGGAAATGTTCTTTCTGAGATCTTTAGTTGTCTATAGTTTACCCATACTTGTTCACACTACAGCACCATTATGCAAAGCAAATAATGTATAAATCGATAATTGTGTCACAAACCTCCGGCACTGTGTATCAGCGTGCCCCTACTGAAAGTGTGACGGTGTGATAATCTGTTGAGCCCTTACAAGAAATATTGTGACAAAAGATTGTGAACATTTGCAATAATAAAGTTTTCTTTTCCTGTTATCAAATTCTTGCAGCTTTTCATGTGCGGTTATGAGAACTGTTTTTCCACAAATGTTTCACTGTTCGGCTTCTTTTTCTTCCAATCCCCACAGGTAAAGCAGTTTCACTCCATATGGCTCCACCAATTCGATCTTGGGTTTACACATGTATATGTACTATTTGTTGCTTTACAGTGTAAGCACTTGTCATAATAAAAACACTCCCATTACCCAATTATCTATTTCTTTAACCCCTTAGGTGCCAGGCAATTATGTAAGTCTATGCAAAGAGGACGAGCATACTCGTCCTTGGGCTAATGTGTGTTATTCTTTTTTAACCCCTTAACTGCCAATGGAACCCCACCCCCTCTCCCCCCAGTGGCAAGCCCTTTTTTGGTGGTTTCGGTGTGTCGCCATTCAATCCCTTTTTGTTACATGTGATATCTCATCCACATTTGGCTCCTTTTCTTCCCACATGTAGGTGGTCATAACGCCACCAAGGAATCATAGTTGGCTGTATGGTGGTGAGAGAAAATTGCCAAAAAGGGAGCAGATTTTGTGTTTTTTCAGAAAATGCCAATAAAATGATGTACAGAGAAGCCTGTGGTTTTTTCCTTGTAAGAGCTAGGAACAAATGGTTTGTTGTGCTGAAATCCCAATTTCCTGGCTTTCAACAGGTTGAGTGGAAACCAAAAATAAACATATTTTCATAAGGTTACCATCTGTTTTGTGTGAGGTAGGCGATTTTACCCATTTTTCCCAATAGGACATGCGTGGACGGAATGGTAGAGGAGGGTAGGAAAGCTGAATGGGAAGACAGAAAGGCATCCATTTCTGAAAAGAAGACAAAATTCAAAGTTTAGCAAATGGTGATTTGCGCAGGTCAGGCAAAAACTATGTAGGGAAAATTCCCATAGTTTGGGAAAAAATGACAGATAAAAAAAGGTATGTGCTAGACATGGTTGGACCTGTAAGGTAATGGCTTCTGTGAATATTGAGAAAAGCAATGCCCCACTACATTCCCCCGACTCTTCCAGTTAGGAAATCACACATTTTGTGTATTGTTTCACAAAAGAAGCAATACCACAAGCCAAAAACTGAGCCCTGGTACACATGATTTTTATGCTGACGGCCTAAACAGACGTACTTAGCATTTGTAAATAAGGAAAACAAATGTGCTGAGGAATTGCAAGCATACCATTTTTTAAAGGCCGCCGGCAGATCTTTTGAAGGGTAGGTGACTTGTGCAGGTTACAAAAGCGTACAGTGCCTAAAGCAGCAACTAAATGTAGGTCACATTTGGGAAATGAAAGGGTTGTGTAACAAAGTGCGGTAGCAAATGTATGAAAACCAAGAGAAAACAACAAATGTCCTACCTTCCCACATTCCCACAGGTTTACCAATGAAAATGGTAACTCACATGTGGGGGTGCACCTGCCTGGGCGCAAGGGGAAAAGGCTAAACCACTGGTAACCCCAAGTGTTTCGGGAGAGCAGATTTAGCAGGAATTTGCTCTTGTGGACAGCCTACAGATTTGGGCCTGGGGTGTCGCTACCACCAAGGAAAACAGAGAACCCCATGCATTTTCCAAAAAGAAGACACCTGTGGGAATCCAGTGGTCTGACTTGTGTGAATTGCCCCAGAATGTATTACCCACAAGCCCCAGCAAAGTCCATAATTTAGGGGAAAACAACTAAATTTTCAGACATTTCCCACCTCCAATTCACCGAAACACACCACCAACAACACATGTCGTACCTCCCTGCGTTCCAACAGGTGTCAAAACCAAAACTGTTCCTCGCATGTGGGGGTGCACCTATCTGGGGGCAGACGGAAAAGGCTAAACCACTGGTAACCCCAAGTGTTTCGGCAGAGCAGATTTTGCAGGAATTTGCTCTTGTGCACAACCTACAGATTTGGGCCTGGGGTGTCACAGCCACCAAGGCAAACAGGGAACCCCATGCATTTCTGAAAAGAAGACCCCGGTGGGAATCCACAGAGGTATGACTGGCGAGAATCGCCCTAGAATGTATTCACCAAAAGCCTGGCAAAGTCTGAAAGTTAGTGGGGAAAAAATACATTTTCAGACATTTCCCACCTGGAAACTACTGAAACATGCCGCCAACAACACATGTCCTACCTTTCCACATTCCCACAGGTGTCTGGATGAAAACAGTACCTCATGTGTGGGTGCACATACCTGGGCAAAAAAGAACGTGTCGACCATCCCCATGTGCAACAGCAGTCCCAGGGAAACCTGGCATGGTCCCCGACCTTTCCCGGATGGAAAAGCTGTAACACAGACCAGCCACAGCTCCAGGATAGTCGGGGGTAATGTTCCTGGCCTTCCGCAGCTGTCTCCCATATGGGGCGACCATCTCCAAGTGCAGCGGCTGTCCCAGGGAGCCCTGACAGGGTCTCCTTCCCTGAGGGAGTGGGACCCTGCCGGGGCTTCCTGGAACCACCGCTGGGCTGCGGGACGGGCAACCCACATGGGAAACACCCACCCAAGGCCAGGGATATCGCCCCCGATCATCTTGGAGCTCTGGCTGGCCTGTGTTATAGCTTTTTCCCACCAGGGAGCCCCGTCAGTGTGCCAATCCCTCCCCGGAGGGAAAAGGTGTAACGCATCCCAGCCAAAACCCCAGGACGTCTGGAGGTGATGTCCTTGGCCTTCAACAGCTGTCTCCCATGTGGGTCCACCAGCCCCAAGTACAGTAACAGCCACAGGGAGCCCCGGCAGGGTCCCATCCCTTCCCGGGGCAAAATGTTATAATACATGCCAGCCCAGAGCTCCAGGATGGTCAGGGCAAGCTGTAACGCAGGCCAGCCAGAGCTCCAGGATGGTCAGAGGTGATGCCTCTGGCACCTGTCTCCCGTGTGGGTCGACATTCCCAAAGTCCAGCGGTAGTTCTGGGGAGCCACAGCAGGGTCCCCATTCCTCCCCGGAGGTGAAATCTGTAATGCAGTACAGCCAGAGGTGCTGCCTGGGCTTGCGGACAGTAAACCCACATGGGAGACAACCGCTCCCAGGGAAACACCAATATTCTACTGACATGGGGGCAATTTATGACCTGACCTTGCTTTTGTGTCCCGCCCACCAGAATACCTCCCCAGACTGCCCACTCCCACCCTCACCACCAACAATCCAGTCCCACCCACCTCACTGCCAATGGGCCCTGACCGTAGTATAAAAAAAACGACTTGCATAACGTTGCAGCTCCTCGCGTAAAAAAAACCTGTAAACAAAACAAAAACATTCATTATGGTCAGCTCAGCAAAAACAAATCATATCTATCATGCTCCGATCACTGCCCCCCCTTTCAAGCCATCCCTGGTGGTATAGTGGCCCCCACACCACAGTAAATACACATTTGCCCCTTTCTTGGGGCAGATTGCACTAGGAATCTGCCCAGAGGGAGGGCTACATGAGTTGCCCACTATCCATATGGGGTGGTGGGGAGAGGGCCACCACCCTTTACAATACAAACACCAGTGCTGGTTTATTGTGCCCCCCCACCAAAAACATGTTTATTTTTGTAATTACATTTTTTTGCCCCTTTCCTAAGCGCAGATGGGCACATTAGTATACCCACCTGCCCCCAAGGTGGGCAAAACATACTGCCCCATGCTTTGCAAAGTTCTCTGGTGGCCCTCTCCCCTATCCATGCCCCCTGGGAGGGCTGCATGAGATGCCCCCCCATCACTTTGGGCGGGGGAAGGGCCACTGCCAACAAAACTGGTGGTTTAGGGTGCCCCCCACCAGAAACATGTTTTTTTTGTTTTTTTACCCTTTTCCTAAGCGCACATGGGCACATTAGTATACCCATCTGCCCCTAGGGTGGGTAAAACGTACTGCCCCATGCTTTGGGGGCCGGGGTGGAGAGGGCCGCTTACATAGTAAGTGGCCCCCACGCCCCACTTCAAAAACAGATCCCTGGTGGTCTAGTGGCATTGCTGGGAGCGGATTGAGCGATCTGCGCCAGCAATGCTTCAAGGAAGGAGTCGTTGGAAAGGGGAGAGTCTCCACTTTCCAACGACACCCCCCTTGATCTCAAGGGCACAATAATGCCAGAGATCGAGGGAGAAGAAGGTGCAAACCTACCTTCACTTTCACTGCTGCAGCCGAAAATGGCTGAAGCAGTGAAATATACTTTCAGTTTCACGTCAGCGAGCATTACGCACGCTGACGTGAAACTGAAGGAAATCCAACCCCCTGGCCGTGAGGAGGAACCTCCTCCTCACATAGCCCGGGGGTTGGATTTTATTTTTGTGCCATCGCACGAAAACCAGTGCAGAAAAGGACAAGCTATCTCGTCCTTGGCACTGCAAATGTAATGGTAAGAACAAGATGGTTCGTTTTGGCAAGGAGTTAAAGTTGTGTAGATTTTGATTAAGAATATTAGTGACCATTACATCAGTTAACAGTATAATTATAGGTTTATGTATTTTGGTTGACCTCCCCCAAACTGGTTCCACACCCCCATCCCCTCAATTTCTTTAAATGTTTGATACCACCAAAGGCAGATGGTGGGTTAGGGTCAGGCCATATTGGATTGTGTAAGGCGTGGGGAGGTGGGTGGTGGAGGGCCGACCTTCCCCACAAGCTGACATTTAAAAAAATGTGGTACAAAACATTTGGAAAAAATGCAACTAGTTCAGGTTCAATTAGAACACATAGATCCATAATTATGCCAATGGCTAAGATATCTTACACGTTGGTCCAATGAAATGGTTATAATAAATCTTGAATATGATATATATGTAAGAAACATGAACTGATAACTTGAGTAATATAATAAATGAAGATAAGGCCTTCTTTAACAATATAAATACTTTCATGGAATATAAATGACTGAAAATATGAAACCGTCAATGAAAGGAATTACATATTGAGTACAACAATGAACTGAGTGACGGCATAAAAAAAAGGAGAGAACTGTGACCGTGTTTCTAGGTGGACACATGGGAATGGAGCTACGAGACCCTGTCGGGGCCTGTACCTTCACAAAGATAATAGCCAGTATATAAGGTATTCCCAACGTGTCTAGCCTATCCACTTTATCCTTTGACAGGTACCAGTCTGTAATTCAAGACCTGGTAGAGTTTTGAAGAATGAACAACTCTGCATTAGAAGGCCAAAAGGTCTGTGGGTATCGTCTTTGATCCCACTAAAAGTCCATTTCAATACACTGCAGGATGGACTGGGAATAACACATAGTTGAGTTTGAGGGTATGCAATGAAGTTGGCATATGAGGAGGTTCAAGGTTGGCAGAGTTATTGTGCAGCTGCCTGCAGGAGGCACCATGGTGGGGTCAGGCAGCTACCATGACAGCGCTGCTTGACTTCAAGTTGGGAGCTGACAATTTATAACAGATACAAACCCCTAGATCTGAAGATGATGAGTCACTCTGACGAGCCAATCACTTTGTCACGTACACACAAGGACTTGGGCACATTCATTAACACGCTTCCTTTTCCAGTATCAAAAGGGGCAGGACTACACAGGGAGGCTGGGGTAGAAGGCCTAGTATGGGAGTTTGGAAACAAGCATTGCAGTAAAGACCGGAGTAAAAGAGGATGAGGACGAAGGAAGGCGACGTGAGTGGAAGGAGAGTAAGACTTAAAGAGAGGTGGATGGGAGAGGAAGGTGAAGATGCATCAAAAGAATGGAAAGGGGAGAGCAGCGTGAAGAGGGGAAAACTAGCAAGGGGGAAAAGGATAGATGGAAGGTGAGGCACGAGAAAGGAGGAAATTACTTGGAGAACAGTTTAAAAGGTACAGACAAAATCGGTGTAGGAAGATGAGGCCCACCGATGGAGGAAGATTTTGGCAGAGGTACTGAGGGAGAAAAGGGAGGAGGAAGAAGGAAGAAGTGCAGAAGGTGGACCCTGAAAATAAGGTAAATACTGTGGACGAAGGCCTGTGTCCGTTAAGAAGTATGCTAGCTGGCACCTGGTTGTACATCCTTACCTAATAACTAGCCCATCAAAAGTAGAGAGGGGGAGTGGAAAGACGAGGAGGAGTGCAATACCCTGGGTAAAGCAACTTCACTGTGGTTTAACTCTCAACACCAAGGAGAGTGGTGCCTCTGTTCGGTTTCTGGCCCTACCGATGCATCACATCATCCGTTTCTGGCCCCTGCAAGGGTCTATTTTTGTCTTCAAGCCCAGGACAGACACATGGTCTTTCTGGCCAGGAGAGCAAACACATCTTCATGCCTAATAGGGTCAATGTGGGTCAACCCATGCTCATATAGCGCACTAGAGGGGGGCTAACTGAACCATTCACACTTGGCAATACAACTCTAGTTGAGTAATATTAGAATACGGAAAGTGGCCATGGGAATAAAGTCCTCTAGAAGAAAGGGGGCCTCCTCACGGTGTTAGAAATGTCAGCAGAGTGAATGTTATGGGTGTGGAATGCGAACAGAGAACACTAGAAGAGAATGCAAGGCAAGTAGTATGGTGGCTCGTGTGAGGATGAGGACAGAGAGAGTTGTTGCCGTATAAAGATGAACTAAAATGAAAATAAGTCACACGTACTGGCTGTGTTCTGGTTCATTTCCTTAACTGGTGATGAGTTGCGGCAATGACAAAGAGCCTGCACTTGCCATTGATTGTGGTTGCCCTGGCTGAGCAGGTACAGGGTTAGTTGCGCAGTCGAATGGTGGTTTATTGGGACTCTCCAGGCCTGTATTGGGGAGTATCTGGGCTATGCGTGCGCCTATGAGGACACAGGAAGCCCCCTAGCAGCATAGCCATGCATGCACGCAACAGAACACGTGGTCCATGGCTGCATCGTTCGGTGTTGCCAGTTGTTACCTGCCAATTTGAGACATGATAAGGAGTTGACTTGTCTGTTGCTTAGCTACGTAACAAACTGAAGGCCTTCACTGCGGGCTCTGCGCTCCGTGCTGTGCCTGTCCCACACCTAGTGTAGCGACCGAAAGAAACACTTGCACACATAAAGAAGGGAGCATGCCGCAGCACAATTGGCTGTTACTCTGAGAGGGTTTTTTTAATTGGACCTTAAATGGGAGATTTCAGACATTTGTCCCTGTGAACAAGGTGACAAATACCAAGGGCACGAAAATAGGGAAGCAACAGAAATGAATTCAAAGATTATGGCAAATATACCAGGCACTAGGTTATTCCTAGGTTATTAAATGGAAAGAAAGATTCCAGAAGTATATTTTGGCAGTATATGGTCCTAATTATTTGAGTAAAAAGAAAGAGGCACTGTTTCATTGTCGAAGTCGGGCTGGACAACAATTTCTTAAAACTACCTGAATGCACCGTGATGGGCACCCGACTCAGTTTGATATATACATAGCCAAGATGGACAAGCGTTACGAGGAGAAGGGGAATAACATTTTGGCTTGCTATCAATTTGCCATCAGACAACAGAAATATTGTGAGACCAATGAGGAGCTTGTTACAGCACTGTGAGGGTTGGCTATAATGTCTTGTTTTGAACATTATCAGAAAGAGTACATTCGGAAAAAGTTGATGATCACCAGGAGAGCCAGAGGTCCACCCGTCAAATGGGAACTAGCCTACTCATACTGAAGCAGCTATTTCCCATTAGACAAACAGCCCTCCGACCTGGAGAGGCAGAAAGGTCCTCTTGTCTAATGAGACCTAGCCTTCTCAGAGAGAATAATCTAAAACCCATCATTACGCAGGACTTGACCACTAGGGGTAAAAAGGGCAATTTCTCTAATGGGAACTCACCTACTGTCATGTCCCATTTCTATTGTCACACTCAATATTTGTACAGTAGCCAAGTCTCCTTTCTTTTGTACTCTTTCTGTGGGCTGCGCCCCACGTGTTAAGGAATAGGCGGGGCTACCGCCAAAAGTTCAGTTGACGCATGGATTAAAGAAAGTTCAGATGTGCCACATTAATCTCCTTTGATTTATTGCTTCGTATCCATTTACTCAGGCATGCTTCATTACCATTACAGCATGATACTGGTATAAAGCTAACAATAGCGACGAGGATCGACTAAGTGCGTTCGGTGCGCACCCACCATCAAGACTCCGGTAACCCTGCACTCGTGTCAGACTTCGTTTATGGTCCCCGGTCTAGTCCTCACCTAAGATGGCGGACTAAGCTATAAATTATGGCCACGCCCCCTCTTCGGCGCATTGCATCTGTTCCCTGCTGAACGCCTTCAACGCTGTGTGCTACTGGTGCTTATCTGATTTGGATTACGTTCGAAATTCCTTCATTGCCTTCCTCTGTTGTTTTTTCCTTGCTGTCCGCTCAACTATTATATATTAACTCGTTCTTCCCCGCTCGGCGCTGCAGGCATTCTCCACTTTTTTCTACTTGCATTTTCCCTGGTGGTTTCGGTCAGGTTCTGATTTCCGCCTTCCTTTCTATTCTCTAGCCATTACCTGGGAGCTCGTCCTGTTTGTCGCCAACCCTTTTGATTTAGGTTCCGGTCACGTTCAGGTAGCAGCTCCAGTCTACCGCTTATTCTTCTCCTTCGGTCTTCAAACCACGGTAGGTGATTTCCTGTTTTCTCTCTGGTTTTGGGTGTTTACATTCTCAACTTACCTTTCCACTGTTTCTTATCTTTGCTTCTGTTACACTGCTCCCTTTTTCAATCTTTCTCTCCAGTTCTAGTCGCTTCTATCTTCCACTTGTACTTCTCCTTCATTTTCTGTTTGCCCTTTTTTCTACGGTGGAGTTTGCCTTAGTTTAGTCTTCCTATTCCGGATCCTGTATATTCCTACTGGACTTCGGATCCCTTCTACTGCCTGTAGTATACCCTGCCTTCCTGGATTGTTTTCAAGACACTTGGCAAGAACTGTGAAAGACCAGCTGAACCCTTCCTCATTGCAGATTACCCAGGGTTTTTTGTTGCCCAGAGGCTTTTTCCCTGGAACATTGGGGGTTTAGCTCCTCGGGGTTCACCTTTGATAAGTCACACTTCCTGTCAAGGTGGCCTCTGGGGTAGCTTGCCCCTACTTACACGACAAGAAAAGAAGTTAAAGAAAAGACAGTTCGCAGAAGACCGGAAGTCGTGCCGGAAAACCCCAACCAGTTCCAAGGACAGTTCATCCGAAAGTAGAGGTGAGGAGGAGGTTGGGGAGGTCAGACCTTCATCTGACAGAAAACAACGCCTAACAATACCTATGGTGTCCTTGGAACAGTACCAAGAATTATTTGCTGCCATGCAAAATCTCACTGTGGAGTTCCAAACCCTTAAGACTGAAAATGCTACGCTGCGTCAACAAGTGGCCTTACAGAGAGAGGATTGAGGAGATTTACCCCCTATGGCCTTGTCGTATGGAAAGTATGATGGTCATCCAGGTGGACTAAAGGATTTTTTGGATGCTTGCAAGGTCTATTTTACTTTTAGACCACACACCTACGAGACGGCTAGGTCTAGAGTGGGGTTTATCATTGCTAATTTGATGGGAAACGCTTTAGCCTGGGCCACCCCTCTTGTGACAAACAACAATCCGTCCTTGAACGATTTAGATGGCTTTGTGGCCCAATTTAAAGAAAGATTTGATCGTCCAGAAGTATTGTATACTTCCATGAAAGCCATTCTGGATGTCAGAGAAGGAACAACTGATGTGCAGACCTACATTTCCAGATTCCTGAGACTGGCGTCTAAGGCAGACTGGCCGGATTCAGCCAAACACACCATATTTAGGAGAGGTCTACACGATGATATCAAGGATGAGCTGGCTCGCATAACTCGGCCTGCTAATTTCCAAGAGCTGATGACTTTAGCCCTACAAATAGAGTTTCGTCTACAGGAACGTCGCCAGGAAAGGAGAAGTCCACATTCATCCCTTCCACCGAGTCTCACCTCTCCACCTCCTAGGGAACCTCAGACCGCCGAAGAACCAATGCAAATCGGTACAACCCGTGGCCCTTTGACACCTGAAGAACGCAAAAGGGGCAGAGATGCAGGACTGTGTATGTATTGTGGTTCCTCAAAACACCTACTTAGGAATTGTCCTGAGGTCCCTCCTCGTCGAAAGGAAAACACCAGCCCCCGAACTTACGCAAGGGAAGAGTCAGGGGATCTTCCTGCTACCCTTGCTTCATCACAACCCCAATAGAAGAAGGTGAAGATAACCGCCTGATGGTATTTAAGGTCTTTTTGTGGCTTAATGCCTCAGAACCATTGGAGCTACTGGCAATGTTGGAGTGTGGTGCCGCAGGCAATTTTATTGATATGGAGTGGGCTAAAGCAAAACACATTCCTGAACAGCGCAAATCAAGACCCATACCTGTTGAAGGAGTAGACGGCACAACTCTTTCATTCGGACCGATTACTAAAGAAACCATTCCAATACGGATGCAGTTGGGGCAGCATCAAGAGGAGATGGTGTTTGACATTATTTAAGCAGCACATTTTCCCTTGGTGATTGGTATACCCTGGTTAAGGAAACACAATCCTTCCATTGATTGGGTCTTGAAGAAAGTGAGTTTGACTCATCTTTCTGTGAAAAACACTGTATGGAAGTCCCTCTTATCAGACGATTGAAGCAAGATACTGGAACTCCCGGAATCAAGACTGTGTCCTCTGTTCCATTACAGTATCAAGAATATGCCGAAGTCTTTCAAGACGTGGTACCAAGACAAATACCACCACACCGAGCGGAAGATTGTGCCATCGATTTGGTTCCCGACGCACAAGTCCCTTTCGGACGGATGTATCATTTGTCCTTGCCCGAAAGAAATGACTTGAGAGAATATTTAGACACTCACCTTCAGAACGGGCTGATTCAAGACTCCAAGTCCCCTTTGCGGAGCATCATTGTTCTTTATTCCTAAGAAAGACATCTCGGAACTGAGACCCTGCATCGATTATCGTGGTCTCAATCAGGTTACAATCCGAGACCGATACCTGATGCCCTTGATTAGGGATATTCTGGAAGCAGTACAGGATTCACATTACTTCACAAAGCTGGACCTCCGAGGTGCGTATCATCTTCTGAGGATCCGCAAGGGAGATGAATGGAAGACGGCATTCAGGACACCCCTTGGGCTATTCGAATACAAGGTAATGCTGTTTGGTTTAGTCAATGCTCCAGCCATATTTCAAAGATTTATGGACAAGATATTTTCGGATCTCCTATTTCTTTCGGTGGTAGTCTATCTGGAAGATATTTTGGTTTTCTCTCGTAACCTAGAGGATCACAGGAATCAAGTCAAGGAAGTATTACACCGTCTGTGTTGCCAGGCACTCAAGGGTTAATGAGTGCGGCCCCCGCCGTTGGGAAGGCGGAGCTATTGTAACGGGGAGTGGGAGGAAGAAAGGGGAGTTCTGGGTAAGGCGCGAGAGCGCCAGTTCCTGTTTAGTATCTGTTAATAAATAGACGTTTGTTCTTCACTCCGTGTGCGTGTCCTCCTTATTGACCCTTCTAAGAGGGTAACACTGGCGACGAGGCCATTCCGTGCGCACGACGGAGTCCTCCTCCTCCTTGGCAGTCCGCCACCTCCGCGCCTGGGGCGCATCCGAGCCTCCGAGCTCCTTCCTTGGCAGTCCGCCACACTCGCGCTGGTGCGTGTCCGAGGTTCTTGCCGGCAATCCGCCACACGCACGCCCACTCACATCCGGGCCTCCTCCTGCGATGTTTGTTCTTCACTCTGTGTGCGCGTCCTCCTTATTGACCCTTCTAAGAGGGTAACAGTCTGCACACCAACCAACTTCTGGTGAAACCAGAAAAGTGTACCTTTGAAGCCAACACCGTGTCATATTTGGGATTTATCCTTTCTAAGGAGGGGATACAGATGGACCATCGCAAGACTCAAGCAGTATTGGACTGGAAGAAACCGAGATGCGTTAAGGACATCCAAAGATTCCTGGGCTTGTCCAATTTATATAGACAATTCATACCTAACTTCTCTGATCTTGTTCAACCGATCACCAAACTCCTTAAGAAGGGAGTCAAGTTCGACTTCGCCCAGGAACAAAGGGAAGCATTTAACACTCTAAAAGAACGATTTACTACTGCTCCCATTTTGGTCCAACCTGATCAAAATAAGCCATTTATATTGGAAGCTGATGCCTCAGTAGGAGCAGTAGGGGTAGTCTTACTGCAGAAGACCGATGACAGTATAGAACATCCAGTGGCTTACTACTCCAAAACTCTCACAAGCAGCGAAAGGAACTATTCGGTGCTAGAGAAGGAATTATTAGCAATCAAGCTAGCATGCCAAGAGTGGCACCATCATTTGCAGGGGGATAAACATAGCTTCCTCATCCGTACAGCTCACCGAAATCTGAAGGTCCTTCAACAAATGGAGTGTTTTAATGCCCGTAATGCTCGATGGGCTTATTTCTTCCTCCAGTTTTATTTTCGGTTAACCTACATTCCAGGAACTGAAAACCAGGTAGCCGATGCCCTGTCACGCAGTCAAGGAGAGGAGGTTGGTACCTACCAAGGACATAATCTTCTACTACCTGTGTTAAGGACAATTGCTGTGGTAGAGACGTTCTTACAACAACTTTTGTTACAATATCAACATGAGAAGGAGATCCCTCCGTCGGTAACACAAGGCAGTGAAGGTCTCCACTATCATGATGCAGCCTTGTACATTCCTTCCAAGACCCTCCAAGAACAAATACTCAGTTGGTGCCATGATACACCTTTGGCAGGTCATCCAGGAAGACTCGAGAGTTAATGAAGAGACGGTTTTGGTGGCCTTCTATCCTTCATGATGTAACCCACTATGTCTCATTCTGTCCGGTGTGCGCTTGCAACAAGCATGCCACAGGCAAGACCCTTGGACTTCTTCAACAACCTACATTACCAGGTCATTCATGGGAGCATATCTCCACTGACTTTATCGTCGATTTACCCATTTCTAAGGGTATAAATACGGTAATGGTCACCGTAGATTCAGCAAGATGGCTCCTTTCTCACCCATTTCACATCTTCCTTCGGCTCCGGAGGCAGCAGCTGTATTCCTACTGGACATTGTTCGATTGCATGGTCTACCGAGAACCATTATATCGGACAGAGGTACACAATTTACATCAAGATTTTGGTCCACCTTATGCCAACAATTAGGCATACACAGAGCATTATCTTCGGGATATCATCCCCAAACTAATGGCCAGACAGAAAGACTCAATGCCACACTTGAGCAATATCTTAGATGTTTTTGTAGCAACAAACAAGAAGAATGGGCCTCATTACTTCCTCAAGCTGAATTTGCTTATAATAATTCTTTCCACACCTCCATTCAAATGAGTCCTTTCTTTTGTACCTATGGTTATAATCCTCAACCCCTACCATGGATAGGGATCCCTTCCACTAGCACCCCGGCAATCGACAGTTTGTTAACTGAACTTGTAGACGTCCAGAAGACGGCCAAGAAAGCACTGGAAGACAGTAAGCAGACACATAAGAAGTGGGCTGATATAAAGAGAAGGACCAATCCGGACTGGAAGCCAGGTCAGCTAGTATGGTTGGCTACCAAGTTTCTACCCAAATGGGTGCATGCAGGCAAGTTCGCCCCTCGTTATTTGGGACCTTATCGCATCATCACTCAGATCAATCCAGTAGCCTTCAAGCTACAGTTACCCAAGAGCCTACAACGGATACATCCTGTGTTTCATACCTCTTTATTGAAGGTACACAGGATTGATCCATATCATAGGAAACCCTTGAATCAAAGACCTCCTGATACACAGACCCCAGAAAATATGAGGTGGCTTATTTGGTGGACTCTCGTTATCGCAAGGGGAGAGTGCAATACTTGTCACATCCACGCCCCACGACTGTTGAGGAGATTCCATCTTCTACACCCGGGGAAACCCAGAGGGCCCCCTAGGGGGAAGGGTTATACTGTCAGACTTCGCCCGTAGAGTTTATGGAAGACTTGGCGTTTATGGTCCCAGGTCTAGTCCTCACCTAAGATGGCAGACTAAGCTATAAATTATGGCCATGCCCCTCTTTGGCGCGTTGTATCTGTTCACTGCTGAACGCCTTCAACGCTGTGTGCTACTAGTGCTTATCTGATTTGGATTACGTTCCAAATTCCTTCATTGCCTTCCTCTGTTTTTTTTTCCTTGTTGTCCGCTCGACTATTATATATTCACTCGTTCTTCCCTGCTCTGCGCTGCCGGCGTTCTCTACTTTTTTCTACTTGCATTTTCCCTGGCGGTTTCGGTCAGGTTCTGATTTCTGCCTTCCTTTCTATCCTCTAGCCATTACCTCGGAGCTCGTCCTGTTTGTCGCCAACCCTTTTGATTTAGGTTCCGGTCATGTTCAGGTAGCGGCTCCGGCTCAGAGCTGGGGGGAAATCCGCCAAAGCCATCATCTGGCAGACCCTTAAATGCAGCGTTAATAGCGCTACCGCCGCATTTAAGGGTTACCGCCAGACTCGTGATGTCTAGGGCACATGCATCCAGGCCCTTGGTGTCTAGGGCACGTGCATCCAGGCCGGGCGTGGCCATTAAGAAGCATTGGAAGGCGCGTGCAGAAGTCTGTGGGAGTGGCAAGGTGGAGCCACAAGGTGGGGCTGAAGGTGAGTGGCTGGGGCCAGGCTATTTAAGCCAGCCCCACCCGCATGCAGGCGCTTCGCGTTAGTCTGCTGTGTGCAGCGTAACGCTTACTGCTGTCTGAAGCTCTCTTACCTGTTTCCAGCTCAGCACGCATCCCATCAGGTTCTGGAACATCTTCTTCAGCGTGCACCTACCTGACTCCAGCCACACCATCGCTCGAAGCGCAGCTAACCTGACTTCAACACTGCATCTTCAGCGCTCATCTTACCTGACTCCAGCCACACCATCGCTCGAAGCGCAGCTAACCTGACTCCAACATTGCATCTTCAGCGCGCATCTTACCTTACTCCAGCCACACCATCGCTCGAAGCGCAGCTTACCTGATTCCAACTCTGCATCTACAGCGCGCATCTTACCTGTCTTTGCAAACCCATCGCCTGCAGCGCGTTGCATCCTCACCTGTTCCGAGCGTCCAACTATGCGGGAGTCTTCTTCTCGTCCAGCATCGTCACAGATCTATCCATCTGGCATCTGCCGACAGATCCTCGGATAGCCGCTCTCCATCAGACGCCGCCAGGTCATCCCTGCAAGAGAAAAGGAACACACAAGGTTAGAAACTACATAAACATCTTACGCTTGGCTGAGCAACACATAAGCCTTGCGTACCACCTTGAAACCCTACTTACCTTCTAGTGGGGACCGCTCAATTCCCTTCTGGCACTGTTTGGACTCGCTTCCAACACAGCGACACCGCATGACCATCTTCACACCTATTGGGGAGAGAAAAGACATTACAAGAATTACGGACAATAATCATTGGGAAAATAAAATTGCAAAAGGATACGGACAATAATCATGTTACGAACACTTACCTTCAAAGTGGATTGGTCACAGCCGGTCTGGGCTGCCACGCACACGGACCAGTGAAGCAACTAGGTCCATCAACGGCGCCCCTGCTGATGAGAAGCAGGACGGAGAGCTCATCCTTACAAGACAACAGGTGAGACCATATGGGAAAACGCATGCTCATCTCATTCTGGAACGAAGGGTGCGAGGGGGATCGTAATTCAACCGCAGCATTTTCACTGCCTCTTACCTTCTCCCAAGGGCATTGCCAGCAACCAGAGCAGTCCACACTACAGCAGCTGGGGGTAAAGGCTGATCCAGGGGAGCCAAGTCCAGGGAGGACTCCAACCGTGCCCCAACGTCCCGCAGAGACCAGGTGAGCGTAACAGAACGAGAAGCCTTTCTGAACCTCTGCCTGAGCGTTATGGACACCTTGGAAACTGACCAGTTGGCCCAATTGCTGGGGGAACTACGGGCCGAAGTGCGTGCCTCCAGACAAGAGACTAATGCCTTAAGAAGAGATCTTATTGTCCCCCAAGAACAAACTGACGATCTGGTGAGACAGATGCTTCAGACTCATGCAGGGCAGGTTCCATTACCCGGAATTGCACCAACCCCTTTGCCGCAGCCATCACCACCAGTCCAAGTGGTACTCCCGGGGCTGTGCCTTTGGCCCCGACCGAACGTTTCACCGGCGATCCCAACAAATATGCCATATTCATGAACCAGTGTCGTCTTCCCTTTTTGTGTCGCCCTAGGGCCTTCCCTAACGATAGTGCAAGAGTTGCCTTTGTACTTTCATATTTGGGAGGCAGCGCAGCGGATTGGTCCACACCGTTAGTTAAAGGATAGTTCCGGGACTTTTTTTTTATTGTCCCTACGGGTCGGCCATGTGTTTGTAAGCATAAATCGGTAGATCGTAGAAAACTTTCCTATGGACCTTACCCGACTTTTCGCCCATTATCGCACTCGAAATCAGCCTCCATTTTGTGATAATCCTATCATTTCGCCCCATCGACCTGGCTCACCTGCCTTTGCGGCACTAAATCAAATCCCCCGCCCCTGAGCCTGACATCAGCAGACGCGTACTGCCCATTTCCCAACGCCAAAGCACGTTTCGTGTCAACAATCGCTGCGCCTCTGCTAATGACGTGTCGCCATGGAAATGGCAGGACGCCTCTTTCCCCAATAAGTATAAACAGACCGTTTCACAACACACGGCAGCAGATTTTCGATTCCATTCCTCTCTCTGTGTTACTTTGAGTATTCTGTGACTCGTTTCAGTGCTCTGGTCAGCTACCTTCGCCGCTTGTAGCCCGTGTGAACACCTGTACCATCTCGGTAAATTATTTTACTTTCTTTACCACACAATGGCTACAATAATGCCGTATATGTACGAGCCCGAGTACACCGAGGAGGAACTACTGGAAAGGCAAGCACGCGAAAACGATGGGGATTCGGACGGCAGTTGGGAGGACCAGTCAACGGATGAAGAGCCTGGACCATGTCGCATGGACGGCGTCTCCACCTGGTGCACGTGCAATCGGTGCGAGCTAATGCCAACTGAGGAGGAGAACTGCTGCTGCCGTGAAAATTCCGGGTGCTTGGCCTACATTTCGGAAGGCGAGCAAAGTCTGCAGGAAGGCGAGCGAAGTCTGCAGGAAGGCGAGCAAAGTCCGCAATGCATCACCGAGCTGCCAGAGTTCAGGGAAGCCTGCCTCTCACGGACCGTGTTGAGGATGATGATGGTGCTTATGCACGAACTTCGCGGCACTGTTCGTCCGCGTAATCCGAGTAACAAGTAAGTATACTCTGGTTGTGATTTCAGTGATGCCACTACTATTTCATGGTCGTCTCCCACATATAAAATTCCATCTACATATCATTCGAACGCATGTAAATTTGTTCCATATAGTGCATTTTGTAGATATATTTTTTTTCAAAGCAAAATGACATGTTTTACCTGAATCGACATTGATAAGAAAGTTTTGTCATTTTAATACAGTTTGCATCTTTCTTTTTCACAGGTGGTACAGGCTGGTGGCCTATCGTTGCTTCACTTGGTGGCTTCACGGGAGGCTCGGACACCGCGTTCGGAGAGTAATACCTGCCTGTGCGGTACTTGCCATTCGACAACATTTCCCCAGCGACAGTGGACAATACCGCGGATTTTCCCTGTATGTGCTGCAACCGGAACTTTACAATGTGTAATGTTTATTATTTATGTTCAATTGATCTAAAATAAAACCCAACATATATTTTAACAATGGTTGTTTTGATTTTTTAAATGAATCTAGTGTGTCTCCATTGAATAGTCTTCCTGTGCCTTGTCTTGTTACACCACATGTCTCCGGCCAGCATCCTCCCTCACGCTGGCCGCCCACCTTCAATCCACATAACCGTTGAACCCATATATGCAGCAGTCATACATATGTTATTTTGCGGGTTGGCATGAAGCCTCCCGGCCTTGCCTCCTCCCCCGAAAATACTTACCACACCACTTTGTTCAAGCGTTGGCAATAAAAAGCCGTTGGATTTTATTGATACAAAAACATGGTTATAGGTAAATAATCAATATGGTTGATCATAATAAATCATCCTTTTGGGCACCGGGTACAGAGATGACCCCCATATATTCTCCTGGGAGGGTGAGGTATTTATAAACTCACCCCCCTGCCTTCCATGTACTAGATCCTGCAGCCTGCCTCTTACATGCAGTTAGATGGCCTCTCCGCCCTGCGGCAAACGGGTCTTGTCTGCACGACTACCGCCCCAATCCACCCCCCCGCCCTATCAAAGGCAGTTCGCACCGGGGTACTTGCGCTGGCAAGTGGAGCTGTCAGGGAGCGATAAAGGCCAAGAGGTGCCAAAGACCATGTGCACTTCAAAGTGGTCTACAGAGCATGGGTTGTTGTTCCCATTGTCTACCTCCAGACCCCGTGTCTCCTGCCAAGCCTCCCCCCTCACGCTGGCCGCCCACCTTCAATCCACATAAGTGTGTCTCCATTCACGAGTCTTCCTGTGTCTTGTCTGCACGACCACCGCCCCAATCCACCCCCCGCCCTATCAAAGGCAGTTCGCACCGGGGTACTTGCGCTGGCAAGTGGAGCTGTCAGGGAGCGATAAAGGCCAAGAGGTGCCAAAGACCATGTGCACTTCAAAGTGGTCTACAGAGCATGGGTTGTTGTTCCCATTGTCTACCTCCAGACCCCGTGTCTCCTGCCAAGCCTCCCCCCTCACGCTGGCCGCCCACCTTCAATCCACATAAGTGTGTCTCCATTCACGAGTCTTCCTGTGTCTTGTCTGCACGACCACCGCCCCAATCCACCCCCCCGCCCTATCAAAGGCATATACACGTCATTCATTCACAAACACACCCCTGTTTCGAATTCTTTATAACCCACTTCATATTTCGAATGAGAACTTCTTTGCGCTTTGCTAGTCAACCCGTGAAGGTGCTGGTTATCTGCTCTTCGTCTCTGTGAACTTCCGTGACCACTTCGAGCAAACTCGTCAGTTTGCAACCTGTGAACTGCTCCCTGTTCTACGACAAGAAACTACTCTGATCCCTGCATCTAACTGTTTGTTCGTCAAGGTAAGGCCATGTACCATAATCATTTTGCGTCCAATTTTTTAATTTATATCTATTTGCTAGTAGTCATCAAATTGCATCCATGTTTTCTTTTCGTTCAAGACAGTATATGCAAGGAACTAGTCACATGTTCTGAGTTTAGTCAAATTATTTTTCTATTTTTTTAGAGTTATTCAAATACTTATCCGCATGTGAATAACGTGTATAGTTCCAAGAACCAAAACGAACCTTGCATTGGACCTTTTATGTGTCATTTAATTTTTTAACACATTGGTATTCATTGAGAATTGTTGATCTTTACTTTTCAGAACTTTCCACAATGCCTGCCTGTTCCATTGGCGGTTGCCCTTCGAAGACCCATAACAAATCTGAAGGTACTATAATGCATGTTTTCCCTAAGACAATAGATCAGATAAGAGAATGGGTCCGATATTGCGGATATCCACCGTCTGAGCTTGAAAGTAGAGTCCTAGAAGTCTTTGCGGACAAGAGGGGTGATCGATACCGCATCTGCAGCAGGCACTTTAGCTCAGACATGTACTCCACATCATTGCTAATAAAGAAGAACACACCGCGAGCGAGGCGAAAATTGCTCTCAACCGCTATTCCCACTCTATTCGTCCACATCCCTCCACTGGTGAGTCAAGTTTACGGATCTAGCTCTCGGCCTTGCGGTAGTGTGTAGCATTAGCTAACAATAATTTCCCCATTTATGTATCCACTCAATATGAAGGCGGAAGATTCTCCATCCGTGTCGTTATTGCAGTCATCAGCCACTTCAAGCGCCTATCGGGTAATCTTACTTGGCTATTCTGACACTGACTTGTTTTAGGCATGTAAATCAATAGTTTTAATTTATCGTGTAATTATTTTACCTAATGGTACACCATAGTACTCGTCCTCTAGTCTTTGTTTTCAGTTATAATTATTGTTATCCAAAATAATGCAAGTACTGTCTTTCAGGGAGATGCTGAGGAGTCCAACGCATTGACGACAACCGTTGATGTCACTCAGATGCTCGAGGTACGTTTCCGGACAGTTCCATCGATGGAGATCATCAGATCTTGCATTCTTGTAGCGTGATTGTTACACACAATGTTTCTTCCGTTTTTAGCCATTGATATGTCCTTCTGTCGTCGCCCTCCTATGTGTCTTCTTTTTTCAATATTGTGTTCATTACTAATGAAAGTCCTATGTTTCAGGGAGTCGATGGAGCATTAGTCCAAGAAGAAGGGGGAGCATGCAGTTACGGGTCGGGGCAACAGTTTGCAGAAGTGTGCACCGCAGTTACAGCGTCCCTTGATGTTCTTATGCATTTCGAGGTATGGATACTGACAGTTCGATCAAGCGAGATCATATGACGTGATTACATCCGCTATACTTCCTTCTTTATTAACGCAAGTACTATGTTTCAGGGAGATGACGGAGCTTCTTCTACAAGAACATCACCCCTAGTAGTTGATGCAGATCTCTGGGTGGTGACACTTCCAACGATGGAGCAAATCGAATCATATTTAGATATCCATTATTTATTTTAGACAACTGATCATTTATGCAGGTCTATTTAGATGAGCCGTTGACGCCTGCACAAAGTGTATGTTCTTTTTAACAAAATAGAAAACCATACTAATGCAATTACTGTGTTTCAGGGAGTTGCTGAAGCGTCATCTTCAATAATTTCGTCAATGGAAGTCTATGCGGAGCCCGAGGTATGGATCTTGACAGTTCCATCTAACTAGATCAACAATGCGTGAATAATTGTCGTTTGAATGTTCTACACAATGCGTTCATTCGTGTTTTGCTATTGAGATGTACGTATGGGTATTGGTCCCCAAGTACATTTTGTGTTTTCAATTTTATTATACATACTAATGAAAGTTCTATGTTTCAGGGAGTCGATGGAGCGTCAGTGAGTGATGGATGTGTTTATCATGAAAATATAGTAGTTGCAGCGCGAGAGGAAGTGGAGACATGCACACACGAGTCGGAGCAACAGCGTCCAGATGTTGAAGTTCGAGGCAAGAAAGTTTCAAAGAAAAGAAAGCAAAAGAAGGTTAGTGTCCTGGTCACTATATTATGTTGTTTTTCACTGTTAATAGTTCAATACTGTAAGTTGTGTTTAAACTGAACATCCCTTTTCCAATCTGTCCTCTAGTTGCGAGTGGGTGTACGAACTAGATCTACACAGACAGTGAAGCGAACGAGAGATGTTGCTTGTCAAACCTTTTGGCAGGGACTTGAGACTGGAGATGCATCGTGCCAATGGGAAGAATATGAAGTGATTGACAACGGATCTTTACCACCACCAGCCATTGATAGTGAATGTCCTCCTGGTAGTTCGGATGCAGTCGGAGATCAATTCACAGAATCCACACCCGCAAAAACTAAGAGCGCGAGAAAGTTGAAGAAATTGTTTTTTTCTCCCATTGCTGGAGAAGGAACAGATGTTGCAATGGAAGAGAATGAAGTGGACGACAATGAAACACCATCAATATCACTGAACATAGCGGAAGACGATATCAGAGATTCTACCTTTCATGTGAGTGACATGTCCTCAACGTTACAGGCCGAACCAGCTGGGATGCAGAGTGACAATATAAGGAAAGAGGCCAAATTCATTGTATTCGATAGTTGTTTGATGGATATTATTATGATGATGAAATGTGGGCATTGGGTTGGTGGGGAAGTATGTGGGGAGCCATTGATTAATGTGACTCGTGCAATTCGAGGCACTAACCTTAAAATACATGCCACCTGTACACAATATCATCCGTTCACATGGTCTGCACAACCCATGCTGGGTCAACTGCCAGCAGGCAATCTACTTTGTGCAGCGGCCGCACTTTTTAGTGGTTCAAGTTTTAAAAAGTTAGAGTATTTCTTTCAGTTTGTGGGAATCCATTTCATTGCGAAAACTCAGTTCTACAAATACCAAACCGATTATCTATTTCCAGCCATTAGCGAAGCTTGGAGAATGGAAAAAATGTCTATTGAAAGTACATTCGCGGGCAAACGGTTCAGGCTAGCCGGTGATGGACAGTGCGACAGCCCAGGATTTTCAGCCAAGTACTGCACCTACCACTTTCAGGACATGGAAAGTAAGAAAATTGTGAGTTCGGTGGTCGTGCAGGTGTCACAAAGTACATCCTCAGTGGCCATGGAGAAAGTTGGCTTTGTAGCATCATTGCAAGAACTACAATCGCGGGGAATGGTGATCGACCTGATAGCCACGGACAGACACGTTTCAATTGCCAAGACAATGAGAGAAGAGTACAAAAATATAAATCACCAATTTGACGTATGGCATCTTGCAAAATCAATCAATAAAAAAATGTCGGCTGCAGGTAAAAAAAAAGATATGCAAGGTATTTCACAGTGGTCCAAGTCAATCAGCAACCATCTTTGGTGGAGCTCAAAAACATGTGAAGGGTCGTTGGAAATTCTACTGGAAAAATGGCGGTCAGTAATGCTGCACTGTAGCAACGTTCACCGCTGGAACACGAACCAACATTTCCACAATTGTGAACATGGCCATTTGTCCACAGAGGAGGCACGGAAGAAGAAGTGGTTGATTCCTTCATCACCCACTCACAAAGCCATTGAAAAGATTGTATTTGATAAAACTATAACAAGAGATTTGAGGGGACTCACGGAATTCTGCCACACAGGAGATTTGGAGGTGTTCCACAATATGTGCCTAAAGTACAGGCCAAAACGATTGCATTTTGGCATGGAGGGCATGATAAATCGGACTCTTCTAGCGGTCTTGGCACATAACCATAATGTTGGCCGCAAACAAAGTAGAACGACCGGAACTTTAGGAACGCTTCGCTACAATAAGGCCTTCACTAAAAGAAGTAAACAATGGGTCATCAAACCAGTGTTTGAGGATATGCAATATGAGTTTATTGAGAGACTTATCGTTGAGGTCCTAGATAGGCACATACATGGAGTTGTGAACGAATGTGTGCAGGGGACAACTGCATTGCCACCCAACATTGCCTCTGTTCCATGTCCACCTAAAGCAGAGCTCATTGAGAAATACACATCACGGTTTAAATGATTGTAATGTGATTGTCTGTTCTCTCGAGCCTCCTCATGTCGCAGGCCCATTGAATGTGTGTATCTATGTAATGTGTAATGTGTAAATAAAAGTGTTTGCCCATTGTACATGCAATGTGTCTCTCCACCCTTGCCCCTCCCTTCAGCGTGCAGTAGTGCGAACCACCCGGGTGTCACCTGTGACTTTGCTCTCGAGCCTCCTCATGTCGCAGGCCCATTGAATGTGTGTATCTATGTAATGTGTAATGTGTAAATAAAAGTGTTTGCCCATTGTACATGCAATGTGTCTCTCCACCCTTGCCCCTCCCTTCAGCGTGCAGTAGTGCGAACCACCCGGGTGTCACCTGTGACTTTGCTCTCGAGCCTCCTCATGTCGCAGGCCCATTGAATGTGTGTATCTATGTAATGTGTAATGTGTAAATAAAAGTGTTTGCCCATTGTACATGCAATGTGTCTCTCCACCCTTGCCCCTCCCTTCAGCGTGCAGTAGTGCGAACCACCCGGGTGTCACCTGTGACTTTGCTCTCGAGCCTCCTCATGTCGCAGGCCCATTGAATGTGTGTATCTATGTAATGTGTAATGTGTAAATAAAAGTGTTTGCCCATTGTACATGCAATGTGTCTCTCCAACCTTGTTCATTTGCGCATTCAATTAAACCAAACAGTAATATAAATGATTTTTCAAAAAATATAGAATGTCTCCGTATTTATGGTTCTCTGGGGCTGCAAAGCACGCAGACAAGATGGCCTTACACTGACTGTAGCTAACTCGGAATGTGTGCTCGCTCGTTCAAAGTGAAGGTCAGCTGCTTTGATTTTTTGCTCGGGTGCCGGAATGGCCCACGACTCAGTATAAGGTTCTATTGTTATTTGACCTTGACAGGCCGGGACCATCCCGAAAGACTTCTTTTTGGCGGTGTGGTGCAACAACGTAAGAAACGATAATGAATAAAATTTCAGAAACGATAGCCACGTTCATTAGAAGAAATAACGTCGGCATAGAAGGAGTGGTATTTCGCGGCTGCCCTACACACAGACACAATGGAAAATGCAAATATAATGTAAGTAACTTTTGAAGAGTTTATACCGCAATTTAATTACTATACAGTGGCTTTAAAGACGGGTTAAGTGGTACTTGTTCGTTCTATGTGGCATATTGTTTTGTACCGCGCACTATCTATCTTTTACGGAAGCACCTCAAAACCTGCACTGCCTCACTGTCAACCCCTGCACTGGGGGACTGTCTCAGTATCCTACAGCCCCCCCTTCCCAGCACTTGTTCTGCACTTACCTTGCACTTGCCACCAGCTTGCCCTATGTATTTATTATTTTATGCTACTTACCCTGTACTCCACTTCCCCCCCCCTCCCTGCCTCGCCACGCCTTCAAACACTTGTGTACACCCAGTAGCGCTGTCCTAGCTATGAAATGAATAATTTTAATAAAGATCTGATGGTGAGACTAATTTCATTTTTTATGTTTTTAAAACAGGTACATCCTGCACTATTGTCTGTGTCACGAGTACCAGACACCGGCGGACGGATTTTACAGCCGCCAGTTGCTTCTCTGCGTGAACAACGTTACCACCCTGACCATTTTATGGGACGATCGCCAAGTACAAGTATGCCCTTACGCGGTACTAACGGTTAGATGCAACATACATACCGTTGTGGTGGCCTAGTGCCTCGTTGTTGGAACAGCCATGCGATTATCAGTGCGACCGAAGAGCTTATTTTTATCGTAAACCAACACCCTGTGTACTGCACACGAACATCGCTTCACTCAAGACAAACTATTTTGGATCGAGAGCAAAGAAAAATGCAAATCGCTGAATATTCTCTAAACATTTGATGTCCAATAAATGTACTTTGCCAAATGTACAATCTTGCCGTTTGCTTTTAAACCACAGTTTCACATTCCGAATTGTGGCGCTGTATTGTGAGATGATCTAAGACCCTGTGTACAGCAAAGGACCATCGCGTTCCTCAAAACTAACTTTTTGGAACGCGAGCAAATAAAAATGCAAATCGCTGAATATTCTCTAAACATTTGATGTCAAATAAATGTACTTTACCACATTTACAATCTTTCGGTTTGATTTAAAAGTACAGTTTCATATTCCGAATTGTGGCGCGCTGTGTTGTGAGCTGATCTGTGTTGATTTCCGGGTTCTGTGTGGAGTCGCGTAGAAGACGCCTGGGCGCGTTTGCCTACGCAGCACAGTCACGGATAGAGGCGGGGAATATGAATGTTGTGATAAAGTCTGTTTCAGGGGCGGGGGATTTGATTTAGTGCCGCAAAGGCAGGTGAGCCAGGTAGATGTGGGGAAATGATAGGATTATCACAAAATGGAGGCTGATTTCGAGTGCGATAATGGGCGAAAAGTCGGGTAAGGTCCATAGGAAAGTTTTCTACGATCTACCGATTTATGCTTACAAACACATGGCCGACCCGTAGGGACAATAAAAAAAAAGTCCCGGAACTATCCTTTAATCAGGATGATCCACTATTTCGCAATTTTGGAGATTTACAACGGGAATTGGAAAAGTTGTTTGCTAGGCACACCCAAGGACAAGCCCTAGATAACAAACTATTGTCCCTCAGACAGGGAAACCATGATCTGCTGACGTATATTGCCACCTTTAATCGTCTTGTAGCACAAACCAACTGGACCAAAGGAAAGAGGACCACACTGTTTTATCGGGGATTGCGTGGGGAACTAAAGGATGTGCTAGCCCAAGTGGTCAACCCTCCCGAGTGTTGTGCACAGTACATTAATTTGACGGTACAATTGGACCATAGGTTACAAGACCGAAAAATGGACCGCACAAGAACTGAAAGGAGGTCGGTTTATATGCGACCCCGGGACAACCAAGTCAAGACTCATGAGCCAACCGAACCCATGCAGATTGGGGGATTACGGGCTACTATCTCCAAGGCGGAGAGAGAAAAAAGAAGGAGGCAACAACAACTCTGTTTATACTGCAGCAGGGCAGGACATTACCTTCGGGATTGCCCAATAAAACCTCCCAAGAAAATAGTAGGTGCAACGGACAACTGCAATGACGAAAAAAACAAATCCCAGAAAACTCCAACGCCCGACAAGCATAGGGGTCCACTTGTCGAGCGAAATGAAGAAAGTTGTACAGACCTCACACCTGGTCATCCCGGTACTCTTGGTCCACCACCAGCAACCATGAAAGGTACATGCCTTGGAAGCGTATATTGATAGTGGAGCGGTGGGAAATTATATCGATCAGAATCTGGCCGCACGGATAGGCCTTCCTCTCCAGCAGAAGCTACAATTGTGAAACGTCACTGCAGTGGATGGCTCTCAGTTGTCATCCGGCCCAGTGACGCAACATACGAACAAAGTTATGCTGATGTGTCAGGACAGTCATCTGGAAGACATTTCTTTCGATCTTATTGGGGCCCCCCAGTTCCAGACGATCCTAGGAATGCTGTTGCTAGAAACCCATAACCCCAGGATTGACTGGCGAACACGAGTGCTGACCTTCCCTCAAGAATCCGCCAAAAGTTGCTACCACAAGGGCGTGAAGAGCCCGAAAGTCAAGACGAAACCTATCCTGGGGCTCTCTGGTGCCTTACCCCCTGAGTATATGGACTATCAGGATGTGTTCCAAACGGAGCAAGCAAACACCCTTCCGCCACATAGGCCTTACGACTGCCAGATCGATCTGGACCCTGGAGCACAAATCCCTTGCAGTCGAATTTACGCTTTAACAGAGCAAGAAAATCAACATCTGAGGACTTACCTAGATCAATACCTAGCTAACAGATTCATCCGCCCGTCTAAGTCTCCCGCCTCCTCGGCTCTCTTCTTCGTACCCAAGAAGGAGGGCAACCTCAGAACGTGTATAGATTATAGGCATTGAATCAAATCACAGTTAAGAACAGATACCCTCTGTCGCTCATCCCCGAATTACTCGGTCAGGTGAAGAATGCTCAAATCTACACAAAACTAGACCTACGAGGAGCCTTTCACCTTGTGAGAGTTAAAAGGGGCGACGAGTGAAAAACAGCCTTCCGAACCAAATATGGGCTTTTCGAGTATCGGGTGATGCCCTTTGGGCTATGCAATGCACCAGCGGCGTTCCAGTTCTTCATGAACAATGTGCTTCACGAACTGTTGGACGTCTGCGTCCTCGTTTACATCGACGATATACTTATTTACTCAACGTCTAAGGAAGACCATGTTGGCCATGTCAGGGCAGTTCTGGAAAAGCTTTGTCAGCATTGGCTGTTTAATTAGAAAAATGCTTCTTCCATGTCACGGAAGTCGAGTTTTTGGGCTTCATGCTTACCCCACGAGGAGTTCATATGGACACATGCAAGGTGGATGCTATTCTTCAGTGGCCATCTCCAACAACTACCAAAGGAGTGCAAAGTGTGCTCAGGTTTCTAATTTTTACAGACGGTTTATCCCAAGATTTTCACAGATCATCCACCCAATCACCTCTCTCCTGAGAAAGAATAAAAAATTCTTCTGGTCTTCCGAAGCAGAGAACGGCTTTCAGGAATTAAAACAGGCCTTCACCTCAGCACCTTTTCTTCGGCATCCCTGTCGGAATGAAGGGTTTGGGCATAAAAAGGCGTGGAGCAGGCTGTCAGAGGCTGAAAACTACATTTCCCAGGAGACATGGGAACAGGGTGTAGTTCAGCCTACGCGCCACTAAGCAGCTGCAGGCAATCTGGGCACGGGCTTATAGCTGCCAACCGCCAGCGCTCCGGTGCAGCTGATTGAGGTAATGGAGCACGGGCGGCGGCGGCAGCGGCTGGCTATGTGAACTATGCAGTGAGACTGGGGCACGAAGAAAGACGCTGTAGGAACCTTCCTTGGGTTCCACGGAACGGGTCGGGAGCCGTGCCTGAACGGCCTGGGCCGCAGCGGTGACAGAAAGCGGCCAGGCGTCATCCCGCAGTATTTCGTCTGGCTCGGACTGCCTTCGGAGGCGTCCGAACATTAGGATAAGTACAATCCCAGAATGTACTTCTAAAGTGTGTCTCTATGATTCCCACCTGAGCCGCGACAGTGAAAAGAGGCGGCAGGCGAATTCAGTATTGCTGTTCAGGCTCGGGCGGCCTCATGAGGCATCCGAGCGTTCAGTTAAGTGTAAAACAAGCGCTCATGCTGGCTTTCTAGGAGAGAGTGCAATTCTAAATATGGCTGCAGTATCCGGCATTTACTGATTCTAAATGTGTAGTGGGTGATGCCTGTAAAGACTGTACATCCAAGTATTCTGTTAAAAAACCAGGAGACAGGATTGATTTACTATTAAGTGGTGCAGCGAAAACTTAGAGGACAGGTTATGGTCGGTAGCCCACGGGAGGTTTAGCGTGGCATCCTTATGTTCTATGCATTTACTGTGCATGTGTTGTTGTGCTTTCGCTTGCCCATGTGGGCTATGTTTCTATGTCTATTTCATAACAGGGAATTCCCTCGTGTGTGCCATTCTGCTAATGCCATGTGATGTTCTGTGTAGGTCAAGTGAGTTATTTGTGTTCATGGTAATTAAGTCATATGTATTGAGTACTTCCATGAGTTCTCTGTATGATTGCACTATATGACACGTAGCAATTGAGAACAGAATTCATACGACTAGGAGGGTGTATCAGGTTGTTTAGGATAGAGTGTTACCCGCTTGCTATGTTTTGAGTGTATGTTTCTTTCCCCTACCTTTCCTTTGTGATTCCATCCCCTTTCCCTAACTCTGTCTTCCCCCCATTGGCTGCCACGTGGTTTTCCTGTATGTATTAATATTCAGGTACCCGTGCCAACCATGGTGGGAGGGTCGATCTATTCGGCTTCTGTGGTTCAGGAGAGGGGATTGATACCCTCGTCCCTTATGAGTTATTGACAGAATCAACTGCCCCCGATTTCAGGCTTATTGAACCATCCAGGCCAAATGGAGACCCCTCCCTCATTAGCGGATGTGGTAAAAGCTTTACAAGACATTCAGGTGGAGTTAGTACAAGTTAGACAGGAATCGGTTACCCTGAAGACACAAGTGCAGGGGTTAGTAGCGCAGGGTACCCCTTTGGAGGAAGCAAGGTCCTCTTCAGGAAGGGCTGCGGGTAGATCTCCTACAGTGATTGTCCATCCTCCGAGTAGTGTGCCTCTGGCAGCACCGGAAAGATTTTCAGGGGACCCCAAGAAGTTTATGATGTTTTTGACACAGTGTACATTGCATTGCGTTTGAAACTATTCAGGCTATGACCGCGTTTGTTATATCATATTTAACAGGAGATGCTGCAGCTTGAGCCATGCCATTGGTGCAGAAAGATGACCCGTTATTATATAATTGGGACACCTTTTTGGCTGAATTTGGTCGATTGTTTGACCGTTGGGAAGTTTCATTAGCCCAAGATAAAGAATTATTGGCATTAAAACAGGGGACTCGTGATTTGGTTGCGTATGTAACTCACTTCAATAGATTGGTATTTGAAACTGACTGGCCAGAAAATAAACAGACGGTGCTGTTTTATCAAGGATTAAGAGAAGAGTTAAAGGATGCCATGGCCCAGGTAGAGCCACAGCCTTGTACTTGTACTGCCATGATTGATCTGGCGTTAAGGTTGGATCATCGCATGAATGAGCGCAAGGGAGACAGAAAGAAATCTGAGGTGGTACCATTTGTAAGATTGGATAGGGGAAAGCTAAACAGAAATGCTGAAGGTGAACCCATGCAGATCTGAGGAGTTAGAGGTCCCTTATCAGCAGCTGAGAAAGAGCAACGGGAGGCTAATAATTTGTGTCTGTACTGTGGGCAACCAGGACACTATATTCGGGCTTGTCCGAACACCCCAAGAAAGGTTGCGGGTGGAGAGAGGAGTAAGGGAGAGTCGGGAAAAGGATTGGGTCGGCCTTAGGGGGAACTCGGGTGTCGGACCCAGTAGAAGGAAGGTTCCCCACTTGGGTAGCAAATACTACACGCAAGGGTAATGCACATTTGTACATTTTGGGGACCCTATTCTTTACCTGTATGAAACAGATGGTGTCAGCTATGGTGGATTTTATTGATATTGATTTGGCCAAACCATTAGGTTTATCTTTAAGAGAGAAGAAACAGGTGGAATGGGTACAGTCGGTGGATGGTTCACCCTTGATTTCAGGCCCCATTTGTCAACAAACCCAGCCTATAAGAATGAAGTGCGGGCTAGGATATCTGGAAGAGATTGTACTAGATTTGATAGTAGCACCTCAATTTGGGCTCATTTTAGGCATTCCTTGGTTAACGCAGCATAACCCGCGGATTGACTGGGTTTCGAGAGCTTTTCTTTGAAGGTCAAGAATGTATGGGTCATATGGAAGAAGAGTCGGGCCCTGCTTGTTTTTTGGTGGATCAGACAGTCACTTCTCAAGTAGTGGGTGCGGTGGGATTACAAGTTCCTGACCAGTATCATGATTTTGTTAGTGTTTTTGATAAAGGAGGAGCAGAAAGGTTACCGCCACACAGACCATATGATTGTGTAATTGAGTTAGAACCGGGGGCCAAATTGCCTTGTAGCAGGATATATGCATTGACAGAAACAGAAAATCAACATTTGCGAGAGTACTTGGATGACATGTTGAAGAAAGGTTTTATTAGACATTCCACGTCACCAGTCTCATCTCCTTTATTTTTTTTTCCGAAGAAAGAAGGAACACTTAGAACATGTATTGACTACCGGGCCTTCAATAAGGTGACAGTAAAGAACAGATACCCATTGCCTTTAATTTCAGGACTGTTAGATCAGGTAAAAACAGCATTGGTATACCCCAAACTTGATTTACGTGGAGCATGTCATTTGATTCCGGTAAAAGAAGGGGATGAGTGGAAGACTGCATTCCGGACTAAGTTTGGGTTATTTGAGTATTTGGTTATGCCTTTTGGTTTGTGTAATGCTCCTGCGGCATTTCAGTATTTTATGCAGGAAGTTTTGAGTGAATTTTTGGATATTTTTGTTATTGTATATATTGATGACATTTTGATTTATTCCAATTCAGTGGATCAACATGTAGGCCATGTGCGAGCTGTGTTGAACAAATTGCAACAGTATCAGTTATATGTAAAATTAGAAAAATGTGCCTTTCACGCAACACAGGTAGAGTTTTTAGGGTTCATTCTGACTCCTAAAGGAATAATAATGGACAAGAGTAAAGTACAAGTAGTTCTTGATTAGCCCACACCCAATGTGTTAAGGATATTCAATCTTTTTTGGGTTTTGCGAACTTTTATAGAAGGTTTATTTCCAATTTTTCACAGACTGTTGCACCTATAACTAAACTATCGCGAAAAGCCACATGTTTTTGTTGGAATCCTGAAGCTGAAAAGGCATTCCAAGAGTTAAAGAAGTCTCAGAAAGATCAAGATGGGATTTGGCACCCTGTGGCTTACTATTCACGGAAACTCACTAACTGTGGACAAAATTATTCAATCACAGATAAAGAACTGTTAGCCATTCGGGCTGCCTTTCTGGAGTGGAGGCACTATTTATTGGGAGCCAAACACCAAGTAATGGTAGTTACTGATCATAAGAACTTACAGTACTCCAAAACAGCCCATAGATTGAGCCCCAGGCAATTGCGTTGGTCACAGTACTTCAATGAATTTGACTTTTTGGTGACGTTCAGGCCGGGGAAAAGAAATGAGAAGGCAGATGCTTTATCTTGTCAGCAAAATTTAGAGAATGTGATAACACAAGTAAAGCCTATAATTCCAGCAGAAAAGATGGTAGGAGCTGTGGTGACCAAATTATTGGATCAAGTGAAACAAGAAACGAGAAAACAAAGAAATCTGGAACGGGGAGTGAAAGACCCTTTAGAGACTTTTAGAGATAAACTTCCTTATTATGATAGACGATTATATTTGCCCACATGTGAGTTACAAAGGAAAGCAATGCATCGGTGTCATAACTCGCGCCTGGCAGGTCATTCGGGTAGTAGAAGGACACAGGAGATGCTAGAAAGGTATTTTTGGTGGCCGGCTCTGAGACAGGATGTCATTAAGTATGTACAGAGATGTGAAACATGTGTAAGAAGTCAAACTGACCATACTAAAAAAGCAGGTTTGCTAAAACCTTTGCCCACTCCTGAGAAGGTGTGGACTCATTTATCTATGGACTTTATTACAGATTTACCTCCGGATGACCAGTATGACACTATATGGGTTGTGGTAGACTACTTGTCCAAACAAGCTCATTTTATGCCTTATAGAGGCATTCCAGGAGCTTGGAAGTTGGCAGAATTATTCTTGCAACAGGTAGTCAGGCTACATGGATTACCTTGGAGTATTGTCTCAGATAGAGGCCCTCAATTTACGTCCAAATGTTGGCGCGCCTTCTGTCAGATGTTAGGAATCAATTGTGCCTTTTCCACAAGTTATCATCCGCAGACGGATGGACAGACAGAAAGACTCAATCAAACGCTTGAACAATACTTGCGCTGTTACTTACATGATGGTATGGGGTCTTGGGTACAGGCCTTATGGTTGGCCGAGTTCACCCATAACAACACAGAGCATGCGTCTCTGGGTATGGCTCCAGATGAGTGTTTATATGGACAAGTGCAAGAAATGTTGCCTAAACAGTTACCCGAGGTGGCAAATCTTCCAGTGCTTCAGGAAAGAAAACAATTACTCCTAAACATCAGGCAGAAGGCTTGAGCTAATTTAGATCAGGCAAAAGCACAATACAAGAGTTATGCAGATAAGAAAAGACGGCAAGCCCCTCAATATAAGGTGGGGATAAAGTTTGGCTGTCTACACAAAATTTGCCTTTAGTGGGGCCTCGCAAATTTGCACCTAAATTTATTGGACCTTATGAAGTGGTGAAATGTGTATCAGAAGTAGCTGTAAAATTAAGATTTCCTCAAACTTTACGGATACACCCAGTGTTTCATGTGTGTTTGCTTAAACCCGCAGTGCCTGGAACACGTGTGCAAAGACCACCAGCTATTCAGAAGGAAGAACAGGTAGAATATGAGGTGAAGAAAATATTGGACTCTCAGAGAAGATGGCAAGGTTTGTGGTATCTGATTCAATGGGCTGGGTATGGCCTGGAAGACTGCTCCTGGGAACCCGCCAGTTCAGTGAATGCTCCACATCTGGTAAGACTGTTTCATTTACGCAATCCTGAAAAAGCAGGGCCTGGGAAGAGCCCTGGGAGAGGAGGTACTGTCAGAATGAAGGGTTTGGGCATAAAAAGGCGTGGAGCAGGCTGTAAGAGGCTGAAAACTACATTTCCCAGGAGACATGGGAACAGGGTGTAGTTCAGCCTAAGCGCCACTAAGCAGCTGCAGGCAATCTGGGCACGGGCTTATAGCCGCCAACCGCCAGCGCTCCGGTGCAGTTGATTGAGGTAATGGAGCATGGGCGGCAGCGGCAGCTGGCTATGTGAAGTATGCAGTGAGACTGGGGCATGAAGAAAGACGCTGTAGGAACCTTCCTTGGGTTCCACGGAGCGGGTCGGGAGCCGTGCCTGAACGGCCTGGGGCACGGCGGTGATAGAAAGCGGCCAGGCATCATCCCGATAAGTACAATCCCAGAATGTACTTCTAAAGTGTGTCTCTATGATTCCCACCTGAGCCGCGACGGTGAAAAGAGTCAGCAGGCAAATTCAGTATTGCTCTTCAGGCTCGGACGGCCTCATGAGGCGTCCGAGCGTTCAGTTAAGTGGTGCTCTCATAAACAGCGTGTGTAAAACAAGAGCTCATGCTGGCATTCTAGGAGAGAGTGCAATTCTAAATATGGCAGCAGTATCCGGCATTTACTGATTCTAAATGTGTAGTGGGTGATGCCTGTAAAGACTGTACATCCAAGTATTCTGTTAAAAAACCAGGAGACAGGATTGATTTACTATTAAGTGGTGCAGTGAAAACTTAGAGGACAGGATATGGTTGGTAGCCCACGGGAGGTTTAGCGTGGCATCCTTATGTTCTATGTATTTACTGTGCATGTGTTATTGTGCTTTCGCTTGCCCATGTGGGCCATGTGTCTATGTCTATCTCATAACAGGGAATTCCCTCGTGTGTGCCATTCTGCTAACGCCATGTGATGTTCTGTGTAGGTCAAGTGAGTTATTTGTGTTCAGGGTAATTAAGTCATATGTATTGAGTACTTCCATGAGTTCTCTGTATGATATGCACTATATGACACGTAGCAATTGAGAGCAGAATTCATACGACTAGGAGGGTGTATCAGGTTATTTAGGATAAAGTGTTACCCGCTTGCTATGTTTTGAGTGTATGATTCTTTCCCCTACCTTTCCTTTGTCATTCCATCCCCTTTCCCTAACTCTGTCTTCCCCCCATTGGCTGCCACGTGGTTTTCCTGTATGTATTAATATTCAGGTACCCGTGCCAACCACGGTGGGAGGGTCGATCTATTCGGCTTCTGTGGTTCGGGAGAGGGGATTGATACCCTCGTCCCTTATGAGTTATTGACAATCCCCAACCTGACCTGCCTTATGTGGTTGAAACAGACGCCTCCAGTGCATCCATGGGGCAGTATTATCACAAAAGGACCCTGAGATAGGACAACTACATTCCATAGCGTTTTGGTCCCGTAAATTTTCAGACCTGAAATTAACTATGCAATCACTGACAAGGAACTACTAGCAATTAAGGGAGCCCTCAAAACCTGGAGACACTACCTTCTAGGGGCAAGACACACGGTCACTGTTATCACAGATCACCGTAATCTGCAATATTTGAAAACTGCTAAGGCCCAATCTTCGCGTCAGCTTTGCTGGGCTCTTTTCTTTGCCGAATACGATTTCGTTATTACTTATAGACCAGGAGTGCGTAATAGAAAAGCAGACGCCCTATCACGCATGGGAGAGGACAAAGACGCCTTCACTCCATCTGAACCAGTGGCCTTATTCCTGAAACCAGATTGCTGCAACCGCCTGCTGGGAAGACTTGAAGACCGATCTCCAATCTCGAATGGACCAGACAGACCAACAGGAATGGTTGGATAAGGGGGACGAGTACTCCATCAAAGCTAACTTACACTATTTTCTGGGAAGACTATATATCCAAGACAAGGAAGTACAAAACAAAATAATAGGCAACTACCACGAGTTGTTACTAAAAGGACATCCGGGAATTGCTAAGACTCAAGCCAAGATCCAAAAGAATTATTGGTGGCCTACCTGGAGAAAAGATGTTGCCCAGTTTATTGCAACTTGCGGTGTTTGCGCGCAACACAAATCCCAGAAGTTAAGTCCCGCAGGGTTGTTGCATCCATTAACAGTACCACCAGCACCAAGGCATACACTGTCTATGGACTTTATTACTGATCTGCCACCCTGCAATGGTTTTAATACAATCCTGGTCGTGGTAGACCTATTCTCCAAGATACGTCCGTGCCCAGATTGCCTGCAGCTGCTTAGTGGCGCTTAGGCTGAACTACACCCTGTTCCCATGTCTCCTGGGAAATGTAGTTTTCAGCCTCTGACAGCCTGCTCCACACCTTTTCATGCCCAAACCCTTCATTCTGACAGTACCTTCTCTCCCAGAGCTCTTCCCAGGCCCTGCTTTTTCAGGATTGCGTAAATGAAACAGTCTTACCAGACGTGGAGCATTCACTGAAGGGGGTTCCCACTGCTGCTGCTCTGGCCACAGTATTCTTGGAGCAAATTGTCAAATTACATGGTTTCCCGTCTGTATTGGTTTCTGACCATGGAACTCAATTCGTCTTAGCTTTCTAGATGATGTGTTGTAAGATAGTCCAAATCGACCTTCGTTTATCCACGAGTCACCATCCCCAAACTGATGGTCAAACGGAAAGGACCAATCAAACTCTAGAGCAATACCTGAGGTTTATGTAACAGCAGACAGAAGGGTCCTGGAAAGGCATTCTCTGGCATCCTCCTTTGATGCACTTGACGAATTGGAAATGCCAGCAATCACCTCCTTACATAAAACCATTACTCAGTCCCTTAAAGAAGCTACCGAGAACTTGAACCGAGCCAAGGAACAACAAAAAAAGTTTGCGGCCAGACATAGAAGAGAGGCCCCGCATTATCAAGTCGGGGATAAAGTATGGTTGGCATCCAAAAACATCCCATTGAAGGGACCTCGAGCCTTCCGGCCAAGATACCTCGGACCTTATCCCATCAAAGCCATCATTAACCCTGCTGCCATGAAATTGGATTTACCAGTCAATATGCAAATCCATCCGGTGTTCCATGTTTCCCTTCTAAAACCAATGAAACCCGAAACTCGGATCCCAACACCACATGAGCCAGAGATCATTTGTATTTGTATTTATTTTATTTATAACGCGCAACCCGCAGGCCCGGAGGCATCAGGGCGCAAAGGTTACAGAAATGCATATATACAGGAATAGCAATGCATGAATTTACAAAGGAATAACATTACATGATATGAACAGGACATTCGGTACAAATAATACGGTGGTACCAGATCCGCTAGGTAATAATCGGGGTCAGCAGGTCAGAGTAAGTAAGACAGAGGTGCTGTGCGGGACTTAAAGCTGGTCGAAAAGCCAGGATCTAGTGTTGGCTTTGAAAAGTGTATAAAGACTCTTCAGCTCTGACTGTAGCAGGGAGGGAGTTCCAGAGCTTGGACGCTAGGGCCGGGAAGCTTGAACCCCCTGCTTTTTGCATTTTAAATCTAGGGATGGCTAGACAGTGGGATTGGGCAGTTCTTAGTGGATGGGAGGTTGAGTGTCGCGACAGTCGACTGCCGAGGTAGATTGGGGCCTTGTTAGCCAGGCATTTGTGCGTAATGGCGAGTGCTTTGAGTGAGATTCTTTGCTTGACAGGTAGCCACTTTAACTTTGTTCTAGTTTCTGTGATATGGTGGTTAGGAGGGATGTATAAGGCGGCACGAATGGCATTGTTTTGGGTAGTTTGGAGTTTATTTAGGTTGTCTAGGCTGGTGCCTAGGGCACTGCAGTAGTCGATTTTAGCCATGATGAGGGTTCTCGCTAGTGTGACACTGTTGGAGGTAGTAAGGAAAGGTCTGCAGGCTGCAATGAGTTTGCAAGTGTATGCAGACGCAGAACGGACAGCATTTGTTTGTCGGGTTAATGATAAAGTAGCGTCAAGGTAGAACCCTAATGTTTTAGTGTCTTTTGAGACTCGAATGTTATTGCCGTCAATGGTGAATGACTGGTAAGCCGGTTCTAGTCTGCTCAGGCGTTGTGCAGTGCCCAAGATCAGAAGCTCTGTGTGGTCGTCGTTTAGGCACAGCTGGTGTTGAGCCATCCAAGCTTGGATGACCAAGTAGACATCATTGAGGGCCTTGGTGTCAGCTAGATAATCACCAGTGATGGGGATGAGTATCTGGGTGTCATCCGCATAATTAGTGTAGGAGACACACAGATAGTCAAGCACGTCAAAGAGTGGTTTTGTAAAGATGTTATAGAGTGTAGGTGACACACAAGAACCCTGAGGTACGCCACAGTGAATTGGGGAAGGGTCGGCAGCTGCGGATGGGGCAAAGACTCTCATGGATCTGTTGCTCAAAAAGGATTTGATCCATGCTGCAGCCGAGGATGAGAAGTTAGCAGCGGAGTGGAGGTGCTTGCAAAGGATTTGGTGATTGACCAAATCAAACGCGGCCGAAAGGTCGAGAAGTAATAGCATTGCTAGCTTGCCCTGATCCTTTAGGACCTCGATTTGGGTTTTGAGGTCTATTAACGCAGTCTCCGTCCTGTGTCTGGGGCGGAATCTAGATTGTCGTAGACCTAGCATGTTATTGGATTCCAGATAGTTTTGAATCTGAAGGTATGCAGCATAGAAGGTGAACCAGAATATGAAGTCAAGAACATTCTGGATTCCAAGATAGTGCGATCAAAACTATACTACTTGATCGACTGGGAAGGTTATGGACCTCAAGATCGCACATGGGAACCCGTCGAATTTGTCCATGCTCCACGACTAATCAAACAATTCCATCGAGACCATCCCGCCAAACCAGGACCAGGAGGATGAACGCCCGTGAGAGGGGCCTTGGGGGGGAGTGCTGTCATGGCCACTAGTCAAGGGCCACTACTTTCATTCTCCAAAGCGTCCAAATGGACCCAGTCCTGGTGCCTTTGGCACCAGACTCATAAGGAAGTGTGCTCTGCACACTTGGTGTCTAGGGCACGTGCATCCAGGCCGGGCGTGGCCATTAAGAAGCATTGGAAGGCACGTGCAGATGTCTGTGGGAGTGGCAAGGTGGAGCCACAAGGCGGGGCTAAAGGGGAGTGGCTGGGGCCAGGCTGTTTAAGCCAGCCCCACCCGCATGCAGGCGCTTCGCGTTAGTCTGCTATGTGCAGCAGAACGCTTACCGCCGTCTGAAGCTCTCTTACCAGTTTCCAGCTCAGCATGCATCTCATCAGGTTCTGGAACATCTTCTTCAGCGCGCACCTACCTGACTCCAGCCACACCATCGCTCGAAGCGCAGCTAACCTGATTCCAACTCTGCATCTACAGCACGCATCTTACCTGTCTTTGCAAACCCAACACCTGCAGTGCGTCGCATCCTCACCTGTTCCGAGCGTCCCACTACGCAGGAGTCTTCTTCTCACCCAGCATCCTCACGGATCCATCCATCTGGCATCCGCCGACAGGTCCTCGGATACCCGCTCTCCATGAGACGCTGCCATGCCATCCCTGCAAGAGAAAAGGAATGCACAAGGTTAGAAACTGCATAAACATCTTACGCTTGGCCGAGCAACACATAAGCCTTGCGTACCACCTTGAAACCCTACTTACCTTCTAGTGGGGACCGCTCAATTCCCCTCTGGCACCGTTTGGACTTGCTTCCAACACTGCGACACAGCGTGGCCATCTTCACACCTATTGGGGAGAGAAAAGACATTACAAGAATTACGGACAATAATCATTGGGAAAAGACATTGCAAAAGGATACGGACAATAATCATTGTTACGAACACTTACCTTCAAAGTGGATTGGTCACAGTCGGTCTGGGCCGACACACACACGGACCAGTGAAGCAACTAGGTCCATCAACGGCACCCCTGCTGATGAGAAGCAGGACGGAGAGGTCATCCTTACAAGAAAACAGGTGAGACCATATGGAAAAATGCATGCTCATCTCATTCTGGAACAAAGGTTTCGAGGGGGATCGTAATTCAACCGCAGCATTCTCACTGCCTCCTAACTTCTCCCAAGGGCATTGCCAGCAACCAGAGCTGTCCACACTACAGCAGCTGGGGGTAAAGGCTGATCCAGGGAAGCCAGGTCCAGGGAGGGCTCCAACCATGCCCCAACGTCCCCGCAGAGACCAGGTGAGTGTAACATTAACCCAGACAAGTGCGAAATCAGCAAAACTACCTTCAAATTCTTTGGACACATAATTTCGAAAAAAATGGCCTACAACCAGATCCAGAAAAGGTACAGGCACTGGTGGAAGCTCCCACCCCTACGTCAACATCAGCACTATGCTCCTTCCTGGGAATGACAAGTTACTGTATGCACTATATCCAAGACTTTGCGTCAGTAAGCACCCCTCTCAGATTACTCACGGGGAAGCATCAAGAATTTCGATGGACAAATGAGTGTGAAAAGGCCTTCTAGGAAATCAAAAAATGCATTGTGTCAGCCTCATGCTTGGCCTATTATGACCCTGATTATGCCACTGAATTGACAGTAGACGCTAGTTCGGTGGGGCTAGGAGCCATTCTAGCACAGTCAAACCCGGGGGCGTCACCGAACTTGCCAAGACTCATAGTGGCATATGCGAGTGGCAGCCTATCGACAACCGAATGTGCCTATTCCCAACCAGAAAAAGAAAGCCTAGCAGTCGTATGGGCATGCAAACATTATCACTTGTTCCTATATGGGTGCCCTTTTACGATTGTCACTGACCATCAGGCTCCCACCACTATCTACGGCAAACCCACAGCCAAAATGCCACCACGCATAGCTAGATGGGGACTAAGACTACAGGAATATTCATTCAAGATTGTTCACTGGCCGGGCAAAGACAACAACCAAGCCGATTTCCTGTCTAGATACCCACTTCCGGCTCAAGACGAACGCCAGTCAATCAAGGCAAACCAATACATCAGCTACCTCATAGGAAATGCACTCCCAAAATCCATCAGAGCAGCTCAACTGGTAGAAGCAACACAGAGTGATCTTCTGCTTCAAACAGTTCAAGAGTGCCTCAAGTCTGGCCAGTGGTACAGAAGGAGCAGTCACGGATGCAACCTATCGTCACAAGAAGAAGAACACCTATACACCTTCAAACTTACCCGGCACACGTTATCCAAAATGCCTGAAGGAAAACAGGCTTGCCATACCATCCAGTCTGCCAGAGCAAATACTAGCCATCGCTCACTAAGGACATCAGGGGGTGGTGTCAACAAAGTGACAGCTCAGAACCAAAGTGTGGTTTCCCCGGATGGACGAGAAGGTGGAATCACTCTTAAGCAAGTGTCTCGCATGCCAAGCCGTTGCCCCACGCACTTTCCCAGAGGCACTAAAACCGTCTGCCATGCCTCTGCAAGTATGGGACGAAGTGGCGGTCGACCTGTTCGGACCACTGGCAAATGGCAAATATGCGCAAGTGATCGTTGATGAGATGTCTCGATTCCCTGAAGTCCACCTCATCCACTCCACAAGTGCTCAGGCAGTAATACCAGCCCTGGACAAAACTTTAACAGACTATGGGATCCCATCGACCGTGAAATCAGAGAATGGACCACCTTTTAGCGGTCATGACTTTGCCATGTTCGCAGAACATTTAGGTTTCCAACACAGGAAAATCACGCCACTGTGGCCGCAAGCCAAAGGAATGGCTAAGAAGTTCATGAGTAGTCTAAAACAGGCACTACAAATCTGCTCCATCACCAATGGGTCATTCATGCAAGCCATCTGCACGCTGCTGCAGGAATACAGAAATACGCCCCACTGTTCAACAGGTGAATGTCCCTCGGCCTTAATGTTCGGATGGGTCATACAAACCAGGCTGCCTCATAACCTGGGCGATGTACTTCCCACCACCTACATCGACAACGCACGGGTGAAAGACAAAACAAGCAAGATGAAAATGAAGGAATACGCTGACCACTGGAGACAAGCGAGACCAAGCCTCATTCAAGTAGGCGACCAAGTACTGGTCAGACAAAACCAAAATGCCAATGACACTCCGGCGTTCAAGCCTGAACTCATGACTGTAACCCACATACATGCATAGCTCTCAACCATTTATGTGGCAAAAGCGGGTGAAAACACCCGATTTTACTTTTGGCGGGTGAGAGGCCCATTGAAATGAATGGGCGTGCATGAGGTTTGGCGGGTGAGTCCGCTGTTTACAAGGCGGGTGACACCCGCCAAAAGCGTGTGAGTTGGGAGCTATGTACATGGCTCCATGATAAATGCGGCCAGTCCACAAGGAACCATTACCAGAAATTCATCGTTCTTCAGAGCTCTCGAAGGAGATCAAGAACCTATGAACAATACAAAGGATGCAGCAGATGAATCCTCCGACATAGACTCTGAATATAGAGGTGAAGACAGAGACGCAGATGACAGTGACAGCGACACCACCACTGCACCGGCGCCTCCGCCTGCCTGCAGCCCGTCGCGGACAATACGCAAACCGTCCAGATGGATAGAAGAAATGAACTAAGAAAACCTCAGTTAGATATTAAGCAAGGGGGAGATGTCATGTCCCATTTCTATTGTCACACTCAATATTTTTACAGAAACCAAGTCTCCTTTCTATAGTACTCTTTCTGTGGGCTGCGCCCCACGTGTTAAGGAATAGCAAGACTATTGCCGAAAGTTCAGTTGGCGCATGGATTAAAGAAAGTTCAGATGTGCCACATTGATCTCCTTTGATGTATTGCTTCATATCCATTTACTCAGGCATGCTTCATTACCATTACAGCAATGATACTGGTGTAAAGCTAACACCTACTCAGTGAGAGTAATCTAAAACCCATTATTATGCAGGACTTGGCCACTAGGGGCAAAAAGGGCAAATTCTCTAATGGGAACTAGTATCACATTCTCCAAAGAGAAATTCATTGTTGACATCTGCGCACGCTATGACAGACATGAATCCATTCACTGGTGGCTTCTGCGCATGCTCTGAGAAACGAAACCAATTCATTCACTTGTGGCATCTGCGCATGCTCTAATACTAATCCATTCACTGGTGCCGTCTGCGCATGCTCTGAGAGACAATACTAATGTATTTACTTTTGGCATCTGCGCATGCTCTGAAAGCTTGTACGCGTCCATTCACTGGTGGCATCTGCGCATGCTCTCGGTAGAACGCGGATAATCAACAAACACCAGGCGAGTAAACAGATAAACGCGGAGTTTCCAGATTGCTCCATTTCCCGCTCAGCTGCCCCAATTCCCGCACAGCTGTGCCATTTCCCGCTCAGCTGCGCCACTTCCCGCTCAGCTGCGCCACTTCCCGCTCAGCTGCGCCATTTCCCGCTCAGCTGCACCATTTCCCGCTCAGCTGCGCTGCCCAATAAACATGTGGGCGGGAATTCACGCGGGTGTGCGCGCGGAGATTGCTGAAGTGCAGCACAAGGGGTTGGCAATGGAACTCCAGTTCATTTCCATTTTAAAGGGCCTAAGGAAGGCGAGAGCCGTTTATATTCAGCGCAGCCCCGGGCAGCAGGTGCTGCCCAAGCCTCCAGTGGGGTGGGGGAGGGGAGGGGCTGCAGGCAGCACCCCAACCTGCAAACACATGGCCTTTGCCATCAGCAAACCCTAAGCAACACAGCATCACTTACTAGAGACACATGCAGCAATTTCCACAATGTAAGTGGATACATAAAACCCCCTTTAAAGATTTCTTTATACACACGAGGGCAGCTTGGTGGGTGGTGGGGGCAGATGTTTATGTCAGGGTTCACAGTTCTGCAGTGCTGCAGGGTTCACAGTTCTGCAGTGTACACAGTTCTGCAGTGCTCATAGTTCTGCAGTGCTGCAGGGTTCACAGTTCTGCAGTGTACACAGTTCTGCAGTGCTCATAGTTCTGCAGTGCTGCAGGGTTCACAGTTCTGCAGTGCTCATAGTTCTGCTGTGATGCAGGGTTCACAGTTCTACAGTGCTGCAGGGTTCACAGTTCTGCAGTGCTCACAGTTCTGCAGTGCTGCAGGGTTCACAGTTCTGCAGTGTACACAGTTCTGCAGTGCTCATAGTTCTGCAGTGCTGCAGGGTTCACAGTTCTGCAGTGTACACAGTTCTGCAGTACTCATAGTTCTGCTGTGATGCAGGGTTCACAGTTCTGCAGTGCTCACAGTTCTACAGTGCTGCAGGGTTCACAGTTCTGCAGTGCTCACAGTTCTGCAGTGTTGCAGGGTTCACAGTTCTGCACTGTACACAGTTCTGCAGTGCTCATAGTTCTGCAGTACTGCAGGGTTCACAGTTCTGCAGTGCTCACAGTTCTGCAGTGCTCATAGTTCTGCAGTGCTGCAGGGTTCACAGTTCTGCAGTGCTCACAGTTCTACAGTGCTGCAGGGTTCACAGTTCTGCTGTGCTCACAGTTCTGCACTGTACACTGTTCTGCAGTGTGTGTTGCAGTGGTGCTGCAGTGTTTCTTTGGAGCCCATGCCATTGTTCAGCCACGCTTTTGGACTGCACGAGTTAGACCTGGGGGCAGTGTGGTGCTCAGCGCTCAGCTTGGTACCCCTGGGTTGCAGATCACCCGTGCGCTAAGTTACAGTGCTGCAGTGTTGCAGTGATGCTGCAGTGTTCACAGTGTTTCTTTGGAGCCCATGCCATGGCTGAGCCATGAGTTTGGACTGCATAGTTAGGCCTGGGAGCAGAGTGGGGCTCGCGCTCAGCTAGCTAACCCAGATCACTTGTGCACCAAGTCACAGTTCTGTAGTGTTCACAATTCGACAGTGTTCACAGTACTGCAGTGTTGACAATCCTGCAGTGCCACAGTTCTGCGGTGTTCACCGTGCTGCAGTGTGTGCTGCAGTATTCACAGTGGTGCTGCAGTGTTTACAGTGCTGCAGTGTTTCTTTGGAGCCCATGCCATTGCTGAGCCACGCTTTTGGACTGCACTAGTAAGGCCTGGGAGCAGCGTGGTGCTCGGTGCTCAGCTCGATGCCCCTGGGTTGCAGATCACCTGAGCGCTAGTTGTGCAGTGTCCACAGTGCTGCAGTGTACACTGTTCTGCAGTGTACACTGTTCTGCAGTGTTCACAGGTCTGCGGTGTTCACAGTGCTGCAGTGTGTGCTGCACTGTTCATAGTGTTGCAGTGATGTTGCAGTGCTGCAGTGTTTCTTTGGAGCCCATGCCATTGCTGACCCATGCTTTTGTACTGCACTAGTGAGACCTGGGGGCAGTGTGGTGCTCAGCGCTCAGCTCGCTACCCCTGGGTTGCAGATCACCCATGCACCACTCACAGTTGTGCAGTATGCACACTGCTGCAGTGTTCACAGTTATGTTATATTAACAGAATTTGTTAAGCGCACGTTCGCCCAAGGGCATCATGGCGCTGGTGCGTGAATAGACATTTTTATTGTTTTATTTTTTGTTTGTCAGACTCTAAAATAATGAAGTATTCAGTAACCGGCGGAGGGTGAAATGGTCAGCAGTCCCACGTAAGGCAAGGGGAAGGTCATTCCAGGCTCAGTTTGGCCCCACTTAAGAAAGGCTGAGAAAGGCAGGACTATCCTGTGAAATGAATATTTGTTGTTCTTCGACAGCCCAGAAGAAACGCAAGAATGGTTGGACAAGGCGCAATTGGCAACATCCGAAGTATGAATGGTGGGTTTTATTTAAGAATATGTGGTGCTTAGAAGGGCACGGATGAGACTACTACATGTAAAACTCTCGAGACATAAAAGGAAAGTACCCAATTATTTTACTTCAGCTAGTGGCAGGAAGTACAGCTTGTGATTAAGGCTTACCAGAGCTTTTGTTGGAGATGAATACATGTTAGCAGGAAATGCCATAGGTCGAGGCAAATAAGCATTTGGAGCATAATAGGGACTGGCTTCACAACCCTTATTAGTAGTAGTTTTGGTGTGCTGGCTTGGAAGCACCTACTTGCAGGGCACCTGAGCCAATAGGTGGTAGGTGGCGAAGTGCTAGATGCGAGCACGCCTGAGCATGCTAGCCAAAGCTGTGCGACAAATTTGAGTTGGGAAGTTGAGGGAGAGGGGGGACAATGGGGAGGGGTGAATTGAGCTGGGATTACAACCTTTGACAAGACACAGAGTACAAACACACGCAACTAAACACGGAAAAAACCAGACACGAACAGTAAGACTGTTTTGTGGGCTCAGGAAGTGGTCTAAAAGACATATATGTCACATTAGGCATGATATGATATGGCAAGGGAGGGGGAACAGAAGGACGACAGACAACGATCTTACTAGGCCAGGTGTCATTCAGACCACGCAAATGCAAGGGCAGGGGGAAAGGAAGGTGTGGCGGGGAGAGGAGAAAGTGTAGTACATGGGAAATACATTTAAAAAGAAATAAAAAGAGCGTCCAGCTGGTGACAAGTGCAGGGTGAGTGCAGCCAGAAGTGCTGGTGGGGGGATTGTAGGTATACAGAAAACAGTCCCCAAGTGCAGGGGTTGCCACGGAGGCACTGCAGGCGTGCAACTGGCAGGGCTTGGCCTGAGATTTAGAAGGGTGGCCAGGTAACCAGTGCAGTATCGGCCAGGACTTCAGCAGAGTAGAGGGGGAGAGAAAGCAGAAGCAAAGAGGAAGGTTTTAAGGTGCTTCCGGAACCGAAGATGGTTCTCCTCAAGTTTCAGGGAGGCAGGGAGACTGTTCCAGAGGGAGGCCCCAGCCGAAGAGAGAGATCTACCACCAACTCGTTGCTTGGAGAAGCGACTGACCCTGAGGGAGTTGGAGGCAGATGAGCGAAGAGCTCAAGAGGGAAGATATTTAGGAAGAGATAGTTGAATGTATTGAGGCCCCAGGCCCCAGAAGGCTTTGTGGTCGATGCAGAGGGTTTTGAACTTAATCCTTGCAGCCACTGGGAGCCAGTGCAGAGACTTCAGTCCTGGAGAGATACGATCCCTGGGCTTAAGCCCAAGGAAAAGTCTTGCAGTCCTGTTCTGGATGAGTTGCAGAGGGCGGAGGGTAGAAGCAGGAAGGTTTAGAAAGAGGCTGTTGCAATAGTCCAGCCTAGAGAGAACCAGAGCTCTGGAGACAGTGAGCTTCTGGGGGAAGGAGAGGAAGGGAAGAAACCTTTGAGGAGGTGCAGCTGGTAGTGTGACTTCTTAGAGATGTCAGAGATGTGAGGAGAGAAAGAGAGTGTGGAGTCGAAGATGACACCAAGGTTTCTGGCCTTGCCGGTGGAAGCAGGAGGAGGGCCAAGGGAGGCCGGCCAGAGGGCTACAGGAAAAGAGGGGGTGGGTGTGCCAATGAGGAGAATCTCAGTCTTACTGGCATTAAGGCAGAGGTCATTGGAGGCACACTACTCCTGGATAGCAGACAGGCAGTCAGAGATGAGGGACGGAGAAGAGGTGGCCGAAGGTAGCTTGAAAATGAGCTGTGTGTCATCCAAAGCATGACGAAGAACATTAGGTTAATTGCTTGGAATCTGAGGGGGTTAAATACTTTTATCAAGAGGAATGGGGTTCTAACGTACCTACGCAGACGGAATGTAGATATAGCTCTGTTCCAGGAGACACACCTCAGTGAAGACAGACAAAACACAATAGCTAGGAAGTGGAAAGGACAGGTAGTGGGTTCAACGTGCTCAGCTTACTCGAGAGGGGTACTAACCTGGATTGCCCCAACGGTACCCTTCCAAATATTACAGACTGAAATAGATAAAAGGTAGAATGGTAATAATAAAAGGAATGCTAGAGAACAGACAAATATGCATAATGAACACCTACGCACCGAGTCCTGATGCAACCAACTTCTTTAGAACCATGTATACTAAAGTTGGCATACTCAGAGACAAGATTATAATATGGGGCAGGGATCACAATTGCATGTTAGACCCAAGCGTAGACAGGTCCGATACAAAACATAAAAAGCCATCCCCAACTGCTAAAGTACTAGGTGACTTAGTCCATTACTTCGTATTGGTTGAAATCTGGAGGAATCTCCACCCAGACATGCGGGACTACTCGCACTATTCAGCACCACATGATGTACATACTAGGTTAGACTTCTTTCTCACTGGTAAGGAAACATTGGGGGAATTTACTGAAGCATCATATAAAGGGCGGGTCTTATCAGATCATGCACCATTGACTCTTAAATGGCAGGTAGCACAACCCAGACCATCGGTTCCCGACCTGGAAGCTGAGATGTGAATCACTCAGATGTAGCATTCAGATTACAAATCAAAGAATGCATAGCTCAATACTTCACTCTCAACACGGGTAGCGTGGAATCATCGTGCACGCTATGGGAGGCTTTCAAAGTGGTGATAAGAGGGGAAGCCATAACAAAATCAGGGGGCATACATGCAGAGTTGACTAAAACACTTGACAATAAAGAGAAAGATCTAGAAGTCCTGGAAAAACTGAATAGAGCAAAAGGTGCAGATCCCAGCAGGGAAATTGAATTAAAACGAGACTGCCTGAAGTTCTGGGACAGGTTAAAGAAACTAAGTTATACGCATAGAAAGGCAGCACGCTGAGGGAGATGAGCCCGGAAGACTTCTATCATGGAGGTAAAGGAGATAGAGTAAGAGATATTATTTGTGCAGTAAAAGACAGACAAGGACAACTCCATAACACACAGTTAACACACTCTTCTCGAATACTTCACTGACTTATAAATGGAAATAAATACACTACCACACCCAGAATTGGAGGAAGCCTTAGAACTGATTTTGCTACCATGTTTAAGCGAAGAGGAGGCAGGGAATATGGTGGGCCTTATTACTGAGGCGGAGGTATTGGCAACAATCAGGGCACTACCCTCTGGGAAAACACCTGGGTTCGACGGACTACCCGGGGAGTTCTATAAAATGTACGTAGATGAGCTGGTACCGACAAAGGTGAAAATGTTCAACGAAGCATATGAAGATGAAATATTGCCAAATAGCCTCAAAGAGGCAGTAATGTTTATGTTTATTGAATTTATATAGCGCTTTAAGCCAAAGCGCTTTACAACATAACAACTGGTACAAAAGTGAGAGAGGCATATTTACAAACACGAAACAGGTAATAAGAACAATATGTAGAACAATTTACAAGGGGGGGAAGTGGGGGGAGGGTAGAGGAGGGGGTAGGTGAAGGGAGTTACGGTGTCAGATTTGAGGTCGGGGGAGAGGGAGGGAGGGAGGGGGGAAGAGGAAGGGAAGGGGGAGTGCTCTGGTGTCTTCAAAGCCACTAAGTGGTATTAGTTACCAATTTAAGGTCAGTGGGGAAGGGGAGAGGATGGAGGGAAAGGAGGGAGGGGCAAGGGTAGTAGGGGAGAGGGTTAGGGAAGGGAAGTCAGGGAGGAGTGAAGAAGATGGGCTTTGAGGTAGTGGCGGAAGGATGAGTAGGTAGGGGTGGAGCGGATGGAGAGCGGGAGGGAGTTCCAGTGTAGGGGGGCCAAGAGTTGGAAAGAGCGGAAGAGTGAGGAGGCACATGGGGCTGGGGGTACAGTGAGGAGGTAGAGGTTTGCTGAGCGGAGAGAGCGGGAGGGGGAGTAAAATGAGAGGAGGGAGGAAAGGTAGGGGGGGCAGGTCATGGAGAGATTTGTAGACAAGACAGAGGAATTGAAATTTCAGTTGTGAGAGGAAGAGAAGCCAGTCAAGTTGAGAGAGAGAGAGGAAGAAAAAGAGTTTTGAGGGCCGAGGAGATAGAGTACGAATAGAGGAGTGGTAGATGGATTTTAGGGGAGTTAGGTGAGAGACATGGAGTCCAAAGAGGAGAGAGGAGCAGTAGAAGAGGTGGGAGAAAATAAGGGAGGAGATTAGGAGTTTGCAAGCATGGAATGTGAGAGAGGAGCGGATCTTGTGGATGTTGTAGAGGTGGTGGCGACAGGCTCGAGAGGTTAGAGAGATGTGGTTGGAGAAGGAGAGAGAGGAGTCGAGGTGGAGGCCGAGATTGCGGGAATGGGAAGATATGGGGAGGTTGGAAAGTGGATGAAGGGAGGGGGAGAAGGGGAGAGAGTGTTAGGAGGGAAGAAAAGCACCTCAGTCTTGTCAGTATTGAGGGAAAGAAAGTGTAAGACATCCAATCTTTTATGGCCGTGAGGCAGGAAAAAAGAGTGAGGTGGAGGTCAGATGTGAAGGAAGAGAAGGAGAGAAAGAGTTGGGTGTCATCAGCGTAGAAGTGGTGGGAAATGCAGAAGGAAGAGATGACTGGGGAGAGAAGGGAGGTATAGAGAGAGAAAAGAAAGGGTCCCAGCACTGAACCCTGAGGCACGCCATAGTTCAGGGGGAGGCTGGAGGAGGAGCGGCCGCCCCAGGAGACAGTGAAGGATCGATTGGAGAGGTAAGAGGTGAGCCAGGAGAGAACAGAGTCTTTGAAGCCAAAGGAGGACTGAGTGCTAAGAAGTAAGGGGTGATCTACGGTATCAAAAGCTGCAGAAAGATCAAGGAGGATGAGAATTGAAGATTGCTTAGCGTAGCGAGAAGTGAGGAGAGAGTTGAGGACATAGGTGAGGGCAGTCTCAGTGGAGTGTTTAGGGTGGACACCAGATTGAGAGGTGGGGAGGAGGGAGTGGGATGAGACGAAAGCAGAAAGTTGAGAGTAGGCAATGTGCTTGAGGAGCTTAGAGATAAAGGGGAGAAGGGAGATTGGCAGGAAGTTGGAGGTAAGAAGAGGGTTAGCAGAAGGTTTCTTCAGGATAGGGATTATGGTAGCATGTTTGAAAGCTGAAGGAAAGGTGGCAGAGGAGAGACAGATGTTGAAGAAGGTGGTTAGGTAGGGAATAAGGAGAGAGTACATTTTGGCGATGAGGGAGGTGGGGATGGGATCAGAGGGGGCAGCAGTAGGGTGAGTTTTGGACAGTAGGTGGGAGTCACATGCAGGAGTGATAGGAGAAAAGGTGTACAAGTTGGCACAGCTGAAGACGGGGAGGCGGAAGGGGTGAGAAGGAAGAAGAGGAGATGATGTTCTGGCGAAGAGAGAGGATTTTGGATGAGAAGAAGTTAGCGAAGTCAGAGGGAGTGAGGGTAGAGTTCGTGGAAGGGTCAGAAGTGGGAGGGGAGAGAAGCCGAGAGAGGGGCTGGAAGATAGGGCGAGTTGAGAGGCTTGTGAGTGGAGGAGGGTAGAGTAGTAGGAGCGCTTGGCAGATGAAAGGCAAGAGTCGTAGAGAGAGTGATATGAGAAATAAGAGGATTGGTTGGTCAGAGAAGGGGATTTGATCCAGCGTCGTTCGAGGCGTCGGAGGAGGTGGCGCATGGACAGAAGGTGTGAAGAGAGCCAGGGTTGGGAAGGTTTGTGAGAGGGGGAGAAGGAAGTGAGAGGATAGAGTTGGTCAAGACTGGAGGTTATAGAGGAGGACAGTGAGGAGAGGGCGTCATCTGCTGAGAGGGAAGTGAAATCAGAGAGGGGGGAAGGGAGGAAGAACAGGAGTCAAGGAAGAGAGTAGGGTTGAAGTTGCCAAGGTTGCGATGAGAGAAGGAGGGAGAGGTGGGGGAAGATAAAGGGTAGGAGTGAGGGAGAAGGAGATCGCGTGAGGATAAGTAAAGGATTTGAAAAGGAATTCAAAGGAAGAGAAGGTGGGGAGGGTGAGGGTAGGGGATGAGGAAAGACATTTGGGGTGAAAAATGAGTCCGACGCCGCCTCCGCGACCAGAGTAGCGTGAGACATGAGAGAAGGAGGAAGAGGGGGTGGAGAGAGAAGCAGGGACAGTGGAATTAAAGGAGGGAATCCAAGTCTCAGTGATGCAGAGGAAGTGAAGATTGAGTCGGAAGAACATGTCAAGGGTCGCAGTGGCTTTATTGCAGATGGAACAGGCATTCCAGGGGGTAATGTTGATGATGCTGGAGGGGCAAGCAGTGGGGAGGTAGATAAGATTGGGGCGAGAAGGGATAGTGCGGGGAGGGAGGGGTGGGCAGGGGGATTTGGAGGTCGCAGGAGGGGGTGAACATTAGGATGAGGGGAAGGTAGAGGAGGAGGATGAGGGAGAGGGGGAGGGAGATGGAGGGAAGACGACTAAGCGAGAGACAGAAAGGGTGCATGGCAGGAAGGGGAAAGGAGTAAGTGCTGGTGGGTGTAGGAGAGGTGAGGACAGCAGGGGCCAGGAATAGGGGATGCAGCAGGAAGTGATCAAGGGGGGTTGGAGAGATCAGTAGGGCAGCAGAGTGTCCCGGGCAGAGAGCAGCAGAGCGTCCATAGAAGAGAGGTCAGTGGCAGAGCCAGGAGGAGGCAGCCCAGGAGGCGGGCAAATGAAGAGCAGCGAAAGCGCCCAGACCCTGGTGGTTCCGACGAGGGGTTCAACAATGTGCACAGTCCTGGGAAGGGCAAGGCGGCCCAGGAGGCGGTAGTAAGGTAAAGGCTCCTGCTGCTGGTGGGCTCAGGAGAGCGCCAGAGGCAAGGGTGAAGCGGCTCAGCAGGCAGGGGAATGAAGACCAGTGACAGCACCCAGACACTGGTGGTTCCGGCGAGGGGCACAGCAGTGTCCTGGGAAGGGCTAAGCGGCCCAGGAGGCAGTAGTGAGGCAAGGTTCCTGTGGGTGGTGGGCTCAGGAGAGCGCCGGAGGCGGCCCAGCAGGTGAGCGAATGAGGACCAGAAAGTGTGCCAGAGACGGAGCTCGAGGGCGCCAACAGCACCCGGCTACTGGCGGTTCTGGCAAGGGGCTCAGCAAGCACACAGTCCTGGGCAGGGTGAGGTGATCCCGCAGGCGGTCGTGAGGCAGTGGCTCAGCAGGTGTTGAGCTCAGGAGAGCGCCAGAGGCAGGGTGAGGCGGTCAGACAGGCGAGTGAAGCCCAGATGGTGGCCCGGAGGCGGAGCATGGCGGCACTAATAGCACCCAGACACTGGTGGTTCTGGCAAGGCGGCTCAAACCTGGGAAGGGTGAGGCAGCTCAGCAGGTGGGCGACTGGATCCCTGATGGCGGCTCGGAGCGGGTGAAGCCCAAATAGTGGCACGGTGCGGCGATTGGAGCCCAGATGGTGGTTCGGTGCAGGTGAAGCCCAGATGGTGGCTCGGTGAAACACTGGTGGTTCTGGCAAGGCGGTAACTACGGCACGCCTTGGTTCCTTTGCTGTGCTGGAGTCCTTGGCCAGGGGGGTTTGATGTAAACGTGTCTGGGCGCCCTGCGGGCGTGTATTCCCCTCAGTGTGTCAGGGCCTGGCTTGAGCCCAGCAAATGTCACACTCCTGGAGCTGCGGGGTCCAGACCAGGCTCCACTGCAGAAGAGCCCTGCCTCTCCCACCCGGACTCCTCTGATCACAGTGAGAGCCCCGGCGGGGGGAGCGGGTCTTCGTGTAGTTGCGGCACACGTGTTATTTCAGGCCAGAGACCTCAATGATTGGCATTGGTGCCGCCACCGCCGTGTAGCTTTTCCCATGCTGCAATACGCAGCGAGGCTGGTCCTTTTCCTTCCGACCCACTCACCTGCCTCAATCAGCTGCAGTAGTCCACTGGCCCGTAAAAGGCCGGGGCGGGCTTGGCCCAAGTAATTATCCCATTGCTAAAGCCCAAGGAACCTAGGACAGAATGTGGCTCATGTAGACCTCTTTCCCTACTAAATCAAGACTGCAAGTTTTGTGCTGCAATACTGGCAAGTAGATTACAGATCCCCATTGGGAAGTTAGTACACCCAGACCAAATGGGTTATGTCCCAGGGAGATACATTGCTTGAAATCGAAGACACCTACATCACGTGATAGATAGTACAAGACTATACCAACACCACTTTGTGATAGACTCATTAGATGCAATGAAAGCTTTTGATTCTGCGCAAGGGGAATGGCTATATAGAGTCTTAGGAAAATTTGGCATTGGTGAAGGGTTCATTAAATGGGTCAAATTATTATATACACGCCCTAAGGCTAGAGTACGGACAGGGGGGTATTTCACCATCATTAACTTACAGAAAGGCACCAGACAGGGATGCCCATTGTTG